>NC_056688.1:56967500-58167500 GCF_018350215.1 Panthera leo | reverse complement strand
GCACCTGGCTGGCTTAGTCAGTGGAGCACATGACTCTGGATCTTGGGGTTGTGAGTTCAGACCCCACATTGGGTGTAGAGATTACTTAAAAATAGAATCTTAAAACAAAACTAAACTAATGTTATTTCCCCCATTTTGTAGAAAAGGAAACAGAGGCTTGGAGAGGTGAAGTGTCTTTCTGGATAAGGTTTTTCAGCAAGTCAGTGGTATTACTGGAAAGGGAATCCTGAAAGCAATAATACGTTTTCCACACCTGTCAAATAACTATGATTTGGTCCTTGGAAGGAAGTCTGCCCCTTCTATAGTTAAATTCTTTGAAGGTCAGGAGTAAAGAGAATAAACGGAAAAAATGAGCTTTTCTCCTTTGTATCCCAAAAGCTATAGTAGTGATCAGGTTTCCTGGGATTCTGATGTGTACATTTTAATTGCTTTATGGATGTCAATATAATCTAATCCCTTCCTCTTGTTGTCACTAGGATTAGGACTGAAGAAATGTAAAGCTAGTTTTCGATTAAAATGGAAATTAGAAATTGCTTTTAAGAGAAATCAGAGGACTATTTCTGAAATGACTTGATCTTTAGGAAGTAAGAAAGCAAGAGTATCAAAAGGCTAGTGGAAAACTAACTCCCTGGCTTAGGAAGACAAAGAGGATTATGTCTTTGTGATCAGAGGACACTTATGCAATGAAGACATTTTAGGTCTGCAGCTCAAGATGAAAAAGAAAAAAACTGCCACCCCCTTCACTTCAAGGCCTGGTGACCAAAACCCAAACAAAAAATATTTAATTCTCTCAAAATAAAAAAGAGGGTAAAAGGAAGAATATAATTTTGAATCTGTATTATGTTCTGAGCATTATGTCAGGCCTTCTTTATCTAATTTAATCTTCACACTAACTCCATGAAATACCTTAGCAATCCCATTTTAGAGATAAGGATACTGAAACTTAGACTTATCTTACATATCTTAGACTTACCTTAAATAGCTTGTGAACAGAGTGGAGACAGAATCCAGACCTGCTGAGACAAAGTCCATTTCTACCAACTTCCCTACCTCTCCTCAAAACATGAGTCTACTCAACACAAACCTTGGGATTTGGCTGCCCCCCACCCCCAACAAGTTTTAGCTTCATAATGTGGGAAAACAAAAAATTACTCAATTTGGTCAAAGATGGTTCAGTTACCCAAAACACAACACAACACAACAGCTATTATTCCCACTCAGCATACTAATGTAAGTCATACTGGTGCTATTGAAAAGCATCAGAGGGGTGCCTGGGTGGCTCAGTCAGTTAAGCACCAGACTTCGGCTCAGGTCATGATCTCACGATTTGTGGGTTAGAGCCCCACACTGGGCTCTGTGCTGACAGCTCAGAGCCTAGAACCTGCTTCGGTTTCTTTGTCTCCCTCTCTCTCTGCCCTTCCCCCACTTGTGCTGTCTCTCTCAAAAATAAACATAAATTTTTTTTTTTTTTTTAAAGAAAAGCATCACACAAGCACTGAATTACAGAGTTAGAAGAGGTATTAGAGGTGATTGAGTCCAATTTGCCACCCAGTACAAGAATATCCTTTATAATGGTCCTCATAGCTGGCCACATGGCCCCTGGTGGCACACTCTTCTAATGATGGTATGCTCAGAAGCCCTTTAGGCAGTCAAAGTTCCTGCAGGAGAGCTCTGAAAGTTAAGAAATTCTTTACACTGGCTAACAACCTGGCTTATAAGGTATCTGACCCTGAAAAGCTTCCAAGCTACTGGTCCTGGTTCTCAAAGAATATGTCTGTTCCTTCTGCTCCAGGACAATCCTCCAGAGATATGAAGGTATCAGATATTCTTCCTGAATCTTCTCTTGTCTAAATCCAGTAGGTCCAATTCCTTCAACCCTTTCTCCATCCTGATTGCCCACCTTTAGCCAGACTTCAATTTACAAATCCCCTTCCCTTAAAGCAATTCAACTTTCTTCTTGCCTTGTTCAGTCTTCTGCTGATGGGTTTTCCCCAATTAAAAAAAAAAAAAAAATGGGCACTTAGGTAGCTAAGTTGGTTAAACATCTGACTTCAGCTCAGGTCATGATCTCACAGTTCACGAGAGAGAACAGCTGACAGCTCAGAGCCTGGAGCTTGCTTCAGATTCTGGGTTTCCCTCTCTCTCTGCCCCTCCCCCACTTGTACTCCATCTCTCTCTCTCTCTCTCTCTCAAAAGTAAATAAAACATTAAAAATTTTTGAAAAATAATTAATTGACGTATTAAGATGCTGGTGATGTGCAGTCAGTGAAGGCCAAAAGTAACTTAATCCAGATTTCTTCATCATTATCCATCAGCATAGTTAATATCTACCAAATGCTTACTCTGTGCTAACAGGATGTAAGGTTCCTTACAGAGGAACTTAAAGTTTAATAGGGAAATAATATAGGCTACTTATATTAATCTACAGGTAATCTATATGACATACAATGAGAGAATGTCGGAGTGTTACCAGAATGCGGAGGAAGGAGTGAAGAACAGGTCTGGGAAAGCTGGGAATGGCTTGTTAGAAGAAGGAACATTTGATTGGCCTTGAACAATGAGTGGGAGCAGTTTGTCAGAGGTGTGAAGGAGTGGGGACAAAGAAATAGATCCTCCCTTCATGCATGATGGCATGAAAACGTATGCCACACTAGGGAAACGGCAAATGGTTTAGTACGGTTGGAGTTTATAGTATGTAGGGAAAAGCAACAAGAAATGAAGATAAGAAGGTAGACTGAGAACAGATTGTGAAGGGATCTGAATGCCAGGCTTAGGGATAGAATTTATCACTCAATAATAAGAATCCACTGGAGGATTCTGAACCAAGAGTTTCAGATTTGTGTTTTGTCTACTCCAGCAGCAACTGTAAACAGGTTCAGAGTGGGTGACATCAGAGGGAAGGACCAGATAGGAAGTTACTGCAATTGCCCAAAGGCAAAGCTAAAACAGTAGCGATGGGATAAAGAGGAAAATGGGCAACAACAAAGATGCTTAGGAGACACAGCCTACAAAATACCATCCTTATAGCAAAACCTCACTTTTCCTGCTGTGAGGCAAAAGGCTACAAAGCAAGATGGGAAACATTCTAACTGCAAGTTTTATAGGCTTTTTGTTGCTTCTTTTAATAGGCAGAAGGAAAGAAAATAAATCAAATGGACTCTTGAATCTCTTGGCTCCAGAAAACAGCCTGAATCTGATTTTCTTCCTAGCTGGGAGGCCTGGCTGCTTAGAGTGCTATCCTGGCGAGACTGCAGGTCAGTCTACACAGACAGCGGTTCTACAGGGCTAGCTCTGGACCTGCCCACAGACTTGAATTTGAGGTAGCCTAAACACTGGCAAGGCCTACCCACCCAGACTCCCACTAGTGAGCCCCATGGAATTTTAAGGGTGGTAAGTAAGGCACTGTTCTTCCCAGTTTAGGGCAAGGCAACTCCCTCTGAGAAATATCCAGTAATCAATTGTGCTCTGACCTGTGTTGCATCTCCAGGGAGGACTTACCCTCTAGTTAAAAAGCCAGTAACCTGTGTGGGTCATTCATCCTGGATGAGCCCTAGAAGAAGAAGGCTGCTAAAGCCAGAGCAGGTTTAACATGGCATGCCTTTAGTGCAAAAGCAGTACCATCAATGAAAAAAGATAAGAAAATAGGTTGTTAAATAGACAAATTATGGAAAGAACCTAAATGTCCATCAACTGATGAATGGAAAAAGATGTGTTTTTTTTTTTTTTTTTGATATGGTTTATATGTACAATGGAATACTACTTGGCAATGAGAAAGAATGAAATCTGGCCATTTGCAGCAACATGGATGGAACTGGAGAGTATTATGCTAAGTGAAATAAGTCAGGCAGAGAAAGACATACCATATGTTTTCACTCATAGGTGGATCCTGAGAAACTTAACAGAAGACCGGGGGGAGAGGAAGGGGGGAAAAAAGTCACAGAGAGGGAAGGAGGCAAACCATAAGAGACTCTTAAATACTGAGAACAAACTGAGGGTTGATGGTGGGGGGGGGGGGGGGGAGAGGGGAAAGTGGGTGATGGGCATTGAGGAGGGCACCTGTTAGGATGAGCACTGGGTGTTGTATGGAAACCAATTTGACAATAAATTATATATATAGAGGCAGGGGGAGAGAGAGGGGCAGGGAGAGAGAGGGGCAGGGAGAGAGAGGGGCAGAGAGAGAGAGAGAGAGAGAGAGAGAGAGAGAGAAAGAGAGAGAGAGGGGAAGAATAGGTTGTTAAAACTAATAATAAAACTGTTCCTTAGGTAAGTACATAAGGCCAAGTGTGTGCTGTTTCTGAAGGGAAAAAAAATTCTTTTACAAATCTAACAGTATCTCCAAAGCTCCCTCCCTGTCAGCATGGGGTATGGGAGAAATTCTAATGGAAAGCAGATGGCCTATTCTGTCTCAATCTCCACTCCAGGAGTGTGCTGCTGCCTTTTTTTTTTTTTTTTTTTTTTTTTTTTTTTTGGCATCTATGAAGGGAGGTCTCAATACTTTACAGATTGTTTGGTGAGTGATTCCCACCCTCCCTGTATTTATTTTCTAAAAAGAAATAAAAGAGCAGATGAAATTTTGCAAATTGATGATTTAGTCCATAAATTCGTTTTCCTCCCATGTCAATTCACTTTTTTATTGTATTATGCTGTTTTAAGAGATCTGGAAAGGGAAGATCTTGTTTAAATTCAGTAAAACATAGAATACTTGTTTTTTCCATGTGAAGAAAAAATTTGATCCCCATCTCATACTTCTCCAATTCCAGAAAGACCAAAAACTTAAATATTAAAACAACAACAACAACAACAACAACAACAACACTTAAAACTATTAGGGAAAATAGGAGAGTATAGTTTGAACTTGGGATTAGAAAGTATTTCTTAGATGAAATCAAAAGGAAAAACCAAAAAAGGTTGATAAATTTAACTCACTAAAATTTAAACAAAGTTAAAAAACAAGTACAGAGAAAAGATATTTGTAACAAATGTATCCAGAGTAAAAAACTCATATTTAATCAACAAGGAAATGAAAATAAGCCAATAACATCTAATCACAGTATTCACAGAAGAAATCACTCAAAATGACTAGGGAAAAGGAGGAGAAAGGGAAAAGATGTTCAATCATACTAGTAATCAGCAAAATGTGAATACATGGAATAAAATATCATTTCACACCTATTAGAGTGACAAAAATTTTAAAGTCTCACAATAGCAAGTGTTGGGAAGGATCTAAAACCATGGGAATCAGTAAAAGCATTCTGAAGGGCAATTCGGCAATACCAGATAAAGATACACAACCTAGCAATTGGGAAACTGGATTTTTGAGGTGGGTCTTGTGAGGTGGCAGGATTCTGGCAGGCAAAGATAAGAGGAATGACATCCAAATAAAATAAAACCAAAAGAACAATATAAGCAAAGTCAGAGACAGGAACCCATCTGAGGACTGACAAGACTGTTTTCTAAAGTGGCTACACCATTTTTTACATTCCCACCAGCAGTATGAGTTTTCACTTTCTCCACATCCTTGTCAACACTTGTTATTACCTGACTTTTTGATTACAGCCATCCTAGGGGGGTAAAGTGCTATCTGATTGTGGTTTTGATTTGCATTTCCCTGATAATTATGTAGGAACTGTTTCATGTGTTTATTAGCCATCTGTATATCTTCTTTGAAGAACTATCTATTCAGGTTCTTTGCATATTTCTTAATTGGGTTGTCTTTTTATTATTGAGTGAAGAGTTCTTGATATATTCTAGATGCAATCTAGAACTAGATGTCTTATCAGACAGATGATCTGCAAATATTTTACCCCATCCTGTAGGCTGTCTTTTTGCTTTCTTGAATGTCCTTTGAAACATAAAAATTTTCCCTTTTAAAAATATTACTTTTATTATATTTTTTTTAACTTATTTTTTAAATGTTTATTTTGAGAGAGAGTGCACACAAGCAAGGGAGGGGCAGGAGCAGAGAGAGAGGGAGAGAGAGAATCCCAAGCAGGCTCCACGCTGTCAGCACAGAGCCTGATGCAGGGCTCGTTCTCATGAACCGTGAGATTATAACCTGAGCCAAAATCAAGAGCTGGATGCCTAACCGACTGAGCCACCCAGGTGCCCCCAAAACTTTTTACTTTTGATGAATTCCAATTTATCTATTTTTTTTCTTTTGGCTGTTTGTGCTATTGGTGTTATATAGTTAAGAAACCACTGCCAAATCTTAAGCTCACAAAGATGTACCTCCAAGCTCTCCTGTATAAGTTTTATAGTATTAGCTCTTATATTTAGGGCTTTGGATCCATTTTAAGTTAATATTTGCATATCATGTGAAGTACTTCATTCTTTCATATGTGGATATACAGTGTCCCAGCACCATTTGTTGAAATGATTATTCTTTCTCTATTGAACTGTTTTTGGTATGCTTGTTGAAAATTGACCATAAATGTGACAGCTGGCTTCTGGATACTCAATTCTATTCCACTGATGCATATGTCTACCCCTGTGCCAAAATCACATTGTGGCAAAAATCACAATAAATCCACATTTATTATTGTAGCTTTCTAATAAGCTTTGAAATTGGGAAGTGTGGGTCCTCCAACTTTGTTCTTTTTCAAGATTGTTTTGGCTAATATAGGTCCTTTGAATTTCCACATGAATTTTATTAACATCTTGTCAAAATCTGCAAACAAACCAGCTAGAACTTTGATAGGGTTTATTTTGAATCTGTAGATCAATTTAGGAACTATTACCATCTTAAAAAATATTAAGTCTTTCAATCCATGAACATGGGATGTTTTTCCATGTATTTAGATCCTAATTTCTTTCAACATGTTAGAGTTTTCAAATTTTTTTTTTTTTTCAACGTTTTTTATTTATTTTTGGGACAGAGAGAGACATAGCATGAACGGGGGAGGGGCAGAGAGAGAGGGAGACACAGAATCGGAAACAGGCTCCAGGCTCCGAGCCATCAGCCCAGAGCCTGACGCGGGGCTCGAACTCACAGACCGCGAGATCGTGACCTGGCTGAAGTCGGACGCTTAACCGACTGCGCCACCCAGGCGCCCCTCAACATGTTAGAGTTTTCAAAGTATAAGTTTTACACTTCTTTTGTTAAATTATCCCTAAGTACTTTTATTCAATTCATTTGCTATAAATTCATAATGCTGTACATGGAATGGTTTTCTTAATTTTATTTTTGGGTTGTTTATTATAACTATAGAAATACAATTGATTTTTATATATTGATCCTGTATCCTATAACCTTGCTGAACTCATTTATTAGTTCTATCAGTTTGTGGGTTCCTCAGAATTTTGTACATGCAAGATTGCGTCATCTGCAAATACAAATACTTTTACTTTTCATTTCATTTTCTTACCCTGTTGCCCTACTTAGATCCTCCAATACAGTGTTCAATAGAAAGGGTAAGACTGCACATCCTTGTCTTATTCTCAGTGTCAGAAGAAAAGCATTCAGTCTTTTAAAACTAAGTGTAGTAATAGCCATGGGTTTTGCATAAATGTCCTTTGTCAGACTGAGGAAGTTCCCTTCTATTCCTAATTTGTTGGGCTGTTTCTTTGTTTTGTTTTGTTTTTTTAATCATTAAAGGGTACTGGAGTTTGGCAAATGCTTTTTCTGTGTCTACTGAGATTATGTGGGTTTTGTCATTTAACCTTTTAATATGATGCACTGCACTGATTGATTTTCCTATGCTGAATGGATCTTGCACCCCTGGGATAAATCCCACTTGGTCACAGTGTATAATATAATCCTTTCTATAACATATTGGACTCATTTTGGTAGTATTTGTTGAGGACTTCTGCATTTATATTCAAATGGGATACTGGTTCTATAGTTTTTTGTGATGTCTTTGTCTGGTTTTGGTATCAAGACAACACAAACTAGTCTCACAGAAATTAGAAAGTGCTCTATTTTTGAAAGAGTTTGTGGACAGTTAGTGTTAATTCTTGTTTAAATGTTTGTCAGAACTCACCAGTGAAACTATCTGGTTCTGGGCTTTTCTCTGGGGGAATTTTTTTTTTTTTATTACTAATTCCATTTTTTTTTAATTACTTGTTATAAGTCCATTCAGATTTTCTATTTCTTCATAAATCAGCATTGATAGTTTGTGTATTTCTAGTAATATGTCCATTTCACCTAGGTATCTAATTTGTTGGCGTACAACTGTCCATAGTATTCCCTTATAATCCTTATTTTTATAAAGTCAGGAGTTAAGTCTCCTGTATCATTCCAGATTTTAGTAATTGAGTCTTCTCCCTTTTGTTCTTGATCAGTCTAAAGTTTGCCAACTTTGTTGATCTTCTGAAAAGCAATAAACTTTCAGTTGATTGATTTTTTTTTCTATTTCCTCCCTCCCTCCCCTCTTTCCTTTTCCCCTTTCCTTTTCTCTTTTCCTTTCCTTTTCTTTTGAAAGAGAGAGCATGTGCAAGAGAGCAGGAGAGGGGAAGAGGGAGAGAGAGAATATGCCCAGCACAGAGCCCAACACACGGAGCTCAATCTCATGATCCTGAGATCATGACCTGAGCCAACTCAGAAGTCGACACTTAACCAACGGAGCCACCCAGACACCTTTGTTTTTCTATTTTTAAATTTATTTTATTTCTGCTCTAATCCTTATTATTTCCTTCCTTTCCCTTATTTTAGGTTTAGTTTGCTCTTTTCCCCCCAATATGTTAGGGTGAATTAATTATTTGTTTTTAATGCAGGCATTTACAGCTATAAATTTCCTTCTAAGTACCACTTTAACTACACCCCATAAATTCTGGTGTGCCGTGTTTAATTCATTCCAAGTATTTTCTAATTTCCCTCATGATTTCTTCTTTGACCCACTTGTTATTTAGGAGTATGTTAATTTTCACATAATTGTGAATTTCTTACATTTCTTCTATTTTTAATGTCTAGTTTCACTCCATTGTGGTTGGAGAACATATTTTGTATGACTTCAATACTTTAAATGTATTGAGAGTTGTTTTATGGCTCAGCATATGGTTTATCCTGAATGTTTCATGTGTACTTGAGAAGAATTATATTCTACTGTTGGACTGTCCTACAGATACTGGTTAGATATGGTTGGTATACAATGTTGTTCAAGTTTTCCATTTCTTTGTTGATCTTGTGTCTGGTTGTTCTATCTATTATTGAAAGTGAGGTACTGGAAGTCAGCAGGATGCAGTGGTCAAAGAAAGTGAGGTACTGAAGTTTCCAACTATAACAGCTGAATTATCTCTTTTGCTCCTCATTTCTGTTACCTTCTGTTTTGTGTATTTTGGGGCTCTATTGTTAGGTGCATATATAACCATTACATCTTCAGGCTGGATTGACCCTTTATCATTATAAAATATCCCTTTTTATCTCCAGTAACATTTTTGGGGGGGGTTTGTTTTAAAGTCTATTCTGTTTGATATTAGTATAACCATTCTAGCTTTCTTATGGTTGCTATTACATTACCTTTTTCCATTCTTTTACTTTCAGCATTTTTGTATCTTTGAATCTAAAGTGGTATCTCCTGTAGACGGTATACAGTTGGATCCTGATTTTTTTTTTTAATCCAGTATGGCAATATCTGCCTTTTTATTTTATATACAGCAGATTTAATAAAGGCATTGGAACAGCAGGCTGTGTTGAAAAGTGAGTAAAGATGTTGACAGTAAAGGAAAAGAGAGAAGATGACAGCCTAAGGAGGTAAGAGGATCCATAGGAATTTTTTTTTTGGAAAGGACTCATTCCTTCTGAGAATCGGGAGAAAGAATCTCCTGCTCTGGCTCTCTTATGGGAGCCATCATAGTCCAGCAGGAAGAACAGGTGGTCTGAAGGCAGGCAAATGTGGATTCAAAAGTCCAGTGTACCACTAACCAGACATGAAATCATACGCAAGTCTCTTTACCTGAGCCTCAAGAACACAGGGCTATAATATACTACAGGGTAGAAAATTAAGACTTAGCATGCAAAATACCTAGCACAAAACTTGGTACAGAGTAGTAAGTACTTCAATAAATGTTAGTCCCCACCCCTGTCCCTTTCATTAAAAGTTCCCTAAATGGTCTTATTTAATGAAAATCTTCTAGATCCTCAATCACGTCCCTTACCTCCTGCCTTTCCCTCCCCCTTACATGACTCCTGGTGATTAAACCTATTATTGCTTGGTCAAACACAAACTGGACAAAAGCAAGATCCTACCTAGTTAGTGTGGCTCTTTATGCAAACATCGAACCAGTCACTATGCTTTGAATATAGGTAATTTTTTTTGTACTGTTGTGTTTATGTATACTTACAATCTTTTATGCATTATAAAGCATTTTTGTCTCTTTAAAAAAATTTATAAATGAAAGTATCCCCACATTTTTGCATTTTTCTCATTTATTTTCAGTCTATTATTTCTGCTTTGTGCTACTGGTTAATAGTGAGAGTTAAAGAAACCTAAATGTCTGTCAACAGGGCGTTATGAGACAAATCTAAATAACCCAACAACTCGAACTTCCTTAAATAAATTAAGGTGTTACAGGACAGTGAGCAGCATATAATCTCATTTTTATTGAAAAATAATGTGTATGTGTGCTTATTTTACAAGTTCTAGGAAAAAAAAAGATATACCAAAGTGTTAACAGTGATGGTCTCTGGATCAGATGAACTATGGATTTTTTTTTTTCTCATATTCAGTATTTCCTGAGTTTTCTAAAATGAGCACATTGTTTTAGAAATAAAGAAAAATAACAACAGAAACCACAAAATGTTTATATTAATGGACACTTAGGTAGATTCCATTGATCTCCTATTGGTTAGATATTTCATCTGTTCCAAATAACGGCTACTCATCCTTCAGGCAGAGCCAGGACTAGAATTCAGATACTTATATTTTCCAGCTTTATGTAAAAATGTCCTAAAAACTCTTTTTGAGCTCTACAAATTTAAGACTGATGTTCCTAGAGACTTATGAGCTCACGAGTGAGGTCCTAAAGGAAGAAGGTAGAAGATGGTATGACATGCACACCAGGACTGGGTTTTCAAATAAGCTGAAATATGGAACATGTCTTCAAAGATTCCCCCCAAAATGCTTCCATTTCAACATATTTTTTGTTTAGAGCTGCCACTAAAGTACTGTGTGACCCGGGTAAGACCCTTATAATCCTTATCAAATTCTGAATCTCCATTTCTGTGTCTGCAAAATAATAACAGCTACTGTTAAATGAAAATCTCCCCTATTTTACAGATAAGAAAACTGAGGTTCACAGTTATGCAAGTGACAAGACTGACACCAGATCTATCTAATAAAGAAGAATAAGGGTAAAGGAATCGTGGATTCTATTTTTATGAGTTATTTTATTTCTTCCTTTTAACACTAAAGAGGCATCAGTAGACCTTTCTTTGTATAATGCAAATGATATTGTACACTATTGGATTGAATTAGAAGGTGCATTGAATTATGATTAACTCATGGCCTCATTTTAACAGCTGAGTAATTAGATCAATCTAATCTTCTGAATTTTATTGCTTATTTTATTATGGCCTATAATCAGTTGAAATTACAATGGGAAGTTCAAGAGTCTCACATAAAGGCAATATGCTCTAACAGGCAACATGCTGTAAGCTGAGTACCTCGGCAAGTTACTTAACTACTCTGCACCTCAGGTTCCAAATCTGTAGAACGGGAATAGCATTATCTTGTCCCATCATTACCAACACGTGTTGGGTTTAGAAATCCCAGCACTAGGAAAAAGGGGGATTCCCAAAGGGTTATGAGGAAATTACCTGAGAAATTACAAGGAAAGCTCCCAGACATATGCTAGCCCTGGTACTCCAGAGAACTCAGTGAAAGGCATAACCGTGCAACCTGTCACCTAAGTCAGAGGAAGCCTGATTCTTCCTTCTCCCTCACTTCCTGAATCCAGTATCAAGTCCTAAATTATTAATTCATATTCCACAAATGCTGAATGTCTACTGTATGCCAGATAGTGTTCTCTCTAAAAATGTCTCAAGAGTGTCTTTTCCTGTCCATCCTAAATACCACCCTTAGTTCAGGTCTCTCGACTGACCTCTTTAAAGAGCTCCTAACTTGTGTTCTAACCTCCATTTTCTCTCCCTCTAATCCATTCTCTGCACATATCCAGAGAGATCTTTTGAAAATGCCAATCTATCCATCATGCCTAAACCATTCTGGTGGCCAAGAATAAAAGTTCCAAACAAATATCCAAAGAAGGATAAAGATATTGCTATGGATAAAGTTGCAAAGTTCTTAGCATGGCATAATAACCCTCCAAGTCTTCTATCCATCTAGATGTCCCATCTCCCCTCATGGCGACTCTGGCCTGGCATTTTACACTTTACCAACACCAAACCCAAAGCTGTTCTAGCATACTCCATTTGACTGTTCTGCTTCTAGGTCACCGTTCAGGATGTCTTCAATGCTTGATTGTCCTTCCCTTGCCCTTCACCTTATTTCATTCTCCAGAAAGTCTGCCTTGACCTTCCTCCCTTGAGGCTAGAGTAGGGGCCCCTTCTGACTACCCCCCACAACTGGCTTTTCTTACAGTTCTTATCAAATTATATTTCCAAATTGGTTTTCTCAAATTCTCATCCCCCAATATGGTGGATCTAGTATCAGTCCTGTGATAACTCCCTAAGTTGTGGTTCTCTTTGTCCTTATATGTCACCGACAGGGGTTTCTGCTGGGGCTCTCACTGTCCAAATCTATTTTTTTCAGTTGCCTTCACACTCTATTCACCAAGTGTGTGGCTAGTGCCCTGGGTGTGCCAAGGCATACTCATCAAACAACCTCCATTTCCCTGCTGACTCAACTTGCAGTGCAGAAAAAGGAAGTGTGGAATTTAGATTCAGATATAGGCTCTAAACCAGTTTTGCCATTTCAGACTCTGAATTCTGGCACGTTATTACTTCCACTCACAGAGCTTCAGCCTCCTCTTATGTAAAATGGGATAATAATTACTTTATGAAGCTGAAATAATATTAGTAATAAAACAATATTATTACTTATTATGTGTCAAGTATTATGCTAAGCACTTTACACTGATGTCATTTAACCCTCACAGCTCCTTCATAAGGTAGGTTCTACTACTATCTTTATTTTATAGATGAGGAAACCAGCCAGGGAAGCCATTTACTTGCTGAGGCCACTGTGGTAGACCGTGGGTGAGCTAACCCAATGCTCATTCCCAGCCCCCTCTGCTCTTTGACTATTCAGGCTGGCAAAGCTAAAAACTCATTTTTCCAGCCTTCCCAGAACTTAGAATTAGCTAAGTGGCCCAATTCTGACCAACGAGATCTACACAGAAATCTCCTGAGAGAATTGTGGGAAAGCCTTTGCTTTCTTAGTAAAAGGACAAACATTACTGATGTTCCTCTATACTCCCTTTTTCCTCCCTCAATCACAGACATGATACTTACAGCTATAGCAGCCATCTTAGATCAAAAGGGGAAAGCCAACAGGCGCAAAAAAGTACTAAAACTCCCACTCTTGATTTCAGTTTGGGTCATGATCTCACAGTTCGTGGGTTTGAGCCTGCACTGGTCACTGTGCTGACAATGAGGAGCCTGCTTGGGATTCTCTCTCTTCCTTCTCTCTCTCTTCCCCTACCCTGTTTGCTCTCTCCCTCAAAATAAATAAATAAACTTAAAAAAAAAAGGGGGGGGGGAGCCAAAAGAGTCACAGAATACTGGTCCTGAAATCACTGACCTAATAAATCAATGCCATCAGTCATTAACCTCCAGACTTTTCTTTATGTAAGAAAAATATACTTTGTTTAAGCTACAAATAGTCAAGTTTTCCAGTAGCATCTTCAGGTATTTATACTTCAGGCACTTATACTTTGTATAAGTGATATAAAGTAATCAAATGATGGAGCTAAGACTCAAAAATAGGCAGCCTTAACCATTAAGCTATATGAGAAACACTTAGCACTGGACTTCTTAGGGAATGGGTACTCAAATGATGAAATGAGTAAAATAATATCAGTCATTCAGCATTCTTCTTCAAAGTTCCAAGCTCCTCTGGAAACTCAAGGATTGCCAGTAACCTAAAATCATAATGTAGCTGCTCAGGAAGAGACCACCCCTTTGGACACTGTGTCCAGCCCTCTTGTCTGCATTTCTGAATTCAATTCTCCCAGCTCAGGGTCTACCCTAAGGAGGGAAAAGGGAAGGAAGATCTGGAGCCAGGTCTTGGATGCTCACACCTACCTATCTCATGGTACCACAAAGCTTCCAGGCCTCCTACCATGCACACATAAGAGGACAGAGTTCAAGGAACTCAGCATAAACTTACAATCGTGACAGCACCTGTGGTGACAGTGAAAGACAAAATCTTTGGAAGCCAGAGACCTTTGGAGGTAAGAAGTGTGGTTTTGTAGCTTAAACAAAACCACGGACTATTGATTTTTCTGCCTCTTCCTGCTGAGAGCAGTAATAGCAAAAATCTGATTTAGACACTTAAATTCAAGTACCTTCCCCACCAGCAGAGCAATTTTCAAGTAATCACACTTTTGACCTCACCCAACATGAGTCCTTTTAAAGCCAATTTTAGGGACCAATTATTTAGTTCTCCTAACATGTGCAGGGAAAAAGATACGATAGCTGGCTATCATGCTGGAAGCTGTAGTTTCTATTCCCATATCCAGGGTTTAGACTGCCTGTTCAAAGACCTCCCAATCTGTCTGAGAAGGGGCCAGCCACCCTTGTCACAGATGACACATGATCTCTGTTCTAAAGCTGCTGGGAACTCAAAGGGCATTTCTCAGAGAAATTATGGAATTAATGATGGCAAGATTTCTAGATAACCTTAAAGAACTGGGAGAGAAGAGAATGTCATTTATTGAACAGTTACTAGATGGCAGATAGGAGCATCAGAATCATTTAGGGAGCTTGTGAAAATAGCTTGCTGGGAACTACCTCCTGAGTTTCTGATTCCAGAGGTCTGGGGTAGGGCCTAATAATTCTCATCTCTAACAAATTCCTACACCTGGGACTATACTTTGAAGCCACAGAGGTCACAGAGACTTTGGAAACCCACAATTTGGTCCAAACTCTCAACCTTTTTCCACAACACAACTGTGTTCATGATAGCAATGATGAGGGATGGATAGGTACAAAGATGGAGCAGATAGGATGTATATGAGTGTATACTGGGGAAATGGTAAGACAAATAAAAACCAGATAATTCTTAGATACCATTCATGGTAGCTTAGGAGCTGTCAATGGGTTACAGATGAATCGAGACACTGATTCCTTAAGCACATAGGGTGTCTGGGAAGGAAGTAGGGCACAGGAACTCCCTCGTAGCCTTGTCTGTTTATCCAGAGTTCTCTACAAATACCATCATTTTCTGTGTGGAAGTACTGGCTTAGAGCTAACTGTGCATCACTGGTTTAGAGAAGAGTTAAGAGAAAAACATTTATTCTAAACTCTGAGGTCAATTTGCCAGATACTTATGAACCTCTGAAAAGGCTTCATTATTAGAGGCTTGATCATTTGCCATTTAATCATTCAACCAATCAACAGTTTACTTTGTCCTTTTTTTTTTTTAATTTTTTAAACATTTATTTATTTTTGAGAGAGAGAGACAGATAGAGCATGATTCGGGGTGGGGGGCAGAGAGAGGGAGACACAGAATTTAAAGCAGGTACCAGGCTCCGAGCTGTTAGCACAGAGCCTGACGCAGGGCTTGAACCTGCCTACTGCGAGATCATGATCTGGCCAAAGCTGGACACTTAACTGAGTCACCCAGGTGCCCCAAGAGTTTACTTTGAATTAGGCACTATGTTAAGCACTGAGGACACAGTAATTGCCTATGAGAGGAATAAGTGTTCCAGAAATATAAACAATTCTAAGGCAGTAAATAATATAGACAAGTAACTCAGTGATTAAGAGAATGGAATATCCAAACTTAGACTTGATTCTGGCTCCACTACTCTGTGACAGGGACAAGTCTTTCCATCTTCCTTAACTTGTGTCTGTATCAATAAAAACTTTGGAAAATAAAGGTTAACTAAAATAATGATGATACAGTTCTCAAACTGGGCACAGGAACCCCTGTGGGTACTCAACAGTATACTAAAGGGTAAATGAGCAAATATAGTGTACTTTCTTGGTAGGGTAATTATACCAGAGGGTAAACAATTTAAATTATCTGTTGTACAGAAAACAACTATGACTATATAATGGTGACTTAAAACAAAATTCTTATGCAGTTTGAAGATAATGCAGGGGCTTCAAGTAATTTTTAACCTTGGAGATCCGCTCTGGGCTATATTCCCCCACTGATTCAGAGATGAATTTGTTCTCCTCTGATGTCAAGTACACTTGGGTAGGAAAGTTTCCAAAATACTGTGCATGGCCAATAATGGATGACCAACAAACAGCAACCATTATTGGTAATAATAGATAGCTGTTAGTTATTACTAACCCTTCCACAGGAGAAACCAACTTACTCTGTAGTGTCTAGGGTAGATAAAGGTGTCCTTTCTACCCAGGTATCCCTTTTTTCCAAGCTCTGGACTTTTCCAGTTGCTCCCCAGAAACCCTGTGATTCCTTGGGAAGTAGAACTCCCAGGAAGCAGGCCAATTTTGCCCCCATACACCAGGGAGTTCCCTTCAAAAAAGAATTTCAGCACCAGTAAAGTAGCTAGTCTCATCAACCTCCAGGCCTCCCTGGCCTCAGTCTGCTCAAGGAGTTAACCCCCAGGATAAGAACAATCATGGACCCAGCAGCTCACTCCTAATTAGCTTTGTCTCATTTAAAAAGCTCTTACTGATCAATTATCTCCTTAAAGTCTTACAAACAAGTGATAGATAAGGTAGGTATTATTATTCTTACTTTATAGAGGAGGAAACTAAGGTCCTCCAAAATAAAGTGATTTGTTTAAGTTTTCAGTTAGAGACAGAGCCAGGGGTCAAACTCAGGTCTCTGACTTCTAGCAGAGATTCTCCCCACTACATTAAGCAAAAGTCATCATTCCAATGAGAATCTACATAGCACGGCCAAAAATTCAAGTCCTTTATCGATATCTCGCCAATTTTCAGCTGTAGTCACAGCCACAAAATTATATTTTCATTGACTAAGAACCATAAGTAACTAATAGAAAATGAAATTAAATTGCATGAGCTTAATCAGCAGGACAAGGGCCCTAGTGGTGACTATGGTTGTATCCGACCTTTCATAGGAGGACACTTATGAAAAGGCTTTCATGGTTTCCTACTGATCTTGCCCAAGAAGGTCAGGAGCTCTGGGGCAAGAAGCCCTGAGATGATAGAAGGCACAGTCACTATAGGAGAGGGTTCTCAGCTGACTGCATCTTCCCTGTTTCTGAAATCTTCATCAACACCAGGGATTCCAAGAAGGGGCACAGAAAATTTTGTTCAAGAAGCAAAAGAAATAGTTTAAGGGAATGAGCCAGTTGTTTTAATGAAAGAAGGCTAACAAAAATTTATAGATTAATGCCCAGAATGTTAGAGCTGGAAGGCAAATTGCTAAACAACACATCTAAGCCCCTCAGCCTAGATGGGAAGGGAAGGCAAGAGAGATGGGCAGGCCTTGCTCCAGCGTCTTGAGTCATTAGCAGCAGACCTGGAACTCGGCTTCTCTTCGTGCTTTCAGACCTAGTTCCATGCCTGACTTCTCAGAAGCCTTTCCTGACACAACCTCTGCCAGAGTTGTGGCCCCTCCCATATACCCACCAAGTTTTCATAGCAATCTGTACATCTATTTATTAGGTTAGACTCTTGGAACACAATGGCACATCCCTTTGCGACAGCATTTATCTCAGTGTGCTGTAACTGTCTACTTACATGTCTGTCTTTCCCCTTCTTAATCCGTGCTGGTTAAGGTGGGGAGTCAATAGAGGGGCAATACACACAAAAGACACACTGTATGTGTTGTCTTCACAAAGCTGATAATCTCACACTTTGAAGAACAGGGTGTATAAGAGAATTAGAAGGTCAGAATTCATCTTGAGCAGTTCAATTAGCTCCCTACTGTAGCAGCAGAACCCTTTTTGTCAAACAAAACCTCATCAAGAAGCCTAATACATAAAATGGGTATGAACAGATCTCTACCGAAGGGGAAAGGGGCACCCACTTGGCTTACCTTTCCCTTTAACAGCTCCTAAGGCAACCTCCTACTTTTTTGAATGAGGGAAGTGAGCCAAAATAAAGAAACTATTTATGCTAGGTCTTCCCCTCATTCAGCATAAGATAGAGGTCAGAGGAGGATCTTTAAAGCCTGGCAAAACTAATGAAATCCTTTATGACTTTGGAAAAGTCATTTAAACTCCTTGTGTCAGTTTTTTCATCTAGGGTGGGCAAGAAGGACCTTGTCCTCCAAATACAGGGTTTACGAGTTTGCCTTTGATGGCTGAGGGGCTGACACAGAGGCTTGCAGCCATGGTCCAACCTCCCTGGGCTGAAGTTTATTCCAGAGGATTTAAAGAAACAGATGGATAAACAAAATGTGACAGATACATTATATGGAATATTATTCAGTGATAAAAAGGAATGAAATCTCGATACAAGCTACAACATGGATGAACCTTGAAAACATTGTGTTAAATGAAATAAACCAAATAAAAGGACAAATATTATATGATTCCATTTATGTGAAATATTTCAAATAGGCAAATTCATAGAGACAGAGATTTAGAGGTTTCCAAGGGTTAGAGGGAGGGGGGAATGGGGAATTATTATTTCATGGACACAGAGTTTCTGTTTGGGATGATGAAAAAGTCTGGAAATAGTGGAGATGGTCACACAACACTGTAAAGGTACTTAATACCAATAAATTATACACTTAAAAATGGCTAAAATGGTAATTTTTATGTATATTTTGCCACAATAAAGCAAAAAAAAATGTAAGTCTACTTATATTTCGCTTAAGGTGACACTTAAAAGCTACATGACCTTCAGCAAGTTACTTAATAAGCTGAACCTTATTCCCTCATATGTATAAGGATAACAGTTCTCCCTTGTATGGTTATTATGAGAATTGGAGACAATGTCTGTAAAGTGCGTGGCACTGCACTGACAGTCATTAATGGTAATTATTACTATAATAATTATCAACAGCAAGCGTAACATTATAATATAAACATAATGATAAATAACTTAATCCAATGAATATTTAATGAGTAACTAACTGTCTGCTCTGTTCTAGGCACAGAAGGTACATGACTGCTGCTCAAAGAGCTCACAGTCTAGAAAGACATGAAATAAATGAACAACTACAGAAAACAGGAAGCCAAGAAGGAGCAAGGAAATAATAATCCAACACCACCACCAACACTTCTTTCTTTGGGGGAAAAGGTTGATCTTTTCTACAGAAGTGGGAAATCATTTTGTGATCCAGGAAAGTAAATCTGTCATAAGCCAACAGCAAATTAGTTTAAAGTGCATGATTCTTGCCCAGACAAGATTTAATCCATCTGCTTTTTGTGTTGACATCACACATTATGTATCAGAGGCAGACACACTCACTTCTTGTGTTCTCTCCAAAACCCAGAGAGGCTTTGCCTGACAGCTTGGTGGAATAGGAAGAGCCTCGCTGCAATTTACTAACAGCATAAAGTTGCACATATTTATTAACCTGAGTCTTCACCTATAAAATGGATGTTTTAATAAAAATTTCTAGGGGCACCTGGGTGTTTTGACAGCTCAGAGCCTGGAGCCTGTTTCAGATTCTGTCTCCCTCTCTCAGCTCCTCCCCCACTCACACACTGTCTCTCTCTCCCTCTATCTCTAAAATAAACATTAAAAAAAATAAAAAATAAAAATTTCTACCCATAGTACTGTTGTAAGGACTCAATGAAATTACAAATGGTAAAAAGTTTTCTAAGTTGTAAAGTATTGTACCTCTTATTTATTATTATCAGGAGTTTTGTGGGCCCTGTTTTTTCACGCTTCAGAAGATATCTGTCATTGGTGAGTCAATTTTTGTTTTTTTTTTTAATTTTTTTTTTGAATGTTTATTTATTTTTGACAGAGAGAGAGACAGAGCATGAGCGGAGGAGGGGCAGAGAGAAAGGGAGACACAGAATCTGAAGCAGGCTCCAGGCTCTGAGCTGTTAGCACAGAGCCCAACGCGGGGCTCGAACTCACAGACCGCAAGATCATGACCTGAGCCAAACTTGGACACTCAACCGATTGAGCCACTCAGGCGCCCCCAATTTTTGTTTTTAAAAGTCAAATCTGGCTTTGTTACCAAAGAAGCCAAGACCCAAAATGAGCCTGTCCAAGGCTGACTACATAGTTAACATCAGGAGGTTTAAGGACAGCTCTTCCTTGCTAAGAAGCTCAAAGGAATCATCAGACTTCAACTATCATTGTTTGAAAAAAGAAAATTTGCTATAAACCAAGTTTGTTTCCTCTGAAGATCTGTGCTATCTATACAAAACTCATAAGTAGAAAAATCTCCCTATTCCATTTAGTCCATATAGAGGGGTTGACCAGTCACAATAGATTATCCAAATTAAATGTTCTGGGCCTCGGTTCATTCACCTACAAAGCAAGAACAATCTCTTCCACATTGGCTACCTGTCCCAGACTCTCCTTGCCATGACAGAGGGCTACTAACTTCTCTCTTTCTTCTCGTCTTCCCTT
Organism: Panthera leo; assembly: GCF_018350215.1. NCBI lineage: Eukaryota > Metazoa > Chordata > Mammalia > Carnivora > Felidae > Panthera > Panthera leo. The sequence goes on along the minus strand of NC_056688.1, from coordinate 58,146,898 downwards.
CCTTCTTTCAAAATTCACTAAGTCTATTCTGCACTAAGTCACTGTGCCAGGTGCTGGTGATATACACGCACACCTTGGAGATACTGCAGGTTCAGTTCCAGACCACTGCAATAAAGTGAACATTGCAATGAAGTGAGCAAACGAACTTTTCTGTTTCCCAGTGCATATAAAAGTAATGCTTACACTATAGTGTGGTCTATTAAGTGTGCAATAGCATTATGTCTAAAAAAACCAATGTACAAACCTTAATTAAAAATAGTTTATGGCTAAAAAATATAAACCATCATCTAAGCTTTCAGCAAGCTGTAATCACTGATCACAGATCACCATAACAATATAGTAATGGAAAGGTTCGAAATATTTTAAGAATTACCAAAATGTGACACAGAAACATGAAACAAGCAAATGCTAATGGGAAAATGGTGTCAAGACTTGCTTGTCTCAGTGTTGCCACAAACTTTCAGTTTGTAAAAAATGCACTATTTGCGATGCACAATAAAATAAGGTATGCCCATAATGATGACTAATAACAAAACAATGGCTACTAATGTTTTACTACCTAATAAGAGCATAACTGTATGCCAGATGTTTTACACATAAGTGGCTTGGAAATTAAAAAGCAGCATAAGGTGAATAGAAAGAAAACTAGTTTAACTGTCAAAGTTTTGGGTTCTACTTCCAATTTTGGTATCGGTTAGTTCATCTATCTGACTAAAAAATACTTAGTCAATATTCATGGCATGCCAGGGGCTGAGTACTAGGAAGAGAGAGGTAAATCAGATATTGAATTCATGGTGAACTGTAATAGGTGTTGTCCTTAGGCACTTATGAAACCTCAGGTTCCTCACCTGAGAAGAGGATTGGCCCTGATGATCTCTAGTGAAATTATAGCTCTAAATAAAAACATAATACCAGCCACCACTTGGAAAATACAGATACATAGGATGAGCAGGAAATGGGCTGGAGGGATGTGAATGGTCAGGTCATAAAAACCTACTCTTGCAAACTAAGGAGTTTTCAATTCAACCAAAGGACAATGACGTATCATTAAAGGGTTGTAAGTACTAGAGAACCCCGCATCTGTACTGAGTGCAGGGCCTGCTTCCAATTCTCTCTCTGCTCCTTCCCTGTTCATGCTCTCTAAACAAACAAACAAACAAACAAACTTGAGGGGGAAAAAAAGAAGAAGAAATGGGCAAAAGACATGAATAGACATCTTTCCAAAGAAGACAAACAGATGGCTAACAGGCACATGAAAAGATGCTCAACATCACTCATCATCAGGGAAATACAAATCAAAACCACAATGAGATACCACCTCACACCTGTCAGAATGGTTAAAATTAACAACACAGGAAACAACAGATGTTGGGGAAGATGAGAAGAAAGGGGAACACTCTTACACTACTGGGAATGCAAGTGGTGCAGCCACTCTGGAAAATGGTATGGAGGTTCCTCAAAAAGTTACAAATAGAACTAATCTATGATCCAACAATTGCATTACTAGGCATTTACCCAAAGGATACAAAAATACAAATTCGACGGAGTGCCTGGGTGGCTCAGTTGGTTAAGTGGCCAACGTCAGCTCAGGTCATGATCTCACAGTTCCTGAGTTCAAGTCCTGCATCGGGCTCTCTGCTGTCAGCACAGTGCCTGCTTCAGATCCTCTGTCACCCTCTCTCTGTTCCCCAACTTGTTCTCACTCTCTCCCTCTCAAAATAAATAAACTTAAAAAAAAAAAAAAAGAAAAATACAGATTCAAAGGGGTACATGTACTCCAATGTTTATAGCAGCATTATCAACAATAGCCAAACTATGGAAAGAGCCCAAGTGTCCATCGACTGATGAATGGATAAAGAAGATGTGGTATAGGAGGTGCCTGGGTGGCTCAGCAGGTTAAGTGTCCGACCTCCACGGTTTATGAGTTCAAGCCCCATGTCGGGCTCTGTGCTGACAGCTCAGAGCCTGGAGCCTGCTTGGATTCTGTGTGCCTGCTTGGATTCTGTGTGTGTGTGTGTGTGTGTGTGTGTGTGTGTGTGTGTGTGTGTCTGCCCCTCCCCCCACTCATGTCCTCTCTCACTCTCAAAAATAAACATTAAAAATTTTTTTTAAAAAAGATGTGGTATATACAGATATATGTGTGTGTGTGTGTGTGTGTGTGTGTGTGTGTGTGTATACACCCTCTCACACAAATAATGGAATATTACTCAGTCATCAAAAAGAATGAAATCTTGCCATTTGCAATGACATGGATGGAGCTAGAGTATATTATGCTAAGCAAATAAGTCAGTAAGAGAAAGACAAATACCATGATTTCACTCATATGGGAAGGCAGGGGAAAAGGGGGCTACAAAAGACAGAGAACAAACTGAAGGTTGATGGAGGAAGGTGGGTGGGAGATGGGCTAGATGGGTGATGGGTATTAAGGAGGGCACTTGTGACGAACACTGGGTATTACATGTAAATGATGAATCACTAAATTCTACTCCTGAAACTAATACTATACTATATGTTAACCAACTAGAATTTAAATAATTTTGAGAAAAAAAAAATGAAAAGAGTTCTATGTATGGACGGTGCGGATGCTTGCACAATAATCTGAATGTATTTAATGCCACTGAACTGTACACTTAAAAATGTTTAAGATGTCAAATAATTTTATGTTATGTGTATTTTACCACAATTTAAAAAAAAAGACAGGACTTAGTAACTGACTTTAGAAGGCAAAAGAAAAAGCAGTATTAAGAAGGACTCCTATGTTTCTGATTTGAGGGAATAGGTGAATGATGGTACTAATTACAAACTGATAAAAGGAAAAATGCATTATAAGGAAAGATAATAGGCTCAGTTTTAGACATGATGCATCTAAACAAAATAGGAGACATTCATGGAGAAGAGGTTCTGAAGACAGCTAGATAATAAACTGGTCTGAAGCTCAGAAGAGAGGTTTGCTGTAGAGCTAGAGTTTATGAATCATCAGCCTACAGACAGTAGCTGGAACTAAGATGAAAGAGAAAGTGGGCTCTTGGGCAACACCAACTTTTACTGGGTGAGTGGGGAAAGAAAAACTGGAAAGCAGACAGACTCAGGAACAGCCAGAGAAGAAGAAAGGAAAAACAAACAGAAAAATAAACAGAAAGACTATGTTGTAATCAATGAAAAGCAAGGAATGAGAAAACTTCCAGAAGGGAGGAATCTGGAGTTTCAAATGATATAGAAGTGTCAAATTAGAAGAAAGGCTGACAAGGGTCCACTGGATTTAACAACAAGGAGATTACTAGTAACCACAGGGAGAAGAGTTAGTAAGAATTCTTCTTAGAGACCTATTTCAGTCATAGGTGAAAGTAATTAATTGACCTGAGAAGTCTTTCCTGAGTAGACATTCAGTCTGAACATCAGAAGGGAGTTTTGTGGAGTAGTTTTCACCATTTCCTGGGCTCATCTAAGATCCTAATCACTATGATGTCCAAGAGATAGCCAAGTTGGCTAGAGCAGTAAAAGCACTTGCTTTGTAATGCAGAAAATCTGGGGTTTGGGTTCTGCTATACAATGTGACCTTGGGAAGCCTGATCCCAACATTTCATCTGGAAAATAAGGGCTATCTCCCTAGACTTGTTATAAGAAATAAATATGAGGGGGAAAAACCCCACAAAAGGTTCTTTGCAAAGAACAAACTAGTTATAGTTAGTCTTAAAACCTCCATCAAGTGATCCTCACAAAGGAGGGTGAAGGGTGCAGGCCGGGGTCACTGAAGAGAAAGATACTCTTTTTTAGTCTCACTGACATTACAATGATTATTCGTTGTATCTGCACACTGTCAGCTTAATTATCAAGGTCTTCCACCTGAAAAACTGTGTCAAATACAAATATACTTCTTAAATCCAGTTTTTTTTTTTAAGCAAAAAAAGCACTCTAGGAAAAAAAAAACTGAAAAATGACAACGAAGTCTTTGAACAGATCAATTTCCTAGTTTTCCAACCTTGAGAGTCATGTGTTTTGTTGGAGTATTTGAAGTATTTCAATGATAATTGCTGTGAGCTGAAAGCACAAAATTCATTTAGGGCCCAGCACAGGAGTGGGGGAAAGGATATGAGCTGGTATGGACCAGCAGAGGACTGAGAAGTAACCAGGAGAGGATGTAAGATGAAACCTTGATGTTGCTCTGTGGTAAAGAGACAATGAATACACAAACCCGAAACAGGGGGACCCAGTTCCAACATTTCTGCAAAACACTTCTCCATCTTCTCACCTATAAAATTATGGGTTACTTTAAGAGGTCCATCTATTCTCACATTTCAGAATTCTTTCCAATTGGGTTTTGGAAACTTCACTCCAAATCAATGGCTGGCCCTGTTACATTTATTACTCTCTGCTGTCTTGTGAAGAATAAATTCCTAACGGTTTCCCCCCACCCCCGTTGCTTTTTTTCTTTTTCTTTCAGATGATGTACTGAGGCCTAGAAAGTTTAATAATTTATCTGACATCACACAGTTTTTAAATGGTAGAATCAGGTCTAAATCTAAGTCACTCATTCTTTACCCCACATTCTTTCCCCAGTAGAGATATACTTAGTGTTGTGCATTGTAACAACTGTTAACTGAACACCACATTTGAGCCAGCCATGGTGCCTTAGACTTCATAAACATTTTCATGGGCCTGTGAACCAACCATCTGTATAGATCATGACTCTATTTTAGAGTTGAAGAAAATGAGACTGAGAAAAATTAAAGAACTCACCCAAGGTCCTACAGCTAATTAGTGGCAGAGCCTGGAGTCCACCCCAGATCTGATAGATTCCAATATGTGTCCTCTTTTCAGCATCTATTCTAGATCTCTGGTGATGCTTGGACACTCTCAGCATCAGAACATTTTAAGGAAAAGGAAAAGGAAAAGGAAAAGGAAAAGGAAAAGGAAAAGGAAAAGGAAAAGGAAAAGGAAAAGGAAAAGGAAAAGGGAAGGGAAGGGAAGGGAAGGGGAGGGGAGGGGAGGGGAGGGGAGGGAAGGAGAGGGGAAGGGGAGAGGAAGGAAAAGGAGGGAGGGGAGGGGAGAAGAGAGAAGAAGAGAGAAGAAGAGAGGGGAAGGGAAGGGAAGGGAAGGGAAGGGAAGGGAAGGGAAGGGAAGGGAAGAAAAGAAAAGAAAAGAAAAGAAAAGAAAAGAAAAGAAAAGAAAGGAAAAGAAAGGAAAAGAAAGGAAAGGAAGGGAAGGGAAAGGAAAGGAAAGGAAAGGAAAGGAAAGGAAAGGAAAGGAAAGGAAAGGAAAGGAAAGGAGCATGGAGAATTATTTAGGTCTTGTCTACATTGCAAACTTCTGGCAGAGAAATGTTTCTGAGGCCTTTCAGAAAAAGAAATGCCCCATTCTTTAAAGAGCCCCCTAGTATGGTAAATCTATGTGAAGGGTATTTAAGTGTTCACTGTATTTACTATCTTTATTAACTGGCTCAGGCTGCCATAATATAATACCACAAACTGAGCGGCTTTGACATTGATTTCTCGCTCTCTGGAGGATGGAAATATGAGATCAGAATGCCAGCCCAACTGTGTTCTAGTGAAGGTTCTTTTCCTGCCTTGCTAATGACAGCCTTCTTGCTGTGTCCTCACATGGCAGAGAGAGAGTTCTGGTGTCTCTCTTCCTATGAGAGCACTAATCCCATCATGAGGGCCCCATCCTCAGGACTTCAACTAAATCTAATTATCTTGCAAAGGCCCGAACTCCAAATAACATCACAGTGAGAACTAGAGAGAGTGTCAACATATGAATTTGAGGAGACACAAATATTCAGTCTATAACACTACGTTTTAAGTGTTTTAAAGTATATGGACATAGTATATTCTCTGAATTCTCTTTTCCAAGATGCACAAGGAGCTAATTATAATCACTTCACAGGACTGTTTCAAGTATAAAAATATTGTCTGTAAAACACTGAGATCAATTTTTGGCACACAGTAAGTGCTCAGTAAAGGAGTTTAAAAAGGACGTGAAAATACTGTCATTTGACTAGCAGACAACTGTTCACTGAAATATACTGTATTGCTGTATACCATGATTTACAATAGGAAATAAATATTTGGTCTTCATCTTTATTCCTAGTGCAAAGCTCCTAAAACCACTGGAATTTCCTAAGTGATAAGAGCCATAAAGGTATCTTGACATTCAAAATAAACTCCTTTCAACCACATCTGTTTATGTTAATGAGTGACATCTGGAAAGCAATGGGGACAGGTTTGCCAGGGGAACCAAACATGTGATTGGAGAGTTGGAACTTTCAGTCCAACCACCCTGACCTCTGGGGAGAGGAGAGGGGCTGCAGCTTGAATCAATTGCCAATGGCCAATGGTTTAATCAATCATGTCTATGTAATGAAGTCCCCATAGAAGGCAAAAAGGACAAGATCTGGAGAGCTTCCAGGCTGGTGAACACATGGAGGTGCAGGGAGAGTGGCACCCTCTGGAGCTTCCGTGCTCGTTTCTACATTCCGTGCCCTATGCATCTCTTCCATCGGCCTGTTCCTGAGTTATATTCTTTTACCATAAACCAATAATCTAGTGAGTAAACTGGTTTCCTGAGTTCTTGAGCTGCTCTACCAGATTAAATGAACCCAAGGCAGTGGTTGTGGGAACCTCTGATTTACAGGCTATCAGTCAGAAGTACAGGTAACAACTTGGGCGTGCGATTAGCATCTGAAATAAAGACAGTGTTGTGGGATTGAGCCCTCAATCTGTGGAATCTGACACTAACTCCAAGTAGATAGTATCAGAATTGAGTTGAACTGTAGGATACCTGACTGGTATTGGAGAACTGCATGGTGTGAGGAAAAAACCCACACATTAGAACTGATGTCAGAATCATAATTGTGTAGTTATATTTTATTTCCGTCTCAGATTCCACAGAGAATTTCAAATCAGTTTTTCCAATCTCTGTTCCATGTGGCCACTACCCCATTACCTCTGAGGCAGATGAGACCACAATGAACTTGACCTTCCACTTTTGCTTCTACTGCCCTTCACTAGCCTATTCCAAACTGCTGGCCAGAAGCAGGCTTCTAGCCCCTCCAAGGTAAGGCTCCCTAGTCCTAGAAAGTGAAAAAACAACCCTCTCATCTAGCTTATCACTGGGAACAGTAAAAGGAGTACATATTTTAAAACATATCAGCTTACTATAACAGGAAGCACATATACTTCGAAATCATAAAGACCTGATATTTCCTCATCTTTTAGAAGCTATATACACTGGCCAAGTTTTATGACCTGAATTAAACCACCAATTAAACCACCATTAAAAGATGATCCTATGGGGTTTGTGATTAATAAGATTAATTATAGAAAGTACTCAGCATGTGTTTGCCAAATGGTAATACTCTTTAACATAACCATTACTGTTATTAACAATAACAAATGTTTACTCTAATGCATTACATTTGGCATTTGCTTATAAATTATCTTACTTGGGTTTTCTATTTCCAGCACTATGGAGAAGATAACCTGAAAATCTACTTACTACATAACATCTTGAAAAGCTGGATAACAAACACTTCATGTCATATAATAAACATAAGCAGAGTTGAGATTTTAAGAAAGAAAAAGAAATCCCCAGGAGTGAAAAACTGAAGAGGAAACTAACTCTCATAGCTGATGTTGGTCTGGGCAATTACAGGGCTTGCTTTATTTCACCACTGGAGGTGGGAGATGAGGCGTTGGGTCCTGGGAAGGACAACGGAACTCGAATTCCTTCTAAAAAGCTGGGATCTTGGAAGAATCATATTGTCAGTTCAAAAAAAAGGGGGAGTGCCTGGGTGTCTCAGTTGGTTAAGCATTCAACTTCAGCTCTGCTCATGATCTCACGGTTCATGGTTTGTGCCCCATGTCTGGCTCTGTGCTGACAGCTCAGAGTCTAGAGCCTGCTTCAGATTCTGTCTCTCTCTGCCCCTCCCCTGCTCGCACTCTCTCTCTCAAAAATAAATAAACATTTAAAAAAATTAAAAAAAAAACTGACTCAAAAATACAGAGACAATGGAAGCTTAGCTTAAAAAAGAAAGTTTCCTGAAGAATTTGAAACCTTGGCCTATGTGAAGTCTGAACTTACTCTATTTGTGTGGAGTTTATTCTTCCTATGTGGCCTTAGAATCTGCAGCAGAGAAATTAACTTAAAACATAGTTTCAGGCTTAGAAACAAAGACACTCCTCCTTCTTTCCCTTGGGAGGAATACTAATTATTTCACTTAATTTTCACAAGTCCTATGGAGTAAGTATTATTATCTCAGTTTATAAAAGAAATTTAAATTAAGGGAGATTAAGCAAGGTTAAGCTAGGTTAAAGTCACCTAGCTATTATCTAACAGAGCTGGGATCTGAATCTTGTTGTCATTCATTCAAAAAAAAATTTTTTTTAATGTTTATTTATTTTTGAGAGAGACAGAGACAGAATGTGAGTGGGTTAGGGGCAGAGAGAGAGGGAGACACAGAATCCAAAGCAGACTCCAGGCTCTGAGCTGACAGCACAGAGCCCGACGCAGGGCTTGAACTCACGAGCTGTAAGATCATGACCTGAGCCAAAGTCAGATGCTCAACCAACTGAGCCACCCAGGGGCCCCTGGTTGTTGTTCATTCAATCAAAATACATTTACCAAGTTCTAATACTATGTGCCAAGCAGAAACAAGGTCCACTTCCTTCCCAATATATCACACAGCCTAATCTTTTTTGAGCAAATCAATAGATAAATGCAACTGTTTTCTTCTTTCTCAAGTTTAGCAATTCAGTGAGAATGAATGCAGCCAGAATCACAGGAAACCCACAGGATTCCCCTGGGCTCTGTCTGCCAAAGTGGCTCAGTCCTCTCTGCCAAAGAGACTTGGGTTGCTGAGACACTAAACTGGGAAGAAAAAGAGCAACTACTGCTCGGTAGGTCCTGGTTTTGGCATTAATTTCTTAGAGTAAACACACAACAATTTTAGCATATCGTAAATATTTTCAAACAGAAATTTCAAAATATTTACTATTAATGTTAAGTAGGGATAATAAGGCTGTTGTGATAAACATAAACATATGAAATTGAAAGTAATAACAGCTATAGTTATATCAGGCTCAACATCCAACATATTTGAATGTTTTTTTGAGTTGCCTCACATTAAGAAAATCCTGATTTACAAACACAAGTAGCTATGACTATTTGTGTTTCTTTAAAAATTAACATGCATTCTTAGAAGCTTAACACACTGATCATCTTATTTGTATACATACTTTATAAAAATAGTTCTAAATATTTTTAATAAATCAAATCACATTATTTGAGGAATTTCTGAAGCACCTTCCTAGTGTTTTTACAGAGCAAAGTATGGAACAATTAAACAAAGGACACTTAGAGAACCCTCAAGTTTCTGTCTAGGAAGTTAGGATACACAGTAAAGTGCGAAGTTATAAGAAGGAACCAATATATTCCGAAATTCACTGCCAATGACTCTCTTCTGGGACAAAACTCTCTACTCCCTCTTTCACTTCCAATCCTGCCATGAAGACCATTATTAATCTACTTTTTGAGTGTCATTTCCCACTTTTCCCCTTTTCTTTTTTTTTAATAAAGATTTTATTTCTTTTTTTTAAGTAATCTCCTTCCCAGTGTGGGGCTCTAACTCATGACTCTCAGACCAAGAGTTGCATGTTCTTTTGACTGAGCCAGCCAGGCGCTCCCCCACATTTCCCCTTTCCTGCTCTTTACTCCAACTAATCTCAAGTAATGACTGTATGTAATCTGACCATACCTTCTTACGTCCCAATGTGTTTATTCATATTGTTACCTTCACCTTGGATCTATAATCACTGTATTCTTGAAGGCCCATGCTATGCTAAGCACCATGCTGGACAATCTAAATACATTTTCTTATTTATTTCTATTACCATATGTTTTACCCATCTTTATTTATTTGTAAATAATAACATTTTTAAGTGCTTACTTTATGCCAGATATTATATGCTCAGTGCCTTACACTAGTTCATTTAATCCTTATGACAGCCCTAAATCAAAACAGTATCGTACTGACACAAAAGTACACACATAGATCAATGGAATGGAATAGACAGTCCAGAAATAAACCCATGTTTACACGGTTAATTAATCTATGACAACGGAGGCAAGAATATACAATGGAGAAAAGACAGTCTCTTTAATAAATGTAGCTGGGAAACTGGACAGCTACATGCAAAGGAATAAAAGTGGACCACTTTCTTAAGCCATACACAGAAATAAACTCAAAACAGATTAAAGGCCTAAATGTGAGACAGGAAACCATAAAATTCTTAAAAGAAAACATCTCTCTGACACTGGCCATTGCAACATTTTTCTAGGTATGTCTCTTAAGGCAAGGGAAACAAAAGCAAAAATAAATTACTGGGACTACATCAAAACACAAAGCTTTTGCATAGTAAACCATCAACAAAATGGAAAGGCAATCTACTGACTGGAAGAAAATACTTGCAAATGATATACCCAAGAAGGGGTTAATATCCAAACTATATAAATAACTTACATAACCTAACACCAAAAAACCCCCAAATAATCCAATTAAAAATGGGCAAGGGATCTGCATAGACGTTTTTCCAAAGAAGACATATAAATGGCAAAGAGACACATGAAAAGATGCTCAGCATCACTCATCATCAGGGAAATGCAAGTCAAAACCACAATGATATATCACCTCATGCTAAAATCAAAAACACAAAAAAGAACAAGTGTTGGTGAAAAAAAAGGCCCCTTGTGTACTGCTGATGAGAATGCAAACTGGTGCCATCACTATGGAAAACAGTACGGAGGTTCCTCAAAAAATTCAAAACAGAAATAACATATGATGCAGTAATTCCACTACTGTGTATTTACCCAAAGAACACTAATTTGAAAAGATATATGCATCTGTATGTTTACTGGAGCATTTTTTTGCAATAGCCAAATTATAGAAGCAACCTAAGTGTCCACTGACAGATGAATGGATAAAAAAGATGTGGGGCGTGTGTGTGTGTGTGTGTGTGTGTGTGTGTGTGTGTGTGAATGGAGTATCACTCAACCATAAAAAAGAAGATCTTGTCATTTGCAACAACACAGATGAACTTAGAGGGTATTACACTAAAGTGAAGTAAGACAGAGAAAGACAAATACCCCATGGTTTCACTTTGTGTGGAATCTAAAAAATAATTAAACACAACACAAACAGACCTATAAATACAGAGAACAGACTAATGGTTATGGTTGCCAGAGGGGAGTTGGATGGGGGATGCAAAATGGGTGAAGGGGAGTGGGAGATACAGGTTCTAGATATAAAATGAATTAAGTCACAAGGATAAAAGGTACAACATAGGGATAGTCAATGATAATGTAATAGTGTAGTATGGTGACAGATGGTAAGTACATTTGTGGTAAGCACAGCACAACAGATAGACTTGTCCAATCAGTATGCTGCATACCTGAAACTGAAGTAATAGTGTGTGTCAACTATACTTCAATTTAAAAAAACAAACACCTAGAATAAAGAATAAGTGTGAGGAACAAAAAAAAAAAAAAAAAAAAAAAAAAAAAAAGAAAGGAAGGAAGGAAGAAGGTAATATTATAATGGGAATACAAAGGCTCTGGAAGGTTAAAAAAATTTGCCTAAGGCCAAGTATGGGAGAGAATGATTCCAGGAAGAGTGCTCTCTGAGCTCAGAGTGGAGTTCTTAAAGAACAAGGTGATGCTATCAGGGGACAATGGCAGTCCAGACAGAGGGACAACATACACAAAGAGAGAAGTAGGAAACAGCTTGGTATGCAGTTCAGGAAAAAGATCAGCTTTCAGGATCAGCAGACCTGGGCTCAAATATCTATTTTTGGTTTTGTTTTATGGCCTCTTACTGTGACTATGGCTTTCTCAACTGTCAAATGGTGATAAGAAGCTGTACCATGAAAAACCGGTTTAAAATCAAACATGATATGTGAAACTGTGCATCACAGGGCTAGGTCCATGGTAGGTATTCAATAAATGTTACCTCCCTTCCTTTCCCCTAGATGACAATTCAACAATCCTTAGTTGTAAGAATGTCATTTCCATCTCCATTGAACCCCAGACATATCTCTCTTCTACAAGTTCCCAAGCTTTACCAGGGCTTTTGGAGGCACAGTACACCAAAAGTCATTCAGCAAGTTATTTGGTAATGCCCTTAACCACCGTTTTTCAAAATGAGAACTATTTTCACACCACTTACCTGTGTAGGCCATGTTCTTAGGGTTGCCATAAGGAGCCCCAGGCTGCACGGGGCTATAAACAGGGTTCATTGTGGAAGACTGAGGATCCTATACAGAAACAAAGAAAATAGCACTGATTATTGATTGTTCATTTTCCCTGACATCAGTTTCCCTTCTATAATCTTCAACTTATACTCACAGAGAACAACATGGTATAGCAGAAAAGAAGCAAAAAGCCATTTGTTTGTACTTGGCCCTATGCTATACACTTTTCTCCTTATACAAATGAAGATACTGAGAAGCAGAGAGGTGATACAACTTGCCTAATGTCAACCCAGACCTTTTGGCTTTTAGTTCAGAACCAGACCCACTATCCCACAGATGACTCTGCCACTGGTATACTGTGTGGCATTGGCCAAGTCACTTCCCCTCTCCGGACTCTAACATCATGATGTCAAATCAATTAGTTTAGGCTCTCTGAGGTCTTTTCCAATGCTAAGGATGCCAGTCCGGGAGTTGGGTAAGGATGCACTTCTACTGTTCATCAGGGGAGTGTAAGAGCCAAACAATAAATACACAGACTATTAGGAAGAGCAGCAAGTGTCTCACCAACCCTTTGCACCTGCAGAGGACAAGATACCAGTTACTAACAGATTTGGGAAAAATGGAAATTTATCACCACTGAGAATTTTAATGCAAAACACAGTCAAGATCTCTTTCAAAATTTGTTCAACAGAAAGAAACTTGGAAATCTGTGTGCAGTAAGTATCACCTGCACAAGTGCTTTGTTAATTACCTTAATGAAGCACATTCTCCATTCTGATTAATGGAAAAATCTGTCATTAAACTCTGTTTTACAGCCCATTTGTCCCATCTTGTTTAGAGAACCATCTCTGACACATAGGCCAGTACATGTTTGAAAAACTTGTCTCTACAAATATATTATCTACACTTCATAAAAATCAAACAATTCTCTCCTAACTAGGCTCACATGATGGATGGGCAATTTTTTAGGTCATTAACTTCTCTTATAGCACCTCAGGACAGGAAACAAGCCAAATGTCAAGACAGGCAGTCAACAACTGGCTTGATGACAATTGCTCTGAGATTAATTAAGTCTCTCCAGGCTTCTGGAATGAGAGGTGGAGTAAAGATGGGTTCCCAAGGAGAGGAAGGCAGGGTGGTCAAACAGGCAAAAAGGAAAATGCTACTGGTTAATTCCAGAGGCTAGAACTTCCTGAAAGGTAGCCAATGGGCAGCCCTGGCAAATGACCCCAAGGCAACAGGCTAGATTAAACTACTACCAGTAAATGAACTGAAAACTTGAGGATGAAGGTTACAGGATATATATATATTTCGGCACAATTTAAGGAGAAAATACCCCTTGCATCCAGAGTTATCTAAGAATATGGCCAGGTAACATTCTCTCTCTAAATATAAGCACTCTCCTTAACAGATACTGGGAGAATTAAAAAAGATCTCAGAATGTCAAAATACACCACCAACTGTCAGGTGGTGCACACATGTAAATGATGATAGTGATGATGTGATGGCAGCAACAACACAGAAGACAACTTGTACACTTTTCCTGCCTTAGGTCTCTCTTCTACCCAACTAGTTCTTTGCTAAATAATGTGGCGTAAGCAAGACTGTTAAAGTACTAAGCAGCACAACTGGCCCTGTAAAATCTAGTCACACTCCTAATAAGAAGGTAATCCATGTTGCTGATTGGGCAAGGTATGAAAATGTTTTTCATAACCAAAGAAACTCAAAAACTTTGGAAATGGTTTCCTCCTGCTCCAAAATGAGGGCCTCAGCCTCAAAAGGATATCTTGACTGGGGAGCACCCCACAACAGCATTGATTCCAAGCCCTACTGATGACTGACAGAAATGAGATATTCCATGGGTTCAAAATTTGGATTAAGAATGTGACAGCCACTTCTGGGGAAGCTGCTTGCAGGAAGACACGGTCCCTGGCTTTCAAGGGTAAGTCAACCCTTTACGAGAGAATCCACATACTCTTAATAGTTTCAGGGACAGACTAAACATGAGTAGGAAGATCACAAGCTCTATGATCAGATAGATTTAGGTTCAAATCCTAGCACTGCCACCTACCAAATGTGGGACCACAGGCCACTAACCTTTCTGAGCTTCAGTTTCCTCTAGCCTCAAAATGGAAAATATTACATACTTTATAAAGGTGTTGTAAGGTTTTCTTAAAACAGATTTATTGAGGTATAATTTACATATAGTAAAACTTACCCCTTTGGGGTATATAGTTCTATGACCCCTGAAAATGTGTAGTCATACAAACACCACCACAAGTAAAATATAAAGCATTTTCATCACCCCAAAAAGTTCTCTCATCTTTGTATTCAATACCCTCCCATTGATTCCCAGCCTGTGACAACCACTGATCTGTTTTCTGTTGCTCTATATATACACACATAACAACTTTTACTTTATAGATGAAATAAGTGAAGCTGAAAAAAGGTAATGAACAGCCCAAGGTCACAAAGCAAGTTAAGGGCAGGGTCAAGACTAGCACCCCAAATGGATCAAAGACCTAAATGAAAGAGCTGAAATACAAAACTCATACAAGAAGGAAGAAAATACAGGCATAAACCTTTGTAACCTTGGACTGGCAATGGTTTCTTAAATATACCAAGAGTACAAACAACCAAAGGAAAAAAAATACACTGGATTAATCAAAACTAAAAACTTTTGTGCTTTAAAGACACCATTAAGAAAGTGAAAGACAACCCAGAGAAGGAGAGAAATTTGCTGACCATATACAGTTGACCCTTGAACAATGCAGGGGTTAGGGGTGCCAAACCCCTGTGCAGTCCAAAATCTGTATGTAACTTTGACTCTCCCAAAACTTAACTACTAAGAACCTACTGGTGACTGGAGAATATAAACATTCGAATAACACGTATTTTGTCTATGTATTACATACTGTATTTTTGTAATAAAGCTAGAAAAAGAAAATGTTATTAAGGAAATCATAAGGAAAATACATTTACAGTATTGTACGGTAAAAAAAAATCCACGCGTAAGTGGACCCACACAGTTCAAACCCATGTTGTTCAAGGGTCAACTGTATAGGATAGGGGATTGGGGTTTTTTTAAGGTTTTGTTGTTGTTGTTGTTGTTGTTGTTGTTGTTGTTGTTGTTGTTTTAATTCTGAGAGAGCAAGAGCACAAGTCGGGGAGCCGCAGAGAGAAAGGGGGACAGAGAAAATTCCAAGCAGGCACTGCATAGACAGTGCAGAGACCGACATGGGGCTAGAACCCATGAACTCTGAGATCATGACCTGAGGCAACATCAAGAATCAGATGCTTAACTGAGTCACCCAAGTGCCCCGGGTATTGTATTTGTATATAAATATAAATACTTGTATTTAAAAAATATAAAGAACTCTTATCTTGGGGTGCCTGGGTGGCTCAGTCAGTTAAGTGTCCGACTTCCACTCAGGTCATGATCTTGCGGTTCATGAGTTTGAACCACAGTGCATTGGGCTCTGTGCTGACAGTCCATAGCCTGGAGCCTGTTTCGAATTCTGTCTCCCTCTCTCTCTCTGCCCCTCCCCCAGTCGCTGTCTTTCTCAAAAATAAACATTAAACAAATTTTTTTGGAAAAAAAAAAAAAACAAAAAAACTCTTATCTTTACTCAATAATAAAAAGGCCAATAACTCAATTAAAAAATGGGCAAAGGATCTGAACACACATTTCTTCAAAGAAGTTATATAAATGATATAATGAGATACTACTTCTCTACACTAAATGGCTAAAATAAAAAGATAACAAAAAGTGTTGACAAGTGTGTGAAGAAAATGGAACCCTCATACAAAGCTGGTGGGAATGTAAAACAACACAGTCACTTTAGAAATAAATCTGATAGTTCCTCAAATAATTAAACAGAGTTAGGATATAATCCAGCAATGCCACTCCTAGGTATATACCACAGAGAAATGAAAACACATGTCCACATGAATGTTCACAGCAGCATTATTCATGATAGTCAAAAGATGGAAACAGGGGTGGCTTAGTCAGTGAAGCATGCAACTTTTTTTTTTTTTTTGACATTTATTTATTGTTGAGAGACAGAGAGACAGAGCACAAGTGGGGAGGGGCAGAGACAGAAGGAGACAGAATCCGAAGCAGGCTCCAGGCTCTGAGCTGTCAGCACAGAACCTGACGTGGGGCTCGAACTCACAAACTGTGAGATCATGACCTAAGCCGAAGTTGGACCCTCGACCAACTGAGCCACCCAGGTGCCCCGAAGCATGTAACTCTTCATTTCAGCTCAGGATGATCTCATGGTCAGTCAGGGATCAAGCTCTGCATGAAGCCTTCTTGGGAGTCTCTCTCTGCCCCTCCCCCACCTCACTCTCTCTCTCAAAACAAAAACAAAAGAGGGAAACAACCTAAATGTTCAACTGGTGAATGGATAAATGGAATGTGATACATCCATACAATGAAATATTTGGCAATAAAAAGAAATGGAGTATTGATACATGATACAACATAAATGAATCTTGAAAACATTACATTAAGTGAAAGAAACCAGTCACAAAAGGTCACATATTACATGATTCCATTTATATGAAATTTCAAGAATAGGCAAACCTATAGAGACAAAGGTAGATTAATGGTTGCCTAGATTAGTTCATGACACATGAAACCTAATAACTTCCAAATCCACATTTTCTCACAATAATTATTATAACGTAACACTCAACCACACATCCACACCCACATACACCCTACTTTCATAACATTTCTTCCTGATCACTCCTTAAGCAATTCAAACCCACCATACCCAAAAGTAAACTCAGAATCTTTTCCCAGCCCCATTCTTTCATCCTGTATTGCCTGTCTCAGAGTTACTGACAATCCATCCACCTAGCACCTAAGACAAAAACCTGGAAGTTATCCTAAATGCCACCCACTCTTTCACACCTGATCATGAGCTCCCAAAAAACCCTACTGCCCCTGTTTGAAGTTTCATCATCTCTTGTCTAAACTACTACAACAGTGCCAACAAGTCTATTTTTCCACATTCTAACCCAGTCTACCTCATCCTTGATATTCATTATTAAAACAAAGGTTGGATGGGTTACTCTCCTCAAAGGCTTTGGGAATAAAATCCAAATTCTTTCACATGGTGTACAATATTCTCTATGCTCTATGGGATAGGGCTTAGGAATCTATGCATTTATGTTTCCAAGGAGATTTTGAAGCCCAAATAGTTTGAAGACAATGCCTGAGACTCTCTTTCCCAAATGTCATTTGTCCCACATAAACTTGATAGAAGAACAACAAATATTCCTACCTACACTTGAGCTGGGAGAGGAGGAGAGACAAAATTTTCTAAAAAGTAAAATATATTGTATATCAGATAGTGGTAAATGCAATAGAGAAATCCACTGAGGGTAGACAAGGAGTGCTGGCCGGGGGAGGGGAAGTGCAATTTTTTAAATGGCTAGAGTGTCATTGAGTGACATCTAAGCAATGAATAAGTTGAAGAAGCAAGCCATACAGCTGAGAGGAAACTGTCCAAGTAGAGGAAACAGCAAATGCAAATGCCCTGAAGTGGAACTATGTCTGAGAAACACCATGGAGGCCACTTTAGCTAAAAAGCAGCGAATGAAAGGGAAAAGAGCAGACAGTGACATCAGACAGGTAATAAGGGCCAAATCATGCAGAGCCTTGTAGACCAGTATAAGGAATTTGTTTTTTATTTGAAATAAGAAGCCACTGGAGTATTTTGCGCAGAAGAGTGACATGATTTGACTTCATTTTAAGACTACTTTGGCTGCTGAGCTGAGATCAGATGGCAGGAAGGCAAATGGAAAAGGGAAATTAGTCAGGATGCTATTTGAAATAATCCAGATGAAGAATAATGGTGGCTTGAAACAGGGTGGTAGCAGTGGTGATAGTGGTGGTGGAAAGTAGTCATATTTTGGATATATTTTGAAGAACAGGCTGACAGAAATTACCAATGGATTGAATATGGAGTATGAGAAGGAGAAAGACATTAAGGATGACTCCAAAGCTAACTTGAGAAATTGGAATAATAAAAATAACCACTTACTGGGATGAGAACTATGAAGAGAGCATGTTTGGGAGTGAAAAACAAATTTGGATTTGGACTTAAATTTGTGATACCTAAGAATACTACTACTGATTGATAGTACAATCTATCAATGATTGATAGTACATTACTACAATGATTGATACACAATGGGTATTGTGTAGGGATTAACCACTACCAATATTATAAATATTACCTCTATTACCGGCAGCTACTATTTACTGAACATCTACCAGGTGACAGGCACTGCGCTAGAGACTTACCTTATTAAGTCCCTATAAGTCTTAAAAGGTCACAGTGATCTTGCAATATAGGTATTATTTTCACTGTATTATAGATAAATAAACTTAAGTCTAGAGAAATAAAGCAAACTATCCAAAGTCTCATTACTAAGAATTGAGAAAGGTCAGTTTCATAACCAGGTCTGTCTGATTCCAATGTCTAAGCTACTTCCACCATGCGAGATGAAGTTCCTAGTCTCCCAAACCCAGCACTAGATTCTCCTCTGGAATGGCAGGCCCTGAGCCCTTCCCTTTAACTCAGGATCCCTTGTGACCTTGACAGATTCCTCTCATGGAGGCAGTTCATATCTACCTGCTGGGTCCCAGCGGGGCACACACAGTCAGTTACAAGAGAATAAAAGCACTGCCTGCCTGACTTCTACAATCTCAGCTGCCATACACTCCCTACCCATCCGACCTGATTTCACTTCTTTAGTAAGAAAAGTAAGTGCCCACTGTGCACATCCTTCCTAGCTATCTCTCCAGAGCCAAGTATGGAGTTGCCCCTGCTTCCTGGGGCTGAACCACAGCAAGTCTACATTTCTTGTGCCAGCGAACACAACTGTGTAATAGCTTCCTTCTCATCTTATTCAGAATAAAATCCAAAATCCTTATAAAAGTCTACAAGGCCTTCTATGATCTGACCTCACATGCCCACATCTCTGATTGCAACTCCTACTACTACTACTGCCTTGCTTTCTCCACTCCAATCACAATGACCTCCTTGTTCTCTGAACACAGCATGCATGCTTACATCTCAGGATCTTTGCACTTGCTCTTCCCCCCACCCAGAATGCCCTTCCCCCAGATATCCAAATAGTATACTCCCTCACTTCAATCAGGTCTCATCTCTTACCAGAAATGACTTCTTTACCTTAACCCACCTACCTAAAATACTTCCTCCAAAGATGTTATTCTCTGTCCCATCATCCTGTTTTACCTTTCCTATTGATACCTATCACTACCTTATATATTTTCTTACCTATTTATTTTCTCCCCAATTAGAGTAAGTTCCATAAGAATATGGATTCTGTTTGTCTTGTATCCCCAGCACCCAAAATATTACCCAGCACAGAACGGACACTAAATACATAGTAGTTGAATGAATAATGAACCATCCTTCATATTCTCCAAAAGACAACTCTGAAAAAAGCGTCAAAGTGCTTGCCACTTCTTGGCATATCCCAGTGAACTACTTGGCTCCACATCTCCCCAGTATTTATTTCCATTGTCCATAGAAGCCTCCATTGGTAGTTCACCCCTCTAATTGCAGAATAAGCAGTGGTGAGCCAGAATAACATGTGAGAGAGAAAACAGGTCCTAAAAACTTCCCTCCTGGTGCAGCTAGCAGCTTTCATACCCAGACTGTTCTGCAAGTGACCTGTTGCTGCTCCCCCAAAAAACACGTGAACTATTTCTTTCAAACCAACAGTAAAACCTATGAGCATAAAATGACAAGGAAAAAAAAAAGCCCATGGATTCAGGATGAGTACTTGGAAGTACTACATGCACAACAGGTTGCAGCATTAAAAATTAGTGTTGTAGCTTGCAAACTACTTTAAAATTTTCAAAGAATTTTACCATTTACAAAGTGTTTTACAGTTTATGAAAATTTTAACTACTATTTCACTTGATACTTTGAGGTAAGCAATGCAAATTAACTTCATTTGACAGATAAAGGAATGAAAGCTCAAATGTTTATTGCACTTTGGATGGGTACTGTACAGAAAAGAGAAAGATGGTGTCTGCCCAAAGAAGGTTATGGTCTAGCTGGGGAATTTTTAAAGTTCAATAAAAATAAAGATGCCAAAAATAATACAAGGAGACAGAAATTCTGGAATGCTTAAATTGCTCAGCAAACCTTCTCCCTAAAAAGCAACAAAACTGGATAAAATTGTCAAAAACAACCAATTCAGGCCTCTGAAAATTAACCAAAGGCATACATACATCAAATTGAGAAAGGATTATTCAGGAAAAATTATTGAACCATACTAAGAACGTGAGAATCTGTGGCATTTTAGCCTAGAGCTGCCCTTATCTCCCAACCCCCAGCTTCCTGGGAGTAATTCTGTCAGAGCAGGCCAGGCCAGGCCAGGCCAAGAGGATGACTGGAGCCAGAGTGGGCTGATTTAATCTGAAGCTGAGCATAGAAAATCAGCTCTGGATACTATGCCCAGCATCACAATAGGGTGACAATCTGAGGAACAATAGTAAACAATCCAGGAAGGCCACTACTGGAGCTAGACAAAGGTCATACTATTAGTATTAGGTAGGGCAGGCAACAGAGCAGATAAATCAGAAATTTAAAAGGCCATACTAGGGAACCAAACAGCCATAATGGGTCTTGGTAAGACCTACTATGGGATCCCTGGTGGTAAAACTTCACAGTTGCTAAGGAGAAACTGGAGAGGGTCCTAGCTATCTACTGACTCTATGTGAATGTAAGGCCTTGAACACACTGAAACTAAAGGCTGATGCAGAATTGTAAGTTGTCTGAAATTTGAATGCATTCCCCAAATGACAAACAGATCCTATAGCAAAGAGTACAAAATTTCCTGGCCTAGGGGTTAAGCCAATCATTGACCACTAATCTACACTGACCCAGGGGTGACTTTTAAGAAGCCAAGTTTAAAAATTAAAACAATAGTTTTAAAAGTGTGACCAGAATAAACTACATTCATGTTAAATAAATAACTAAATATTCATGTTTAAAAAAAAGACATCAGTAGTCACACACTGCAGAAGAGATAGTCACTACAGAATAGTCTAAGCAAGTTACTAAATAAACAAAAACACCCAGCAACAATATCCCCCAACCTCCAAGGGGGAAGAATCTGAATCAAGAGTTGCTACAATATATTATCTAGAACATGTAGTTTTCAACCAAAAAAAAAAAAAAAAAAAAAAAAAAAAAAAATGAATCATGCAAAGAAACAGTGAAGTGTGCCCCATTTACTAAGGAAAAAAAAAAGACCATAGATACTGACTCAAGGGATCCCAGATATTGGAATCAGCAGATAAATATTTTAAAACAGCTATTATAAATTAATAAAAGGAAACCATATTTAAAGAATTAAATGAAAGTATGATCATAATAACTCATCAAATAGAGAATAGCAACATATAGAAATTATAAAAATAAAAGAACCAAATGGAAACTGTATTCTGAAATAAAATATTCAAGGATTCAACAACAAATCTGAGCTGACAGAGAAAAACATCATCAAATCCAAAGACAGATCAATATAGATTATACAATCTGAAAAACAAAAATAAAAATAAACTGAGTGAGTGACCTGTAGGAAATATCAATCAAACCAACATGTAAGTAATGGGAGTTCCAGAAAGAGGAAAGAAAAAAAAAATGAGCAGAAAATATTTGAAGACATAATGGCTAAAAGCTTCCCAAATTTGATTTTAAAAACAAATAGGGGTGCCTGGGTGGCTCACTGGTTGAGGGTCCAACTCGATTTCGGCTCAGGTCATGATTTCGGCTGAGGGTCAAGTCCTGTTTCTGGCTCCACACTGGGCATGGAGCCTGCCTGAAATTTTCTCTCTCTCTCTCTCTCTCTCTCTGCTCCTCTGCCCTGCTCTGCTCATGCTCTCTCTCTCTCCCTCTCAAATTAAAAAAACAAGAAAGAAAACATTAAACTACACATGTAAGATAGATAATGAACTCCAAGTTGGCTAAACACAAAAAATATCCATACCTGTGTATATCACAGTAAAAACTGCAGAAAGCCAAAGAGAAATTTTTGAGAGTGGCAAGAGAAAACAATCTGTCAGATAAAAGGGAACAAGATTAACAGCTCACTTCTCATCAGAAATAATGGAGGCTAGAGGCAGTGGAATGATATATAAAATGTGCTAAAACAAAAAAAAGTAAACATATTAATCAAGATTTATAACCCCCTTGGAACCACAGAAAAGCCTGAAAAGTCAAAGCAATCCTGAGAAAGAACAAAGCTGGAGGTATCACAATTCCAGATTTCAAGATATACTATAAAGCTGTAGTAATCAAAACAAGTATGGTATTGGCACAAAAAACAGACACACAGATCAAAGGAACAGAATAAAGACCCCAGAAATAAACCCACATTTCATGGTCAATTAATCTATGATAAAGGAGACAAGAATATACAATGGCTAAAAGACAGTCTTTTCAATAAATGGTACTGGAAAGACTGGACAGCTACATATAAGAGAATGAAACTGGACCACTTCTGAACACCATACACAAAAACAAACACAAAACAATAAAGACATAAATGTGAGACTTAAAACCATAAAAATCCTAGAGAACACAGTTATCTCTCTAATATCAGCCATAGCAACATTTTTCTAGATATGTTTCCTAAGGCAAGGGAAACAAAAGCAAAAATAAACTATTGGGACTACATCAAAATAAAAAGCTTTTGCACAGTGAAGGAAACCATCAACAAAATGAAAAGACAACACACTGAATGGGAGAAGATACTTGCAAATGATGTATCTGATCAGGATCTGATACCCAAAATATATAAAGAACTTATACAACTTGGGACGCCTGGGTGGCTCACTGGGTTAAGCAACTGACTTCAGCTCAAGTGATGATATCACAGTTCATGAGTTTGAGCCCCACATCAGGTTCTGTGCTGACAGGTCAGAGCCTGGAGCCTGTTTCAGATTCTGTGTCCCCCTCTCTGTCTCTGCCCCTCCCCCACTTGTGCCCTGTCTCTCTCTCTCTCAAAAATAAACAAACATTAAAATTTTTTTTAAAAAGAACTTATACAACACCAAAAAAAAGCAAAAAAAATTAAAAACAAACAAACAAACAACAATCTGATTAAAAAATGGGAAGAGGACCTGAACAGACATTTTTCCAAAGACATAAAGATGGCCAACAGATACATGAAAAGCTCAGTATCAGTCACTGACAGGGAAATGCAAATCAAAACCACAATGAGATACCATCTCATGCCTGTATGAATGGCTAAAATCAGGAATACAAGAAACAACAAATGTTGGTAAGCATGTGGAGAAAAAGGAACCCCCATGTACTGCTGGTGGTAATGCAAATTGATACAGTCACTGTGGAAAACAGTATGGAGGTTCCTCAAAAAATTAAAGATATATGATCCAATAATTCCACTATTGGGTATTTACCCAAGAAAAATGAAAACACTAATTCAAAAAGATATATGCACCCCTATGTTTATTGTAGCATTATTTACAATAACCAAGACATGAAAACAACCTAAGTGTCCATAAATAGACAAATGGGTAAAGAAAACATATATACACACACACATATACAATGGAATACTACCCAGCCATAAAAAAGGATGAGATCATGCCATTTGAGACAACATGGATGGACCTAGAGGGTATTATGCTAAGTGAAATAAGGCAGACTGAGAAAGACAAATATCATTATGATTCCATTCATAAATGGAATCTATAAAAAATAAATAAAACAGAAAGCAGAATCAGGACTATAAACAAAAAACAAACTGATAGTTGTCAGAGGGGAGGGTGTTGGAAGGGCTGGGCAAAAGGGTGTGGAGAGGAGAGGGAGATACAGGCCTCCAGTTATGGAATGAGTGAGTCAGGGGAATATAAAGCAGAGCATGAGGAATACAGTCAGTGACAATGTAATAGCATTATAATGGGACAGATGATAGCTATACTTGGGTGAACATAGTATAATGTATAAACTTATCAAACCACTGAGTTGTATACTTAAAATATCTAACACTGTGTCAACTTTTCTCAAAAAATAAAATAAAAATAAAAAATAGAGGCAGCTGGGTGGCTAAGTGGGTTAAGCATCCATCTTCAGCTCAGGCCATGATTTAGCAGTTCGTGGGTTTGAACTCCACATTGGGCTCTGTGCTGACAGCTCAGAGCCTGGAGCCTGCTTCAGATGCTGTGTCTCCCTCTCTCTCTGTCCCTCCCCCGCTTGCACTCTCCCTCTCTCTCTCTCTCAAAAATGAACATTAAAAAAATAAATTAAAAATTAAATATCCTCCTTAAAAAAAGATTTATAACCCCAGCAAAACTATATTCAAAACTGAAGGCAAAAATAAAGGCATTCCCATATAATGACTGAGATAATTCACTGGCAGCAACCTGCCTTCCTAAAAATACTAAAGATGGCACAAAAACAGACACTCAGATCAATGGAACAGAATAGAGAACCCAGAAATGGACCCACAGACGTATGGCCAACTAATCTTTGACAAAGCAGGAAAGAATATCCAATGGAATAAAGACTGTCTCTTCAGCACATGGTGCTGGGAAAACTGGATAGCGACATGCAGAAAAATGAACCTGGACCACTTTCTCACACCATACACAAAAATAAAATGGATAAAACACCTAAATGTAAGATAGGAAGCCATCAAAATCCTCTAGGAGAAAGCAGGCAAAAAACTCTTTGCTCTTGGCCGCAGCAAATTCTTACTCAACACGTCTCCAGAGGCAAGGGAAACAAAAGCAAAATGAATTATTAGGACCTCATCAAAATAAAAAGCTTCTGCACAGCGAAGAAAACAATCAGCAAAACTAAAAGGCAACCAACAGAATGGGAGAAGATATCTGCAAATGACTTATCAGATAAAGGGTTAGTATCCAAAATCTATGAAGAACTTATCAAACTCTATATCCAAAAAACAAATAATCCAGTGAAGAAATGGGCAAAAGATATGAATAGACACTTCTCCAAGAAGACATCCAGATGGCCAACTGACACATTAAAAATGCTCCACATCACTCATCATCAGGGAAATACAAATCAAAACCACAATGAGATACCACCTCACACCTGTCAGAATGGCTAACATGAGCAACTCAGGCAACAACAGATGTTGGCGAGGATGCAGAGAAAGACAATCTCTTTTGCACTGCTGGTGGAATGCAAACTGGTGCAGCCACTCTGGAAAACAGTATGGAGGTTCCTCAAAAAATTAGAAATAGAACTACCCTACGACCCAGCAATTACACTACTAGGTATTTATCCAAGGGATACAGGTATGCTGTTTCGAAGGGGCACATGCACCCCAATGTTTATAGCAGCACTATCAACAATAGCCGAAGTATGGAAAGAGCCCAAATGTCCATTGATGGATGAATGGATAAAGAAGATGTGGTGTGTGTGTGTGTGTGTGTATATGTATGTGTGTGTGTGTGTGTATATTTATATATATATATGTATATATGTATATATACATATATATATATATACGTATATATATATATATATACACACATATATACATATATATATGTACATACAATGGAGTATTACTCGGCAATCAAAAAGAATGAAATCTTGCCATTTGCAGCTACGTGGATGGAACTAGAGGGTATTAAGCTATGTGAAATTAGAGAAAGACAAATATATGACTTCACTCACATGAGGGCTTTAAGACACAAAACAGATGAACACAAGGGAAGGGAAGCAAAAATAATATAAAAACAGGGAGGGGGACAAAACAGAAGAGACTCTTGGGGCGCCTGGGTGGCTTGGTCGGTTAAGCGTCCGACTTCGGCTCAGGTCATGATCTCACGGTCCCTGAGTTCGAGCCCCGCGTCGGGCTCTGGGCAGATGGCTCAGAGCCTGGAGCCTGTTTCAGATTCTGTGTCTCCCTCTCTTTCTGCCCCTCCCCTGTTCATGCTCTGTCTCTCTCTCTGTCTCAAAAATAAATAAACATTAAAAAAAAATTAAAAAAAAAAGAGACTCTTAAATATGAAGAACAAACAAAGGATTACTGGAGGGGTTGTGGGAGGGGGGATGGGCTAAATGGGTAAGGGGCATTAAGGAATCTACTCTTGAAATCACTATTGTACTATATGCTAACTAACTTGGATGTAAATTTAAAAAATAAAATAAAAAATAAATTAAAACAAACAAACAAACAGATAAATAAATAAATAAATAAAAATACTAAAGAAATACTGAGGCTATCAGGCTGAAAGGAAATGGTACCAGAGTGTAATTCAAATCCACGTGAAAAAATAAAGAACACCTGTAGAGGTGATTATGTAGGTAAAAAGTATAAATATTTTTCTCTTATATACTGTCTTTTAAATTTATGAAAACAATAACTCCAAAACTGTATTATTGGGCATATTATATATAAAGATTTGACTTATATAAAAACAAGTAAAGGAGAGGGGGGAATGGAATTATATTGAAACAAAGTTTCTATATTTTACTGAAATTCATTTAGTTTGTATCTGAGTAGATTATATGTGAAGCAGACTGTAATAAATACAATAATTTGTAATAAATTAAGATATACATTTAATTCCCAAAACAACAAAGAAAATATCAGCAAGAAAAAGGAAAAAACCAATGATACATATCACAACATGAATTAACCTTGAAAATATCATGCAATAAAAGCAGCTGGAGCAAAAGACCACATACTATATTATTCTATTTATATGAAATGTTCAGAAAAGGCAAATTTATAGAGGCAGACAGATCTTTGGTTACCTGGGATTTGGAGTAGGAATGGGGATTGATAGCACATGGGAGCAAGAGATCTCTATAGGGTAATAAAAATGGTCTAAAACCATTTTAGTGATTTTAGTGATAGTTGCACAATTCTGTAAATTTACTAAAATCACTGAATTGTATACTTAAGGGTGAATATTATCATATATAAGTTATATCTCAATAAAGTGGTTTAAAAATACAAATTAGTGTTTCAAGAAATAGTTCCAGATTTTTTATAAGCTAAAAGTATTGTCATTTAGTTCAACACCTTCATTTTATACACATGAAGATACCTCCTGTGCCAGGCTCTGTGCAAAGTGTTAGAGATAACAGGACACAATTTCTATTCCTGAGGTATTTATAAGAAAGAAACAGACATAGAAATTGACAACTAAAAGCAATACAGTACTGTTATTATATTGAGTGTTTAGAATTTATAACTAACTAAAGGATGGTAGTCAGGGAAAGAACGCTAGAACTACCACTAGGTGGCAAAACACTCAGTTAAAGGATTCTAATTCCTAGTGCCTCCTGTAGTTAGGTGTGGCTATGTAATTAGTTTTGCTCAATGAGATACAATTCAAATATCGTTAGCCTTCTATTAAAGGCTACTTAAAGGGAACAGTGTTATCTGCAGGCCCAGCTTTCTCCACTTACTCCTTCCTGCTATCTAGAATTAGGACACAATGGATTGGAATTCATCAGCCTTCTCTTCCATGATGTAACCTTGAGAATAGAAGTCTCAAATCAAGGATGGTAGGAGCCTGTGTCCTTGATGATTTCATGGAACAATCAGGTCAGGCCTGGACTGCCTACCTCTGTACTTCTTTTACATGAGAGTTTTAATAAAACCTTATATTTCCAACCCACTGTTATTTTAGACTGTTGTAGCTGAACCTAGTTCTATTTGAGGGAGAGATGTTGAAGATTTAAAAAACTGTCATTCGATCTGTTTTGAATGATGAGGGGAATTCTACAGAAGGCAAAGGAAAGGACATTCATGAAACTAAGTCATGAGCGAGCAAGGCAGGATGTCAAGCAGCTCTGAACAACTGGAGCACAGAATCTAAGTGAAACATGATAGGGATATTATCATCCTATACTCATTTCTCAGTTGTGTCTACACAGTTCTTATGAAGAATCTCAGAAGGCCAGATAGGGCATGACTACAGGCCATTTTATGATCCCAGAGCTCTCTGAACTTCTGTTATAAATACTCGTTGCAGCTGTAATTTGCTTGTGCAACTCTTTTCTTCCTGCTACATTTGAAGCACCATGAGGTCAAGGGACCATATGTTTTATCCACTCCTAAATTTCTAGAAAAGGGCATGGTATAAAGCAGGGTGCTCAGTAAACATCTGTTGATTAGGCAAGATGAACGAATTAATGGGTAAATAAAAATAAACCTTTACTGGAATTCAACAGTTTCATATCACATATTGCTTCTTCTGAGCAAACAAATTTAAGAAAAGTCCATTTCAGTGGGTTTTTCCCCTTAATTTTATCAGTATGATGATACACAAGGAAGGCCAGTTTTTATAATAGATGTCTGCTTCTTTATACGTCTGCCAAATGTAATCAAACTGCCCATTAGATTTCCATTTTACAGCTCTGTATATATCATTTCATCTTAGAAAACGTTTCAATTTAAAGGTGAAATGGAGGAGAACTCTGATTTCTAGGATCTGCTAAGAGGATCTCAATATCAAAAAGGTTTCCACTGTTAACAGAAAGCTCTTTTCATGTAAAACTTCAACAACCACCTCTTGTGCCTGCCTGCCTGTAAATGATATGCTCATCTGCAAAATGTCACATTCTAACCACCAGAGCATTCAGTCCACCGAAACAGCTTTAAGAAAATGGCTTTTTTTCTTTTTTAATATAAGCGATGAATCATAGGAATCCACCCCCAAAACCAAGAGCCCACTGTATACACTGTATGTTAGTCAACTTGACAATAAATTATATTAAAAAAAAAAAAAGAAAATGGCTTTTTTGCTCATCAAAAACATAACAAAATTGTCTCTCCAGTCACATGTTTGCAAATAATACAAGATTTCTTCTCAGGGTTTTTTTTTCTAAGGGCAAACAAATTTCAGAGGGAAACTCCCTTAATATACAATCCAAGTATCCATTAAACATCACAAGTAGTTGGGACTTACATTGTCATTTCTCTGCCCTTAAAAGAACTCACCTTTTAATGGGGAAACATCTGCAAATAAAAATTACTATAATAAAAGTGCTATACTAAAAGTGTTTAAATAGAGCAAGGATGTCATTCTGCTTTGCAGAAGAATTAAGAAAGCTTTCATAGTGTAGCAGTTTTACAGCTTAAAAGGATGGTGCAAGAGTTAACAATTACTAAGAATCAGAGAAGTTAAATAATTTTTCAAGATCCCATAGATAGCTAGTGGCAAGCCAAAGACTAAAACCTGGGTCTTTAGATCCCAAGTCTAGTCTTTTCTATGACATCATGCTATTTCCCAATCCAGAAGGGATACCTAAAATGGCTGTAATCTTAAAATAGCCTTTTCCTGCCTTCACACTTTATAATCCAGCAGGTATTATCTTTTTTGAGTTCCCCTGAACATGCCATACTTTCTTGCCTCTGAGTCTTTCCAACACTGCTGTTCGCTGTGCCTGACTGAAATACCATCCTTTCTCCATCATTCAGGGGTTCTCCCTGATCTACCCTATCTCTTAATCTGGGTAATTCCTCCTCTTCTCTTCAGGGCTCAATTAGATGTCACTTTCACTGGGAAGCTTCTGTAGTATTTATCACACTCTTAACATAATTATATCACACTCCCAACTCCTGCCAAGTCCATGAAAGCAGAGATGTGTCTTGTCAGACTTTTATTCCTAATACCTAGCACAAAGTCAGGAACACAGTGTGTGCCTGGAAACTATTCACTGAACAAACTGATTGCATACCACAGTTTCACAACCGCATAATACAATGATCTTAAATTATCACATACCTCTGAAGCAAAGTTATAATTTGCTAGAAATGGATTGCTATAGGCAGACTTGCTATATAACATCCCAAGCTATAGGAAATAGTCAACACGCATTTCTAGAGAAGCTATAAATCAGAGCCTCTCTTTAATGGTTACTGACAAGAGGCTAGATTTGCAATGCAAATATATAAGCCAGATTTTATCTTCTTAGAAGAGGCCTGTAATATAATATAAAAGTACCAGTGCTACTTTTCAAAAGTACAACTGCCATATTACCTATGACATCCAGCTGCAGAGAGCTAGTTGAAAGAGGCCTATGGTCATGGCATCCAAATACCTTTATTTATTTATTTTTTTGAAGGAAAACAAAAACAAAAACTGAGGCACAGAGAAAGGAAGGGACTACCCCAGAAATACATGGCAAGTTAGGGTCATGGATTGGGTCCTTAACAAAACCCAGGTCTCCAACTTTACACTGGAGGCTTTCTACCATCTCTCCTTGATATCATTCTCTGCATGGACAGATGAACAGACGATTAGATGGGAAGACAGACAAATGGACAAGATAGCTATATGAAAACACAGTCCCAATAAAGCCCCTCTTCCCCCTTTTGCTGGTAATAAGTCTTACGTGGCATTTTAGATTGATCTGTCATGAGACACAGGATACTAAGGAAATCTAAAGAAATAAAGGTATTCATTGAAGTACCTATTCAGTCAAAGTGTTCTACCAGAATATGTTAGTTCTCTGGAGCAAACCCACAAAGCCCACTAGACTGGCAATTCTCAACAGCAAGTTTATAGCACACAAAGTTATGATCCTTCCTAGGGAAGCAACATGTGCAAAGTGCTACCTAGAAACTTCATATAATAGTTAAGAACATAGGTTTTTAAGTCATAGCACATGTGAGGCCTTGTATGCCACACTTAATTTCAGTTTCCTCTTCTGTAGAGTGGAAATACTAGTGTTAACTATATCCTAGGATTGTTGGGAGGACTAAATAAGACAATACATGTTTTGCCAGAGTACAAACACGTAACAAATGTTGATTTTTATCATTATTGCATCTGGGGAAACATCCTCATCACATATGATTTTCAATGCCTTGGACCCACAATTTCTATAGGGACAGGACTGTTAGACTTTAGACTTTAGACTGTTCTCTTCCTGGGTCTGAGGTTTTAGAAGGGTAATTAGCCTCAAAAGGCTAAGAGGAGTATTAATTTCACCTTGAGGCCATCTGTTCCAGGAATGCAATTATCTCATCTATAACATGGAAATTGAGCCCTACCATATAATCTAAAGAAATGCTATGAAGATAAATAGGGAGCGACGAAAAATTAAATTAATAAAGTGACATATCTGTGTTTTAGAATGACATTTCATGAGAAGTTGGAGGATGAACTGGCAGAATAGAAACAAGAACTAAAAAGGAAGAGTGGAAATACAAAAGAAGGAAAGAACATAGAAATTATTTCAGAGTCATAAGTGATAAGTTTTAGAAACTCTATACAGGGCTCAATGAGGAGAAAGTAAGGAGTTTCTAGGTAAGCAGTGAAATATGGCATTCATTTTTGAACAAGCAGAGGCAAAGATGTCCAGTGAACAACTGGAAATCAATATGATCTGAGATGACGACTGCTGTGAACTAACTACCCACCAACCATTAGTTCATTTGCTTAGAGGTCAGCAGTAGTCCAACAAGGGTATAAAGGCAGTAAGGAATGAAGGAACATGGAGGAAGAGTAACAGGACAGCAAGCAGAACATGCTGTCAGATGTAATTCAGAGCCAAGTAGGACTCCCAGAAAGCATGTCTTTAGAACCTTCTCAGCTGTTAAAGGAGCAAGCCTGCTTGGCTCCCAGTATGCTTGCTTGCTTTCTTCCTTTAGTCAACAAACCTTCACTGGGTGTTTATGTTATACCAGGCCCAGTACCAGCATTAAGGATATAGAGATGAAGGGCGCCTAGGTGGCTCAGTCGGTTAAGTGTCCAACTTCGGCTCAGGTCGTGATCTTGCGGTTCATGGGTTTGAGCCCCGCATCAGGCTCTGTGCTGACAGCTCAGAGCCTGGAGCCTGCTTTAGATTCTGTGTCTCCCTCTCTCTCTCTCTGCCCCACCTCCACTCATGCTGTGTCTCTCAAAAATACATTAAAATGTTTTAGACAATTAAAAAAAAGGATACAGAGATGAGTAAAAGTTATGATACCTGCCCTTAAGGACCTTGGAGCTAGCAGACAAGGGAAACATATCAAGAGTCAAATAAGGACACCCACACGCTTTGGTAGGGACAAACACAGGGATATAAAGAGCCTAACTCCATGCACTCTTTTCTCCAGGATGTCTTCCCTAAATATTATTATTAGCTAGTATTTGTGGAATGCTTCCTATGAGCCAGGCATTTTTCTTAGACCTTTACATATATTAACTATTTAATTTTCACAACCACCCTATGAAGTAGGTACTATTATTCCCTTTTTACCATTGGGGAAACTGAACAGCCTGGCCTATGATGAACTCTCTCCTCTGAGCTCCCATAATCCTCACAAAGCATTTTATATCTTCACACAGTGCTTTGTATCATTAGCTTTTTAAAAATACTCCTTGAAGATAAAGCCATAATTTATGTCTTTATTTTTCAAAGGGCCCAGCACAGGACCAAGTATCTACAAGTATTCAGTATTTGCTGAACATCAAAATGACTGTCCATTGTCCAAGTTTTACATCAGATCCTAAAAAGAGCAATCATTTCTTATTCATACATCAAGTCCATAATAATTATTCAGTCTGAGCCAATCGCTGGTGCCAGGTATAAGCTAAATAGAAATAAACCAGACAAAGAGCTTACCATCAAGTTTACTGTGGCAACCACTAATGTCAGCCATTGTTTAAAATGAGCTCTATTTTCTTCAGACATTAGAGCCAGAGATACATGTGTGTCTTCTGAGAATAAACTATCAGTTGAAAGAATAGATGGGCGAATGACAGACACTCTGAATCTTGGACCAGACCTTGCTGTGGCCACCAGAAAGCTCAGAGTTGAATTTGCTACCAAATCTTAGCAAAAAAAAAACAAAAGCAAAAACAAAAACAAAAAACTCCTGGTACTAAATTTATCTTGGCTTCATTTATTCTGTTTTCCTTATTTTCCCCCTTCATTGTGAATCTCTTTATTTACTTTTGATCCTATTATGTTATGATATTTGAAAAACTAATTCCCTTCAGGGGGGAAAAAAAAAGATGAGCATGTAGAATTTAACTGGTCAAACTGCAGATGGTATGATCAGTCTCCCAGGTCCAAATCTCTGCTGAAGAACCGGATACAAACCAGGCAGCGCGTGCAAGTCAGGAGTGCAGATCTCAACTGTTCTGCCTCTGTGCTCTAATAAAGGGAGGAGGTCTCTGCTGAAGGAACTATATTGCTTCAGGAAAAGCCCCCCACTTATAAGTTTTAAACTCCCTCATTTATGGCTAGGAAGGTTCTGAAACTAGACCATGTTGAACTAGACACTCCCTCTGACTTAACAGGAGCAAGTCTCTTAGAATCAATTTCTTTATCTATTCCTATCTACCTAC
Source organism: Panthera leo (assembly GCF_018350215.1). Taxonomy (NCBI): domain Eukaryota; kingdom Metazoa; phylum Chordata; class Mammalia; order Carnivora; family Felidae; genus Panthera; species Panthera leo. The sequence continues at coordinate 58,113,298 of NC_056688.1, read as the reverse complement.
TTCTCAAGGCTGTTCTGAATGAGATATGAAAACATTTAACTGTACAGTAGTACACAAATGTAAGGTATTAGGGAGAAGGGGGTTCATTATTTGTAATTCAATATGAGAATGGGGTACCTAGGTGGTTCAGTTGGTTAAGCATCTGACTCTTGATTTTGGCTCAGGTTATGATCCCAAGGTTGTAGGACTGAGCCCTGAGTTGGGTTCCACACTGAGCGTGGAGCCTGCTTAAGATTCTCTCTCTCTTTTTCCTCTGCCTCCATCCCCACCTTGCACTCTTTATTTCTAAAATAAAATAAATAGAATAGAATAGAATAGAATAGAATAGAATAGAATAGAATAGAATAAAACGTGAGAATGGTCAACTCGTTTAGGCAAGCAATCTTGTAGGCACTGGACACTCAAAACACTGGAGGATTTTTTGTTTGTGGTGGTAAAATATGTATCACAAAATTTACCAATTTAACCATTTTTAAGTGTATAGTTCTGAGGCATAAAATACATTCACACTATTGTGCAACTATCACCACCATCCATCTCCAGAATTTTTTCATCTTCCCTAATTGAAACTCTGTACCTACTAAAGACTAACTCTCCCCATTCTCTCCTCCCCCAACAACCACCATTCCACTTTCTATCTCTATGAATTTAATTATTCTAGGAACCTTGTATAAGAGGAATTACACATGTCCCTTATGACTGACTTATTTCACTTAGCATAACATTGCCAAGGTTTATCTGTTGTAACATCAAGACATTGATTTTTAAAACGTTCCAGACTTCCTGTTTTAGATAAAGATGATCACAAACTAGAAGTCTGATCACCATTTATTAGCTTTTCAAGATAAAATCAAAAGCTCACTGCAGGATTTTTTTTTCCCCCTCACGTGCCACTGGGATTTCCAAATTGATTTGTAATCTGGAACAACTATTTCTGAATAGATCCCTCAGATGAAGCAACCTGAAAATAAATTCCAGCATGTTCATTAGGAAGCAAAATGACCCTCAGTAAAAAAGACAAAGTGGTATCAATGTTTGAATATATAAATTAATGCTTCGAACAAGATCCAATCTATTTTGGCACTGCCAAGCATATTTTCTTGCAGGAGAATAATGTGCATCTGTCTGCTTTTTGTAATACACCTATAAATGTTTCTTATTCCAAAGCAGTATGTTTTTAATATTTGCAAATAAATTTATATTATCCACATGGATTATTATTTTGAATGTTTATTTATTTTGAGGGGTGGTAGGGTGGTTCAGTAAGTTAGGCATCCGATTTTGGCTCAGGTCATGATCTCATGGATCCTGGGTTCAAATCCCGCATGAAGCGCTCTGCTGTCACCGTAGAGCCTGCTTCGGATCCTCTGTCCCTCCCCGACTCTCATGTGTGTACACTCAGGCACACACTCTCTCTCAAAAGTGAATAAACATTAAAAAAATAAAATATAAAAATAGGGGTGCCTGAGTGGCTGGCTCAGTCGGTTAAGCGTCTGACTTCGGCTCAGGTCACAATCTCATGGTTTGTGAGTTTGAGCCCCATGTCGGGCTCTGTGCTGACAGCTTGGAGCCTGTTTCAGATTCTGTGTCTCCCTCTCTCTCTGCCCCTCCCCTGCTCACGTTCTGTCTCCGTCTCAAAAATAAACATTAACAAAAATTTTTTTTTTTTAATAAAAATAAATGTTAGAGAGAGCACTCGTGTGGGCCGGGGGAGCGGCAGAGAAAGGGGAGAAAGATCCCAAGCAGACCCCATGCGGTCAGCACAGAGCCCAAAGCAGGGCTTGATCCCACAGTCCATGAGATCATGACCTGAGGTGAAATCAAGAGTCGGAAGCTTAACGGACTGAGCCCCCAGGGCGCCCACAAGTGGATAATTTTTTAACCAGCAAATCATATCTTATTCCAAATGTCATTGGAAAACCAATTTGAATAATCTTACTACAAACAATTAGAAAAGACCACCTCCTTCTCAGTTGGGAACGTCATTAGCTGCTGCACCCAACCCCACCCCTGGACCCCCAGGCTGTTTCTCATCTTCCAGACTTCACTCCTATGTGGCTTGTACATTGCATTTTCTGACTCTTACCTCTCTCCCCTCTTCATCTCCTGACCTTTTCCACTGTTCCCTCTGGATCTCAAGGTTAGCAAGTCTCTGTATATTCAATCTCTTCTGTGAATGTCCCCCCCCACCCCCCCCCCGTGCCTTCTTGCTCTAAGTGAAATCTAGCAGTCCCTGACAATGTTTCCTTTGCAGCCCTAGCAAATGGGGCTGTTTTTTTCTCTCATTCCCCATCTACCACTGGGCCTTGAACTTGTAGCCCAAGATACTTCCACTTATGTCTTAAAGGTTATGGTTCCTAGCAAATGGTTTTTCTCCCCAATACCATTCTTGCCATAATTCTTGGTAATTTCAGTAACTATATAAATAATGGCTACAGAATACTGCCCTCCCAGTTACTTGACCTCCTCTTCTCTGTTGATCTTGAATTCCACTCTACCTCAGCCTCTCATTCCATGGTTTTACCTTGTCATTACCAATAACTGTCAATTTTCTATAGTCTTAATTCCAAATATCTCATTCTCCAGTCACTATCTCCTATCTTTCCAGTTTACTCACTATAGTTACCCCAATTCTAACAACCCTTCAGCCTATCAGGACATTTAATCTACTGATCCTACCTACATTTAATTTCTATCACATTCCTCACATCCTTACTTCCCTCCTAATCCTGGCTAGTTTAAATTCCTTGGTCAATTTTTATAATCACTCCCTTGGCCCTCTATCTTAACACAAGTTTGATTAAACCACAGCTCTGGTTAAATGTAATTCACCATCTACTCTCTGCCTACATTGGCACAGGTCTTGGGAGAAGAAAATATACACAACTATGTCCACCAAATTTAAACTTTAAACTTATGATCACTATTTTCATGTAGGCTCTAAATGCAACCCAATCATTCTGTATTTGCCAAGACAATTTACTTTTCCTACATTATTTCATGCTTTCTCTGCTGCTAACCTCACTCGTTATTTTATCACCTAGTGACTTTGCTTATCTGTCTAAATAAATCAATCACAAAAGAGAATGCTCCCACCACATTTACCTACCTAAGTGCGTCTGTGCACGTATACTCTGATTTCTCCCCTCTGACCATGGGTACCACTCCATATCCAACCCTCCAAAGACAGATAAACCAGATTCCATCCCCTCACCAAACAAATGACATTACTCTGGTTATTTCTTCTCTTTCTCCCACATTATCAGGTTTTTCCCTTTCTTCGGGATTATTCCTGTTAGCCTCCTGCTGCTTTTGTCTTATCTAAAAAAATAAATTAAAAAAAAAATAACAAAACCCCCATTCTTTATTCTATTGAACATGCCAGTTATCAATCCATTTCTCTACTTCCCTTCACAACAAAGCTTCTAGAAAGAGCTATTTATATTTGCTTTCTCTTGTCTTTCGTCTCATTCTTTTAAACCCATGCCAATCAGGGGCGCCTGGGTGGCTCAGTCGGTTAAGCGTCCGACTTCAGCTCAGGTCATGATCTCGCGGTCCGTGAGTTCAAGCCCCGCGTCGGGCTCTGGGCTGATGGCTCAGAGCCTGGAGCCTGCTTCGGATTCTGTGTCTCCCTCTCTCTCTGCCCCTCCCCCATTCACGCTCTGTCTCTCTCTATCTCAAAAATAAATAAAACGTTAAAAAAATTAAAAAAAAAAAAAAAAAAAACAAAACCCATGCCAATCAGATTTTTTATTCCCACCATACATACCACAACTGCTGTTCTTATCAAAGTCACCAATGACCTCTACCATGCTAAAACTAGTAATCAGTTTTCAGCTCTCATCTTCCTTGATATGTCAGCAGAATGTGACCCAGCTGATCACTTTCTCCCCTCTTTTAAGCACTTTCTTCACTTGGCTTCCAGACACTATACTCACTGAGTTTTGGTGGAGGTTTTTTGTTTTGTTTTGTTTTTCTGCATTATTCTGGCAGTTTTTTCTCAGTATCTAAACTTTGTGGTGACCTAGGCTCAAGTCTTGGGCCTATTTTCTCTTTTCTATCTTCATGCATCCCCAAGGTCACTTCATCTAATATTGTGAATGTAAATACCATCTCTATTTTTATATTCACTCACCCTCTCCCCTGAAATCTGTTTCTCCTCAAGTCTTTTCCCAGTTCAGTTAATGGCAACTCCATCCTTTTTTTTTTTTTTAATTTTTTTAATGTTTATTTATTTTTGAGAGAGAAAGAGAATGAGAGAGCATGAGTGGGGGAGGGAAGAGAGACAGGGAGACACAGAATCTGAAACAGGCTCCAGGCTCTGAGCTGTCCACACAGAGTCCAACACAGGGCTCAAATGAACTCTCGAACCGTGAGATCATGACCTGAGCCAAAGTTGGAAGCTTAACCGACTGAGCCACCCAGGCGCCCAGTCAACTCCATCCTTTCAACTGCAAAGGTCAAAATTTTGGTGTCTCTCTTCACTTCTCTTTTTCTTATACCTCACAACTACTTCAACAGCAAATTTTTTTCAGCTCTACCTGAAAATCAAGTCTCACTACCCCCACTTCATTCATCTTAATCTAAACCACCAACATCTCTCACCAGGACGGATGCAACTGCCTAATTGGTCTCTCTGCTTTAGGAGCTATCCTTTCTTCCGTCTATTCTCAACAGAGTAGTCAGAATGAGTCTATGAAAACATATGAATAAGTTGTATCAGGTAACTCTTCCGTCAATGACTTCCCATCTTACTCTGTGGAGAAGCTAAGTCTTTCCTAGGATCTAGAAGACCCGACAAGGTCTACTCCCATTACAACATTCCAACCTCTTCTATTATTCTCCCCTTTGATCACTTCACTTCAGCCACCCTGTCCTCGTGCCATTCCTTGAAACATACCAGGTCTGGCTTTGGAGCCTTGGCACTTGCTGTTCTCTGCCTGGAATGTTCTTCCTCCAACTCATTCTCTCATCTTCTTCAGATCTTAATCGAAAGTTACCTTCTCAAGTGAGGCATTCCTTGGCTCCTTATTTAAAAGTTCACTGGTACCTGGGTGGCTCAGTTGGTTAAGCATCTGGCTTCAGCACAGGTCATGATCTCACGGTTTGTGAGTTTGAGCCCCACATCAGGCTCTGTGCTGACAGCTCAGAGCCTGGACCTTGCTTCCAATTCTGTGTCTCCCTCTCTCTCTGCCCCTCCCCTCACTCACGCTCTGTCTCTCTCTCAAAAATAAATAAACTTAAAAAAAAATTTTTTTTAAGTTTAAACCTTCACCCCCAACACTATAGTTCTCCCTCCTTTGCTTTATTTTTTCCTCTTTCCCACTTGTCTACCATACTTAATATTTTACTTTTTATCTTGGTTATTTGTCTTCCCCGCAAAAATATAAGTTCCATTATGATAAATATTTGCATCTATTTTTGTTCACTGTTGTACCCCTAATCCCTAGAACAGTGCCCAGAACATGGCAGTTAATTTGAGAGACTCTCCTTGTTCTATGACTCAGATGAAGCACAGATTAGGGATAACGAAAGCTTCCATTAGTCACTACCTACTGTGTGTCAGATGCTAACTCCAGTTGACCTGACTGATGTTATCACATTTATTCCTTGTAATAATCTTGAGCTTTCAGGAACCAGCTGTTAATAAAGAAAACACACACACACACACACACACACACACACACACACACCTCCCAAAAACAGAAAGGAGATATGATAAGACACTGCTTATGGTAATACTGTTCTAGTGGGAAGCAGCTCTATGAATGGTCATCTATGGCAGAAGCCTTCATGTTTAAATTTTTTTTTTAAACGTTTATTTATTTTTGAGACAGGGAGAGACAGAGCATGAACAGGGGAGGGTCAGAGAGAGGGAGACACAGAATATGAAGCAGGCTCCAGGCTCTGAGCTGTCAGCACAGAGCCCGACGCGGGGCTAGAACTCACGGACCGCAAGATCATGACCTGAGCCGAAGTCGGCCGCCTAACCGACTGAGCCACCCAGGCGCCCCGAAGCCTTCATGTCTATATAGCACTTATAATCATGGGATGCTCTTATTACATAGCTTCTATCTCACATTCTTACATGATACAATTCTTCCCACTAGATTGAGAGTTCCTGGGAAATTGTCCTTTCACTTCTGCAACCTCAGAATCCAGCTAGCACAAAGTAGACTCCCGTAAATGTTTATCAAATTGAACTGAATAATTATGTGAGGCATTTATTCTCTCATTTTTATTAACAAAACTAATCTTTCAGCAACATTATGTAACATGTTCAAGGATGAATACACTTTAGTGAAGACCAGAGATTTGAACTCAAGTTCCCTATTCTTTCTCCTATGCAACACTGCTGTTATACAAAAATGATAACTGACTGAACACTGACTCTCTGATCTCATATCGTATGTGAGATGCAGATCCTTCACCCTAGCTGTACTCTGAGAAAAGACATCATAGGACCTTCACAAGACAAGTCAAGTTCCCAAACTGAACCCCATAAAACCTGACAAGTCTCACATTCAAGCACTTTTCCCTGATTCTTTTCCCTCCCCACCCCCTTTGTTCACTTCCTTTATTCCTTTGTATTCATACCTGCCTGCCAAGTTAGCATGTAAAGTACTTGGAGGGCAAAGGCTATATCTTACTCTTCCTTCTATTCCTCTAGCACAGGATTTGGTACACATTAAGTACTTTGTGAATATTTGTTAAATTACAAATGCTAAAAGCCAAAAAAAAAAAATCAAAGATCAATTTTTTACTTTCCAAAGCATTTCTGCAATCATCTAATAACTCAATGGGGAATCAGAGGTGGGATTAGTCTCTACTTACAAAGTTGCCCACACTCTACCCTGACTCCTCACACTCTAAACCCAGTGTTCTTTCCTTCATGTAACAACAGGTTTACTATCCTTCTTAGAGCCAAGAAGATGGTTGAGGCAAGAAAGAAGGATCAAATTGACAAAAAAACCAAAACAACAACAACAACAACAACAACAACAACAACAACAAAAACCTGTTACACATTTGGGGTGCCTGGGTGGCTCAGCTGGTTGAACCTCTGACTGTTGGTTTTGGCTCAGGTCATGATCTCCCGGTTCATGGGATCTAGCCCTACATGGGGCTCTGCGCTGACAGTGTGGAGCCTACTTGGGATTCTCTCTGTGCCCCTCCTGCACATGAATGAGTGCGTGCACGCACGCACTCTCTCTCAAAATAAATAAACTTAAAAAAAAAAAAAACCTGTTACATGTTTAAATTTATCACTTAATATAAACACCACATCTTAAATAAATAAGCAAGTGTGACATCCATATCAGAGCCAAGAGACTCAGTTTAAAATAAGCCCACATCTAATGACTCTCTACTCAGGGCTATTTGTTACGAAAATCACTTGGAAGAGGTATAGATGACCAAAGAATAAGATCTATTGTTTGCCCTATGGAGGTCGTAGTGTAGTTGCAAAACTGAGACTCAAACCCTCAGCTTAAAATCCTCATAGCAGACAAAATGAGAGAAGCTACTTGAACTCCTGGTTCCAAATAATAAAAACTAGAGGAGCTTTACATGTAACCTGTACACCTATACAACTACTGCAAGAGTTTGGACAAGGGAGGAAGGGATTTCTATGTGTGTATGTGTTTTAGGTTTGTGTGTGTGTGTGTGTGTGTGTGTGTGTGTGTGTGTGTGTTTAAGGAGTAACATGATTTACCATGAAAACTGTGGCAAAGTTTGAGAAGGGAATGGGCCTGGGGACTATGGGGATGGGAAAAGGAAGAACAACAGAAGTGAAGACAGGACCAAAGGCTCAAACCCTCTCTCCTACTTGAAACTTCACAGATCCTTCCAGCAGGAACTAATCACTGTGCTCTGTTCAAACACACCAGGCGACAGTCCCATTCTGGACCTGCTTCAAGTTAGACGTGATTGTTCATGTGAGTGCTTCCCTCCTGGGCTATGAGCTTTGTGAAAGCAGAGGCTATCTAGTTAACCTATGGAGTTCCCCACTGGCTGATACAGAGCTGAGCACACCATTAATTAATGGAAAGCGACCAAAGAATGTATAGCTTAGTAGGACCTCAAAGATCATTTAATTCAAGCCCTTCATTTTCCAACAGAGAAAACAGAGACCAAGTGACTTCCTCAAAGTCACAGGGCAAATCAGTAACAGATCCAGGACTGGACCGCAGGTTTCTAGACTCCCCAAACCAGAAGAATGGCAGTGAGGCTGCTTTTCCACCTGAAGCACAAGAGACCTCCTCTGCTTACTGTGTAGTTCAAAGACTACTGGGCCCTTGCAATGGGAGGTCCAAGACTCTGAATCAGGAACTGCTGCATTCCAGACAGTTGAGACTCTGAGTATCAGGCCAAGTCCTTTGTCTCAGGACAGAAAGGCTCAGAAAAACCAGGCAAAACCATCCTTCTTTGATGCAAAGGCCCCAGGAATCCCTAGGCTACAGGCCTTGGCACAAGATCAGGAAGAGTTTGGTTGTGATGAAGCTGAAGAAACGGGGAAGAAATTTAAGATAGGACCAATGGAGAGATTGCTGCCCAGCAGCACCAACACTGAGAAAGCACGCCTGCTGAAAAGGAAAGATACTGAAAGAACAAGCTAAAGGCTCAGAAAATGGAAGAGAGGGTAATTTCAGGACACAGTGAAGACTCCTCAGGGAAGCACCTGTCTAATTTGAGGCTTAATGATATAGACATAACAAAAAAATCAAACCGGAGACAGCATGTGATGCCAAGAATAACCCAATTGAGAATAATGTAGCTTGAATGAGCCAAGCTTCCTCACTCTCCATCACAGCTGCTGGCCCACTCACCACCACACTCCATCAGAATTACTCAGGGTACTTATTTAAAACAGTTTTATAAATACATAATTTGATTTAAAACTTGGCAGAGAACTTGAATAGACATTTCTCCAAATGGCCAACACTCATACAAAAAGATGCTCAACATCACTAATTATCAAGGAAGTGCAAATCAAAACCACGATGAGCTACTACCTCACATCTGTTAGGATAGCCAGTATTAAAAAAAAAAATTAAATTAAAAAAAAAAAACAGAAAATAACAAGGGTTGGCAAAGATGCAGAGAAACTGGAACCCTTGTGCAGTTTGTGGGAATGTAAAATGGTATAGCTGCTGTGGAAAACAGTATGGAAGTTCCTCAAAAAGTTAAAAATAGAATTATTATATGATCTAGCAATTCCACTTCTGGGCCTAAATCCAAAAGAACTAAGAACAGGATATTAAAGAGATATTTGCATAACTATGTTCACTGCAGCATTATTCATAACAGCCAAGAGGGAGAAGCAACCTAAATGTCCACTGACAGTGAATGAATAAAGAAAATATGGTGTATATTTGCAATATATTATTAAGTCTTTAAAAAGAAGAAAGGGGTGCCTGGGTGGCTCAGTCGGTCAAGCGTCTGACTTCGGCTCAAGCCATGATCTCACAGTCCGTGGGTTTAAGCCCCACATCGGGCCCTGTGCTGACAGCTCAGAGCCTGGAGTCTGCTTCCGATTCTGTGTCTCCCTCTCTCTCTGCCCCTCTCCCACTCGTGCTCTGTCTCTCTCACTCTCAAAATGAATAAATGTTAAAAAAAATTTTTTTAAATAAATAAAAAATAAAAAGAAGAAAATCCTGGGGGCGCCTGGGTGGCTCAGTCAGTTAAGTGTCCAACTCTTGATTTCAGCTCAGGTTATGATCTCACAGTTCATGGGATGGAACCCCGCATCGGGCTCTACGATGACAGCATGGAGCCTGCTTGGGATTCCCTGTCTCTCTGACCCTCCCCTGCTTGAACTCACATTCTCTCTCTCAAAATAAATATTTAAAAACTAAAACAAAAATAAAATAATAAAAAGAAGAAAATCTTATCATATGCTACAACATGGATAATCCTTGAGGATGTTATGCTAAGTAAAATAAGCCAGTCACAAAAAGACAGATACTGCATAATTCTACTTACATGAAATATCTTAAGTAGTCAAACTCTTAGAAAGTAGAATGGTAGTTGCTAGGGACTCTGTGGGATAGGAAGTTGTTGTTTATTGGGTATAATTTCAGTTGTGCAAAAGGAAAAGTACTAGAGATCTGTTGTACAAGGTACGTATAGTTAACACTACTGTACTACACTACACACTTAAAAATAGTTTAGACAGTGACATTTATGTCATGTGTTATTTTACACACACACACACACACACACACACAGATTTGTAGGTCCCACACCAAAACTACTAACTCAGACCACCTGAGAATCAGAATGCTAAACAAGCTTCCCCCAGGTATTTCTGATACATGGTCAAATTCAGAAACCTCTGGCTTAAAACTAAAGGCCAAACTTTATTTCAGCATTCAAGGCCCTCCATGAGCCCATCACTCTCCCTCTCTCCCTCTCTCTCTCTCTCTCTTCTTTCTCACTACTAGCTTCTCCACCTCCTCCTCCTTTTTGCCCTCTAGCCTGGATACCCAGGAGGTGCTAGAGAAGTGCTGTTCAAACTGAACTTTCTACAGGGATAAAAATGTTCTACATCTGCAGTGTCCAATATAGTAGCTATGAGCCACATGAGGCTACTGAGCACCTAAAATGTGACTGTTGGCTACCATATTGAACCAGCACAGAATTAGGGCAACTGTTAGGACCTTAGAAGATAAAAGGGGCCACAGCAAATAAAATAGCTCCATTTAACTTTTTCTCGCACAAATATTATCAATGCACATTCATTCATTTAACAAATACTCATTGTTTACTATGTACCAACTACTACTCTAGGTGCTAAGGAAACAGCACTGTCTTCAAGAAGCTTATGTTCTAATGAGGCGGTGTAGTACTGTGGTTAAAAGCAAGGACTGGAGCCAGAGATCTCAGGTTCAGATTATCACTCCACTGCTAACTAGTTATGTGTTCTTTGAAAATCACTTAATGTCCTCATGCCTCAATTTTTTAATCTATAAAATGGGGATAATACTACCACCTAACAGGATTTTTATAAGGATTAAATTAGTTAACATATGTTAAGTGCTAAGAACAGTGCCCAACATATAAGAACTAGCTGTTACTATTATTGCTGTATTTTGTTGTTATTATGAGTGAGGAGCAACAAGATTAACAAATAAAAAATATGAACAATTAGCAGTACAGCAGAAAAATAAAGCAGGATAAGGGAACAGGGAGTGTCAGGATAGGAATTACAATTGTTAAGAGGATAGTTAGGGAAGTCTTACTGAGAGGGTGATATCTGAGAAATGATCTGGAAGAACAGGAAAATAAACAAGCCATTCAGTATCTCAGGAAGAATTTAATACCCCTGTGAGGTGCTTAGTATTACTTACACCACTTTATAGATGGGAGAACTGAGCTTAGACTAAGGAACCCATCCCAGGTCATATGGCTTACAAATGACTGAGCCTAGAATCAAATCCAGAACTGCTGGATTCTAATTCCTTCTCCACTCCTGGACTCTGTTTGACCTCCATTCCTTTCTGCAGCGAAACAATACCAATGCATACTTTTCACATCAGTTTCCCCTTCTGGTACTGAGATTTACAGATTCATTCAGACTAGACAAGCTCTCTGAGTTAATGCATTGCTTGTGGGCACAGGCCATTAACCCACCCTGCCCACTTCACTTGCAGTCTCACCCACCGCTTCCTAAGCAGCTCCACACCAGGAGCTCCCCATGTTAACTGCAGACTGTGCATAGAAAACAGGCATTTATCAAGACCAACAAGCCTCAAACACCAGGAAGGAGAGGTAAATTACACATCAGAGATAAAGGCCACTGCTTCCAGCCAGGCCTTTGAGGGAAAAACTCTGCTAGATGTGCCCTGTGGGAAAACTATGATCAAAAGTTAGGTTTAACCTATGGAACCTTTCTAATCTAAACTTGGTACACAAGATCTGTAGAACTGAGAAAAAACCAAACCTCCACATCCTCACTTTACTGTAAAAAGTCAGTGATTCAAAATACTTTCAATGATATTTTCTCTGTATGTTCTACTCATGCTCAGGAAATCTGTGGAAAACATTGGCAACTTATTACAGAAACTCATTAGTGCTGCCAGGAGCTGTGGATTCCAGTCCTTCTCTACAACTTATTAGAAGTCACTTCCCCTTTCTGTGCCCCAGTTCCCTCATCAGTTAGAAGTAGAGGCTAGACTAGACATTCTTTAAAGGTTCCACTTTTAGCACTTTATTGCACATTATGTCATAATAATGACACAGTACCTCTGTATCTTCACAATCAGACCCAAAATTCATTCATTCAATAAACATTTATGTAAGCAAGACATAGAAAACACAAATATATTAAATGACCCCACTCACATATATAAGTACTTCAGAACTGTGTTCCTACTAAAAACAAAACTTGGCTCCAGAATTCGGTAGTTTTGTTTTTTTCTAATCACACTTAACTAGGGTTGTGGAATTTTTATTATCATATGCTATATTAACAACCCTTCCCAAAATAACAACAACAACAACAAAATTCTCCCTATTAAATCGTAGCTCACACTTTTTAAAAAAAATTTTTTTAATGTTTTTATTTATTTTGAGACAGAGACAGAGCATGAGCAGGGGAGGGGCAGAGAGAGGGAAACAGAATCTGAAGCAGGCTCTGAGCTGTCAGCACAGAGGCCGACGCAGGGCTTGAACTCACAGACTGTGAGATCATGACCTGAGCTGAAGTCGGACACCCAACCGACTGAGCCACCCAGGTGCCCCTTGTAGCTCACACTTCTATTCCTCTCCTTTAAATCACTCATAGCCTGAACTCATTAGGGGTTTTCCCTCCACTTACTAACTAGTGGGAGCACTACTGCTTCTGAATGTATCTTTTCCTTACAACAAACCATTAGTTCCTTAAGAACAGACCCAACATCTTATTTTTCTTAGCATCCCCAGTAAGACCTTTTTATAATTTATTTATAATCCAGAGCAAGACTAATCCAAAAGAATGTGAAACGGTTCATCTTATTATGATATAAAAATAAGACAGTTTAAAGTGAAAATGAATAAAAACCAGCTGGGACACACATTCCAAACCAAACAATCAAAATTCAGGTCCTATATCTACCATATATCTGCCATGTGATTACTGGCAATTTACAACCTCTCTGGTCAGCTTGTTCATCTATAAATGGAGATACAATGCCATATCTCACAGAGACAGTAAACCACAGAAGTTAACAGAACTGATTGTCCAGTCAGGCACTACTGGCTGGATTCCAGTCTGAGCTCCATCACATACTAACTGTGTGATCTTGGGCATCTTGTTTATCTTCTTTGGGTCTTACTGTCTTCATCTGTTTCAAATTGTGATAACACCACTTTTACAGCTGATAGAAGAGTTGAGTGAAATGATACATAGCAAGTATTTAGCACATTGTCAGGCACACAGTAAGTACTCAATAAAAAGTAAGTACTCATAGTAGGCATTATCTCTAGGTTGTTTATAAAGGTATGTTATATAAAGGCAAAAAAAAAAGGCTCTACACTTTAAGTGCCATGAAATGTTTGGAATGCCTTATTACAATTACTCATATCCAAAACTATGGAGCAAATTAACAAAAATGAGGAGAAAACAAAAAATTGTCCAAAGGCAGTTGTCTTAAACCACATTTTGTATATATAGTTCCTTACAGTTCCCTCTTTTGCATTTTTGGCCTCTTTCCACAAATCTTTAACACTGCAGTAAAGCAGAAGTGGGCTGTAAGCTACACACTTGCAACCAACAGAAAAGGTGAGGCTTAAGGTTTTTCCATCAAGTTGGGACAAAACTGCCACGTCTCCTCCTCCTGGCCCTGCAGGCTGCCTGAGCAGAAATTGATAATCTGTAGATACCAGGAAGGCCAGTTTAAACTGAAGCAGCGGGTTCAATTTAAAATGTAATTTTTGTTGTTTTTTCCCAAATACTACTAAAATGCAGTGGTGTCTTTGGATCTATGACCTGCTCTGCAGGATGACACAAGGCAAAGCCAAAATATGAAGGCAGCGGAGGGCATAAAAGGACAGAATACAACAAAAACATTCAAAAAGCCAGCGAAGCATGATTACCAACGTTTCATGTACATGTATTGATTAGACCAATATGTGTATAGTCACTATGGTACAATTATGTTTTAATGCATTATGATCTGTGTATAAGAAGAGTGCCAAAGAAAAGGCTGATCTGTGTTCCATATACAGAGTCCTGAAGTATCAGAACCAGAAAAATTGTTAGAGGTCTCCAGCTCAGCATCATTGTTACTGTGGATGCAGGAACTAAAGGAAAGAGGCTTATCCATGGCCACACAGGCAAGTCAAGGACTAGAGTTGGGATCAGAACCCAAGACTAGGCTGATTATGGATTTGTTTAAAGTGTAGGAAGGGTGGGGCGCCTGGGTGGCTCAGTCGGTTGAGTGGCCGACTTCGGCTCAGGTCATGATCTCGTGGTCCGTGAGTTCGAGCCCCGCGTCGGGCTCTGTGCTGACAGCTCAGAGGCTGGAGCCTGTTTCGGATTCTGTGTCTCCCTCTCTCTGACCCTCCCCCGTTCATGCTCTCTCTCTGTCTCAAAAATAAACGGTAAAAAAAAAATTAAAAAAAAAAAAAAGTGTAGGAAGGGAATATATTAAAAACCTTGTCATTTGTAGAGAAATCTCCAGAGACAGTTTAAGAATCCTCATATTTACATATGTCACTATCCATAAGTGGGAGAGATTCCTTAGCTAAGTAAACCACTCTCATCTACCATTGCCTCATCAAATGCTTTTCAAATGCTCTTCTCAGGAAAATGGGAATTACAAATGTCATGGACCTCTGAGGCTGCTCCAGAATAGCCAAAGCTGCATATGGTAAGTTCATCCAAGTGAAATGTCTAAAATAAAACCCCAGAAGAGTAGTAAGGCAGAGTTCATTACCCAGTTGCTGTCCAGGGTTCCTACAACTCATCTTTGAAGAGGGAGCACATCTGCAGTGGTATCAATAGAAATAAAAATTAAATCCTCAAATCCAGAATTCTATGCTTTTTAAAACCTAGCCCCAACCTCCACTTTCCAGTACTCCCCTCCTCAAAAACACTCTAGGCAAATTAGAAAGATGCTTGGCTTTCCAACTTTGTTTAAAGAGGAAAAGAAGTATGTCCTCACTTCTCCACAAATCCTGTGCCTTCCCTGTGAGTTCAAATCCTAACCATCCTTCAGGCCCAACTCAAGACTCCCAACTCCAGGAGGCTTTCTTTAAAAAGTGCACATTAAAGTGATCTGCCCTACTCAAGGGACTTTAGTGTCACTCAACCTAATTTGCTGAACCAAATCTGGAGAACCCCTGAGTTAAGTGCCCCAGAGGACTGTCCCCAGGTGGGAGGCAGGGGAGAGAAAATGGTAGCCATTCCTACATTGTTTGTATAGTATTTATTGATTCAGGAAACAAACACAAAATTCTGAATAAAATGACTTGAAAACTGAAAATAAAAATAAAGTGATCTGTCCTCTTTGGCTCCAAACCTTTTTCACCTTTTTCCCCCAATGTTTCTGGCTGCCTGAGTCCTACCTCCCCTCACTTAATCCAACCTGTGCTCTAGCCACATCAGTCTAGTTGCTTCTCTCCATGTACAGCCAACACTCACTGCCTCTGGAGCTTGGCTCTGTCTGGATCACTTTTCCCCTGTTAAAAGCATACCAATCCAGTAAAAGTTTACTAGAAAAAAGACTGTACAACTTGGACTCAGAATACCTGAGTTAGAACCCCAACTCCATTGACTCCTAGCCAAGATTTCCATCCAGGCCTACCTATCTCTTTCTTTCTTTTTTTTTTTAAATAATTTTTTTAATGTTTATTTATATTTGAGAGAGAGACAGAGACAGAGCATTAGTGGGGGAGGGGCAGAGAGACGGAGACACAGAATCTGAAGCAGGCTCCAGGCTCTGAACTGCCAGCACAGAGCCTGACGTGGGGCTCACACTCACCAGCCGTGAGATCATGACTTGAGCTGAAGTTGGACACTTAACTGACTGAGCCACCCAGGTGCCCCTACCTATCTCTTTCCACTAGGCAATGCATTCTCCATATGTAACATCAGATAATAACAAATCTGAGCATATCTAATAACTTGGGCTCTCTGAAAGATATAAAGGTATAAAAGGCATGATCTCTGCCTTCTAAGAGCTTATGATTTTATATGAGTGAGAAAAAAGGAGGTAGCAGGGTCTGGTAGGTAGAAAAAGTGACCTGGAGTTAAGGCATCAGAGTCCTAGTCTCACCTATGGAACAAACTCTGTGGAATCTGGGTAAATACTTTCCATTTATTGGTTCTCAGCTTACTTGCTCTGCAAAATGAGCAGGGGTTAACCAGGGTTTTTTAGGGTCCTCCCAGCTTGGATATTCTGTGAAAAATAACCACAGTACTAGCCCACTCATGAGGTGAGCCAAAGGGCAGTACAGATAATGCCTAATGTAATCAGAAACAAGCTGCTGAATTCAATGGAAGCTGCTTTGTTCCTGGTAGATCCAGTGGAATCTTTTGCAAAGGAGAAGTGGGAAAGTTGAAGCCAAATGATGAAAGTATCTGCTGCTAAGAGGTCATGGCTAATCACAGGAACACTTCTCATTCACAGGAAGCTCTGCACAAACTCTCCATTCAGGTCCCAAGGTCCCTGCCCACACAAAGGAGCCTGGTTGCCCAGAGAAGAGGTACCAGTCAGAAGCCTCACAGGATAGACAATGGATAAAGTTAAATGGGACACAGCCCATCTTGCCCAAAGCTGAGGCATCTTGAGCTTTCCCAGACATTAAGTTTTTCCTTGCCAGACCAGGTAACAGGAGCAATAGAACAGCAGGGCTCCAGATGCTGAATTTTTCAAAATATGTACTGAATCTCAAGTCCTTTCAGCCAAAAACATAGTTTTGCTTTGCTTTGTAGGACTTATAAATTTCAAAGAAACAGCAGCAAAGTATTTTTGTAAGGACCAGAAATAGTAAAAAAGGTTTTATAATTGGTCAGATTCAGGTTTAAGTCCCAAAAACTACTTACTATCTACATGACCCTGGGCAAGAAATTTAATACCATTAAGTATTAGTTTCCTCATCCATAATGATATGACTAAGAATCTCCAACTCACAGAGCTGTCCTGAGAATTCAATGAGGTAAACGATAAAAACATTGCAGTCATTCAGTGTGAATTTCTCCTTCCTTCCTGCTCCCATATTATACTGTATTTACTTCTAGTATAACATTATTATTATCCTTATATATCTCTTTATATATATATATATACACACATATGCTGTGAGTATATATGTATATGTATACGTATATTTGTATATTTACATACTGTTTACATATCTATCTCTGCCATGAGATTGTGAACAGCTTCAGAGCAGGGACAGTATTTTAATCCATATTTAACATCTCCTAAAACAGTGCCTGGCATATAGTAGAGGCCTCAGGAAATTGGATGAATGTGTCTATTATGTGTCCAGTCCTATGCTAGGTGCTATAAGGGGAACAAAACAATGATCACAATAATGTTAAACATAATAAGACATAACAACAACAAACACATAGCATTTACTGTGTTTCAAACACAATTCTAAAGCCTTTAAATTAATTCTTTTCCTGCTCCTGTATCACACTTTCAACAACCTGATGAGGTAGGTATTGTTTTCCCCACTTTGTGATGAGAAAACTGAGGCACAAGGTTAAATAACTTGCCCAAGACCAGAACAGGCAAATCTGAAGAGAAAGAAAGTAGTTTTTCGTTTGCCAGGGGCAATTAATGTATCAGTGGGCCTCTGCTACTTTAAAATGTTTTTATTTATTTTTGAGAAAGAGACAGAGACAGAGAGAGCACACATGAATGCAAACAGGGGAGCGGCAGAGAGAGAGGGAGACACAGAATCTGAAGCAGGCTCCAGGCTCCAAGCTGTCCAGCACAGAGCCTGACACAGGGCTCAAACCCACAGACCACTAGATCATGACCAGAACCACAATCCAACGCTCAACCAACTGAGCCACCTACGCACCCCAAGGGCCTCTGCTACTTTAAAGAGTAAGAATGTCTGCATGGTAGGGGCACCTGGGTGGCTCAGTCAGTTAAGTGTCTGACTTTGGCTCAGGTCATGATCTCAGTTTGTGAGTTCTAGCCCAACATCAGGCTCTGTGTGGTCAGGGAGGAGCCTGCTTTGGATTCTATCTCCCTCTCTCTTTGCTCCTTCCCCACTTGTACTCTCTTAAAAGTACAACACATGGTAGAAAACCCTTCATTCGTTCATCCAGAAATATTTATTAAATGCCTTTTTTTTTAATGTTTGTTTATTTTTGAGAGACAGAGAAAGAAAGAGCGTGAGCAGGGAAGGGGCAGAGAGAGAGAGGGAGACACAGAATCCGAAGCAGGCTTCAGGCTCCTAGCTGGCAGCACAGAACCCAACGTGGGGCTCGAACCCACAGACCGTGAGATCATGACCTGAGCCGAAGTCAGACGCTTAACTGACGGAGGCACCCAGGTGCCCCTTAAGTGCCTTCTATGTACTTGGCAATGGATGAAACAGACATGATTCCTGCCCCCATGGAGTTTATTGCCCAGTGGGGAAGACCAATATGAAACAAATAATTACAAGTATACTAATAAATTATTTTTAAAAAAATACAGATTGCTATGGGAACTCAGAAGACACAAGAGCATGTCGGCATAGAAAATTTAGATTGTAAGGCACCTTCAGGGTCACTGAGTCCACATACTTTTCTGTTTTAAGCAAGTGAGTAGTAAACAGTCTTTCGCCATCCCAGTCTCTGCACCGTCACCTCTCATGCAGGTAGTCTAGAATCCAGGTCACCTGATTACTACAGCCTATTGCTCTTTTTGCTATTTTAATTCATAGATTTGTAAATCCAACAGAAATAGATGTTATCTATTAGTTAAAGAACACTACTTAGGGAGGAAAAAGTCTGTATAGGTCATGATGGATTGTGTTTGCCCATTAATTCTCTGAGGGTGCACTTCTTCAGAAATAAGTATTTCTGTCCCTCAAAAAGATCAGGGAAAAACAACAATTCATAAGTATCTTAAATACTGTATAAGCTTGGTTTTGGCTCAGGGACACCAATAATTTTTTTGAAATACCTAATATGACCTTGAGTGTTTTTGAACATGAAGGCAGATACTAATACTACAACATAAGATAGGAAGCATAAGCCATTCATGTTAAGGTCAGTTACAGAAGTGGAGATCAGGAATCATTCCTTTCAGCATAAGCCATAACTTAATAGTAAATGCCTACATGGTACCTGCTTGGCTCAGTTGGTTAAGCCTCCAACTCCTGGTTTTGGCTCAGGTTATGATCTCACCATGCATGGGATTGACCCCCTGCATCAGGCTATGTGCTGACAGCATGGAGCCTGCTTGGGATTCTCTCTCCATCTCTCTGCCCCTCCTCCACTCACTTGCACTCTCTCTTTCTCTCAAAATAAATAAATGAACTTAAAAAATAGTAAATGCCTATAAAAAAGGGCCTTAAGAAACTAGAAAAAGAAGAGCAAATTAAATCCAAAATAAGCAGAAGAAAAGAAATAATAAGAGAGCAAGATCATTGAAATTGAAAACAGAAAATCAATAAAGAAAATCAATGAAACTAACAGCCTGTTCTCTGAAAATATCAATAAAATGGATACTAAGAAAAAAAGAGAGAGGACACAAAAGACGAGCATCAGAAATGCAGACATCACTATAGATCCCATGGAAATTCAAAGGATAATGAAAGAATACTATAAACAACTCTAAATGAAACAGATCAATTCCTTGAAAGACACCATCTGCCAAAACTCACACAAGAAGAAACAGATGATCTGAATAGACATCTATTAAAGAAATCAAATCAATAATCAATAAACTTCTAAACAGAAAGCACCAGGCCAGGATGGGTTCACAGGATGGGGTGAATTCTACCACTTAAGGAAACAATTATACCAATTCTCTACAATGTCTTCCAGAGAATAGAAGCAGAGGGAATACTTCCTAACTCATTCTGTGAGGCCAGCATTAACCTAATACCAAAACTAGACAAAGGCATTACAAGAAAAGAAAACTACAGACCAATCTCTCTCATAACCATAGACGCAAAAATACTCAACAAAAGATTAGCACACGTATTCTTTTTTTTTTTTTTAATTTTTTTTTTTTAACGTTTATTTATTTTTGAGACAGAGAGAGACAGAGCATGAACGGGGGAGGGGCAGAGAGAGAGGGAGACACAGAATCTGAAACAGGCTCCAGGCTCTGAGCTGTCAGCACAGAGCCCGACGCGGGGCTCGAACCCACGGACCGTGAGATCATGACCTGAGCCGAAGTCGGACGCTCAACCGACCAAGCCACCCAGGCGCCCCAGCTCACGTATTCTTAAAGAACGTAAAATGAATTATACACCATGACCAAGAGGGATTTGTCCTAAGTATGTGAGGCTGGTTCAACATTCAAAAATCCATTAAGGTAATCCATCATATCAACAGACTAAAAAGAAAAATTATACAATCATATCAATAGATGCAGAAAAGTTTCTGACAAAATCCAACACCTACTCACAAAAATTTTTAGTAAACTAGTAAGAGAGGGGAACTGTCTCAACTTAATAAAGACCGTCTACAAAAAACTACAGCTAACATACTTCATAGTGAGAAATTCCAACTATTCCCACTAATATCAGTAACAAGGTAAGGATGTCACCTCTCACCACCCTTTTTTAAAAAATCATACTAGAAGTCCTTGCCAATGCAATAGGCAAGGAAGGGAAATCAAAGGTACACAGATTGGGAAGGAAGACATAAAACTGTCATTTTTCACAGATGAAATTATAATCTATGTAGAAAATCCCAAAGAATTGACAAAAAAACCCTCCTGCAACTAATATGTAATTACAGCAAGACTGAAGGATACAAGGTTATTATATAAAAGTAAATTGCTTTTCTGTATATTAACAAAGAAGTAAAATTTGAAATTAAAAACACAATACCATCTACATTAGCATCCCCCCAAAAAGAAATAGGTATAAATCTAACAAAATGTATACAAGATCTATATAAGGAAAACTACAAAACTCTGATTAATGGAACAAAAGAACTAAGTAAGTAGATATTCCATGTTCCTGGAGAGAAAGACAATATTATCAGGATATCAATTGTCCCCAACTTGATCTATAGATTCAATACAATCCTAATAAAAATCCCAGCAAGTTACTTTATGGATATTGACAAACTGATTCTAAAGTTTATATATAGAGAGGCAAAAGACCCAGAATAGCCAACACAGTATCAAAAAAGAAGAACAAAGTTGGAAGACTGACGCTACCTGACTTTAAGACTTACTACAAAGCTACAGTAACCATGACAGTGTAGGACTGGTGAAAGAACTGACAAATATATCAATGGAACAGAATAAAGAACCCTGAAATAAAGCCACATAAATATAGTCCATTGATCTTTGGTCAAGGAGCAAAGGCAATATAATGGAACAAAGACAGTCTCTCCAACAAATGATGCAGAAAAACTAGACATCCACATATTAAAAAAAAAAAAAATCCATCTAGACACAGACCTTATACATTTCACAAAAATTAACACAAAATGGACCACAGACTTACATGTAAAACACAAAATTATACAACTCCTAGAAGAGTAATAGAAAACCCAGATGACCTTGGGTATGGTGATGCCTTTTCAGATACAACATCAAAGATATGATCCATAAAAGAAATAACTGATAAACTAGACTTCATTAAAATTAAAACCTTTGCTCTGCAAAAGACAGTATCAAAAGAATTGGAAGACAAGCCACAGATTAGGAGAAAAGATTTGCAAAAGACACATCTGATAAAAGACTACTCTCCAAAATATACAAAGAACTCTTAAAACTCAACAATAACAAAGCAAACAACCCAATTTAAAAATGGACCAAAGACCTTAACAGACACCTTGCCAAAGAAGATATACAGATGGCAAAGAAGCAGATGAAAAGATGGCTGGCTCACATCATCAGTCATCAGAGATGACTTATTAGAGTTGCTAAAATTTGGAACACTGACAATACCAAATGCTGGCAAGGATGTAGAGCAACAGGAACGATCATACATTTCTGGTAGGAATATAAATAAGTAAAGCCACTTTGGAAGACAGTTTTATGGTTTCTTTCAAAACTAAACATACTCTTATGGGATCCAGCAATCACACTCCCTAGTATTTATCCAAAGGAGTTGAAAATATATGTTCACACAAAAACCTATAAAAGAATGTTTACAGGCAGCTTTATTCATAATTGCTAAAACTTCAAAGAAACCAAGATGCCCTCCAATAGGTGAATAAATAAATTGTAGTACATCCAGACAACAGATTATTATTCAGTGCTAAAAAGAAATGAGCTATCAAGCCATGAAAAGACATGAATGAAACTTAAATGTATATTACTAAGTGAAAGAAGCCAATCATAAAAGGCTACATATTGTATGATTCCAACTATATGACATTCTGGAGAAGGCAAAACTATGGAAATAATAAAACCAGTGGTTGCCGGGGGGAGGGGGATTAGGAGGAACGGACAGGATTTTGCTGGCAGTGAAATACTCTGTATGATATTATGATAGATGTGTCATTATATATTTGTCCAAACCCAAGAATATACAACACAAAGAGTGAACCCTAAGGTAAACTATGGATTTGGGGTGATTATGATGTATCAATGTAAGCTCATCTTTGGTTAAAAAAAAAAAAAAGGTGCCATTCTAGTAGGTAATACTGGTGAAAGGGGAGGCTATCCACATGGAAGGAGGGGGGTATATGGGAAATCTATGTACCCAATCAAGAGGTAAAGTATAATTCTCTTCCTCATGAATCTGAGCTGGACTCACCCAACCAGTAGTATGCAGCAGAAGTAAAATGCTATGTGACTTCCGAAGCTTAGTCAAAAATGGCGATTCAGAAAAAATTTTTAAATGGCCATTCAGCTTTTGCCTGGTTCTCTTGGATACTCCCTAGAATGCATCCTTTATTCATTCAAACTTTCAACAAATATTTGTTACGAATCCCTACTATGTGTCAAACCCTAGACATTGTTTTAGGTAGTGAGAATGCAACAATGAACCATTCAGCCACTGCCCCTGTCTTCAGAGTTTATACTCTAGAGGAGGAAGATGATGAAGGGCAGACAGGACAGACTAAATACATCATATAATTACAACTTGTAAGAGATGCTCATAAAAAAGCAAATAGAGATTTTCTTGTGAATAGCAAGTCAAGAAAGGACACTCCAAGGTAGTGACATTTAAACAAGCCATAACAGAGGAGTAGTTAGTCATAAAGGAGGAAGGTTCAGGGAAACATTTTTGGGAAAGGAATAGCATGGGCAAAGGCACCGAGGCAGAAAGGAACTTGATATGCTCTTAGAGGAACTGAGAGAGTGTGGCTGGAACAGAGTGAACATGGTGGAGAACACACAGGAACAGAAGATAGATTTTTGAAGCAATACTGTTAAGTTAATCATAGATCAGTGAGAGTAGCATATCAGCAAACTCTTATAATTTATTCTTTTAAAGCCAGGTTATATAACTTCAGATATAAAACAAAAGAACTCAAGTAATAAGTGCTGATACTCAATGCTGTATGACTAGATGCAGTCACATAAGCAAGCACATTATGCAAAAATGGGAATGTTTCCAAGACAAAAGAACATATGGTTTGAAGGCCTTCCTGTAATTAACCTCTTTAGAATTTCAGGATACAGAAAGACAGAACTGACTTTCTCATTGCCTCATTAATGGTGCATTTCATAAATCATACCTAATTTGACCTAGTTTCTTTAGCAATCTTCTCAAAATGTTTCTCTGAAATTATAATTCATAAATGGGGAGGATGATCAAGCTTGTCACCAAAGGATGCCCTGTCTAAAAAGAAACAGCCCCTTTACAGAATTCAGAACATCAAAGGGGCTCCCTACATATCCTGCCCAAAGGCTTTGTCCTCTTATCAGGTGTCAAGCCCTTGAAAAAGAAGAAATGGGCTTACACATTATTTCACACTACTGTCAAACATCTGTTTTTGCACCCAAAGACAACTGAAATAATGAGCTGAAAAAACCATTACTGGCAATGGCTCCCAGAAAACCACCTCACAAGCCTGAGACCTCCCAGCAAACACTACCTTAACAGCAAGGTCCTTTGGTCTAAAAGACTCTCTCTTACACTGGTTGAAACCGGTAAGTTCCAAGTTACAAATGAGCTGATAAAATTTTATTATGGTACAGCAGTTTCAGGAAGTATGTTACTATTTTTATAATAAGATGGATTTTAGTTTTATAATTTAAAAGGATTGGTGTCTTTTTTCTGCATATGCAACCTAGCCTATTATTGTGGCTCTTGGTAGGAGCCATAAAAGAAGGAGCCCATTGGCCTCCTCTCCAGGAATAGTCTAAATAACAGGACAACGACTCTATACTCTTGTCTGTACTGTTGTTGCAACACCTGTGGAACTCTCTGAAGGCATTGCTCCTCAGGGACAAGAAAACTGAGACACACCTACCCCTACCTACATTGGGACCCTCTTTTCCTCTCCACTGAGCCCAGGGCTGGCAGGAGATAAACACAAAGTTCTGCTCTTGTTTTTGCTCACATCCGGTCATGAAGTTTGCTCTGCTGGTGAATAACAGCTCTTACCTTCATCTTCAGAACTTAGAAATCAGTGTTTAACAACCACAAAGCAAAGAAAACCAAAGGAACATGCAGTTAATGCCTGTGGACAAGAACAGTTTAATGGTAGTAACAATGAAAAGGGGATAACCTAGTATTTGAAGTAAACCACAAGGGCACTGACTCATACTGAGGCCTTCACCCTGGGTTGAATCTTGTTCAAGAGTTAACACATGAGGGCAAAGAATGAATCTCTAGCACTAGACAATGGGATTCCTTGCTGAGAATAAAATTCTCACGCATGATAGGAGAGCAATAAATCATTTGCAGAAGTGACTCAAAGAAATATCTGGAGCACAGGAAATTCAGGAGCACTACAGTCCAATGAAGAGGTCAGAGAGGGAATTCTCAAGGAAGTTGAAATTGGAGCTTAGAAAAGAAAAGAAGGAAACGTACCTTGCTAAAGGGGGTGGAGGACACAAAAAATGTAGCAGGACAAAAGCTTGCATTCAAACTGTCTGACTCCCAAGCCTAAGCTATGACTTCCCTCTCTTACAATAGGAGTATTTTGTCAGGTGCCAATGAGTGATTTTTAAACGTGTGTGTGTGTGTGTGTGTATGTGTATAAAAACATTATTATAATTTATTTATTTATATATAATATGTACTTGTACATATTATATATAAATACACATACATACATACATCACACACACACACACATAATTCCTGTAGAAGAGCTATCCCTAGTCCATCAAAAGGGAAAACAGAACTGCCAAGTTGGCATTCACAAACCAGTTCTATAGTAATTTATTACCCCAGCATCAGCTACTCAGGAACTGGGTCATTGGGACTCTTGTTTGCTAGGTCAGTCACTTTGCAGTGTCCTAGATGCAGAGGCTGTAATGACCAATATAAAAAATATTGAGAAGGCTCTGTTGGAAGCACAAGCATTCACTTGTATGATCACCTCGAGGCAGGCTGGAGGATAAAGCACACTGGTAAGAATCAGAGAGCCAAAGGTGGAATCTCAGCTTCTCTAGATATTCACTCTAAAACCTTGGACCCCTTAACTCTCTGGGCCTTATTTCTATGTAGGTAATAGCCCTTTACTTCCTATGTATGTAGTACTATAAAGCTTATAACAAAAAAGTGGCAGTCCCCTGCCTTACTCCTGATTTCTGCTTCCCAAAGGCAACTAGTTTTAACTTTGGCTCTTTCTCTTGGCATTTACCTCTTTATTTCCAAAAAAACCATGCTTGTACTGGTTATTATTGACTTAATTTTTTGGTCAATTTTAGTTACCATTTATCTTTCTGTATAACATAATCATCACCCCCACACCTATCCATACACATATATACACACTATTCTTCCACTAACATAGTCACATCACAGTTTTTAGTTAAACTAGTATTTAAGATATACCCATACGATAGAATAATACTCAGAAATCAAAAGGAATGAACTACTGATGTACATAATGACTTGTATGGATCTCAAGGGCATTATGCTGAGTGAAAAAAAGGCTATTTAGTGTATTATTCCATTTATATACTTATCTTGAAATGATAAAATTATAGACGTGAAAAACAAATTAGTAGTTACCAGGATTTGTGGTGGGGGGTAGGAGTATGACTATAAAGGGATAGCAAGAGGGAAATGTCTGCAGTAATGGGATATTCTCTATCTTCATTGCAGTGGTGGTTACACAAATACACATGTGATAAAATGGCACAAAACTATACATACACATTGCACCAATGTCATTTTCCCAGTTTTGATACTGTACTAAGGTTATACAAGATCTAACCATCGGGGGAAATTGGATAGAGCGTATATAAGACCTCTCTATACTATCTTTGCAACTCCCTGTAAATCTATAAATATTTCAAAAATGTTTTTAAAAATTAATATTCAGAGTTCACATTATTATAATGTTTTTCACAACTAAGCCACGTAATGTATTATGACTGCATTGCCCTTCTTGGACAACTAGAATTCTAATTTCTCCTTGAATTAACAGTTGCCTCAGTTTTAATTTACTGAGTTTTAAGTCCTTTTCCCCACTTCACCTCCAAAGTCTCCAAAATAATATTAAAGCTCCTTTTAATATTGTCAAAAATATCAGATAAAGTATTGGTTTCATTTTACCTTTTCTTTAAAACACCCCTCTAGGAGATCTCCACCGTCTTGTTCCAATCTGGTAACTCTCTCTTGTCTCAAGACCTGCATAGCTGTGGTCTTGGAATACTTCTTTCCCACCACTCTGAGGTTTCTACTCACTTTTCTATATTGGAATCCCTTGTTCCTAGATCCACGCCTTCCTCTTTCTCTTCCATCTCATCATGATGTATCAAACTACCAAGTTTCCTGAGATAGCATACATGGGAAATAAATCTTTTGCGATGCTGCATTTCTAAAAATCTTTTTCTTTTTTCTACCTTCATATCGGATAGTTACTTTTGACTGGGTATAGAATTCTAGGTTGGAAGTCATTTCCTCTCAGAATGTAAGGTAATTCCTCCAATTTCTTCTAGCTTCCCATATTGCTAGGATGTGTATGACCTGTTAATTCTCTCTGGAAGCTTTTACAATATTCTCATTCTACCCAGTGTTTTGAAATTTCATGATGATATATATATAATTTTTTTTATTCATTGTATGGAACATACTTGATTGGGTTTTCAGTCTCTACATATGTGTACTTAAGTTCTGAGAAATTATATTATTTGTTTGATGATTTCCTTCACCCTGTGATCCAACACCTAATTATGAGGAAACTCAGAGATCTAAAGGGAAGAAATAGAGAAAACGGACAAGGAAATGATAAAAAAATAAATAAATAAATAAATTCTTTTGAATTTAAAAAACTTTTACATTTAAATACATTTCTTTTTTTTTTTTTTTTAAGTTCATTTATTTATTTTGAGAGGGACAGAGTGCAAGCAGGGAAGGGGCAGAGAGTGAGGAGTACAGAGGATCTGAAGTGGGTTTTGTGCTGACAGCAGAAAGCCCATATGTGGTTTGAATTCAAGAACCGTGAGATCATGACCTAAGCCTAAGTCAGCCACTTAACTGACTAAGCCACCCAGGCACCCCTACATTTAAATAAATTTTAAACTGATCTTCTAACTTCTTTCATCTCCTACCTTCTACTTATTTGTTTTTATTCTTTCTTAAGTTCTAATACATTTAAAAGAATTTTTTTAAGTTATTTATTTTTTTTTTGAGACAGATTCAGCACAAGTCAGGGAGGGGCGGAGAAAGAAGGAGAGAGAGGATCCCAAGCAGGCTCTGCACTGCTAGCACAGAGCCTGATACAGGGCTTGAACTCACAAAACCACAAGATCATGACTTGAGCTGAAACCAAGAGTTGGACACTTAACCGACTGAGCCATCCAGGTGCCCCAGACTTCCAATACATTTTTAAGGGTCGAAGATTCTTTCTTGTTCTCTATTCCTTCTTTTTAACAGGACTTTATCCTTATTTCATAGAGACAGTATCTCCTTTGATGAGTTTTTTTCAAATTTTCTTTTGCTCCCTACATTCTCTCTCTTGTGCTCTCCACCCACCCCTCTCTTTTGGAGGTAGAGTTCGTTTCATCCGTTTCTTTTCATTCTGTCATTCATGTTAGAGGGTTTTTTTCAAATATTAGGTGATCTTTGCCTATTCTCTCATATTTAAGAGTAAGGCACTTGCAGATACACTGTATGAGCAATAGGGCATGTTAACTTCTAGGCTTCCTTGTGACAAGAGAAAGTGACAAACCAGTTTTTTACTGGGGAGGCCCTCAACTTCTGTGAGTCAGTTACTCAGAGAGGAATCCTCCAATCTCCCACCTCAGGAGAAAAAGCGGCCTCCCAGCTTTTACTTCCCTAGAGAATAAACCTCCAATGTTCTGAAATAGTGAAAAGATCTGGGTTTTTAACTGTTCCTTATAACCAATGAACCCCTGTTTTCAGCTCCACCTCTCAGTCTAACATTCAAGATGCCAAGAACCTCTGCTATCCAGAGCTTTCTAGAGTTCCATACCACAAATGGCTTTCTTTGTTCATATCCACACTCCCTCTGCAGCCTCAGCATTCTGCCTTCCCTAAATCATCCATCACTTATGGCTCTTTTCCATATTCTCCCATTCTCTTAGCCTTTGTAAGTTAATACTAGTTATTTCAATGGAGTTTTTAAAAGGAGGTAAGATGTACATGCTCAATCCACTTTATTCTCATCATAAGCCCTCTTGAAATTCTTGAGAGAACAAAAGATAGAAAGAATTTGAAAGTTCTTGTTAAATTTGTGAATGTTCAGTAGTAGTGTTAGTGGTAAGAGATGTTATTTTTAAACAGTTATGCCAGGGGTGCTTGGGTAGCTCAGCTGGTTAAGCACCCAACTCTTGGGTTTTGGCTCAGGTCATGATCTCATGGTTTGGGAGTTCGATCCCAGCATTGGGCTCTACACTGACAGCACAGAGCCTGCTTGAGATTCTCTCTCTGTCCCTCCCCTGTTTGCACTCTCTCTCTATCAAAATAAATAAACTTTAAAAAATAAATAGCTATTCCAATACAAAGGGCTTTTTTCTCTCTGGTGTTCTAAGGAAGCATCAAGTTTTGTAAATAAAATGTCAAAAGTATTTGCAGTCTATATATCAAAAGATGAATACCTTTAGTATACAAAAGAGCACTCCCTCACCAAGTTGATAAGAGACAAAGAACCTAGCAGGGACTATGCAATAAATGACACAAAATTCACAGAACTACAAATGGCCAATAAACATGAAAACATATTTAGCTTGTCCAGTAATTAGGAAGATGAAAATTAAAACAATGAGGTCTTTTTCTCTCATGAGTATAGCAAAAACTGTAGAAAGTAATAATATCCAGTGTTGACAAGGTATGACAATGTTCCCAGTGATAATCAAAAACCAAAAAACAAAAGGGCCTTCTTGCTCCTCAGTTCTAATTCTGACCCTCACTATGTGACTCTAAACAAGTCACCCTCCCCTCCTTGGGCCTCAATTTCCTTTTGTTATTGTTGTCTAAACAAGAACAAAACCCAGGGTCCCTGTGTGGCTCAGTCGGTTAAGCATTTGGCTCTTGGTTTCGGCTTAGGTCATTGAGCTCATGATTTGTGAGATCAAGCCCCGCTTAGGGTTCTGTTCTGACAGTGTGGAGCCTGCTTGGGATTCTCTCTCCTTCCCTCCCCCCTTCCCTCTCTCTCTCAAAATAAATAAATAAACTTAAAAAAAAAATCATCAAGAGTATCTGACTTGCTTATCTCAAGGAGTGCTGCAAAGAAAAAAGCAACACTGGCCATGAAAGAACTGTAATCTTTATACCTCAGAACAATCCTGTAGCATTTATGAGAAGGAAAATGAGAGCATAGTCTTAAAAATAAGCTGCTTATTGTTAGCTAAATATCCTATGAAAGAAAGTGAATTTTCCCAAAGAACTACAGAAAGAGAATTAAAAAGAAATCTAGGTTCTGCTTTTGCCGTAAGACTTTAAACAAGTCCTCTAATCTCTGTGCTTCAGCTTTGAACATCTCTAAAAATCTATACCTCTGTGACAAAGAGAGAAATGAAACCCTTGAACTGAAACAGTTGGAATTCAAACTAGCCCAAGTCTCTTGCCTAAAGAGGCTAAGGAGATCAGAGGCCAGCTTTGTAGAGACATCCAGTTTACTGTCCTATAAAACATTTTTTACTGGCCAGCCCTCCTTCTTGGCTTATACCAAAGAAATAGCAAAATAATGGCATGATCATACCTCATTAAAGGCCTCTAACAAACCCTCCTCAGTCTTGTGTACAAAGCAATGAACCCAGAAATACAAGCTAGTGGAAGTTTTGAACCACAACTCAGTCTTTGTACTCCACTTTCTCTATAGAGAGCAACTTGGAATAGCAATGTCAGGACGACAGCTTGGGAAGGAAACTTTCAGGGGAAATAGTTCTGTCTGGAGACATGGTAGAAAAAGAAATACCAATAGATCAAGTAAAACGGTTCCTAAAGGAAATGACAAGACCTCCCCACTGAAAGAATTAACCAATGAGTATTTATTAAGCCCTGATCCATCCCACAGCAACTATTACACCCTCAGGGATCTTTTCCTTCAGATCTCCTAAGAGCAGTCATTGCCACTATTTAGCACTTAGCATACTCAAATACTATGTGCCAGGCACTGCAACAGATATTTTCATTTACATGAGCCAGTTTCTTTCTCAAACTAAACCTATTATTAGGGAATTACTAGCTCCATTTTACAGATAAATAAATTCAGGCTCAGAGAAATTAACAGATTTACCCAAAATTATGGACCATTATTATTGTCATTATTATTTATCATTATTCTCATTTTAGTGAAAAGGAAACTGAAGCTCATACAGGATAAATAACTATTAAGTTGCTAAGTAGCAGAATGGGATTTTGCCCAGGTGATTGTGCTATTATAGCCCATACTAATTCCACTATATGGCTTTTCCTGTTCAATGCTAACCCACAAAATGAAAGTAAGATTTCAACTCTAATGAGCATGCAGTTAAAAATAAATGACATGTGCAGGCTTTCTTCAGTTCCTTCCAAAGAATAAATGTCATTACTTCTGAAAAGCAGTTAAGCAGCAGCATTTATGGCCAAGAAAATCAAAGGGGAAGGTAACTATCCTAAGATTCCCTAGTCAATGATAGTATCAAAAGAAATGAAGGAAAGGTGACATTGGCCCAAGGGTTTTTCACTGTCATGTTGAAATCACACTCCCATGTCAGCAATCAGTGGTCATCCCAGTGGATATTCGCAAAATAACTAGCTGAATAATCTGATTAGCAAATCCTGACATTATTGGTCTCTTCCAATGCTTTCAATGAAAAGCTTTTCTTATTAACACTATCTCTCTCAGGCCACATGCAATACTCTGACCCCTCAAGCAATAAGACAGGCATCTGGGTCCCCAGCATTGTCTGGCTGACAACCAAAGAAAGGAGTAACTGACTCTCAAACCTAATTTACCTAAAGGGTCTACATGTGCTGGCTCAGAAGCAACAAAACACACTAGCCTCATAAATTCTGTGTCCTAACAATAATTAAGTGGTCTATCTAATTTCAGGCCCCAGAAAAGGAAAGAACTGTGTAGGAGCAAGAGAAAAGAAGTTTAATGTAGGGAATGCATCAGAACTCTTTTGTGAGCTGGTAGTGTGGGATTTGGAGAAAGAATACCCTGCTGCCAGGCAGCAACTGCTCCACAAATCAGATATCTGAAGCTCAGGCTCAAACTGGCTTACTTGAAAGGCCAGCTATTAGCAAACACCATCACTGCAGCCTTGCAAGTACTGCTATTTGCTTTGTTGTTACTTGTCCAGCCCCAAACGACCAGAAAGAGAAAATCAATTCCACACATTTATATTGCCATCAGCTAATAGAAACTCTGTGCTTGTACGCTTGTAAGCTGGGAGAAAGGGATAGAGTATTGCCCTGTTCAAAATTTTACAACAGCCAAACCTGAGCTCATATCCCACTTTTGGAACTTACAGGCTGTATAACTTTGGTCAAGTACCTCAACAGTCCTGAGCCTCAGTTTCTCCATCTGTAAAATGGGTATAATACAATGGGCTCTAGGGATGAAATGAACTAAACTGCACACGACACATAATACATTAATCTCTTTGCTCTTCTGAGGAATATACTTATGTGCACACTACCCCAGATTTCAGAGCATCGCCCTTTAGGAAAGGGGATATGTTTAATTTCATATTAAATATATGAACAGGAAAATGTTCTCACTGTAGCATCTGATGCAAGGTATGCACATGACAGGCACAAGACAAATGGCATTCAATAAGGTTTTAACTGCTAGGGAGGATGTTCAGTTCCAATTTCTTCCAAGATAATCAGACTTACACCAACCTAGAGAAACACCTAATTTTCTCTTACTGAGTCTTTCCTTCATTCAAACAGTATTTACTGAGCAATTCTTTAGTGCTAGGCTCCTTCTGGGGCAATGTAGATACAGAGACAAATATGACACTGTTCTAGCCACTATCAAGCCCATGGTGCAATGAGGAAAATAAGTATCAAAACAGATTAGTACAAAATGGAATGTATTACTTGCTTTAAGGTTCCAAACAAATTCTTCATTGCCCTGCTCTGTGATACTGGACTGGACTCTACAGGCTACATGTTTCCATTCCCAGGGGATTCATGTCTATTTTGCCAACAGAGCGTGTTGGAAAGAGATTACAAAGCTAAGAGAGAAAGAAGGGACTTTTACAGTGCTTGGTTTTTTCTACAAATCAGCAAGTAGATCAGCATGCAGGGGATCATGGTAGATTTCAGCACAGTGGCTTTCCAGGTTTTGAGGCGAGCACTCTCCAGCCAGTTTCTTCTTCACCACAGCAGAAAGCAACACATTCCTACAGCAACCATACACTCTCCTCAGAGGCCTGAATTTCAGCCTTGCGGAGCTCTCTTTTCTTAAGCTTCTAAGTTCCTTCCTCGTTTATCTTTCCTTCAGCCCTAGGGATGGTACCAGTTTTCTGCAGTTACTACCTCTATTACACCTTAGAGTTTCTTTTTATCTCTTTTGTAGTTAACTACTTTTTATCTAGTTAACAATTCTTCATATTAAATTTTACCTGTTCAAATTATTAGTGTGGTTTCTAACTTTTCAAGTGGACCTTGACTGCTATAAGTAGAATAAATGATGTGATACTGGTCATGGAGTCCAACCTTCATATTTTACAGATAAGAAACTGAAGTTTGAAAGATTGGAAGTGACCTACCTGCCCAAGGTCACATGATGGTAGAATTAGAATTAGAATTCCTGCATTCTGGCTCTCAATAAACAATAAACATGTACCAAGCACCTATCCTGTGTCCAGGCTCTACACTGGCTGTTGAAAACACAACAAATGGACTATACCAAAATCCCTGTCCTCAGGGAGCTCACTACCTAATTGTGGAGACAGACACTAAAAAAGAGAGTTGTAGGCAGAGTGACAAGCCCTAAGACAAAAAGAAAAGGAATTATTAGCTCTAGGAGGGTCAGCAAAGGCTTCTTAAAGGGTCTCACTGCACCATGTTTTATTCCCTAAACTGAAGGATTCCTGAGCTGATTAGAAGGTTAAACAACCTCAAAATAAACCTATACCCAAGGCTTAAGAAATATAAGTAACCGAACGATAAACCTCCACTCCGACCATAATCAGAAACATCATTAATAGCAAATCCTTCTAGAATAGAAAGCAATATAGAAACAAATCATGGATGAACACTTGTCAGTATTAACTTAGGAGGCAACTACACTGGCTTACAAAGGGCGACAGGAGTTGGGATAAGACAACAATCAGCTATCAGCCTGGAAAGCTTTATAGAAGAGTGTGTAATTGTACTAAGCTCTGAAGAAAGGCTAGCAAGATTGGAGAGGAGATGCAGCCTATCTCAGAGAACACCTACATGTGAAGAAGAATATACCTAGTGAGTTGACACAGCATAGTAAGAAGGGGGCCTTGATAGTCCTAGATCAGAGAGGAGGCCTACTTTACCTTACTCTCCAGTTCTAGCTGAATCAAGCTTTCCACTGCTTCCCTCAAACAATAAGCTCTTTCATATTTCTAAGATTCTGCATATACTGTTCCCTCTGCCTACAACCCCCTTCATTCCCTTTCTGTCTAAAGATGTGACCCATCCTGCAAGGTACAAATCAAACATCATCTTCATTGTAAATTTTTTTCCAGTCACTCCTCTCACTCTTGGTCTGATCAGAATTGATCATTCCCTCTTCAGTGCTCTTTGTGTATCTCTCAATTATAGTGCTTTCTTAAACTACAATATAATTATTTGTCTGTGTGTGCCTTCTTAACCAGACCATAAAATTCCTAAGCAGTGTCGATTACTATTCCTAGTAAACAGCAGGAGCTCAATAAAGGTATACAGAATTGTTCTACTGAACTGTCTAGACAAACTCAGCCTTTAAGCCTTAGAATGAATGGATTTCAGAGCTCTAACATTCCCTGATTCATGATAAATCCCTCCTGGGGTCTAGAACACTGGCTGTACTAGAAACTCAGTAAGTTATTTCTACTTGAGAGCTTAAATATTTCCTTTTGCCAAACTGGCAATGCAACTGTATCTTTAGTGTTTCCACTAAGGGAATTAAAGTTTGTTGCAAGTCCAAACATTACAGTTCTTTATCCTCCTTCCTTACATAAACTGGAAAAACAGACTGAGAATTCCAATCAGCTGAAACCTTCCCAGGGAAGAGGACTTGGCTGTTTACTAGTACTTCAAACCATTGCTGTTAATATGCACATGGCTGGCGTATTTTCTCTTTTGGCAGTTCATTCAGAGTGAGGAAGTATCATGCACTAAAATCAGAGAGCAAGATTTGGAGTCAAAAGAAGAGAACGAGTCCCAGCTGTGCCGCTCTTTATTTTGCCAGGTGACCTTGAACAAGTCATTTAATCTAAGCTTCAAACTCCCCAGAGAGGAAATAGAAAAAATATTACCTGTTCCCTGGGTTACCATAAAGATCAAATGAGGACTATTCCTTATTGTGCTGAATTCTAATCTTATGAATTTGACCTTCTCTGTAGAAGGCCACTTACAGAGAAGACAGAGAACACAAGGGTTTAAGTCAGACAACCTGAGATTGCTCTTCCACTCAATTATGTGATATGAACACATCATTTAATCTCTCTGAAACTCAAACTGCCCTATACATACAACCGGAATAATCCTACCTGCCCTACTACCTTGTAAAATTACTATGAAGCTTAAAATAATGAGATGATATGGATGAAAGCAATTTATTTGACAAGCTATGAAGCTTCATTGCAATACTTCACTTGTATGGAATTCAGTGATCCAACAACCTTGTCTTCTGGATCACATAGAGAACTAGAAAGTAAGCAAAAACACTTCTTCAAAGCCAAAATAACTATCTTTATTTTAATTCTTCACACTTTACAGGCAGTAGAATCCCTAAGGCCTCACTTTTCCTTTACAAACACATCTAATAAACTCAGTAATTTCAGAGCACCACATACAGTATGTGAGAAGTGACAAAGAAGAAAAGGCAGAAAAATAATTCCAAAACAACCACAAGATATATAAAGCACAGTACTCACCAAAAAAGAGGCCCTTAGCTTTTTGTTTTTGTTCTAAAGTACAGCATCAGATAGGTTAGTATAGAATACAATAGCTCCCATGGCCATCAGTGCAACACAAAAAGGCAGAATAATTGATATTCACAATAATGAACCTGAATCTCAAGAAAGATTAAATAATATTGTCTATTCTGAGGAGGGGAGTATATAATTTAGACCCCACCTTTGGACTTTTTATAAGGCATAAAATCATAAAAACAAAGAGAAATGAGAAGAGCAACAGCCACCAAATATTGAAAGCTAGAAAGCAGCAATAATCAGTAACTGACATCAGATCCAAGAAGGATAATACTGAGCCAGCAGTGGCGGGGGAGCGGGCGGGGGGGGGGGCAGGCAGAGACAAAAAGTAACCTGATTTGCTATTTCTGTGGAGGTTTTGTAGAAGCCCCACAAGTTTCAGAAACTGGTAGCACCATGTTCAGGGTTTCTTTTTCCTCTGAAAAGGATGACAGAGGGTCTCTAGATAAG
This sequence comes from Panthera leo, assembly GCF_018350215.1. Classification (NCBI taxonomy): domain Eukaryota; kingdom Metazoa; phylum Chordata; class Mammalia; order Carnivora; family Felidae; genus Panthera; species Panthera leo. The sequence continues at coordinate 58,077,014 of NC_056688.1, read as the reverse complement.
GGAATAGCAGGTACAGTTGAAGGCAGGGTTACAATAGTGAAAATAAGAATGTTAAGTAAAATGAGAGCCTTCCTCTCCCAGTCAACTTCCAGACCACTAGAGCCAGGCCAAGAACATCTAGGAAGAAGACTAGAAGATCATTCCACAAAATCTGACCAGCCCTAGTGAAAAGACCTACTGATGCTGACATTGTAGGTGCCTCACCAATATCCCAGGCAGATCACCATATAGTGAGGTCCACAATCAGTAAGCCCCACCCAAATATTTAAAATTTCCAATCAGCTTTTTAGTATCCCATTTTAATATGAACAAACAACCAAGGATCACCAGATATCTGGGGAAAGCTCCAACATGAAAAACAGAATTCAGATCTTATTCATATCAAATTTGAGAATCCAAATGAAAAGTTATATGAAAAAAAGCCTAAGTATAATAATGATGCTCTGTCAATGATTTATCATTGATTAAACGATTTAAAAATTGATTCAATCACTGACTAAATATCACAAAATTAGATCAGATGGACCTACATCACCAACCTGATAATAAATAGCTCTTTTGAAACCTAGTGATTCATTTTACTGATGACTATTCATTTCATCAGGGTATAATAAAATACAATTTGCTACGTCTTGGCAAAGGCTGTATTAGATCTGTGTTTATTTTTCTAATTCTAAAGATATCTGTTGTAAATGGATCTACATATGAATGGAGTGTCCCAGTGAAGGCACTAAAATAAGTCAATGGGTCATGAATAAAAGCATTAAGAAACATAATTGTGTCTACTAATCACTGATGCTAAACATGTAGATTTTTGTAAATACAAAATTCTAGATGAACCTAGAGGAGGGAAGTCTCTCATCCCATGGCACCCCACTTTCAGAAGTCAGGGAGAACTTCGCAGAAAACATGGTTTTTGAGAAAAGTTTTAAAAAAAAATTTTTTTTAACGTTCATTGATTTTTGAGACAGAGAGAGACAGAGCATGAACGGGGGAGGGTCAGAGAGAGAGGGAGACACAGAATCTGAAACAGGCTCCAGGCTCTGAGCCGTCAGCACAGGGCCCGACGCGGGGCTCGAACTCACGGACCGCGAGATCATGACCTGAGCCGAAGTCGGATGCCCAACCGACTAAGCCACCCAGGCACCCCAGAGAAAAGTTTTAAAGAAAGAAGTCTGTCAAGTAAACCAGAGGAATAAGAAAGAGGGGAAATACAGACAGCAGAAAGACTATCAGGGGCCAAATACATGAGGACTAAGGGATTGAGAAGCATCACTGGAGCACAGGCAGGAGCAGTGGGAAATGAGGCTAAAAGTGTAGGTCAAGACCAGACTGAGGAAGATCTCATATGTCATAGAAGGAATCTGGACTCTAACCTAGAGGCAACTGAGAGCCAATGGAGAGCCAATTAAGATGACCAGATGTGAAATCTTGGAAAAGCTCATTCTGAGGATGGTATTACAGATTTGGGGGATGGGAAAGGAAAAGGTGGTGGCTACAATCTTCCAAGCTATACACTTACTGTTCCCAAAAGGCAGGTCTCATACTTACAAACCCCAGGTTCTGCTCTCACCTTACCACGAAACAGATTATTCTATCTCTAAGAAACCAGTGGATACCAGGGACACACTCTAATGGTCCCCCTGAGGAAACCAGCATCCAAAGGCCTCCACTGCCAGGTTCTTTATTCTTCCCTCCTAAGGTCTTCTTTAAAGGCACAAAGATTATGTTATGTCACCTTACCAGAGTATACCTCTCTGCCTGGTTTCAATGAGTGTGGCAAATTCCAGCCACTTCTCAAAGCTATGTTAAACTAACACACACATATACACACATGTATATGTGTCTGATTTCTCCATGTACATTCCTTAAGGATGATGGGAAGAAAGATGGGAAGAAAGATAGAAAAGAATATTTAATAAGCACCTATTCAATGCTTGATTCTTTCCTATAAATTCTCATTTAATCCTCATCACAACCTTAAACAAGGTAGATATTTATATTCCTACTTTTAGAGATGAAGAAATTACCATGCAAAGAGATTAAATGATACACCCAAGATCACAGAACCAGTGCAAAGCAAAGCTGAAATTTAAAGCCACGTATGCCTATACATTTACCAAGGCTTTTCTACTACCTCACACTAGGTTTCCCTGTATCTTATTTTATTCATTACTTAATCTCCACTTTACTCTGTCTATTGAATTGCATTATACTGAGCCACTCACAGAATAGATCAACAACCTGGAAAAACAACCAAACAACAACAACAAAAAGTACACGTGGAAAACTTAGGACAACAGATGTAAGTAGTAGTAAGGATAGTAGAAGCAGCAGCAGCAATCCCAACAAGCTCTGTGGAGCCCTAGCTGATACCGGCAAGGACAGAATATCCAAAATCCATGCTGACAGACCTCCATTCCAAAATTTTATCTCTTCTTCAGCCAGCCCCAGCACAGTCCTTGGTAAAATACTGCCTAAAGTACTGCACACATCACAAATGAATTCCAATAAGCAGATGCAATCTCTCCCTGAGGCATTCTCACTCTCACAAAACCACTAGGAACTGGAGAAAGCTTTTGTTCTCCATCTGAACTGCCTGCAAGCACTTGGTGGTAAAGGGAAATTGGGTTTGAGAAGCAGATGGCTTGTCAAAGAGCCTAAAACCTAAGGTGAAGAGGAAGCAATTTACTAAAACCAAACATTCCAAAAGAGAAACCAAGGTATCTCTGAGGTGACAAAGAATATCATCATAGTCATGATTTGCCCTCCAGAGGGTCCCCAAAGCACCCTGTAGAAACAGAAGCCAAGTCTTACAGACTAGCTCTAGATGCACTGGTCCCAGAGTTATCACCACAGGTTAATAGAATTTTTCTAAAGTAAGCATCACTTGTTTACAACAACTGTGTTTAGTTATGAAGATTTGACTATGGAAGGACTCTGACAAGAGAAAGTACTATTATACCAATTATACCAATAACTATTATTATAGTACTATTACACTTGGCGCAAGACAGACGCTTAATTACTGTTTGCTCAAGTGACCTGAAAAAGAGGAGAAATTAACATTTAATACCTTCTGATTATCAAAAATGACCTTACCAGTTTCCATATACTTGATCTCATTTAACCCTCAAAACAATCCAGAACAAGTGTTAATCATCCTAATTTTATATATAAGAAGAGAGGTTCAAAAAAAAATTAAGCTATTTGCATGGTTATTTAGCTATTAAGAGGAAAGAGTTGTGATTTATTAACAGTATCAGCAAATTATACGGATACTGGAATACCCGAGTTCTAGTGTTAACTATGCCAAACTGTTTGCAACTTAAGCTAAGTCCCTTCCTCTCTCTGGATTTGAAATTTCTCCCCTAACTCAACAGTGGTACAACATTTAACTTAAAGACTAAATTATCTTGAAACTCCAGGAATATAGGACACACAATCAAGACCCTACTAGACAAGAAATTCTCCCTTGCTGCCTAGTGTTCACTCTGCTCTGCTCTTCCTCTGGCTACACTCAATACTAACAGCTTACCTCCACCTGTCCATCAGCCATTTCTAAGCCGGAAGCATCCCTTCCAGGGCAGCTCACCACCTGTGCTGGATGCTTCATTAAGTGTAAAGCTGATACTGTACTTTGCTGGAAGCCTGGTGCACAAATGTTACCTGGAGATGAATAAATCATTCCAGTTGTGTTGGGTTGCAATTGTAAGGGCAGCAGCTGTGGGTCTAAAAACAGATGGTCTTCTAAGGATAGAAGACTTCTCTCCTATCTGATTTTCCTAAGGCAAGCAGGTTTGGGTCAGCAGGAAGCCTGGCTGGGAAGTGGCTGAGTAGAGCTAGTATCCAGTGATGAGGAAAGACGGCAGAAATGCACATGCAGTTTCTTTCCATAATAAATGAATATATCAGAGGCTGCAATTACCAGAATCCCAACCCATATTTTTATACTTACTCATCAACTTCTAAATCATTTTCTTTTCAGTCCAACACTTCTTTCTTTGATTTTAATACAAAGGTGAGCTCAGGGAGACTGCCTAGCCTGAGCACAAAAACAGAACTTTAAGATCGCTGACTAAAACAAATTGAAAAGAAAAGAAAAGAAAAGAAAAGAAAAGAAAAGAAAAGAAAAGAAAAGAAAAGAAAAGAAAAGAAAAGAAAAAAAAGAAAAACAGACTAAACTTACTGGATGACAGTGGAACGAGTGCCTAGGACATAGTCAATAATAATAGTGTGCAGTAAACATACGTTTAATAAAGTAATATTCCAGCCACCATCCTAGATGTTTTACATACATTCTCTCATTTCACTTTCAAGATACCTTTATTTTATTATCTCCATTTTAGAGATAAGGTAATTAAAACTCAAAGAAGTCAGGTACTCTGTCCAGAGTCACACAGCAAATTAAATGAAGGGAGTCATAACTGACCCTCCAGGGCTAAATGACTCCAAAGCTCTCTGCATCTTGTCAACCTCCTGTCCTACCAATGGCTTCCTTGCTGTTCCTCAAACACATCTAGCTCATTCGTACCTCTGGACCTTTATGTTTCTTGTTTCCTTCATCATGTCTCATGGCTTTCTACTTTAGATCATTCAGGTCTCTGCTAAAATGTCTTCACTTCAGAAAGGCTTTTTTTTTTTTAACTTTTTTTTTAATGTTTACTTATTTTTGAAAGAGAGACAGAGCATGAGCAGGGGAGAGGTAGACAGAGGGAGAGACAAAATCCAAAGCAGGCTCCAGGCTCTGAGCTGTCAGCACAGAGACTGATGCAGGGCTCGAACCCACAAACCACGAGATCATGACCTGAGCTGAAGTCAGACACTTAACCGACTGAGCCACCCAGGCACCCCAGAAAGGCTTTTCTTTTCTTGATCATTCCCCCAACATATCCTGTTCCCTCACCTGGATTTTTTTTTTAATTATGGCACTAACATTATTAGTTAATTTGTTTGTTTACTATCAGTCTTACCCACTAGAATGAAAGATCAAAGAACAAAAAGGGCTTTGGTTTGGTCACAACTGTATCCCCAGCACTTAGAACAGTGACTAGTACATTGCAGGTGCTCAATAAATAATCAATAAATGAATTCCATATGCTCAAAATCAGAGAGCTCTAGAATATTAGTGTAAAAAATATAGTTGTTATACAGTATAAAGTGCACATGCTTTGAGATCAGGCAGATCTGGGTTCAAATCTCTAACTGACTATGACTATGTGACTTTGACAAGTCTCTGAACTCTATTCTTCTCATCTGTAAAATGGGCATAAAAATATAAGTCCCATAAATTTGTTATAAAGATTAATGTGCTATAAAGTATTATATACATACGTTTATTATGATGATGGGGAAAGTTTCAAGACAATTTAATCAAGCCTTTCACTTTAGGGATCACCCACAGCCCAAAAAAGTAACATGAACTGTCCAATGTCCCACAGTTACTTAGAACCAAACCAGGCAACCAAGTTGGGACACTTGCAATTATCCTCCACAAGTTACTTGGACTCTGGTACTTCACTTTCCCTTGATTCTTCTTTTACCTCACTGGCCCTTCCTTTCATCTTCTCAGCCTCCCCAGGGCTCCAACATCAAATCTCCTCTGCTCTATCTACACACATTTCTTAGGTGATCACAGCTACTTTATGGTTTTACATATGCTCATGACTCCCAGAATTAGATCTCTAACCAGAACTTCTCTGAAATCTAGATTTGTAAATCCAACTGCCTACATGACATCTCCTTTTGGTTGTCTAACAGCCATCTATTATGTAGTATGTGTAAAACCAAACACCTGATCCCCTCCTACAAATCTGCTCTTCTCAGTCTTTCCCATTCACATAAATGGTAAATCCAATCCTATAGTTGCTCAAAGCAAAAAACTTCCTGTGACTTTCTTACTCCCATAGTCCTCATCCAATTGATCAGCAAATTCTGTCAGCTCTACTTTCAAAGCATACCCTGATTCCAACAATTTCTTACCACCTCTACTGCTAACACACTGGCTCAAACTTTCATTATCTCATTCCCTAACTCTTGTTAATGGCTTCCTATCTGATACCAGTGCTTCTATCTGATACCCCTTGCCATCTATCTATCCCCTGACCCTTTCTCCTCAGAAGCCAAAATGATCCTTTAGATTCAGTTCAGATCATGTCACTCCACTGTGTTCAATACCCTGCAATGGCTTCTCATCTCACTCAGAATAAAATACAAAGTCATCATCATGGCCTACAAGACACTGTGTAATCTGGCTCTCTTCGAACTATCTATCTTACTCCCTACCATTGTCCTCTTTGTTCGTTACACTTCAGCTACACTGCAATAAAGCTAAATTGGAACACCAACATTCATGTTGTTTAGAAACTACTCTGAGGTGGCCAAAAACACATACCAAGAAGAACATGCAAGCCTCAGATTCCTTTTTCCTTTTTAATGTTTATTTATTTATTTTTGAGAGAGAGAGAGAGAGAGAGGAAGAGGGAAGGGGGGAGAGAGAGGGAGAGAGAATCCTAAGCAGGCTCTGTGCTATCAGTGCAGAGCCTGATGTGGGAATCGATCTCATGAACCGTGAGATCATGACCTGGGCTGAAATCAAGAGTCAGACTGAGCCACCCAAGACCTCAGATTCCTTAATGTGAACAGCAGGGACATTCTTTATTCTTTCCCTTCTTGTTGTTCACTGATAAGCCTAGCACAACCCCATCTCAGGAATTTAGCATTTATAGCTCTGTCTGCCCATTCTGCCACTGAATTATTAATATGATTTGTTCCCTCATTTCGTTAAGATCTCCACTCAAATTTCACCTCACCAGAGAGGCCTAGGTTAACCAATCATATCTAAAATAGTCCCCTCCCTTTCAATAACTCCCTTTCCCCATATATTGCCTAATTTTTCCTGTCTCTGCTCAGTAGAGTGCAACTGAAAGCAGGGGCTTTAATTTATTCACTGCTCTATCCACAGTGCCAAGATCAAATTTTAAGTGCTGTATAATCAATACTAGTAATCAATTCAGGTATTAACTGTTCTTTAATTAATATCTTATATTGTCAGTCTGGTCTGGCCATAAAAAGACTGAATATTATTTTAAAATTTCTCTTTTTTGGATCTCCTTCCTAAGGATTTTCAGTGCTAGTAGTAACTAAAAACAGTAAAGAATAAAACATTTAAAAAAAAATTGGCACCTGTGTGGCCTAGTCATTTAAGCGTCCAACATTGGTTCAGCTCATGATCTCACAGTTCGTGAGTTTGAGCCCCGCATTGGGCTCTGGGCTGACAGCTCAGAGCCCAGAGCCTGTTTCAGATTCTGTGTCTCCCTCTTTCTCTGCCCCTCCCCCTCCCCCACTCACGCGCTCACTCTTGCTCTCTCTCTCTCGCTCTCTCTCAAAAATGAATGTGGAAGATGTGGAGAAACTGGAACATTTATTTTTTTTAATATTTATTTAAGTAATCTCTACACCCAACATGAGGCTCAAACTCATGACCCCAAGATCAAGAGCTGCATGCTCCACTGACTGAGCCGGCCAGGCATCCCCAAAATTGAAATCTTTGTATTTCAGTATATTTCAGTATATTTATATACTGGTGGGAATGTAAAATGGTACAGCCACTTTTGGAGCTCCTCAAAAGGTTAAACATAAAGTTACCATATGATCCAGCAATTCCGCACCTAGAATGCATTTTCCTCCACTTGAAAATGAAAACATATGTCCACACAAAAACTTATATATGAATGTTCATAGCAGCATTATTCATAATAGCTAAAAAGCAGAAACCACCCAAATGTCTATTAATGATATGATGAATAGATTAATAAATGTGGTATATCCATAAAAGGGAACATTAGGAAATGAAAAGGAATGAAATATTGATACATGCTACAACATGGATGAACCTTGAAAACATTACACTAAATGAAAAGAAGCCCAGGGGCGTCTGGGTGGCTCAGTCGGTTGAGTGTCTGACTCTTGATTTCAGTTCAGGTCATGATCTTGCAGTTTTTGGGACTAGGCGCTGCACTGGGCTCTGTGCTGACAGTGCAAACCTGCTTGGGATTCTCTCTCTTCTCTCTCTGCCCCTCCCCTGCCAATGCCTGTATGCGTGTGCAGGCTCTCTCACACAAGCTCTCAAAAATAAATAAACTTTTTTTTTTTTTTTTTTTTTTAAGTATTTAGAGGGCACCTGGGTGGCTCAGTCAGTTAAGTGTCCGACTTCAGCTTGGGTCTTGATCTCATGGTTCATGAGTTTGAGCCCTGCATCAGGCTCTGTGCTGACAGCTCAGAGCCTGGAGCCTGCTTGGGATTGTGTCTCCCTCTCTCTCTGCCCCACCCCCACTTGCACTCTGCTTCTCTGTCTCTCAAAAATGAATAAACGTTTAAAAAAAGATTTTTTTTAATAAAAAATAAATAAAGTATTTAGGATTGAGGCACTCAGTCTGTTAAGCGTCCAACTTTGGCTCAGGTCATGATCTCATGGGTCATGAATTCAAGCCCCACATCAGGCTCTATGCTGACAGCTCAGAGCCTGGAGTCGGCTTTGGTTTCTGTGTATCCCTCTATCTCTGCCCCTCTCCCATTCAGTCTTCCTCTCTCTCTCTCTCTCAAAATGGAATAAACATTAAAATATTTAAGTGTTTAGGATTAAGTGTTTAATGGGTATGTGATTTCTTTAAAATACATACATACACAGGAGCACCTGGATGGCTCAGTTGGTTAAGCATACAGCTCTAGATTTCAGCTCAGGTCATGAACTCGCAATTCCTGAGTTTGAGCCCCACACTGGGCTTCATGTTGGCAGTGTGGAGCCTGCTTGGGACTCTCTCTTTCTCTCTCTCTCTTTCTCTCTCTCTCTCTGCTCCTCCCCAGCTCTAAGTAAATAAATAAACAGTAAATAAATAAACATAGCCTAGGGCTGGTGGATATGAAAGAAGTATGAGGTGACTGCTAAAGGATATATATTTCTCTTTGGGATAAGAACATGAAAATTAATTATGATGATGGTTGCACAATTCTGTGAATATACTAAAAGCCACTAAATCATACTCTCTAAACAGTTGAACTGTATAGCATGTAGGATTATTGCTCAATACAGCTTTATTATTTTTAAAAAACTTTAAAATGTAATCTGGAATTTATTTTAGGTTCCACTTATCAACATACTTAACATTCACATTCAACTTAACATTTATTGAATGCTAAATAACTCTCACCTTCTTTATTTTACTTAATATTTACAACTAAAAATGCTATGAGATAGGGGTTAACAGTTCACCCACTTTGCAGGTAAGAAACATACAGCTCATAGAAATTAAATGATTTAAGATATATAGAAGTTATCAGAGCCAAGAGTCTGTCCTGCCTTCACTGTCTCCAAATCTAGGGGTCTTTCTCACCTCTCTTACCCCACTTCTTACTAGTAAGCATAACTAAGACCCAGCTATAGCACTTACTCATCAAAGCTATGAATTAATAAACCAAGGACTAAGAGAACATGAGAACACAGATTTATAACCAAAGACTGAGAGAATGATTATCAAAACTGTGTATCATAAAATCCAATATCCTTGCATTAATTACTTGGTCAGCAGTGCTCTGTTACATGAAAAGAAGGGGGTAGGTTTGATTTCCAAGGTCACCTATGGGGGGAAATAAAGGAAAGAGAAAGAAAAAAAAGTATACAGTATCCTCCAGCAAACCAATTAAGAGCCATAAGCACTTCAGACAGGTTTGCAACTGATCTTGCCCATTCTTGAAATAAGACAGTTTCTCAATAACACCACCAAAAAGCACTTATTAAAAAGCTAGCTGTGGGGGCACCTGGGTGGCTCAGTCGGTTAAGCATCCAACTTCGGCTCAGGTCATGATCTCGCAGCTCATGAGTTCAAGTCCTGCATCGGGCTCTGTGCTAACAGCTCAGAGCCTGGAGCCTGCTGTGTCTCCCTCTCTCTGCCCCTTCCCCCGCTCACACTCTGTCTCTCTCTCAAAAATAAACAAACATTAAGAAAAAACTTTTTAAAAAACTAGCTGTGATGAGGAAGTTTTTCTGAGTGCTCTTGACTGAGACTGTGGTGCTGGTTACACAATCTATGTATGTGTCAAAATTCATTGAATTTTATGACAAAAAAATAGCAATTTCATTGTTGCTAATTTAAAAGTAAAATTTAAGAAAAACCACATTTAAAAAATAAGCGTTTGGGGGTGCCTGGGTGGCTTGGTCGGTTAAGCGTCCGACTTCGGCTCAGGTCATGATCTCACGGTCCGAGAGTTCGAGCCCCGCGTCGGGCTCTGTGCTGACCGCTCAGAACCTGCAGCCTGTTTCAGATTCTGTGTCTCCCTCTCTCTCTAACCCCTCCCCTGTTCATGCTCTGTCTCTCTGTGTCTCAAAAATAAATAAACGTTAAAAAAAAATTTTTTTTTTAAATAAGGTTTTGTGCATCGAGACATAATCAACAAAGTAAAAACACCCACAGAATCGGAGAAATTATTTACAAATCATATATTGAAAAGGAATTAACATCCAGAATATAGACAGAACTCCCAAAACTCAACAACAAAAACCTGATTCAAAAATGAGCAGGGGCACCTGGGTGGCTCAGTTGGTTAAGCGTCCAAACTTCGGCTCAGGTCATGATCTCACAGTCTGTGAGTTCAAGCCCCACATCAGGGTTGCTGCTGTCAATGCAGAGCCTACTTCAGATCTTCTGTTCCCCTCTCTCCCTCCCCCACTTGCGCTCTCTCTCAAAAAAACAAACAAACAAACAAAAAACAACACTGAAAAAAGTGGGCAAAGAACTTGAATAGACATTTCTCCAAAGAAGATATACAAATGGCCAATGAGCACATGAAAAGATACTGAGTATCACTAATCATCAGGAAAATGCACATCAAAACTACAATGAGCTACCACCTCACGCCCATTAGGATAGCTTCCACCAAAAAACTAAAAAACAAGAAGTGCCAGTAAGGATATGCAGAAATTTGAACCCTTGTGCACTGTTGGTAGGAATGTAAAATGGTACTGCCACTGTGAAAAACACTATGTAGTTTCCTCAAAAAATTAAACACAGAATTATCATATGATCCAGCAATTCCACTTACAGGTGTATACTCAGAAGAATCAAAAGCAGGGTCTCAGATATTTGTACACCCGTGTTCATGGCAGCATTATTAACAACAGCCAAAATGTGGAAGGAACCCAAGTATCCACCAAAAGATGAATGGATAAAAGCAAAATGTGTTGTTTATATACAATGAAGTATTATTCAGCCTTAAAAAGGAAGAAAATTCTGACATGTGCTACAAACACACATGAATCTTGAGGACATTATAAGTGAAATAAGCCAGTCACAAAAAGACAAATACTGTAAGATTCCACTTATATGAGGTACTTACATTAGTCAAAATCAGAGAAAGTACAACAGTGGTTGCCAGGGGCTGGTGGGAGGGGCAATGGGGAGTTGTTCAATGAGTATAGAGTATCAGTCTTACAAGCCCAAAAGAGTTCTGAAGATGCATAGTGGGAAGGTTGCATAAGAATATGAATGTACTTGGGGCGCCTGGGTGGCTTGGTCGGTTAAGCGTCCGACTTCGGCTCAGGTCATGATCTCACGGTCTGTGAGTTCGAGCCCCGCGTCGGGCTCTGTGCTGACAGCTCAGAGCCTGGGGCCTGTTTCAGATTCTGTGTCTCCCTCTCTCTCTGCCCCTCCCCTGTTCATGCTCTGTCTCTCTCTGTCTCAAAAATAAATAAACGTTAAAAAAATTAAAAAAAAAAAAGAATATGAATGTACTTAATGTCACTGAATTGTACACTTAAAAATGATTATGATGGTAATGTATTATATGTATTTTTTACCACAATTTATTTAAAAACAGATGAGCTGGGCATTACCTGAGGTAAAATGATAATAGTAGCTAATGCTTATTGAATACTGACTATGAGTGAGCACATTATCTCACCCAACTCTGACCATAATCCTATAAAGTGAGGACCATTATGATCTCTCACAAATGAGATGTCTGAATATAGTAAGATCAAGTCAGTTGTTCAAGACAACATAGCTAGTAACTGAAATTAAATTCAAATTCAGGCAGTCTGACTCCAAAGCCTAGGACCTTAACTGCTGTACTACAACATAAAATACTATATAAAATACCACAAAGATAGCTAGAAGTTCACAAAGATAACTATTCCAGCCAGTCCTGATAACCTAAACTATCAACTGAAGAGACCCACAGTAGAAGCAGACATACTGTACAACCAATACAGCAGATCAAAAGCATTGTGGAAACATCAAGATTATTCTTATAAAAAATGTACACACATAAATTTAGTGAGCTACACAGTCTCTCTCTTTAGAACCATGCCCCAAATCAGTCCATAAAAGAAAGAGCAAAATAATGACAGTTCCAGATCACAGGTGGGACGGACGGATGGACACACGGACACACACACACACACACACAATCTAAGACCCCAGCCTTCAGCATCCCAATTTTAATACTGCCCCCCCACCCCAAACCTCGTAGGGTAAGATTCAAACGTCACCTTCTTCCTTTGCAGGCACTTGGAAATTCTGAGTCGTTTTGGTATTTGCTCTACGCAAAAGACTCCCCTTTAGCCTAAGGCTTTGCAGAACAAACATCACCCTCTGTATCTTCACCAGATAAATGAGTGCTAGAACTTAATCTATGCCCAATGCTAAGCAGATTTCCCATTACTACTTAAATTCTTTATTCTCTCATACCTCACAGTTTACGAGGTTTATTGATATAAAGGCAGAAACTTAAAAAGAAAAAAGTACAATAAGCCAAACAAAAGTGTCAACAGCAGGAATGGGGGGTTAAGGAGGAACCTGAGCATAGAAGAGAGACAAGGAACTAACTTTTTGTATAACCAGTCCCTATTATTCAAGGAAAGGCAATGAAGGCTTCTCAGCACAGAGTTCCCTTCTCTCCTGTAGCTTCTATCAAATAAACACATATATAATAAATATACTTATTAGCTACATTTATTAAACCCTAGGCCATACTTCTTAATTCTCCATATTTCTTTGTAAAATTTTCTTAGTCTTTCCAGGAATTTTAATCCTTTCCTTAAAAGGAATCCCTGATTAAACAGAGAAAGGTGCCTGGATGCATCAGTCCTTAAGCATCTGACTTCAGCTCAGGTCATGATCTCAGGTTTGTGAGTCTGAGTCCCACACTGGGTGAACTCGAGCCCGGCCTCAGGTGAGCTTGTGCCCCACTTCAGGTGAGCCCCACTTCTCTCTCTCTCTTTCTCTCTGTCCCTCGCTCACTTGCGCCCTCTCTCTCTCTCTCTCTCAAAAAAACAAAACAAAAAACAAAAAAAAAAAACAGAGGAACAGTCTTACATTCAACCAAACTTAACTGAGCATATACTATGTTTCTGAATTAGATTTTTTTCATAAGCTTCTCACTTAATTCTCAAAAAGAATCCTTTGACTAAAGCATTTTTGGATGCCACCCTTTCTCTTTTTATTTAAACCACCAAGTAAATTGAGAATCATACAGTTAAACAACTTACAAACATCTTACACCTAAAAAGCAAAGGGAAAAAAAAAATAAAGGAGCTAGGATTCAAACCTAAACCTTCGCTCTCACCTCTCTGAATCTCAAATTCTTCATCTGCAAAATGGAAATAATATTATCCATGCTCAAAGGCTGATGTAGGGAAACAAGTGTTGGCAAGGATATGGAGAAAAAGGAACCCTTATGCATTGTTGGTGGGAATGTAAACTGGTGCAGCCTCTGTGGAACACAGTACAGAGGTTCCTCAAAAAATTAAAAATAGAATTACCATATGATCCAGTAATTGCACTACTGGGCATTTACCCAAAGAAGACAAAGACACTAATTCAAAAAGATATACACCCCAATATTGTTTATTGTAGCATTACTTACAATAAATAGCCAAGTTATGGAAGCAGCCCAAATGTCCATCAATAGATGAATGGATAAAGATGTAGTATGTGTATATATACACACACAACAGAATATTACTCAGCCATAAAAAAAAAAAAAAAAAAAAAAAAACAGGGGCGCCTGGGTGGCGCAGTCGGTTGAGCGTCCGACTTCAGCCAGGTCACAATCTCACGGTCCGTGAGTTCGAGCCCCACGTCAGGCTCTGGGCTGATGGCTCGGAGCCTGGAGCCTGTTTCCGATTCTGTGTCTCCCTCTCTCTCTGCCCCTCCCCCGGTCATGCTATGTCTCTCTCTGTCCCAAAAAAAAAAAAAAAAAAAAAAAGTTGAAAAAAAACAAACAAACAATGAAACCTTGCCATTTGCAACAACATGGATAGATCTAGAGGGTATAATGCTAAGTGAAATAAGTCAGTCAGAAAAAGATCAATACCACAGGATTTCATTCATATGTTGAATTTAATAAACAAAACAAAGAAAAAAGGAGACAAACCAAAAAACCAGACCCTTAACTATAAAGAACAAACTGATGGTCACCAGAGGGGAGGTGGGATGGGTGAAATATGTGAAGGAGATTAAGAGTACACTTAATTGGGGCGCCTGGGTGGCTCAGTCGGTTAAGCCTCCGACTTCAGCTCAGGTCACGATCTCACGGTCCGTGAGTTCGAGCCCCGCGTCGGGCTTTGGGCTGATGGCTCAGAGCCTGGAGCCTGCTTCCGATTCTGTGTCTCCCTCTCTCTCTGTCCCTCCCCCGTTCATGCTCTGTCTCTCTCTGTCTCAAAAACAAATAAACGTTAAAAAAAAATTAAAAAAAAAAAAAAAAAAAAAAAGAGTACACTTAATCATGAGCACCAAGTAAGGTATAGAATGGCTGAATCACTATCATGTACCCTAAAACCAATATAACACTGTACTTATTTAACTATACTGGAATTAAAAAAAAAAGTTGAAGTAGGAATTACTACATGCAAAGCACTCAGATCAGTACCTGCTCCTCAATAAACATTAGTTCTTTTCCTTTTTTCTTTCATGCTTGAATTGTCTGGTTTGTTGGCTTATTCCAAACAAATAGCATTTTCAGCGTTGACTATTGCTTTTCTTTTTTCTTTTATTTTTTCAAGATTTTACTTTTTTACCTTTTTTTTAAAACTTTTTTTTTTAATGTTTATTTATTTTTGAGACAGAGAGAGAGTTATTATTTCTGAGAGAGAGAGTGCACACAAGCGAGGGAGGGGCAAAGAGAGAGAGGGAGACAGAAACTGAAGCAGCCTCCAGGCTCTGATCTGTCAGCACAAAGCCTGACATGGGGCTCACACTTATAAACCATGAGATCATGACCTGAGCTAAGTTGGACGCTTAACCAACTGAGCCACCCAGGCGCCCCAGAGATTTTACTTTGAAGTAATCTCTACACCCAACGTGGGGCTCAAACTCACAAATCTCGAAGATCAAGAGTCACATGCTCCACTGACTGAGCCAGCCAGGAGCCCCAAAGTTGACTGTTTTTCTAAGCTAATTTATTAACTAGTTTGTCTTGGTCCCCACAACGATGTTCATCACATGATGTGACTCTGAGACACTCAGGAGCATTTCTGGCTCACCTGGCAACTAGGATGCCTGCAACAGAGCACTTACTTTATGCTCAGAGACTTGCATAAGGATTACTTCCTCTCCTCTATTCTCCCTTAGACAAACAGACGCACACGCAGGTAGAAAAAATTTTGAAGCCATAATTAACTTAATTAACATAGAGTGACAGAAATAGAAAAAGCCACAGTGTTCTGGCCAGGCAGTAGGCTTCAGGAGAAACAAAAATTCTCTGGCTGGCAAAGTGAGGGGAGTAATAAGCATCCACTAGGGAGGAAAAGAGTCATGGCCAAGTGGCAGGAACTAGGGAATGTCTAAAATGAAAGGTCAACATCATCCACCAGAGCCCTTACTCCTGATCCCCAGAATAGATTAGGTGCCCTGATCTATCAAACAAGAACTTACACCAGAGAAAAGTCTGATTATGAGCTCCCTAAGGGATAAAACTATAACTTAAATCGAGATCCCTGGGGCACAGAACAGTATAGACAGGCATTCATATTTGTTGAGATATAATGAATGGATAAGTGAATAAAGTCAGATTGAAAGGTTTTCTCCATCTTTTCCACATTGCACTAATACTACACAAGGAGAGTTCCTACTATCGTCTATCATCCAATCCATAACTATGTTTTATTTTATCTGTTTTGTTTTGGTTTATATGTTTTATATGTTTATATTTTCCAGCTTTATTGAGATATAATTGACATATAACATTATATAAGTTTAAAGTGTACAACATATTGATTTGATACACTTATATATTGCAATGATTACGACCACAACATTAGCTAACACCTCCATCATATAATTACCATTTTTTGTGTGGGGAGAACATTTAAGACCTACTCTCTTAACTTCCAAGTACATAATACAGTATTGTTAACTATATTCACAATGCTGTGTATTAGATCCCCACTACTTATTCATCTCCTAACCAGAAGTCTGTATCTTACTATATTTTCATTCTTAAAAAACTGGTAACCTAAGTCCTAAGAGAGTGGTGACTGGTTTCTTGTTTGTTTTGTTTTTGAGAGAGAGAGAGAGAGAATCTTAAACAGGGAGTGGAGTCCAATGCAAGCTCGATCTCACAACCCTGAGATCAAGACCTGAGCCAAAATAAAGAGTCAGCCCCTTAACCAACTGAGCCACCTAGGTGCTCCAATTCTTTTTTTTTTTTTTAATTAATTTTTTTTTAGTAATCTGTACACCCAATGTGGGACTCAAACTCATGACCCCAAGATCAAGAGTCACACGTTCCACTGACCGAGCCAGCCAGGTGCCCTGACAGTGGTAATTCTTTTAAGCTAGGATATGTGACAATCAGGTATAGCCACTCATCTTTTAAGATTAAGATTCTTAAAAGCCTTAACCTTTTCTTGATTTCCTCTCCCCATTCCCAGAAATGCCTAATCTATTTCTTTCGTTGGGTTCCACTTTACCCCAGATGTATCTGACCTATTCCTAGCTAGAACCCTAGATATACTTCTATCATAGCACCTATTAAACTTACTTGTACTTCCTTATTTACATATCTGTCTTGTTACTGATTTGCCCCTCCAGATCTGTGCTTTCCAACACCGTAGCCACTAGCCACATATAGCTACTTAAATTCAAATACGTTACTTAAAACTAAATAAAATTTAAAATTCAGTTCCTCTGTCTCACCAGCCACCTTTCAAACATGCAAGGGCCACATGTGGCTGGCTGGTGACTACCATATTGGATAACACAGATATAAAACATTTCCATTACTGCAGAAGGTTCTATTGGACAGCACTGTGTCTACATCATATATGTTCCCTAAGGCACACACAGTCTAGCAGGCAATCTGGCAGGAGTTATGCTTAATTCATTGTGGTAACCTAGCCCTTGGTAAATTCCTAGTAAGTCTCTTAGGAATGACTAACAGCTTGTTCTACCTTTCTTATTATTACACACCACCAGGGCCTTGGTTTCATAAGTTCAATGTCCCCTATAGGCTAGAATCAGTGTAGTAACTCACCATCATACCAACTTGTGAAAAAAGGTTGGAACCACAATAGTTAGGATTAATCAGAAGCCTAAGTTTGGTCTGTCTCCTCAAACCAAAGCTCCACTACTTAATGTGAGACTTGGTGAAGAATAGGGTTTATTTCTTGTTTCCGTTTTAGCATGTAATTAAACTCTAAGTAATTCTAAAAGGATTTTTTTTTCAAATATTGGAACAATCTGACAACTCAGCAGAAATAAAAACAAGGAGACACTGAAATTTATCACACTTTTTGGACTTAGTATGTTCTTTATATATACATATAGTCTAATCTCAATCTCTCTCTCTCTCTCTCTCTCTCTATATATATATATATATACATATAGTCATTTGGCACACATTTTCTGAGGCCTTATTAAGGGCTGAGGGCTAAAAAAGAAAAATAAATTCTAGTGGCAGATAGAAACAAATTAGAATAATACAAAGGGGTAAGTGCTCTATGATAAAGAGCAGTACCAGGAACAATGAAGAGCACAAAGGAAAGGCTGAGAACCCAATGGTGAAATGCGACAGAGGGTGGGGGAACTACAGGGAGGCTGCTCAAAAATATGCCCAAGGTAAGTTTTAAAGGGTAATTAAGAGGCTGGTAGATGAAAAAAGGGTGGAAGGTGTCATACACAGAGACAATGGCATTGAAGAAGGTACAGGCAGGCATGTGACTTAGACAGTAAATGTCAAGTAGTTCAATCTGGCTGGAGCAACACGAAAAAGAAATAAGATTTGAGGCTAATGAGGCAGGCAGAGCCAAATCATGAAAAAGCTTTGCAGAATAAACTAACCTATGAAGGTTTTTAAAGTAGGAAAAAGGAGTGCAATCTATATTCAACAAAGCTCACACAGAAGCAGCATGGAAGATGATTTGGAGGAGGTAGGATAGGAGCAAGGAAGTTGCTGGAAAAACCTGATGAGATGGTATATTTTACCACCACCACCACCACCACCACAACAAACTGGGGGAAAAAAGTGATGAGATAAGGGCCATCTGATGCAAACAGTTTTAAACACAACCTATTTTAAATGGGTCTGTCTTCATTAGTCTATGCCTCTCAAAGCTGTAACACCACGATTCAATTATACAGCACAACTACAAAAGCAACTGTTAAAGTCAATTAAATAAACTAAAAAAATTACACTGCACTCTTATTCAACATTCTTTGAACTAAAGCTGCACATTTTTCTCTATTCCACCGCACACAATTTTGGAAAAACACTTCAGCCAGCTGAGCACATCTGTGCAGTGTGCAACAAGTGTAAACAATTTAACAGGAGTTTAATGAAACATTTCCTATTCTTATTAGAGAAAAAAATTAGAAAATTCTAACATGGCAACATCAGGTTGCAAATTGACATTTTTAAATTAGTCTTTTTTTTTTTTTTTAAATGAACATGCCAATTTTAAATCCCATCTGGTTGCCTGGTGCAGCTGTCTTGAATGAATACAGCACTTTCAGTTATTAGGCACTTGGCTAAAGCATTCAGAACTGCCATGTGCCATCTACAGCCACAGCCACAAGTATATATAGTACTGAAGAAGTACCTACATACTCTTACTGGTATGAGAGAAATTCTTAGTCTATCCTGAAGTAGAGGGGACATATGGGAAAATGAAAGAAACAATCTCACAACTTTAACAACATATCTTTTTTCCCTTAAAAGGGAATGGAGTCTTGGGGCCCTAGCCAGCTCAGTTGGTGGAGCGTGTGACTCTTGCTCATAAGTTCGAGCCCCACATTGGGTGTGGAGCCTACAGAAAGAAAAGAAAGGAAAAGAAAAGAAAAGAAAAGAAAAGGAAAGAAGAGAAGAGAAGAGAAGAGAAGAGAAGAGAAGAGAAGAGAAGAGAAGAGAAGAGAAGAGAAAAGAAAGGCAATGGACTCTGATAACTTTGATCCCATAGTTCCTTTGCCTAGAGAGTTTTACCTACCCTCCTGCCTTGGACCAACAAAATCTTAAGAACGAAGGCTTTCTAATTAAACTAAAACCAGGTTCAATTCCAACTCTACCTATTATACACTATATGAACTGAACACAATTCTTGATCTTCCAGAGACCAATTTCCTCATGTGGATAACGATAACACCTAACCTGGCAGAGTTTGGTGAAGATGATAGAAAATGTACATAAAGTATCTATAGAACATCTGGCTCACATGGGCATTCAATAAAGGGTAACTATTTTTACACTCTCCTTTGCACCTCACTGTAATTTGTATATAACAGTAATTATGCACCTACCTTAAAAGTTTATTTTGAGGATTAAATGAATTAATACAGGTAAAGGGCTTAGAACAGTGCCTGGCACTTAGTAAGCAACCGTTAATTGCCGGTTGCTATTGTTGTTATTACTATTACACACCATTATCATAACATGTTTCACACTGAATTGTAATTTCTTTATTCACTGTCTTCCTCCCTAGTACTTAGCAGAAAACCTTGTAAATAAGCTGTTGACCAGTTGAATAAATAATGGCTGAAGGCATGAACTGAAGAGATCACAGTTCTGTGATAAGGGGAAAAACCTTTCAGAATTTATTACACAACTGTCATATAGTAGCCATTCAATAAGAATGTGTTGTTGGGGCCCCAGGGTGGCTCAGTCAGTTAAGGGTTCGACTTAGGCTCAGGTCATGATCTCACCGTTCAGGAGTTCAAGCCCCACATTGGGCTCTGTGCTGACAGCTCAAAGCCGGGAGCCTGTTTCAGATTGTGTGTCTCCCTCTCTCTCTGCCCCTCCCCTGCTCATGTTCTCTCCAAACATTAAAAAATGTTTAAAAAAACAAACTGAGGGGCGCCTGGGTGGCTCAGTTGGTTAAGCGTCCGACTTCGGCTCAGGTCACGATCTCACGGTCCGTGAGTTCGAGCCACGCTTCGGGCTCTGGGCTGATGGCTCAGAGCCTGGAGCCTGCTTCCGATTCTGTGTCTCCCTCTCTCTCTGCCCCTCCCCCGTTCATGCTCTGTCTCTCTCTGTCTCAAAAATAAATAAACGTTAAAAAAAAAAAAAACTGATATTTAACAAAAGATTTTAATGACACTTGAAAATGTTTATAACCTAATGTTAAATTAAAAAGCACTCTGGGGCTCCTGGGTAGCTCAGTGGGTTGAGCATACAACTTTGGCTCAGGTCATGATCTCGCAGTCCATGAGTTTAAGCCCTGTGTCAGGCTCTGTGCTGACAGCTTAGAGCCTGGAACCTGCTTCACATTCTGTGTCTCCCTCTCTCTCAGCCCCTCCCCCATTCACATTCTATCCCTCCCTCTCAAAAATAAACATTAAAAAAAATAATTTAAAAAAAGCACTCCACAAAACTGTTTCTATAGTATGATCTTTATATGAAATAAATAGGAGGGACACCTGGCTGGCTCAGTCACAGGACCATGCAACTCTTGATCTCTGGGTCATGAGTTCAAGCCCCATAATGGGTGTAAACATTACTTACATAAATAAATAAGGTTTAAAATAAATAGGCGGAAAACAATGCTGAAAGTTTTAAAAGTTAATCTCTGCCTAGTAGAAGACAGGGAGGACAGGATATAGAGAGAGTTTTGTCAAGTTTTCAAATTTCCCGTAACAGGCATTTTTCAAAAAACCACAGAGGTTTTTTGAAGAAGAAGAAGAAAAATGAGGATGTTAAATGCCATCAGGACTACTCAAAACCTTTGGAATCTCTGCTAGGTGAGGATATAAAAGGCATATTATTTTTATACAAAAGGATTACATTAATTCTAGTGACAAGTGACACAACTACACGGGTGAAACACAATAGGACAGCAATAAAGAGGAAATCCAATCAGATTCCCTGGTGGTCACTTTCATTCTGGAATGTCTGTCAGCAGCAAAGTCAAGTTCAACGAGTGAGGTCAGGAATGACGCCTGATCGGTGAAGGTGGCAGAAATATAGCTAAAACCTAGTGCTAAAATTTGTGAGTTACTTAAAAGCACAGAACCTGTCAATTACCATATGGTATGATATAGACCATGATGGAAGGCAACAGCAAGAATATGGCACAATAGTATTCCAGAAGGTCCAAGAAGGCTTCATATGCAAGAAAACTACTTTATTTTTTTTGTATTCTTTTTTTTTCAATATATGAAATTTATTGTCAAATTGGTTTCCATAAAACACCCAGTGCTCATCCCAAAAGGTGCCCTCCTCAATACCCATCACCCACCCCCCCCTCCTTCCCACCCCCCATCAACCCTCAGTTTGTTCTCAGTTTTTAAGAGTCTCTTATGCTTTGGCTCTCTCCCACTCTAACCTCTTTTTTTTTCCTTCCCCTCCCCCATGGGTTTCTGTTAAGTTTCTCAGGATCTACATAAGAGTGAAAACATATGGTATCTGTCTTTCTCTGTATGGCTTATTTCACTTAGCATCACACTCTCCAGTTCCATCCACGTTGCTACAAAGGGCCATATTTCGTTCTTTCTCACTGCCCTGTAGTACTCCATTGTGTATATAAACCACAATTTCTTTATCCATTCATCAGTTGATGGACATTTAGGCTCTTTCCATAATTTGACTATTGTTGAGAGTGCTGCTATAAACATTGGGGTACAAGTGCCCCTATGCATCAGTACTCCTGTATCCCTTGGGTAAATTCCTAGCAGTGCTATTGCTGGGTCATAGGGTAGGTCTATTTTTAATTTTCTGAGGAACCTCCACACTGTTTTCCAGAGTGGCTGCACCAATTTGCATTCCCACCGACAGTGCAAGAGGGTTCCCGTTTCTCCACATCCTCTCCAGCATCTATAGTCTCCTGATTTGTTCATTTTGGCCACTCTGACTGGCGTGAGGTGATATCTGAGTGTGGTTTTGATTTGTATTTCCCTGATAAGGAGCGACGTTGAGCATCTTTTCATGTGCCTGTTGGCCATCCGGATGGCAAGAAGACTACTTTAAAAGATAAAGACTTAAACCTGGAAAAAGGGGAGAAGGCCATTCTAGGAAAAAGGGGCAGCCCAGAGAAGAGAAACAATTTAACATGCCTGAGAAAAGGACATTCATTTCTGTGTTGCCAGAGTACAAAGTGCAAGGCAGGCAGAGGTGAAAGATGTGGGTGCAGAAGTCATCAGACGCAGGTCTCAGAGGACCTAAATACCTGGTCTGTTAGCCAAGCAGCTTCACATTAATCAATCAACAAGGGTACCAGTCCAAAAGAAGTTTATTCCAGGAAAAGACACTGGCCGCGTTGTGGTAAAGATAAGTGAAATCAGGTAGCATAGAAAAGAGTAACCAACCCAGTCTGGGGGCTCATAAAGTTGAGAGAAGGTGCTAAATTTGAGACATGAAGGAAAAATTGAGCTAAGGGCAGCAACATACAAGATGATAGCACACTGTTGATACCTGGGGTCTGATACAAATTCTGCAAATCAGGGAACCAGTCCTTCCTGCAATGCTTCCAAAGAGGCAACCATTCTCATCACCAGAATGTAAGCTCCAAAGACCTCATTTGTCTTGTTCACTGCCATGTTTCCAATACTAAAAATATCAAGCACAAAGAAGCTGCTCTATAAATATTTGTGAAGAAAAAGACATAAAGGTGCTTGCTGTTATATTAAAAAGCAATGGGAATTCACAGTAGCCAAAAGGTAGAAGCAACCGAAGCATTCATTGACAGATAAATGGATAAAAAATAAATGTGGTATATACATACAATGAAAAATTATTCGACTTCAAAAAGGAAGTAAATTCTGACATATACTATACAACCTTGACATTATGCTAAGTGAAAAAAACAGTCATAAAAGGACAAATGCTGTATAATTTCACTCATATTGATGAGGGAAACAAAGGCAAGAGAAATGTAGCTTAAATTAAACCTCCTTACAGCTTGCAGCTCACTGATAGATACCTGAAACATGTAGAGCGTGACCTTCCTCAAGAAACTTATGGCTTCCTGAGTGCTTTAATGTTTATATTTATTAAAGACTAAAAGTAACATTATCCTAAGAGCAGTTAGCCTGGCAAGGTC
Source organism: Panthera leo (assembly GCF_018350215.1). Lineage (NCBI taxonomy): Eukaryota > Metazoa > Chordata > Mammalia > Carnivora > Felidae > Panthera > Panthera leo. The sequence goes on along the minus strand of NC_056688.1, from coordinate 58,053,493 downwards.
CTGAAAATCTTGCTTCAAAATTCCTTAGAAACTTACTTTAACTCTATCCCCTCTCCCTCCACAAACTTAAAAGTATATTATCAGTCACTCTTCACAATCCCAGTGCAGCTCTTTCTGCCAACAGGTCTTGTTCCTGTGCTATAATAAAATCACCTTTGTGCACCAAAAACATCTCAAGAATACTTTCTTAGCCATTTGCTCACAAACCCCACTTCAAACTGCATCAATATGAAATTTGAATAGAGTAATCGAATTCATAGTGACAGAAAGTTTAATAGTGGCTGCTAGGGGCTGGAAGGAGAAGGAAATGGAGAGTTACTGTTTAATGATTATAGAGTTTCAGTTGTGCAACATGAAAAACGTTCTGGAGATGGAAGGTGGGATGGTTGCACAACAATGTGAATGTACTTAATGTCACTGAACTACACATTGTAAAATGGTTAAAATGGCAAATTTTATATATATTTTAATTCCAAAACCCAGGGGAGCCTGGGTGGTTCAGTCAGTTAAGCATCCAACTCTTGATTTTGGCTCAGGTCATGATCTCATGGTTTTGTGAGTTTGAGCCCCAGGTCGGGCTCTGTGCTGGCAGTGCAGAGCCTGCTTGGGATTCTCTCTCCCCCTCTTTCTCTGCCCCTCTCCCACTCAGGCTCTGTCTCTCTCAAAATAAATAAATACAAACTTTGAAAAAATAAAATAGGGCACCTGGGTGGCTCAGTCGGTTGAACATCCGACTTCGGCTCAGGTCACGACCTCATGGTTCGTGGGTTCAAGCCCCGTGTCGGGCTCTGTGCTGACAGCTCAGAGCCTGGTGCGTGCTTCAGATTCTGTGTCTCCCTCTCCCTCTCTGCCTCTCTCAAAAATAAACATTAACAAACATTTTTTAGTAAATAAAAATAAAACAAAATAAAATTACAAAACCCACCCAAAAAAATGTTACTTAAAAAGGAAGCAACAGGGAAAACAAAAGAAATGTAAAAAAGGTTAAAGTAGTATAGGAACACCTGGGTGGCTCAGCTGGTTGAGCATCTGACTTTTGATTTTGGTTCTGTTCATGATCTCACAGTTTGTAGGATAGAGCCCTGCATCGGGCTCTGTACTGACAGCAGGGAGCCTGCTTCTCTTTCTCTTTCTCTTTCTCTCTGTCTCTCTCTCTATCTCCGCTCTGGCCCACCCTGCCCCCCCCCCCCACTCGCACATATGCTCTTTCTCAAAATAAATAAGTAAACATTTAAAAAATATATAAAGCAGTACAAGTATAACTAAAGACTAAGGCCAACCCTTAGGAGTTCGGAGCCAAAGGCAAATAGCAGTGTCTCCTCAATCCCTCCCTTCAACTGTCATTTCCATCCATATCCAATTTAGTAATTTTACATGCATTGAGTACCAATTAAAACAAATACTAAGTGTGGAATCCCCAAGGAGTCACAAACAAGCAAATCCATGGGCAACCTGAGTGACGCAGTATGAAAAACCAGTCTCATTGAATTTACCTTTTGTTTACCTTTGTTGGTAACAGAAAACAAAGGTCATTTACTTGAACACCTAATATATGTGGGGCACTGTGGCTGGAGTTTTATGAACATTATCTCTAATTGTAACGGTAACCTTGAAAGCTAAATGTTAAAATTCTATTTTTATACTGAATTATCTAGGATGAGTTACCTACCTCTCTGTGCTACTACAGGGGCTTAGGCCCCCAACTTGTCCTGCCCTCCAGCTCTGCAGAAGCTTTAAACTGGGAGTACCTAGATTAAGTACCAAATACTTTTCTGGGCAATCCCCAATGGCCAGAGAGGCGGATGCTCTGCATACTGAGCCACTGGAGAAGAAAAGAGGAGGGGATCAGCTCACCGAAGGTCTTTCAAACCCCAAACAGACCAAGCAGGACAAAAATACAACTTTGTAACAATGTTTCCTCCAGGACGGCAAATGTGCCACTGGCAATACCTAATATATTAGTGCGGCTTAACAAAAGCTTCAATGACTAACAGCCCTCACTCCTTTTCTTCCCCTAGATCAGCCCCAGAAACCATTACCAGGCTCTCATCTCCTTCTAGCCCATTTGCCTCAGGCTCTCACACTCCCATCTGTGCCACCCCCAACACCACCAAGTTCAAGACTAATCTAAGGAAGCTCTTTTCTACTTCCATACACCTTTCAATCCTGCTCATTCCTTTACCTACCTCTGCTAGGTGACATCTACTATCAAGTAAACTAACTGTACAATTTTCACTTTTTTTTAATGTTTATTTATTCTTGATAGAGGGGAGGGAGCATGAGTAGGGGAGGGGCAGAGAGATAGGGAGAGAGAGGATCCGAAGCTGGCTCTGTGCTGAGCCTGATGTGGAGCTCAAACTCATAAACCATGAAATCATGACCTGAGCCAAAGCCAGATGCTCAATCGACTGAGCCACCCAGGCACCCCAGTTCTGAGACACTTCTAAACACATTAAATCACTTACTCCTTGCAACAACTCACAGAGATCAGTATTAGTATTTCCACTCGGCCAAACTGACTCAGTTTAATCTAAATAAATAAGTGCAAAATATCCACCGGAAAGGCCACCTTTCTTTTATCTTTTTTTTTTTTTAAGCCTTTCTTCAAAGCTTCCAAAAGCATGGTGTCATGTCTCACTGGCCAGATTTGGGGCATATACCCATTCCTAAATCATTCACTGGCAAGGGGCATGGGATTACCATGACAACTGACTTAAACTAATTCCCTGGGGTGGAATGGAACCTGGCAAACACACAACAACCACAGTGCCCATCACCTCTAGAACACAAACAGGAAATAATGAGAGAAGCAGATTGCCTTCATACTCCTTAGTATATTTCCTTCATGTCACAGTGACCCCAAAGACTCTGAGTAAGAACTATTGGCCTGGGGAAGAGGGAAAGAAGCACTCTATAGAGTTCAGAGTCTGTGGAGAGCATTCTGGAAGAGAATCTAGAGACCTTAGTTTTAGTAATAGTAGTACGCTAATTCTAAACCTAAGCCTGTCATGCAGGCCTTGCTAAGAGACTGCCTCTCCCTAGCCTTCAGTTTCCCTCTCAGGATTAAGAGACCACTTAGATCAGTGTTTTCAAACTGGTCTTCAGAGAGCTAAGGGTTATGAAAAGGTGTCCAGGACCAGAAGTAAAAAGAAGGGGGATACAAAGGAGTAGTGTCATAAGCCCCACTCCAACCAGAGCAGCTTTCCTTTGATCTCCTCATGTAACATTTGGTACAAAGAGTTCTAGCACTTTAAAAATTTTTTTATCCACTACACTAGATGATCAATAATATCCTTTACAGATTAGCATTCTATTTCTCAATGAAACACATACAGCTGAACAATCCCCCAATAATCACTTTATAGTTCACTAAAGTTATGAATGACCTTCACATTGATGAATCCAACAGAAATCGTCTTTATTTTTATCTGATCTCTCAGCATCATTTAGCATTGTTGTTCATCTCCTCCTTATTGAATCCCTTGGCTTTTGAACATTACATTCTCCTAGATTTCTCCCTGTCTCTATGTCCGCCCCTTCTCTGCTCTCCAAGGTTATCCTCTTCTGCTCAGTGATGAAATGTTTAAGACTGTACCATTCCCTTTTCTTTTCTCCCTCTGTTCTCCCTCCCTAGACAATCTAATCCATGTCCATGACTTTATTTACTATCTAAATGCCAAAAACATAATCAATGTTTCTCTAGACTGTTACCTTTCTTTAAGTTCCAGTTATGCTTATTTGACTATTCAATATCATCCTTTGGATGTCTTAAGTCACCTTAAATTCAACATGTCCAAAACTGAATTCATAATATTCTATCCCAAACTGGTCCTTTCCAGTGTCCCCATTTTAGCTAAAGACACCACCATCTACCTCGGAGTTATTAAGCCAACAACTTGGAAACATTCTCATCACTTCCTTCTCCTTTATCCCCAATATAATTTATCACACAGATCTATAAATTTCACCTACTACATCTCTCTTGCATTCCCCATTTCTACCTATCATCCTCTTCATCCAACCTACCATCTTGTGTCTCACATGGACCACATCTGTGCAAGAGCAGCCTTCCATTGACTGGTACTACTCTATAATCATTTTGGCAGTGGATTCTTGGATATTACACCAAAAGCATGAGCAACAAAAGAAAAAAATAATTGGAATAAACTGGACTTCATCAAAATTTAAAATTTTGCATATCAAAGACATTATCCAGAAAGTGAAAAGACAACCTACAGAATAAGAGAAAATATTTGGAAATCATATATGTAACAAAGCTCTGATATCCATACTATGGAAAGAATTCTCGTCATTCAACAACCAAAAGGCAAAAGCCTAACTGAAAACTAGGCAAAGGGGGCGCCTGTGTGGCTCAGTTGGTTGAGTGTCTGACTCTTCATTTCAGCTCAGGTCATGACCCCAGGGTTGTGGTATCGAGCCCCACGCTCAGCATTGGGACTGCTTTAGATTCTCTCTCTCCATCTGCCCCTCACCCCAACTCACACATGTATACACACTTTCCCTCTCTTTCGAAAGAAAGAAAGAAAGAAAGAAAGAAAGAAAGAAAGAAAGAAAGAAAGAAAGAAAGAAAGAAAGAAAGAAAGAAAAAATTTTTTTAATTAAAATGGGCAAAGGATTGAATATTTTTCCAAAGATATACAAATGACCAATAAGCACATGAAAAGATGCTTAACATTTGTCCTTAGAGAAATGCAAATCAGAGCTATAATAAAATACCATATTATACCCACTAAAATGGCCATTTTGGAGGGGGGGAAAAAGGAAGACATAACAAGGAATGTTGGGAATGATGTGAAAAAATTTGAACCCTCATACATTGCTGGTGGGAATGTAAAGTGGCACAGCTGTTATGGAAAACAGCTTGGCAGTTCTTCAACAACTTACACAATTATTGTATGACCCAGCGAGTCCACTCTTAGGTATAGATCCAAAAGAAATGAAAGGAGGTACTCAGATAATACATGTGCCCACATGTTCATATAAGTATTATTCACAATGAACAAAAGGCAGAAACAATCCAAATGTCCACCATCACATGAATAAACAAATTGTGATATACAAATACAGTGTAATATTCAGCTATAAAAAGGAATGAAGTACTGATACATATGACAATATGGATGAACCTCAAAAACATTATTCTAGGGGCGCCTGGGTGGCTCAATTGGTTGAGCATCCAACTCTTGATTTTGGCTCAGGTGATCCCAGGGTTGTGGGATCAAGTGCCACATCAGGCTCTGCACTGAGCATGGAGCCTGCTTAAGATTCTTTCTCTCTCCCCCTCTGCACCTCTGCACACACACATGCTCTAAAATAAAAAATAAAAAAATAAAAAAATCATTCTAAGTGAAAGAAACCAGACACAAAAGTCCACATACTGTATGATTTTATTTATATGAAAATATCCAGAACAGTTAAATCCAATGAGACAGAAGTAGACTGAGGCTGACACTGGATGAGGGTAGGGAGGAACAGAGAATGACCACTTTACATATAGGGTTTCCTTTTGGGGTAATGGAAATGTTTTGGAACTAGATAGAGGTGGTTGCACAACAATGTAAATGTACTAAATATCACTGGATTTTCACTCTAAAATGGTTAATTTCATGTTATGTGAATTTCACCTGAATCAGTCAATCAATTGGATAAGAGAACTCTCTCATAAGTCCACCCCCAAAATTCAGTTATTGTCTTTTCTTCTCATGACCCAAGTTGTAACACCAGATAGTGTATTTCTTGATTCTCATCAGGAAAGAAAACAAGAGCTCCAGGGAGTTGTTTTCACAAATGAAAAGAACATAAACAAAATCCTCAATAGCCCTACTACAACATTAAATAAGTCCAAGTGGCTAGGTCTCACTTCAGGAAAGCCCAATGAAAGCACTTTTCCTAAGACACCTGTTGCTGGGATTCAGGATACATGTATAGAGACAAAGAGAACACTTAACCGAAAGAAGTTTTAAGTAGCTTTGAAAACCAAAAAAATGATAATAATAATAATGCAATGGATACAAACAGCAAGTGTGGAAGGCTATCAACCTGCCATGTGCTAAAAACAAATGTAGCTTAGGGGCGCCTGGGCAGTTCAGTCAGTTAAGCATTTGGCTCTTCATTTCAGCTCAGGTCATGATCTCCCGGTTTGTGGGTTCAAGCCCTGCGTCAGGCTCTGTGCTGACAGAGCAGGGCCTGCTTGGGATTCTCTCTCTCCCTCTCTCTCTGCCCCTCCCCTGCTTGCACTCTATCAAAATAAATATATAAACATTAAAAAAATGTAGCTTAATCAAAGAAAAACTGAAAGAAGTATGTATTTATTAAAATGGCCAAAATAAAATAGAGTGATAATACTAAAAACACTGGCAAGGATGCAGAGGAACTGGATTTCTTATACATTGATGGTAAGAATGTAAAATGGTACAGCCACCCTAGAAAAATAGTTTGGCAATTTCTTACACAACTAAAATGGACTTCCTATATAACCTAGCAATTGCACTGCTGGGCATTTATCCCAAAGAAATAAAAACACAAAAACCTGTACACAAATGCTCATAAGGACTTTCTTTGTAATAGCAAAAACCTGGAAGCAACCCAAATGTCTTCAAGAGAAGAATGGTTAAATAAACTCTGGTACATCCACATGATGGACTTCTATTCAGCAACAAAAGAGAAAATAAAGATAGATACAATAATCCAGATAAATCTCAAGGGCATTATGTATGGTGAAGTCAATCTCAAAAGGTTATATCCTATATGACTCCACTTATTTATCACTCAAAATGACAAAAGTATACAGATGGAGAACAGATTAGTACCTGCCAGGGGACAATGATAAGAATAGGCTGAGGGAGAAAGGGAAGTAAATGCGCAAATATAAAGGGGACAATACGAGTGAGTTTCTCTGTAGTGAAGGAACCACCTCTGTATCTTCATTGTTGTGGTAGCTGTACAAATCTAAACATGGTATAAAATTGCACAGAGCTCTATACAAACACATACACACACACACACAAATACATGTAAAAAATAGTGAAAAATGAATGAAAAAGGTTTGTAATCTAGTTAACATATTGTACCAAGATCAATTACCTGGTTTTGATATTGTTACACTATATAAGATGTGACCATTGAGGAAAGTTGGAAGAAGGACACACAGGACTTTGTGTCTATTTGTGCAATTTCCTGTGAGTCTATAATTATTTCATAATAAAAAAATGGTTTTTTTTAAAGCAATACAATTGAACAAACATTAATTGAATATCTGTAACATGTCAGGTTCTGTGTACAGTGTTACATTCTGTAACAAAATGTTATTCATCAAAAAATTATATAGTACAGGGGCACCCGGGTGACTCAGTCAGTTAAACCTTCAACTCTTGATTTAGACTCAGGTCATGATCTCTTGGTTTGTGGGATCAAGCCCTGTGTTGTGAGTGCAGAGCCTGCTTGGGATTCTCTCTCTCCCTCTTTCTCTGCCCCTCCCCACACCCTCTCTCTCTCAAAAAATAAAATAAAATAAGTAAACACTTTTAAAAAATTACACAGTACAATGTTGTCTAAAACAAATTTTTTTTAAATTTTGATAGCCGTAAGTTTACACTAAATTTTTTTAAATTTTTTTAAATGTTTATTTATTTTGAGAGAAAGAGAAAGTCAGAAGAGCGTGAGAGGAGGAGGGGCAGACAGAGAGAGACACAGAATTGGAAGCGGCCTCCAGGCTCTGGGCTGTCAGCACAGAGCCCGATGTGGGGCTCGAACTCACGATCCATGAGATCATGACCTGAGGCGAAGTCGGACGCTCAACCAACTGAGGCACCCAGGTGCCCCCTGACTTATCCACTTTAAAAATTAAAACACTTTTTGCTGAAACTAATATATTTACTATTTTCTCTAATACAGCAACTATTACAACATTAATTTACTATTAACATACTTAAGAAATACATTATTACTACTGTATGCCAAAGCACATTTTTTATACCATTAACAAATATATCAGGAGCTCAGAAACACATCACTAGCTCTCCTTTTTCAAACAAAAAAAGCCTGGAAGGTGCAGAAACATGTGAGCTGGAGAGAAAAAGAAAAAAAAAAAAAAAAGTTGTTTAAACTGAAAGAGTAACTACATTTGAACATATACTGGGATAGGAGGAAAAAGTAGCTTCTTGGGAGTGTATCTATCCTAAGAAATGGGACTGAACCAGAGCACAAAGGTGGCCCATGGCAGAAGATATAACTGGTATAAAAAAATGAGAAGCGTCTTGAGTCCCGAGGAGAGGCAAGAGGATAAAATCTAACAATGCCAACAGTGTTTGGATGGTCTGGGATCCTACCTTAAGCCCCCATACCAGCCAAACAGATCTACCTGCTGGACTTCCAATGTATCTGTTGCTCTGCCTGGAAGTCTTCCCTGGTTACGCAAGCTAAAAGTGGTCTCTGAACTCCGACTATCACAAAAGTATAAATTAAGTACCACCTCTAGGAACTTACTCTATACTACTATAAACTGTAGTTTATAGTACATTTTAATCCATCTCCCACATGAGTAGGACCTTACAAAAATGCAATGCATTAACATGGAATAAAATATGTAAATCAAGAGCATTTGGTTCAGGTTTCATGCCAATATGGCTACGTCCATGCTATTCCCTATGCCTGAATGATAAACCCGTAAATGTTAAACTGCTTTCCCAGAGGAAATGTCTTATTTTCTCCTTGTAAGTCACCTTTCTTTCCTAGGCTTCCAGCAAATTCGGAGGTAAACTTGTAACTCACCTACAGCAAGTGGCAAGACCCATATATTATTCTACTTTCATTAGTACTGAATAATTTTCCTTTTTATAGTATTTTACTAAGTTACTATTATAAACTACCCTAAATTCTTTGTGGAATAAATACACTAAAGACCACACAAATTGGTAAACCCTACTATATCCTTATAAATGTATTAAAATTATGGCATACAGGACTCAAAATGGCATAGCCATTCACTTAAAAAAAATCCATAAACCAAGATCCTTATCAGGCCTCCTCCCATTAACTGAAATGGCTTTATTTTTATATCTGCATCATTTAACTAAGGGGCAAAAAGTGACACTTCACTCACTTTGGACAATAAAAAAAACTTTTGGATAATTTAAGTATCCCCTTACCCTATATGATTCTTGTTCTTGAGGTATAATGCTGCAATCTTAGGAAGGATTGTGATTCAAAGCATTATAGGGGAATATTTACAGCTATATACCCTCTTTTTTTTTTTTTTTTTAAGATTTTATTTTTAAATAATCTTGACACCCAACATGGCGCCCAAACTTAAAACCTTCAGATGAAGAGTTGCATGACCAGGGCACCTGAGTGGCTCAGTCAGTTGAGCATCCGACTCTTAATCTCAGCTCAGGTCTTGACCTCAGGGTCATGGGTTCAGGCCCCACATTAGGCTCCAGACTGGGAATGAAGCCTACTTTTTCAAATAAAAAAAGGCGCCAGTCAGGCGCCTCAATTCATCTCTCTGACCCTTATCATAGACGGGAATAATACTTAACCCTGATGGGCTCCTTTGGAGATTATAAAAGACAATAAATGCAAATCATCAAGCAGGTCCTCAGTAACTTGTATCATTTGATTCAGACTTCAGTCCACAATCCAGATTTCCTGCTTCAAGGTGAAAGTGTTTTCCATTATAGAATGAAGTCTACAATGTTAGTTAGACTTTTTCCATTTGATTTCTTGCTTAATCTGGTTTCGAACTTTAAATCTCAATAAAGAACTAAAGATCACCTATTAATAGGGTAGTTCTGTTGAACATGGACAAAACATTCCCTGGGCACCAATGAAGCTTATTTAGCAAGGAAATAACTCACTAGGGACCCAGGGAGGGAGCATTTACTAAACTATTCAATGGGATATCACTATATTATACACTACCCTTGTGACCAGAATTTCTAATACCACTACTCTCCGTATCCTTTATTATTTAATACTGACATGATTGATTGGTGAAATCAACGAAACTGTGCAAAGACAAAATGCGCAGGTGGCCTTTCAAGCAATTCCAGACTGACGCTTCATCCCTATCAGGTATTTCATTTCTCTCATTTCATCTCTCTTATTCACCTATGCCAAGCCAGTCAAACATTCCTAGTATATGTTCTGGAAGGCTCAATCACTCTATTTTCCATCATAAAACAACTGACAAGATCAGCTCTCTTACCTGTTAACTGAAAACCTAACCGCTGAAGACAACACTACTTACATAATAGCTATCTAACAGGTAGTACTATTAGCTAAGTGTGGTTTAGAGATAATTTATGTAGAATGCCTACACAATGTGCAGCCTAAAGAAAGTATACAGTAAATGGTAGCTGCTATTGTCATCATTAATAACTATTCATGAATGCCCACTATTCTACCAATGTTGTGCTGAGCACTAGGGGGAAACAATAGGTCTGAATGCAGTCTCACTCTTAGAGAGTATACAATCTAGTTGAGAGAAAACAAGGTAACTGTTATATAAAATTTTATAATTAAATGGTGAATTGTGTGCCATAAATAAAGTGCTGGAGGAGACTAGAAAGCTTTTCCTTCCATTAACTCACAAAAACTCTAAGGCAGAACAGAAATTATTATTCTCATTTTATAGAAAAAGAAACTGAGACCAAGAAAGAAAAACAATCGTGTAAATGTTCATAGAGACCAATCATTTATGCATTTAACAAATTCTAGGCCATGCACTATGCTAGGGGCAGAAGAGAAACAGATCAGTTAGGACTCTTTCCATTGCAGATGACAGAAAACTTACTCCAAACTAGTTTAAATGAAAAGTTTATTGGTTCAATTAACTGAAGCCCAGCATTATGGAAGAGTAGGGAGGATCCTCGATTCAGAACTCAAAGTCACCATCTCCATCTCTTTAGCCTCCCTTCCTTGGTGTCGGTTTTATCACAAGCCAGACTCTCCTCTTATAGTGGCAAAATAGCTTAACAGCTACTAGTGCTTCTAGAAACTAATATCCTTCTATTCCAACAAGACTGGGAGAGGGTCTTTTGTAGTGGCTCCCACAAGTGTCCTAAAAAACCCAGTTCAGACCAGCTTAGAACATATATTCATCCTAAACCAATCGCTGTGGCCAGAGGAATGTCATGTAGTAGTTAGCTTGGGCCTGGCTCAGATACACCAGAGCTAAGAAGTTCCTACCCAAACCACACAGGGTAAAACAGGGAGGAAGTGTGGTTCCTAAAGTCAACGCCTGAGGTCATTACCAAGATAAGGGGGAAGGTAAGGAAGCAAACTACAAATGCCCACTACAAGGAACCCTGTGACTGTGCTCATGGAATATAGAGTTTAGGGCAATGATTTGCAAGCACAGATGTCTGGTTTTAAAGAGTTAAAGTTATGGTTCTAGTGAGAAATAAATATAATTGCAGTACAACGTGGTAAGTACCACAGTGGATATGTGAACAAAATGTCACAGCATTCAGAAACAAAAAGGCGCTAAGGCCACTTGGGGTACTCAGGGAAGCCTTCATAGAGGTGATATATTGACCGACCTCAGCCCTAAAGAGAACATGGCAGGAAACAAATCACCCAGCTACCAACAGTAGAACCAAGATTTCCTGATCCCCCTCGGGAATCTTCCCACCACTAGGTCCTAATGGTATGAGAGGAAGATGGTAGTGGGGTACCAATGGGGGTGACTGCCACAGAAGCTCATTTAAACCAGCTACTGTAACTGCTCAGTATTTAAACACACTGAAAAGGCCCTGTCTGCACAAGCAGCAAAACCACAAAGACCCTGCCAACCCTACTGAAAGACGTTCAGTTAGATGCAGTCATGACCCAAACCCAGAGCTAGACAGTCTGTCATTTCCCAGCACTTTAGCTTTGCCACCTCCTACCATGCCGCCTCTTTTCCACTGCATGTGTAAGGATCGAAAGTTCAAAGACAGAAGTACCAAACACACTAAGCTGAGGCCACATTATCATATGACAAAACAAGATAAAAGCCCCATAAAACTGACATCTCCACACATACAGTTTATGTTTATTGAGACAGCATGATGGACCAGAAAGGAGGCAGGGTTTGGGATCTGCTTCGATCTCCATCACTTACTAATTGTGTAATCTTGGGGCAAGCCACTTTTCTGACCCTCGGTTTCCTCACCTGTCAAACGGGAAATATGAGTGTACCATCTCCCTTCATGGAGCTATCATAGGAAAAAAAATATATAAAGCAAGGGAAAGCACTTGGTCAATTGAAAAGCACTGTGTAAATGTCGGTTATTATGTTCTTTAATTCTTTGTGGAAAATGTTTCAAAGTCTTATATAACTCTTACTTTATTTATAAAGAGCAAAAGCCTCAATGCTTCAAAACATAGGGCCTCAGGGGCACCCAATTGGTTCAGTGGGTGGTGCATGTGACTCGATCTCCAGGCTATAAGTTTGAGCCCCATGATGGGTGTAGAGATTAAAAATAAAATCGTACCAAAAAAATTTTTTTAATTAAAACAAAAAAGTTTAAACAAAACATATGAACTTGAAAAAGACAAAACTGTTTCCAGGGAAGGCTTATAAAAACAATGCCACACTAAACATTGGTGATTTGTTTTAAGAGCTGGTATGCAATTAAGAGGATTCCACTGTTTCACCAGGCTCTTGTGGCATCCAATTAAGTAATAATATGAGGGAGAAGCTCTTAATTACGGAGGAAAACTTCCACAAGCCAGTGACAGGTGTGCAGGGCTCAAGCTGAGATCAAAATAGTTGACTACAGCATTAATCCCCACTTTCCTTTTTCCAAAGATACTTAGTTTGCATGCAATTAGTTGAAAAGTAAACCAGACCAAATGACTGCCATACTTCAAGCTTTATTGCCCTTTATCACATTAACATCCACCGAGTTTTAAAGGATTAACACCAAAACAGATGGTTTAAATCCACAATAAGGGAGTTTCAGTGATCAGAAATGATAATGACCAAGCTAAATTTACACTCATCACTGAGATGTCACCAAGTTTCCCTAAATTGTACCTATTGTAAATTGAAGCTATTCCTTTTTCATTTTCATGTACTTTGTAAATAACCTACAGAACAAAACCATCTTTAAGGGGGTACATTTCTTTTTCTAGTTTGCCTACCTTTTCTCCAAAATGAATAGTAAACCTCTTTTGTCCCTTGATTTGATCAATAAAAGCTAAAGTCAAACATCCAACATTTATTTTGCACATTACACAGAAAGCTTTTAACAGCACCTGCATAAAAGCCAAATTAAGCACATGCCCAAAATCCAAACAGAAAAATAATTTTCTCACAACTTTGATTATTCCAAGGTCCAAGTGTGACCTTTCAAAGAGATCGACTCTTACAAATTAAACCATTTATGTAAATTCTCAACACATGACAGGGTGATGAGGCTACCACAAAAGCACCCATTTGTTGAAACAGCCCTTTTCTAGCAGGGTTACTCTTGACTGCCAAAGAAAAGAGTTCCCTGAAGGTCAGATCTCCAAATGTGGTGTTGGGAAACAACTCCCGAGAAATACGTACACACATTGAATGAGTCATTATGATCAGAAAAACACAGGATTTGGATTCAAGTACCAGTCTGTCACATACCCCATTCATTCAAACAATTATTGAGTAGCTGCTCTCAACCAGTCAGAATATTGAGTGCTGATGGTATAAGAAGACAAATTATAAATTAGTACAATAAAGCATTACAGTAAGTTTTATGACAGGCATCAACGAGGGAGAAGCATGAAGAGAAAACAGTCAATTCCACCTAGAAAAGAGAGGAACAGCTTTATAGAGGAAGTGATGTTGGTACTAGAATTTTAAAAATAAAACTAGGCTGTGTTTGCCAAGTTGAGAAAAGAAGAAGGACCATTTGAGCAGAACAAACAGAATGAGTAAAGCTTTGGCAATATAACAGTATATGGTAAACCCTGGGAAGGCCAAGTGGTTTGGCAGAGTGAGGCTGAGAGGAGGGAGGTCACTGAAGGTGACCCTGACAGTAGAGTAAAAAATAGACACTACTATCTGGGCAAGAGATGCTAAAAGTCTGAACTGAGGAAACAGCTTTGGAAATGGAGAGAAAGGTATAAATTTGAGAAATGTAAAGGTGATACTACCCACAAAGCTTAGTGTAGATATGGGAAGTACAGGAAGATAAGGAAATCCGAAATTTCTAGTTTGGGTGACTGAATGGCGATGTCATTCACTAAGATAAACACAAGGGAAGAGCGTTTGGGCGCGAAGGCAGTTAAGTCCAGTTTTAAGCCAATCATGTGATTTTAAGCCCATCACTTTAATACTTCAAAATCAGTTTCCCAATTAACAAAATGGTTATAATACGAAATACCTGAAAGGCTGTGGTGAGGATTAAATAGAAAAATGGATGGGGAAAGGGCACAATTATTATTACCTTCTACTTTGACTCTGTGGAAGAGACTGCTAATAGTATCCATCTTTTCTTTCTTGCTAAAAGCAAGACACTCCCTTACCTCCACTTTATGCCAAGATTTAGTTGAGGCATGCAACTAAATGGAAACTAAATGGAAACATTTCTCAATGTTACTTACAACTGGGTATACCATGCTTCTAAGTACAATGAATGAGATGCCAGTAGAAGTGATGTATGCAACTTCCAGCTCTTTTTGAAAGGCAACTATGTGCCCTCTTTTCTCTCTTCTCATGAGCTAGAAGGTAGAAGTGCTAACAAGCTGTCTTAAGCTTGCCCTCTGATGAAGACATCATCTTGGAAGTACAACAAGATAAAAGTATTCTGGGGTGCCCGGCTGGCTCAGTCAGTAGAGCACACAACTCTTGGTCTCAGGGTTGCAAGTTCAAGCCCCACATTGAGTGGAGAGATTACTTAAAAATAAATCTTTAAAAAAAATAACTTAAAAAAAATAGATAAAAGTATTCTGGATCCCTGGATGATTTCATGGAGGAGAACTTCTGCCCTTCCTGGTCATAACAGACCTATTTCTTAACTATTATATAAGAGGTAAACGTCTATCTTGTTTGACCCACTCAATATTTGAGTCTGTTTCAGCAACTACCCTGTACTCTATATACCCTCCTGAGCTTGTAAAACTTATAAGAAAACTATGCAAGACAAATTTCAAGGCCCTAAAAATCTACTTAGGTATCGGTAGTACCTTCAACACTGGAAAGAGGAACATACCTGAGTACATATGCATATGTGCACTCATGACATAAAGTGAGAAAAGAGTTGATGTATGCCAAGTGACAGAGCAATACCAGGCCTGTAGCCAACTAATCAAGACTGACAATTCTAGTTTTTGATCTCATACAGTTTCTACATTAAAACAACTCTTAAAAAAATCCAGTAATATGTAGATTACTATCTGACACTCAGATCTACAATCTGGAACGATGGAGTCAATTATGACATTCCTAGGTGAGGGTTAACTTAAATGAACATAACAACCACGTCAGACAAAAATAAGAAGAGAGACTTAGGAATTCTCAAACATTCTGAACTACAATCATACCTAAAAATAATTCAGGGCAATGTACCTGGGAAACCAAGTAGCTAGGCTATGACATGACTATTTGAATGTGATATTGCCTAGAAGCTAAATGAAACAAAACCGGTTTCTTCCCAAGGACCTGGAAGGAGGCTATTTATGGAACTAGTTCCTTGATCTGTTTGTTACTATTAGGATGTTCATATCAAAAGCCACACTATTTATTTGCAGGACACATGAGCCCAAACACTTTATTTAGCTTGTAACTGTGGCCATGTGACATCACCTTTAGGGCAATATCTGACTTCAAAACTGCCAAAGTAAGAAAATAGCTTTCAAAGGAAAAAGAGCGTGCTGTGCAAAAGTACAGAAACCTAGGTTCTAGCTAGCCTCATGTTGTCCGCTGTCAAACTATATGACCTTAAACCAATCAACTGACTTCCCTGGGCTTCCAGTTCCTTATCTATAATATAGGAGAGAGGGAGAGTGAGCAGATGATGATCTCTTCCAGCCCTAGGAAGTTCCGGAGTTTTTAAATCTTCTAATGATATACTACTGAGTTAGCCTACTATTATTTGAATGTCTGTATTTCAAGGTAAAAAAAGAGAAGTCACAATATAGCATCACTTCAATTTATTTAAGATGCAAACTTAAAAAAAATATACTGGAAAACTAATTTGCCACTGTCACATCCTCTTCATAGAAATACAAGAGAAAAGAAAAGAAAAAAAAAAAAAACCTGAGAGGCAATCAAGGGTCCAGCACAATTAAGTTCACACAACACCAGAAAAATTGCTTCTTTAAGGATTTACAAATGCGTAACTGGAATCTCTCTCTCATGTGAAAACTTTATTATAGACAGGTAACTTATACTGGTTCAACTATATTAAATGCCACTATAATTAGTGTTACTGTAATTCTCAAACAGAATCAAATAGTGACCAAGAATGAACCAATCAGGAGAAAGCATAAGATACATAAGTAGCAATTTTAGCATCATCACTCTTTAATAATACTGTGAATTAGCATAAACTGTTGCAATCATGCATTCAGCAACCTTTACAGAAAATATGTTCTGTGCCAGCTACTAGGAAAACAAAGGCCTTCTCTCTCTGTCTCTCTCTCCCCTCCCTCCGTGTCTCTCTCTCTCTCTCTCTCTCTCTCTCTCTCTCTCTCTCTCTCTCTCTCTCCTCTCTTTCACACACACACACACACACACACACACACACACACACACACACAGAATTGTCTAGGTCAGAATTGTCTATGTCTATGTCTATCCAGAATTGTCAAGGAACTCTTACAGTCTATCTACCAGGGAATTTTGCTCCTTGGATTTAAAAAGGAAAAGCACACAGATTTTTTTTTTTTTTTTTTAAGGCTGCCTCTTATCTTCAGTGAGTCTAGGTAAAGGAATCTATTTTCCCTATCTAAAAGATTACTGTGCATTCCTAAGAAAACAGATGTGTAGCTATAACCAACAGCAACAGAATGTTTGAGGGGAAAAAAATATAGGAGTTGGGAGTCAGGAGACATGGGATCTGGAGTCCAGATTCTGACACTCAACAAATGCACGACCTATATTAACTGATTCACTTCACTTTTTCCTACCTATAAAATGGATGCAGCATCATACCCACTTCACAGAGTTTTGAGGCTCAAATAAGATAGAGAATATATTTTACATATACCCATATATCCTTACAAGCTGTTTCTGAGAAAATATAGTACAGGGGTTAAGTATGTAGCCTCTGAAGTCAGACTGCTTGACTTCTAATCACAGATGCATCCCTTTGTTAGTTGTGAGACTGAGTAAATTACTTGAGTCTTAGTTTTCCCTTCAATAAAATGGGGATAATGAGGATTAAAAAAATATTGCACTTGGCACAATGCCCGACATACATACAGCACAGTGTTAGCTACCATCATCATCATTATTAGATCTGTGGACACAGTGAACACAAGATGAAGAAATACATGGTCCTGCCCGAAAAGAGCTACCAGTTTAGTGCAAGAAACAGGTAAGTAAAAAGAAAAATATTAAATAACAGAAACTACAAACATAACTATGCAAATATCAGTTGACATTATTATATATGAAGTTAATATGATAAAGCAAATCACACTGATTCTGAGTGTGGGGGGGGCCTATGGAGATCCATCTCCTGCCTAATCACTGCAACATCTTCATACTAGCAGACAAACAGGACAGAAGAAATAAGTCTAAATGTGTTATAATCAAATAAAATGGAGACTTTGAAACTATCCTACACAACAAATAGTCTATCCCAATACCCAACAAAAAAGGCAATGCTCCAGACAACATAACGCAATCATTTGTAGCAAAGAAAAACTGACATGCCCCTGAAAGAAAAATGAATAAAACTGGTGCAGCACCAAAATCCAGGGCCAAAAGGCTTTCATCGTATGAAAAAATCTTTAACCAACACACTGCAGCATTCAGATACATCAATAATTAAACACATTAAAAATTTTGGTTGATGTTCCACTTAGGAAAAATATCATCTGCATTACTGAAATGCTGTAAACAGAACCAATTTTCAGGGAAGAGATAACCTGAATATGACTGCATAAAATTAAGCTTTCTAGTCTGTGAAAGCAGATCCCCCACTTGCCAGCCACCTGCACCTCTTTAAATGAAAATATGCCAATGTGCTCACCTGAGAGCCACCAACTGATTTATGTAATAAGCACAAGATTCACTTGGAACTTGCCCCCCAAACATGGACACACTTAGCTGTTGGGAGGTAGGGAGAGCTGGAAATGAAACAAAATCTTCTGTACATATTCCTAGAAGACATAAAACTGGGATTTCAACTTTAGTGCCCTCAGGAGAGAGGCTACAGCTGTTACCACCATCCTTACTCTTTCAATCAATTCTCCACACAATGCCTAGCATTCTAAGATTTTCTAATGAGGAGCCTCCCTCTTCCTTGCTCTAAGGATCAAGATTAGACCAAGATCTGAACCTCATAAGTTCTTCCCTAAATACTCTTGGCTGGCCATAAGCTGTACTCCTACTCCCAACCCATTCTTACATTCATTCACCCAATACTTCCTGCCCAAGGACCTCATTCTGGCCTCTTCTCTTCAATCGTCCCAAGAGCTAACACAAAACTCATCAAAACATTTCCTTTATACAGTTCAAGTGAAATTTAAAATTTCTCTTAAACTCTTAACAATAAAGAGCAAACCGCAATAAAGAGCAAACTGAGGGATGAAGGAGGGAGGTGGATGGGAGATGGGCTAGATGGGTGATGGGTATTAAGGAGGGCATTTGTGATGAGCAATGGGTGTTGTATGTAAGTGATGAATCACTGAATTCTACTCTTAAAACCAATATTGCACTATATGTTAACTAAAATTTAAATTTAAGGGGCGCCTGGGTGGCTCAGTCAGTTAAGGGGCCGACTTCAGCTCAGGTCATGATCTCGCAGTCCATGAGTTCAAGCCCCGCGTCAGGCTCTGTGCTGACAGCTCAGAGCCTGGAGCCTGTTTCAGATTCTGTGTCTCCCTCTCTGACCCTCCCCCGTTCATGCTCTGTCTCTCTCTGTCTCAAAAATAAATAAACGTTAAAAAAAAATTTTTTTTAATAAAATTTAAATTTAAAAAATAATTAAATTAATTAAATTTATCTCCTAAAATGGTGGTGAATTCTCACTAAGCCCCACCTAATCTACCTATGAAAGTCACATAATTACTATCTCACCTAGCATTTTTTAATTTAAAAGGCTTTTTCACATCTATTATCTCATTTGATCCTCACAACATATGAGAAGGTCAGCTATTATTACCCCTATCCCAAGTCATAGCCAGAGAAAGTCAGCTGTCCTAAGAAACTCAGCTAGTAAGCAGCAAAGCTGGAACTTCAACAAGTTTGTATGATCACAAATCCAATGCTCTTACCATATATGCACTCACCCTCTGGACCAAGAGCGTATAAACAGTGAGCCAGCTGTATGTCCCTTAAACAAATTACCTAGTTTGGGCAGCAAGTTCCTTGAGAAAAATGAACTCTGTCAATTTAACAGTTTCAACAAGAAATGTAACACAGTGGCACTAGAAGTTGGCCATCCTTTAATAACTCTTATGGCCAATGATAAAAGAAACATCAAATTATTCTAGTAGTTCGATACTACTAGAGTTAAGTCTAAAGAAAGAAAACCAATGTTTATTTAGCCTCTACTATGTCATAGGCATATACTGGGCACTATCACATACATTAACACCAGTATTCCTAGTAAATGGGTATCATATCCCTATTTTGCAAATGAGCAAAATGAGCCCTTACCCAAGGGCTAAGGGTTAGCCAACGAGGGTTAAGAGCTTTATCCAAGATCACCCAATAAGTGGTAGTGCCAAGACTTAAAAGCCCAGTCCCCAAACTCCAAGTGTGAGGTTATTTGAAACCAGAGATTATTATATACTTTGGTACCTTTTAAAGCATTCTTAAAACAGTGTATGTTTGGAGGGCCTTTAATTTTGGTAAGATAATCAAAATACTCCATGTACCTTACTTATATAATACAAGATTAGATGACAGGGATGTGCCTGGGTGGCTCAGTCTGTTGAGTGTCTGACTCTTGGTTTCAGCTCAGGTCACGATCTCAGTTCGTGAGATTGAGCCCCACGTTGGACTCTATGCTGACAACATGGAGCCTGCTTGGGATTCTCTCCCTCCCTTTCTCTCTCTCTACCCCTCCCCCGCTTGTGTGCACATACACACTCTCTCAAAATAAATAAATTAATTAAAAAAAAAAAAAAAGATTGGAAGGGCGCATGGGCGTCCAGTCGATTAAGCATCTGACTTCGGCTCAGGTCATGATCTTGCAGTTCATGGTTTCAACCCCTAAAACAGGTTCTGTGCTGACAATTCAGAGCCTGGAGCCTGCTTCGGATTCTGTCTCTATCGATAGCTCTTTCAAAATTAAATAAACATTAAAAATTAAAAAAAAAAAAAGATTAGATGACAGGAAGAACAATCATATGTGTATCTGATGGTACGTACTAATTCATGTAATACTGAGCCAATCGCTGTAATATCTAAGAGTTTAATACAAACTTTAATGTCTCTTCAGAATGTCTTCTACTACAATTAAAAACCTTGCAGGAGTTTTGAATCTGATAAACTGCCTGCCACATATTAGCTGAGATACCTTAATTTGATTACTTCTCTGAATTTAACTTTCTGCATATGTGAAACAGAAACAATACCTACCTCTCAGTATTCTAATTAAGATTTAGAGATAATGTATTTAAAACACCTAGGGGCAATGTCTAGCATGCAGTAGCTATTATCATCCTTTACCCTCTGTGGATGTATTTCCAGCAAAAACATGTAGATGAAAATTAAAAACTCAAACGTACGATTTTTCCAAAAAAAAAAAAAAAATGGAATGTTTGGTAGCATTGAAAATAAACATTCAGATGATTTAAATTCTTTATTTTCATCTAGATATTTTGTTATTAAATACACAAAACCTTCAAAAACAAATCCCAGATGACAATCAAAATCAAATTCAGCTATTTTTCCCTTGAATCCCTAAGCAGAATTTCTTCCCTGCTCAGAAGATCCTCTAGTTACCTAGTAACCACCTGCCAGCCCCAAACTAAAGAAAATTGGCTCTGCACTGGGCTAATTACCCAACCAGCCTGAACAATCTAAAACGAAGTCTGGAATAAAGGGAATTGTCAGCCAGAATGTTAGTGAAATTATCCACAACAGGAGACCTGAAAATCCAAATACCACCGGGCAGTTATTTCCATGAGAATAAAATCACAATTTATGAGCCCTGCAAATTATACCATTATTAAAACAAACATCCCATTGAGGCTACAGCTATCAGATAAATGGCTTTATTGTCCCCATTGTTTCATCCACTGCAGCAAAGAGGTGCAAACTGAATGAGCGGTTACCAGAAGCAGCAATTTCTAGGAAATTACAATGCAGACCTCCATCTTAAAGCTCCCTTTGTGTTGGGCTATAAACGCTCGGAAGGGGAAGAGGGGAACAGAGAATCAACTCTTTTCTCCACTGCCCCAAACTCAAAGACCATGACAACTTTACAAGCAGAACTCACCAGTTATCCACATATTTTCCTATTTGTTTTTACCCCAGTAGGTCATTCCTGGGCTCGCCCAGAAGGAAGAATCTGAACTAAGCAAATGCACTTTTTTCACTAAGAAATGTTTAGACAATTCTCCAACCCAAATAAACACAAACAGAAGAAACAAGAAAATAGCCCCTGGTTTCCCTGGCTCCCACAACACAAAGTATCTCCAGCAACAGCAATGAGAATTAATGAGAAAGTACAAAAGTATAGAATTGGCTCCTCCCATTATTAGAAAAAAAAATCCCTTTATAATAACCGCTAGCATCATAAACTTCAAACTTCATTTTAATACTTAAATGAAAAATCTGAGATGCTAACTAACACCTATCCTGAGCCAAACTGAAGCAGAGAATGAGGAAGGCAAAGTAATCCTTTCAGTAATAGCTCACTTAAACTCCACAAATCTACCAATTTTGGAAACGGAAGGAACTAGCATCACAAGGTATCTGCTATATGCCAACCACTGCACACATTACTTATAATCCTCACAACAACCCTCTGAGGCAGACTAGATATCCCTTATTGACAGGTGAGAATTTTAAGCTTAGAGAAATTAAATAACTTGCCCAAGGTCACAAAGCTACTAATGGAAAATTTGAACTTAAGGTTCTCTGACTTTAAATTGACTTTAAATTCTAAGCACTTTCAACCTTTGGTTTTTGCTTTTTTGTGCTACCTGTAGAACCTTATAAAATACACTTTTTGGAAAAAAGGAGTGTTAAGACATCACATTTAAGTGCTACCTGAGGCTTTTACAAAGTTCTGACGATACAAGGTAGTCATGGGACAATGCATATGAACCAAGACTTCATCACACAATTCACTTTCAAAATTCTCCTCTAATCCTCTCAACAAATTTGTGTGATATGATCCTTCCCAACTTTACATGTGACAAAATTTTATATGTGAGGCTCAGAAAGATTTTATGATTTGCCCAAAGCAGCATGGAAACTAGAACTCAGAACTCTTGACTACAAGCTCATTGCTCATACAACTTACCACAATGCCAGACTTAAACACAGGCATCAAGAACTCAAAAATCTGCTGTGGCATTCTTTGCTTATTTATGAAGAACATCTGTTCATAATAACATGTGGAACACTGGGCATGGAGGAGGGAAGGACAGAGTATCAAAAGCCCTTTAGGGCCTCAAGTTACCTAAATCTAAACGTTCCTGTTAAAAGCTCATTCGGTGGGAAAGGACAACAAGATTTAAGGTGATATTAAAGCATTTTGGAACTCTGAACTCCTAAATGTACTCTGGACCACTAACTGAAAGCTGGGCTGATAATACTGACTTCCAGTGACTGAAGGCTGCTATGTGTCAGGCACCATGCTAGGCTCTTTCTACACACTATTCCTAGCTTCTTCATGGTCCTTTGGACAGGTGATAGAACTCCTATTTTACAGATGAGTAAACTAGACTGAGAGATGATATGACATCTCCAAAGATGACCAAATAGTACAGTGGCAGATGAGGGATCTGAACCCTGATTGGGTCTGACTTCAAGACCATGTTTAAACTGTAGTAACAGAAAGCAGATCAACGGGTGCTTGGATGGGGGATCAGGGAAAGCAAGAGGAAGGGATTACACAAGGGTGCCAGGAAACTTTTGGGAGGTGATGGATATATTCACTATCTGAATTATGATGATGGTTTCACAGGTATATATATGTCAAAACTTAGAATGTATTAAATTTCTGTCATTCACTGTCAATTTTACCTCAATAAAGGTGTTTAGGAAGGAAAAAATACACTGTTCTTTTTACTAACCACTGATCAAGTTTTACTAACCAGAGTATCTACCCTTAAATTGTGTCTGATCTCAGGGAAGTCAGGCCAAGGAATTCTTTCCCTAACCAATTTAATTTGGAGTTTATATAAACTATTAGTAAAACATCACTGAAAAACAGTTTTAAGAGTAACAGGTTTTTTCCAAACACTCTACAACACTCCATAATACATTTCTATATAAATAAAATATTAATTACAAAACATAGCCTGATAAAAGGATAAAGAGTGAAGGCTTTGGCATTACCCAACCTGGACTAACTCCCATCTCTGGTTCTTACAAGTGAATCTAGTCAGGTTGCTAAATCTCCACCCAGTTCCTCACTTACAAAATGAAAGTAATAATAACAATACTATAATTTATTGAAATTGTTAATTATATGCCAAACACCAAACTTAGCACTTTATCTAATTATCTCATTTAATCCTAAAACCTATATACTGTAAATACCACTATATTTCCATCTCAAAGATTGATAAAACAAGTTATAGAAAGATTAAGTAACTCTGAAGGTCACAAAGCCAGTAAGTGCCAGAGCTGGGATTTAAACCTTAAAAATTACTTGCGGCAATAAACTTGAAGAAGGAATAAAATACTATTAGTGTTAGCATACTTTAAATGATAGGAAGCCCCCTCTATTCTTTAAAGGTTTTCTAAAAAAGTATTATATTAAAAGGAAAACTTTTTTAATGTTTATTTATTTTTGAAAGAGAGAGAGAGCACACAGAGGAGGGGCAGAAAGAAAGGGAGAGAGAGAATCTCAAGCAGGACCCATGATGATAGTGCAGACAGAGCTCGATGTAGGGCTCAATCCCGGGAACCATAAGATCATGACCTGAGGAGAAACCAAGAATCAGGCACTCAACTGACTGAGCCACCCAGGAGCCCCAAAAAGAAATTTAAAAACATATTCTACAAATTAAACTTTTAACTGATTAAGGCTAGTGTTTACTTTATTCAATTTATCCCTAATTCTCAGTCTGCAAGTAACTACTATTTTTCTCTGCTTTACTGATGAGGAAAATGCAATTCTTAAATTTAAATAAACTCCAAAGGTAACACAGACATAAGTCTTCTGACAAGAAATAGAACTCTTTTCACTTTGGCTTGTTGCCATCCATGCCACTCAGAACCACATTCAATATTTTTTCAGACACCACACCGTAAACATCTTAAGAGCATCTTCCATAATATCACAGAACCCCAGTTTCATGGACTAGACTTAAAACTCTTTGCCCTAATTCATGATGCCAACAGTGTTAGTACTTCAAAAATGACACACTAATATATGCAGTCTTTTTCTTACTTATTTCTGGACTAGGTAAGAAAACTGATGCTCCAATCTGCCAAAATACTATTATCATTGAATGAAAAACAAAAACCAGGATATAATATTTGTATAGAACATTTATGAAGTTCTTTCACATGTATTAAATCCTTGCAACTTTCAAAAGTAGATATGGATGTGATTATTCTCATTTTACAGGGGAAAAAACTGAAATTCAGAGTACTTAAACAACTTTCTCCAAATCAGAGAGCTAGTAAGTGGCTAAGCTGGAGTTCAAACCTAGGTCTTCTGACTCTACATCCAGAATCTTCCACACACCAGACCCAGTCTTCTTTCAGAAATAAGCTCATGTGTTTACTCCTCCAAGAACTCTTCCCTGAAAAAGGTATTAACACCCCCCCTCTCTGCTTGTTATTTTACAGCATCTATGAGACACTGAATGTAATGTATTTGTTTATACCTGCTTCCTTGCACCCGGGAGCTCCTTGGAGACAGAGACCACATCCTACTCATCTCTGTGTATCATCAGAACCAACCTAGCACAGAGCATGACATCCATGTTAACTAAATGAACACATGCATAAATGATTATTTTTATGTGCTACTAAGACTCTAGCAAAACCTTTTTTGGAAGCCGTAATTTAAATCACCTGTCAGGGACCACTAAGTGCTTAACAGGGTAGACAAAAAAACCCACATTTCCTAAAGTCTCTACCACCAAAACTAATAAGTCAAATCCAATATTTAGGGTCAAAAAAATCAAATGCACAAGTTGAGTACTGATCAAATTTAGTTTTATAGCATTCATTCTATGTTATCTGAAAGTTAAAATTGACCAAAAACTTAATAAAAGAAGGGGGCACCTGGGTGGCTTAGTCGGTTAAGTGTCAACTCTTGATCATGATCAAGCATCACGATCTCATGACTTCCCCCTTCCCAACTCATGAGTGCTCACTCACACACTCTCTCTCTCTCTCTCTCAAAATAAACTTTTTTAAAAAGTTAAAAAAAGAAACTTGGAAGTAGAGAATAGAACCAACAGTTAGAAAAGCAAACAAAAGGTCCAAACTTCATTTACCAATATAACCTTCATTCATTCCAAGTGAGATTCTAAGATCTGTCACAAATCAAGTTCTGAGTATTTACAGGTCTACTGCATATACAGCTCCACTACCCCAACTATGAGCAAAAATAGATGAAAGCTGCATCAGAGTGGACTGAAGTGTAGCAGAGGTAACATGGAGGAGGGGGGCGGAGGACAACAGAAAACAACAGAAAAGCCATTCCACAAAAACTCAGTCTAGAACAATATGGAGTAACAATACGGCTGGTTGGGAAAGTACAGCTGCTAACAGATTAGCCTGACACTAGGGATTCGATCAACAAGACCTTACTGATGCCCTTTTCCTCAAGGGCCAAAAATAGGCCCTTGGGAAAAAGGGTGATCAGATACAATCCCTGCTCCCTGCAAGTGGAGGAAATCAATAAACAATAAACAGATCATTACAATCAGGGCACCCCAGAGATGGGGCACCCAATCCCAATCTGAGAAAAGCCAAGGAAAGTTTTCCAGAAAAGGTTAACTCCTAAGCTGAGTCTCAAAGGCCAAGTAGGAGTTACACCAATTAAGATGTCCAGGCCCAGAGAGGAGGATGTGCAAAGACATTGAAACAAGAGGCATGGAGCATCTGGAGAAATGCAAACACAGTACAATGTATACTTTATTAGTACTAGAGATGAAATATATAAGGTGGGAGGAGAGGCAAACAATGAGTGGTTCAGTTGGTTAAGCATCCGACTTCGGCTCAGGTCACGATCTCAGTTTGTGGGTTTGAGCCCTGCGTTGGCTTTTGTGGTGACGGCTCAGGGCCTGCAGCCTGCTTCGGATTCTATGTGTCCCTCTCTCTGCCCCTCCCCTACTCGCGCTCTCTCTAAAATAAACATTAAAAAAAAGTTTTTAATCCCATACTTCATTCTAGAAAGATATGAATAATGGCTAGCATTTCTTAATATATGCTAAACACTGTGTTAAGTTCTTCATATGAATTATTTCATTCAATCCTCACAACTATCCAGGAATTATGTACTATTATTACTGCCCTTCCCCTTTTAAAGATTAAAAAAATGAGGCACAGAAAAGTGAAGTAACTTGTCCAAGGTCTCATAGCTAATAAGGGGGAAAACAAGGGCAAAAAAGATGTATTACCTTATTTCTGAAGAGATCATTAACAATGTAACAAAAATTCATCCCATTAGATCTCTTTAATTCCTAAATATCCAAATTACTTAAATAGTTTCATAGTTTATCACTAAGAAGGTTGACCGTTTCCCCCACAGCAAATGGTGATGAGAATCTAGTGTGCAAACTTTGTAGCACTAATCTACACAGTAGCCCAGAGGAGCTAGGTTATGTCCTACTCTGTAAAAACTGGTTCACTCATTTATCACAGATTCATTTATTAAACAAAAATGTACTAAGCTCCACTAGGTTCCAGGTATCAAGGATACACAAATAATCACTGAGACATTGCCCATGGAAGACAGAACAGCATGTAGGAAAGAGCTCTCATAGGCCATGGAGACAGAAAAGTCTGGGGCTAAATTCCACCCTAGTCATCTACCGGCTGGTGGGTCTGAGCAGACTCTACATCTCTCAGCCTAAGTTTTCTCTTGTATAAAATAACCGTGACCATCCTACAGGATAACTGTGAGTATAAATAAGATTAAAAAACATAAAGGACTAGCACAACGTAGACACACAATGAATGTTCATTCTCCTCCCTTCGGAACTGAGGCTCCAGGCAGTTTAAGTGTGCTGGCAGAAAGGTTAAATGATGCTCAGTACTACAACTTGTCTAACCCACCTCCTCCGTTCTCCACTGCCCAATCACAGTGAAAAACCAGTCATTATGCAACAAAACTACTTGGCAGTGGCTTCAACTACATCTTTTTTCTTTTTCTACTGTAAATGCTCCAGAGGTTAAGGGCACGAGGACTAAATACCTAGAGAACCACTTTTATACACAGTTATGCACAGTTCTCTAAAGGCTATTTCATACCTTTCCTTCACCACAAGGTGGTGAATAATAAGCACCAACCCCAGGGATTTTCTTTTTTTTTTTTTTTTAACGTTTATTTATTTTTGAGACAGAGAGAGACAGAGCATGAATGGGGGAGGGTCAGAGAGAGAGAGGGAGACACAGAATCTGAAACAGGCTCCAGGCTCTGAGCTGTCAGCACAGAGCCCAACGCGGGGCTTGAACTCACGAACCGCGAGATCATGACCTGAGCCAAAGTCGGCCGCTCAACCAACTGAGCCACCCAGGCGCCCCCCACCCAGGGATTTTCTAACATCCTGACAAACCTGTGAAACTGTTCAACTCTAAAGTATTTTGGTTCTACTAAACCAAGTAAAAACCAACTGCATTCATGCTGGCTTTTTTTTTTTTTTTTTTTAAGTTTTACATTATTTAAGTAATCTCTACACACCTCACGTGGGGCTTGAACTCAGGACCCCAAGATCAAGAATCATACATTCTTCCAACTAAGCCAGCGAGTTGCCCTAGTGCTGGCTTTCAAAACAGTATTGTTAGTAAAGGTTTAATAAAACCACCTATTCTTCTGATGAGAAATAAGTAAAGCCTGGAAACACAATCATCATCCAAATAAATAAAAATATACCATCCTGTATTGAGTGAAGGCAGTGACACCAGACTGTAATAGTATCTTTCCATTCTTCATAACTATGCCAAAAAAGAGAACTAATTTCAGTTTCACTAAAGAATGCTCTTGATAAAGCCACAAAAATGATTAACTTTATTAATCTCAATCATTAACTGCACATCTTTTTAATATTCTGTGATGAAATTGGAAGTATACATAAAGTACTTCTCCTGCATACCAAAGTACAAGAATTGTCTCAAAGAAAAACATTCAAGCATTCGTGCAATTAAGTTTCAAGCTGAACTAGCAGCTTTTTTCATGAAACACCGTTTTTACTTGAAAGAACAACTGGCAGATAAACTATGATTATTCACACTTGGATGTTCAGCATTTTTTCAAAAATGAATGATGTGAGACTCACTTCATGGAAAACAACTGTCACTATTTGTTGCCATTGCTAAAATTTGAGCTTACAAGCAAAAATTAGAAAAGAATTGACTGATAAGATTGGTGGTAACATTAACTAATGTGATTTTTTGACATTACATAATAGAATACAACATTTAGAAGATCTATGTAACTCAGTAAACCAATATTTTGCAAATGACCAATATATGATGCTACAAAATCATGCCTGGGTAGAAGATCCATTCAAAGTACAAAACAGACCAACAGATTTTAAGGTAACACAATACAAAAAGCTCACTGATATAGTTTCATTTTCTATAATGTAATGGACCTTTAAGAAACTAAGAGTCGTCGGGGCACCTGGGTGGCTCAGTTGGTTAAGTGCCCAACTCCTGATTTCATCTCAGGTCATGATTTTACAGTTCGTGAGATCCAGCCCCGCGTCAGGCTCCATACTGACAGCACAGCACAGAACCTGTTTGATATTCTCTCTCTCACCTCTCTCTCTGCCCTTCCCCTGCTGGCACATGACTCCCTCTCTCTCAAAATAAACAAATAAACTTTAAAAAATGAAACTAAGAGTTGTCAGGCACTTGGTTGGCTCAGTCAATAGAGCATGAGACTCTTGGTCTTGGGGTCATGAATTCAAGCCCCACATTAGGCGTAGAGGTTACTTTAAAAAAAAATTTTTTTTTAATTTTTTTTTTTTTAACGTTTATTTATTTTTGAGACAGAGAGAGACAGAGCATGAATGGGGGAGGGTCAGAGAGAGGGAGACACAGAATTGAAACAGGCTCCGGGCTCTGAGCTGTCAGCACAGGGGCCCGATGCGGGGCTCGAACTCACGGACAGCGAGATCGTGACCTGAGCTGAAGTCAGCGCTCAACCGACTGAGCCACCCAGGCGCCCCTAAAAAAAATTTTTTTAAAGAAAAAGAAACTAACAGTTGTCAAGTTTTGGTGTTGATATTCAAAAAAGAATATCCACAATTATCTAAAAAGGCAATTAAAACATTCCTTCCTTTCCTAGCCACATATCTATGTGGGACTGGATTTTTTTTTTTAAGGTTATTTATTTTGAGAGAGAGAACACACATGCACACACGCATGCAGAAACAGGAGAAGGTCAGAGAGGAGAAAAAGAATCCCAAGCAGGCTCCATGCCATCAGCCCAGAGCCGGATATGGGGCTCAAACTCACTAACTGTGAGATCATAACCCGAGCCAAGATGAAGAGTCCAACGCTTAACCAACTGAGCCACCCAGGCACCCCAGATCAGGTTTTTAATACAAGCTGCTTTTATTAGCTAGGTAACCAAATGCAAGCTACTTAATCCCTACAAACCTCAGTTGCTTTAGTTTCCTCTTCTGTAAAATAGGCACAATACCCTACACAAGGTAAATGTGATCATTAAATTATATAAGGGAGAAAAAATACCCAGCATATTACCTGATATGCAACTTATTAGGTCCCTTTTGTCTTTCCATCCTCATCCCCTACTAGTTCTCAGACCTGAGACAAATTACCTCTTGAGTCTTGATTTCTTCATCCTTAAAATAATGCAATATGACACACCTATGCACTATAGGTCAAATAAAATAGTATAATTCTGTTTACAGAAGTATAGTGTAACAATACTTATAGAGATTTTTGCTATAAATTCAAAATAAAACAAGGATGACACATTAGAAAACTGGGATATGTTAAAAAATTCTAAAACAAAGGCTAGAAAATATGAGCATCAGCAGAAACTGTCAACCTTGAAGGACATGATCACAAGGCAAATCAAGATCATAATCTTCAGTCAGCCAAGAATTGAAGTTTACTGTAAAAAATATATCAGCCACAGTTCTTTCAAAATGTGCATATCTAAGAAAAAGCACAATCTATACCATTATAAAAACAGGCATATTCTAAAAGGACGCAGATAACTGCTTAAATGGAGGGAGGAGAGGGAGTTGTATTGGAGCTTTATAAACCAAAGCATTCTTACAGCATCTTCATATAGAGATCAATGGTCCATTTATTAAAACATTAAACTCTTAGATAAACAGAGTAACAGTTTGACAAAAAAGATTCTGTATAATTGTTCTCTACACTAAAGATATGCATAATTGCCCACGACACCAAATTTTATAATAAATAAAATAAGAAATACGAACTTGCTTTAGTCTCTTTTATCTTCAATATTCTACAACCTAAAGTTTTATTTGTGATAGTCTATGGGTTAAGAATGAAACGAAGATGGGGCACTTGGGTGTCTCCGCTGGTTGAGCATCTGACTTCGGCTCAGGTCCTGAACTCATGGTTTGTGAGTTAGAGCCCCACACTGGGCTCGATGCTGTCAGCACAGAGCCTGCTTCGGATCCTCTGTCCCCCTCTCTCTGCCCCTACCCCACTTGTACTCTCTCAAAAGTAAACATTTTTTTTAAATTGAATGAAACATAAGAGGAGAAAAGAGGAGGGGCTTCAGGAAGAAGATGAGGAGGGAAAGGAAGAACAGGAGGAAAAGGAAAAGAAGAAATTATAGAGACTGCATGTGACCCGCAAACCTAAAATATTTTTTACTGAAATCATTTGCCAACTCCTGAATATAACCTCTTGCTGCTTCTACTTCTGAATCTTAAGCTATACACCAACATCATCACCAAAGCCTTTATCAATCCAATAAAATTCTAAATTCCATTCTAAAAAAATTTTAAAAACAACATAGTATCTTACTCCTTATTAGAATATCATACTCCTGGCTTGTCCTCTATCCTTACTAGATTCAGTTCAAAAACTAATCACTCACTACTTGTACCCTCCAAAAACTAAAACTATAAAGATGACTAGGATACAGTCCCTGCCACCAAAAAACTTACAGGAGCAGACAAAAACAGTCAATTTACCGGGGCGCCTGGGTGGCGCAGTCGGTTAAGCGTCCGACTTCAGCCAGGTCACGATCTCGCGGTCTGTGAGTTCGAGCCCCGCGTCAGGCTCTGGGCTGATGGCTCGGAGCCTGGAGCCTGTTTCCAATTCTGTGTGTTTCCCTCTCTCTCTGCCCCTCCCCCGTTCATGCTCTGTCTCTCTCTGTCCCAAAAATAAATAAAAAAAAAAAAAAAAAAAAAAAACGTTGGAAAAAAAAAAAAACAGTCAATTTACCTAAAACAGAGTATTATGACATAAGCATGTATTGGATGACCCTGGGAACAAATTGGGGGCACTTACAGCAACCTTTAAGGTTTTGAAAGGTTTCTTAGGGGAGATGGACCCAACCCAGAGGGATGAATAAAAGGAAAAACGGCATCAACAAAGGTGTGAAATTGCAAGATATCTGTAAGAACTACATGCTACTCAGTATTCCCAGTCATAGGAAGAGTTACAAGCAGAAGTACATAGGCACAGGTCACAGAAGGCCTAACAGTTATGGTAAGGAGCTTAGACTTTAGAGCCAATAAAGGGATTTAAGCAAGAGAACAATGTGGACACATACACCTACTGGATGTCGTAGCTGCTGAGTAAGACAGGTTTACTAGATGGGTGATACAGAAACCAGTTGTCCAGGTGAGATCAGGGTCTGAACTAAGGCGGTAATAGTAGGAATGGGGAGATGAATTCCAGAAATATTTAGAAACATTTAATTGGGGCTATGAAGGATAAGGGAGAAGAAATGACTAAGGGCACAAGAATATGCAATGGGAAAAAGACGGTCTCTTCAACAAATGGTATTAGGAAAACCAGACAGCTACATGCTAAAGAATGAAACTGAGGGGCGCCTGGGTGGCGCAGTCGGTTGAGCGTCCGACTTCAGCCAGGTCACGATCTCACGGTCCGTGAGTTCGAGCCCCGCGTCAGGCTCTGGGCTGATGGCTCGGAGCCTGGAGCCTGTTTCCGATTCTGTGTCTCCCTCTCTCTCTGCCCCTCCCCCGTTCATGCTCTGTCTCTCTCTGTCCCAAAAATAAATGAAAAACGTTGAAAAAAAAAAAAAAAAGAATGAAACTGAACCACTTTCTTACACCATACACAAAAATAAACTTAAAATGGATTAAAGATTTAAATGTAAGACCTGAAACCATAAAAGTCCTAGAAGACAGGATAGGTAGAACTTTCTCTGACATCAGCCATAGCAACATTTTTCTAGATATGTCTCCTGAGGCAAGGGAAATAAAAGCAAAAATAAACTATTAGCACTACATCAAAACAAAAAGCTTCTGCACAGCAGAGGAAACAAAACTAAAAGACAACCTACTGAATGGGGTATTTCCAAAGACCTAATCAATAAAGGGTCAGTATACAAAATGTATAAAGAACTTACACAATGCAAGACCAAAAAAAACCCCAAGTAATCCAATTAAAAAACAGAACATTCTGCAAAGAAGACACAGAGATGGCCAACAGACACCCGAAAAGATGCTCGACATCACTGATCATCAGGGAAATGCAGATCATAACCACAATTAGATATCACCTCACATCTATCAGAATGGCTAAATCAAAAACACAAGAAACAAGTGTTGGCAAGGATGTGGAGTAAAAGGTGGGAATGCAAACTGGTGCACCTCTGTGAAAAACAGTATGGAGGGTCTTCAAAAAATTAAAAACCGAATTACCATATGATCCAGTAATTCCACTACTGAGTATTTACCCAACGAATACAGAAACACTAACCCAAAAGGATACACACACCACTATGTTTATTGCAGCATTATGTAAAATAGCCAAATTATCAAGTGTCCACTGATAGATGAATGTATAAAGAAGATGTGGTATATATACACGATAGAATATTAGCCATAAAAAAAGAATAAAATCTTGCCATATGCAACACGGACAGATCTAGAGGGTATAAATGCTAAGTGAAATAAGTCAGAGAAAGACAAATACCATATGATTTCACTCATATGTGGAATTCAAGAAACGAAACAAAGAAAAACAAAAGAGACAAACCAAAAACAGACTATTAGCTATAGAGAACAAACCGATAATTACCAGAGGGGAGGTTAGAGGCAGGATGGGTAAAACTGGTGAAGAGGATTAAGAGTACACTTATCATGGGGCACCTGGCTGGCTCAGTCGGTTGAGCATCCAACTTCAGCTCAGGTCATGATCTCACAGTTTCATAAGTTCAAGCCCCGCGTCGGGCTCTGTGCTGACAGCTCAGAGCCCAGAGCCTGCTTCAGATTCTGTCTCCCTCTCTCTCTTCCCTTCCCCTGCTCACGCTCTCTCTCTCTCAAAAATAAACATTAAAAATTAAAAAAAAAAAAACCAGTGCTCAGTCATGAGCACGGAATAACATACAGAATAGTTTGAATCACTAAACTGTACACCTGAAACTAAGGTAACGCTGTATATTAACTATACTGGAATTAAAATTTAAAAAAAAACAAAAAAAGAAAGAAAAAAAGAAGGGCACCTGGGTGGCTCAGTCAATTAAGTGTTCAACTCTTGGTTTCGGCTCAAGCCATGATCTCACGGCTTCATGGGTTCGAGCCCCACATGGGGTTCTGTGCTGGCAGCAGGGAGCCTGCCTGGGATTCTCTCTCTCTCTCTCTCTCTCTCTCTCTCTGCCCCTCCCCCACTCGCACTGTCTCTGTCTCTCTCAAAATAAATAAACTTTTATAAACAAATAAATAAAATTTTTAAAAAGAGAAAAGACTAACGGCACATATTCATTAGCCAGTATGACTGGATATATGGTAGTACATTTGTTACAAGACTACAAGAAGAGATGATTTTAACTTTTTGTGTGGAAGGGGACACAGAATGGAAGAGGTTAGAAGTATATGGGGAAAATGGGTTCTGTTTTGGACCTTATGAATGTGAGGAAAATCTAAATGTAGAAAATCTGTATGTAGATGGCCAGTAGCTAGTCAGATTTACAAGTCTGGAACTCACAAGAGAGCTTCATGCTGGAGATATTTCAGAGTCATCAGCATATAGGTAACAGTTTAAGCCAATAGAGTGGGCAAGACTACTTCAGGAAAGAATCTTAGTTCAGTAACTCAAGGAGCCAACCCTAAGGAATACCAACAGTTACTGAGAAAGCAGAAACAATAAAGATTTCATCTTAAATATCAGCTGATTTCCATAGCTTCAAAAATCTCTTCCAGCTGAACAACTGGGAAGAACAAAAAAACCGCAAAACGTGTTCATTAATACACCTTATCTAACGGACAAAGTAAAAATTAAGAAATTCAGTAGAAGAGGACTTTCCAGGTAAGAGGCATAGCATATCAAAAAAACAGGAGCAAGACAGTACAGTATGTTTGGGGATTTGTTCATTTGGTCTTACAGTAGGTATACATGCTAGAAAGGCCTTAAAAAGAGGTATGAAACTAAGGCCTACAAGAACACTGGGAGGGAACAATCAAGGAAGACTGTGCTTTTGACATCATGAACCAATTTTAAGCTTTCCTTCCACAACACATCCACATCTCCTTTAGGTCTCAGCTCAAGCATTAATTCCTCCAAACACCTGTCTCTTGCCAGTTCCCCTAGGCAGATCAGGCCACACCAACCTCCATCCTCCCCATGCCCCTTGTTCATGCCCCACTGTGGCATTTATCCTACCATGCTATGGCAATGTGTGGCATGTCTGTCTCCCAAATGTATCGACTCTAAACTCCTTAAGAGCAGGGAATTTTAATTTTTGTAACCCATACTTACAGCACCCCCCTCACTGCCATCTAATAATCACTCAA
Source organism: Panthera leo (assembly GCF_018350215.1). Taxonomy (NCBI): domain Eukaryota; kingdom Metazoa; phylum Chordata; class Mammalia; order Carnivora; family Felidae; genus Panthera; species Panthera leo. Next base: position 58,018,018 of record NC_056688.1, on the reverse strand, counting down.
TATGTATTTTGGTGGTTTTTTTAAGTTTATTTATTTTATTTTGGGGGAGAGAGAGAGAGAGAGAGAGAGAAAGGGAGGGGGGGGGGGGACCCCAAGCAGGCTCCATGTTTATCAGCCCAGGGCCAAATGCCAGGCTCCATCCCATGAACCATGAGATCATGACCTAAGCCGAAACCAAGAGTCAGACACTGAGCCACCCAAGTGGCCCTGTATTTGTTGAACAAATGTCTTAAACCTATCTGAAGCAGACAGGACTACTAGCTCTTTGGCCTTGGAATGTGTTGCAGTTGTGGATTTATGTTCTTTGTTTTGCTTTACTTATGATAATATTACATAAATTTCTATTCCAAATGTAAAATGAGTGTGAGGAGTTACAGCTCAGAAAAATACTGAACAAAAGAACAGCATACAGGAAAAATTTGCTCTAAACAATTCATAAGTAAAAGAAAAATAATAGTAGTCATGGCTGTCATATTAAGCACCAATTATATATGTGCCAGTGAGTGTTCCAGGTTCTTTGTCCTTTTTATCTCATTTAACCCATACAACAAATCAACAATGGAGTATTATCACCCTTTACATATGTGCACATCATTTATCTCACTTCTCTGTCTTGGTTATAAGTTACAGGTGGAAAACTGCGTTTTGTCAGAATAATGAAAAGCAAACACTGTATACTGCATTCTCCACTTCAATATAGCCTCGTTTCATTTTGAGCTAGCCAGCACAGTTACTGTGGGACCAAGTCTCATAAATTCACTAGGAGAAAGTCCTCTAGCACATTCTCTGTCCCACTATATCCAACAATCTTCAAGTTTCAAGGGAGAAATTGTGAACTGTCCATATAACCCTCCTCCAAGAGCAACTCTTCAGAAAAGCAATAAATCAAATATGACAAGCTTTTTACCTCTGTGTGGGGATTTCAATTTTGTAAACTAGGATGGTAAAAACCCTAACATTTATATAATACTTTCCAGTTTAAAAAGTATTTCCACATTTATTATCTCATTTGAGACCCATTTTACAGACAAGCAAACTGAAGCTCCAACAGATTTTAATGAATCTGGATTTCACATCTCTTAGACAAAAAAATTCTTGATGTCTAGGTTGTTAAATTCTGATATGTATAACTGAGGACTTCCTATCCATGGTACTCTCTGTACATCAGAGGACAGACCCTCCTGTACAACCAGGAAAGGATCAATGTACTAGGCAGACTACCTGCAAAAAGACACACACAAATTCTGATGAAAAGAATGAAGTGACCTATCAAAACAGGAAATGAAGTTCTACGTTGGTATAACAAAGAATTAGTATCTAATAAATACAGAGCTAGCAATGAGGAAAAAGCTCTAAGAAAGTGCTGTTCCAAAGCTCACAAAGGCTGCTATTACCCCCTCCCATTCCTATTTCCAAGTACGATTGATCCACATCTGGATAATCTCATCAGCCATAAACGCAAGCTGGCTTCTTGCTATCTAGACTACCCTGTGTGTGTGTACACATGCTCATCTACTGAGGTATACATATAATTTTACTTACATATACATATAAGTAAAAAATATAGCCATATAATGGGATTATAGACAATAATTTTGCTTCCTTTTCCTTTTTGTAATTTCCAATTTCTACCACATGCATGTTATTTTAATGGTAGAAAAAAAATAAGAATGATAAGAATATGGCCAGAGAATACTTACACTATGATTCTATTTACATAAAATTGCAACAGTAAAAAAATAAATTGTTTAAAGATATGCACTTGTTTGGTAGAACTATAAAGACAAGAAAGCGATCCACACAAAATTCAGGAAAGCAGTTACTTATGAGGAATAGAGAAGGAGAGAGATTCAATCAGGCAGGGAATAACAAAAGGCTTTAAAGGTACTAAAAATTTCCTTTTTAAGCTAAGTAGGAAAAAGATAGGTCTTCAATTTGTTACCATACTTTAAAATAAAGACGTATATTATATGCACCTTTATACATACGATTTATTCTGCAATGTAAAAAGAAGATACAAACAGGGTTGGAAAATCAGAATTTGGGGGCTGTAACCCAGGCTTTTCCATTTACTGTGACCTTAAACAACTCATTTAAACCCTCAGAGCAGTTTTTCTTCTTATTTTATAGACGAGGAAGCTACAGCTAACATATGTTTAGCACTTTACTGATTAAAGTTCCTAGACTACAGTACAAACATGTAAATAGATAAACTGTGAGATGATAATACAAAGTAATCCCTCTTTATTAAATTATAGAACATCGTTATACCAAGAACTCAATGGTAGGACACACAAGGCTATTTACATTCTAATATCTTCTTGTCTCATAATAATGGCAACAATTAATGTTTTTTAATATGTACTATGTAATCAACCCACTATGTTAAATACTTTCCAGGGATTATTTTGTTTAATCCTCAAAACAACCCTATGAAATTAAAATTAGTTCTCTCATGCCCACTTTACAGATAAGACTATTGTGCCCAAGGTCACAGAGCTAGCAGTATATGGTGGACTCAATTCAGAAGCCACACCTTTCACCACACCAAGTTATGCCTCACTTTTCTCAATTTAAGATTATTTATTTATTTATTTAGAGAGAGCACAAACGGGAGGGGCAGAAGGGGAGACAGAGAATCCCAAGCAAACTCCGTGCTGTCAACGCAGTGCCCAACATGGGGCTCAATCCCACAAACCAGGAGATTATGACCTGAGTAGAAACCAGGAGTTGGGCATTAACTGACTGAGACACCTAGGCTCCCTCTCACTATATTTAATTCATCTATCTCTCCCAACAATGAAAGACTCCTTCACAACTGTTTTTTGTTCATTTTTATTTCCCTGACACTTAGCAGGCAATAAGTAAATAAACATTGAACAAATAGTTCATATACATACAGTGTTTTCAATGCATAACGTTATTTCAGGACATGAACTGATTTGTTTCCCTTGATGGCCTTGCCAAACATAAAAGTGTTTGTTTGTTTTTACTATTTTAACCATTTTTAAGTGTGCAATTCAGGAGAAGTACATTCACAATGTTGTGCAACCATTACCACTAAGTATGAAAGGTTTTTAATGACTTTGCTGAAATCAATCACTCAGCTATCAATAGGTAGAATGGGGATTTGAACCCAGGACTCTCCACCCCTAAATTCACAGGCTATTCATTCTACCGAGGGGCCTATCAATACTTCCATCTGCTCCCTCCTTCTTACCAGAATATCAGAAGAATTAAACACACACTTTATATACATTTCTACTGCACAGGTGCCCACAGCTGTGACGGGGGAAAAATCCACCAAGACGCTTCTCCCAGGTGATTACTCTTCATTTTGAGCTTTCAAAAGCTAGAGCTTTAACATAAATATCTCACCTCTAGCTCAAGCCTGCAGATCCGCAAAAGCAATGTCTGCACCCCAAAGTTATGAGAAGAAATGCTTGCATTAGATTACACTCTCACTGAATTACAGGTAACTGCTCAAACCTGGTTTTTATTGTAATACAGCTTCCTTATAACAAAACACTTTCAATCCCAAGGATAAGTCAAATCTTCCATCATTCTACCTATTTTGGAACAACAAAAAAAAAGGATTCTAAGTATTGGGCATTTTTACATGCTCAACTGTGAAAGCCAAGGAAAATGGATTGTTTACGAGCTGAAGTCTGAAGCTTGAACAAGCAAACAAAAAATCATTTTGATCCTGTTGATGCCAATTTTATCCTCTTTACATCCCTCCTCATGTTTTCTCAGTCTGAGCTCTAATCAACAGCTACTTCATGTTTAACATATCATAGTTAATGCAATTAAGTGCAAAAAATTGTTTCCCTAAAACTGTTTCCCCCCAATCACACCCCTCTCTACCTTCCAGGATCACTATTCTGCCATAAGAATGAACATACCATGAAGCTTTAAATAAAATTGCTGATGAATAGATGGAGACACTGTTTCTGCAGTTAATGCAATGTTCCTATATCAACACCAACTCCTAAAAAAAACACAAAAATGATTCTATATGCTTTACTTAGCCACATCAGACAGAATTCTGACCATCTGAATTCCTTTAGGAGAAAATTCAATCTATAGAAATATAGTCCAATTATTTTAAATCTTATCAAGTAATGTCAAAAGAGAATCAAATGAAAAACTCCATCAATACCAAACCATTTCACCAATGAATATTTATGACATTTCCGTATTTCCTGTCTTCTCTCTGTTTACATAAAGCAGTGGTGCCAAGATTCATCTCAGGATTATTAGCCTGCAATACAATGATGGGCCTAATTGCCTTGCAAACCAGGACACCAATAAATGGAGTCTTCAGACAATCAATTTTAAGAGGAGAGAGAAAAAAAAAAAAGGCCTAAGCTCTTTCTACATACATGCACTTTGCCTAAGAAATAAATTCAGCCTCATATTTTTCAGTCTCATTTATGGGTTCTCAAGCAAGAAATGCTCCCTTAAATATCTCAACTCATCAAATCTATTTAATTCCAAATTCCAGGACTAATTTTCAAATGCACCAAGGGGAGGGTGGGAAGAAGCAGGCAGAGACATCATATAGAAAGATATCTATCACATTTCAGATTTATCTTCTCCATCTTTAGTTTGGGAGGTTTTTTCCTCAAAGTTTCTTTTTATGATAAATGAATAGAAAACACCCTCCCGTCGCCCCCCCCCCCCTTAATTCTACTTTAACTGAAGCCCCTCTTAACTTCACCTTTCGGGTTGATTTACTTCCAAATATGATACTAATACAAATGAAACAAAAAGATCGAACTAACAGCTTAAGACATCCTCTAGGAAAGAAAGTCTTTAATGTACCTTCTCTGTCCCCTGCAAAGTCCCCTCTGATTACTGTCCCTCCCCTAACCACAGCCTCCAAAGCTGTCCATTTAAGTACAACCCCTTACCCTCTTGTGTCTCTTGGAGGACGTAAGAATCTTTCCTCTCTAGAATCATCCAACCCACTTCTTCCCAGCCCTGCTCACCGCCCCACTCCATCCTCCCTGCCCCATCCGCACCTGCAACTCCAGGTTTCCCACTCCTTAAATAGCTTCTTTGCCACCTCACCATCAGCAACCACCCCTCCAGTCCTACCAGTTCATCTCAGACACTCCTTTTCCAAAACTCCCTCCACCACCTTGGAAAGGGGCATTTTCTTCAAGATACCATCCCCCAACCTTGTGCACCACCTGCCACTATTCTTTCACTGTGTCTAGCCCAGCAGCATCTTCTGAGCCCTCTGACTCAACCCCGCACCCAGGGAGCCACCATGCCTTTTCCAGTGGCTCTAAAATCACCCTAAATCCCATCCCCTGTGTCCCCCTCCAATTTCAATCTCTGCCTGCCCATTTTGGGCCTAACTTCTAATTTACCCCCCTCCTGCCAGCTCACCATCATACTCCTCTCATTGAAAGTCCCACCCCCACCAAGCTCCTATTCCAACCTCCATAAGCACTCCCCAGAAAAACCCCCAATTCTACCTCCTCTGCTCTCCTAACCCACGCTATTCCATAAGTCTCCACAAATTACACCACCCCCAGAGGGCAAACGCCCACTTCAAGCTCAGGTCTCAACCCATGCCAAGCCCCTTACTCCCAGCCCCTACCACCTACTTTAGTCTGCCTTAGGTCCATCCCAAATTCCACCCTCCTGAATTAACACCCCTCCCCCAGGGTCCTATCCAACCCTGCAATCCCACTGTCTATTGAAATCATCTCCCCACCTTGCACCCCGGCTGGATCCCAAGCTGTCAACTGCTCCAAGCCAACCCCAAATCCATCACCCTCATTCAGTCCCCTCCCCCATTAAAAGCCATCCCACTCCAGTCTCATCATCCATGTCGCCCAAAAACATCCCAAATTCCACCCCGACCTCCCAAGCTCACGCTCCTGTCCCATATCGGGTCAATCGCTATTAAAAGTCCCCTTCCCTTGTCGCCGCCCCCCCCCCAACCTGCTTGGGTCCCACCCTCACCCCACCCCCAGCCCGCGCCTGGACAAGTCTCCCCTGCCAACCCGCCGTTCCATCGCGATCTCAACCCCCTTCCCCCAACCCGCGCGGGGGCTCCGCAGCCCCCACTCTCGTTCTCCGTAAGTACCACCGGCCCAGGCTCCGAGAGAGCGGACCAGGAGAGGGGGGGAGGTCTCCTCACCGGCGAGCCGCTGCAGGCGAAAACGGCGGCGGAGGCGGCGATGCCCTTGTCTTCTCAGGAGGCTACAGCGACGACGCTCTCACTCCCTCCCCTGTGTCCAGTAAGGTGGCGGATGGCGCGCAGGGACCGAGAGCCTCCTCCTCAGATTCGGCTCTGAATCCTCTGCAGTAGCCGACGAAGAGCCCGACGGGTGGGGGGAGGGGACGCTCGGCTGCGGGCGAAGGAGGAGGAGGCGGAGGGAGGGGGCGGGGGACCGCTAAGAAGGGCGGGGAAGGAGGAGCCTGCGCGGCGCCGCGACACGTCCCACAGCCTCAGCGCGCCGGGACCACAATTCCCGGCATGCCCTGCTCCGGCCCGCGCCTGGCCTCCGCGGCCTACGCCTCCAGCCGCGCGCCCTATGCAGAGTGGCCGCGCCCGCCCTGGTCACGGACAATGGAGTAAAGTCAACCATCCCTTAGCGGCTTTTGTAAACTCAGAAACTATTTGTGAGGAAAGTTAGGTCTCCCCGAGCCCTCTTCTCAAAGTAGCGATGTTTGCAACGTCTCCAACCTCTTTACACACACATACACCCGCCGCCGCCCCCTGCTGGACTACACTTCCCAGCATGCTCCCACAGTCTCCCGCCCTCCTTCCGGACCCTTCTCAGAGGCGGTACTAGAGTTCCCAGGGGGTGGTGCCTGCGAAATGCTGGGAGATGCAGTTCTCGTTTCTTCCTCCATGTTAAGAAAAAGAAGTGAAAGAGAGGAAAAAAGGAAGGAATAACCCACTGAGGATAGGCCTAGATGGGCTAGATCACCTGTGAGTCTGTACTCTCATCGCCAGCCCCGTTGCCACTGTCACACCAGAGCTAATTCAGCAGCTCCCTCCTGGTCTCCCTGCAAATCAGAGGACGATTTGGCAACTTAAATGCAAATGTGAAAAGAGGTTGCTTTTCGACCGGGCTCCATTACTTTAATTTTTTTTTACCTTAAAAAGAGAATGAAACATTTTGAAAAAGATGAATGCACAAGGTGCATTGAGGTTTTTGATTATCGGGGTATTGTAAATCTCCATTTGTATATACAAACAATACAGTAGTAAGCAGCTATTTGAAATGATGATGTAGATCTATTTATTGACACGAAAAGCTATTCACCATTTATTCTGGAGGGAAACACATTGATTACAGAACAGCATCTTTAAATGGTCCAATTTACGTGAAGTTTGAGACGATAGTCTATAAAAGCATAGTGAGACTTAGGCAAAGAGGTTCCCCCAAATACTATCAGTGTTTATCTTGGAGGAAAGGGTGTCAGATTTCAAGTAATTCTTATTTTCTTATTGCCTGAACTGTTTAAAAAAGAGCATCTAATTTTTTAAGTTATAAGACTATTTTCAAAAAATTTCCAAAATCCAACAACAGTTCTTTGCTGCCTAAAAGCTTACCACGGCTTCCTGTTGCCCTCGGTGGTGCTCTGGGATGAGGCCTGTCTGGTTTTTCTGTGAGCTCAACAGTTCCACTATTAAAACAAATAATGGTGGTTATTTACAATTAATAAAAGACCATTAAATTAGTAGAATGTTTTCTATTCTCATTACCTATTCTCAAATTTTTACTTCTTCCGGTCTTTCCAAAGCCATTTCCTCCTTTTCTCCTCATTCTTGAAATTCAAACCAAAATCCCACCTTCCCTAGAATGAATTTTAGGCACATTAATTTTCTTTCTATCTGAATTCTTATAGCACTGGTTTTTAATCTCTGGGCCAGAGATCTCTGTGGAGATGGGGAGTGAGGAGGGAGGAACAGAGTTACTGTAAAGGGTCTGCAAAGCTCTCCTTAAACAAAACATTGTCTATTGACTGAATAAGTCTTATACTTAAAAAAATAATTTTTCTTCTGTGTCCAACTCTCCTAGCATATGGAACATGGCATCAGATGATCCCCTATTTAGCATAAGTCCTGTTATGGTATTTTAGATTTAGGATATTGTTATTCCTTGATGTTCTGAACACTAGAACATTCAAGCTCCACTAGCCAGCCCACTGGAGAACCTCAAGCCTACGTGAGAAAGGCCAGGTTCCTTGTATCAGAGGTTAATGTGGTCTACAGCCCTGCTGCAATCAATCTCTTCAGCTTCACCCCACCTAACTCTAGTTACACTTCTGTTCCTTATGACTCACTCTGCCCAAATATATCGGGCACTGTCATTTTCTTTTTTTTTTTTTTTAAGATTTTTTTTTTTTTTTCAGTAATCTCTACACCTAATGTAAGGCTCAAACTCACAACCCTGAGATCAAAAGTTGCACATTCCACCAACTGAACCAGCCAGGTGCCGCGGGCACTATCATTTTCAAACTGCCTATCTCATTTTCATCCTTTTTGCCCAGCCTTAAAAGCCCAGTCCCATACATACATTTCCCCAAATATCATAGCCCCTCTGCTCCCTTTTTTTAAGTTTTTAAAAAAAATTTTAGTGTTTATTTTTGAGAGAGAGAGAGACAGAGCACGAGTGGGGGAGGGGCAGAGAGAGGGGGAGACAGAATCCAAAGCAGGCTCTAGGCTCTGAGCTGTCAGCACAGAGCCCAACATGGGTCTCTAACCTATGAATCGCAAGATCATGACCAGAGCCAAAGTCGGACACTTAAACAACTGAGCCACCAAGTGCCCCTCTCTTTTCTGAGCTGAGTAAGAAAAGTGCCTGTGACATGTTTGCTATGTGACAGGGAAGTCCCTTCCCCTCCCTAATTGTTGCATTGCCCAGGCCCTCTTCTAAACCCTCTTTACTCCCCTCCTCCTTCTTTTTCCCATTTGTCCTACTGGAAGAAAGAGGGGGGCCAGGTGAAGATCAGAATTAGAAGGGATCTGGTCTGGCCAGGAAGTAAAGCATTATCAGGTTTAGGGTCACAGGGATGAGAAAGTTTACCAGACTATCCTAAATTAGACCTTGCCTTAAACATGCTGGGTGACCTTTAGTAAGTCTCTTAACTGTCCTGAATCTCAGTGTTTACATCTGTAAAATGGAAGGAATGATTCCTGCCCTGTCCCCTCAAAACGTTATTAGGAGAATCCAATAAAGCGATGAGTATGAGAGTATTTGGAGACTGTTAAGTGACACTTACAGTGCAAACCCTTCATCTAATTTGAGAATTCTCTCTCCGAATCCCCACCAACTGTTGGTATGTAAACTTTTTACTCAGAATTAGACCATTATTAATGGATTTATTAAAGTATTTAAGGAATCAACTCCATGAAGCCAATTTAATTCCTTGATAAATTTTCTGTATAGCACAGTTAAACAATTTCTAACTTTTCTAGATCTTTTTCTATATTAAATTTGCATCAAGATATATTCTTTTCTCTGTCAATTTTACAAGAAAGATCAGATTCTTCGGTTATCTTTTATCTTTACCAATTTTTACTGATTTTTGCTTCAGCTATTATGAAGTTTCTAGTCATTATTTCCACCAATTCCACCTTTTCCTGGAAGCAGTTTGAGCCATTGTCAGTTTTATTTTGTGTTGATTATGTCTACCAAGTGGAATCTTCCCAGGGGTCAACTTTGCAATGTTTAATGTTACCAACAAAGATGGGATCATTCAGTTTGCTTTTCCATCCATAATAAATGTTTACCACATGTAGTTTTAGCCATTGTCAGTTTTATTTTGTGTTGATTATTTCTACCACATCTAATTTTTTTTTTTTTTTGTTTTCTGCAACCCAACCAAAACACACTCAAGGACAAAATGACAGTGTCAAAACACTATCCTTTCCCTGTTATTATCTGATTAACTGGGACTGTGAGATGGTTTTGTCTCCACTGTGTTAATGAGTTTGTTTGAGCTCCTCTTTCTCTCAAAGCATCTCTTTAAGAGCATTGGCACACATGTGTGGGCTGGACTCTTAAGAATTGCTTGCAAAAAAAAAAAAAAAAAAAAAGTATTGCATTAGAATGGCAGGAAAATGGACATTACAGACCATGTTAGGAGAACCAATTTTCATTGAGCCAGCTGCTGGGCTGGCATTTAAGATCCATTATGTCATTTAATCCTTCAGCCTAAACTTCCTTTACATGCCCATTTTATAGCAGAGAAAATTGAGGCCCAGAGAGAGGAAGAGATGGCCGAATTAGGATCAGAAACCAAGCCCTGGTTTAACACTTGGTGCAATTTGAATGTTTACAAGTTCCAAAAATTATGTAACTTAATTTTTAAACTTTTGCAATCATCTTAATGGAAAATTAAATTATAATTTTAGAGTTTAGCTAAGATAAACAAGAAAAATGCATGAATATAAACAAAGCATTCTCAAAGAGCTTTTTGTAAATTAAAAATAGAATTACCATATGATCCAGTAATTCCACTGTTGGGTATTTACCCAAAGAAAACAAAAACACTAATTCAAAAAGATATATGCACCCCTATGTTTATTTCAGCATTTATAATAACCAAAATGGAAGCAGCCCAAGTTTCCATCAATAGATAAATAAAGAAGATATGGGGTGTGTGTGTATGTGTGTGTGTGTGTGTGTGTGTGTGTGTGTGTATAAAATGGAATATTACTCAGTCATAAAAAAAGAATAAAATCTTGCCATTTACAACCACATGGCTCTGGAGAGTATTATGCTAAGTGAAATAAGTCAGTCAGAGAAAGACAAATACCATATGATTTTACTCATATGTGGAATTTAAGAAACAAAATAAAAAAAGAGGCAAGCAAAAAAGAAAACCAGACTCTTAACTATAGAGAACAAATTAATAGTTATGGGGGGGGGGGGGTTGTGTGGAGACATGAGTGAAACAGGTAAGGGGATTAAGAGTACTAAGTGATGAGCACTGAGTAATGTATAGAATTGTTGAATCACTATATCATATACCTGAAACACTGTATGCTAATTATCCTGGAATTAAATTTTTAAATGTTTATTTAGTTTTGAGAGAGAGACAGACAGAACATGAGCTGGGGAGGGACAGAGAGAGAGGGAGACACAGAATCCAACGCAGGCTCCAGGCTCTGAGCTGTCAGCACAGCAGGGCTCGAACCCACGAACTACAAGATCATGACCTGAGCTGAAGTCGGCCGCTTCACCGACTAAGCCACCTAGACACCCCTTGAATTAAAATGTTTTAAATATATTTAATTTTTTTAATGTTTATTTTTATTTTTGAGACAGAGAGAGCATGAGTGGGAGAGGGGCAGAGAGAGAGGGAGACACAGAATCTGAAGCAGGCTCCAGGCTCCGAGCTGTCAGCACAGAGCCTGACATGGGGCTCAAACATACAGACCGTGAGATCATGACTTGAGCCGAAGCCGGATGCCCAACCGACTGAGCCACCCAGGCACCCCTAAATATATTTTAAAAAGAGATTTTTTTTTGTGATAGCAAATGAGATAAGGAGTATGAAAATGTTTTGTAAATGACCAAACACTGGACAAATGGAAGTTACTACCATTTGTGATGAAGGCTGTTATATCAACCTGTTAGGCCATTTTCCCAGAGTGCTAGAAAACTAATAACATAATAACATTCAGTAGATGGGTATCAAATGCCCATCCTAATATTTAATTCTAACAACCAATACTAAAGAATAGGATTGCATCCTATATATCTATCCTTTAAGACCCAATTCCGACATCAGGAAGCCTCTCCTCACCTTTGGTTAGGTTAGGAGCCCACTGTGCTCCCATGGACTGCTCACACTATATGTTCACTGTCTATTTACTGTCCTCAAGGACAAGGAGCAAGGTGGTCTGGTTCATCTCTGTGACCCACCTAAATCAGTTCAGCCGGGGGCTTCTCCCAGCGTAAGCCTTCAGTAAATAGTGGTTGAATTAATGAACAAATCAGGGGCGCCTGGGTGGCTCAGTTGGTTGAGCGTCAGACTTCGGCTCAGGTTGTGATCTCAGGGTTTGTGAGTTTGAGCCCCGCGTCGGGCTCTGTGCTGCCAGCTCAGAGCCTCGAGCCTGCTTCAGATTCTGTGTCTCTCTCTTTCTCTGCCCCTCCCCTACTCACACTCTCTCCTTCAAAAATAAATAAACGTTAAAAAAAGAATAAATCAATCCATTAGGGGCTGCTAGCTGGCTCAGTCAGTGGAGCATGGGACTCTAGATCTTTGGCTTGAGAGTTCAAGGCCAACAATGGGCATAGAGATCACTTAAAAATAAAATATTTTTTTAAAAAATCTAAGGAAGTTTATTTTTTAATTAACATGACAAGTATATAGACCATATAATCAACAAGGGAAATAACAATAAAGCTTGGGGGAAGAGTTTTTTTAAATGACAATGGAAAGATAAATTAAGGGCAAAGGTAAATCATAAATGAATCTGCACAAACATTAACAGCTATGGAAGCTTCCATGCAGCAGCAGGCAATTGGAGGAAAGAGGCTTGACATCCCAGGTTCAAATCCTAACTCAACTAGGAATGCGTGTTTAGTCACTTCCCCTCCTACACCTGATCCTTATCCATAAAATTGCTGACCATATAGAACCCCAGGGCAGATAAAAGAATTAATCAAAGTACCAGATGTTTTGCATGCTCTGAAAAGCTGACAGAAGTGAGGGCTGTTACTGATGAAGGTCAGGAGAGAATTTGCTGGGAAGTTTACGTTTAGGAAGATCCTTTACATAAAGCTGCTCAGTTCATAAACTTGAAAACAAAAAAAAAAAGCAGTCTGATTATAGTGGGTTAAATTGTGTCTCCCAGAAAGTCCCAGTTTTAACCCTCGTGCACGTGAATGCGATCTTATTAGAAAGTAGAATCTTGGCTATTAAAAATCTAAGGATGAGATCCATCCTGGATTTAGGTGGGCCCTAAATCCAGTGAGTGGAGGTGTCTTTATTAGAAAAAAGAGAAGAGATTTGAGACACAGAGACAATAAATGGGAAGGCCATGTGAAGATAGAGGCAGAGATGAGTAGTCACGCAGCCCCAAGCTAAGGAACACCAAGGACTATTGGAAGCCACTGGAAGCTGGGAGGGAGGCATAGATGGATTCTCCCGAAGCCTCCAGGAAGAACCAAGCCTGCTAACATCTTGATTTCAGACACCTGGCCTCTCAACTGTGCAAGGATACATTTCTGTTTTGTTTTTTTTTTTTTAATTTTTTTTTTTTAACATTTATTTATTTTTGAGACAGAGAGAGACAGAGCATGAACGGGGAGGGTCAGAGAGAGGGAGACACAGAATCTGAAACAGGCTCCAGGCTATGAGCTGTCCGCACAGAGCTGGACGCGGGGCTCGAACTCACGGACCGCGAGATCATGACCTGAGCCGAAGTCGGCCACTTAACCGACTGAGCCACCCAGGCGCCCCGCATTTCTGTTGTTTTAAGCCACGAGTTTGTAGTAATTTGTTAAGGCAGTCCTAGGAGACCAATATACCAATTAAGCTGGAAGCCCAAGTAATCAACTAATTAGCAAATATTTTAAGACCCCCCAAAAAGATTCAGAAGAGTATATTTTGGGAAATGTTTATCCGTTCCACTTAATCTCTAAAAGCAGCTATGGAAAATTTGTGTTAACATCCATTGTCTTCAAATCCATGCCTTTTCTCTTTTTAACTAGTAGTTCTTGACCTGTCTCCTGGGGTGGCCCATACTTTGAATGAGTAGAAAGAATTCTGGTATCATACAAATTGCACAGACTTAGGAGACCAGATCTGGGTTCATATCGCAGCTCAGCCACCTAGAGGCTACCACATTGAGAAAATCATTTGTCCTTATTGAACCTCCATGTCCTCCATTGTAAGATGTGACTAATATTATCCGCTTCATAGGGTGAAATGAATTAATTCATGTCAAGTACAGTGCCTGACCCAGGAGATTCATAACTTTGCCTTGTCCAGAGAGCAATAGAGATCTTCTCTTTTTATTTGGGTGATGTTTGGCTGGTGGAGGAAGGGAAAGGAAGGAGCCACCAATTTTCATTTCAACTAGAAGGTGGGAAAGCATTCCAGAAAAAGAGAAAGAACAAGAACAAGTGCTTTTATTTCCAGAAGAGCTGAGGTTCCTCTGGGTGGGATCTATGAACCCCCCCTAGAAGAAGATGGACAGCGTTGGATACTTATGTATTATTCATTCAGCATAAGGTACTGACCCCAGGCACAGTAACTCCTGCATTGGCTGCCTGGGATTTGGGTGGAATTGGGGCCAAGAGAGAGAGGTCACTGGTACTCTAGTTATCAAATTCCATTCTGGACTGAGCTCCTTTGGGAAAGTTTACTGAAGTGGAAACCCTTGAAGTGTACTCTGAAGGATGAGGAGGAACTCATCAGACAGTGAAGGAACCTGTAGAGGGCAGAGGAAGCGTCCCTGAGTTCAGGAAAACTCAGATCAGGGGTTCTCAACCCTTTTCGTGCCATGGACCCTTTAGGTAGGCTGCTAAGGCCTACGAAGCTCCTCTCAAAATAATGATTGTAAGTGCATAACATAAAATACCAGAATTACCAAAGAAACCATTTATACTGAAATACAGTGATCAAATATGAATATATATTCATTCACAAATTAAAGATCTCACTACCTAATAACTACACAGTTTCAAAGTAGTGATGAACACAAAATATGTCAGCATATTTTCAAGATATTTCAAAATATTTCAAGATATTTTGCAACAACTGTAATGTGATAGGGAAACATCTGTGATTTCTGTTGGTGACAAAATTGGAAGGTACTGCTAAGTCTACTTGCGGCTTGTCACCTATATTCAAAATGGAAAGAAAAACCAGATTTCTGTAAAGATTAATGAATATAAAAATGTAGCTCTCCCATCCAAGAGCACAGCCCTCTGGACTCTCAGGCCCCAGGTTAAGAATCTCTCTTCCAGTGCTCGCTTCGGCAGCACATATACTAAAATTGGAAGAATCTCTCTTCCAAGTAGTTGGACTAGAGCATAAAAATTATGCAGGAAGGGACGACAGAGACTGGGGGCTTGTGTCTGTGACAGGAATTTTAATTTTTAAAAAATTTTTTTAATGTTTATTCATTTTTGAGAGACACAGAGTGTGAGCGGGGGAGGGGCAGAGAGAGAGGGAGACACAGAATCCAAAGCAGACTCCAGGCTCTGAGCTGTCAGCACAGAGCCCAATGTGGGGCTCAAACCCACGAATCATGAGACCATGACCTGAGCCAAAGTCAGATGCTTAAGTGACTGAGCCACCCAGGTGCCCCGGGAAAGGAATTTTTTTTAAATATAATTAATTGTCAAGTTAGTTAACATACAGTGTATACAGTGCACTCTTGGTTTCGGGGGTAGATTCCCATGATTCATCGTTTACATACAACACCCAGTGCTCATCCCAACAAGTGCCCTCCTCAATGCCCATCACCCATTTTCCCCTCTCCCCCACCCCCTTATTAACCCTCAGTTTGTTCCCTGTATTTAAGAGTCTCTTATGGGTTTGCTTCTCTCTCTGTTTGAAACTATTTTTTACCCCTCCCTACCCCTATCGTCTTCTGTTAAGTTTCTCAAGTTCCACATATGAGTGAAAACATATGATATCTGTCTTTCTCTGACTGACTTATTTCACTTAGCATAATACCCTCCAGTTCCATCCATGTTATTGCAAATGGCAGGATTTCGTTCTTTCTCATTGCCAAGTAGTATTCCATTGTATATATAAACCACATCTTCTTTATCCATTCATCAGTTGTTGGACATTTGGGTTCTTTCCATGATTTGGGTATTGTTGAAAGTGCTGCTATAAACACTGGGGTACATGTGCCCCTATGAATCAGCACTCCTGTATCCTTTGCAGAAATTCCTAGTAGTGCTATTGCTAGGTCATAGGGTAGTTCTATTTTTAATTTTTTGAGGAAACTTCACACTGTTTTCCAGAGCAGCTGCACCAGTTTGCAAGAGGGTTCCTGTTTCTCCACATCCTCGCCAACATCTGTTGTTTCCTGAGTTGTTCATTCTAGCCACTCTGACCAGTGTGAGGTGGTATCTCAATGTGGTTTTGATTTGTATTTCCCTGATGATGAGTGATATTGAGCATCTTTCTATGTGTCTGTTGGCCATGTGATAGGAATTTTTAATGGAGTGTGGGGTTGAGAAGGTAGTGCCATGCAGTTGGCAGAGACTAAGGATCCAGCCAGAATTGAACTCCAATCCTCCTTCCTATCTCCATCCTCACAAGCTGTGTGACCTTTGGGCAAGTCACTTCATCTTTCTGCAAAATGTGGATATTCACACATACCTCCCAGGGCTGTTATGAGTGTCTAATGTAAATTTCTCTTCAACCCTACAACTCTGTAAAGAGACAAGGATTTTGCATTTTGTTTTGTTGTATTTGTTTACAACTGTATTGTTTTGGTTCTTTATGAAAGAGGAAAGCTTTAGAAAGGTTGGCAGGAGACACTTGGGGATGGCAGGAATGAATAGAGCAAAGCGGACAAGATCAGGCAGACGGGAAGTTGTCTCTGGATGGACTGATCTTACGTCTCAGAGAATACACTTGAGGTAAGCAAAACAGTGCAGAGAGAACAAGACTGAGGCAGGAAATCCCCCAGAGGGAAAAGCCTAGAAGTCAGAGCCTCTGTCCAAATACCTATGGCCTGCCATGTTGCTGTTCTGCTAGAGATGGAAAAGTTCTGAGAATGGAATAACCACCTGCGTACCCACTAGTTTGCTCTCATTGTAGTCTTAAGGAGGCGGGGGCTGTTCCTTTTTTCCCCAGTTTTAGGAAGTCTTTATCTATTGTGAACAATCACCTTTTGACAGTCAAAACTGATTTCAAAGAGGATAAATTTGCACAAATTTATCAAAGAATGCACCAAACCCATCCTTTCCAGCTCTCACATTTTCTTGTAGGCTTTTTGTTTTCTCCTAAACTTCTCTTGAAACATTCTAATCCTAACCTGGATGAATTAAGGGGAAAAGAAATGTGTCTGCATCTCACCCAAGAGAGCCTGGGGGGCTGTTTTCTGCAAAGGCCATTCAGGAGCCAATGCCTTTGAGGGTAGTGAGAGATTACCAGAAGTAGGAAGGTCTGGGGCTTGGACATATGTGTGGCCTGCTGTCTGGAGGGACAGCGCATGGTAGATAGAAGGACATTGGTATCCATTAATCAAAATATTTTTCTCTACAAAAGACCAGATCCTTTGCAGGGGAAGGAGCCCATATAATGTAAGCTCTGAATTGGATTTAATTTGATTTAAATTGAATAAAGTAATATGTCATTTCTTACTTCCCTAACTTTGTGGAGTAAGATTCATACCCGCTATATAATCAACAGAAAAAAATAAAACTGACAACATCTAAATTGCACACAGTGAAATTACTCATTGACTAAAATGGATGGAAAAATCAAGGAAGCCTTCTTGACAAAATGTAGATCTGGAAAATTCATCCCAGGAAAAGTGAACTCCATAGAAAATAGAAATAATGACCACAAAAGATAACTTACAATGGCAGAAGCTATAATTATTAAACTGTGATATGGATTTTTTAAATTGACTGGTAACACAAATCATCATTATGAAATTTATACCGAAAATTATTTTTCAGATGAAGATAATTATAGTTCAATTTAAGCCAAAATGAGTAAGTTGGAAATAGATTTAATGACTGTATGGAAAAATCAAAGGTATTGAACTGACTTAATGGGATTTGTTCTGGGAAATATTTTCTCAGTGAAAAGTAATCAATATGATATAATTCCATCAAAAATTTGTATTCATAACTACAAGACAAAAACGTCCTCAGGGTCAGGTAGACTCAGCCGGTAGAGCATGTAACCTATGATCTCAAGGTTGTGAGTTTGAGCCCCACGTTGGGTGTAGAGATTACTTAAAAATAAAAATCTTTAAGGGCGCATGGGTTGCTCAGTCGGTTAAGCGTCCGACTCTTGAATTTGGCTCAGGTCATGGTCTCACAGTTTTGTGGGCTCTGCGCTGACGGTGCAGAGCCTGCTTGGGATTCTCTCTCTCTCCCCTTCTCTCTGCCCCTCCCCTGCTCATGTGCTATCTCTGTCTCTCTCAATATAAACAAATAAACTTTAAAAAATAAAAATAAAAATCTTAAAAAAAAATTTTAATCTTTAGGGTCAAAGTGGGGGCCAAATATCTTGACTCTCTACTAAAGCTCCTAGAGAGAGAAAAGAAATGAAGACGGTGGCCAAACCTTTGCTGATCTACACTTTATCAAGAAGATTTCCCTGATCCTTTTATCAATTTTTCATCAATAAAAAGTTTCAGGGATGCCTGGGTGGCTCAATGGGTTAGGCGACCCACTCTTGATTTCGGCTCAGGTCATGATCTCATGCTACATGAGATCAAGCCCCGCATTGGGCTCTGTGCTGACAGTGCAGAGCCTGCTTGGGATTCTCTCTCTTCTCTCTCTGTCCTTCCCCTGCTTGCACTCTCTCTTTGTCTCTCTCTCTCTCAAAATAAATCAGTAAATATTAAAAAAAATTTTCACTGTGTGTAATTTCACTGCTGTTTTATTTTTTCTGTTGATTATGTAGTCATCAGTGCCCTACAAGATAGGCCCCTGCCTTGGGGCCCTACTACTTAACATTCTCTTTGTCCATCCATTTCTCCATCTGTCCACTTAATAGTTACCAACCAAACAAACACCTACTCTGTGCCAGGCCCCGGCAAAGGAATCAGGCCAGGCCCCTGCCCTCAAATGATTATAATTTTAATTATTTTTTTCTAATTCTACACTCTTTCTTGTTACTTCATAGGAGAGGACCTCCAGTACAATGTTGACTAGAAGGGATGATACTGGGCACCCTTTCCTTATTCCCATTTCAGGAGGAAAGCTTTTTCTATTTTATCAGCAAGTATGATGTTAGATGTAGGTTTTTTGTGCATGCCCCTTATCAGATGAAGGAAGTTCCCTTCTATTCTTAGTTTGAAAGGATTTTATTATAAATGATTGGTGGCTTTTATCAAATTAATTTTCCACATCTCTTGAGATGATCCTATGACTTTCTTAACTTTATTCTGTTAAATTGGTGCATTATATTAATTTTCAAATGTCAGATCAACTTTGTATCCCTGGAGTTAACACAATTTGGTTGTGTAGTATTATCCTACTTATTGATCTTTGGGTTTGGCTTGCTGATAATTTGCTTAGAATTTTCACATCTTTGTTTAGCCTATAATTTTCCTTCCTGATAATGTCCTCGCTAGGTTTTTGTACCTAGGTAATGCTCATCCCATAAAATAAGTTGAGAAGTACTTCTATTTTTTCTGTCCTCTGGAAGAATCTGGACTTGGAGTTTTCTTTGTGGGAAGATTTTTTTTTTTAATAAAAAATTCAATTTCTTTAATAGAAAAAATTTAACAGAAACTACTCAGTTTTCCTGTCTCCTCTTGTGTCAGTTTTAGTAGGCTGTGTTTTTCTAGTTATCTGTTCATGTCATCTGAATTTCAAGCGTGTTGGGATATAGTTACTCACCATTTCCTCCCACAATCTTTTTGATTCATGTAGGATCTGTAGGGATGGCACTCTTTTCATTTCTAAATTGAGAATTTTGTCTTCTCTTTTTATCTTTCACCTATGTGGCCAAAACTTCATCAACTTTACTAGTCTTATCAGAGAATTAACTTTTGGTTCTTTGAATCCTCCCTTCATATCTTTGTTTTCTATTTTATTAACTTCTTCTGTCAACTTTATTATTTTCTTCTTTCTACTTCATTTGGATTTAATTTCTGGGTGTTTTTCCTGACTAGTTGAAATAGATATTTAGATAATTTATTTTCAGCCATTGTTTTCTTTTCAATATACTCACTTGAAGCCACAGATTTCCCTCTAAACATGGCTTTAGCTACATTCCACAGGTTTTGACATATTATATTTTCATTATCATTTGAATCAAATACTTTGTAATTTCTATTGTGATTTCTTTTTTGACCTTTGCATTATTTGGGGATTTTCTAGTTTTCTTTGTGTTTTTGATTACTAGCATAATCCAACTGTGGTCATTGAACATACTCTGTATGATCTTAACTCTTAGAAATTCAGTTAGACTTACATTATGGCTCAGCATATCAATAAATATTTGTGTGCACTTGAAAAGAATATGTATTCTATTGTTATTGGATCCAATGTTCTATTATGTCAATTATGTCAAAATTCTGAAGCATGTCATTCAAATTTCATTTGTCTTTATTGATATTTTTATTTGCATATTCTATCAGTTACTGAGAGAGTTGTATTAAAATATCCCAGCATGATAATGGCTTTGTCTATTTGTCCTCGAGAAATAGGCCCTGCCCTAGAGGTTATCACAGTCAGATATGAGGGCTGACACAAGTAAGTAATAATTGTGAGTATATGTTTAAACATTCTAGCAAAGAGAAACCCAGGGAACACCCAATGTTTTGGTCATATAGAACTCATGGAAGCTCCCTAAATATGGATTTTGTTTTTCCCTACAAGACCTTTGTCTAAACCACGTGTCACAAACTCAAATGCCTATATTTGAAAGGAACAGGGACAATATAAAATGAAAAGAAAACTTTAGATTTCTAAACTTGTATAATAGTTGAGGAAATGGGCTGAAAAAATTACTCAGCTGCAAATATGGTCAATCTTTCATGAGAAAAGAAGGATGACTCTGAGGGCAGAACCAAGACCCACAAGGAAGTATTCCCAAGTTTGGTCTGAATCATGTAAGTGCTTGATTTCAGAAGCAATGTGTGCCCTGCTTGATTTCAGAATTGCTATGGACCAGTGACTCCTGTGTACCTGTTTCCTCTCTATTTGAGCAGGAAGGTCGATAGCAGTTACCTTGGTCCTGCTTGGGATGTTGGGCAGGTAGAGAGAAGACAACTTGTCTCTCATTTGCAGGTGTTTGGATAAAGCAGAACTGTACTTGATGAGACTACTTGAGGAACTACTCCCAAGGAGACTTGTTTTCATCTGAATTTGACTAAAATGACAAAATTCAGGATTTCAAGTTGATACTGTGATGGGATGAGACTTTCAGGGCCTTACAGGAAGGTGAGAGTATTTTGCATGTAGGAGAGACACAAGTCATTGGGGTTAAGAAGGCAGATTATGTTATCCAGCCTCGAAGATGGCCTCCATAATTCTTACCTGTGATAGAGGGTAACTTCTAAGATGAGGTCATAAAAAGCATTGTGGCTTCTGCCTCACTCTGTCTTGGATCTTAGAAGGTGACTGCCATGTCATGAGAACAGATCCACATTCTGAGGAACTGAGACCTCCTGCCAATAACCAAGCTTCCCATAGAACCTTCAGATGACTGCAGCCCTGGCTGATGTCTTGACAGCAACTTCATGAGAACCTAGAGCCAGAACTAGTTAGTTAAGCCATTTCCAATCCTTGACACAGAAAATATGTGAGACAATACACATCTATAGTTTCAGGCCACTACATTTGGGTGTAATTTCTTACACAGAAATAGATAATTTATACTCCCACTTGGACGGCTCACACTTGAACTTTAAAGAACTACATCTATTTACAGCATAGAGGATGATTGTTATGGCAATTGAACTTACATCATCACTAATACACTAATACATCATCACTGATATAAAGCTGTCCCTCTGAACGAACCATTTCTTGAGCCTCATCGCACACCCATCCTTCACCTGCTATCTCCCACTCATTCTCCAGGATTTATCTCAACTATTTCCATCTCTAAGAAGCCTCCTATTCCCAGGGACAGAGAGACCCTATATTTTCCTCTGCAGCAGCACTGGTCACTCTAAGCAGAAACTGGCTAGGTTCAGGTCTGCCTTGTGTAGCAGATGTCAAGCAACTTGAAGGCAGGACCCTAGGCACGGGGCCAGGCATGGGACAAGTAGGGAGAGTCAGTGAGTGCTTACTAAATGATTTAATGAGTTTGGAAGCAGTTTCTCACCCCTGGGGGCCTTGGTGAATTTTTAGGGCCTCTGTGAAATGGAATTCCTGTACTCTTGAGGTCTTCAGGTACCTTAAGGGAAGACTCAGTAGACCCCTGGGGAACTCCTTTGTACTCCTTTGTTAGGCCCACAACCAACTCAAAAGACAGACACCTCTTAAGGAGATTTTCAGGAAAGGCTCAGGGATTCATGGTTGTAAGGAACAAAACCATGACAAAAATTTCTGGCTGATTTAAGAGAAGGAATTTATTAAAGGAATATGGGACTAGGGGTGGCAGAGTAGCTCAATTGGTTGAGCACCCGACTCTTGATTTAGGCTGAGGTCATGATCTCATGTTCATATGGGTTCAAGCCCCACATGAGGCTCTGTGCTGACAGTGTGGAGCCTTCTTAGGATTCTCTCTCTCCCTCTCTCTCTCTGCCCCTTGCCTGATCTGTCTCTCTCTCTCAAAATAAATAAACTTAAAGAAAAGAATATGAGAATAGCACATAAAAAGATGCTCAACATCTTTAGTTGTTAGGGAAATGCAAATCAAAACCACAATGAAATCCTTCAAATTCACTGGAATGACTAACAATTTAAAAGACGGATAATAACAAGTGTTGGCAAAGATGTGGAGAAATTGGAAACTCCATACATTGTTGGTAGGAATGTAAAATGGTGTAGCTTCTGTGGAAAACAGACTGGCAGGTCCTCATAGTTAAACATGGAGTTATCATATGACCCAGCAATTCCACTCCTAGGTATATATCCAAGAGAAATTAAAACATATGTCCATACAAGAATGTGTACAAGAATGTTCACAGCAGCACTATTCATAATAGTCAAAGAACAGAAGCAACCCAAATGTCCATCAATTAATGAGTGAGTAGACAAAATACAGTATATCTATATAATGGAATGTTATTTCACATAAAAAGTAATGGAGTACTAATACAACATGCCACAACATGGATGAACCTTGAAAACACTACGCTACATGAAAGACACTAGTCACAAAAGACTACATATCGTATAATTATATTTATATGAAATGCCCAGAGTAGGTAAATCCATAAGTACACATAGTAGCTTAGTGGTTGCCTAGGGATTAGAGGGTGCTGTGGGTTGAATTGTGTCCCCCCAAAAGATATGTTAAGGTCCTAGCCCCTGGTACCTATGACTGTGACCTTATTTGGAAATAGGGTCTTT
This sequence comes from Panthera leo, assembly GCF_018350215.1. Lineage (NCBI taxonomy): Eukaryota > Metazoa > Chordata > Mammalia > Carnivora > Felidae > Panthera > Panthera leo. The sequence continues at coordinate 57,994,844 of NC_056688.1, read as the reverse complement.
GAAAACATAATTAAGATGTAAACTAAGAGGGGCACCTGGGTGGCTCAGTTGGTTGAGCCTCCGACTTCGGCTCATGTCATGATCTCATAGCTCGTGAGTTCGAGCCCCGCATCGGACTCTGTGCTGACAGCTCGGAGCCTGGAGCCTGCCTCAGATTCTGTGTCTCCCTCTCTCTCTGCCCCAACCCACTCACATTCTGTCTCTGTCTCTCTCAAAAATAAATAAACATTAAAAAAAAGATGTAAACTAAGATAAGGACTATAGAGTAGGTTATGTTCTTTTTTTTATGTTTATTTATGTTTGAGAGAGAGTGGGTGTGCACACGTGAGTGTGGTAGGGGCAGAGAGGTGGGGACAGAGGATTTGAAGCAGGCTCTGCACTGACAGCAGAGAGCCCAGTGTGGGGCTCGAACTCACAAACCATGAGATTATGACCTGAGCTGAAGTCAGATGCTTACCAAATGAGCCATCCAGGCCCCCAGGGTATGTTCTTAATCTAATATAAGTGATGTCTTTATAAGAAGAGAACAGACACACAGTGAGACGCACAGAGAGATGAATGCCACATGAAAACATAAGACACAGAGGAGAATGTCACTTGGTAACAGAGGCAGCAATTGCAGTGATGTACCTGCAAGCCAAGGAGCACCGGGGATTGCTGGCAACAGCAGAAGCTAACTGAAAGGCTGGAACAGATTCTCCCCTAGAGCCTGCAGAGAGAGCCTGGTCCTACCAGCACCTTGATTTTGGACTAGACTCCAGAACTATGAGAGAATACATTTCTGTTGCTTTAGGCCACCCAGATATTTTGTGTTATGGCAGCCTTAGCAAAGTAGTACAGGTGACTAGGGAGAAATGGGGAGTGATTCCAAGGTGTATGGCCTTTTTTGGGGGGGCGATGAAATGAAATGTTCTAAAATTCATTGTGGTGGGACACCTGGGTGGCTCAGTCGGTTAAGCATCCAATTTTAGCTCAGGTCATTATCTCATGGCTCATGAGTTCGAGCCCTGTGTCAGTCTCTACTCTGACAGTGTAGAGCCTGCTTGAGATTCTCTCTCTCCCTCCCCCTCTCTCTGTCCCTCCCCTACTCACTCCATCTTTCTCCAAATAAATAAATAAACTTTAAAAAATCAAAATAAAATTGATTGTGGTGATGGTTGCACAATTCGGTGAATATACTCAAATCACTGAACTGTTTATTGAGATATATCTGTTACATATATGTATATATGCGTATACACACATGTGTGTGTGTATACACATATATAGGTTACATATATATGTTACATATATGTATATATGTGTATACACACACGTGTGTGTGTATACACATATATAGGTATATATATATATATATATATATTTTTTTTTTTTTTTTTTTTTTTCCTTCAGTGCTAGGGTGCCTGGGTGGCTCGGTCAGTTGGGCATCTGACTTCGGCTCAGGTCATGATCTCGTGGCTTGTGAGTTTGGGCCCTGCGAGGGGCTCTGTGCTGACAGCTCAGAGCCTGGAGCCTGCTTTGGATTCTGTCTTCATCTCCCTTGCCCCTCCCCAACTTGCACATTCTCTCTCTCTCTCTCTCTCTCTAATATAAATAAGCGTTAAAAAAAATTTTAAGTGGTATTGGGGAGCTCACAGAATCAACAAGAGTCAAACGGAACCAGGTATAGAGCCAAAAATATCACCTCAAATCATATGAAACTGGTCTGGGGAGAACCCCACAGTTGCTTTCTGAAGGATCAGCCACTACAGACTTAAAAATTATTATTAAATGAAGCAGGTCCTCTTTTTTATATCGAGGAGATGTATAATTTACATATAACAAACTGCATTCATTTGAAGTGTATAGTTTGATGAGTTCTGACTAATGTATATATCCCATGTGACCACTATCACAGTCAAGATACAAGATATTTTCATCACCCCCAAAAGTTTCTCTGTGCCCCTTTACAGAGAGTTAGTTCCCTGTAGAGGGAATCTCCACCTCCAGCCCAAGGCAAGTACTGATCTGTATCCTGTCCACTTCCTGAGCCTGCTTCTCCAACCTTCACCCAACACCCTTCCGATAAATTCCTTTTCTTTAAGTGAGCCAGAACTGGTGTCTGTGTTCACAACCAAACATCCTGGCTGATAAAACAGGGAGAAAACAAAGTAAGGAGAAGGGAGGAAAAAAGTAACTCAGACAAAATCTATCCACTCAGATATATAAAGTGCAAAACCAGAGGAAAACAACTCATACATTCCTCAGGGATACATCCCCTTTTGGGTAAACCCATAAAGAAAACCAAAGGCATGACTGTGCAGTCTGGGTTATGGGTTAGCAAGTGTTCTCGATACCTCCCGCTGCTGTGAAGAGAGTGGACTCCCCCGCCCCACTGAGGTTGAGCTTGGCCATATGACTTACTTGGGCCAGCCGAATATTAGTAAGCACGAGATGAGCAGTGCCTTAAACGTGCTTGTGCTGCTGTTTGCCGTGGCTCTCCCACTTCAGTGAGCTGCCAGGAGGAGAATAGGCACCAGGTAGACTCTGATCCTAGTAGGGTGGGAGACACATGGGGCAGACCTGGCTCCAGTTCTGCAGTCTGGAGCCCCACCCAGACAACCCATGGCCTGAAGTAGAGCCACCCCACCAAGCCCAACCTAGATTAGTGCAACGTGCAGACCATGAGAGTGAGGCAAAGGCTTGTCAAGCTGTGAGGCAATACGTGGCATTTTTGTGGCAACAACTGATGAACACAGTGAGCAACAGCCATTTCGGGAAGGGAGAGGAAGGGATGTGATCAGGGCTTCAAAGTATTCAGGCTGAGTGGTGGGCTTACAAGTGTCCATCACGTCGTTATTTAAACTATACACATCTATTATACATACTCTGTTATTCACAATTTTTTTTTCAAAGCTTAAAAAAAAAGTGAGGGAGGAGTGTGGGGCCAAGGCCTATAGCAAGCATTTCTGGGCTGAATGGAAGGTGGCTTGGGAGCGGGTGGGCAGATATGAAGGGCTGGTGCAAGAGGAGGATGGTGGGGACTGCACGGAGCCGAGTGCAGAGATAGGCAAGAGTGGTGAAAAGACAGTGCTTGGATCCAGATGGTAGAATATTAGATTTTACTTCCTACTTCATCCTTCTCTGGATTTCCCAAATTTTCTACCGTGGACATATATGACTTTTGTAATCAGAGAAAAGAACAAAAATGTAATGGGAGACGCAGGGGGTCACTTCCCAGCAGGCATTCTCTCCTTCCCTGTTGATAGCATGAATCATGGTCCAAGTCAGCCATGGTCACATTTCCCTGTTCCCTGTGGCTGGGTCAGTGGAGCCTGGATGCCCCAGTTCTGACCAGTGAAATGAAAGGGGATTTCCCCTGGTGGGAGGTGGGGGCAGAGTTTTGAGAAAGCTTTCTCTCTGTGATAAAAAAGAGGATAGACAAGGAGGGAAGATTTTGGATGTTGTTGCATAATGGCATGATATTTGGATCTGTAGCAGCCATCTTGCAACCTTGAGGGGAGATGTTGCCAAGGTGGGTGGCTGAGGGGAGAGATGGCAAGGTCCTGTGAGACAGGTTACGCACTGAGTCAATTCAGGGACTTTTCTGCTGACTTCTTGTTAAATGAGATTATGAAAATTCTACAGCTTAAGTTGCTTTTGGCTTAAAGTTTTGTTTTGTTTTGTTTTGTTTTGTTTTGTTTTGTTTTGTTTTTAGTAATCTCTACACACAACATGGGGCTCAAGCCCATGACCTGGAAATCAAGAGTCACATGCTCTTCCAACTGAGCCAGCCAGGTACCCCTTAAGTCACTTTTGGTTAGGAAGACTCAATTACAATGACAACATCCTAATTGACACAGAATGTTTTTTCAAGTGTAAGGTGAGATACATCGGATGGCCTTAGAGATTCATTCATCTCCCTAGACAGCTAGCCTCATGATCTCAGCTACAGGATTTTAGGGGTTCCCCCTTTCTTTCTTTCTTTCTTTCTTTCTTTCTTTCTTTCTTTCTTTCTTTCTTTTTTTTAAGGATTTTATTTAAGTAATCTCTACACCCAACATGGGGCTGGAACTCACAACTCTGAGATCAAGAGTCACATGCTCTACCAACCGAGCCAGCCAGGTGCCCCATAGGAGTTCCCCTTTTCTAACTAGGCTATTTCCTTGACAGAGGTACTTCCAATGTGACATAGTCACATAGCTGTTCTCTCCCCATACCCATTCTTTTTAAAAGTTCCTGGGCACCTGGGTGGCTCAGTCGGTTAAGCAGAGGACTTTGGCTCAAGTCATGACCTCATGATGAGTGTGAGCCCTGCATCGGGCTCACTGGTGTCAGTATAGAGCCTGATTAGGATCCTCTGTCCCCTCTCTCTCAATCCCTTTCCTGCTTGTGCTCTCTCTCTTTTTCTGTCTCTTCAAAAATAAATAAACATTAGCCTGCCTGATCGTGCGTGTTCTGGCCACTCTGTGCCCTTCTGCATTTGGCATCGCCACAGCTGCCCTCATTCACTCCCCACCCTGCCACCCGCAGCCATGGCACCAGGCCAGCTCTCCTAGTTTAGTGTCTCTGACAAAACGGGCCTCGTGGAATTTGCCAGAAACCTAGCTTCTGTTGGTGTGAATCTGATCGCTTCTGGAGGGACTGCAAAAGCTCTCAGGGATGCTGGTCTGGCAGTCAGAGATGTCTCTGAGCTGACGGGATTTCCTGAAATGTTAGGGGGCCGTGTGAAAACCTTGCATCCTGCAGTCCATGCCAGTATCTTGGCTCATAATATCCCAGAAGATAATGCTGACATGGCCAGACTTGACTTCAATCTTATCAGGGTTGCCGTCTGTAATCTGTATCCCTTTGTGAAGACAGTGGCTTTTCCAGATGTAACTGTTGAGCAGATTGATATTGGTGGAGTAACCCTCCTGAGAGCAGCAGCTGAAAAGCATGCTCGAGTGACAGTAGTATGTGAACCCGAGGACTATGTGGCCACGTCCACAGAGATGCAGAACTCCCGACAGTTAAGACACCTGCTTGGAGACTAGATGCCATTGAGCCTTGAAGGCTTTCCCTCGTACGGCACAATATGAGGAAGCAATTTCAGATTACTTCAGGACACAGTATAGTAAAGGAATATCTCAGATACCCTTGAGGTATGGAATGAATGCTCACCAAACTCCTTCTCATCAAAAGCGCTGAAGCCCAATATTCCCATCACAGTTCTAAATGGAGCCCCTGGATTTATAAACTTGTATGATGCTTTGAATGCCTGGCAGCTAGTGAAGGAACTCAAAGAAGCTTTAGACATTCCTGCTGCTGCCTCTTTCAAACATGTCAGCCCATCAGGTACTGCTGTTGGAAATTCCACCAAGTGAAGATGAGGCCAAAGTCTGCATGGTCTACGATCTGTATAAAACCCTTACACTCTGGGGCGCCTGGGTGGCTCAGTTGGTTAAGCATCCGACTTCAGCTCAGGTCATGATCTCACAGTTTGTGGGTTCAAGCCCCGTGTTGGGCTCTGTGCTGACAGTGCGGAGCCTGCATGGGATTCTCTCTCTCTCTCGGTCTCTCTCTCTCTCAAAAATATTTTAAAAAACAACAACAACCCTTACGCTCATATCAACTGCATATGCAAGAGCAAGAGGGGCTGACGGGATGTCTTCATTTGGTGACTTTGTTGCATTATCTGATATTTGTGATGTCCCTACTGCCAAAATTATCTCCAGAGAGGTATCGGATGGTATTGTTGCCCTAGGATATGAAGATGAAGCTCTGAAAATACTTTCCGAAAAGAAAAGTGGGAACTACTGTGTTCTTCAGCTGGACCCGTCTCACAGTCCAGATGAAAACGAAGTTCCAACTCTCTTGGGTTTTCCTTTAAGTCAGAAGAGAAATAATGGCGTCATCGACAGGTCATTGTTTAGCAATGTTGTGATCAAGAATAAAGATTTGCCAGCGTCTGCGCTCAGAGACTTCATTGTAGCCACCAATGCTGTGAAGTACACACAGTCTAACTCTGTGTGCTATGCCAGGAATGGTCAGGTTATCGGTATTGGAGCAGGACAGCAGTCCCGAATACACTGCACGACCTTGCAGTGGATAAGGCAAACTATTGGTGGCTTAGACATTATCCACAAGTGTTTTCAATGAAGTTTAAAACTGGAGTGAAGAGAGCAGAAATCTCCAGTGTCATTGATCAGTGTGTTACCAGAACCATAGGCGAGGATGAAGATTTGGTAAAGTGGAAGGTACTGTTTGAGGAAGTCCCTGAACTACTACTAACTGAAGCAGAGAAGAAGGAATGGGTTGAGAAACCTAATGAAGTTTCTACCAGCTCCGATGCCTTCTTTTCTTTCAGGGGTAACGTAGACAGAGCTAACAGGAGTGCTGTGGCATAGCTGCTCCTTCCGGCTCCGCTGCTGACAAAGTTGTGATTGAGGCTTGTGATGAACTGGGAATCATTCTTGCACATACGAATCTTCGGCTCTTTCATCATTGATTTCATTGCACAGCATTTTATGGTTTGTTCCATAAATCGCATGTGACATTTTGACAAATACATTTTTAAAAAATTAAAATATTAAGTCTTAGTCAAAACAAATAAATAAATATTTTAAAAAATCCCTTCTTTTTTAATCACTCATGCCAGCCAAGTGTGTTCCTCCTCCATCTCAACATTACTGGAACAGGGCCCTTTCTACTGTGACTCTGGCAACAGGGCAGTGAGAAGTGTGTTCCAGGGGCTGCTTGTCCCCTACTCTCTGCCTGTATGGTTCCCCTTTTCATGTCCTATTTAATATCTGCACTGCCGAGTAGGGCTAGTGGTAAGTGTCCCATAACCTTTTTGCATGACAAAATATCACACAAGGAGGAAACGGAAAGATAGCGACAGTAAAGCAGACATAACCTAAAATTGACCGATGTCACTATTTACAGATTGCAACCGGTTCTGTCCTCTGGACCAGCCTGCTCCTCAACTTGCATGTTGATTAAGCGCCAGGTGTGAGAGGTGAGAGTCAAGGTCTTTAGAGCAGTGGCCAGGTCTACTTATGGAGACCTCCCCAGTGGGCCCACTCCTCATGGCCCTTCCTTTACCAGGTCTTCTTTCAAGAAATCACCAGTTCCTTCCATCTCCCCAAAGAGTGAATCTTTTTTTTTTTTATTTTATTTATTTTGAGAGAGAGAGGGTACATACAAGTGGGGGAGGGGCAGAGAGAGGAAGAGAGGATCCCAAGCAGGCTTGGAGCCAGGAGCCAGAGCCAGATGTGGGGCTCCATCCCATCAACCATGAGACCATGACCTGAGCCAGAACCAAGAGTCGGGAGTTTAACCGACTGAATCACCCAGGTGCCCCAAGAGTGAACTTTTAAAAACAGAAATCACATCACACCATTTCCTTGTCAGAAGCTCTCCACAGCTTTCCATGGGACTTGGTATGTGTTCGTTCCTGTCTGTTCACCTGGGTGGGAGGTACCCCAGAAATCTGAGGATCCGGGACAAGCCCCCAGTTTTTATTGAAGCCTCCTACACACCTCACCTTCTCCCACAGGACCTGAGAGGAGGGAGAAGCTCCAGAGAAATGGGGCTTCATGGCTTCAGCCATGTAGACACGTCTAGTGTCCTCCCAAATACTGTGTTCTGAGAATTCCAAGGCCACAATCTCTAACACCGGTTGTTCTTTAGGAGGAGCCTTCAGTTGCCCCTCCCCACTCCCCATCCTAACTATCTCCTCCCCATGAAGGACAGACTGCTAGTGGAAATCATCTACCAACCACAGGGCTAACTTTACAGGTACTACCCATGCTGGGGACGGTCAGGTCACGTTGGCTATAAGGAGTGCTCTAAAAATGCCAGCCCAGAACAGAGGCCAGTTAATCAGGTTCTGCACCTTGGCTTAAGCTTTGGAAAAGTCCTGCACTGACCCCCCCCCCCCGCCCCCGCCCGCCCCCGTGCCCAGCTTCGGTGCAGTAACCAAATATGGCCACAAGAGGGAAGTAATGCATCTTCCCAACTGCAGGGGTTTGGCTTCCACCAGGAACAGCTCAGATGTGTTCACCCTGCTAAAGCAGAAGGGCCAGATGGAGATCTGCGGGTGTTCCTGTGAAGGCAGATAACCTGATGTGTCTTTAAAATGACATTCTTTAAATACTTGCTCAAATGTATTTCATGGGGAAGAAAAGAAACTGCTTTTCTAAATAAATAAAAAACTAAAAAATTATATATGTAAATACATATGTAAGTATGTAAATACAATATTGTTTGTTTTTTTTTTTTAATTTTTTTTTAACGTTTATTTATTTTTGAGACAGAGAGAGACAGAGCATGAACGGGGGAGGGCAGAGAGAGAGGGAGACACAGAATCGGAAGCAGGCTCCAGGCTCTGAGCCATCAGCCCAGAGCCCGACGCGGGGCTCGAACTCACGGACCATGAGATCGTGACCTGAGCTGAAGTCGGAGGCTTAACCGACTGAGCCACCCAGGCGCCCCAATACAATATTGTTTTTTTAATGTTTATTTATTTACTTTTGAGAGAGACAGAGTGTGAGCCGGGGAGGGGCAGAGAGAGAGGGAGACACAGAATCTGAAGCAGGCTCCAGGCTCTGAATGTCAGCACACAGCCCAGTGCAGGGCTCGAGCTCACAAACTGTGAGATCGTGACCTGAGCCAAAGTCAGACGCTCAACTTACTGAGCCACCGGGTACCCCCAGTATGTAAATACAATATAAATAAACATATATACACATACTCCTTGTGGGTAGCAACTAGGAGGGTCATAAAGGAGACTGGTGGTGTTTCTTGATCTGCGTGCCAGTTACACAGGTAGGGTTCATTTTGTGAAAGTCCATCAAACTGTACTATGATTTGTGTACTTATCTGTAAGTATGCTGTGCCTCAAGAAAAGTTTATTAAAAAATCAATGGTCAGGGGCATCTGGGTGACTCCATCGGTTAAGCATCCAACTTCAGCTCAGGTCATGATCTCATAGCCTGGTTTAAGCCTTGAGTCAGGCTCTCTGGTGACAGCTCAGAGCCTGGAGCCTGCTTTGGATTCTGTGTCTCCCCCTCTCTCTCTCTGCCCTCCTCAGCTCGCTCTGTTTCCATCTCTCTCTCTCTCTCAAAAATAAATAAACATTTTTAAAAAATCAACGATCAATTAAAAACTATACTCTTTATGTTCAAAATAAGAGGCTTATGCAAAAATGACAAAAAGTTTTTGAGAATTAATAGGTAATCTATTCACAAGTTTCAAAATTCAAATGATACCAAAGGGTGAATGAAAATCTCCCCTACTCCTGTTCTTTAGGCACTCAGTTCCCGGCTATAACACTTATCTATTATTGTGCAATAAATTGGTCCAAACTCAGTGGCTTAAAGCAACAACCACTGTATTTGCTCACGACTCTGTGGGTCAGTGATTTGGGCTGGACCCAGCTGGGCAGGGCTTCTGCTGGCCTTGCCTGGGGTGAATCATGTTGCTTCAGTTTTTTGGCTGATGGATTGAGGCTACAGGCCTAAGATGGCCTCACTCACAGGTGTGACTGTTCAGGCTGGCTGTCTGGGGGCCTCTCTTTCCCTGTGATCGCTCTCATCTTCAAGGAAGCTTCTTTGCGTGGTGGTAAGAATGGAAACTGCAAGGCTTCCTAGGCCCAGAGCTCTGACATCACTTCAGTGGCATTCTATTGGTTAAAGCAGGTAACCGGCCAGACAGCTTTGAGAGTGGGCAAAAACAGACTCCACCTCTTGATGGGAGAACAGCACAGTCACATTGCAAAAGGCCACACACACAAGGACTGGGAGGAATTTGTGACCATTTTTTTGCAATCTACCACATCTCCCATGGAAATTCTTACATAGCCCTCTAGAAATATTTTGTCCGTGTTTAAACAAATGCATATGTACATAAGTATATGTGTTTAATATTTATGTAAAATTCATATATATGCAAATGCCTCCACTTCAAGTTAGACACCTAAGAGCCTTTCCTAAATTCTCCCTTTCCCTTAGGATCTACACCCAGTCCATCAACCAGCTAATTAAAAACTCCAAAGTGCATGCAAAATTTATCCACCTCTCGCCATCTTGTTCTAGTGCTTGTGAAAGCACCCTTGATTGTTGCTCACATGACACTCGTGCTGATTCAGATCCTTGCAGAGGCCACAGGGACCTTCCAAGGGGTCAGGCCCTCCTCCTGTGGGCGTCATTCTGAACTTGATGGGCACTGAGTTCTTTGCATTCCCTCCTTGTGTTCAGTTACTGTTCTCGAAACATAAATATTTTCTATATGGAGAGGTGGAGTACAGAGCTCTAACTCCAGCCACGAGCTGTGGCAGAACCGCGCCCTGTGTTCTGGTATTGCTCGTGTGAGGGAACTGGGGCCTTGGTGTCTTTTCCTGCAGGCAGAGTTCACTCAGTAAGATTCCACCAACCAAGAATGTTGTAACAGTGTGACCTCACTGCTTCTGGGAGGGTCTAGCAAATTTTCCCACTTCCTCCCCAGAAACCAGATCAAGGGGTGTGAAGATGGGATGTCTTTTTCAAGACACCAGAGTCCAGTGTCATCCTTTACTTAGAATATTGGTATCTATTTACCCTACGTTTACCTCATCAAAGGAGCCATTCAAGCAACTTCTTCCTAAATAAAGTTCTGTTCCCAGGAGTCTTGTTGTCTAAACCCAAATGTATTGGCTATTGTTCCCAGCAGCCCTTCCTCCCCTCCTACCCCTTCATTTTGGAAACAGAACTTGCCCTATATGGGCACATGACAGAAGCTGGGCCAGTCAGAATCCTTCCCTGGGATTTTTTCCTCCTGGAGCTGGCGGGTAGGAAAGAATGCAATAGACACAGAGCCTGGAGAAAAGAGTGAGAACATACTTTTTGCTTAAGCTAGAGTCAGCTTTCTGCGTGTACAACCAGAAACTGCCTAATACAGGCCATTTCTGAAAGTTCCTCCTGACCAGGCACACTTATCTGTAAAGGACTGGGATGTATGCCATTTTTTATGACCAGAAGACAAATGTGTTAGAGTTCATATTGAAAGTACCCGTACCCCTACTGCTAAAGCATAACACTAAAATGTAATCCCCAAAATACTTTCTGTTATCATCAGGCTTTCTTCCCCTTTGGAAGTGGAATGGGTTGCCTAGACAGGATATGTGTGTAAAAGGGCCATGGTACAATGCATTGCAAGCCACTGCCTTGCACAGTCAGGTCTTAGGGATATTCAGTCTGACGGCACCAGGTCCATGAGTCCTAACCTCTGCACACTGTCTAACCAGTGTATTGGAAATGTCGATGGCAGGGAAAAATCCAACCAGACTGACCAAGGAAGTTGGTGCAGCCAAGATACACATCACTGGAATCAGCAACAGGGACAGATGTGGAAATTTCTGGAGTCCTTCAAAAGGCCCTCACTGAGGAGACATAGCTGTGGATGATGAGTCTGAGTGAGTACAGGTCCTACCAGGCCTTCTAGATTCTCAGCTGCCTCTCCTTTCCCTCACAACTGCATCCCAGCACTAACCCAATATCTGACACAAAGAAGCATTTGGTAAAACTTGGTTAAACCAATAGGTAAATCAGTAGCCCTCCTTTAATTCCTAGATAGGCCACATTTCTGAGAAGTAGCATACAAGCGCAAGGCTGGAGAGCCATATCCATGAAGAACATAAGACAACACACCTTTTTTGAAAAATTCAGTCATCCAAGTCCACTTCCTGCTGGTGCAGGTTCAAGGGTCCAAGGAGTATTATGAGGGGTGAGCAACCAGAGGCTTCTGCAGGCTGGGTTTGGGGTTTCCTTGATAGCACAATTCCTTAAAAAATTTAGTAGACCTTTGGTCTACTAAACAGACCAAATAGGTCTATTTGGTTCTGGTCAGTTTCAGTGTGAGTAACCACAGCCAAAGACCTCATCTAGGCACGGTTTTCGAGCCTGAAGACTCTGATCTTTTCCTTATCACTCATTCCTCCAGCTGGATGATGGCTCTCTTCAGACCATTTGAAACAATACGCATGGGTGGGAAAGCACCATCCTTCCTTGCCAACAGGCTCACTGCTTTTCTGAAGAGGGTACTTGTCTTATCTCCTCCTAAAGCTGCCACTGTGCAGTTAACAAACTGAAGTGCTTCAGTGCAGAAGCAATTGGCTTTTTAAACTCTACAATACTCAAAATTAAAGGATTCTTGGTCCACCCAGATTATAGGTAATAGCAAAGTGTTCCTCCCTTAGTAAAGCTGTACAGAGTGGCTAGCTCTAGTTTGAGTTTCGTTATTTCTTTCTCTCCAGCAGGATTTTGCTAGAAGTAGCAAGAAAGAGCTGGAAAACATCAACATTCTAAATTTCCCTACCTTTCTACATTATTACACTGCATTGCCACAACCTCAGGTAGCCTATGATCTGCCTTTCAAGATGGGGTAGCTAGAATTTGAAGCTTACCACTCAATGAATCATCCCTTCCAGTATTCACAACCTGTGTAGTACCCTCCCTTGAAATCTGGGCTGGTCCTGTGACTAACTTTAAGGCCTTAAGAAAGTCTGGCAGCTTTCACTTTTGTCTACTTGGGATCCAGCTGCCATGTAAAGAAGCCCAAGCTAAGTCACATGGGTGGAGAAAGAGGTCACAGCCCTTCCAGCCATCCCACCCACACACATAAGTGAAGGCATCTTGGATATTCCCTCCCCAGCCACCATCTGACTCATCAAAGACCCTTGTGAGACCGGCAGAAGAGCCACCCAGTTGGAACCATCACCCTTCAATGCACAGAATTGTGAGAGGTAGTAAAATGTTCATTGTCTCAACCCTTTAAGTTCGGGGATGGTTTGCCACACAGTAATAGGCAACTAACGCAATTTTTGGATCAAATGTTTTACTACTGTATAACAAGAGTCACAAGCTTTCCAGTCTGCAGTGCCTGAGTCCTTGCCATCTGCAACCCAATGCACTCATCAATTAAGCACCTCAGTTTTGTTACTTGCAGTGATCTATTTCTAGATAAAAATTCAACATTAATTAGAAATAGGTTTACCTATGACGGAAAAATTAACGTGATGGTGGCTTAAACTAAATAAAAATCTATTTCTCTCTCACATAGATTTAGTCCAGAGATAAGTAATCTAGAGCTGGCTTGACCCTCCACAATTTCAGGGACCCAGGCTCTTTTTCTCCTGTTCCACCATCCTCAACACATGACTTTTCTCTCATGGTCCAAGATGGCCACTCAAGCTTTAGCCATATGGCTGCCTTTCAATCAACAGAAGGTGAAAGGGACGAAGAAAGATATGTCTCTCCCTCAAAGGCCATTTCCTGAAGTTGCACAGGACACCTCTTATATCTCATTTGCCAGAACTTACTCACATGGCCAAATAAGTTGGAAGATATGCTGAGAGAGGTGGTCCTAATTCCAAGTGGCTATGTGTCCCATTGTAAATCTAGGATTCTACTAAGGAAGGAGAAGAGTGAATTTGGGGGATAAACTAGTAATCAGTGCTCTGATTACACTGGCTTTCTAGTCAATTCTGTTTTCTAGAGAGCAAGGCTCCTCCTCTGTTCTCATTTTTCATACTTCCTTTTGTCAACTCTGAAAGAAGAATAAAATGGAGAAAGAAAAGGGGGAGGTGAAGGGGAAGGGAGGGGAAAGGGACAGGGGAGGGGAGCGGCAGGAGCAGGGGGAAGGAGGAGAAGGAGAACAAAGAAAGAGAAAGAGGATGAGAAGGGGGAAAGAAAGAAATTTGTTAGTGTTACAGTTGGAATTAAATTAAATTTACATAGTAATTTTGGAGAATTGACAATTTTATGAATTTCTATCTTCCTGTCCAAGAACATGGCATGTCTTTTCATTCATTCAAATCTCATTTTATATTTTTAATACAATTTTATGGTTTTCTCTTTATAGATTCTATACTTTTCTTAAGTGTATTCTGAAGTATTTCATAGTTTTGGTTGCTCTAGAGGTAGTTTTCCTCCCAATTTTGTTTCTGAGTCCTCACTCGAAGAGTAGAAGAAAAGACTAACACCTTTGCGTCCAAGTACGAGACAGCAGCTTTTAGCAGTGGGTGCTCCCGCAGAGAACAACTGGAAAATCTAGATGAAATAGCCTCCCTGTCCACTCAAGAACAAATGTGTAAAGGGGGTGAAGAACTTCTCAACCAACCAGGCCTGGGCACTAAGCTTCCGGAGGAGGAGGTACCAGCGGAAAGGGGAGCCAAAAATCTGCTGCTGTTTTTTACACCTCAACATAAAGGTTTTTTTGTTCTTTTTTGTTTTAAGGTTTTATTTTTTATTTTTATTTTTTAATATTTATTTATTTTTGAGAGAGAGAGAAAGAGAGCATGAGCGGGGGAAGAACAGAGAAAGAGGGAGACACAGAATCCAAAGCAGGCTCCAGGCTCTGAGCTGTCAGCACACAGCCTGATGTGGGACTTGAACTCAAGAGCCATGAGATCATGACCTGAGCTAAAGTCAGACACTTAACTGACTGAGCCATCCAGGCACCCCAGGGTTTTATTTTTTAAAGTAATCTCTACACCTAACGCGGGGCTCGAATTCACAACTCCAAGATCAGGAGTCATGCTCTTCTGAGTCAGCCAGGTGCCCCTCAACATAAAATGTTCTTAAAAAATTTTTTTCTTTTTGCTTTCTATGTTTATCTTATATGCTGTCACTTTTTCCAATTCTCTCATTACTTCTAGTAGTTTTTACTAGAGTCTCTTATGTTTACTCGGTATATAATCTTAACAGTAAAGAGAATTTTATCTCTTTTTTTCTTAAGTTTATAAGCTATTTTACCATGAGGCTCTTGCTAAACCTGCATGGAATAACTGAATACTTGAAGAATGGAAAGAGTTGCTAAATACCTTGATAATGGAATCAAAAAGTTCACTAAAATGTTTTGAACTCCTTACTTGCAGGGCTTTCTATCGGCCCTTGTGTTAATCCTCATAACATGGCAGGAGGCAGGCTTTGCTCTCCCCGCTTACAGATGAGGAAAGGACACTCAGAGAGGTTAGCTAACCTGTTCAAAGTCTCTTACTGGGGATGGCAGGGGGAATGGGGAGCCAGGGCAGGGCTGCCACCTCCTCCCCTTCTCTCCACCATCTGGCACTCGGTTCTGAAAGGAGTTTTAAGCTCTCCTAAGGGAACCATCTGCTGAGGCAACACAGTGAGTGTTATGTGTAAATCTGCAGGGAGAGCAAATGATGGCTTTGTCCCTCTTTCAACCGTTTACCCATTCATTCTCTTCATGAACATGTGTGGAGCACTGAGCACTTATTCTGTGCCAGGCCCTGCACTGGGCACTGGGGACACAGGGATGATTAGGCCCAGTGACTACAGGATAGGCAGCAAGAGAAAGTGCTTTCAGGCGGAGGGAGCAGTGTGCACAGAGAATAGAATGAGTCCTCCTGGGGGCCACAGTGGAAAAGGAAGCAGGAGAAAAGAAGGAGCCCTGCATAAGGTTGAGGGTATCAGGGTATTTGACACAGGGCTGTGCCCCCTTGACCCTCTCACTCTGGTCTGCCCAGTTGCCAGACAGGTTTGGTTCTGGAAGGAACCTTGCTCAGTGTTCTCCACAATGTGGCACAGCAGGACTCGGTGACAGCAGGGGGCTCTGTGCAGCCTGGGTGCCATGGAGGGGTTTCATCCTGCCTTGAATCTGCGCTGTTGGCAAACTGGGAGATGCCGTAGAGTTCTATGCAGAACGAGACCAGTGTCACTCTCCCAGAGTCAAGGGAGAGAGTCGTGTGTGCAGTGATGGTAGGTATGTTAACAGTTCTCTTGGTTTTAGGCAGAATTTTTCAGTCAATTAAAAAAATTTTTTTCTATACCAAGAGTCAAGGGGCATACCATTAACAATTCAGCATAGTTCTCATAAAATGAAAGTTCCCATCAATTTCACCCTGAGGTGAAAGAAGATAAAAGCCCAGAAGTGACTGACGACCTGATACATCAAACCCCATGATTTGGATCATCTTCTGCTTAACAGCAAACCAGCCAGGAAAAGAAAATCCTCAATACTTAGATCAAGATAAGCCCATCTCTTTTTTCATGAGAAAGATCCAAAATCCATAAAAAAACCAAATCTGTGGGGTGCCTGTGTGGCTCGGTTGGTTGAGTGTCTGACTCTTGATTTCGGCTCAGGTCACGGTCCCAGGGTCATGGGATCGAGCCCCACGTGGGGCTCCACACTGAGTGTGGAGCCTGCTTGGCATTCTCGCTCTCTCTGCCCTTCTCCCCTGCTCATGCTCTCTGTCTCTCTCTCAAATAAATAAAAAAACCCACAAATCCGTAAAAAGAAACCAAATCTATAAAAGTACAAGTGGAAAAAGCAAAAGCAAATTTAAAACCATACGGGTAACAAAAGCACCTTTTGTTTAGGGGCTTCATACAGAACTCCATGGCCTGTGTGAAGAGTCAGATCAAGTCTCTGGAGGAATGTTGGCTAAAGATGAAAGACCTAACAGCTTCCCTTGGGGAAGGCAACATACATAATAAGTTGGAATCAGGAGGTGGAGACAGTATTTATGACCAGACAAGAAGAGCCAGGAGGACACTGGCTGATATTGAAAAGTCGAGTGCGCATTTAAAAATCCAAGATGGAGAGAGACGTCAATTCTACATCAACACTGCTAAAGAAGGGAACAGAAAAGCCAACAGGACAGATCATCTTAAAAGCCTTCAGGTTGAGGGGCATCTGGGTGGTTCAGTGGGTTGAGCGTCCAGCTTTGGCTCCGGTCATGATCTCCCAGTTTGTGGGTTGGAGTCCCACGTCGGGCTCTGTGCTGACAGCTCAGAGCCTGGAGCCTGCTTTGGATTCTGTGTCTCCCTCTCTCTTTGCCCCTCCCCTGTTCGCACTCTGCCTCTCTCTCTCTCTCAAAAATAAATAAACATTAAAAATAATATTTTTAAGTAAAAATTAAAAAGTCTTCAGGTTGAACAAACCTCCACTGAAAAAGTACAGACCAAAATCTCCAGGGGAGAGGATGTGAAGTGATAAACTTTATCAAGAGGAAGAAATGGAGTCTCTTGAGAAATTATCTGTCCGGAAAGATTATCACTTGGAGCAAGAAAAGGAAAGTTCTGAAGCAAATGACAAGATGAGCATGCAAATGAAGAGCTGAAGACCTTCAGAGTGCAAGTCAAAGACCTTGAAGGGGTGCCTGGGTGGCTCAGTCGGTTGAGCGTCCGACTTTGGCTCAGGTCATGACCTCACGGCCTGTGAGTTCAAGCCCCGCGTCGGGCTCTGTGCTGACAGCTTGGAGCCTGCTTCAAATTCTGTGTCTCCCTCTCTCTCTGCCCCTCCCCTGCTCATGCTCTGTCTCTCTCTCAGAAAGAAATAAACATTAAAAAAAGACCTTGAAGAAAATCTGGAAAGCATCATTTATCCTTTTATTGCCTTGAACTAAAAGATCATGACCATTGGACAAGAGCACAGGAGGCTGAAAGGAACCTTTTTATCTCAAGAAAAGAGATTGTAAACATGAAACAAAGAACAATGGGAGCCATAATTAAACTTGAGCTTCTAGATGATGATCCAGATGGAGCAGTTTTCAGGGAGCAGTTGCACTGCCCCCCATCTCTGGTATGGGGTGCTGTTTCTTCTGAGATAGGAGGGTCTCAGTTCCCCTTCTGTCAGACACATCTGGTGTTTTCAATAGATTCAAATGGGAAGTTCATGACAAGACATCTACCTCCCCCCTGTATCGGTAAGGGTTCTCCGGAGAAACAGAACCAGTAGGCTACATATTCATATATAAAGAGTTATCTCGAGGAATTGGCTTATGTGACAGTGCAGGCTGGCCAGTCTGACATCAGTAAGGCAGGCCAGCAGGCTGAAAACTCTCAGGCAGGGGCTGAGACTATAGTCTATAGACTGACTAGTCTTCTTCCTCAGGGAAATCTCGGTTTTGTTCTTAAGGCCCTTCAATTAATTGGATGATTATTGAGAATAACCTCCTTTACTTAAATTCAGCTGGTTGTAGAGGTTAACCACATCTACAAAATACCTTCACAGCAACACCTAGATTAGCTTTCGATGGAAAAGCTGGGTACTATAACCTAGCCAGGTTGACACAGAAAATTGATTCCCTATGCCCCAGGAAGCCTGGATACTGGTCATCCCTCACCCCATCCCAAACCCACGGCTTTCCACCAAGAAGTTGTGCTCTTTATACTCCCTCATGGGCTGGGTTTTTCTCTGGACACTCCCAACCAGGAAATGGAAGTATATCACCTTCCGGGTCCATTGAGCCTCCACATAACCCTTCTACTCAAACTCCTGAAACACAAGAAGGGCCCTATACCATTTCACTTAATTTTCTTCAAAATTATTTTTGAATTATCTATAACTTTTTAGCTTAAAAGCTTTTCACAACCCAACAATAAAAAACAAATAACCCAATTAAAAATGGACAAAAGATTAGAATAGGCATTTCTCCAAAGAAGATGTACAAATGGCTAATAAGCACATGAAAAGATGCTCAACATCATTGGCTATTTAAGGAAATGCAAATCAAAACCATAACAAGATAATACTTTTCACCTACTTAGGACAGCTATAATAAAAAAGATGGACAATGACAAAGTTGATGAGGATATGGAAAAATTGGAACTCTCATACACTGTTGGTGGGAATGTAAAGCGGTGTAGCCCCTTTGAAAAACAGGTTGATAGCATGAAATGTTAAACATAGAGTTACCATATGATCCAGCAATATCACACCCAAAAGAAATAAAAACATATATCCACACAAAAGTTCTCACACACATGTTCATAGCAGCACTGTTTACAATAGCTAAAGAGTGGAAACCACCCAAATGTCTATCAACTGATGGATAAATAAAATATGGTATATCCATACAGTGGAATAGTATTTGTCAGTAAAAAGGAATGAAGTACCCTGAGATGCCTGGGTGGCTCAGTCGGTTAAGTGTCTGACTCTTGATTTCAGCTCAGGTCATAATCTCTCAGTTCATGAGGCTGAGCCCCACATAGGGCTCTGTGCTGACAGCACGGAGCCTGCTTGGGATTCTCTCTCGCCCTCTCTCTCTCTCTGCCCCTTCCCTGTGTGCATGTTCTCTCTCTCTTAAAATAAGTAAATAAACTTAAAAAAAAAAAAAAGGGATGAAATACACATACAGATACACGCCACAACGTGGACAAACCTTGAAAACATCATGTTAAGTGAAAGAATTCCATCACAAAAGGCCACATGTTGCATGATTCCACTCAAACAAAATGTCCAGAAGAGGCAAATCCATAGAGACCAAGTAGGTAGTGGTTGTTGCCAGGGGTTGGGGGAAAGGAATGACCACTAGAGGGTATAGAGTTTCTCTTTGGGGTGATGAAAATGTCCTGAAATTATTTAGCGATGGTGGTTGCACAAGTCTGCATATATTAGAACACTGAATTGTACACTTTTTTTTTTTTAATGTTTATTTACTTTTGAGAGACAGAGAGTGACAGAGAATGAACAGGGGAGGGGCAGAGAGAGAGGGAAACACAGAATCCGAAGCAGAATCCAGGCTCTCAGCTGTCCACACAGAGCCCGACGTGGGGCTCGAAACTACAAGCCGTGAGATCATGGCCTGAGCTGAAGTCTGACACTTAACTGACTGAGCTACCCAGATGCCTCTGAATTGTACACTTTAAAAGACTGAATTTTATGGTATATATGTCACTAGATTATTATGAAAAACCTTTCACATAACTTTTTACTTTCGATCAAATTGCACCTTAAAATAAATTTCAGAATTTTAAAACAGAGCTAGTGTGTTATTCGCATTATATCATACTGTCTTGAAAATATGAGTGGTAAAT
Source organism: Panthera leo (assembly GCF_018350215.1). Taxonomy (NCBI): domain Eukaryota; kingdom Metazoa; phylum Chordata; class Mammalia; order Carnivora; family Felidae; genus Panthera; species Panthera leo. Next base: position 57,975,063 of record NC_056688.1, on the reverse strand, counting down.
TTTAACTTGATGAGCTAGTTCACTATTCTCTAAACAATATATTATATGAACTGTTCACCCACTAGAGACATTTTAAATAGCCAAATACTTGTTCTCTGCCAATGGTTCTATGCACCACAGTTACAAGAGAAACCTGAAAGTTACTTGTTAGTTTGTTGGTCTCAATACATTTCAGTTGATTAAACAGTCTCTCAAAGCCAAGACTTTTGAGCTGGGACTCCTGCTATGCTTTCAGCATCTCTCACCTGTTGACCCACACTCTTTCCAACAGTCTACACAGCTCTGGAAATTAAAGACAATCTCAGCGGTAATCGTCATGGCTTCAGGGTCTATGAACTCCCAGGAATTACATGCAAAATGTGATATGTGTGTGCATTTTTTCCCGAGAGCAGAATCTACACCCTTTATCAGCTTCTCAAAGAGGGTCATTGACCAACATTTTAGACACATATGCCAGATGAGGCTGCATTTAGATTCTGTACAGGTACCCGTGGTTTTAGTTTGCCACTCACCATTCTCCTTTTTCTTGTCATAGCATCCCCTCTTTGGGAGGGTGGTGGAGGACTCATCCCCCTGAATTACACACTGTTGCAGGAGAATCTTCTCTTTTCATATAGTTGCTAAATCCAGAGTATGTAATCTAGGAGCTGTCTGCCCTGTTCCCCCACTCCTCTATGAAGGACACCAAACAGCCCCTCACAGAGGGGAGCAAGGAGAGTTGGGGAGAGGGGCAGAATCCAGGTCTAGATTTCCTGAGGCCAGCTCCACCCTTTCCTTCCTTCCTTCCGTTCATCCTTCCTTTCTGCTTCTCCTTCCCTTCTCTACCACCTTTCTACCTTCCTTCCCTCTCTTCCTACGTTCTTCCTGCCTTCCTTTCTTCCTCCACTTCCTTCTCTTCCTTCCCCTCCTTACCGTCTGTATTCCCTCCCTTACTCTCTCCCTTCCTTCCTTGCACTGTGAGGCGGATATTTAATTAGGAGAAGGCAGGGGTGGGACGTTTCAGGGTCAGAAAGGCACTGTGGTTTGGTAAAGCTGGTTCCTGGGGATGCACGGAGACGTAGGAGCTCAGCGGCTAATAGGATTGGTCATGGCGAATCCTTCAGCAAGGCGCGCACAGCACGAAGGGGCGAAGCTCCGGGGTGGCTCAAGGTCAGGATTACAGAAATTCAGAAGCGAGAGAAAGCTTAAAGAGCCAGGCTGTGCAGCCAGGGCTGGGGTGATGGCACTGTCCGGCCAGGCTGGAGAAAGCAGATTTAGCCACGCCCCGACCGTGGGAGGAGGCCCGTCCCGCCCCTGCTTCGGGAATCTTAGAGATACTAGGCCAAGACCACAACCAAATTACCGATGATTTGTTACCCAATGAACTGAATGAAGGTCAGCAGCTGAGATCAGTCCGGGAGGTTGGGGAGTGACTGGAGAGGGAGGACGATTTTTCTCTAGGATCTGTATGCCTCCTCTTACCTCCCCCTTCCGGCTCCCACTTGGTAGCATCTTCCTGATCCCTTTATCTCTTAAGGCGCTCAGGAAAATGACCCCCTGCAGGAACCTTCTGGGAAATGCTGCCCTGGCCGCCCAGGAACCATGAGTCCTGCAGCCCCGGTAAGGAACAGGTCTCTGGGACAGGAAGAAGGGTCCAGGGCAGGGTGGGTGCCCCTCTCAGACAGGGTTTAGGACCAAGAGCCCTTCAGGCCCTGACATCCCTGTTCTCTGAATGACATCCTGGATCTGCTCTTAGTTGGGGTTTGGTGGGGTTAAGCTATTTAGGAAATGATCCTGGAAGAGGAGCCCAGGTTGTAGATACAGAAACAATATTCTTTCTCCAGTTGGGCCTCCTTCATTTTTGACTATGCCCTAGAGAGATCTTTTCTACCCACAAATCAAACCACCTAACTCTCCATCTTGAAACCCCCACCCCCAAAGCTCCAGTCACTATGTCATAATACCCAAGTAAGTCTTGAGCCTGTCATCCCAGGCTTCATGTTATGTCCTTGCAAAACCTGTAGCTTCATCCCTTTCCACTCCCCATGCCCTCCCCACCCCTGCACTGTACTTTCCAAACACACTGAAATACTGCATATTCTTTTGAACTTTCCTTTTTAAAATTTTTTTTTTTAATGTTTATTCATTTTTGAGAGACAGAGAGAGACAGATAACAAGCTGAGGAGGGGCAAAGAGAGAGGGAGACACAGAATCCAAAGCAGGCTCCAGGCTCTGAGCTGTCAGGAGAACCCGACACAAGGCTTGAACCCATGAACCGTGAGATCGTGACCTGAGCTGAAGTTAGACACTTAACTGCCTGAGGCACCCAGCTGCCCCATCTTTTGAACTTTCTGATCAGTGCTCATATGATTCTCTTAGGTCTACCCCCTGGGAAACTACTCATCCCTCAAGAACCCTTTTTAGCCTCCTTGGGAGGCCTTCCTGAACCTCCTGGGCAAAGTCAGACTCTTTTCTCCCATTGTTAAATCATACCCTGTGCTCTACTTGTGTTTCCATTTAGTCTATCCCACCAGACTGGAAGCTGGGAAAGGAAGGAGGGAAGGCCTTGTCAGGTGCTCCTTTGTGCCCTCCACTAGCATCCAGAACAGTGCCAGGCACAAACCGAGTATTGAAAAAACGTGACAAGACTAGGAGCCTGGCTTACTTACTTACTACCTTACTTTTTTCTACAGAATGAGTTAATGATTCTTAGGAAATGTATTTCATGATAAATGAGCGCACAGATGTCTTGGCAAAATAAAATTGCAGGTGCATCTGCTCACCTGTGCTCCAGGTCAACACAGGGTTTCCACCCAGGACAGGCCTTGTGCAATCCAGCTCTAGGGCTTCAGACTACAAGTCCCAGAATGCCTCGTGATCGCGCATCTCTCCCCGCCCCATCCCCTCCCAGGAGATGGGGCGGGACCTGGGGGCGGGGCCCAGGGGCAGCCAGGCCCGGGGCGCAGCCCGGGTATTGATGCCCCAGGCTCTCTGGGGCACACAAAGCGCAGGCGCAGCAGGTTGGGTAACAGCAAGCATCAAGTAGCGGCCGTTTTGGCAGCAGCATCCGCCACAGGTGTAGACAGGTGGGTGCATCAAGGGGAGGCTGGAGAGGGAGTTTGCACCTGACCCTCTTTGTCTGACCAGTGTAGGGCTTGGAGAGGGGAGGGAGTGGCAGGAGAAGTAGGGACAAAGCCAGGCGTTCCAGCTCAGGTGTTCCAGCTCTTGCTACGCAGCAACAGGTGTAAGCAGGTGGGGGAGGGGCAGAGCCACCTATTCGCAAGTAAGTCGCCCTCAGGAACAGAGGGAACCTGGATTCCAGTCCAAGCTCCATCGCATACACGGACAAGTCGTTTGCTGTCCCTCAGTTTGTCCATCTGTAAAATAGGAGTCAAGATTCTACCCATCCAACAGAGTTACAGTGGGGACAAGGTGACGTGGTATAGTACATGCAGTGGTTTCAGAACTTGGCTGCACATTAGAATCACCTGGGATCTTTAAAAACTATCAGTGCTTGCCTCCCAGCCCCAGACCTTCTGATTTAATTGTTATGGGGTATGACCTGGGTATTGAGAGTTTTAAAAGCTCCTACTGTTGTAATGGTTAGAAGTTGGGACTGCTGGGTGTGAATGCTGGCTCCTCTGTTTACTAATCGAGGGGATCTGCGTAAGTGGTTGAAGTTCTCCAGGCCTGTTTTCTGGGAGTAACAAGGATTTTCATGAGGTTTCAATGAGATAATAGACAAAAGCACTGAGAAGCATATCCAGCATATAATGCTCAGTCAATAATAGAAGCTATTGAACTATTATTTTACACACTTTGTAAACGGCTCAGGTGAGATTCAAATGGGAGGGAAGCTTTTTTTTTATCATGAAAGTCCCTCATTCATTGTCATGATTCTAATATTCTGTGCCGACAGCATTTCAAATTCCCAGGGTTTCCAACATTGTTAACTGTTCCCCACTCCAGCCTCTACTTGCCTCATAGACACAAATCTAGAAACAGAAGCCAGAGAGAAGGGACATGGCAAAGGTTTTGGAGCTGAGATTGGAATTCAGGCTCCTGACCCCCACCCCCGCACAATGGGTGGCTGCCCTGCTGACCCCACGAGGACAGTGCTCCCATTATCTTTCTAGAGCAGAGAAGGAGAAGGAGACCGGCAGGCTTGCCCTTGTTTGTTTACTAACACTCTCTTAAACGTTTCCACGTTTTCTCGGTGGCTTCCCCAGGGAGGGCAGGGCTGGGGGCTTCTCTTTGGGGAGCTGCCCCGGAGCTGCTGATGAGGCTTGTGTGTCCTGTGAATCCTCTGTCCGACAGGTTCCACCTGACTCCACCCTGGAAAGTCCTTTTGAAGAAATGGCCCTGGTGAGGGGCGGCTGGCTGTGGAGACAGAGTAAGTAACCTTGGGCCAAATCCTCGTCCATTGTGTACCTTGTCCAGGGACAGGGGTGAAGGAAGTGGCTTGTTAGGTGTGCCACAGTGAACACTTCTCCCAAGAAACAAGACCCTTTTTACCCTTTCTCCTTTGTTTATACTCTTTCCTCTGCTTGGAGTGTCCTTCCTATTCCTGACTGCTTGGAAAATGTCCCCTTCTGGGAGAAGCCTTCTCTGACTTTTCCTCTAACCTCCACTCCGCCTCTGCTGTAGCACCAAGCTGGGTTAGAGGCTCCCTACACTGTTCCCAGTGCGTTATGCATACCTCTGTTATAGCACGGATCCCCCCAAAATGTAACTGCCTTCATCTATGGGTCTTACCACTCCCCCACTCCATACTGACCCCAGACTGTGAGCTCCTCGAGGGCATGGACTGGGTTTGATGCTCTGCATATCCACAGCACTAGCCCAGGGCTGGCCATGGAACGAGGCTCAGAATAATATGAAAATGCCTCTATGCTTTGGGATCTGTAAAGCCTTAAGAAGCTTCTTTATGACTTTGCCTTTTCTGTTAAGATTTTCAGTCGTAAAATGTCCAAAGGTAGGGCTCAGGCTTCCAGACCCACCTCTGACCAGAATCATGATCTGAAGAAGAGCTCTCCTGGGTTAGGGGTTCTCCAACACCCCATGACCCATTCTCAGTTCATTCAATTCAGCAAACACTGAACCCAGGTCCTGCTGGGTGCCAAGTCCAGGGTGGGGAGCTGTGGACACCCCAGTCCGGTAGAAGAGGCTGACACTACAGAAACAACTGTCATACAAGTGCAAGATAAGGGATTAGATGGAGGCTCAGGGTAGGAAGAGGCCTTTACCCTTGAAACTTGGGGCTTGGCCTTGGAAGCCCCCAAGGAAGGAATCTGGTCATTCATTTACCATTCAACACATTTATGGAGCTTCTGCTATGTGTTAGGCCCATAAGCACATAGGGAGGCACTGGGTAAGCAAGGCAGAAAGAGGTTCTGCCATCATTTCAGGGGGTAGATAGACAAGAAAGGCATGGTTATAACACTGGGGGCTGCGGGTGAGGGGATTCTGGGAGCCCGTCCAGGGCTCCTGCCCCCTAGCAGGCTCTGAAATCAGCCTGCCTAGCAAATGTGAACTTTTGCACAGGCTCCATCCTCCGCCGCTGGAAGCGAAACTGGTTTGCCTTGTGGCTGGATGGGACCCTGGGCTACTACCGTGATGAGACTGCACAGGACGAGGAGGATCGTGTGCTCATCCAGTTCAATGTCCGCAGCATAAAGATCGGCCAAGAGTGCCACGGTGAGAAGCCCTTTTCCCTCTGGCACTGTGACTATGTCCATGGCCCTCCCATTGTGTCTGTCTGATAACATCTGCATGAGGCTCTTGCCAGCTTCAGAGGGCTTCCATAGACATTGCTTCTGGGTCTCTCAACTCCAACTCATGTGGGTTTGAATTAAGATAGCGGTTCCTTATTGAGTTCCTACCCTGTGCTGGGCCTGGGTCCTGTGCTGGGGTCACAGAGGTAAGTCAGACAAGGTTCCTGCCCTCTGGGTGCTAGAAACTGGATAAAGATGAAAAGAGATAAGGAGGATCAGAGAGGTTAAGTGACTGGCCTAGAGTCACAGAGCAAATCTCCTCAACCAGGGCTCAGGCCACAGTCATAACAGGGTAACTGATAGATGTCTAACTATGGCAATAGGCAACGTGGAAAGGTTGAAAGGCTCTGAAGAGTAAAGCAGAATCCCAGAGAAAGTGTGTGAGATCAGAGGAGGTTGGCAATGGCCAATAAACAGGACCTGGAGGTCCGTCCCTATTCTTGTTTCTGGTTTACTGGGGCCTGTGCCCCGTGGAAACCCCATATGTGTGTGTCTGTCTCTAGATGTGCAGCCCCCAGAGGGCCGGAGCCGAGATGGCCTGCTGATTGTGAACCTCCGGGAGGGCTCCCGCCTGTATCTGTGCGCAGAGACCAAGGACGATGCCGTGTAAGTCCTCTCAGGAGAGGATAGGGAGAGATCTTGGGGAACGTAACCGGATGCTTCCTCCTCACTGGGCCTTCTGATTCCCAAAGTGTAGGAAGAGGGGACAAAGATCAGTCAACAGGGAAGAGGTTGGGCAGAGTGGATTTGAATGGCTCGTGGTGATTGGTGTGGTACCCAGAAAAGTCCTCACATCACCCTGTGATGGAACCTGGGACTAAGGAGGGAGGAGAGGGCACACTGGCCTCTCCTCAGGTGTGTGGTCCTTGATCATACATCGTGTATTTAGCAGGCTCTGAGATGAGCCCTCACTTGGGGGTGATACAAAGGAACAGACAACTCTGTGGCATCCGTAAAGGACCTCCCTTCCCACTGCCTCTTGAGGAGACGCCTTAGTGGGTGGCCTTTGATCTGAGGTGGAGACCCTGCCCCGCCTCACAGAGGCAGCCCACTGTGTTGCAGAGACATGCCAGTGTCTGATGCAGATCCACACTGTGAGGCCGGGTGTGTCTGCTTACTCACATTCTTTCCCTTCCTACCCTTGGGCTGAGGGGTCAGTAGGCCTTTGCATTGTAGGAGAGTGAAAGAGATGGGGTGTGTGGGAGTGGGGGAAGCTGAGCTCTGGCCCGACAAAGCACAGAGCCGCCTTGTCCACACTAGCTAGGTGCCATGGCAACCAACAAAGGCCTGATTGTCCTGTGTCCACTCGGCCCTCACGGGGCTCTGGGGTCAGAGCGTTGGGGAACTGTGTGTGTGTAGGTTTGGGGTGTGGAGGTGAGCTGCAGCTAGAGAACCAGCCCAAGCATGCCAGAATCCGAAGGCCCCAAAGAGACCACCCAAACCCAGCTGTCTAGTGTCTAGACGGGGAAACTGGAAGAGGGGCAGACTGTGGACTAAGAATGAATTAGGAGGCTCCAGCTCAAATGAGGGCTCTGTCTGTGTGACTGGGGTGGGAGAGGGGTTTTGTCTACCCAAGGGGGTCAAGGGGACCTCCCCCCTTTACAGGAGACTGGGGCTGAGGCTGTGTTGAGGACGAAAGTCTTAACAGCTAGGGGCCCAATCTCCCAAACTCCCTCCTCAAGGTCTGATGGGTTTGCTTTGCAGAGCGTGGAAGACGGCGTTACTGGAGGCGAATTCTACCCCGGTGAGCCCCCCATTCCCTCCTTTTCCCCTCCCCACCCCTTCCTGCCATGGAATCATGGGTGACTCAGACTCGGTCTCCACCTGCCAGGAATTCTCAATTCCCATAAATGTGAGTGAATAGGCTTGTGTGGACTCAGAGACTGTGAGTCCAAGTGTAAAAGGACAGAAGACAGACAACTGGTGCTTGGAGAAGAGAGAGAGACTGTAGGGGGTGGCATGTAAGCTGGGGCAAAGGAACTGTCTTTTATTGAGCAACTATTATGTGCTAGGTGTGACACAGGTGCAGTTCCACCTACTCCTGACAACAGTCCTGTGAGGCTGGGATTATTATTACCTCTCTGAAAAGGATAAGATTGAGCTTCATTCATCCACACAACAATTATTTACTGAGTTCCTACTATATTCAGGCACTCTGAAAAAGGGCAGGGATCAGAGGTGAACTAAGTAAAGAGATGTTGGCCCTGTTCTCCTGGGTTCAATCTAGTGGGCAGCCGGGTGTGAGGAAGCAACTACTCACACAGTTAATGATTCTATTGCAACGGTGTTAACTGCTTTGACAGAGATGTGCACCGTGCATTCAATGTGTGACCACCTTGGTGGCCTGGTCCAGATGGGAGTTCAGACAAGGCTAAAGATGAGACCCTGAAGGATAAACAGAAATTGACTGTGTAGAAGGGGTGGGGTGGGGTAAAGGGAACAGCTTTCCAGGCAGAGGAACTGCATGTGCAAAGGCCCTGAGAAAGGGTAAGACTTCAGTAAGTTTAAGAACAGAATGAAGGCTGGGGCAGCTGGAGCTTAGGAAGGGAGAGCAAAGGGAGTAGGAGGGTTGGCAGGGCCAGGCATTATGGGATGTGTTAAGATGTTGGTTTCTGCTAAGAACACCAGGAAGTCATTGAAAGCTTTTAAGCAGTGGGATGATATGAACAGATCAGACCAGATTTGTGTTTTAAAAATATAGTCTGGCTGGTCAGTAGGGAATGGCCTGTAGAGGGTAAGAGTGGATGCCAGGAGACCAGTTAGAAGGCTGGGACAGAGTCCTGGTGACTGGCTGGAGGTCTGGTCTAAGGCCTTGCTAATGAGGATAAGACATATTTAGGAGGTAGAGTCAATAGAGCCTAGTGATTGATGGAGGTGTGGGTTTGAGGAGCTGCCCTAGGCCCCCAGCTCAATGATAGCCCAGCTTGGCCTTGACCCCATCTGCCTGACTCCACATTGTGTGCTTGCTCCTTCTATGTGTGGTGCAGTGGAGCCCAATCTCACTCAGAGAGACTCTGCTGGAAAGTAGCAGAGAAGACTGGATTGTATTTAGAACCCTTCTTAGACATGCACCTGCTGAGGGCTGAGCATTGTGCTCAGTACCTGCCATCAGTTATATCATTTAATCTTCCAACAGCTGCGGTAGGGCTGTACTTTTAGTTCCATTTTACAGATAGGGAAGTTGAGGTTCAGAGAGGAAGTGACTTGTCCAAAGCCTCATAGTCTTAAGTCAGCGGAAGAGCCTGTATTGGAGCCTAGGTCAGTGAGATTTGGAGGGAAGGGCATTACTGGTAGAAAGAACTGCATGAGCAGAGGTGAGGGGTGAGATGTGCACGTGTGTGTGTGTGTATGTGTGTGTAAGTGCCAGGAGTCTGTCCTGGCTGGACAATAATACATGGAGGGAAAGAAATGGGGGAAATGACCTCTGAGGAGCGTTGTGGGAAATGACAAAGGGCATTAAGAAGGGGGGACTTGGCCAGACTTTGGGGAGCAGATTCAGGCTTCTGGGTGGAGACTGGATTAGAAAAAGCTGGAAGTGAGGAGGCTGGAACAGTAGTCTACAAGGCAGAGACACCCCTGTTGGCTAACCTGGCTCTGAGCTCCAAATTCCCCATAGGCAGAGCAAACGAGTCCCACCCAAAAGAGGCAGAAGGAGGTGAGGGCTGACCGTTCTGTTCTGCACTCTGTGACTCTATGAAGCTGCCTTGTCCCTCCTCTGCCTGTGCACCTTCCTGCTGCTCTGTTTACCATAGTCTCTGCTCTGACCCTCTACTCCCCCTCCCACTGTCCGCCGTCACACACACCTGTCTGATCCCAGGGCTTGCTTGAGTGGAATGTGTTTGTGCCTCAGTCTTTGTACCAGTGTCTGCGTGTCTCTGAGTGTTCATGCCTGTGTCCGTGACTTCTCTCTGTTCTGTGCCTATGTAGGAGTGACCTGCGCTTTGTCCCTCCATGTCCTGCAGATTTATACCCCACTCTGGACAGAGGCTCTTCCAGGGAATATAGGGCCAGGGTCACAGCCAAGGACAAGGCTGGGAGGCCAGTGAAGGGGAGGACAGGTGGGTGGGAGGGCAGATCAGAGTTGTTCTGTCCTTTCTGGAGACTGAGAGCCTCAGCAGCCTAAAACCGGTGAAGGTGGGCTAATTATGGAGGGACACTACTGATCCTTCTCTGGGTAACTTTGGCAAAGTGTCCCCCTCTGAGCCTCCCTCCATTACCATGGGCTGAGGAGGAAGAGGACCACTCTTTCCCCTGCCCAGCTGGCAGAGGGCTCAGGTTGGGCCTGTTAAAAACTGAGTTTCTCCAGATATAGAGGGCCACTGACACCTCCCTCCCTCCCCCTTCTTGGGTTTCTGTGGCTTGAGCAGGCCCCAACCGGAGCCACCGTCCCTCCCAGGAGCCGCCGGGTTTGCCCCAAGGTCAGGTGTGTGACCCGCTCGTGGAGCCCCTGTAAGGTTGAGAGGCGGATCTGGGTAAGTGCTGGCTCAGCCCTCCCTGCCTCCATTCTGGCCACAAAGATGTGCCTCCAAAACTGGGCCTAGTCACATCCCTTCTCTGCTCACAAACATTCCATGGCTACCTATCACTCACAGAACACCAACCACAGTCCCATTCTCAAGGATCCAGCCTGAGATCTCAAGGATCTCAAGTCCCATTCTCTCAGGATCCAGCCTGAGCCAATCTCACCTACCACATCCCCTCATCCCCTGTGCTGTAGCTGCTCCTCCAGCTTCCCAGCTGCACCAGACCTCTTGCCTCTTCCCAGGCTTTGCACATGCCGTTCTCTCTGCCGTAAAGACTCTTAGTTTCCTTATTCCTCTGACAAACTGATGCTTAGCCTCTAAGAGCCACTTCAAAGGCTACCACCTCCTCAGGGAGGACTTCCCAGACCTCCAGGTATTGTCACTCCCTTCACAGCCTGCTGGATTAATGCTTAGTATCATCTTATTAGGCCTCGTTTCAAGTCCCTTTATTTCGGTCTCTATTCTCCCATGAGACCTGGGACTTCCTCCAAGGCAAAGACTGGGTCTGATCAGCTCTGCCCCTATGGAGCCTGGCTCAGTGCAGTGCTGGGTATACAGCAGGTGCTCAATGAGTACTTGGTGATAGGGACAGTCTGTTTTTTGTTTTTAATTTTTTTTAACGTTTATTTTATTTTTGAGACAGAGAGAGACAGAGCATGAACGGGGGAGGGGCAGAGAGAGAGGGAGACACAGAATCGGAAACAGGCTCCAGGCTCTGAGCCATCAGCCCAGAGCCCGACGCGGGGCTTGAACTCACAGACCGTGAGATCGTGACCTGAGCTGAAGTCGGACGCTCAACCAACTGAGCCACCCAGGCGCCCCAAGGGACAGTCTGTTTTGACCCTCCTTCTTCCCGGTGCATGGAGCTGGGGCACAAGTGGGCCTCAGGCAGTGTTCACCAAATGAGCGAATGAGTGAATGACTAAAGGGAGGAAGGAGGAGTGAAAAACCTCTGTTAATGGCATCACTATCACATATCATAATTTAGTCCACATCTGTCTCCCTTCCTCCTACCCCAGAATTTCTGGAAAGCAGGATTGGGGGATGAATCCTATCTCTGTCCCCAGTGCTCAGCAGGGCATGGGGTGGGTACAGTGGGGGCCTATCTTCGAGTGCTGGTGGTCTTATAGTCAACTGTGAACTCCTTTTCTAGTACAGTGGTGTTTGATGTGGCTGTGAGTTAGAATCACTTCAGGACTTAAAAAAAAAAAATCTAAACGTTCATATCCTACCTCTGGATGCTCTAATTTTGTAGGTCTGGAGTGGGGCCTTGGAAATCTGTGGTTTAAAAAAGTTATTCAGGTAATTCTGATGTCCAGAACCACTGAACCCAGAAGGCTAGGTCTACCTAGGTTCAGGTGCATAGACGTGGCTCAGTTGGATTCTCACTGTGCCTTGGGAGTGGGCATTGTAGGAAAGACATTGTAGGAAAGACTATCCCTATTAACAGATGTAAAAACTGAAGCTCTGAGAGGCTACATAACTTGACCGGGACACTTGATTCTTCAGTGGCAGGACTAGGATTCCCATCCCAGCATTCTGAGACATCCCCCCTACCCAAATGAGGATGTAAGTTTGTTTAAAGATTTTTTTTTAAATGTTTATTTGAGAGAGAGAGAAAGAGAGAGAGAGAGAGAGAGAGAGAGAGAGAGAGAGAACACAAGTGGGGGAGGGGCAGAAAGAGAGGGAGACACAGAATCCAAAGCAGACTCCAGGCTCTGAGCTGTCGGCACAGACCCAGATGCAGGGTTCAAACACACAAACAGTGGGATCATGACCTGAGCTGAAGCCAGAGGCTTAACCGACTGAGCCGCCCAGGCACCCCAAAGATGTAAGTTTGTTTAAAGTGGGGATGCCTAAAAATGGGGTTTAAAAAGCTGTAAACCTTATAACAACAGCTTTTCTGAGGGAAGGGAACTTATTTGTATGTGGCCTCCTGATTGGCTGACCCTGCACTTGCAAAAGGGGCTGGGCTTGCAGAAAGGGAGAGGATCAGGGATCAAGCCCTTACGTTCTGTCCCTAAGGTCCCTGGAGGACCCCTGCCTCGTTGCCAGGTGACCCATATGAGTTTACCTCTGGGCCTCCCAGACCTAGAGGGTAGAAACAGGTGCCGCCAAGGGGCATGAGTTGGTGTTTTCCATTCTCTCTGAGGCCAGATGAGGCCACAGGCTCACTGTGCAGCTGCCGTGCAGATACAGGCTCTAGATCCTAAAGTCTCTACAAATAAAAATGGGGATCTGAGTGCTTGGATCTCTCTAGACCCTTCCAGGCATGGAGCTTAGATCCTGGCTACCCACCACCAGAAAGCTCTATTGGATCACTTTTAGGGAAGAGCACAGTGAGGGAAGTCACTTGAGACTGAGCATTGTTTGAGCCTACTGTGTTACCCTGGAACTGGTCATTGTCCCTAAATTGAGGCTGGACTTAGAGCTGGGTGACCTTAGTTCAGTCTGGCTCTGTATTTGACTCACTTGAGATAAATTCAGTACATTAGGCAGCTATCATGTTCCAATGAGGCCTAATTAGACCCCCTTGTGGGTCTCAAGTCTGATGGGAGAGACACACTCACAGGGATACAAACAATGACACTGCAGAGTGACTGGTGCTGTGATAAGGAGAGTCTAAGGGCTAAGTCTGTTCTCCCAACAGAACCTGAGGTTCAGGGAGAGTAATACTTGGGTTCAGTCTGAAAGATAAGTTAGGTAATTGAATGAAAAATGAAGAAAGCATCCTCATCAAAGAGAAATGGCATGGAGGGGTGCCTGGGTGGCTCAGGAGGTTCACGGTCAGGCTTTGGCTCAGGTCGTGATCTCATGGTTTGTGAGTTCAAGCCCTGTGTCAGGTTCTGTGCTGACAGCTCAGAGCCTGGAGCCTGCTCTGGATTCTGTCTCCCTCTTTCTCTGCCCCTCCCCTGCTTGTGCTCTGCCTCCCTCTCTCAAAAATAAATAAACATTAAAAAATAAAAAAAAAAAAAGAAATGGCGTGGGGATTTGAAATCACAGGTATGTATTTAGAGAAACCCCCTTTACAACCAAATTTCTTGAAAGGGATGTCATGACATGTTGATTCCATGCCTTATTTCTCAACCATTCTTCAACTCTCCATAGTCTGGATTCTCCCCCTAACCACTCCTCTGAAAAATGTTTTTTCAAGGTCATCCACAACTTCCAAGTTGCCAAATCAATGGCTTATTATTCTCTTGGCACTGGCCAAAAGGATGGACAGAAGAGCATAGTTAGAGGATAAAATCATGAGACTTTGTGGCTGGTGTGATATGGAAGACAAGCGTGTGAAGATGAGAGTGCCAACCTGATGCCTTGGTTTGAGTATGTGGTAGTGGCATTTAGAGAAAAGCGTTTGTGGAAGAGCAGGTTCAGGAGATAGAAAGGTGATGAAATCCCTTCGAGATAGGTGGAGTTTAAGACACCTGACTTCTAAGAGGAGTTGGACCATTCAGGGGTGACACCTAGTTTGAGAGAGATATAGAGTAGAAGGGAGCTAAGAAGAAGGAGCCAGGAGACTAGGGGATCTTGCTCCCTCTCTAGGTCTACTACCTCATGGGTAAAATGAGGGGCATGGATTAGGAGTTTCTATTTAATTCAGCGTATATTTATTGGTTCTTGCTATTCACTAGATCCCATATGTAACAGAAATTAATCAGAGTCCGTGTCTATAAATAGCTCACATTTGGGGTATAGGCAGGAAAGTCCAGGAGGAAAGATAGCCCATAGAGAACTTAGGAAGAAAGAATTCTTTCTGAAACCAAAAGGGCTTCCTGGAGTGGATGATTTCTGAGTTAGGCTTTGAGGGGTTGATTCTAATGGAGAGACTGCTTTCCTCCCTCAGAGAGAGAAAAGTGACCATTCTTCTCTGAGCCTCCCACCCCCAGTTCTGTGGTAATGTGGAGATAATAATGCCTGCAGTAAGGATTAGAGGAAGTAATACATATGAACACCTCCCTCGGAACCTGGTACATGGTGGATGCTTGATAATACTTTAGTTACTTTCCATCCATCCCCTCCTTTCTTTTCCTTCCTCCCCAACCTGCTTTTACTTCCGGGCCTGGGGGCTGGCCAGGTGCCCTACCCAGTGACTAGGAGAGTAGAAAAATCCATTGGCTTTCTCCAAATGGGACCATTGGAGAGCAGCTAGCAAATATTAGATTACATAGGGAAGTTGGGAGACATGGGGAATTTAAAAATCTATATATTTTTGATGTTTATGTGGAGAGAGCGCATGAGCAGGGGAGGGGCAGAGAGAGAGAGAGAGACAGAGACAGAGAGACAGAGAGAGAGAGAATCCCAGGCTGACAGCACAGATCCTGACTCGGGCTCGGGGCTCAAGCTCACAAATTATGAGATCATGACCTGTATGGAAATCAAGGGTCCCACACTTAAACAACTGTGCCACCAAGGTGCCCCGCTGTGGAGGATTTTTGACCAGGGGAGTGATAGGTAGGAGGGTAGGGTGAGGAAATGGGATCTGGATGTAAGGGCTACAGTTTTAGAGGACAAGGACCATGGACCATGTGGGGAGGCAGGGCCTTTCTCCAGGAGCTTGCTGGTTCCTGGGGATCCATTTCTAACCTTGAAGAAGTGGTTTTGTAGGCCCAGAAGAACCTAAGCAGGGTGTGGTGGGTAGGGGCCCAAACCTGGGCCAGGGAGTTTCTGGGCAGTAACCCAGTGGGGCTCCCCAGGTGCGTGTCTACAGCCCGTACCAGGACTACTATGAGGTGGTAACTCCCAATGCTCATGAAGCCACATACGTACGCAGCTACTACGGACCGCCCTATGCAGGTAAGTCTCCAGCCTGGCCTGCCCCCTGCCCAGATCCAGCCCCAGGCCCCTGCAGCTGGGACAGAAACCACTCTTGTGGGGACCACGGATTTTTCCGGGCGGTACCCACCACTGGGCCCTCCCCATCCCGAGACTCGGAATATCTCTTGAACCAGTGTACCTCCACACTCCAGAACTGACCTCACTTCTCTAGGCTGTCTGACCAGCAATACCCGTTTCTGAGCTGCTGGCGACCCCTGGTGGCTAACGCGGGAGCGGCCGCCTCCTTCCGCCCCAGGGGCTGGCGGTTGGGAACGCCCATCCTCTGATGTGGCCTGGAGGTTCTTAGAGATACTGAGTTTCCTCGCTGTTCCACTCTAGCCCCATGGTCCCAGCAGATCCAAGGCCTGTAAGCCCTGGAGAAGGAGTGCAAGTCCTTTCCGCATCAAGGCCTCAGTTTCTCCGATTGAGGTGCAGAAGAGTGGGCTCAGCTCTTTACCCTGGGTTGGGCATGAGTCTAGTGGGAGGAGAGGAGTGAAGATCTCTCTGCTCCCTACTCTGAAGTCCCCGTCCCTCACCGTTCTCTCCACAGGCCCCGGCGTGACGCACGTAGTAGTGCGGGAGGATCCCTGCTACAGTGCGGGCGCTCCGCTGGCCATGGGCATGCTCGCGGGGGCCGCCACAGGTGCCGCGCTCGGCTCGCTCATGTGGTCTCCCTGTTGGTTCTGAGCCCTGGGACTGGGAGTGTGGACCCTGCGCCTAGACCAACAGACCCCTTTTCCTTCTTGACCCCACCCTCCACGATTTAAGTCCTGCTGTACTTCGGCTCCTTCTTCTCCACTAGTCCCCCTGGACTTGGATCATCCATATCCCACTCCCCCACTCTCACCCCTTGCGTTGCAAGAAGCTATCATCCCAGGCACAAACATAGCTCAAAATCCTTGTATCTATTGCCAGACACCCCAGACTTTTGTTATAGACACATATAGACATGGTTCCCTCCAATACACCAGGACACAGAAAACGACTCATGTGACTTAAAGTTCCCAGGTACTGGAGACCGAGGAGTCAGGTTTTTTCCTCCAGCACCTCCATGGTTGCTGGGAAAAACAGAAGTAAACAAACACTTGACAGGACAGTTATCAATCCTTTGACACATGAGGGTAAAGAACAGAAGGTAGGCTAGGAGTAGGGTTGTTGCAAGAGTGCAGAGCAATGATTATCATGGACATGTCCAAGGAATTAAAAGTTCATTTAGGCTGGGGTGGGGACTGGGATAAGATCATGATGGCCCTCCAGGCTAAAGAGCTTGCTGGGTAAAGGGGAGATGTGAGCTTTTTGGAGGGAAGTTTCATGATTGCGCCTATAATGAATATATTGCCTGTTAATACTGACACATACTGAAATCCAAAACACTCTCTGAGGTTAGCCCCATCCTTCCCACTATCAGCTTCCAGGGTCCCCTGTTCCTTCAGTGCTCAGAAAACACTTGTTCCCATGTTAGGGGTGCCTGGGGCAGCAATTGAGTTGAACCTGGGGTCCCCTTGCTGGGGGGCAGATAAGCTGTGTTCAGGACCTCCAGCCCTAGGATGGTGCTTCCATCAGGAAATGCATTCCTGGTCCCCAGGAACTTGGCCCTCTGTCCATAACTGTGGCTGTCACCATCTTAGGCTTTGTCTCTTCCTTCACTCTGGGGGAGATGGCAGTGTTCACCTCTAGGGCCTGATCCAGTGGGAAGCCCCATGTGTGCCTCCCTGTATGTGGCCCAGCAATCTCTCCATTTGGCTCCTTTACAATTTCCTCTCCCACCCTGTCTTAACAGAAGAGCTAACATTCCTACCCAGTAGCCAGAGTAGCCTGCTAAAGTTCCCTTGTAGGTATGGGCTCTAGTGGCCCTGCTGCAGAGACTAATAAAGATATGGTTGGCTCTAGCCCTGGCTCTGGCTCTTTTGTCCACCTTCCCCTCCCCGCCACGGTACTTGTCTCCCTGGGACTCAGCACCTACTTGTGCCTTCTTTGGTATAGTAAGAAGAGTGTGTGGATTCTGAGAGCAAGTAGAACTGGAGACAGCATCTTAGCTGAGCAATTTGGGGCAATTCACTTAACCTGTCTGGATCTTGCTTTTCCCATCCATAAGGTGGTAGGTTGAAGTTGGCCATGCCTGAGGGCTCATAAGGAGAGGCTGCCTCAGCATAAAAAGATGGTCAACATTGCTCCTCATCAGGGAAATACAAATCAAAACCACACTCAGATATCACCTCACGCCAGTCAGAGTGGCCAAAATGAACAAATCAGGAGACTATAGATGCTGGCGAGGATGTGGAGAAACAGGACCCTCTTGCACTGTTGGTGGGAATGCAAACTGGTGCAGCCACTCTGGAAAACAGTGTGGAGGTTCCTCAAAAAATTAAAAATAGATCTACCCTATGACCCAGAAATAGCACTACTAGGAATTTACCCAAGGGATACAGGAGTGCTGACGCATAGGGACACATGTACCCCAATGTTTATAGCAGCACTCTCAACAATAGCCAAATTATGGAAAGAGCCTAAATGTCCATCAACTGATGAATGGATAAAGAAATTGTGGTTTATATACACAATGGAATACTACATGGCAATGAGAAAGAATGAAGTATGGCCTTTTGTAGCAACGTGAATGGGACTGGAGAGTGTTATGCTAAGTGAAATAAGTCATACAGAGAAAGACAGATACCATATGTTTTCACTGTTATGTGGATCCTAGGAAACTTAACAGAAGACCATGGGGGAGGGGAAGGAGAAAAAAAAAAAAAAAAAAAGGTTAGAGAGGGAGGGAGCCAAAACGTAAGAGACTCTTAAAAACTGGGAATAAACTGAGGGTTGATAGGGGGTGGGAGGGAGGATGGGGGGGGTGGGAGGGAGGATGGGGGGGGTGGGATGGGGGGGGTGGGAGGGAGGGTGGGTGATGGGTATTGAGGAGGGCACCTGTTGGGATGAGCACTGGGTGTTGTATAGAAACCAATTTGACAATAAATTTCATATTTAAAAAAAATTAAAAAAATAACTATAAAAAAATAAAAAAAAAAGAGATGCTGCCTCAGGGTGTCTGTCATCTGAACTAATGAGTGATCCAGGCTGTGCCCTGTCTGCTGAGAGTCCAGTGGTGTTGAGGTCTTTTCCAGTAGGTTCTTATCCTTCTAGAGTTGAATCAATGAGTTGGTCTCAGAAAGCAGGTGGTCAGGGAAGGAAACAACCATTTTGCATCAGACCTTTTGAGGCTGCAAGTGACAGAGACCCCCTGCTCAAACTGATTCAAGCTAAAGAAGGGAAAGCATTGGGTCATATAACTGAGAAGTCCAGAAACTGCTTGGTGCAGAAATTCAGTGTCCCTTAGACTTTGTTTTCATCTTTATAGCCACTGGGCTTGCCCTTTCAGAGGCTTCAGTGATACTCAGCAGCTCCAGACCAAATGCCCTTCTGGGTTCAAGTCTAGCCAAGAGAGCTTTTCTTCTCCTCATAGTATGAATAAAAGTCCTGGGACTGAAGAGCATTATCCCAAATTGGGTCCTGTGGTCATCCATGAGTCCATGGTGATCTGGAAAAGATGATCTAAAACAACAGGGCTTACAACAGGGGTGGAGTGGTGTCCCAAAGAACGTTTAGGGCACTGTTGCCCAGAAGTAGGATGGATAAGTGGCAAAAACATCAGGTGTCTGCCCCAGCCACATTCCCAGAGACACCAACTTAGAGGGAGACATAAACAAACACCAGTGATTCAATGAGATGAGGTAAGTGAGGAACATGGTACAGTGCGAGCTCTGAGAAGAGGTATTCAACTCTGCCAAAGGAAGTGGGGAAAGATCTGGGGCAGGGATGAACCTTGAAGGCCAAGCAGGGAAGGGAGGGAGAGCTTTCCACACAAAGAACACATGGAAGAAATGGCATGAGCAATGGCCTCAGAGGACTTTGGTCTTGAGAGCACAATGAAGTTCAGCCTGATGTCACAGTCTATTTCATGGTGAGGAGGGATGGTAGATGAGGCAATATTATAGAGAACCTCCCACAGCTGGGTTAAGTGCTCTTCTCTGTGCCCCTACAGCCTCAGGACTACCATTTATCACCCTGATGAGACCTGGTTCTTTCCACTCACCCCATTGAACAGGGCAAGACAAATGGATGTTTCAGATGTAGTTTGCTTCAAAATCTCTCCACTAATAGGATTGTGGCATGAATTTTTTATCTTCCAGCTGTCCAGTAGACAATTGTTCACATATACATTAAAACAAACATTCTCAGAAAACAGTCTGACCTGGAGTTGACTTATGGACCATATCTGGCTCACACATTCTTTTGTTTGGTCAGTACAGTGGTTTTAAAAAGTTTTCAATTAAGGGGTACCTGCATGGCTCAGTTGGTTGAGTCTCGGCTCAGGTCGTGATCTCGCGGTTCATGAGTTCAAGCCCTGCATCCGGCTCCCTGATGTCAGCGCAGAGCCCGCTTCAGATCCTCCGTCCCCCTCTCTCTCTCTGCCCCCTTCCCCGCTTGTGCTCTCTCGCTCTCAAAAATAAATAAACATTTAAAATAAAATTAAAAAGTTTTGAATTAAAATGTGATACCACTACACACCACCTAAAAGGCTAAAGGTGAAAAAGACTGACAACATTAAGCAAATGGAAATCTCACATGACTGTAAATTGGGACAACTGCTTTGGAAACTAATTCGTAAAGACAAATATATGCATACCTTAGAACCCATCAATTATACTCCTAGGGTACACCAAGGAGAAATGCGTACATATGTTTACCAAAAAATAATAGGTATAAAATATCACAGAAGTAGTGGAAAAAACTTAAATTCTAGAATAGGTGGATCTATGGTATATTCCACTCACAAAATGGAATACTGTTCATTGAAAATTACCCATAAGTATATGTAAAATTGAGAGTGAATAAAAAAAATGAGTGAAGGGAAAGTGGGAAAATAGAGTTATACTATGCAAAGTTTTCTGTACTTTATGGGAAGTAGTACAATATTGACTTAAGTGTATGCTGATAAGTCAAAGACGCACAAGGGAAGAAATAAGTGTTGGCGAGGTTGTGGAGAAAAAGGAACCCCTGTGCACTGCTGGTGGGAATGCAAACTGGTGCAGCCACTGTGGAAAATAGTTATGAGGTTCTTCAAAAAGTTAAAAATAGAAATACCCTATGACCCAGTAGGCCCACTATTGGCTATTTACCCAAAGAATACAAAAACACTAATTCAAAGGAATAGATGCACCCACCCCTATGTTTGTTGCAGCACTATTTACAATAGCCAAACTATGGACGCAGCTCAAGTGTCCATCGACAGATGAATGGATAAAGATGTGGTACATACACACGATGGAATATTACTCAGCTATAAAAAAGAATGAAATCTTGCCATTTGCAACAACATGAATGGAGCTAGAGAGTATACTGCTAAGTGAAATAAGTTGGCCAGAGAAAGACAAATAACATGATTTCACTCATATATGGAATTCAAGAAACAAATGAACAAAGAAAAAAGACAAACCAAGAAGCAGACTCTTTAATTACAGAGAACAAACTGATGCTTACCAGAGGGGAGGTGGGTAGGAAGATGGGTGAAATAGGTAAGGGATTCAAGAGGACACTTATCAAGATGAGCACCGGGTGATGTATGGAATTGCTGAATCACTATATTGTACACCTGACACTGATATAACACTGTATTAACTATACCAGATTAAAAAAAAAAAAAAAAAAACACTTGAAGAATTAACAATCAGTCCTTCTCAAACTTTTCTCAAAAAAAAAAAAAAAAATTAAGAGGAAGCACTTCCTAACTCATTCCATGACAGCAGCATTACACTGATACCAAAGCCAAAGATAATACAAGAAAACTACAGACCAATATTGATTTTAAAATCCTCAAAAAACCACTAGCAGACTGAATTCAGCAGCATATTGAGAAGAATATACACAATGACCAGAAAATACACACAATGATTTATTCTCAGAATGCAAGGATGGTTCTACACATGAAAACTGATCAATATACTATATTAATTAGTAGAATAAAAGGGGAAAAAACCCATGATCTTCCTAATCGATGCAGAAAAAGCATTTGACAAAATTTAACATGTTTTTATGATAAAAACACTCAATAAACTAGGAACAGAATTTCCTTAACATGATAAATACTACATTTAAAAATCTATGGTAAATATACTCAATGGTAAAAGACTCAAAGGTTTCCCTTAAGATCTGAAAGAAGACAGAATGCCCACTTTTGTCACTTATATTCAACATATACTGGAAGTTGTAGCCAGAGGAATTAGTTTAGAAAAAAATAAAAGGCATCCATATTGGAATGGAAGTAAAATCAGCTGTTTACAGATCATATCTTATTACAGTTGACCCTGAACAACACAGGTTTGAACTGGGTCCACTTATATGCAGATTTTTTTTTTTTTTCAAGAAATACAGTATGGTACTGTAAAGATACGTTCTCTTCTTTATGATTTTAAATCTTTTCTCTTGCTTACTTTATTGTAAGAATACAGTATATAATACAAATAACATACAAAATATGTGTTAATTGACTGTTTATGTTATTGGTATGGCTTCTGGTCAATAGTATTTGTAAAGGTTTGGGGGACTAAACAGTTATATGCAGGGGCACCAGGATGGTGTTCAGTCACTTGAATGACAGGCTCTATTATTTTGGCTTAGGTCATGATCTCATGGTTCATGGGATCAAGCCCTGTGTTAGGCTGCACGCTGGCAGTGCCAGAGCCTGCTTGGGATTCTCTCTCTCTCTTTATGCCCCTCCCTCTCATGCACTCTCTCTAAAAAATTAAACATTAAAAAAACCAAAAACCAGTTATACATTTGTTTTCATTTTAATTCTGGTATAGTTAACATACAGTGTAATATTAGTTTCAGATGTACGATATAGTGATTCAACAATTCCATACATCACCCAGTGCTCATCACAAATGCACTCCTTAATCCCCATCATCTATTTCACCCATTCCCTCACCCACCTCCCCTCTGGTAACCATCAGTTTGTTCTCTATAGTCTATTTTTGTTTTGTCTCATTTTTTTCCTCTTTGTTAGTTTTGTTTCTTAAATTCCACATATGAATGAAATCATATGTTATTTGTCTTTCTCTGACCGACTTATTTCACTTAGCAGTATACTCTCTCTAGCTCCATCCATGTTGTTGCAAATGGCAAGGTTTCATTCTTTTTTTATAGCGGACTAATATTCCATTGTGTATATGTACCACATCTTTATCCATTCATCTGTTGATGGACACTTGAACTGCTTCCATAGTTTGGCTATTGTAAATAATACTGCAATAAACATAGGGGTGCATATATCCCTTTGAATTAGTGTTTTTGTATTCTTTGGCTAAATAGCTAGTATTGTGATTACTGGATTGTAGGGTAGTTTTATTTTTAACTTTTTGAAGAAACCTTTTACTGTTTTCCACAGTGGCTGCATCAATTTGCATCCTCCACAAAAGGGCTCCTTTTCCTCCACATCCTTGCCAACCCTTATTGTATCTTATATGCAGATTTTTGACTGCACAGGGTCAGTGCTCCTAACCCCAGCATTGTTCAAGGGTCAATTATATGTTAAAAACCCTAAACATTTCATACAAAAATCGTTAGATCTAATAAATTTAGCAAAGTTGCAGGATACAAAATCAATGTAAAAATCAGTTGCATTTTATAAACTAGCACTGAACAATCCAAAAAAGAAATTAAGAAAAAAGATTCCACTTTCCATAGCATCAAAAAGAATAAAATACTAAGGAATAAACCTAACAACCAAGGAGGTGAAAGACTTGTATGCTGAAAACTAAGACATTGCTGACAGAAATTAAAGGCGTAAATAAATGCAATGTGCTTCAAAACTTACTACAAAGCTACAGTAATAAACACAGTAGAGTACTAGCATTAAGGAGAGACATACAGACCAATGGAATAGAATAAACAACCCAGAAATAAACTCTTACATATGGAGAATTGATTTTCAACAAGGGTGCGAAGACCATTCATTCAATGGGGGAAGGACAGTCTTTTTGACAAATGCTGCTGGGGAAAGTATGTCCACATGCAAAAGAATGAAGCTTGGCCCTTATCATACACAGTATACAAAATTAACTCAAAATGGATCAAAGACTTAAACATCAGAGCTAAAACTATAAAACTCATTGAATAAAAACATAGGAGAAAATCTTTGTGATATTGGATTTGGCAATGATTTCTTACATACGACGCCAAAAGCACAGGCCAAAAAAAAAAGGTAATTGAACTTCATCAAAATTTAAAACTTTTGGGCATCAAAGGACACAATAAGTGAACACGCAACCCACAGAATGAGAGGAAATAGTTGTAAATCCATGTATCTATTACAGGATTAATATCTAGAATATATAAAGAACTCCTGTAATTCAACAACACAATAAACAACTACATTTAAAAATGGGCAAAGGACTTAAATAGACATTTCTCTAAATAAATTATATAAACAGCCAGTAAGCAAGATGTTTAACATTACTAGTCATTAGGGAAATGCAGATCAAAATCACCATGAGATAGGTACCACTATACACCCACAAGGATGGCTATTATCAGAAACATCAGAACATAAAAAGTGTTGATGAAGATGTGTAAAAATTGGAACCCTCATATAGTCATTGCTGCTGGGAATGTAAAATGGTGCGGCTGCTGTGGAAAGCAGTTTGGTATTTCCCCAAAACGTTAATATAGTTAAACAGAATTGTAAGACCCACCAATTCTACTCCCAGGTATACACTAAAAAGAACTGAAAACAGGGATTCAAACAGGTACTTATACACCAATTTTCTTGGCAGCATTATTTTAAATAGCCATGGGGCGCCTTGGTGGCTCAGTTGGGTTAAACATCCAACTCTTGATTTTGGCTCAGGTCATAATCCCAGGGTCTGGGATCGAGTCCTCTGTCAGGCTCCATGCTATGCATAGAGCCTGCTTAAGATTTTCTCTCCCTCTCTCTCCCCCCTTCTCCCCTGCTCACACACTCTTTCTCTCAAAAAATAAAATAAAAATTGAAAATGCTAGGCTTATAAAAAAATAAAACGTAAAATAGCCAGGGGCGCCTGGGTGGCTCAGTCCGTTAAGCATCCAACTTCAGTCAGGATCTCACGGTTCATGAGTTCAAGCCCCATGTAGGGCTCTGTGCTGACACTTCAGAGCCTGGAGCCTGCTTTGGATTCTGTGTCTCCCTCTTCCTCTGCCCCTCCCCCATTTACCCTGTCTCTCTCAAAAATAAACAAACATTAAAAAAATAAAATAGCCAAAAGGTGGGAACAATCCAAGTGTCCACCAACAGATGAATGAGTAAACAAAATGTGGTATATACATAACTTGGGCTTTTATTCAGCCATGAAAAGGAATAAAAGTCTGATACAAGCTACAAC
The DNA here is from genome assembly GCF_018350215.1 of Panthera leo. Classification (NCBI taxonomy): domain Eukaryota; kingdom Metazoa; phylum Chordata; class Mammalia; order Carnivora; family Felidae; genus Panthera; species Panthera leo. The sequence goes on along the minus strand of NC_056688.1, from coordinate 57,950,553 downwards.
ATGGGTGGACACTAGGACAAATATTGTATAATTCCACTTACACAGTTATCTAGAATAGGCAAATTTAGAGACAGAAAGCAGAATGGAAAAACTGAGAGTTGTTAAAATAGTTTGCATTCTAGGGGCCCCTGGGTGGCTCAGTCGGTTAAGTGTCTGACTTCAGCTCAGGTAATGATCTCACGGTTCCTGGGTTCAAGTCCTGTGTCAGGCTCTGTGCTGACAGCTCAGAGCCTAGAGCCTGCTTCAGGTTCTGTGTCTCCCTCTCTCTTTGCCCCTCCCTTGCTGACATTCTCTCTCTCTCTCTCTCTCTCTCAAAAATAAACATTAAAAATTTTTTTACTAACATTTTGCATAAAAGAAAACATAAAATATGTACTTTTTTTTTCAACTTTTTTCACTTAGGCTATATTGAGATTTATCTATATTGTGGGTATCAAGTTTATTCTGCTTCACTGCATACTATATTACATAGTATGCATGTTTCATAATTTATTTATACAGTATATTCACCTCTTGATGGACATTTGGGTTGTTTCCAGTTCTTGGACATGTAAAGCTATGAATATTTGTGTGCAAGCCTTCATATAGACACATGGCTTTCATTTCTTGTGAGTAAATACTTGAGCATGAAATGGCTAAGTTAAATAAATGTTTAACTTCTTTAGAAACTGCCAGTTTTTCCAAAATCTCAGACTACAGTGTATGAGAGTTCCAATTGCTCATCTCCACCTACACTTGATATGGCGTCTTTTAAAGTTTTAGCCTTTCTAATATGTGTGTAGTGGTGTCTTGCTGTGGTTTTAATTTGCATTTCCCCAGTGACTAATGATGTCAAGCATTTTTCATGTCTTTTTTTTTTTTTTTTTGCCCTTTATAGATCTTCTTTAGTGAAGCGTCTGGTCAAATCTTTCACCTTTTTATTGGCTTGCTTTCCTATTAAGAGAGTTCTTCATATATTCTGAATACTGGTCCTTTATGAAGCATGAATGAAATTCACAAGTATATTCTGTCTGTGGCTTGTTTTTTATTCAATTCCTTGCAGTCTGTTTTACTGAGGACCTCGGTTCCTCACTGGCTGCTGGTTGGAGGCTGCTGTCAGCTCCTTACAAAGTGGGCCTCTCCATAGGAGCTCATAACAAACAGACTGCTGCACAGAGGCAAATGAGAGGAGTCAGAGAGATTGGCAAAAGTATTTTTCATAATCTAATCTTCAAAGTGGTATCTTATCACTTTTGCTGTATTCTGTTCCTTAGAAGCAACTTACCAGGTCCAGTCTATACTTAGAGGACAAGGATCCTACAAAGGCATGAATACCAGGAGGCAGGGATCAGGAACTATTTTAGAAGCTGCATTCTATGCAGATGCTTATGATAAATACTGTCTTCATTTTCAGTACTTTAGTTCTTGCTTTTTTAGCTTTCTGGAATTGCTACTAGAAGTTGCTATGTGTACTATTATCCTCTTAATCTTTTCTATTTCTTTGCTTTCTAGTGAAGGAGTTCCTCAATTCAATGTTCTCACTAATCAGTGGAATGCAGTGTATGTACCATTTATCTAATGTGTTCCTTACTTCAACTATTTTTCACACTTAATAGTTGTATTTGGTTATTTTATGATTCTTGTTCCATATTGCTAGTATCTCCACTCTTCAATATTTATCACACCATTTTAGTCTTTTTGAGTATTTCTACTCCAGATGGTATTCACTTTTTCTAAACTTATTTATTTATTTATCTATCTATCTATCTATCTATCTATTTATTTATTTATTTTTAAGACAGAGAGAGAGAGTGTGAATGGGGTAGGGGCAGAGAGAGGGGACAGAGGATCTGAAGCAGGCTCTGCACTGACAGCAGAGAGCCTGACATGGGGCTCAAACTCACAAACCGTGAGATCATGACCTGAGCTGAAGGCAGATGCTTCACCGTCTTGATTCACCCAGGCGCCCCAGTATTCACTTTTTCTTTTGAGGCAGTTTCAGGTATCCAACTACTCTGGCTTGTGGCTCCAAATTCTCCTGGGGGTATGTGTTACAAGTCTGGGAAGGTATACTGGGCAAGGGACAAAGACCAGAATGTCGTGTTTAAGAAGGGGAGGAGACAAACTGTGGGACAGAGTTCCAGGAACCACAAGACCATACATGTAGCTGCTCCCATTCAGTAACATCCCACTAAACCACACATTATTTCAGAGTCTTACCTTTAAACTAGTTTAGGAAGAAGCAGCTTTGCAGGGGGCAGTCACCTAGATTACAGCTCATTAACGCAAGTTTTGAAAGGGAAAGGCTAGAGAGTGAGTGAAAGGCCTAAGGCAGGCAGGTCATTCTCCACCTATTTTCATCAACTCCTCACTTAGTTTACACTGCCCTGATATTACCCCTGTGGACACCTGTACCCGTAGTCTGGCCTGTAGCCTCCCTTTCTGTAGTAAGGGAAATAGCTATCATTTGTGCCAAGGCAAGGGCCAGCTCTTTTTTCTGTAAAGGGCCAGACAGTAAATATTTTTGGCTTTTGGGGCCATTCTGCCACAACTACTCAACCCCACCTTTGCAGTGAATTCCAAAAAAAATTTAATTTAAAAACAGGTAGCAGGCTGCATGTGGTGGGAGGGCAGGAGTTTGCTGTCCCTGTCCCTAGGCAAAGGTGGGGTAAGGAGGAGGCAAAAGCAGAATGTAAATTACTTTTCTTAATATATTATTGCCTCTACCAGTGGCCCTGTCTTTCAAGTTGTAGCCACTCACCCCACTTGTAACAGCTGAAAAGTCTTCTGACTCCCTAGGGGTTTCTTAGTGCTGTTTTTTTATTTTTCTGGATTTCAAGTTCCCTTTATAATTCTAAGGAGGAAGTAAGAAATTCATACTAACTTACTACCTTGGCAGGAATAGAAACCAAGTCAATAGTTGTTTTTGTTTGTGTTTTATTTATATATTTTTGGCAGCAAAATTGTTTATTAAAAAAAAAATCTAGACTATGAACACACTTCACTGCTTCAGTTGAAGAACCCCAGGCCAAATAAAAAGACCGATATTAAAAAGCAGCATAACTGATTACTGTTTTAAAGATACATAAAAAGAATCATACACTACAGTGTAGGAAGACAATCACCCCCATGTCAGAAATCACAACTTCTTCTAAATAAAGAATATGACCCATCTGCCATATTGAATTGATATTTATTTCAGGACATGCCATGTCAAAATAAAAACAAAAGAGTCAACCCTTGCCTTTAACAATAATATTGTATTATAAAAGCACTTTACAACTCCATCCCATCTTTGAGTATAAGTTACTGGTATGTGGGCTAATGATTATCTGAAAGCATTTCTCTATTCAGACCCATAATCCAAGTGCTCTCTGAATATTACAAGGTGACAATAAGTGGGAACTGGAGAAGGAAGAGGAAAGAGAGGGGAATAAGGTTCCCAGTTAAGGGTTTTGTTGCAATGAGGGGATAAGGAAGTATGAAGATATTTTTTGTTGTCTTTTCATCTTTATACTGTGTTAAGTAATGCTTACAACGTAAATTCAGCAGGCTTTTCCTGAGCTGTAACTCAGAAATTTTCGTCCTGCAAATAATGTATTTACAAATGTGTTTATTAACTTACACAGCAATCTCACAATAACTAGTAAAGATTAAAATGGTGCACTCCTAGTATATTTGTTTACAGTGTTTTAAGGGAAATATATATTGCCATGGTGATGAAGCTCTAAATAGATCAGACAAAACATCTAAAAACTGAAAGTAGTTTAAAAAAAAAGGCAAAGAAATAAATATCAACAAAGAAAAAAGATTAATTGTAGCTTAAATATAAAACTAAATCACTAGTTAATTAACCAAACTATACAGATCTAATAAAAAGCAAAACCAGCCTGAAAGACCCAACATTAAAAAAAAATGCTAAAAAATAAGGCATAAATCTGCATAATATTAAGTTTTACTTCCATTCTCTCCTTTCCCTCTTCTATGTATGCTTTTCCAGATCTGCCGCTAGGGGCTTATAAGAAACCTGTTTCCATTTTCAATTTGACCTCAAATGTCCTGAGCAAAGTATTTGCTATTCTGTTGAGGATTCTTTTGTTGTTAAGCTTTAGATATCATTGTTTCTACAACGATAGCTTTAGATATCTTGTTTATTGTAGTTTTGATCACGGTACCAAGTTTAAATTCTTCCGCTGGTTCTTCTTAAAAGAATTTGATTTCTGTAGTGCCTTGCCTGCATAGCATTTTTTGAAACAAGAAAGAAAAACCCAAGAGAAATCTATTGCTTACAAAAGTTTTCTTCTTTTTTTAAACAAACAGAATAACTCTATGTTGAGAATTTTAAAATCCTGGGAGAAATAGTTCACTGGGAGAATTCAGTATTAAAAACATGTTCTGAAGCACTGTTAACTCTTCTCTCCCAGGGACTAACATGTGAAAGGGTCATTTGTTTTGGTCTGAAATACATTTTATGCTCATTTAATTTGTAAGTACTCACTGTGTTCATTAGGACTCATTTTGAAGATGCATCAGAACCCTTTTCTTATTCAAGCACTGCCTACCATGATAGTTGAGTTTTGACCTCAAATAAAGTCTAAATAATTTATATCAGCGCTCAAGAATAATTTTGGACATCTTGGCCCAAGGCCTAGATCAAGTGGTATCACTAAATTTGAAGGATAACTCCATTGGGCTTGGTCTGACTCCTGCTTTGTCATACCTCATTTGTTTTGAGGGAGAGATGGTAAGAATAGGGAATGCAATAAGGGAGAGGTGAGAAAAGCAGAGAGAGATCAAGTAGGTAGGCAAGTGCTGCTGTGAACAATTGCTCCTTAACCTAGCCACAGACTGTTGGAATTTCCATCATTTTGAAGTACGTTATCCTAACATTGAAAAGGAAAAAAAAATTGAGAAAACGTATCTAATTTTTAAAGTTATCACTGGAATATGTTGGAATCATTTGGCTTTTTGTAAAATATAAATAATGAAGACACTGACTTTTTTGTGCTTGTGAAGCTAATAGATCATCTCCACGAGACAGGCAGCAATGATGAATTGCAATACGTTATTACTGAAGGGAAAAGGTTCAAGCCAATATTCACACTGCAGTCAATGAAAGAGTAAGGGGGCCAAAGCAGTGAGCTTCTGAAGAAAAGTTGAAGATGCCATGGAAGATTAGCAGGAACAGCCTCCTTCACTGACTGGTTGCTCCTGAGGCTTTTCCAGTTTTATGTCAATCACTGAAACAAAAGTTAAGGAGCTATAAATGGGAAAGTACAATTCCAATTCTGCTGAACATTGACATCTCTTGCAATCTCCTTCTATTCCTACTGGCTTCAGAACTGATACAGCCATTATTTTCTAGTATAGCTAGCTCACTATAACGAGATGCTCAAAGGGAATAAACTTGTTTATATCTACTATATGCAACAAGGGTCAGAATAAAGTTAAGCCCTATTCATAAGAATTTGTTTTAAGGATATTATAGGAGCAAGAAACCATGTAAAGATTATGTTCCTTATGAGATTATCTGAAACTCTGAAAATAGCTTACAAAAGAGTTCAGGGAGAGAATTTAATAAATAATGGGACTTCAACTCCATAGAACACATTATGCTATTAGAAGTAATAAAGGCTTAGGGGCACCTGGATGGCTCAGTCAGTTAAGCATCCGACTCTTGATTTTAGCTCAGGTCATGATCTCACGGTTCATGAGATCAATTCCCATGCCAGGCTCCATTGCTGATAGTAGAGCCTGCTTGGGATTCTCTCTCTCTCCCTCTCTCTCTGTCCCTTCCCCACTTGTGCATACTCTTTCTCAAAATAAATAAACTTAAAAAAAAAAAACAACCTTAAAAAAATAAAGGCTTAGAAAACATAAAACATCTAGCAGTGGGAAAAGCTGAACACAAAGTGCTATGAATTCTATGGCTTAATAAAAATGCATATGGAAAAACGCTAAATATATAACAATTAAAATATTAAGATTCAAAATCCTTTGAAATAACTATTATTACATGTACTTCATTATGTCCTGTTTCTGAAAGCAGAGGCCACAATAACACTCAAGACTGAATTATTTCTTGCCTGTGCCCAGCAGAAAGCTCAAGAAAAAGCAAGGGAGGAAAATATGATATATACTGTAGGGAAAAGGCCCAGAGCCAATGGGACTCAAAATTAAGAGGCAGAGGGCAGTGATTCTAAGTTTCCTGCTCATTAAAAAGCAAGTAAACACAAACCCTCTCACTGATTAATTGCAGTGAGAAGCGGGCTACAAAGGATGCCCTTGAACCACCAGATCTCATGTGCTACAGAAAACCTTGGAGCTTCAGGGTCCCTAGGTGGCTCAGTCACTTAGGCATCTTGACTTCGACTCAGGTCATGATCTCACAGTTCGTGGGTTTGAGCCCTGCATCAGGCTCTAGGCTGACAGTTCACAGCCTGAAGCCTCCTTCAGATTCTGTGTCTCCCTCTCTGCCCCTCCTTTGCTCGCTTGCTCTCTCTCTCAAAAAATAATAAAATGTTAAAAAAATGTTAAAAAGAAAAAAAAAAAAGAAAATCTTGGAGCTTCTACATTCCTAAGTCATCAATTCCTGGTTGTAAACGGTGATGGCATATTCCTTAGCCAACCAAGTGGAGCTCTAAAGACTGATGTTAACAATACAATTTTCTGATGAAACAAAAAGGATACTGTCTTCTCTGCTTCTGTCCTGTGTGCTTTCCATTCCAGGCAAAGCTGCTGCAACACGTCGGAAGAGCTGTGGAAGAAAGAAATGTGATAATTGGAAGGGAAAATTTAGCAAATGGTATCAAGTGAAAGTGGATGACCACTGGATGGTGAATTAAAAGATATGGCTTCTGGGTTATTTCTCATTTAGACCTTAGCATAATGAAAACATATAAAAATGTCTATTTATTCTATAAATGAGTACTATGTGCGGTATGCCACATACAAAGAGATACAAAGATATGATCCTTACTTTCCAACTGGTGATATCAGACATGAACAAAGAGCTAAGAAGCAAGCAGCAAAAATGCCATTTGAGTCATAAAAACAAACTTCTATAACAACTCCGAGAAAGGATAGATTGCTCATTTAGGAAAACTGGATAGTGGTATTCCTGTCTTTTATAAAGGGTTAGCTTCTAAAGCCAGTGAATATATAGTAAAAGTCTAGTCAAAATTACCCTGGATAATTCCTTAGGAAAGCACTATGTTAGAGACTAACATACCACTTCTCATATCCAACACAGATGGCTTTTCTTCCATCACTAGAAAAAGCACCAGTGGAAGTGGTTGGCTTGTGTCTGAGGTATGATGTTATGAAAAATCTCTTCAAAACAATCACACTCAAGCCAATGAGGTGGTCACTTTGAGAGACATGTGGGAACAACAGATTCATACCTCCTATCATATGCCCAATACTAGGCATCAACTCATTGGGTAGAATGGCAGGTGAAACTGCCTGATTATTTCATTCTTTTTGGGTTTTTTTTGGTACGCAGTGTAAAATTCCTAGAAGTTAAATACGCATGTGATATAACTCCCTTGTACAAAATACCTGCTTGTTTGAGTCATTGTCTCAGGTTCTTTGAGGACATAGAAATGAACAAAATGTAGTTTTTTAATTCAAGGAGCTCACAGTCTAGTGAAAGAGATAGATGCAAACAATTCTTTATGTCACAATGTGGTAAGTGCTACAAACCAATGAAGTACAGGGAAACCTGGGTGGCTCAGTCAGTGCGTCTGACTTTTTTTTTTTTTTTAATGTTTATTTATTTTGGGGAGAGAGCATGTGCGTACAGAGAGGGGAACAAAGGATCCAAGGGAGCTCTGTGCTGACAGCAGATAGCAGAGAGAGCCCGATGTGGGGCTCGAACTCAAGAACCCCGAGATCATGACCTGAAGTCTGATGCTTAAAACTGACTAAACTACCTAGGCGCTCCAAGCGTCTGACTCTTGATTTCAGCTCGGGTCATGATCTCATGGTTCACAAGCCCACATTGGGATCCACACTGAGAGTATGAAGCCCACTTGAGATTCTTGCTCTCTTCCTCATTTTCTGCCCCTCCCCCATTTGTGGGTGCGCATGCGCATGCTCTCTCTCTCAAAAAGAAAAACAAAAAACAAAAAACAAAAAACAAAACCAAGGAAGTACAAAATGATATGAGAACACAGATATAAGAAAAGAAGGCTCTGGGGCGCCTGGGTTGCTCAGTCGGTTGAGCATTCGACTTCCGCCTGGGTCATGATCTCACGGTTTGTGGGTTTGGGCCCTGCATCGGGCTCTGTGCTGATAGCTCAGAGCCTGGAGCCTGCTTCAGGTTCTGTGTCTCCCTCTCTCTCTGCTCCTCCTCTGTTAGTGCTCTGTGTCTCTCTGTCTCTCAAAAATGAATAAAAATATTAAAAAACATTAAAAAAAAAAAAAAAAAAGAAGGCCCGTCTCAGGATACTGGGAAAAATCTTTAGGTGGTAACATTTCGGTTGGGATTTAAAGGCAGTTAAAAGTTTTTATTGGCCAGAGTGCCTAGGTGGCTCAGTTGGTTGAGTGTCTGACTCTTGATTTTGATTCAGGTCATGATCCCAGGGCTGTGGCACTTGCCCCTGCATGGGGCTCCATGCTAAGCATGCAGCCTGCTTAAGATTCTCTCTCCCTCTGCCCCTCTCCCTTGCTCTCTCTTAAAAAAAAAAAAAAAACAAAAAAAAACAAACAAACAAAAAAAACACTTGGTTGTATTTCACTATGCCAAGTACTCAGAGTTTAAGTGTTCCACAAATGTTGCTGAATTAAAGTGAGAAGGAACAGAAACAATAGAAGGCCAGCAAAGGGATGAAAGACTGGAACTCTAATCTGTTTAGGGAAAGGAATAAAGAAAAGGACAAAATTTTCATCTGTAGGCAACAGTCTGGTGGGATAGGATTAGGGAAGACTTGAGAAAAAGTATAATTGTTTTGGTTCTGTAAGGTTTAGTGGCATTTTAGAGATGTACTAAAGTAAGGGCTAGCCTCAATATTCCCCCTTGTGCCTGAATCTACTGAAATCAGAAATGTGGGGACTATACATTATGGCTACACAGCTAAGTGTGAAAATCACTGAGGCCAAGACTGAATATCACCATTATAGAATGAATTTCCAGGATGCACAGTTTGATCTAGCACCACATTTGTCTGCTGCTAGACAATCAAATCCCTGAACCATGTTCAGAGAAAAGCACAAGGTATATTCAAGAGTATTTAGGTAGTCCAGACTGGCTACAGCACAGAATATATAAAAGAATTAGAAAGAAGCTGTATATATTAAAGACCAGACTAAGAATGTTCTGGCAAGCATATTAACTTTGTCCTGCAGGTAAAAGTAGGCACTAAAAACTGCAGTTTGCATAAGGAATTTTATCAGGGGTTCTATTTATTTTACTATGGCTACAAAGATCTACAAAGCACATGTTGAAAGTGAAAGGGAGGAATGGCAAAACCCTAAAAGCTAAAAGGTGAAGTGCAAAGTTTCTATTGTGGGCAGGCCACTTAGGGGACAGGTCTTTTTTCTGTTCCTCAGTTTTCTCATCCGTAAAACGGGCTTAAAATAATAGTATACTTAACTGACTAGATTATTGTGGAAATTAAGGGAAATCATTAGGTAAATTGCTGAGAACCAATATGTTATACAGAAAATCTATAATAAACAGTAGCTCTATTTCTACTAGAGACTAGCCTAGCCCTGTGGGCTAGGGAAAAAAAAATTTTCCACATTATGAAATCTGGCAGTGAATTCTAGGACTACAGCAAAACACTAACAGGTGTAAAATTCTGCTTTAAGAAGCTATTTAAAACTGGTGGGAAAGGTGTGGGAGTTGGGAAAGACCTTCTGAAAATATCAGGGCAGAAATGAAATGTTCTTACTTAGGAATATCTAGAAATCTTTCCTAAGATCTCATAGTTCGCTTCTGACATGAAATATTTATTAAACTGTTTATGTGTTCAAAATGTACAACCTTTTCAGCTCTTAAAGATGTCAGTTTATTACCGGCTAGCTTAAAAATGGATTTTTTGTGGGGGATGCCTGGGTGGCTCAGTCAGTTAAGGGTCCGACTTCAGCTCAGGTCATGATCTTGGAGTTTGCAAATTCGAGTCCTGCATCAAGCTCTCGACTGTCAGTGTGGAGCCTGCTTTGGATCCTCTGTACTCCTTCTCTCTGCCCCTCCCCAACTTGTGTACATGTTCTCTCTCAAAAATAAACAAACATTAAAAAAAAAATCATTTAAAAAATGGATTTTTTTTGTGTGTGGAGGAGACATTGGGAAGGTTTATTTACTTTCTGTGAAAATGGAATAAAATGGTTTTTAAGTTGTGATGCTTAAAAGTACTTATCTAATGAGGTCTTTCAGAGAGGGTATTATTATATTCTTACCTGTCTACCTATTCTCATAATATAACACAGTTTTTAATGTGTTTCTAGAAAGAGTATAAAATTTGAGCCAAGAAACTATACTAACTTCCCCGTTATTATAGCTTTGTGACCTCAAGGATATTAATTTCTCTAATCCTTAGATTCTTTCTAATAAAAACGGGGCTACAGTTGTGAAGTTCAACTTATTATTATTATACCTTTGAAAATAATTAGAAAAAAGTTATGTTAGGAATTTCCTTGAAAGGTTATGTGTGAAATCATTCCCTCTAGACCAGTGGTTCTTGATACCTACCATGCATCAGAATTACCTGGGAAACTAAAAACAAAACCAGATGTTTGGGTCCTACCGCCAAAAATAGATTTAACTAATTTGGGGTTGGACTGGGCCCTTACCATTCATTAAAAGATCTCTGGATGATTCTAATGTGCAGCCATGGTTAAAGACCAATGCTGTAATACTAATTTGTAAGGAGTGTGAAGTAATCATCAAATAAAGCAAGAAAGAAGCTAATACTGAGTGGCTACTTTGTAGAATCTTCATGTTTTCTCATTTTAATATCTTCCTATGAGGAACATATTAGTGTCCTCATTTTATAGAAATCTAAGGCTGAAGAGAGAATTTACAATACACCAAATAAAATAGCAGAGCCAAGACTCCGAAATTCATATTTTTTTCTACTACCTTATGTTGCCTAGTATAAATAGAAGTCTCTTCTATATGGAAAAGCATTGTGGAAAGGCCTGTGTGAAGAAACAGCTAACAATCCTGAGTAAGAGGAGTTTGCTTTGTGAAATACTATTATTACACACAAATCACAGACATAAAAACTTAATCCATTTTCAAGGACTTAAAATTTTTAGGGGTGCCCAGATGGCTCAGTCAGTTAAGCATCTGACTTAGGCTCAGGTCATGATCTCGCAGTCTGTGAGTTTGAGCCCCATATCAGGCTCTGTGCTGACAGCTCAGAGCCTGGAGCCTGCTTCAGATTCTGTGTCTCCCTCTCTCTCTGCCCCTCCCCTGCTCACTCTTGCTCAAAAATAAATAAACAGTAAAAAAAATTTCTTTTAATTTATCTATAGTTTTAACCAGTGTATTTGAAAATTTTAGTGTTCCCTCAAAATATTTCAATTAGATTAAAAGAATTGATGCCATTAACCTAAACTCAACTCAGGACATCCTTAAAATGAGCCAAGAAAAAGCTTTTTACAAAAGCAAAGTTCTATCCTTACAGAAACATATGTAAGACAGGAAGGAAAAAAACCTTAGAGGATTAAGTTGTCTTAAATAATCATTAAAGGAAAATCCATTTTTTAAATGTCAATGATATGCTAACAGAGCTCTTGCTTTATTAGGAATCACAGATGACTAAGCATGGGGCCTTCCTTGATCATCCTATCTGTATGTGATCTTATTCATTTCTTCAACAAATACACCTCCTTGTGCCAGAACTGATTTTACATCTCAATAATTACTGTGGATCTTACTGTCTCTGTAGCATTGGCTAGGCATTTATCATGTACTACTTACCCTTCACTATATAGTTTTCATGAGAATGTGACTCTTCTCAACTGTATCATAAGTTTTTTAGAAATCAAGAATCATATTTTACATAACTTTAAGTTCTCCAAGGAACCTACGATGGTCTTACATACTGTAGGTAATTGATACTTGTGGCTTAAGGTACATGATAAAAGTAGAAGATAAAAGTTCTGATCAAGAACTAAGGCAGACATGGAATAGACTGGTATAGAAAATACACTATCCCTACCAATGCTTAAAGTAAGGTAAATATAATTTACACACACACGTGCATGTGCGCAACCCCCCTGTACACATGCAAGCTTTCATTGATCTGTTAGCACTGATGCACATCAGCTATCACTAATTTTTCACGAAGTCCTTACTTTCTTTCATATAAGATGTTTTTCTTCTGACAAGCACTGATGAGTTTAGAAGTTAAAGATCAAGAAGTATTTCTGTTCTTTTCCCATTTCCCAGTACTGCAAAATTATAGAATATAATAAGAAAGGTGACACCCACACACTTAATACTCCACTAAAAGAATGTACTAATTCTCAGATGAAAAGTCAGGTGAAGCCTTAAATAATTACTTTCTCATTACCATTTCCTTCAGCAATTTAAACACCATACCACTTTCATAAAAGAAAGCAATATTACTGCATTTTAAAAAACAGAAAAAAGAGGGATAAAATTTTTTTCATAGACTATCTTTTTATGAAATATTGAATGCAATGAAAAATATTACTTAAATATCTTATATAATACAAATGATTGTATGAGGTATTATTAGTTATTATAGTTCTAGCCCTGATAGTATTTTTATTAAAAAAAAAAAAAAAAAAAAAACAACTATGACAATATTCTTTAAGACATAAACAGGATCTTAGAGTTGAATGCTTAAACCAGATTAAAGAGCAAAGGGCTGGGGCACCTGGGTGACTCAAGTTGGTTAAGTGGCCGACTCTGGCCCAGAGCATGATCTCACAGTTCCTAAGTTTGAACCCCACATCGGGCTCTGTGCTGGCAGCTCAGAGCCTCAAGCCTGCTTCGGATTCTGTGTATCCCTCTCTCTGCCCTTCTGCCACTCACGTGCTCTCTCTGTCAAAAATAAACATAAAAAAAAAAAAAAAAAAAAAGAGCAAAGGCTTATGCACAGAAGAGCAGTACTGTGCAGGAATAAATTTGCTTTATTTTAAGCCAGAATTCACAGGCATTAAGGCCCAATCACTTGAACCATGGTCAGACACTAATGATGCATTAATAAAATCTCTCCCAGAATTATTTATAAATTTTTTACATTTATGAGAGAGAGAGACAGAGCACAAGTGGGGGAGGGGTAGAGAGGGAGGGAGAAAGGCAGAGAAAGAGAGAGAGAGAAACAGAATCTAAAGCAGGCTCCAGGCTCTGAGCTGTCAGCACAGAGCCTGACACAGGGCTCGAACTCACAAACCATGAGATCGTGAGCTGAGCTGAAGTTGGACACTTAACCAAATGAACTACCCAGGTGCCCAAATTATTTAAAAAGTAAATGGAGCAACAGAGAAAGCCCATTTTCAGCTTTTATTATGTATATTATAACCCAGTATATAAGGGAGTAGGGAGAAGGAATCCAATTAGCAGATGAGCAGAAAGCTAGAAAACATCTCTGTGCATGGAAAATACAACCAGATGGTACCTTTAATACTGATAAACATATCCTCTATATGGTAAGACTACTACGTACCTTCCAGTGAAAACACATGATGATTTTGTCAAAATCAGTACAATGCACAATCATCAAAAGTAACTGTGCTTTTGAAAACATATACAGCTGAACAAACACACACAATGCTTACTCAACAGGCATGTAAGACTGTGATCCCCAGTGTTTTCCAAGATAGTGACTGAACTGTGAAATTTACCTGGTGAATTTCTGACCACCAGGACCAATTCTGAGTTGTGACTGACCTACAACAAAAACTCAGGAGTCTGAGATTAATTCTTCTAGTAATTTCTGCCAATGTGTGTTACTTATTGAATATATAATTTAAGTAATAAATCTATTTATTTTGTTATTAGATAACATACAGAATTCAGGAATAAACTAGCTTTCCATGTTAAAAAAACAAAACAAAACTAAGCATGTACATGCTAAATAGTTGTTACAGTGATCAGATATATTAAGTTTTACCCCCATAAATTTAATATTAACTCCAGTTTTGGCAATAGCAGTCTAGCTTGTATAGGACTAACACTCTTGCAGATAGCAATTATTAACTCTGGAGAAACTATAAAAAAAAACCCAACTATTTAAAGGTTCTTAAGAGCAACAAAAAGCAGATACAAATTAGGGGGAATTCAACCCTGGGAAGAAGGGAACTCACATTCACTGGGTAGGATCCATGTTTATACAGGTTTTCCCAAGAGCTATTCCTACTGGGCATGTACAAAATGGGGTGGTGAGAGCTCATGCAGAAAACTAGAATTTTAAAGGTTTGAGGTGCCAGTGGACTGCTAGTGTGGCTGGACTGAGAAAAGAAATAACAAAAAGGAACAAGCCAAGAGGAGGAACCCTAAAGTCTACATATAAATTTCCTGCAGATCTCAGTTGACTCTTTAATGGTACATATGTAGGAGAGACTACAAGGAGTCCATCTGAAAACAACAGCTAGAAGGCAGGAAGAAATGAGCAGACTTTAGTTACTGCCTGCTTCAGGGATAAAGTTTAGAGTCTGAATCCCACAAAAACAGAAAAAGCTTGATAAATACTACAGGCTTTCTACAGATCCATCAGAGCAAAACATAACATTAAGATCCCACAAGTTCAAGGTGATCAGTCAGCAATTAAAACACTGCCATAATAAAACTCAGCATTTTGCAGAGAAAAGTAACAGAAAGCAGAGTCTCTATGTATTATACACAATGCTGAGCATACGACCAAAACTTACTAGACACATAAAGAAACAGGACAATTTAACCTAAAGGCAAGAGGAAAACTGCCAGTAGAAACAGACTCAGAGATAACTCATATGTTGGATTAGACAATAATTTCAAAGCAACTACTATAGGTATGTTCAAGGACTTGAAGGTAACAATGCCACAATTATCAAACATTGGGGTATTCCAAAAGAGATATAGAAACGTAAAGAAATAAAGGACAAATCTATGACTGAGTACGGAATCTGAAACGATAAATTCACTGGGTGGACTCAATAGCAGTTTGGATACGGAAGAAAAGGATTGGTGAACTTGAAGACACATCAAGAATATTATCCAAGCTGAAAGAGTAAAAACAGGATAAAAACAATGAGCAAAAGCCTCAGTGACCAGTGGGATAATATCAAGCCATTTAACAGATGTGCCATTGGAATTCCAGAAGAAGAGGAAAGAAGAAAATGGAGGAAAAATACTTAAAAATGACACATTACCTATAGAATTATTCTTAAAATGGCCTTTTAGACTAAGTGAAAGCTGAGCAAATTCATCACCAGGAGACCTTAACAAAAAACAGTAAGGTTGGGGTGCCTGAGTTGGTTAACCATCTGACTTCGGCTCAGGTCATGATCTCATGGTTCATGGGTTTGAGTCCCATGTTGGGCTCTGTGCTGACAGCTCAGAGCTTAGAGCCTCCTTTGAATTCTGTATCTCCTTCTCTCTCTCTGCCCCTCCCCTGCTTGTGCTCTGTCTCTCAAAAATAAATAAGTGTTAAAAAAAAGAAAACCCACAAAAACCATAAGGTTAAGTTTCCTTGATTTTGGCTCAGGTATGAACTCATGGATTATGACATCAATCCCCATGTTGGGCTCTGAAATGGCAGTGTACAGCCTGCATGGGATTCTCTCTCCCTCTCTCTCTGCCCCTCCACTCACACTCTCTCACAATAAATAAATAAACATTAAAAGAAAAAACAATAAAGACAGTTATATATGCTAAAGGGAAGTGATACCAGGTGAAATTTCTATCTGTAAGAAGGAATGAGGAGCACTAGAAATGGTAAATATATGGGTAAACAGAAAAAGCTGTCCTTTTCTTCTCTTAATTACTGTTTATTTACTTAAAAATTTTTTAGGGGCGCCTGGGTGGCTCAGTCAGTTGAGCGTCCGACTTCAGCTCAGGTCATGATCTCACAGCCTGTGAGTTCGAGCCCCTCGTCAGGCTCTGTGCTGACAGCTCAGAGCCTGGAGCTTGCTTCAGATTCTGTCTCCCTCACTCTCTGCCCCTCCCCTACTCATGCTCTGTCTCTATCTCAAAAATAAATAAACATTAAAAAAATTAAAAAATTTTTAGCGTTTTTATTTATTTTTGAGAGACAGAGAGACACAGAGTTCAAGAGGGGGAGGGGCAGAGAGAGAGAGGGAGACACAGAATCCCAAGCAGGCTCCATGCTCTGAGTGGTTACCACAGAGCCTGATGCATGGCTGGAACCTACAAACTGTGAGATCATGACCTGAGCTGAAGTCAGACACTTAACCAACAGAGCCACCTAGATGCCCCTCTTAATTATCGTTTAAAACAAAAATTAAGACATTTATTATGGGGGCCATGATGTATGTAAATATAAAATGTGTGGTGGGGTGCCTGGGTGGCTCAGTCGGTTAAGCGTCCGACTTCAGCTCAGGTCACGATCTCGCGGTCCGTGAGTTCGAGCCCTGCGACGGGCTCTGGGTTGATGGCTCAGAGCCTGGAGCCTGCTTCTGATTCTGTGTCTCCCTCTCTCTCTGCCCCTCCCCCGTTCATGCTCTGTCTCTGTCTCAAAAATAAATAAACGTTAAAAAAAAAAATTAAAATGTGTGGCAAGAATAACACAAAGGATAGGTGCATAGGTGCAAAGGATGTAATGGTATATACACTCTAGTATAATCCCTAATGCAACCACTAAAAAAAAGTTATGAAAGGTTTAGCTAAAAATAAAGAGGAATTAAATTACAATATAAAAATATTTGATTAAACTAAAAATGACAGAGGGGCAAGCAGATAACAAAGAGCAAATGACAGACATAAACCTAACTATTTATTAAATCTAAATAAACCAAATACTCCAATTAAAAAGTAGAGATTTTTCAGACTGGATTTTTTAAAAAAGTGAGATGCAACTATATGCCATTTAAAAGAAATCCACTTTACAAGGAAAAAGATATACCAAGCAAACAATAGGAATAAGAGAGCTACTGTGGCTATATTAAGATCAGATAAAAAATTGGAGACAAGGGAGTATTATCAGAGATAAAGAGGAACATTTGTGACGACTTAAAAAGTCAAAGCATTAGGAAGACAATAATAATCCTAAATATGTATGCACCGAATAACAGAACTTCAAAATACATGAAATAAAAGCTGACAGAACTAAGTGGCAAAACAGGCAAATACAAATGTTGTACATTTAATACCTCCCCCTTCAGTAACTGATAGAACTACAGACAAAAATTAGTAAACTCTTCAAGATTTGAACAATGCTATCAACCATCTTGATATAACTGAGATCTAAAAACATTATACCTGACAACTGTACAGAAACATTATTTTCCAGTATACATGGAACCTTCACCAAGACAGGCCATATGGTAGGCCATAATACAAATATCAATAAATTATGAATGACTGAAATGTTACATAGTATATTCTCTGACCACAACAGAATTAAATCAGAAGCTGGAATAGTATAGGTATCTAGAAATGCTTCAAATTTTTGCAAATTAAATAACATATTTCTGTATCTTCATTGATGTAGTCATTACATCCACATATACACTTATCAAAATTCATCTAATTGTAAACTTAAGATATGTGTATTTCACTGTATACAAGTGTTTAGCTCAATAAAAAAATTAATGGGAAAAAAGTTCAATATATGTTTACCTGAATTCAAAGAAACTCAAGATGTAAGAGTATCTACATCTAAGTTGCAGTCAAAATACTGAATGAAGGACAATTTCTCATGTAACCTAGATTCTCTACACTTGTTCAGTCTATGAAAATTCTTAAGACAGAGTCAAGCTCATTAAGTAGATCTTTTTCTTATGGCATAACATGGCAGCTCTAAGCATCTGTTAAAAAAATACAGCATATTATTCTCTTACTCAATGAACATTTATTGAGTTCATTATGGTGGGAGACAGAATTGACAAAAAAACTTCTATATTAAAAGGAGTGCTACTTCAATTATTAGGAAAGGCATTTAATCTAAATTTGATTATGTCTGAACTGACTTTTTAAATTACAAATAGCAGGTAGAGAAGAAATAGTATTTTACAGAGGGACAGTAACATACAATGGCAATATGGGAACACAGTAAACCCAGGAGACTTTGAGCAGTGTAGTATGGCTATATAGTGGCCAAAGATCAAGATAGCAATGTATACGGGGGCCAAGATTTTGAATAGCAGGGCATAGCATACTAAGGACTTTGCTTAAAATTCAGGATAAAATTCATAAGTAACCTGTTCAAATGTGTATTTTTTTTTTAATTTTTATGTTTATTTATTTCTGAGACAGAGAGAGACAGAGCATGAGTGGGGGAGGGGCAGAGAGAGAGGGAGACACAGAATCAGAAGCAGGCTCCAAGCTCTGAGCTGTCAGCACAGAGCCTGACACGGGGCTCAAACTCACAAACCGTGAGATCATGACCGGAGCCAAAGTCGGTTGCTCAACCGACTGAGCCACCCAGGCACCCCTCAAATGTGTATTTAAAAACGAAGACCGTGATAGCAGGATGGAGAGTAATCTCAAGTAGGGCAAGACTGAAGGCAGATGTCAGTTAATAAGCTATGGCAGCAGGCAAGGCAATAGACAACAGGGCCTTAATACAGGAGAATCAACAAGAGTAGGTATCTAAATGACTGCTTGTAAGACTTGAATACAAATGAGTCAAAAGAAATGAGTTTCACAGGTTTGTTCTCCTACTGCATGGAGACACATTTTGGCACCGGGATATGTATTTAATTCCTTATTTTGGCTGTACACAAGACAGGGCCTTTTAAGTGTAGGAAATCTGTCTTTTGTATCTAGCAAGGGTTAGAGAATCAATATTTGTCCTATCAAAATGAATACATTTGACATACTTGTTGAACCATCTCCATGGCTTAATAGATCTTCTTACAAAGTATAGTTTGCATGAGAAACTTCTTGCAATTCGTGTTAAAAATGTAGATTTTTAGGGCACTATCCTAGACTTACTGAATCAATACCCAGAAGTTGTGCCCCAGGAACCTGTTATTTTATATAGGTTTCCAGGAAACTACTATCCACATTAAAGTTTAAAACCATTAAGCAATTCTTTAATGGTAGGAGATCTTCCTGGGGACAATGTGCCATTCTAAAAACCTCTGTACTTTCTTACCTTTGTTTGGATATCAGGTATTCTACTCTCTACCAAAGATAATAGGATGGAGGAAAAACACATTCCTAATCTCAATAGTATGCTATATGAGTTTCAAAAATATCTGTCTTAGGGAAAACGTCACTAAGGTTTTTTCCCCTACTGCCAACATTTCCAAAGGCATGATAAACATTAGATTTGCAAAATAGGCACTGAACTCCAGCCACACAAAGTTTACTGCCCAAAGTCAGGAGTAAGTAGATTTGACTTAGGCTTTATTTTTAAAAAATCTGAATATTTCAGGGCTGCCTGGGTGGCTCAGTTGGTTAAGCATCTCACTCACTCTTGAATTTGGCTCAGGTCATGATCTCATGGTTTGTGAGTTTGAACCCCACATAGTGCTCTGTGCTGACAGTGCGGAGCCTCCTTGGGATTCTCTCTTTCCTTCTCCCTCTGGCCCTCCCCTGCCTTCACTCTCTCTCTCTCTCAAAATAAATAAAATTAAAAAAAAATTTTTTTCAAATATTTCCATATGGCCAATATATTAAGTGATATCAAAGGATATGTTTTTTGACTTTTAAACTTCGGGGTAGTTTGTGAGGGCAACCACAAGAAAAAAAACACATTTCTTCCATTTCTAGTCATTTAAATAATTAACACTTTAAATGATACCCTATTTGTTTAGTTTTAAGGTCCTTTATAAAAACGAATTCAAGGAAAAGACAACCCATTATAATGAGATGTATTTTTTAGCTAAAATTTAAAATCAACCAGTAATTTTCCCACATGACAGAAATATACTCCATATGATTAATCACTGACAAAGGGGAAGATCTGAACCTATTATTTAAATGTGCTTATTAACGTAAGATTCAAATTCATTTTTTGTTTTCATTGTCTTAATTGGTGGGGGAGAGGGAGAGTGGTTCCAGGATTTTTGTCTTAACTAAATTATGCAAGATTACAAAGCAAAGGTCTATAAATATTGAAATAAAATTCTATTACTATGGTAGTCCCTATAAAATGCAAAGTAATGGTTTTCATGAGTTAAGAAAGAAGCTACAAAAAAAAAAAAAAAACCAAACAAAAACCAAAACCGAAGGCAGCTAGCTCTCTTCCAAATTTGAAAACATTAATTTAATCATATTTGTATTTAAAGACAATAAAATCAAGTCCCAGTAGAATTAGGCACTTCAGCAAGATCACATATTCAGGTATATCTAAATAAGGAGAAATAGGGGCACCTGCGTGGCTCCGTCAGTTGAGCATCTGACTCCTGATTTTGGCTCAGGTCATGACCTTGCGGTTTGTGGAATCGATCCCCAGGTCAGGCTCCTTACTGACAGTATGGAGCCTGCTTGGGATTCTCTCTCTCCCTCTCTTTCTCTCTGCCCCTTCCCTGTTCATGCTTGCGCATTCTTTCTCTCTTTCTCAAAATAAGTAAATAAACATTAAAATAAAACAAATAAATAAGGAGAAATAATAAAGTAGCAAATAGGTTTTGAATTCAGAGTAAGATTGTTTTGTAAAAGAATTCTCCCTTCGTTATCACTGGCTAGCTATATCTAGTGTTTGTATGGGTCAGGCTTTTAGAAAAAATTATGTGCCAAATGCTGAAAAAGTTCTAAAATCAAATTGAGGTAACGGTTGCACAATTCTATAAATTCCCTAAAAAAACCCCTAGATGTTCAACATCGTTCATCATCAAGGAAATACAAATCAAAACCACAATGAGATACCACCTCACACCTATTAAAATTAACTATTCTACAACCCAGCAACTGCACTACTAGGTATTTATTCAAAGGATACAACAATGCTAATTTGAAGGGGCACATGCACCTCAATGTTTATAGCAGCACTATCAACAATAGCCAAATTATACAAAGAGCCCAAATGTCCATCAATTGATAAATGGATAAAAAAGATGTGGTGTATGCGCACGCGTGCGCACGCGCGCACACATACACAGGAATATTACTCGGCAATCAAAAAGAATGAAATCTTGCCATTTGCAACAACACGGATGGAACCAGAATGTATTATGCTAAGTAAAATAAGTCAGTCAGAGAAAGATAAATATATGGTTTCACTCATATGTGGAATTTAAGAAATAAAACAGATGAACACAGGGGAAGGGAAAGGAAAATAAGATAAAGAGAGGGAGGCAAACCATAAGAGACTCTTAAATACAGAGAACAAACAGGGTTGCTGGAGGGTTGCTGGGTGGAGGGATGGGCTAAATGAGTGGTGGGCATTAAGAAGGGCACTTGTTGAGATGAGCACTGGGTAAGTAAACGATGAATCACTAAATACTACTCCTGAAATCATTATTACACTATATGTTAACTAACTTGGATTTAAATAAAATTTTAAAAATTAGAAGAAAAAAAAAGCAAGAAAACCCTGAGTTATTCATTTAAAACAAGTAATTTTGTGGTATGGAAATTATGCTTCAATACAACTATTAAGAAATAATGTGCTTATAAAATAGCAAATGAATGACATACCTCATTTTCTCAACATCCTGAGAGTTATCTAAACTTAGAAGCAATTAAATATCATCAAGATGCTAGCTGTCACTAGTGACCACTGTATGCTGAGGACTTTAGACCTCCATACCTATGAGACTTCTCAGGGTCAGGACTAGAGGGCCACAGCAATCCCTTTAGACATTAACCCAGCCTGAAAGATGTCCCAAAGGCCATACTTTGACATA
This sequence comes from Panthera leo, assembly GCF_018350215.1. NCBI lineage: Eukaryota > Metazoa > Chordata > Mammalia > Carnivora > Felidae > Panthera > Panthera leo. The sequence continues at coordinate 57,928,635 of NC_056688.1, read as the reverse complement.
TAAGCAACTAGCTCATATCCTTATCAAAATGTCTGTAATAGAAAAAGCTAGATGAGACTACCTACTGCTTTGTCCTAGAACAGTGACAGATGATAATAATTGTGCTAATTACTTCTATTACTCAAAAAATTTTTTGAAGTTTTATTTATTTTTGAGAAAGAAAGAGCATGAGTGGGGGAGGGGCAGAGACAGAGAGGGAGACAGAATCTCAAGCAGGCTCCAGGTTCTGCGCTGTCAGCACAGAGCCTGATGCAGGGCTCAAACCCACAGACTGCGAGATCATGACCTGAGTCGAAGTTGGATGCGTAACTGACTGAGCCAACCAGGCACCCAAATATTACTCAAAATGTTAAATTATCTGTGGTTCCAATGGGTTCATTTACTTATCATTTTCTTTCTTTTTTTTTTTTAAACATTTTTTAATGTTTATTTGTGTGAGAGAGAGAGAAACAGAGACAAAGCATGAGTGGGGGAGGGGGACAGAGAGAAAGGGAGACACAATCTGAAGCAGGCTCCAGGCTCTGAGCTGTCAACACAGAGCCCAACATGGTAATGGAATCCATGAACCACGAGATCATGACCTGAGCTGAAGTCAGACACTTAACCAACTGAACCACCCAGGTGCCCCTACATATCATTTTCTAAATTCCATAGACATTGGTAGGCTCTGGGAGTACATAATTTTGATGGGAGAAATATTTCCAGTATAACATGGTAACTTCTATGACAGTGGTTTCACAAAGGTCAGGGGCCTGAGAAAACACAGAAAACTCATTTACTGCTAAACAGAATAGCATGTAGATACAGTATGGTAAAGAATGTCAGGAAAAAAAATGTCTTTGAAGAGCTGACATCTAAAATGAAACTTAAAAGGATGAATACGTTATCAGTCAAGAAAGAAACTGAACATTCTAATCAAAGAGAACACCATGAACAAAGATTTAGAGCCATGGAAGAGTATGCTACAAGGAGGGAATTAGTAACAGTTCAAAATTACTTAAATATATCTCAAGACAAGGAGAGATGGGAAAGAAAGTGTCAAAACTGAAAATAATATATAAAATTTTTCTTAAAGCTCAACTTATTCAGTTTATAGGATTTTATTTTAACCTACTGATCACCTAGAAATAAAAAAAATAATTTATTGGTTTGAAAATCCTATAAATCTGGGACCACTACTCTATATGATATGCAGCCCTAGAAAATTAAGCAGTTCAGTTTTTGGCTACTTCATCTTTTAGAGAAGTTTGATAATGTGAGGTCTCTTCATATTTTCCAGCTCCCCCAAAACACTGCTGTTATAAACACTGTTAAAACAGCAGCAGTTATTAAGGATAAAGTAACCAGAATATACTTTCACAACCACAAGCAAAATACCATTCTCATGGCATTTTCTCATGGTACTTTCTTTTGTCATTAAACTCTAAAATTAAAAAAAAAAAAGTTTTACCTTGAAACAATGCAATAGGAGGCAGGGTATGGTTAAGTTTACAACCTTGCGATCATAATGAAATAGTTGTCCTGTGCACAATCTGAGAAGTTTGGCAAGCCTTTTCTCTTTTTCCAAAAACTGTGTCACATTTAACTTTTTTTCACTGTTTATCATGTTACTAGTTCATGAGGTCTGCTGTTACCAACCAAAAGAAAATCTTACACTAGAGAATACTCCCACAATTATTTTATAACATCTCTTTTCAATTTGATAACCTCTATCCATACTCTAAGGACACTCACCTGTTTTACATTGTATCCTGCTTTTGCACTTGTTTCAATAAACATAACATTCAGCTCTTTGGCTTTCCTCTCTCCTTCCTCAATTGATACTTGCCTGTAAAACAAATTCAAAAAATAAATTCCTCTTTTTGCAAGATGGTATTGTAAAGAGTATAAACAAGATTCTGAAAATAACTTCTTTTTGTTAAGTTTATTTATTTGAGAGAGACAGCACGAGTGGGGGACGGACAGAGAGAGAGCGAGACAGAGAATCACAAGCAGACTCCATGCCATCAGCATGGAGCCTGATGTAGGGCTCGAACCCATGAAACTGCAAGGTCGTGACTTGAGCTGAAACCAACAGCTGGATGCTTAACCAACTGAACCACCAAGATGCCTATGAAAATAACTTTCCTCGTATGTGTGCTGGTTATACAGGTAAGAATAGTTTGAAAATTCATCAAGCTGCAGTACACTTAAAATTTGGGTACTTCTGTGTGTATGTTATACCTAACCAAAATTTTTTAAAAAGGCATTTTTTAATGATTTGCTTTTATTTGGCTGACCTCATCCTGTAATTTTTTTATTTTTAAAATCTTAATAGCCTGCTATTTTCTCTTAATATTAGATCATAAGCATTTAGTCTTATGATTAAAAACTTCATATAATTTTTTATTACTGGACAATTTGTCAATTTGCTACTATAATTTATGTAACCACCCCCAAACTGTTAAAAATGCTAAAAAATTTTTTTTCAAATTTCATACTACTGTGAAAAATGTTGCTATAAATATCTTTGTGCATAATATTTTATGCACTGTGGATCTTTTCTTTAGGATAGATTTTGTGGATTTCTCTAAGTGGAGTCAAAAGGCATGTATATTAAATTCTCTTGATACATTTTATAGGGCATTTGGTGACACATTATAATTAGCAGCAATGTGTCTCAAATTGTAATATATTCTTTAAGTACAAGATTATGTCACTTATCTTGGTGTTCCTAGTGCCTAGCTGGCATATAGATATTTAATAAATATGCAAATATTCTAATTAAATGGATCTAAAATATCAGCTGACAAACTCAGCTTTCTACAACACAGAAAACCAAAGCAATGCAAGAGAATTTCCACAAGCTCTCACCACATCTATCCACCAATCTATGTTGTGTACACTTATATTCTACTTCTAGTCCTGCTACTATGGAGGAAACTGTCCTTACGCCCCAAACTTCACCTTTGTACTAGATTCCACTCTCTTCTTGCCTACAAGATATTATTCTATAAATTCTCCACTCTCTAGAAAAGTTAGGAAAGAAGAAAATGAGTATTCTAAGCAAAGAGAACAACAGCACAGAAATTCTTATATAGCAATCCACCTGTTAATAATGTTTTACTACATCTGCTTGTTTTATCCTCTCATTTCTATGTATTTATGTATGTGTGTGTGTATGTGTGTGTGTGTATAAATTAAAAAAAAACACACACTGGAGAGTAAGTTGACAATTTGCAGACCTTTAGCCCTAAATATATCAACAATGTGTTTTTTTTTTTAATGTTTACTTATTTTGAGAGAGTGGGGGAGGGAGAGAATCCCAAGCAGGCTCCGTGCTGTCAGGGCAGAGCCCAACATGGGGCTCAATCTCACATACCATGAGATCATGACCTGAACCAAAATCAAGTCAGATGCTTAACTGATTGAGCTATGTAGGTGTCCCAACAGTGTGCATTTCTTTAAAACACTTCTATCAGACGCCCTAAAATTTACTCTTTGGACCTCTTCTCTATTTATAATTACTCCCTTGGTGATCCCAGGCAGTATTATGGTTTTAAATACCCATCTACATGTTGATTAATCCCAAACTTATTTATCTAGCCTGGACTGCTGCTCTGAACTCCAGGCTCATATATCCAATTGCCTACCTGACATCTAATTACATATGAGAATATCTAATAGCAATTCTAAATTTAAAATGACCAAAAACTGAAGTCATAATATTCCATCCTAAACCACCTCTTTATGAAGTGTCTCCCTATCTCAGTTAATGACAGTTAATCAGGCCAAGAATCTAGGCATCATTCTTGACTCCTCCTTCTCCCACACCCCATATTCTGTCCATCATTATGTATTCTATCCATTGCATGAGTATATCTTCAACAGTTCTATCTTCAAAATGTATCTGAATTTGACCACTGATCACTACACATGCTACCACTATCCTGGTCCAAGTCATCATCATTTCTTGCTTCGATTTCAGCCTGGATTATTCTCTTCACTTCTACTCTTACATATTTTCCACAGAGCAAACAGTGATTTATGAAAAGTTACTCTTCTGCTTGAATCCTCCAATTTCTTTTTATGTTTATTTATTTCTGAGACAGAGAGAGACAGAGCATGAGTGGGGAGGGGCAGAGAGAGAGGGAGACACAGAATGTGAAGTAGGCTCCAGGCTCTGAGCTGTCAGCACAGAGCCTGATGCGGGGCTTGAACCCACAAACCATGAGATCATGACCTGAGCCGAAGTCAGTTGCTCAACTGACTGAGCCACCCAGGCACCCCATGAATCCTCCAATTTCATACAGAGTCTTTACTTTGCCCTACTTAACCTGGTCTTTATGGTCTTTTTCAAAAACTATTATTTTTTAACCTCATTGCCTACTACACTTTCCATTATTCTCCTCACCAGCTGTATACGATTCCTTGCTGTTCTTCAAATAAACTAAATGTATTCCCAACTCAAGGATTTTGCACTTTCTGGGCCATCAGCTTAGAACCTTTTCCTCCTCAGGATATCTGCATAGTTGACTCCCTTGCTTCCTTAGCATATTTACTCAAAACTCACCATTTTCTCAATGAAGTCTTCCATTTCTATTCCATCTAATATTTTTTAATTTTTTAATTTTTTTTTTCAACGTTTTTTATTTATTTTTGGGACAGAGAGAGACAGAGCATGAACGGGGGAGGGGCAGAGAGAGAGGGAGACACAGAATCGGAAACAGGCTCCAGGCTCTGAGCCATCAGCCCAGAGCCTGACGCGGGGCTCGAACTCACGGACCGCGAGATCGTGACCTGGCTGAAGTCGGACGCTTAACCGACTGCGCCACCCAGGCGCCCCTATTCCATCCAATATTTTAAACTCACACCTGACATTTCATATTTCTTTTCCCTGCTTTCTTTTGTACTTTTAGCATGTTATCATTATCAAACATACCATGCTTTTTTTTTTTTTTTTTTTTTTACTATGTGTTTTTTTGACTTATTTATTTGCCTGGTTCATTTTCTGAAATAAAAGTTCCTTGAAGACTTGGCTTTTTTTGTTTACTATTCTACCCTAGAGTAGCATCTTCTGAAACATAAGTGGTACTCAATAAATACTTCTGAATGAATGATTATTATGAGTGAATGACTATCCTACATGTAAAGGATTCCAGAGAAATTCTTCCTAGTTTTAAAACTAGGAGTCACCCTAATCAAATGGTTGAAGGTCAGCTATAGCAATGGTCCCAACTGTGGTTTGATTTTGTCGGAATCATGGGAATGCAAGCTGGTGCAGCCACTCTGGAAATCAGTATGGAGGTTCCTCAAAAAACTAAAAACAGAACTACCCTACGACCCAGCAATTGCACTAGCAGGCATTTATCCACGGGATACAGGTGTGCTGTTTCGAAGGGACACACGCACCCCCATGTTTATAGCAGCACTATCAACAATAGCCAAAGTATGGAAAGAGCCTAAATGTCCATCGATGGATGAATTGATAAAGAAAATGTGGTATACATATACAATGAATTTGTCAGAATCAGCTAGAAGATTCATTAAAATACAGATTTAAGGATACCATTCTAAACTCATTGAATCACAGCATCTAAAAGTAGGATCTAAAACCCCCAAATTTAACCGCTGAAACAACTACAGCACCGTAAGTTAACTAAAATTTAAATAAAACAAAAAACAAAAATTGAAAAAGTTGACCATGATCCTTTATAGCCAGAATCTTAAAAGAGGGTCTAATAAGCCAATTTACCCACTGATTCTCAAAATTTAAACATCTGGGAATCACTGGGCTACAGGGGACAGAAAGTATTGAGCAACAGGGCGCTTATTTTGAAACACTGAAACAGATATACTCTGGTCTTTTCTACAAGTTTTTACACACAACAAATTGTAATTCTCAATGTGATAAAGACATTTAACTTTGAATCATTTTTATTAAAACTTTTTCTTCTAATTACCAAAGTAATTTTTAAAAAGGGCAATCATTAGGGGTGCCTGGGTGGCTCAGCTGGGTGATCACTGGACTTCGGCTCAGGTCATAGTCTTATGGTTCGTGAGCTCAAGACCTGCGTCGGGTTCTGGGCTGACAGTTCAAAGCCTGGAGCCTGCCTCAGATTCTGTGTCTCCCTCTCTCTCTGCCCCTCCTCCACTTGTTCTCTCTCTCTCTCAAAAATAAACGAACCTTTAAAAAAAAAAAAAAAGGGCACTCATTAACATTAGAGTCCTCCATAATCCTACTCCTTCTCAAAGATGTAGAGACAGTTAAGTCCCATGTATGCTTATACAGATTTATTCTAAAAAATAAAAGAAAAAAAAATATATATACATCTACCATCATTTTTCTTAAAAATTTTTTTTTAATGTTTATTTATTTTTGAGAGAGACAGAGACAGAATGCGAATGGGTTAGGGGCAGAGAGAGAGGGAGACACAGAATCCAAAGCAGGGTCCAGGCTCTGAGCTGTCAGCACAGAGCCTGACGCGGGGCTTGAACTCACGAGTGAGATCATGACCTGAGCCGAAGTCGGAAGCTCAACGGAAGTCGGAAGCTCAACCGACTAAGCCACCCAGGCACCCCTACCATCGATTTTTTTTTTTTTAACACAAAGAATATCATGCTATACATACTGATCAAATCATTTTTTAAGCTTCATGTGTTAGACATCAATAAATTCCTCTCATTCTTTTTAGTAGCTACGTGTACTTCATTTATAAAATGCTACTGCTACTGATGGACATTTAGATTGATTTTAATTTTTAATATTACAAATAATGTTGAAATAAACATTCTTTTTTTTTTTTTTAATGTTTATTTATTCTTGAGAAAGAGAGCGTGAACAGTGGAGGGGCAGAGAGAGAGGGAGACACAGAATCTGAAACAGGCTCCAGGCTCTGAGCTGTCAGCACACAGCCCAACGTGGGGCTCGAACCCACAAACTGTGAGATCATGACCTGAGCCGAAGTCGGACGCTTAACTGACTGAGCCACCCAGGCGCCCCTGAAATAAACATTCTTGTATGTTCATTTTTTTCCCCACATTTGTGCAGGTGTATCTGTGCAATTACTGGAGGTGGGTTTGAGTCAGTGAGTATTTTATTTATTTTTTTTAATTTTTTTTTTTTAACGTTTATTTATTTTTGGGACAGAGAGAGACAGAGCATGAACGGGGGAGGGGCAGAGAGAGAGGGAGACACAGAATCGGAAACAGGCTCCAGGCTCTGAGCCATCAGCCCAGAGCCCGACGCAGGGCTCGAACTCACGAACCGTGAGATCGTGACCTCAGCCGAAGTCGGACGCTCAACCGACTGAGCCACCCAGGCGCCCAAGTCCATGAGTATTTTAAATTCTGATACTGTTAAACTGCTTCATCCCAATATATTAGTTACATTTTCAGTATATGAAGAGTTCTTGTTTATTAAATTCTTGTCAATACTATGTATTATCAATCTTCTGAATAATGGCTGATCTAACAGGTAAATATGATCTTCATATCGATAATATTCAGACTTAACCAATCTTTGTCTTTATGGCTTTAGGGTTTCATGTCATGATTCTAAGAAAAAATTTTTATTAAAAACAATATTTTTTATTTTTTTAATTTTTTTTATGTATATTTATTTTTGAGACAGAGAGAGACAGATCATGAGCAGGGGAGGGGCAGAGAGAGGGAGACATAGAATCCGAAGCAGGCTCCAGACTCCGAGTTGTCAGCACAGAGCCTGACGCAGGGCTTGAACTCACAAACCATGAGATCATGACCTGAGCCGAAGTCAGACGCTCAACCGACTGAGCTACCCAGGCTCCCCTTATTAAAAACAATATTTTTTAATGTTTGTTTTTGAGACAGAGAGAGATAGAATGTGAGTGGGGGAGGGGCAAAGAGAGGGAGACACAGAATCTGAAGCAGGCTCCAGGCTCTGAGCTGTCAGTACAGAGCTCAATGTGGGGCTCAAACTATTGAACAGTGAGATCATGGCCTGAACCAAAGTCAGACACTTAACCCATTGAGCCACCCAGGCGCTCTTCATGTCATGCTTATAAAAGGTCACCCACTCACTACCAAAACATTTTTCTTCTAATTCTTTTTTAACAAACATTTAAATATTTTACTCATTTTAAAATTAATTTAGTGGAATGAACAAGGCTTTAATTTTTAAAAAATGTTAACAGTTGAAGGGTGATAGTCTGGCAAAAATTGCTGAGAAAGGCAGTAATTCCAAACCAATGGACATACATTACCTTGAAGAAAAAATTACTTCAAGTATAATTTTCTAGCATTTGTGTACTCAACTGAAATATTACACAATAAAAGAATAGATGATATACTCATCCATTTGGCTAACTCTACCTGTTAAAACAAAACAATTCAGACACACAATTTTTCTATTTAAAAATTAAAGTATTGGCGGGGGGGGGGGGGCGCTCAGTCACTTAAGCATCCAATTCTTTTTTTTTTTTTTAATTTTTTTTTTTAATGTTTATTTATTTTTGAGACAGAGAGAGACAGAGCATGAACGGGGGAGGGTCACAGAGAGAGGGAGACACAGAATCTGAAGCAGGCTCCAGGCTCTGAGCTGTCAGCACAGAGCCCAACGCGGGGCTCGAACCCACGGACCGTGAGATCATGACCTGAGCTGAAGTCAGACGCTCAACCAACCGAGCCACCCAGGCGCCCCTAAGCATCCAATTCCTGATTTCAGCTCAGGTCATGATCTCACAGTTCATGGGATCAAGCCCTGCATTGGGCTCCATGATGACAGTGTGGAACCTGCTTGGGATTTTCTCTCCCTCTTTCTCTCTGCCCCTGCCCTGCACACACGCGCACGCACTCTCTCTCTCAAAATAAACATTAAAAAAGAAAATAAAAGAACTAGAGACTCTCTACTAGAAGAATATATACCTATATCATCTTGAAATTCTCATAGTGTAGATAAATAAAATAGTGAAAATTTATGATGCCAATTGATGTCCAAACAATTATTTTCATAAAGGAAAGATGATTATACTCTGAGTTTACTTTTAAATCAAGAAAAACTTTTTTGTCAGTGTACTACCAATTCCAAATGAAGTACCATGGGAAGAAATGGGCTTAACATTTGCACAAGCCTTGGAACATATTGGATTTCTTTGCAACATTTTAATTAATAGTACAAATTCAATACCTGAATTTCAATATCCATCTCATGAATAAACAAACAGCAATAGTAAAAGCTTCTACTATTAAGTGAAATGGTCAAGACTATTTAAAGCAGAAAGACTATCCAGTAGATTACTTAGGATGCTGAAGGCAGATATTCAAGCCATGGGCTCTACAGTGAATGTTAATAATTTTGCATCCTGTGACTTGAATATGGCTTTGCTCATTTGACTAAGGTATTACAATCAAGCTATTCAGTTCAACTACACAGTCTGGTTCAACCATACAACTTATAAAAAGAAAAGAAAAACTACACCACTGAATTATAATGAATATTTATAAGAAGTCTACCAAAAGAGTGTGCATTTAATCATTATGAATAATTTTTAAAGATAGGATTTGTTTCTTCAAACATTTTGTCCTTTAACAGAATACTGCTCATGTTTATGAGGCCTAAAAAATGCAAAATAGTTACCAGCTTCGTGTGTAAACAATCTTTGTTTCCCCCCACATGTAAACAATCTTGCACAAGAACTATTTACACATGGGCTTACACAAAACAAAAAAAAACTCATTTTCCTTTAAGGAAATGTTCAATGTTTACATTTATATTTCAGGTTCTCACACTGAAGAAAAGGGGGGTATAAACTTAAGAATTAAACATGTCTCCTTTCAAAACAATTCTTCAGTAATAAAAATAACAGGTTGTTTAAGGAAGAAATCAAACATTCGATACACATACAAAATCACTCTATACCTCTTGTCAGCAAGATCTGTTTTATTTCCTACTAGCATGATGATAACATCACTTCCTCTTTCTGTTCTGACATCATCAATCCATTTTGTAGTTTGCTGGAATGAGTTAACATCTGGTATAGGAGGGTGGACAGAGAGATTAGTGTTACCGCAAAGTCTCCCCAAGTGACAGACTAAAAAAACAAAAACAAACGAAAACAAACCCTGGAAGTTGGAGGGGGGGGTGGCACATTAGGACCCACTTTTAATGTGCCTGCAACATAACTCCATTTTATCTGAGTACAACTGTCAGTGACAAATCACAAAAATAAAGTCCTCAAGGTTCCTTTTATAGTATAAAAATTTTGAACATGACCAAATGAATGCAATGTACCATATATAATAAAAATTAAAAAAAAAAAAAAAGCTTTTTAAAATTTAAGGACAGCTACGGCAGATAACATGGTGTCACATTGCCACAACATTTTTTTGATTACTTACACATACCCAACATGACAAAGAAAGCATCTCCAAAAGTATGTCAGCCAGTAAATCCCAACACATCCAGAAAATTTGTAAAGCTTTAAATAGCTTTAAACACCACTCTGTTTGCACTGCTTATTCAGTTTGTGATCACTTTAACTTGAAGTTTATTAGTTTAATGCACCAGAATCACTTGTAACAAAATCCATCTTTCCTAGCACCCAATTCTAAGTAGAATACTTAAACACTTTTTATAGCAGCTCCAGAAAACAGTTTACTAATATTTTAACCACATGTGCATTTTTAAAGAAAAAGACACGGGGTTTCACTTGATTTGGTTAAAGTAAGCACAAACATTTTAAAGCTGCAAAACTTGTCAATGCACAATGAACATACATTGTTTTAAACAAGTAGCAACCCAAAGTAAAGCTTCAAGAAAAGAAAGATTGCATATAGCACATACCCCACCCCCCCCAAAGGTCTCTGAATGCAAACTTGTAACTTATAATTCTGCCATTGCAATTATTAAGTAGTTATGACTTCTAGCAGATATACAAAAATGTATAGTATCACTAACGCAAATCAATAGTTTGTATATGTAACACTCTTTTTGAAATAAGTCTAAGATGTGACACTATTCTGGTTTTCCTACAAATTATGGACTACTATATGGAATGATGGCTTAATATTGCCTGATATATATAATAAACCAATTTACAAAGACAATTTTAATCAGAGAGCATTTCCCTGTCAGTCACCATGTTCTGTGGGAAATTTACAGGCACTTAAAATGCCAAAGACATTATTCAGTCTTTAGGGAAAAGAAAAAGGAAGATCATCACTTGTTTTAGTCTCCTATTTAAAATTTCTTTTTGGAGAGAAATGAAAGTGTAATTTGTTAGCAAAAAAGTCAGTCACAGAATCCAGATGTGATTCAAATGAAAATGATTAATAGAAAACTGCACATTACATGTTTTCTCTGCCTTCTCTAGAGAGAGGATGGCTGGAAGTGGAAAGCAGAGAAAAGTTGGCTAGCAGAAGCTTTTAATAGCCTCAACAGAGAGCCTTGGAGAATCTGAAAATGTTGGCAAGAGGCTTAAATGCAGATTATTTTATTTTAGAGAAATCTGAGATCAAGTTAAATGAAAAAGGAGACATTCTTCCAACCATAATTATGGTGTGACTTAGGGATAACAGGATACTAAGAAAGCCTTGGAGAGAATTCATGATTAGATCTGAAGGAAAATTTCCATGGCAAAAAAACCTGGCACAGTGGAAATAAAGCATATTGGTACATACACAAAAGCAAATATTTCTGACCTAGCTGGTCTATAAGGTTTGCTATGACAAAACTCATTTTTACATGCTAGTATAGAAAACAAGCACAAGACAAGAACATGCATGCAGCTAAGCTAAAGGTTGAAAGAAGATTAGAAATGCATAATTCCCCCCACTCACTTGTGATATCATAAACAACAACTGCCACAGTGGAGTCACGAATGTAGCTAGGAATCAAGCTCCTGAACCGCTCTTGACCTGCTGTGTCCCATAATTGCAATCGTACCTAACAACAAAATCAGTCAAACAAGCAAGAAAAATAAGAAAGGTCAACCCGTTGCAAAATACCTACTTGTGATATCGTAAACTACTACGGCTGCAGCAGAATCACGGATGTAACTGGGAATGAGGCTACGGAAACGTTCCTGACCCGCAGTATCCCACAGCTGCAGCCTGATCTGTGGGATGGGAAAAAATAAATAAAAAAAAAAAAAAAACCAAACTCATACTAAAAATAAAAAAGAAATAATGTTTTTAAAGGGGAGAAGGTGGGAAGGAGGTAAAAAGCAGACTCATGCAAAAGGTTGCAGGGATGTGAAGAATGAAAATAACACAAAACTCCTTTCCTTTTTCAAAAGAGAATAATATTAAAAATTTGCTCTGTAGGTACATGACTTAAAAATGGCAATAGGGGAATATTTCACAGAATCAGAAATACAGCTCCCTTTTTTTCACTCCCTATAACCTCTCTTTGAATCTTATGCCTTCCAGACAGCAAAAAGTAGATTCTGTTGACGTTCAGTGAGCATAAAAGGGAAAAATGAAAGTAAATGTCAACAAGCAGCCCTGGCTATCAGAGTAAAGGAGTGAGCGCTTCTCTGAAAGCCTCTCTGAAGTTAAAAGCATCTCTTTTCTATTGAGTCCAGAAACTGGGTCTTTGACTACTGTGCTTATGTTTCTCCCACATGTTTCTTCCCAGAACACTGTACATAACCCAACAAAAAAGGAAAAATATCTTTTTGCAACTCTACATAAAAATTTCTTTATTTTCTTACTTTTTCACATCTACATTTGAGGAAGAAAAGCCTGAAAACAAGTAGTACTGTACTATTATAAAGCAATTTCTAAGCTTTCAAAATTTAAGAAATGGCATGCTAAACATTAAAACATAAAAGAAAAACCCACACACTTCTAGGAAATAACATTAGAAGCACAATAATGTTTTTTTGGGTCTAGGTCCTGAAATAATGCATTTAAGACAGTCACTGCTTAGTTGATAGGAATCTCTTCCAGAGACAATAGGCTGGAATACACTGTGCTTAAAGGGAGCATTCCAAAAGACAGGTGTCTAAATCCAACAAATAAATACATATTACTTCTTCTATTCACAGTCACTTCGGTATACATCATATTCTGACAAATAAAATCTCGAAATTCACAAATGATGTGATATTCAAATGAAATATTTCTGAATGCTTCAAGAGTAGCACTCAAAAAGTCTTTAGCAGCTCTAATTTCTTGATGAAAATACTCTTCATTATCTCAATGCTATCTGTTATCATTTTTCCAAATCAGGATGACATATTTTATTTAGCAAGCCTAGGGCCTTCAGGGCTTTCCAATAACTTGGCCTTCTCTCCCCTTTGCATTTTACTTGGGGATTAAATCAGAATGCTAAGTACTACCACTCTGTAATAACAGTTTTTCTCAAAGCTTATACACTAACTTTGTCAACTTTACTAAGAACTTCTTACGATGACAATTACTGATTACAGCTCTGATCACAGTTTTCTATCCTGGAGTGCTGCAGAAAATTGCACACTGAAAACATTACTCACTGTTCGATCCTCCAAGTACATTGTTTTTGATAAAAAGTCAATACCAATTGTTGCCTGTAAAACAAAATAAAACAAAAAAATTAAATAATAATAATAGTTTAATGGCAGTCAGCAGTTTAGGGTTCAAATGATAATTATGACTTCTATAATTAGAAGAAATAATTAATAAACATATCATAGCTAAGTATAAATGACCAAAATTTTTAGTGATAATGGCTTCCACCACTGAACATGTGCTGTGTAGTAAGGGATTCTTTAAGGCCCTTTACATGACCATCTCTAATCCTCATACATCTCTGCAAGGGTAGCTATTGTCATCCCTATTTTAATCTTTTATAGTTAATAATATTGGGGTTCAGAGAAGTTAAAAAACTTGTCTAGGGAAACAAAGCTTTTGCTATGGAGCTGAGAGTAAAAGCCCAGCTTTTTCCAATATATAATGATTTATATATATTTATACTTATACACACACACACACACACACACACACACACATATATATATAAAATTTTAAACTGTGGTAAAATACACATAACAAAATTAATCATCTTAACCATTTTTAAAAATACTACTTTTTGGGAGTAGTTTTAGGTTGACAGCAAAACTGAAAGGTACAGAGATTTTCCATATACCCCCACCCCCACATATGCATAAAACCCCCTACTATCAACATCCCCCACCAAAGCAGTACCATTGTTACAGCTGATGAACCTACTGACACCGATTTTATACATATACATAAGTATATATAAAATATAAACATTATATATTATACAAATAAATAATATATATAAAATATATAAACTTAAAATTATATATACATATAATTACACACATACATATATATATACATATATATAATTTCTTTTAAGTTTATTTATATATTTTGAGATAGAAAGCACAAATGCGCCGGGGCGGGGGGGGGGGAAGGTGGGCAGCAGAGAGAGAGAGAGAGAGAGAGAGAGAGAATGAGAGAATGAATCCCAAGCAGACTCTGCACTGTCAGAGCAGAGCCTGATGCGGGACTCAAACACACAAACCGTGAAATCATGACCTGAGCCTAAGTAGGACACTTAAAAGACTGAGCCACCCAGGCGTCCCTGACACTCATGTATTTTTTTAAGACAGATTTTACTTCTAAATTGTGGTAAAATACGTATCATAAAATGTGACACTTTGACCATGTTAAGTGTACAACTCCACGGCAGTGATTGCATCCACAATGATGTACCACTGTCAACACTATCTGTTTTTAACACTTTTTTATAACCCCAAACAAAAACTCTGTGCCCATTAAGCAATAACTTATTATAATGTATGGATATATCAAAATTTCTTTATCCATTCATCTACTGTCGGACATGGGTTGTTTCCATCCTTTGGCTACTGTGAGTTCCTATTTTCAATTCCTCAGTATATACTTAACAGTGGAATTGCTAAGCCATATGACAATTCTATTTAAACTTTGTGAGGAAATGCTAGACTGTCTTCCCACAGTAGGAGCATCATTTTAAATTTCCAATAGCAATGTATGAAGATTCCAATGTTTCCACATCCTTGTCAACATCTGTTAGTTTCTCTTTTTAAATATATAATACTCAACCTAGAAGGTAGGAAATGGAATCTTTTTGTGGTTTTGATTAACAGTTCTCTAGTGACTAATAATGTTGAGCATCTTTTCATGTGCTTACTGGTCATATGTACATCCTCTCTGAAGAAATGTCTATTCAAGTCCCTTGCCCATTTTTATTATTATTATTTTTTTTTACATTTATTTATTTTTGAGAGACAGAGCACAAGTGGAAGAGGGGCAGAGAGACAAGACACAGAATCCAAAGCAGGCTCCAGGCTCTGAGCTGTCAGCACAGAGCCCAACGTGGGGCTCCAATTCACAAACCATGAAATCATGACCTGAGCTGAAGTCCGATGCCCAACCAATTGAGCCACCCAGGTGCCCCTCCCTTGCCCATTTTAAAATTAAGTGTGTCATTTTATTATCGATTTATAGTTCTTTATATATTTTAGATATCAAGCCCTTATCAGATATGTAATTTTCAAATATTTCCTCCCATTCTATAGGTTGGGCCTGGTGCTTTAATTGAAAACCAGTTGTCAATAGATATATGCATTTATTCATGAACTCTTAATTCTATTCCACTGGCCTATATGTCTATCTTTATTTTGATTACTGTAGCTTTGCAGTAAATTTTGAAATTGGGGGTGGGGGAGCCTGGGTGGCTCAGTTGGTTAAGCACCAACTTTGGCTCACGTCATGATCTCACAGCTCATGAGCCTGCTTTGGATTCTGTGTCTCCCTCTCTCTCTCTGCCCCTTCCCTGCTTCCACTCTGTCTCTCTGTCTCTCTGTCTCTCTCTCTCAAAAATAAAATAACTGTTAAAAAATTTTTTTGAAATCAGTATTAGTCTTCCAATTATTATTTTCCTTTTTCAAGACTATTTTGGCTTCTGTAAATTAGAATTGACTCTTTCTAAAACTCTTTTTTTTTTAATTTTTTTTTAACGTTTTATTTATTTTTGAGACAGAGAGAGACAGAGCATGAACGAGGGAGGGGCAGAGAGAGAGGGAGACACAGAATCGGAAGCAGGCTCCAGGCTCTGAGCCATCAGCCCAGAGCCCGACGCGGGGCTCGAACTCACGGACTGCGAGATCGTGACCTGGCTGAAGTCGGACGCTTAACCGACTGCGCCACCCAGGCGCCCCTAGAATTGACTCTTTCATTTCTACACAAATGGCAGTAGAAATCTGACAGGGATTGCACTGATTCTGTAGACTGCTTTGAGTAGTTAGTATTGACATCTTAATATTAAGTCTTCCAATCCCTTTGCCTGGGATGTCTCTCCACTTACTTAAGTCATCTTTAATTTTTGTGTGTGTGTGTGTGTGTGTGTGTGTGAGCAGTGCTTTGTAGATTTCAATTATATACCGACTTTTATTAAGAAAGCAAACAAGCATACAAGCAAGCAAGCAAGCAAGCAAGCTAGCGTTCTCCTTTATCCTAAACTATGTGACTACATATTACAAGTGTATCTCTCTCTCTATAATTCCATCATATGACATTTAATCTGAAAGTGTGTATCCTATTCTGTTATAGGCTGGGAATAATGGGCTTATAAATTCAAATTATTGTGCAAAAGCATCTAATTGACAAACCTGAAAAATATACAGGAATGGTATAGGGCTACATTTAAGAAATCTCATTAGCAGAACCTCATTTAATCAGATAATGTGGTAGAGGCAGCTAATTGTCTAGACAAATATCCCATTTTCCCCTTCTTCCTTATTAAAAAAATCAAACATTTATTTAAATCCATACTTTTCCCATTAAAAAGACTACATTTTCCAGTCTTCTTTGTGCTTTAAATGGGGTTGACTCAGTTGAGAGGTGCACTGTTGGTATTTTTCCTTTTCTCCTTCTTCCTGCCTGGATATGGATACCACACCCAGAACTCCAGGAACCATTCAGTAACCATGAAGCAACCTTCACAAGGAAGTCATATATGAATGAGATCTGATTAAATTTAGAAGGCATCTTAGTCCCAGAGGACCATAGAGCTGCCACACAAGCCCGGGACTACTTTACCTCTAAACTTTTTACATGAAGAAAATTCTCCTATCACTTACTAATGTTATTTTATGTTTATTATAAACAGCCAAAAGTAATTTTAATAGCTACAAACAAAAATATGCATTCTCAGATCTCACAGTCAACACATATAAATGTTTTTTAAAATTAGTACAAAGTAAGACTTTATGATAAAATGTATAATAATCCCCTCCTTCCACTGCACTGTCCTAGTTTTGGGACATCATTCATACACTGAACTCATAAAGGTCAAAATTAACCTGAAAAGCATAGCCTGTTCCTGCCTGCTCTTCTTTTCAGTTAATTTTATTCCAAGCAGAGCTACAATGGCAAAGAAGTCGATCAGCCACAGGAATTAAGCCAACAGCAGGAAAAATAGAAAGAATGGCTAGGAAACTAAACATTATCAGCTATTCTAGGATCTTAAATGTTACTGATGTGGAACTAATTCAAACTTTCATAAAAGAGGGATGAGACATCAGTGCTGCCTCTTGCTCATCTTTATAGAAATGCAGAAGGCAATAATTGTAGAAGAAACCAAAGGTTAGAGAAAATTCTCCCACATATCTTAATTTATAGCTTCACATTATTTTAAGTGTTAATTAATTCACTGGGTAAGGAAAGTCTACTTTGTAAAAGACAAAAAATTAAACTGAGTACTTTTATTGTGGGAGCACACAATTCAAGATTGAATAATGACTTACCTAAATACATCAGCATCAAGATAATAATGATAACTGTAGTTTGGATATTTATACTTGGATGCTCTCCACTCAGAACAGTGTTTATTTGCCCCAATAGCAATTTTCTAAAATACTGCAGATGTAAACTACTATTTTGTCTGACTTCCTTCCTACATAACTGTTTATCACCTTTTCTGATGCCATACACAGTCGAGACCCCTCAACATCATGATTTTAAGGAACATGAGTTTTCCTACACAAAAGTAATTAAGTAAGGAAAACAAGTTTTCCTCTGTACCAAGCAATGATAATCAGCTTCCTTTGTGGTCCAAACATACAAAGTTCTGTTGCCTAGCTGCTGCTTTCCCTAGCAGGAGAAGATAAATCAAAGAGTAAGTGTTGAGAAAGGCAAAGACTAGAATAAAGAAAGAAAAGAGTGGACAAGTTAAAGAAGAGTCTATCTAACATTGACTAATAGAGATAAGTAAAAACAATGAAGAAAGGCAAAGGATCCCAGAAGCAAGACACTGATATGGGTTCCATTTTAGAAAGGTAACCATCCCATTACTACACATGTTTATGTATATTTATGTATGTGTATATTTATGTATGTATGTATACTTTTCTCTTAGATATCTTTGTGCCACATTACTTAGAACAGAAACTATGTAGAATCTATTTCAGAAATGAGTCGCTATAATAGGCATAAAATTTTACTTATGCAAGGTGAACAAGTTCTAGAGATCATTGTGCATATATTTAATACTGTATTGTATACTTAAAAATCTGATTAGGAGGTAGATTTTATATTAAGTGTTCTTAGCACAGTTTGAAAAAAAAAGGAACTGTTCTCCCCCTACCTCCCATAAAATGACAATACTTCTGATAGGAGAAAAAAGAGTCCTTAAAAATTAAAGAAAATTTAAAAATAAGAAATCAAACACTGGATGAGAAAAGTAGTCCCATTAGTGGGGCGGGGGGGTGTGGGTTGGGTGCAGATTTTATTTCCATATAACAAAGTATAATTTTGTGTAGAATAATTTAAAGCTTTAACTTAAAGAGGTTAAGGATGTATTTGATCACCACCATCTTCCTAGAAAAATTCACTTAAGCTGTTTTAAACATTTCAGTATTTTAAACTATACAACCCTGAATTTATGGGTTTTTTTTTTTCCAATTAAGACAAATACTTTATTCAAATCCATCAGAGAAATGGACAGCGTGGGTTGTAACAAAGCATTATGCTTTAAAGCACAGATCAGTAATTGTATATAAAGAGTATACACTGCTACATACAAATTAAATTGATCAGAGCACAACTTTAAAGCAGCACCTTTGTGATATTTTTAACTTTAGTACTCCTCTCCTCCTTCATGTTCTCCTTCAACTGAATCCACACCAACCTCTTCATATCCTTCTCAAGGGCAGCCATGTCCTCAGAGGCTTCAGAAAACTCTTCTTCATCCATGCCCTCACCCACATACCAGTGAACAAAGGCATGCTTAGCACACATCAGGACATCAGGTCCAGGTGAGCCCAGGCCTCAGCAATGGCTGTGGTGTTGCTCAGCATGGCTGTACTTTGGCCAGGTCTCCACCAGATACCACAATGGGAGGCTGATAATTAATGCCAACTTTGAAGCCAGTGGGGCACCAGTCCATAAACTGAATGGTACTCTTGGTCTTGATGGTGGAAATGGCAGCACTGACATCTTTGGAAACCATGTTGCCACAGTACAACATGCAGCAAGCCATGTATTTTTTTTTTATTTCTTTTAAATGTTTATTTTTGAGAGAGAGAGAGGACGAGTGGGGGAGGGCAGAGAGGGAGACAAAGAATCTAAAGTGGGCTCCAGGCTCTGAGCTGTCTGCACAGTGACTGATGCGGGGCTCAAACCCCCAAACCGTGAGATCATGGCCTGAGCTGAAGTTGGACACTTAACAAACTGAGCCACCCAGGTGCACAGCAAGCCATGTATTTACCATGGTGAGAATCATATTTCACCATCTGGTTGGCTGGCTCAAAGCATGCATTAATGATCTCTGCTACAGAAAGCTGTTCATGGTAGCCTTTCTCAGCAGAGATAACAGGAACATATGTGGCCAGAGAGAAGTGGATGTGGGGATAAGGCACCAGGATAGTCTGGAATTCTGTCAGATCAACATTCAGGGCTCCATCGAATCTGAGGGAAGCAGTGATGGAGAACACAATTTGACCTATCAACCTATTTAGTATAGTGTTGGCTGGGCATTCAATATTGAGGTTTCCACGACAGATAGCATAGATGGCCTCATTGTCTACCATGAAGGTGAATTTATGTTGATTGCCACTTTGTAACAGCCTTTGGAATAAGAAACCCTCTAAATTCAAAGTAATCTCAGAAGTTAGTCTGAGCAATATAATCTTTCTCAAATAAACGAATGAATCTAAAACAGAAATAAACAAAAAAAGAAAAATCTGTGGGTTTATAACTGGATAAAGAAAATAAGTGGTGAATAAGAAGAGCAACTTTAAGAGAATCAATTCCAGATGCTCTACTTAAAAAGAACAGGTTTTTTTCTTTTTCACTTTGACATACTGCCCAAATTTTAGTCAATTAAGGACTCTTTTGGCCAGTTTCCTTCTTTTTAAATGAAATGAATTCAGTGCAAAGGAATCATACAGAGAACGTGAATTATTAACTAAAGTTTATCATTTTTGTAAAATAAAACTTCACTTAAACTAAGTTTGATACATACATTACACATGGCTCCTATAAGCCCAATAATAAATTTCTAGCAATGAGACTAGCTCTTTAATTAGTCATTTCAGAAGTCTTTCTGATGTGTGTGTGACCGGGTGTATATAGGGAATCTTCAAATGATTCAATGAAGAACTCTTCACCTGATAACTAAGTTGGTAGCTAACTACAGAAGGTCAATTCTTCATATTCAAAGATAATACTTAATATATTGTCAAGCTGATTTCATTAAATAAGGACCTAGGGTACTACATTGTCCAAATTTTCCTGTTAGAGCTAAACTAAAAGAATATCTAGGACTGTACCTAATTGTTATAAAAACCTGTAACTCACATTGTTAATAAACGTCTCCTGTTAATGCCAAAGCACAATATTTTAGCTTCATTAGCAACAACTTTTCCACAAAGAACCAAAATCCTTCCCTATCTGTCAAATTCTATCAATATCACTATATTTATGTCAACATCACTACCGTTATATATGTCTGATTGAACAGCAACCTGAAGAAACAGCAGTAGCACTTTAATATATGCTTGAAAGATCTACTTAATTTCACTGAGACCATGAGTGTAACAAAATCCTTTAGAAACACCCAGAGAACTCTAAATAGGCTCTAGCTAGTGAGTCTTTAGCCCAAGACTCTGACCCTAGTTCAGATTTTTTAGCCTATGGTATTTGGGTCTACTCCCGAACAGTTAAGCTTACACTTTTCAGGAATTTTCCACATATGGCTCAATGACATCAATATTTTTGTTAGTCTCTAAGACTTGTATTTGTAGTTTTTCTGATGAGAAGAGACAGAGCATTGCTCAGAATCAAGATACTGTACAAAAGACAAGGTCATCTAGGTAAGGCCTATAAGCCATAGAGTTTAGGGACCCAAAAAATTGGGGATATATGATATAAAGGAGTCCAAAAGAAACTGAAGCACTCTTGTTGATTGAGCTATTTTTCATTTTTAAACTCGCTTTTCTCAGGTCTTATGAAGTAGCTAAACCATTTCTGAGATATTCAAAAGAATAATAAAATATATACAGTACATATTAACTGGTTTTTTATTTAAGAGACTTTTCTAAAATGTCAGATTTATGGATGAGTCATTTCTGTTCTATGATATTTATGGTTGTTAATAAAATGCTTAATTAAAAACAAATTCCTTCTTAGGATGATGGAAATGTTCTTAATCTTGACTGTGGTGGTAGCTTCATAGGTATACACATCTATCAAAACATGTCAAAATATAAAGAGTTAATTCTTTACTACTATGAGATTTTAACAGTTCTGTATGTTTGGGATAACAGTTCTTTACCATGTGTCCTTTGCTTGTTTTAGGTTTAGTTTACTTTTCTAATTTCTTAAAGTAGAAGGTTAAATTACTGATTTAATGTACTTCTTCTTTTCCTTACAGCACTGCTTTAGCTGTATCATATAAATTTTGGTATGTTGTGGTTTCGGGTTTTTTTTTCCATTTGTCTCAAAGTATTTTCTAATTTCTTTTGTGATTTTTTTTCTTTGACTCACTGGTTATTTGGGAATTTGCTATTTAATTTCCACATATTTGTGGATTTCCAAAATCTCCTTCTGTTAATGATTTCTAATTACATTACTCATTTATTCTTGACTTTAAGTGTAGATCAAAAGGTCAGATAATCCTAGGCTTGAACCACATAACAGAGTATCTACAATCACTCCTACCTCTGTCCCAAATGGTAATTACCAATAATCTTTTGGAAAGGACTTTGGAAGAGGAGATAAAGAAATCAAGTGAAAAGACTGAGGACAATGAGCAAAATCAGTTATACTCTGTATTTATAAAGCATTTTACAGATTACAGAAAGTGCTTTTATGTAAATGTGAACTTTTAAAAAGTCCTTAAATATTACTTCTAACACAAAATAGAGACAATCAGTAAGTTGGCAAAAATAAAATACCTGGTAGGTGTTGTCAAAACTGTCATACATGAATCTGGTGATCAAGGATGTCTTTCCAACTGAAATGAAAAGGAAAAAGATTCACTTAGTTAACATATTACACTGGGTTCTCAAGCCATTCTTCTACAGAGGACTGCAATTACAGTCAGTGGGAAATATCTGCAATGGTTCTACTAATAATAATTTTAAGATATATAGCCCCTATTTGTTGAAACACCTTTCTCTAATAACAGATAACAATCTCTCAAATTAAGAGCACAGGTAAAGAGTATATAGTTAAGAATTGAGGAAAATGAAAAGATGGAGGAAAACAATCAATTATGTTGACATTTCTAATTCACAAAAGGGCAAGCAGATATTCACTTGGGCCCTAACAAACAGAACTAGGATTAGACTCTGAAGAAATTATAATTCACTTACTGGACAGTAACCTGGAAAAATTGAGGTTCACATTCACTTCATTTAATGAATCAAACTCCTGAGAATATAAAGACTAAAGATGGAGAATCCTAGGAGAAATAGGAGGGCCACAAGAACTACAATGTTTTAAGAGTAACAAAGAAGTGACAAGGAAAACTGTATTGAAACTCATCTCAGGATCACATCTCTCCACTTCTCTGGCAAGGCAATCCCAAAGATTCATAATACTACTTTGTGCTGGTATTTTCAGGTTAATCCACAGGAAAGTGTCACTAAATAAAAAATAGTGGAATACTGGCAATTTCCTTACCAATGGGCATACTCTCCAAGGGCAAGAGCCATATCTAATTTTCCTATTTTTCCAGTAGCTTGACACAGATCCAACAAATACTAAATTAATACAAGTAAGTGTATTAATTATGTCAATTAAAGAGTGCAAATAAGTATCTCAAATGCTCCCCCAAATGTAAAAGAGGTGTGATCCTGGCCTCTATATTATATTCTCTAATCTTATATCATATGAAAACCTGAGGAGAAAAAATGGGCCAAAGAAGGAAGAATCCCACTAAATCATGTACCCCAAATGTCTTATTTCAGAAAGCCTAAAACAGCATGTTGAAGAGAAAAGCTATAGCTAGTCCCCAGACCCTAGTCAAAGCAAATTGATGTTTGAGAAGAAGTCTCTTTATAAAGCAACAGTGGAACTATGTACTTCTTCATTAGTAAATAGTACATATAGTTTCCATTTTTTTAAAAAAAACACCCACCACCTCTTTCACATAAAAGAGTAAAATGTATATTTGTAAAGCAGGCAGCACAGAAAATAACGAGAACAAAGTGAAAATTATGTATATCATACCACCCATATACAACTAATGTTAGTATATGTTTTTCTGAAATATTTTTTATATTTAAAAATACATACTTAAAGGTAAAATGCTAGAACCATTCAAAGGAAAGCCAGAAACAATATACGCAGTACTATTTTGAACACTGATTGGACTCTATAAAGTAAATGTAGGGCACCTGCGTGGCTCAGTTGGTTGAGTGCCTGACTCTTGATTTCAGCTTAGGTCATCATCTCATGGTTCATGAGATCAAGCCCCATATTGGGCTCCAAACAGAACCTGCTGGGGATTCTCCCTCCCTCTCTTTCTACCCCTCTCCACCCCCTCAAAATAAGTAAGTAAACTTAAAAAAACAAAAAAAGGTAACATGGCCATAATGGCAGAAGAAATTATGTTGCACTACCTACCCAGCCTCCAGGTTTTAAAGAACCTGAACACAGACCATAAGAAAATACAAAATGAAAGATACTATATCCTTGAATGAAAAATAGCAAAGTGAGGTTTTCCAGTCTGTAATTTTTTGCGTGAAACACGACCATACTTAGGTTTCTGGCAGCCCACAACCTAACTGACTTGAGTTGGAGGACAAAGTTCAGGGCACAGAACAATCAGAAAGATTAGGGAAAGGAAGCTACAAAGAAAGTGAATTGGAAAATCTGCATTTAAAACATAAAACATCTCCATCCTTAGCTGATTTCCTAAACTACCTATGAGGGTTGATGGGAAGACTTCAGGATTCCCAGTGAAAAGTAGCAGCTGGGTTTTGAAACAATTGAGCTACTACAGGACACGGGGAGTTTAGAGTTTGAATCAAGCCAAGGTAACTGCCTTCTCAGCCACAAAAAACTCTTTGGAGGAACAACAAAATCCAGAGTCTCTGTATACTTTCTCCAACATGTCTACTATATAATAAAAAAAATAGTAAATGCAAAGAAATAAAAACACATAATTCATACTCAAAAAAAGAAAGAAAGAAAACAGGCTCCAATCCAAGATGACCCAGATGTTACAGTTAGAAAACAAGGATTTAAGGCTGCGATTATAGATATATTCTCTGTGCCCCCCATATACAATATATATACACACACACACACATATACTGAATGACCTGAGCCGAATATTTGAACATGTACACACACACACACACACACACACACACAGAAAGGGACAGAGAGAGAATCTTAAGCAGGCTCCATGCTCATCACTGAACCCAACTTCCTATGACCCTGGGATCATGACCGGAGCCAAAATTAAGAGACGGATGCTCAACTGAATGAGCCACCCAGGCGCCCCAAACTCTTTTTTTTTTTAAAAAAAGTGACTCTTGATTTTGGCTCAGGTCTGATCTCGTGGTTCATGGGTTTGAGCCCTGCATCAGGCTCTGTGCTCACAGTGCAGAGCCTGCTTAGGATTCTCTGTCTCCCTCTCTCTCTGCTCTTCACCCCCGGCTCAAAAAAAAATAGACATTTTTTTTTTTAAAGTAACAAAGAAGACTTTGCAACTCATGACATGAGATGAGCATAACCCTAACAAAGACATTACAATAAAGTGAACATTATGGATCAATTATCTCTCATCAACACAGACTCAAAATTCCTTAACAAAGTATTAGCAAATCAAATCCCTGTATATATAAAAATATCTTCATAAGTAGGTGGGGATTATCCCAGGAATAAAAGGTTAGATCATACAAAATAAATAAAATAATGTAATCCAGAATATTAACAGAATAAAAGAAATCTGTAAGTTTATCTCAATATATATATAAACATAGTATATGACAAAATTCAACAGATTCATGATGAAAACTCTAAGGAAACTAGTAAACCCGAAATGGAAGGAAAATGTAGCAATCAGATAAACAGTATGTACAATGAAATCTATAGTCACCATTGTAATGGTAAACTAAACAGTTTCCTCCAAAGAATGGGGGGGGGGGGAAGCAAGGATGTCCAACCCACCACTTCTTTTTTACTTTTTACTTTTGGTTTTAGAGGGAGAGAGTGTGTGTGTGTAAGTGAGTGGGGGTGAGGGGCAGAGATACAGGAAGAGAGACTCTTAGGCTCTCAGTGCAGAACCCAACTCAGGGCTCAATTCCATGACCCTGGGATCATGACCTGAGCCAAAATCTAGAGTTGGACGCTCACCTGACTGAGCCACCCTGATGCCCTCAATCCACCACTTCTATTCAGTATGGTATTGGTGGTCTTAGCCAGTGCAATACTGATAAGAAAAATAAATAAAAGGCACACAAAACAATGTTCTCTTTTACTGATGACACGACTTCTCATGTAGAAGAATCCTAAGAAACGAAATTTTTAAAATCTACTAGGACTATAAACAAACAAACAAAAATCTACTAGAACTAGTATATTTGGCAAGGTCTCAGTACAGAAGGTCGATATACAAAAATCAACTGCGTTTCTAAATACCAGAAGCAAACAAAACCAAAAATGTTAAATTCCACATATGGTGAATAAACTTAACAAGATGTGTAAGAACTCTACATTGAAACCAAAACACTCTATATTTAAGAATATTAAGAAAATCTAAATAAATATAAAAATATACCATATGCTAAATTAAGAGGAATCAATATTAAGATATCAATTTTCTCCAATTTACACGTTAAACATAATCTCAATCATAATCCCAACAGCCTTTAAAAAATGGAAAATGAGAAGCTGATTCTAAAGTTTACAAGAAAATGCAAAGGATCTAAAATAGTTAAAACAATCTTGAAAACAGTGAGCAACTAGGCTGTTGAATAACCACCTCTATCTCTGTGAGACCAAAACTTTTTCTCCTACCCAATGTCCCTAACAAAAGGAACTGAAAATCAACAATTTTAATTTTCTTCCACTTTAGCATCTCAAGGATATTATAAGAAAATTAACAATTTATTTTAAATCTTAAACAACTTTCCAATATGAAATTAACATTTTATTCCCAAGCAAACATCTCCACTATAATGACACTGTTGTATCACAAGGAATTTTAGATAACAAATGTTTTCATCCTAATCCTTAACCTTTCCAAAATTTGGTAGAGATCTAATTTTTTTCTGCCAACTCTTGTTTAAGGAAAAGATTTAATTTTGCTAGCAACAGAGAAAAGTAGCACTGGGATGAAACTAATGAAACACAGTTAATGCGAAAAAGTGAAATTTTCTAAGTGATACGTTAGGAAAGAAGATTTCAGAGAAATCTCAAGGTGGCTCTATTTCTTTCCTACCAACCCTTACAAAAATACTCTTCATTGATGAAAGCCATACCTTCAATTAATCCTAATTCTGCAAATTTGTCTCTAAAACTGTCATTAGATCTAAGGTCTAAGTAAGTTTATTTTATAGACATAATTTAAGATGAATTTAGGAACATGTGGGTAAAAGGTCTTTTTTTTTTAAAGGGGGATTTAAAAACTTAAATGAAGGGCCTCTATGGAGCAAGCAAAAATAAAACAGTGCTCTCAATATATACTAAAAAAAGAGGCATTTATACTTAGTCCAGGGCTCTTTTTTCATTATGTTATTTATACCGTGCCAGACACTGCACAATGTTTCAGGACCATTTTTTCAATCTCAAAGCCATTTAAACAGCCACTGCAGCCTTAAGAAGACTATTCCACTTTTTAGAATGTTCTTTCTTATAAAAAGAGCAAATCAATTCCAAAAATCGGTAACCCCAGTCTAATCATAACAAAAAGATCAAATTCCAGCAGAGGAGCATCTCACAAAATACTTGAACAGTACTCCTCCAACTGTCAAGTTTATTAAAATAAAAAATCTGGGGCGTCTGGGTGGCTCAGTCGGTTAAGCGGCCGACTTCAGCTCAGGTCATGATTTTGCGGTTCGTGAGTTTGAGCCCTGCGTCGGGCTCTGTGCTGACAGCTCAGAGCCTGGAGCCTGTTTCAGATTCTTTGTCTCCCTCTCTCTGACCCTCCCCCGTTCATGCTCTGTCTCTCTCTGTCTCAAAAATAAACGTTAAAAAAATAATAATAAAATAAAATAAAATAAAATAAAATAAAATAAAATAAAATAAAATAAAATAAAATAAAATAAAATAAAATAAAATATCTGATGGGTGACTGGGTGGCTCTGTCGGTTAAGTTTCCAACTTCAGCTCAGGTCATGATCTCACAGTTTGTGAGTTGGAGCCCCCCCACTGGGTTCTCTACTGATAGCGCAGAGCTTGCTTTGGATCCTCTTTCTCTCTGCCCTTCCCCTGCTCACGCTCTCTCTCTCTCAAAAATCAACATTAAAAAAAAAAAGTCTGAGAAACTGTTACAGCCAAGAGGAGCCTAAAGAGACATGAAAACTAATGTAATAGGATATCTGACAGAATCCTGGAACAGATAAAGGACACTGGGGAAAAAAGTAAGAAAACCTAAATAAATTATGGATTTTACATAATAATAATGTATAATATTGGTTCATTACTTATGAAAAATGTACCATATTAATGAAAGATGTCAATAATAGGAGAAACTGGGTACAGGTTTATGGGAACTATAGTTATCTTCTCAGTTTTTCTGTAAATCTAAAACTATTCTAAAAATTATAGCTTATTTTAAAATTGTTTAATTCGTTATTCATTTATCCTTAAAACAAAATAAAGCAAACAAAAAAGGTAGATCAGTGGTTTCTTAGGGCTAGTAGGTAAAGTATAGAATCTTTCATGCATGATGGAGATGTTCTTTATTTTGTGATTATTGCACCGTCAAGCCTCAAAGAATTGTAGTTTTTAAGAGCGTGAGAGTATGAGTGGGGGAGGGGCAGAGGAAGAAGGAAGGAGAATCTTTTTTTTTTAAGTTTATTTATTTATTTTGAGAGAGAGAGTGAGTGAACACATGCAAGGTTGAGGGACAGGTGGGGAGGAGAGAGGGGGAGAAGGAGAGAGAGGGAGAGAAAAGGAGAGAGGGAGAGAGAGGGAAGGGGGGGAGAGAGAGAGAAAAAGAGAGAGAGAGAGAGAGAATGAATGAATGAATGAATGAATCCTAAGCAGGCTCCATATCCAGAGAGCCCAATGTGGGGCTCAATCTCACGAAACAGGACATCATGACCTGAGCCAAAACCAAGAGTCAGACACTTAACTGACTGAGACACCCAGTTGCCCCTTTTATTGTTCAAATATTTACTTAGACGGAGAGAGAGAGAGAGAGAGAGAGAGAGAGAGAGAGAGAGAGAAAACACATGAGCCAGCGGGGGAGGGGCAAAGAGACGGAGAGAGAAAATCCCAAGCAGGATCGGCAAAACCTGACGTGGGGCTCAATCTCAACCCCACTAGATCAAGACCTGAGCCAAAATCTAGAGTAGGGCACTTAACCAACTGAGCCACCCAGGTGCCCCTGAAGTGCAGTTTATTGTTTATAAATTAGACAACAGCCTTCCTCAGTAAAACTAATAAGGAAAAATAATTTGTCACAAAACAGCCTCAATAAAACAAACTGCAAAAGTTTCATTTAAGTGAAGTTTCAAGCAATCGGTAGATTTCTCAAAGATTCAATATTCTAGGACAGTGGGCTCCTAAGTATTCTGACTATAAAAGCACATTAACATATACATTTAAAATTCCAATCCAGTATACAATTACATTACTGAAGTAAAAGTTTTATGAAACTGCTATGGACTATGCATTCTGATATTTTCTCTCCATTGTTTTGTAGGCTAATTGCCAGAACTATTGATAGGATGATTAGATTTCTGGGGCTGGCTTTAAAATATTCCTATGTAGGGGCTCCTGGGTGGCTCAGTTAGTTGAGCGTCCAGCTTCGGCTCAGGTCATGATCTCACGGTTTGTGAGTTTGAGCCCCACATCGGGCTCTGTGCTGACAGCTCAGAGCCTGGAGCCTGTTTTGGATTCTGTGTCTCCCCCTCTCTCTGCTCCTTCCCCTTGTGCTCTGTCTCTCTCTGTCTCTCTCAAAAATAAACATTAAAAAAGATTTTAAAATATTCCTATGGACATCAGTCTTCTGCCCAAACTCAAAAGAAATGAGGTCGGTATCTTTATCAAGTATGATGTTATTTGTAGGGTATTTTGGGGGAAGGGGGTTCCTGGTAAATATCCTTTATCAGATTTAGGATGTTCACTTCTGTTCTTAATTAAAAGCGTACTGAGGGGCGCCTAGGTGGCTCAGTTGGTTGAGTGTCTGATTTCGGCTCAGGTCATGATCTCACAGTTCAAGCCCCACATCAGGCTTTGTGCTGACAGCTCAGAGCCTGGAGCCTGCTTCGGATTCTGTGTCTCCCTCTCTCTCTCTGCCCCTTCCCCACTAGTGCTCTGTCTCTCTCTCAAAAATAAACATTAAAAAATTTTTTAAGTGTAACTAATTACAAATAGGTTTTTAATTTTGTGATATGCTTTTTCTACATCTACTGAAATGACTATATGGTTTTACTCCTTTAAGTTAATGGAATGAATTAGAATGGCTGACTTTCAAATATGAAATCAATCGTGCCTATATAACTGATTTATTTTTTTAAAGTGATGAGATTATTAAAAAGGAAAATTACAGGCCAATATCATTCATGACCAAAGATACAAAATAATCTACAAAATTTTTAAATAAGTAAATTTAGCAACAAGGCCCTGCATACAAAGTCATTATACAAAAATCAACTGTATTTCTACACACTAGCCGCAAATGAAAACTGAAATTTAAAAATACTATTTATGCAGTATCAAAAACAAGATACCTAGGTATCTAATAAAATATGCAAGATTTCTACACTGAAAATTGTGAAACACTGCTGAGAGAACTTAAGGAAGAACTAAATAGATGGAGAAATATACCATGTCCAAGGATTGGAAAACTCAGTATTGTCTCAATATTGTTAAATTCAATGCAATCCCAGGGTGCCTGGGTGGCTCAGTCAGTTAAGCATCTGAATCTGGCTCAGGTCATGATCTCGCAGTCCATGAGTTCCAGCCCTGCACTGGCTCTGTGCTGACAGCTTAGAGCCTGGAGCCTGCTTGGGATTCTGCGTCTCCCCTTCTCTCTGCTCCTACCCCGCTCATGCTTGCTTGCTTGCTCTCTCTCTCTCTCTCAAAAATAAATAAACATAAAAAAATAAAAATAAAAAAATAAATTCAATGCAATCCCAATTTAAAGAGCAGGGTCTAGGTTAGTTTGGTATAAATTGACAAAGTGATTCAAAAACTTATTCATAAAAGGAAATAACTTAGAAGAGCCAAGACAATCTTTTTTTTTTTCTAATTTAAATCTAAATTAGCTAACATACAGTGTTATAATGATTTCAGGAATAGAATTTAGTGATTTATCACTTACATATAACACCTAGCGCTCATCCTAACAAGTGTCCTCCTTAATGCCCCTTGCCCATTTAGCCCATGCCCCCACCCAACACCTGACCAGCAACCCTCAGTTTGTTCTCTGTATTTAAGAGTCTCTTATGGTTTGTCTCCCTGTTTTTGTATTATTTTTGCTTCCCTTCCCTTATTTTCATCTGTTTTGTATCTTAAATTTCACATATGAGTGAAATCATAGGATATTATCATTCTCTTATTTCGCTTAGCATAATACACTCTAGCTGCATCCACATTGCTGCAAATGGCAAGATTTCATTCTTTTTCATTGCCGAGTAATATTCCATCATATTGTTGGATCACAGGATAGTTCTATTTTTAATTTTTTGAGGAACCTCCATACTGTTGTCCAGAGTGGCTGCACTAGTTTGCATTCTTACCAACAGTGCAAAAGGGTTCCTCTTTCTCCACGTCCTCAAGGACATGTTGCTGTGCCAAGACAATCGTGAAGAGTAACACTGAGGAATCTACGCTACCAGAGGAACCTACACTACCAGATTTCAAGATTTACTATAAAGCTATAGTTATAAATAAGACAATATGATATTAATGTACACACAAACAGGCCAATAGAGTACGGTCCAGAAATGAACCCACATAAGTATGGCTACTTAATTTATTACAAAGGTGTAAACAGAATTCAGTGGGGAAAAAAAGGGACACTGGACATCTAAACATAAAATATAAAAGAATCTTAATCCCTACAACACTTTACACCATATACAAAAAATTACTTTGAGATGGATCACAGCCCTAATTTTAAGTTTAAACCCTAAAGCTTCAAAAGTACAGGATACTATCTTCATGTGCTGGGGGAGGCAGAGATTTCTTAAATAGGGCTCAAAAAGCAGTATAAAAGAAAAATATTTAAAAGTTGGACTTCAGGGGCACCTGGGTGGCTCAGTCAGTTAAATTTTCAACTTCGGCTCAGGTTGTGATCTCGTGGTTCGTGAGTTCAAGCCTCACGTTGGGCTCTGTGCTGACGGCTCAGAGCGTGGAGCCTGCTTCAGATTCTGTGTCTTCCTCTCTCTCTGTTCCTACCCGCTCGCACTCTGTCTCTCTCTGTCTCTCTCTCTCAAAAATAAACATTAAAATTAATTAATTAATTAAAGGTCTATGTATCATTTTTCGTTATTCCCCATTATATGACTTTTGGTTAACTGATTACCAACACTAATGTCTACTGAATTTCTTTACAAAGAAGCAGTAGTTTTAAACACAAAAAGGTATACATTTACTCAAAAGATAATTCTCTAAATAGCTCATTTTAGATTAGCAAACTGGAATGAAAAGTTAAAAAATCCCATTCATGCAAATATTTGTAAGTGATCTCTAACACTTATAACATCACTTACAATGCTGTCTTAATGCTCCCTCCATATAAAATAGAAATTCTAGCTCAAATCCAACATTTATAATAACATTTCTGAAATGACACCATCTGCAAAATACTATGTACTCTCTTGTAATTCGCTAAAGACCAGGCATGACAATGATTTCAGTGAAATTCCAATTCTATTTTACTATAATGACAACCACTGGCAAACAATTTAGGTATGAAATCTAATCCAAATGGTAGGGCTGTATCTTTTAAAGATTTGTAGCCCAAAGCAAATGTAAGAAAAGATCCTACTCCTATTTCTTCATTTTAATGAACACACACACTAAATGCCAAGGATAATGTGAATGCTAAGATTAAAACAAAAACAAAAACAAAACCATAGCCCCTATTTGGTTTAAATAGGGGAGACAGAAAAAATTAATTATTGAGTGTGATAAAAAGTACAGAAGTGGGACACCTGCCTGGTTCAGTCGGTAGGGCATGCAACTCCCAGTCTTTAGTCATGAGTTTGAGCCCCCCGTTGGGGAAAGAGGTTACTTTACGCACAGGATGTTGTGGGCAGGAACAGTCTTCTATAAGGCTGGAAGATTAGAAAAAACTTCCCAGAAAAAAATGACTTTAAAGTTGAGGTTGGAAGGTGAAGTTAGCTAGAAGAGAGAGGGCAGATGGCATCACAGGCCTTCAACAAGCACCATGAGCTATCCTATACTTGAGGGCCTACTTGCAGAGCTTTATTTAACTTTCTAATCTTATCTGGAATATACCCAAAATGAAATAAATTTAAATATGTAATTCCATTTATACATGGGAGTACCTGAATTACTGAAAAACCAGAACATTTGCAATAGGCCATATAAAGGATATATCTCTAAATTATAGTCTTTCTGATGAGATTTTACTTCTAATACTGAACCTGTTCCAACCTCAAAGGTCTACTGAATGAAAAAGGAATATATGAAGCAGTTTCTGGGTTAGAATCTCAGTTTTTTGTTTTTTGTTTTTTTTTTTTTGAGAAATAATTCACAGACCATAAAATTCACCCCTCTACAGAACAAAATTTAGTGGTTTTTAGTATATTCACAAAGTTGTACAACCATTACCACTAATTCCAAAACATTTTCATTACTCCAAAAAAATCCCATACCTATTAGTGGCCAATCCCTATAATCCTCATCCCTGACAACCATTAATCTACTTTCTATCGCTATGGATTTTTTTCTGTTTTCCAGCCCACCTGTACCATCTATGTAACTTGGAGTTTAATTAATCTTTCTGTGCCCCAGTTTCATCTATATAAAATAAGTATAATAATAAATCTTATGTCACAGAACGGCTGCTTATATACATATAAATGTGGTGTGATTCGATATGCTCAGTGAACATAAGCAATTCTTAGCATTTTAGAAGACAGTCCTCTTTGTAACAATCTAAGACTTCAATGGAAGAGTAAAGGTAATTCTAGATGAATCTAGAATTTAAGTATTCCCTAACTGAAAACAAGTGTTGGGTCATAAGACAAGTCTCAACAAATTTAAAGGCATTGAAATCATATAGGATATGTTTTCTGCCCTCAGTGAAACTAAACAAGAACTTTATAACTCAAAGGTATCTAGAAAGTCCCAATGTAGGAGCCAAGATGGCAGAACAGCATGGAAGTTTTTTTGTGTTTTGCATCCATGAAATACAGCCAGATCAACACTAAACCATCCTGCACACCTAGAAAACTGATCTGAAGATTAACACAACAATCTGCACAAACTGAACCACAGAACTCAGCAGGTACGTGGCGTGGAGAGGTTAACTAGGGGAGAGAGAAGTGACGGAGGGCAGGGAGCTGTTTTTGCTTGCGGAGAGAACATGGAGACAGGGGGAGAGTATGGGAAAAGCACCTCTCACAAAAGCAGCTAGAGAGAAAGTGGAAAAGTGGAAACAGCCACAGGGACTGAAAAAAAAAAAAGGGAGAAAGGAGAGGGTTTAAATTCCATTAAGACTCTATAAACAGAGGGAGTGCGGAGTCTAAAACTTTGCAGCTCGGTACCTGGCAGTGCTCTGGTGGGAAGGGTGAAACCCCAGGAGCAGAGTAAAGTCTGGGGAGTCTTCAGGCCACACAGGGAGAGTCAGTTCCCCTGCTGGGAGGACATTTGGTAGAGTCTGTGCGACCACCCCAGCAGACCCCAGGGGTCCCAGCAGACCCCAAAGAACAACCACATTCACTGATGCTGGAACAAGGTCATTAAGGGTGAAGCCTGGTGCCAGACGTGTGTTGTGATTTTCCATAATCCCTGAAACGCTGCTGCTACACAATCGCGTTAACTTTTTCTGGGGCGGGCTGGCACCCAGCCACAGTCTCTGGGCATCAGCAGCGGCACAATCCCGCAAACGTTCCTGGGTGCAGCCGGCACCCAACAATTGCTTGGTGAGACCCTCCTGCGGAGGGTCAGAATGGGTCAAAAAGGCAGTCCCTCAGAAGTGAGGGGTCAGGAAACACAGCAGTATCTGAGAATACACTCAGGAGGGAGGTACCGTGTGGCAACCTGATGGCTTGGTCACAGACAGTGTAAAAGCGGGGAGCGGACAGAAGCTGGAGACAAAGGACGGGTGCGTGATTGCTGACTGGGGAGAAAAGAGTTCTGATATCAGAGACTGGGTAGGTGGGTGACACCATTTTCACCCTTCCCACGCATGTGCATACATACCTAAAAGCACCACAACAATCCACCCCAGTAAGCTAAGCAGTGCCATCTAGTGGAGAACGGAGCTGTTAAACTGAGCCCCGCCCAACTGGGCCAACCTTGCTCTTCAGGAACAATACAAGTCTCTCTGCCTGCTTAGTTTATGCACTATAAAGTGCTTCATAGTTTGACTTCTAGGGGAAAACAGTGTAATTTCAATCATATTTCAGGATGTTCACTGGTCCATCTATTCAATTTTCTTTTTTTGTTTGTTTGTTTCTTTTCTTTTGCTTGAATAAAGAAAAAAATTTATTTTTATTTTCAATTTTTCTTAAAAATATTTTTAATTTCTTTCTACTATATTTTTTACTTTTTTGTTAATTTTTCAAATTCTACTTTACTTCCATCATTTCATTTTATTCTATTTCATTGTATTCATTTTTTTCAAATTTTCAAACGTTTTCTTTTTATTCTTTTTCCCTTTTTTCTCTAATCAAGCCCCTTTCAACACCCAGACCAAAACACATCTAGGATCTAGCATCATTTATTTGATTTGTGTGTGTGTGTGTTGTTTTTAATTTTAATTTTTTTTCCTTACTAATTCCTTTGCTTCCTTCAAAATGACAAAACAAAGGAATTCACCCCAAAAGAAAGCACAAAGAAACGACAAGCAGGGATTTAGCACAGATACAAGCAAGATGTCTGAACCAGAATTTAGAATCACAATTATAAGAATACTAGTTGGGGTCAAAATAGATTAGAATCCCTTTCTGTGGAGATAAAAGAAGTTTTTACTTCTAGCTTTTGCTAGTCAGGATGAGATAAAAAATGCTATAACTGAGATGCAATCTGAAATGGATGCCACAGCGGTAAGGATGGATGAGGTAAAGCAGCATATCAGCATGATTTAAGAATTAGAAAATTCAGTGAGTCATTAAAAAGAACATCAGAATCATAAGGGTCCCAGAAGACGAAGAGAGAGAAAAAAGGGTAGGAGGGTTATGTGAGCAAATCATATTGGAAAACTGTCCTAACCTGGGGAAAGATACAGACATCAAAATCCAGGAAGCACAGAGGACTCCCATTAGATTCAACAAAAACTGACCATCAACAAGGCATATCATAATCAAATTCGCAAAATACTCAGGTAAGGAAAGAATTATGAAAGCAGCAAGGGAAAAAAAAGTCATTAACCTACAAGGGAAGACAGATCAGGTTTGCAGTAGACCTATTCACTGAAACTTGGAAGGCCAGAAAGGAGTGGCAGGATATATTTAATGTGCTGAATCGGAAAAATATGCAGCCAAGAATTCTTTATCCAGCAAGGATGTCATTTAAAATAGAAGGGGAGAGGGGCGTCTGGGTGGCTCAGTCGGTTAAGCGTCCGACTTCGGCTCAGGTCACGATCTCGCGGTCCGTGGGTTTGAGCCCCGCGTTGGACTCTGGGCTGATGGCTCGGAGCCTGGAGCCTGCTTCCGATTCTGTGTCTCCCTCTCTCTCTGACCCTCCCCCGTTCATGCTCTGTCTCTCTCTGTCTCAAAAATAAATAAACTTAAAAAAGAAATTAAAAATAAATAAATAAATAAAATAGAAGTGGAGATTAAAAGTTTCCCAGACACATAAAAATTAAAGGAGTTTGTGAACACTAAACCAGCCCTGAAAGAAATTTTAAGGGGGACTCTCAGAGGGGAGAAAAGATGAAGGAAAAAAAAAAAAAGAAGAAGAAGATCAAAAGCAACACAGACTAGAAACAACCAGAGAACACCACCAGAAACTCCAACTCTACAAGAAATATAATGGCAATAAATTCATATCTTTCAGTACTCACTCTAAACGTCAATGGACTAAATGCTCCACTCAAAAGACACGGGGTAACAGAATGAATAAGAAAACAAGATCCATCTATATGTTGTTTACAAGAGACCCACTTTAGACCTAAACACACCTTCAGATTGAAAGTAAGAGGATGGAGAACCATCTATCATACTAATGGTCACCAAAAGAAAGCCGGAGTAGCCATACTTATATCAGACAATTTGGACTTTAAAATAAAGACTGTAACAAGAGATGAAGAAGGTCATTATATCATAATTAAGGGGTCTATACACCAAGAAGACCTAACAATGGTAAACATTTATGCTTCAAATGTGGAGGCACCCAAATATATAAATCAATCACAAACATAAAGAAACTCATTGATAATAATACCATAATAGTAGGGGACTTCAACACCCCACTTACAGCAATGGACAGATCATCTAAACAGAAAATCAACAAGGAAACAATGACTTTGAATGACACACTGGACCAGATGACTTAACAGATATATTCAGAACATTTCATCCTAAAGCAGTAGAATACACATTCTTTTCCAGTGCACATAGAACGTTCTCCATAACAGAGCACATACTGGGACACAAATCAGCCCTTGACAAGTACAAAAAGATTGAGATCATACCATGCATATTTTCAGACCACAACGCTATGAAACTCGAAATCAACCACAAGAAAAAATGTGGAAAGGTAACAAATATTTGGAGACTAAAGAACATCCTACTAAAGAATGAATGGGCTAACCAAGAAGTTAAAGAGGAAATTAAAAAGTACATGGAAGCCAATGAAAATGGTAACACCACAGCCCAAAACCTCTGAGACACAGCAAAGGCAGTCATAAGAGGAAAGTATATATCAATCCAGGCCTTCTTAAAGAAGAAAGAAACATCTCAGATACAAAACTAACCCTACACCTTAAAGAGCTGGAAAAAGAACAGCAAATAAAACCCCAAACCAGCAGAAGACAGGAAATAATAAAGATAAGGCCAGAAATCAATGCTACCGAAACCAAAAAAACAGTAGAAAAGATCAATGAAACCAGAAGCTGGTTCTTTGAAAGAATTAACAAAATTGATAACTCCCTGGCCAGTTTGATCAAAAAGAAAAAGAGAAGGACCCAAATAAATAAAAACAAGAATGAAAGAGGAGAGATCACAACCAACACAGCAGAAATACAAACAAGAATAAGAGAATACTACAAGCAATTATATGACAATAAAATGGGCAATCTGGAAGAAATGGACAAATTCCTAGAAACATATACACTACCAAAACTGAAACAGGAAGAAAATTTGAACAGACCCATAACCAGTAAGGAAATCAAATTAGTACTCAAAAATATCCCAAAAAAAAAAAACAAGAGTCCAGGGCCAGATGGCTTTCCAGAGGAATTCTACCAAACATTTAAGGAAGAGTTAACACCTGTTCTCTTGAAGCTATTCCAAAAAAACAGAAATGGAAGGAAAACTTCCAAACTCTTTCTATGAAGCACTACCTTGGTTCCAAAACTAGTCAAAGACCCCACTAAAAAGGAGAATTATAGACCAATTTCCCTGATGAACATGGATGCAAAAATCCTCAACAAGATATTAGCCAACTGGATCCACCAACACATTAAAAAAATTATTCACCACAACTAAGAGGGATTTATACTTTGGAGGCTGGGCTGGTTCAATATCCACAAAACAATCAGTGTGATTCATCACGTCAATAAAAGAAAGGACAAGAACCACATGATCCTCTCAATAGATGCAGAGAAAACATTTGGCAAAATACAGCATCCTTTCTTGATAAAAAACCCTTAAGAAAGTAGGGATAGAAGAATCATACCTGGAGAACATAAAAGCCATATATGAAAATTCCAATGCTAATATCATCCTCAATGGGGAAAAACCAAGAGCTTTCCCCCTAAGGTCAGGAACAAGACAGAGATGTCCACTCTCACCACTGCTATTCAACATAGTATTGAAAGTCTTAGCCTCAGCAATCAGACAACACAAAGAAATAAAAGGCCTCCAAATCGGCCAGGAGTAGGTCAAACTTTCACTGTTCACAGATGACATGATACTCTATATGGAAAGATTCCACCAAAAAACTGCTAGAACTGATCCATGAATTCAGCAAAGTGGCAGGATATAAAACCAATGCATAGAAATCGGCTGCATTCCTATACACGAACAATGAAGTGACAGAGAAATCAAGGAATCGATCCCATTGACAATTGTACCAAAAACCATAAAATACCTAGGAATAAATCTAACCAAGGAGGTTAGAAACCTATACACTGAAAACTATTGAAAGCTTATGAAAGAAACTGAAGAAGACACACAAAAAAAAATGGAAAAATATTTCACACCCCTAGAAAGGAAGAACAAATATTGTTAAAATGTCAATACTACCCAAAGCAATCTACATATTCAATGCAATACCTATCAAAGTAACATCAGCATTCTTCACAGAGCTAAAACAAACAATCCTAAAATGTGTATGGAAAAGGCCCTGAATAGCCAAAGCAATATTGAAAAAGAAAACCAAAGCAGGAGGCATCACAATCCCAGACTTCAAGCTGTATTACAAAACTGTAAACATCAAGAAAGTATGGTACTGGCACAAGAACGCTCAGATCAATGGAACAGAATAGAAAACCCAGAAATGGACCCACAAACATATGGCCAACTAAACTTTGACAAAGCAGGAAAGAATATCCAATGGAATAAAGGCAGTCTCTTCAGGAAAAGGTGCTGGGAAAACTGGACAGCGACATGCAGAAGAATGAACCTGGACCACTTTCTCACACCACACACAAAAATAAACTCAAAATGGGTGAAAGACCTAAACATAAGACAGGAAGCCATCAAAATCCTTGAGGAGAAAGCAGGCAAAAAACTCTTTGACCTTGGCCACAGCAACTTCTTACTCAACACGTCTCAGGGGGCAAGGAAAACAAAAGCAAAAATGAACTATTGGGACCTCATCAAAATAAAAAGCTTCTGAACAGCAAAGGAAACAATCAGCAAAACTAAAAGGCAACTGATGGGATGGGAGAAGATATTTACATATGACATTATCAGATAAAGGGTTAGTATCCAAAATCTATAAAAAACTTACCAAACTCAACACCCAAAAAACAAATAGTCCAGTGAAGAAAAGGGCAAAAAACACGAATAGACACTTCTCCAAAGAAGACATCCAGATGGCCAACCGACACATAAAAAATGCTCAACGTCATTCATCATCAGGGAAATACAAATCAAAACCACAGTGAGATACCACCTCACACCTATCAGAGTGGCTAACAATAACAACTCCGGCAACAACAGATGTTGGCGAGGATGCAGAAAAAGAGGATCTCTTTTCACTGCTGGCTAGAATAAAAACTGGTGCAGCCACTATGGAGGTTCCTCAAAAAATTAAAAATAGAACTACCCTACAACCCAACAATTGCACTATTAGGCATTCATCTAAGGGATACACGTATGCTGTTTCGAAGGGGCACATGCACCCCAATGTTTATAGCAGCACTATCAACAATAGCCAAAGTATGGAAAGAGCCCAAATGTCTGTCGATGGATGAATGGATAAAGAAGATGTGGTATACAATGGAGTATTACTAAGCAATCAAAAAACATGAAATCTTGCCATTTGCAATGCGTGGATGGAACAAGAGGGTATCATGCTAAGTGAAATTAGTCAGAGAAAGACAAATATCATATGACTTCACTCATGTGACGACTTTAAGACACAGAACAGATGAACATAAGGGAAAGGAAGCAAAAATAATATAAAAACAGAGAAGGGGACAAAACATAAGAGACTCTTAAATACGGAGAACAGAGGGTTCCTGGAGGGGTTGTGGGAGGAGGATGGGCTAAATGGGTAAGAGGCATTAGGGAATCTATTCCTGAAATCATTGTTGCACTATATGCTAACTAATTTGGGTGTATATTAAAAAAATAAAAATAAATTAAAAATTAAAAAAATCTAATAATGGAACACCAAAGATAACTAAAAGGAATGCTTTAAAAGGGGCAGATTATTAAAGATTAGAGAAACTCCTTATTGGACCTCTAGAAAACCAAATTATACTAATTTAGGGCAGAATTTCTGTAAGTTGTATAATAATTCCTTATATAATATACTCTTCAAGAATACTTAAGATTCAAAGAAGACAGATGTTTGTATAATAAGAGAAGTCTGAATTATTCTACAACCTATATAATGAAAACATATGAACTGCTTTGTAATTCTTAGCCAATTATACTGGTCAGAAAATACTGAAACGGACCAACTGGTTATTTATATTTTTCTAACTTTTTCCCACAAAAATAAGCCACTATAAAAGATTATTGTGCTATGATACTAATAGTAACTTAAATCAGATGCTATGATTTTAGTAACAGAGCTAACAAAAAAACCCCTATCTGGAGTCACTATTCCATCATGGTAATGAAAGCAGTTAAAAAAGGGACCATAGGAGTAATGCTCAACTGCAAGCAAAATCCAATGCAATATCATGTAAAAGATATCGCTCATAGGTAATGCAATTCTATAGCAAAACAGAAAAGTGGGGCACAGGTGGAATAGCATGTGACTCTTGGTCTCAGGGTGGTGAGTTTGAGCCCCAGGTTGGGGGTAGAGTTTACTTGGGGGGGGGGGGGAGGGAGAAACTCAGAAAAATCAATTAACCAAGCTAATGCTACTTCAATATAGCTAACCTAGTCAACAGTACTAAAGTTCAATAAATCTAGTGGCCTTTTTCTAAAAACCTAAATTGAATAAAGATTTTGTTCCTCCTAGGGGCACCTCAGTGGCCCACCCGGTTAAGCATGTATCTCTTTTTTTTTTTTTTTTTTTTAATGTTTATTTATTTCTGAGACAGAGAGAGACAGAGCATGAGTAGGGGAGGGGCAGAAAGAGAGGGAGACACAGAATCAGAAGCAGGCTCCAGGCTCTGAGCTGTCAGCACAGAGCCCGATGCAGAGTTTGAACTCACAGACCGCGAGATCATGACCTGGGCTGAAGTCGGACGCTTAACCGACTGAGCCACTCAGGCACCCCATCATGTATCTGACTCTTGATTTCGGCTCAGGTCATGTTCTCACGGTTCGCGGAATCAAGTCTGCTGCGTTGGTCTCTGTGCCGACAGCATGTGGAGGATGTTTGGGATTCTTTCTCTCCTCCCTCTCTGCCCCTCCTTCTGTCTGCATGCATCCTCTCTCTCTCTCAAAATAAATAAAATTAGGGGCACTTGGGTGGCTCAGTTGGTTAAGCGTCTGACTTCGGCTCAGGTCATGATCTCAGTTTGTGAGTTCAAGCCCCACGTCAGGCTCTGTGCTGACAGCTCAAGAGCCTGAATCCTGCTTTGGATTCTGTCTCCTTTTCTCTCTGCCCCTCCCCACTTGTGCTCTCTCTGTCTCTCAAAAATAAGTAAATGTTAAAAAAAAATTTTAAATAAACTTAAATAAAATTTTTTGTTTCTCCCAAAGTTAAAAAAAAAAAAAAAAACTATCCTTATACAATCATATTAAAAAATAGGGATTATGAGTTTGTGTAGAAGATTTGTTGAAATAAGTAATTTGATATGTATGTCTTGAAAGTTGTTTTTAATAAAGGTGCTTTAGCTTTCCAATAATATTTATATGAGAGGCATAAGACCTTTAGTACGGGTTTCCAGGATGATGAAATTGAGACATCCAGAGGGGGGAAAAAAAAATTAGAACATGAGATGAAGACAGGAGAATTAAAATAAAAACTTAAGGGGTGCCTGGGTGGCTCAGTCGATTAAGTGCCAGACTTCAGCTCAGGTCATGATCTCACAGTTCGTGGGTTCGAGCCCCATGTCAGGCTCTGTGTTGACAGCCTGGAGCCTACTTCAGATTCTGTGTGTGTCTCTCTCTGCCCCTTCTCAGCTCACACTCTGTCTCTCTCTCTCTCAAAAATAAACAAACATTAAAAAAAATTTTTTTTAAAAACTTAAAAAAAAAACCAAACACTAGGTGATATTTGGAATTGTTTAATCACTATATTATACACCTGAAACTAATGTAACATTGTATGTTAACTAACAGGAATTAAAACAAAAACTTAATAAACAAAAAGAGATAAAGATAGGAAAGATACTCACACGAAGGTAAAGACTGACCGGCTAATCTTACCAAAGATAAATAAAAAATAAATATTTGGGGGTACCTGGCTAGGTCAGGCAGTTGAGCGTCAGACTCTTGATTTCAGCTCAGGTCATGATCTCACTGTTTATGGGACTGTGAGCCCTGTGTCAGGCTCTGCTCGGGCAGTGCGAAGCCTGAGTGGGATTCTCTCTCTATCCCTCTCTTCCTGCCCCTCCTCTGTGCACACTGCCTGCTGTATGTCTCTCTCTCTCTCTCTCAAAATAAATAAGCATTAAAAAAAAGTAAATGGGGCGCCTGGGTGGTTCAGTCGTTTAAGCATCTAACTTAGGCTCAGGTAGTGATTCACAGTTCATGAGTTTGAGGCCAGCATTGGATCCTCTGCCCCTCCCTGATGCTTG
This sequence comes from Panthera leo, assembly GCF_018350215.1. Lineage (NCBI taxonomy): Eukaryota > Metazoa > Chordata > Mammalia > Carnivora > Felidae > Panthera > Panthera leo. Next base: position 57,885,257 of record NC_056688.1, on the reverse strand, counting down.
CATACTCTCACTCTCTCTCTATAAATAAACATTTTTTTTTTTAAAGTAACGAAATATTTTAATTCTATGTTTCTCACTTCATTCCAAAACCAAGTGCTAGAGAACAATGAGGTTGGTGGATGAGAATGAGAAACAAGTGATAAAGCACTTACCACAAAAGAGTTCACAATCCACTGAAAGAGATACGTCTAAGAGAATGAACAAGAGAAGAAATCACTGGGCAAAGTGTCCAGCCTGTATACTGCTAGAGGAATCTTTTCTCAATTTATAAAACATTCCAGGGGGTTAAACATCTGATTCTGGATTTCGGTTCAGGTCATGATCTCATTGTTCATGAGTTTGAGCCCCTGCACTGGGCTCCAAGCTGACAGTGCGGAGCCTGTTTGGGATTCTCTCCCTCTCTCTCTGCCCCTCCCCTGTTTGTGCTCTCTTTTTCTCTCTCAAAATAAATAAATAAACTTAAAAAATTTTTCAAGGCTCCCTAGTATCCATAAGATAAAGTTAAAAATCCTTAGCAGGTATTCAAGGACCTTTACAATCAAACTGGAACCTAGCCTTCTAGACTCACCTCTTACTCTTGCCAAACAAACTTCATCTGACAAGAATAGAAAGCTATTAGTTATTCTTCAAGTATAACATGTACCTTAAAGCCTCTGAGATTTTGCTCATGGAACCTAATTTTGTGGAACGTTTCTTTCCTGGTTACATCATGAACTTATAAATTCAGTATCTGCTATGGTTCTGCCTGAAAGAAAGAAAAACTAAATTACCTCTCAAAATTACTTTCAGCCTAAGATTGTATTTCTACAAGTATTTTAGATGGCAGCAAGGCTTTTATGGTATTCCTACAACAAAGTGAACATCCATCTATGGATGTATTTTAAGGATAAAAAAAATGGATTGGAAATCATCTGTACTCTCAAAGAATAGTCCAGTGGAAAGTTCAAAATAAGTACTAGCATAAGATTCATTTTACCAGCATTTTTACTCAAAAATATTAAGTCCAGGTGTAGACATTTAACATAATAAAAAGCATGATCTGCTTTTTCTTATGGGAAAAAATAAGAAAAAATAAGAAATAATAGAAAAAATAAAAAGAAAATAAATAATAAATAATAGATATATAAAAGATAAAAAGATAAATAAATAAAAGATAAAAAGATAAATAATAAATAACAAAGAAAATAAATGATAAATAAAAGAAAAAGAAAAAAGAAAAATAAGAAAAAAATGGCAATACAAAAAACACTCATCTCAAATTATCTTGTTTCTGCATTTATTTACTAGTTTACCTCTCCCAACTTATGAACTGTAAGCTGCAGAACAGGAACTTCATCTATCTTGTTCATGCTATCTACACTCACAGTATCAGTTCCTGCTGGCACTGAAAAATTAACCAATAAACAGAAACTTCACCAAGTAGACAACATTCATTATGAAGGTGGCCCAGAATGTAGCATACAATAGTCTATGACAGCCTTTCATTCTTGAAAAGATGGAAGTAGATACAGCTCATAAGACATGCTTAATAATAAAGCTCAGGAAATTGAGATTTTAAAATCCGAAGGTCAAATTTACTAATTTACAGTAAGAAATAACTTTCATAAGTATGGCAATATTCAAGTCAATATGACTAGCAAATTTTCTCATTCAAGCTGTACACTTATGATTTGTATGCTTTTTTACCTGTTGTACTTCAAGAAAGTTTTCCTTATTAAAAAAATCTAAATAATCATTATTTAAAACAATAACATCATACGGGGTTTTACATACACACACACTTAAAATACACATAGTAAAGTCAGAGGGAGTGGTAAGTAGAGTTCTAAGGTCCTTACATTGTCCAGAAGGGTAAAGGAATCAATTAGCTGCAAACTTTTGTAAGTCATGGCTACCTGCCACAATTTCTACGGTAATCAATAAATGGAAAAAAATTTATAACTTCCCAATTAATAAAGCAAAGAATATGGAATAACTTTTTAAACTGGGAAAACGCAAGCAGGGGAGGGGCAGAGAGAGGAAGAGAGAATCAGAAGCAGGCTCTGCACTGACAGACTGACAGCAGCGAACCTGACGTAGGGTCTGAACTCATGAACCGTGAGGTCATGACCTGAGCCAAAGTCAGATGCTCAACCGGCTGAGTGCCCCAAGAATATTGAATAATTTTTAAAGACTATAAATTCAAGTAACAGAAAAGAAAAAGAAATATCAAGGACAAAAATAAGTACATTAAAATGGTAGATTTACTTTAAATCCAAATATACAATTATATTAAATGTAAATGTAGTAATGCTCCAATTTTATAAACAGATTATCAGCCTGGACAAACACAAAACCTAACTGGATGACCACTAAAACACATCTGAAACCTAAGAATATAAAAAAGTTGAAAGTAAAAAGAAATAAATATAAATGCTATAAAAACATTAAAAGAAAGATGGTATACCTAAATTAACATCAAAGCAAACTTTAGGGCCAAAAGCATTACTAGAAATGAAGTGGAACACTTGAAGATGATAAAAGGTTCAATTCACCAAGAACGTATAACAATTACACATTTGTATATATCTAATCTCAAAGTCTCAAAAACACATAAAGTAAAAATGAAAAGAACTATAATCACTGGGGGAGATTTTAACATATCTCTTTCAATAGCAGGATAGACAAAAATTCAATAAAGACAGAATATTTGAACCACATGATTAACAAAATTGATCTAGTAATCTTACAAAGAATTCAGCATCTGACAACTATAAAATACATTCTTTTCAGGGAAACATGGACTATTTATTAAAATTGATATGGGGCACCTGGGTGGCTCAGTCAGTTGGTGTCTGACTCTTGGTTTCAGCTCAGGTCAGGATCTCATGATTCACTGGACGGAGCCCCACATCAGGCTCTGTGCTGACAGCACAGTACCTGCTTGTGATTCTCCCTTTCCCTCTGTCTCTGCCTCTTTCCCACTCGCTCTCTCTCAAAAAATACATAACCTTTAAAAATAAAATAAAATTGATATGACATGGGCCACAAAAAATTCTCAAGAAAATTAAAAATACTAAAAATATATTCTCTGATTATAGTACAATTAAGGTGGAAAATATAAAGAAAACTAGAAAATCCCCAAGTGTTTGGAAATAATATACTTCTAAATAACCAATGTGTCAAAAGAGAAATCACAATACAAATCAGAAAGCATTCTGTACTGAGTAACAAAAGTATTGCATATCAAATTTTCAAAACACAACGGTAACAGTATTTAAAAGGAAATTTATACAACATGCACACTTACATGTAGCATATATTAGCTAAAAGTCAGTAAGCTACATGTACTGCTCAAGAAGTTGGAAAAGACCAGCAAAAGAAACCATAATACAGGAATTAAAGAGCAGAAATTAATGAAAAAGAAAACCCACAACTGAGAAGACTGACTAATAATTCTTTGGGGGAAAAAACACTATTAAATTTATAAACCTCTAGCAAGTCTTATCAAGAAGATAGAAGATACAGATAGCCAGTATTAGACATTGAAGAAGCATGATTACTTGGGGCACCTGGGTGGTTCGGTCGGTTGAACGTCTGACTTCGGCTCAGGTCATGATCTCACAGTTCATGGGTTTGAGCCCCGCATCAGGCTCTGTGTTGACCGCTTGCTCAGAGCCTGGAGCCTGCTTCGGATTCTGTGTCCCCTTCTCTCTCTGCCCCTCCCCCGATCACACTTTGTCTCACTCTGTTTCTCAAAAATAAATAAGTGTAAAAAATTAAAAAAAAAAAAAAAGCATGATTACAGATCCCACAGACATAAAAGAGCAATATGAATAATTGGTAGTAATAAATTTAAAATCTTAGGTGAAATGATCAAAATCCTAGAAAAACACTAAGAAGGCAAAATATTAATAGTCCTATGACTACTAAAGAAACTGAAGTTCTATTTTTTCTTTAATGTTTTTTATTTATTTTTGAGACAGAGAGAGACAGACAGAGCATGAGCAGGGGAGGGGCAGAGAGAGAGAGGGAGACACAGAATCCGAAGCAGGCTCCAGGCTCTGAGCTGTCAGCACAGAGCCCAATGTGGGGCTGGAACTCATGGACTATGAGATCCTTACCTGAGCTGAAGTCGGATGCTTAACCAACTGAGCCACCTAGGCGCCCCTGAAGTTCTATTTTAACACTTCTTCAAGATTGCCAAAGGCCTAGAATTGCCAAGCCACGCCACTCTTAAATAAAAAAAATAAGGTGGAAGGATTTACTCTCCGGGAAATCATTTTTTTAAAAAATGCTTATTTATTTTTGAGAGAGCGCACACAAGCAGGGGAGGGGCAGACACACACACACACACACACACACACACACACACACACACACACAGAATCCAAAGCAGGCTCCAGGCTCAGAGCTGTCAGCAAGAGGCTGATGCGGGGTTTGAACCCACAAACCATTAGACCATGACCTGGTCCAAAGTTAGACGTTTAACCAACTGAGCCACCCAGGCACCCCTCAGCCAATTTTTTTTTAAGTTTGTTTATTTTGAGAAAGTGCACATGCACACAGATGTGGGAGGGGCAGAGAGAGGAGAGAGAGAATCCCAAGCAGGCTCCATGTTGTCAGCACACAGCACAACATGGACTCAAACCTATGAACATGAGATCGTGACCTACGCTGAAACCAAAAGCAGGCTGTTTAACTGTCTGAGCCACCCAAGTGCCCCAAATTAGCCACTTTAATATAAACTTATGGTAAGTCTGGTATTGTTATAAGGGTAGACAAACCAACTGGCAGAACAGAAATTCCAGAACCAAACTGATTAATTTATACACAGCTGATTATTACAAAACTGACATGGCAAAGCAGTGAGGAAAAGTACTGTTTTTTTAATACATGTTTGGATAAATATGTACCCATGCTGAAAAAATTTAAACCTGACTGACATATACTTCAGAACACACATCAAAATCAATTTATAATCAATGGATTATAAACATAAATGTGAAAGGCAAAGCAAGCAAACAAACACATAAACCCAAAAACACTTCTAAAACATAATACAGGAATCTATCTTCATTACTCAGTAGATGGAAAAACTTCTTAAAACAGGACGCATCTACCACATTAAAACTAATATTTTCTGCCCATGAAAAAGTTGTCATTATTGTAAAAAAAAAAAAAAAAAAAAGGCAGGGCACCTGGGTGGCTTAATCAGTTGAGTGATTGAGCATCTGACTTGGGCAAAGGTCATGATCTCACGGTTTGTGAGTTTGAGCCTCGCATCAAGCCAGCTTCAGATTCTCTGTCCCCTTCTCTCTCTGCCCCTCCCCTGCTCACTCTTCTTCTCTTTAAAAAAAAAAAAAAAAAAGGTAAAAAAAAGGAAGCAAGCTAGGTTGGTCTATTCCGAAAACCAAAAAAAAAAAACCAACCACACACTTTTTGTTTTTCTTCATGGAGAATGAAGAACACACACTTTGTAGGAGGATGAAACAATACTTTAAGACTCTACCACACAGTATCTGTATCATGGGTTAAGTCTTTCTTTAAACTGTGACTATAAACTCTCATGTGTACCTTAACTTTTCCCCCGTGGCAAAATTTAAGCAAGAATTTTTGACTTTGGAAAAATGTTTCTGGATATTACAATAATAATCAAAACTAAAACCCCAACAAAGAAAAACAAGGCTTGAAAATATTCTCCTTTCCCAAAACCAAGATCACACTGTATACACTATGTTAGCCAACTTGACAATAAGTTAAAAACAAAAATTCTTCTTTCAACTCTAATAAAACAAATTTCACAGCCTATCAATGTTTTTTAAGTCCCAAGAAATAAGGAAATGAACATCTTTGCTCACATGAGCTTAAACTAACAATAAGTACACTTTAAAATATGGGTTATATATCACTTAGGTATAGAGGATAAATTGTTTCATATTTTAGTTCAAGTTAGTTTTGTTTTGTTTTAAAGAAGGAATCTCCAAATAGTAGATCAGGATCTCAATCTCTCATGGGGTCAGTGTTCATTTGAGTCATTGCATCCTCCTTATACTGAGGTTACCTCAAAATTCCAGAGAAAGAGGAGTACAGTCCACTTAGGTGGCCCCTTTACATTGTCCAAAGACATATTTTAGTATCTTTTCATATATTCCTACCCATTTATGATCACAAGACTTCTAGAAATTAAAATAGTTCTTTTTCGCATATATTTTAGGCATAATTTTAAATCAGCATTTCTGCTATATTTGCATTTCTTCTATATTCTTTCAAAGCTGCTTAAGCTAAGTTTACTCTCTTCTCCAAAACACTTTTCAAAATCCCTAATAGTGCATTTATTATATCCTCCTATAAAAAGCAGTTTATGTGACAATTTCAATCAGAGCCTAACTAATCTTATCCTGAATACTGTGGCTATTCATTTTTTGTTGAACATTATTTTCACATTTGTACCTAATACTCCAGTGCAACCAAATACACAAAACTTCATTCAGCATTATGCTGAAATGCTCCAAAAAATCATTTTTCCACTTAAAAAAGGAAATATTCTCTAGGTGATTTCATAACCTAGTGTAATCTACAACTTTTTCAGCTTAAGCATTTCTTGTTCAGATCTTATACCTGCAAAGTAATTAGCTATTATCTTTTTTGTATAGTATCATAGCAAACTTAAAGCCTTTTCAGTTGTGTTTTTGCCTTCTTGATGAGACTGAACAATTCCCAGTTGAATGTCACATTTTAATTCCATAACTAAATAGATCTATGGTTTTCCTTGTGTATAAACAGTATTTTGAAATGATTCTGGTAACTCAGTAATATAATCATTAACAAAGCAAATTTTGGAGCGCCTGGGTGGCTCAGTCAGTTAAGCATCCAACTTTGGCTCAGGTCATGATCTCACAGTTTGTGAGTTTGAGCCCCGTGTCCGACTCTGTGCTGACAGTTCAGAGCCCGGAGCCTGCACTGGATTCTGTGTCTCCCTCTCTCTCTGCCCTTACCTGGCTGTCTCTCTCTCTCTCAAAAACAAATAATAAAATATTTAAAAAAAAAAAAGAATTCTGTCATACAAATTACAAAAGTCTGGTAGTGCAAAATACCTGAGAAACACTTAACTTTAACAGATTTAGTTCATATAGCTCAACTTTCAAGAGATGATTAGTTACTTCACTTCTGTGTTTGGGGGAAACCTAAGTATCCTTTATTTTCTGCACATATTTCACCTATATAAAATATAACAAGGAAAGGTAATGATAGTTTAGGGTTTTATTACTGGAGTTCTAGAACTAAACTGTTCAGCTGAAATCCCAACTTGGCCATTTACCAACCTTATACAATTGGGTTAAGTTCTTTAACCTCTCTGTGCCTCAGTTTCCTCAAGGTAAAATAGGAATAACAGTAGTACCTATCTTACGGGACTGTTTTAACTTTTTATTTGGAAATAATATTAAATTTACAGAAAAGTTATAAAACTAGTACAGAGAATTCCAGTATACCTTTCACTCAGCTTCTCCTAAGGAGAACATCTTAAATAGCACAATTATCAAAACTGTGAGATGAATAGTGATACAATGCTATTAACTAAACTACAGAACTTATTTGCCTTTCACCAGGTTTTCTACCAATGTCCTTCTTCTGTTACAAGATCCAACCCAGGACTATTAGGACACTATTTAGTTGTCATGTTTCCTTAGTCTCCTCTCATCTGTGACATTTCCTGTCTTTCCTTGTTTTCATAACGTTGACACTTTTGAAGAGTACTGGTCAATTATTTTGTGTATGTCCCTCAATTTAGATTTGCCTAATGTCTTCTCATTAGATTGAGATCATGCATTTTTTTGACAAGACTACCAAAAACTGATAAGCATTTCTCACTGCATCGTAACAAGAGGAACATGATATAATGTTAATGTCTTATTCCTGATGTTAACCTTGAAGACTTGGTTATGGTCATCTCTACATAATTTTTCTACTATAAAAGCTACTGTTTTTCCTCTTGTAATAATTATCTTAGGGGAGATACTTTGAGACTAATTAACAAACGTCCTATGTCTTTTCAAACTTTTGCCAACCAATTCTAGCATTCAACAATGGATCTTGCCAGGGGCACCTAGCTGGCTCAGTCAGTAGATCTTGCAACTCCAGACTCTTTATCTGGGAGCTCTGAATTCAAGCACCATGTTGGGGTACAGATTACTTTAAAAAAATCAATCTTGGGGCGCCTGGGTGGCTTGGTCGGTTAATTGTCCGACTTCAGCTCAGGTCATGATCTCACGGTCCGTGAGTTCGAGCCCCGTGTCGGGCTCTGTGCTGACAGCTCAGCTGTCAGCTGTTTCAGCTGTTTCAGATTCTGTGTCTCCCTCTCTCTCTGCTCCTCCCCTGTTCATGCTCTGTCTCTCTCTGTCTCAAAAATAAATAAACGTTAAAAAAATTTTGAAAAAAAAAAAAAAATCAATCTTGGGGCGCCTGGGTGGCTCAGTCGGTTAAACGTCTGACTTCAGCTCAGGTCACGATCTCACACTCCGTGAGTTCGAGCCCTGCATCAGGCTCTGGGCCGATGGCTCAGAGCCTGGAGCCTGCTTCCGATTCTGTGTCTCCCTCTCTCTCTGCCCCTCACCCATTCATGCTCTGTCTCTCTCTGTCTCAAAAATAAATAAACATTTAAAAAAAAAAATTTAAAAAAAAATCAATCTTGCATACAACAATTACTGCAGTATTCCTTTTTTTTTTAAGTTTATTTATTTATTTTGAGAGAGAGAGAGGTCTCTGTCAGCACAGAGACCAATGTGAGGCTCAATCTCACATATCGTGAGATCATGACCTGAGCCAAAATCAAGAGTCGGACACTTAACCAACTGAGCCACACGGGTGCACCATTACTGTGGTATTCTAACGGTGATTTTGCATTTCCCTCATTCCATCTATATTTATTAACTGGAATTCTTCTATAAGAAAGAGTGGTTCTTATCTATTTAACTCTGGATTCATGGATATTTAATCTGTGGGTTATAATGTAATATCATCATCATTTATTTTGCTCAAATTATCCCAACTTTCTCTACTCGGTGCTCTTTCACATTGGTTCCTGTGCCCTTTTAAGAAGCCCCATTCTTTCTTAAACACTTCCTTACTTTGCCACCAGAAGCAGCTCTGGGCTCATCTTGTATTTTCCCTGCCCTAGCCCTGAAATCAACCATTTCTCCAGGAGCTCACAGAGCTGGTTTTAAGGATTAAATCAGTTAGATTGTAAGGTACTTAAACCAGGGCCTCATATGTAGTAAGTAATCAAATGTCAGTCGACATTATTACTTTGTATGCAAAACAAATATATTGATGTCAGGAAACTACAAAACATAAATTTACTCACAAAATTAAGGTATTCTGACTATTGAAAAAATTTAGTGGTTTGATAAGAATTACATATTTTCCAGTACAGTTGTCAGGAGGTGCTACATGGAGTTTTGCATTTAGTTACAAAGGAATACTGAGCACTTTATTGGTCTGCTAGGGCTGCTATAACAAAGCACCACAAACTGGTTTAAACAACAGAAATTTACTGCCTCATGGTTTTAGAGGCTACAGTTTTAGAGACTAAAAATTCTGAAAAATAAAAATTATCACAGTATTTAAGATAATACCAACCAGACTAAGGTTGAAATAACTATTTAGATTGTTTACATAAAAGACTAAATTATTTCAGGGGCGCCTGGGTTGCTCAGTCAGTTAAGCATCCAACTTTGGCTCAGGTCATGATCTCACGGCTCGTGGGTTCGAGCTCTGCATAGGGCCCTGTACTGACAGCTCAGAGCCTAGAGCCTGCTTCAGATTCTGTGTCTCCGTCTCTTTCTGCCCCTCCCCTGCTCACGCTCTGTCTCTCCCTCTCTCTCTCAAAAACAAAATAAAACTTTAAAAGACTTAATCATTTCAGTATCAGAAACTTTGAAAACAAATGTACAATATTTTGGAAAGAAAAAGAAGTTCAATTAAAGAATTTTGAGAGTACAAAAGGAATGCTTTATTTAAAATTGTACTCAATCTTTTGTGGGAAGGAACTACTTTCAATTTCTGGAAGCTTTGTGAATATTAAATATGTAGAAATATATGACAGTGCTAACATGAAGTCCATGGGAAGAGCCTACAAAGAACCATCTATGCAATCCATACCATATATGGGGATGGGAAGATTCTTCTCATTTTACATACAAGGAAACTGAGGCATGGAAAAGTTAAAGTGAACTCTTTAAAAGCACATAATTTATAAAGTGGGAGAGCAAAGACCACAGTTCAGTTCTCCTAACTCCTGCTCTAAGACTTTTCCCCATATCATATTAAGTTTAAAAGTTTTACAGGCCAAAGGAATGTCTCATAATAAACAACTTGATAAATGTGGAAAGTTTACAAATGAGTAGTAACTTTAGTAGTTTTCTACTTTTTTCCTATTTACTCAACATCAATATGATAATGCTTTTGTCACCTTCTTAAAGAAAGACCTCCTCAGGCTGCCTGGGTGGCTCAGCCAGTTGAACATCCAACTCTTGATTTCAGTTCAGGTGATGGTCTCACAGTCATGGATGAGCCTCAAGTTGGGCCCTTGTGCTGGGTGTGGAGCCTGCTTGGGATCCTCTACCTCCCTCTCTACCCCTCCCCCACTCTCTCTTCAGCTCAGGTCATGATCTCACAGTCCGTGAGTCTGTGAGTTCGAGCCCCACGTCGGACTCTGTGCTGACAGCTCAGAGCCTGGAGCCTGCTTCGAGTTCTGTGTCTCCCTCTCTCTGCTGGATCCATCACCAGAAACTGTTCACAATGTCAGAGATTCCTTGGTCTTATCTGTAGGCAATTTCTCCAATAACCTGTTCCCCTGCACTAAGGAGATATACAAATGGGCTAACTCCTTTCTGCAAGACTTAGAAAAGTCCTCTTTAGTATGGGATGGTACCTCACAGAATGTCATCTAAATTCCTCTGATCCCTGTCTTGAAAAGGTCAATCAGGAAATTCCAGCTAAGGGATACCTTACTCCTCTGCACTCTGCCTGGATTCATTTTTGTCTACAGTAGATAGCATTTCCCATAGGCATACAAATGGTTAGATAGCTGGCAAATTGGAGGTCAATGCTTACTGGGACATTTAAGTGTCCCTGTCAACATTCGTAATAAATAAAAAACCTCTCATTGTTCTGCCCCATTAAACATCCATGGCTGCTTTAAATGGAAACTGAAGGAGGCCTATATGACTCCGGGTTTACCTACACAGGGAGAGCTTTCTCCTCAGGTTGGATAAGTGCCAAGGAATGCATGGTCAGAAACTCCCTAACTTTAGGAGAGGTAGCTGATTTCACAGCCAAAGCAGCGGCAGCCCAACAATGATCACTTGAATCATTAGATCAAGTGGTTTTGGATAACTACATAGTCCCTGATTACCTACTTGCTAAACAAGGAGGCATATTTGTGCAATAGCAAATACTACCTGTTGCACATGGATAAATATCTCTGGAGAGGTAGAAATTCAATTAAACAAAATCAGAAAAAAAGCCCTCTGGTCACTGCAAATTTCACCTAATGACCCCTGATCTTTTGACCTATTTAACTGATTACCTTCAAGCCTGGGCTCCTGGTTTAGAACCATCAAACTGTATTTTTCACATACTTTTGATTCTGCTTTGCATAATTATTTTGAAGTCTTTTACTTATCACATGTCAAACTTTTACAAAAATGGCATATACAATAGGATGATGCTAGCTCAGTGCTTCAAGATTTTCTCTAACATTTATGACCCTGAAAAGATATAGACTAGGTAAGAAGTATCTGAGAGTTCTCCCGCCTAAACTTTGTTACTCAAATATGGCCTTAAATGGTTTCCAACTGCTATGTACTTTCCCTCCCATGTGGAACACAACATGGGGGAAAGGTCATCTTTCCTGACACCAAAGGACAAAAGCACTAAATACAGAAAACCTGACTCTTGACCAGCGAGGCTTTCAGAAGATCTTAATCTAAGGGGGAAAACAACAGAAACCTCATTTAAAATGGAGTCACAAGACCAGAAGGGGGAGTTCTCGGGCCATACCATTCACCGCAGCCCTTTGCAGACCCACAAGGAAGAGATTTACCTTGCATTCCCAACAAGGAGAAATCTACTTTACTACCCCAGAAGGATAGATTCCCTCCTTGCCTAGCAACAGCCCAACCAATAGGAGACTATCACAACTCAGCCAACAAAAAGTCACTAAGCTTCAAACTCCCAGTTTACTCCAAGGGACTTTTTGTTTATAACAGCCCCTCCCAATTTCCCTTCCTCTATAAAAGAGCATATCTCTGATTTGTTCTCCAGACTTGCCAATGGTTCACGAAGGCTTACTTCTCCTGATCTGGCATTCCTCTGCTATTCCAAATAAACCCATTTTGCTGGTGAAATAACTACCTGGCTGTTTTATTTTCAAGGTTGATTTTATTCTGAAAGTGACAAAATAGGGGCACCTGGGTGGCTCAGTTGGGTAAGCACCCGACTTTGGCTCGGGTCATGATCTCCCAGTTTGTGAGTTTGAGTCCCGTGTCAGGCTCTGTGCTGACAATGCAGAGCCTGGAGCCCAGAGCCTGCTTTGAGTCCTGTGTCTCCCTCCCTTTTTGCCCCTCCCCTCCTCACACTCTGTCTCTCTCTCCCAAAAATAAATAAGCATTTAAAAATAAATAAATAAATAAAATTAACATTAAAAATAAAAAAATAAAAATAAATGTGACCAAATAAACCTACAAATGTGAGGCTTTTGAGTTTTTGAAAATTAATTTTTTATTGTGATAAACTATACATATAAATTTACCATTTTTAAGTGTACAATTCAGTACATTCACAATGTTTTTAAGATAAGAAGTTACTGATTTACATTTTTATAAAATTCATTCTAATAATTTAAAGGATAGACTGAAGAAGAGGTCCAAGAACAGAGACTGGAAGGTCCAGAGCAATGTAAAAGATTTAAATCTACTTTAATGTCAGACTGTAAGCAAGAATAGAGAATATCTGATTTATTAATAACTATATCCCCCAGGACCTAGCTCCATGCCTGGCACACCATGAGCATCTGTTAAATGAATAAATGATCTTTAAGATTCTATTATTCTAAGAATGGAAGACATGTATTCTGCATAGCATGTAACACCCTAATGATGATTAAAAAAAACTCTTCTGTAATATGCATAACAATAAAGGGTAAAGATGAATATTAGGTATAAGATCAGAGATAGGAGGGTAGAAGCCAGACTATGACAGTCTTTAAACCAAGAAGAAGAGTTTGGACTTCATCTCAAAGAGAAATCTATTGGGGTGTCTGGGCATGGTTTCATACAATCTCACAATGACAGTACTGATAATGCTTATTATCCATTAATTTAAAGAATCCTACAATATTTAGCCCTTTAGTGACTGACTTATTTCACTTAGCATAATGTCATCAATATTCACCCATGTTGTAGCATGTATCAGAGTTTCCTTCCTTTTTAAGGCTGAATAATATATTTCATTTTATGTATATAACACATTTTGTTTATCCATGTATCCATTGACAGACACTTGGGTTGCTTCTATCTTTTGGCTACTGTGAATGCTACTATAAACATGGGTACAAATGAGTTGGTTTTAATTTTATAAAATGAAAAAGGAAAAGGAAAAAAAGAGAAACTGAAAACCCTAAGCAATTTTAAACATCTAAAAGTACTGGTTCTCAGAAAATCTAAATCATCCAGGTTGAAGGTAGAAAGTAAATGGAAAAGTGGTGATTGACCTAATAGGTTCTATAAAGATCAACTTTAGACTGACAATGGAGAAAGCTGAGAAACAATCTGATTTGTGCCAGAGAACCCCCAAATGGCTCAGGAATTGCAGGCACCAAGCGTAAATAAGTATTAAGGTGGTGCTAAAAACAAAACGAACAAATGAAAGTCCCCTCCACTGTTCCACACAGCCAGGTCCCTCTCCCACTTCACCAGAAGATTAGAGAGTTATTCTATGAGAAAGGAAAATAGAGAGCTTCTGGACTGGGAAATAAAAGAAACAAGTGAGGGCTAAAATACAAACAGTATTAAAAACAAGGAAATTAAATCCATTACTCTATGTTATCATCAAACTCTGTCTGCATTCAGCACTAAGAAAACTGGGAACTAAGCTTACTCCCTCCAGCAAGACACTGGATAATTCTTTATGAATCTGATGGGCAAAAGAATTAAAGGAGCTAACTCCCCCCAAAAGAACTCAGCCAGATCATCCTACAGAGAAGCTCCCTAAACCCGCACGAGTGCTTAAAATCAAGCTTTTAGTGCTCAACTTTTTTAAACATAGGAGGATAGCCAAGAATTACTTGTTTTTTGAGGACCACATCAAGCAAGAAAGAATAATCAAAATAAACAGAGGTACTAACAATATACAAAAAACTGAGTATTAGGAAGAGGAAATACATCTCAATAATATCCTCAAAATAATAAAAGATACTGGAGGGGCTCCTCTGTGGTTCAGTCAGCTAAGCAAATGTCTCTTGATTTTGGCACAGGTCATGATTTCACAGTTCATGGGATCGAGGCCTGGGCTGGGCTCTGCACTCATAGTACAGAGCCTGCTTGGGTTTCTCTTTCTCCCTCTCTCTCTACCTGTCCCTTGTTCACTCACACACATGTACACACGTGTTCTCTCTCTCTCAATATCAATAAATAGAAACTTTAAAAATCAAAGATACTAGAATCAAAAAGATGCTACAGACAAGGAACATTCAGAAAACAAACAAAAAAAACCTCTTTGAAATGAAAATGATAGAAATAAAATAGGATGGAAGAAAGCTGAAAAAATCTTTTGAGAATTAAAACAGAAACATGAAGAAAAAGAAAAGACATAAAATAAGACAAAATCAGAAGATCAATCCAGGTCTAATAATTCAAGAGGGAACGAAAAATGGAGAAGAGGATATCATACTAGTTAAGAAAATTTCCTAAAAACTAAGAACATAAGTTTCCAGTTTGAAAGAAATTATATCTATTATTCAGCACACAAAATGAAAATCAACATATCAGTATGAAAGATCAAAAGACCAAGAGTCAGAAAGGTAACACTAAGAATCTACAAGGCTATACATTAATGTTTTTGAACTTCTTTAGGAATGTATCCAACTTAAAATTCTAAACTCCACCAAATTTCCAGTGTAAAAGTTGTCCAAATACATTTTCAGAAACACAAGTCTCAAAAAACTTTCTCCCATGTTTCATTTATTAGGAAACTACCAACTGGAGAGTATGTTCAACCTCATGATAGAGTAAACCAATAAAAAAAAGGAAAATGTAATCTGAGAAACAATGGATCCATCTAACACAAGAGAAAAGGAAATCCTCAAAATGATGACAAAGGTAGATCCCAGGTTGACAGCTGAGCACCCATCATGGGGGTGGTAACTAGTATATATTAGAATAGGTCAGAAGGTTCTGGAAGAGAGGTCTTCAAGAGGTCTTCAAATTAAATGAATTTCTTCTGAGGAAAAACCTGATGCATTCTTATACACAGAGACGTGATTTACATTGTGGATAAAAAGTTGAGGGATAAATTCAGGATATGTATATAAATTAAACAAAGGAAAACAAAAAAAATATGCAAAAAAGTATAAGTAATCAGTATACTACATGACTCTGCTGTGAATATCATTTACCTAATTACAATACTGTATAAATGAAATACCGACCTAACCAAAATGTATGATATCTATAACTAGAGGGTAGAAAAAAACACTACTACTAGGTTAGTGTTGCCATATAAGAAATGGAAAAAACGCTTAGCAAAGTTAAATAAACTTTCCAAGATAACACTGAAATACTGGGTCAGGATTAGCGCCAAAGTCTGATTGTCTCTGAAGCTGTCTATATCAATATATGTTGCCTCCCCAAGGACAAGAGCTTAACAATATAGCACAGGAATAGATATGAAAATTTCAAAACAGGGAAATTTGATATTAAAAATTACAGGGGCACTTGGGGGGCTCAGTCGGTTAAGCATCCGACTTTGGCTCAGGTCATGATCTCTCGGTTCCTGAGTTCAAGCCCCGCACTGGACTCTGCACTGGCAGTTTGGAGCTTGCTTGAGATTCTCTCTCTCCCCCTCTCTCTGCCCCTCTCCTGCTCATGTGCCCACTCTCTTTCTCCCTTAAATAAACTTTAAAAAAAATAAAAAATGTGTTATCTTGGAGATTTCTATAAATGAAGTAACTTAAGAGTGATCCAATTTAACTGTCATAACTAAAAACAGCATAAGGAGAGCTAATAACAAATCAAATGTGGTATCCTTGATGGAATCCTGGAACAGAAAAAACACTAGATAAAACTAAAGAAATTTAAATAAAATATGGAATTTGGTTAATAATGTATCAATACTGGTTCATTAATTGTGAAAATGTACAAATGAATTATCTTTGCAGTTTTTCTGTCAATATAAAACTACTCTATTTCTTTAAGTATTTATTTATTTATTTTGAGGGGGTGGGGGGGAGAAAGAGAGACAGAACAAGCCGGGGAGGGGCAGAGAGAGAGAGAATCCCAATAGGCTCTGCACTGGTAGCAGAGCCTGACGTGGGGCTCAATCTCACAAACTGTGAGATCATGACCTGAGCCAAAATCAAGAGATAGATGCTTAATGGACTGAGCCACCCAGACACCCCTAAAACTATTATAAAATAAAAAATATTTTTTAAAGTTTTATTTATTTAAGTTATTTCTACACCCAATGTGGGGCTTGAACTTATGACCCTGAGATGAACTGAGAGTCCCTATGCTCCTCTGACTGACCCAGCCAGGTGCCCCTTACAAAAATTTTATTGGAAAACAAAAAACAGAAATGGAAAGCTGTTTTTGTATGTACAAATAATATGGAAAGATCTCTAGGATGTATTGTTAAGTAAAAAAAGAAAGGTGTGGAGTGAAGTCTGATACATCTTATATAAGAGAAAATAAGAAATTATATTCGTATTTGCTTGTATTTGCATAAAGAAATCCCAGAGTATACACAAGAAAACAATATATACAAACAATACATAAGGCAGGAGGGGGTGGAGTAGAGAAAGGAGCTACCAGAACAAGGGTAGTAGTAAGTTTTCTCAGAGTACACCTTTTTATGTTTGTATTACCTATTAAAAATAGAGGGGGGGAAAGTTATCCAGTTTAAAGCCCTAAGAGAAATGGATTAGATGAATTCTGAAAGTCTCCTCCAATTCTGTAATGTTCTAATTCAAGAATTTCAGCTCAAAGTACTTAAATTATTAGTCATTTATAATGTGTCTTCCCTGAAACCCCATGCTCCTGTCACTTCTTTATACCTTTTAACTCTATTTTTCTAAGCAGCTGCACTTATTACACTGTATTGTTTTAGATATTATATGCAATATTTCTTTTATGATAAAATGTAAATTTAAGCTTATGTTCTATCAAATCACTTGACAGCATAGTTTTACATGCACATGTGTTAAATTAAAATAGTTACCAAGCATGGAGTGCCTGGGTGGCTCAGTAGGTTAAGCACCCAACTTCAGCTCTTGCAGTTCATGGGTTTGGTTCATGGGTTCGAGGTCAGGCTCTGTGCTGACAGCTCAGAGGCTAAAGCTACTTCAGATTCTGTTTCCCTCTATCTCTGCCCCTCCCCTGCTCACGTTCTGTCTCTCTCTCAAAAATAAACATTAAAAAAAAATTTTTTTTTAAATAGTTTGAGCACTTCCCACGTGCCAGGCACTCTTGTAAATGCTTCACATTTATTAACTAATTTAATCTTCACAATAACTCTGTATTATAGTTCCTATTACCTTTAGAGAAGGAAATTGAAGCACAAAGAAGTCAAATAATTTGCCCAAAGCCAGTGGCCAGTGCTAAAATATGAAACCCAGACTCTGCTCTTAATCACTAGCTCTACTGTTTAGTTTTAAGGCTCCAAAACCAGATCTGGAAAACATTCTCTTTGACTGCCCTAACTTGCAGTATGAAGCTCCATGGTACAAATGGCTTATTATCATCTAATCCAGCAGTTCTCAAAGTGTGGTCTACTGACCACCAGGATCCCCAGGACTCTTCAGTAGAGGGTCCAATACCCTCCTGGGAGTCAAACCATTTTCATAATATTGTTATTTGGCTTTTTTCACTCTCGTTCTCTCATGAGTGTACAGTGGAGTTTCCCAGAGCCTATATGACACGTGACATTACAATAGATTGAATGGAGAAGGATCTGAGAATCCAGATATTTTCTCATGAGTCAAAGACATTAAAGAGATTTGCAAATTTGTAAAACAATGCCATTCTCTCACTAAATTTTTGTTTGCAAAATAGTTCTTTCATGTAATGGGTTTAATTATTTTTATTTTTAAATGAATTAAGTATTTTTAAATTTTGTTTAATTTTCAATAAATATTGATATAAACCATATGAACAGTTCTTCAGGGGCCTCAACAATTTGTAAAAGCATAACAGGTAACGGTATCTTGAGAAGAAAAGTTTAAGATCACTGATCTAGCCAATCTAAACTGTTCAGTACTCCTGATCCCTGATGGAAAGACACATTTTCCCTATCTAGCATGTTATAATTCAAAAGACCTGATGTAAAAAGAGTAACATAGAATGAAAAAATAAGCAGCACTAGGCCAAATATGTGCTTCTACCTGAGATATTCCCTAATTTGTAACCCTATTTGTAACATTTGTTTGTAGTAATATCTTCCACTATAAACCATGAATGCATTCCTAAAAGTGCCTCAGCATTTCAAGACAGCAGCCAGAGGTAGCAATAAAAGAGATTTCTTAAGGAAACTTCGGCTGTAAATTGTATACTCCAACATTCCTTCATTAAATCACGTATACTACTGAAATATAAACGCTAAGACTTGTTACAAAGATTACCAAAACTAGTATCATTAACTTGCTCTGACACTTCATATACTGAAAAACAACTCATCTTCATTACAAAGCACAGAAGCTTTATTTTTGATAAGCTAAACAGAAGTCTACTTAACTCCAAATCAGTTCCATGAACACATCTTTAATAACATTTGACATACTTCTAGGTTCTACACTAATAGCAAACAATTTAACAATAGCTTTAACTAAACAAAACTAATTCTTCTCAACCTACCCCCCAAAAAATGCAAAATCCTGGTCTCATTATTATTATTTTTTTTAGCAAAATGGCAAGAGTTATAAAAAAAAAAAAAAAAAAAAGCAGGTTCCCTGCTTCCCAACCCCAAGAATCTAAAGTATCCCAGCATACAATCAACTAATGTAAGTATAAAATGTTATTGTTAAACTACTAAGTGCCTATGGGAAAAATAAAACATAGATTCCACCACAGCAAAGACTAATACAGGCTACTAGCTTTGATTCCTAGTAGATTCAACCATCATTCATTTACCAAATATTTCTGGTACCTACGAGCCTGGTGCTATGCTAGGCACTGGGGATACAATGAACAAAATAAGTTGTAATCTTCATGGGACTTACGTTCTGCTGTGGGTAACAGACACACACACACATACAAATAAGAATTATAAATGTGGTAAATGCTTTGCCACAGATTAGTTTTTGAAAGCTGAATTGTGGAACTGTAAAACCTAAAAATAAATAATTCATGAAGAGTTACATCAAGATGACATGGGCTCCAAAGACCTTTACTAATGCATAAGAAAACTACAGACACTGCCCAGGAAAACAGAGATCAATCTTTCACTGTCAAAGCTATCGGATGGCATTACTTAGCATTATAGCAGCCTTAAAAGATAATTAACCCCACAGTTCCAGAGTTAAAAAGCATGTAAATACAATACTTTAGAAAATATCTAAGAGGAGCCTAAAGAAACACTGACATCTAAACGTAATGTGGTATCCTGAACTGAATCCTGAAACAAAAAAAGATGAAAAGAAATCTGAATAAACTATGGACTTAGTTAATAATAATACATCAATATTGGTTCATTCATTATAAAAAAGTACCATACTAATTTAAGATGTTAAGAACACCGAGGAATACTGGGGAAACTGGGTGGGGCTATATGGGAACCTTCTGCACAATCTTCTCAATTTTTCTGTAAATCTAAAATTGTTCTAAAAAATAGTCTATTAAAAAAAATCTAAGATGACTTCAGGAACTACAGGGAGGTCATTGTCAAGACTTAAATAAAGTAAAAAATGAGAAGCCACGGAACTCTGCAATGTCATTTAGAACATAAATACTCAAGGAATTCAAAGGAAACCTTCAAATATCGAACTTATGATCTCTACTCATACTAAAACCTTCCTAGGGCAGAGATTAAAGGTTTCTTCATGCAAACTAAATAGTTCTTCATCACAACATAAGGCCGGCAATAACATCCCTAGAGTGCACAATAAGCACTTTAGATCCTATTTATCAATAATGACGAATACACTATATTTTACACATGGCATTGTCCTAAAAGTGCCATAAAACACCTAGACTGGGTTCACGCTCACAGGTCTTACCAAATTACTTAAAGAAACAAGTTTATACATGCTTCAGGAATATTCATAAGCAAAGAGGAGACTATCCTTTTCCTTGATAAGGAAGGAAGAGGCAAAGATTATATATGAAAAGAGAGAAGTGATTTCTCAGCTCCAACTAGAAGCAATTTTGCAACTAACGTTAATCTACTTCAATGCCATATATATTAGTATAAACAGTTCAAGGTAGTTGTAAAAGCTCTGAATTTATATCAGTTATCTGCTTTCCAATCAAAAGAAATTTTCTTCCCTACAGCCTAATCTAAGATACCTAGCAGGTAACTCAATGATGATTTAGAAGGAACTAACCTCTCAATGTGTGAATTTTAAAGATGGTCATGAAAAATGTAAGAAAAACAAAAAAGGATGATAATCTCTAAATTGTCGAGTGCCAAGTTTCATAATTCAGCATAAAATTGGAATCACCACAAGAAGTTATTTTGGAGAAAGCCATCACAAAACTATGATCCTGTATGTAATACAAAGTAAGCGACAGCAGAAGCCTGACCAGGTAAGTAAGATCACGCTACTCATCATATACTGCGGAATATTAAGCATAAAAGGGTCATTTAGCTGAAACGGCATTACATATTGAAATCTAATTTAGATAACCAGATGATGAATCTATTCTACTCTACTCCATTACTCCCTAGCCCCTAAGGAAATCCTACAAAACAAAGATGTTCGTTATTCTCAGGCCTTCTCTCACAGGAATCCTAAATATATTTGTATGTTGAAAACACTCAGAAGAAATGAAATAATTAACATTTCCCCGGTAATCCCCGTTTGCACCACCATAAAGAGAATCAGACACTGCTTCATGTTGAAAGGAGGAGAGGTGAGATGTGAAAAATTCCAAGTAAAACGATCATGACATAGCATCTGGCAGAGATCGGCAAAGCATCAACAGTGCCAGAAGAATTGTCAGGGCTCAAAGTCATGAGAAGAAAATGAGGTTTTCCAACAAGCCTCAGCCTAACCCAAGAAACAAAAATCACCACTGCCGCCACCACCCCTCTTACTCCCCAACCACTCCATCCTCAAGTCGCCTCCAATTCAGACATATATCTTCCAAACTAATTCCCCACCCAAGGGAAAACCATCCAAGAATTTCTACGACCCCCCATTTCCCACCTCCCATAAGATCCGCAAATCCCAGCAAGCCTCTAAGGAAAACAACGCCCTAATCCCCCCACCCTCCTAGTCCAAGGTTGAAGAGGGTCGGCTCCCGGGAGCGGGGCTTCCCGGAGTGGGGCTTCCCAGGGTGGGCCATCACAGAGCTGACGAACTGGAATAAAAGCAAAGATAAGGGTGGGGCTCAAGGAAGGGGGCTACGGTTGGTGAGACGACGGAGACGGGAGGAATAAAGGGATGGACAGCAGGCTGGGGCTGGGCGGGGTGAGGACTGGGGGGAGGGGGCAGACCGACGGGAGAGGCCCGGGCTGCGGCGGGGGGGGGGGGGGGGGGGGGGTTGGGGGGAAGGTGGTGGAAGGAGACGTCTGAACCGGGGACGGAAGGGTCAAAAATCTGACCGACGGATCCAGACGAAGAGGAGCCGGTGGCTAACAGAGGTCAGCAAACACCGGGCAGGGCTGGGGGTTACCACCGAGCGTAAACGCGAGGCCGGTAGAGAGAGCCTTCGCGGACAGAAGGGCCGCACTGGGGGCGGTGCGGGGAAGCCGCGGCCAGCTGCCAGGAGTGGGGGAGCCGCGCACTCACCGCTCTGCTCCCCCAGGAACACCAGCTTGAATTTCCTCAGCGGATTCCCGAAGTCTCCGCCCGCGGACATGATGAAGCCGAAGGAGCTGCCGCCGCCTCAGCCCAGAGACCTCTCGGACCGACGCTGCACCAATCGGCTGACGAAAAAGGTGAGAGGAAGGACCGGCGCCGAGCTCTCTTGGACCCTGCAGGGCCCGGCGGCGGAGCAAGACTGGAGGGCAGGACTCCTCCCCACAGACAGGCAGCCGTCGCCGCCGCCTCCCCGCAGAGTCGCCTTAGCACCGAGAGGCCCGCGGCTGGGAAAGGAAGGATGGCGGTGTCGGAAGCAGCCAAGGGTGGGCTCTAAGTTACCAAGGCTAGCGCCGTTCCCTTCTCAGCACCCGGCACCGAGACTGGGGTGAGAGAAGAGGAAGGTGGCGGAACCGGAGCCGCAGACGCGTCTGGGACCTCTCACGCGCTGCGCCTCAGCTCCCACAGCTGCCGCCGCCGCAGCCCAACCTGCTGAGTGCGCGAGCCTCTGGCGCGGCGCGCGGCGAGCCCGGGCGCGAGCGTGCCGCCCCTCCGGCCGCCGGCGTGCGTGCGTGCGCGTGCGCGCCACAAGCCAGCGCCTTCCTGGTTTAGCCTGCTCT
The DNA here is from genome assembly GCF_018350215.1 of Panthera leo. Taxonomy (NCBI): domain Eukaryota; kingdom Metazoa; phylum Chordata; class Mammalia; order Carnivora; family Felidae; genus Panthera; species Panthera leo. Next base: position 57,862,424 of record NC_056688.1, on the reverse strand, counting down.
CCCGGCTTCTCCTTCACAGCGGAGACCAGGGCAGGTTAGGTTGCCACGCCAATCGGGAGAAGTAAGGGGGAGGCGGGGCGGAACCCTGGGGAAGTGACGGGGGTAGAATAAGGAGCATGTACGTCACTAACGTGAGAGCCAATCGGAAAGGGCCAAAGGCGGGCAGAGATGGCAGTGAGGTGGCGGCGCGAGAACGCGCGCGGCCCTAGCGCTATGGAAAGCGACTCACGGTGACTACCATGCGAAGTGTGGCGCGTCGCAGCCGGAGGGGAGGGGAAGCGTGGGGAGGAAGGAGGCGGGGCCGGCACCTAGGTTGAATTGACCCCAGAACGGTGAGCGTGTGGTGTGAGATCCCTAAGGTGTCTACTGGGTTTCTCTTCTCCAGAACCCTCAGCCCTGCCTCGTATTCCTTAAATCTGCCCTTCACCCGTGCACCCACCCACCTACTCCATTTTTTTTTCTTATCATAATTCCTCACTGTTGCTCCCAGGAGTTTCATAACTACCAGAAGCAGAGCCTCTACATTTTTGCAGATGAGGAAATTGAACCTCAAACCTTCCTCAGAAGGAAATGACTTACAAAATCCACGAAGCCATAAAGTGGAACCTAGGTTATGTCTTTTTCCCCCATTGAACCTCTGCGACCTCATTATTGATAAGCCATTCCACTTCCCTGACCTGGCTTGGTGTGTTAACAGCCTTTGTTCCTTTGTGGGTGACGCCCACCTTCCACTGTGCTAGAAAAGGATTTAGACATCATGTAAATCAAACCCTTCATTTCACAGATGGTGAAACTGAGGTCCAAGTAGGAAAACAGCTATGCAAAAAGGTCACACAACAAATTAAAGGTAGAGCCTGACCTTGAGCCTGAGTGTGAGGGAAGAAATATTTTAAAGATCACCTTTTCCTCCTGAGGCTAGGTTTCTGAATCAGTTATGGGTGGACCTCCCTTAAATTAGACCTCTGAAGCAGGTGCATTTTTCTGTGGAGAGGATCCATAGCTTTCATCAGATTTTCAATCCAGTTTATGACTCAAAAAATGAAGGTTAATGTGACAGCCAAGAAGAACCTCAGGAGACCCGACAACTAGGTATAATGTAGATGTAAGTAACAGGACAACTCAGCATAGGCTTTTAAGCTGAATGGGATCCTGGGAGAGAAAAAGGACTTTAGGCAAAAACTAAAATAAATCTGAATAAATATGGACTTTGGTTAATTACAGTGTATCAATACTGGTTCATTAATTATAACAAATGTTTCATACTAACATAAGATATTAATAATAAAGGTAACTGGGGAAGGAGAGTTCATATGGGGACTGCTCGGTTTTTCTGTAAATTAAAAACCTAAAAAAATAAAGTATATTAATAAAACATAAACAAAAAGTTAAGAATCACCAAATTAAAGAATTCAGCATCCACATCTCACCACACTATGGGACAGCATCCAAAAATGTAATCTCTATCCTCGAGGAGGACACTTTTAAAAAACTAGTATCAAAAAAACGTGGAAGGAGCGCTGAGGTGGCTCACTTGGTTAAGCGTCTGACTTCGGCTCAGGTCATGATCTCATGGTTCGTGAGTTCAAGCCCCACCTCAGGCTTTGTGCTGACAGCTCAGAGCCTGGAGCCTGTTTCAGATTCTGTGTCTCCCTTTCTCTCTTCTCCTCCCCTGCTCGCACTCTGTCTGTCTCTCTCTGTCTCTCAAAATAAATACACATTTAAAAAAAAAATGGGGAGTGACAACCTGGCTGATTCATTCAATAAAGCATGCAACTTTTGATCTTGAGCTGTGAGCTCAAGCCCAATGTTGGGAGTAGAGATTACTTTAAAGAAAAAACTATCAAAAATACTTCCCAAGTTAACAACGAAATAAAATCTTACAGGATCAAACAAGCACCATCTCAAACTCAGTGATGAATTGCTGAACTAGAATTAAGGAGAGACATAAATTAAGGGGGGCTTTCTATGAGAACTCAAAATACTGTCTATTCTGGCCTATCAAGACAATAGCTGTATCTCCAAACCTCCTTCCCTATCAAAATTTACTCACTTTTGGTTCCTCACAGCCAAGTGGCAAAAGGATTTTGGAACACACCTCTAAAATGAAGTGGACGGGGCGCCTGGGTGGCACAGTCGGTTGGGCGTCCGACTTCAGCCAGGTCACTATCTCGTGGTCCGTGAGTTCGAGCCCCGCGTCAGGCTCTGGGCTGATGGCTCAGAGCCTGGAGCCTGTTTCCGATTCTGTGTCTCCCTCTCTCTCTGCCCCTCCCCTGTTCATGCTCTGTCTCTCTCTGTCCCAAAAATAAATAAACGTTGAAAAAAAAAATTTTAAATGAAGTGGAAAATTGGGTGCCTGGGTGGCTCAGTTGGTTAAGCATCCGACTTCGGCTCAGGTCATGATCTCACAGTCTGTGATTTTAAGCCCTGCATCAGGCTCTGTGCCGACAGCTCAGAGCCTGGAGCCTGCTTCAGATTCTGTGTCTCCCCATCTCTAGGCCCCTCCCCTGCTCATGCTCTGTCTTTCTGTGTCTGTCAATAATAAATAAACGTTAAAAAAATGTTTTTAATGAAGTGGAAAATAAACAAATAAATGATAAAAACCCAAGTCATGATATGGACATTTATGTTTTGTGTGTTGTTGGGTTTTTTTAATATTTGATTTAAAAGTAGCTTGTCAGGTCTGGTTGGGCCCTCCCCACCAGTAACCCAGAACCGTGGCACACACCAAGAGCAGCCCACGCCAAGAGAATATTCAAAAAGAAAACCTCTTGCAAACATAAGTGAGTGGCTATTTTTTCTTCCTGATGGGTACCAGGTTTTCATTATATTTCCTGAAATAGCTTTTAAAGTAACATCTGAGGATTGGAGCTATAATTACTTTGTACTTCCTCCAGAACTTTATGAATCAATTCCTCCCTGTTGCCTCCCTGGTCCCTATAGTCACCTAGACAGGTGATGCTTTTCTTATTTTGAAGAGAGATGTGGTATAATCCACCTCTTCCCTTAGCTGTTTCAATATTTAAGCTAGCATTTTGCATTGACACATACACAGCCTCACTCTTCTCCGAAGTTGCACTCACATTTATCCAGTACTGTGTATAAGTCATATGTATTGCCTTCAGAGATCTTATGGTCTAAAAATTGTATATCAAGTGCATGGGGTTCATCAAATGGAAAGTTACTTGCGGGGGTGGGCAGGGAGGAGGAATTAAAGAGGCCTTTTTCCAGAGTGCTTTCACCAACACTTTCTGCTCCATGATTTCTTATGCACTCTTCTCCTTACCATAAACACTTTCCCCTCCCTTTCTCTCTCCAATTCCTACTCATCCTTTAGGTATCATCTTTCAAGTCTTCAAGAAGAATTCTCTGTCTGCTCCATCCCCACCAACAGTGTAAATACTTCTACCTGTCCTCTGCTTGTACCTTATTCTTCCCTATCGCTTAATTATTATTGTTAATTGTCAGTGTTCCACACCTGACTGTAAGCTCCATGAGGTCAGAGCTCATGTCTTGTATACCCAACACTTGCAGAGTGCTTGACGTAATAAGCACGCGACAGTTATTTGCTGAATAAATGAAATAAATGGGAGGCATTATTTTTAGCTTTCATTAAAGGATGAATGAGATTTGGGCATGTGAAGATGGAAGGGCGAGAGCATTTTGGAGGAAGAGAACATCACCTAAAATCACATTATGTAAGGACGCCTAAGTGGCTCAGTTGGTTAAGTGTCTGACTCTTTTTTTTTTTTTAAATAAGTTTTCTTTATTTTTGAGAGGCAGAGAGAGACAGGGTGTGTGGGGGGGGGAGGAGCAGAGAGAGAGAAAGACACAGAATCTGAACAGGCTCCAGGCTCCAAGCTGTCAGCACAGAGCCCGATGTGGGGCCCGAACTCACCAACCGTGACATCATGACCTGAGCCGAAGTCAGACGCTCAACTGACTGAGCCACCCAGGCACCCCAAGTGTCTGACTCTTGATTTCAGCTCAAGTCTTGATCTCCAGGTTGTGAGTTCAAGCCCTGCGATGGACTCCATGCTGGGTGTGGCGCCGACTTGAAAAAAAAAATCACACTATGTAAATTGATACTACATTCCTTAACACCACTTATGAAAAAGATGCTCAGAACAGATTTGTGACTAAAAATTTGGGACAACGAGAGAGGACAGCTTTGGCAGCTCCAAATCAAAAGTATCTGGAACAGTTTTCTTTAAACAATTTTAAAGGGATCATTAGAGGCACCTGGATGGCTCAGTCAGTGAAGTTTTCCACTCAGATCACGATCTCATGGTTCGGTCCATAGGTTCCAGCCTGGAGTTGGGCTCTGAGCTGACAGCACCGAGACTGCTTGGGATTCTCCTCTCCCTGTTTCTCTGTCCCTCCCCCATGCTCTCTCTCAAAATAAATAAATAAACTTTAAAAAAGTCCTAAAAAAAAAAAAAAGAGGTAGATGAGGAAAAACTGCCATTCTTCTGCCATTAGATGTGATTATATAAGGACATGATATCTAGAGCATTAAGAAAAAACCCAACCCATTGTTGATGGCTGAGCTAAAAGCATCATTGAGCCATTGTACCAATCCAGGAAATGGCCTTCCTCTGGATATCTTTCTGGCAAAACAATAAATGTCTTTGTATTTAATAATGTCTTCAGATGTCTTCATCATTGTTACTTGCAGCTGAAAGCATCTGACATTCTCATCTTCGGATCTCTTAAAACATCTCACACAATTCCTTGAGCATCAGTTATGCAATACTCTGTGTGTGTATACATAATACAGTGATAGTTATCAAAAGGAACTGCCCTTTTCTGTTTACTACTCCCTAAAAAGAATTTATTAATCTTGGAGAGGCAGGAAATCAATAGAAGTAGAAAACTGCCCAGGTAAAAGGACTGTAATCATATTGTTCATATTTGAAACAAATAATAGCTCTGGCAGGAATTCAAATTCCATCAAATGTGAAGCCCTTCTAGCCCACTCTGCAGGTTATCATAATCATCACTGCTAAAAATAATAGTGGGTCAATATAGAAAGCATAAAAATGAAAAATGCTCAATAATTCAAGGTGACCAATGAAACGAGTAGAATTAACACAAGGTATGTTTTAAGTGAGTCTCATTTTTTTTTTTAAAGACTATGAGAAAAAAAAAAAGAGGAGGGAGGCGTCATGTCAAAATCAGTTTTCCAAATACCCTGACCTACAACGATGTGCCATGGGAGAAGTATAAAGGTTATTCAGTCAAGGTGGAGGAGAAGGTGGTAAAACCTCAATGGAATCATCCTTCCTGTGATTATAGCCAATTCATAAGCTAAGTCAGAAGATATTTTTGCTACAGACTAATCTACAGAATCTATTTTTGATAATTCCATTTTGTTCCGTTCATGTGAATCATGGTCCTTGTTATGAATAATGTGATTTCTCACAGCCTTAGATGTGGGGTGTTACTTCCAGGATTTAAAATTGCAGTGGGGGAAGAGGTTGCTTCTTTTTATGCCAGTTCAGCATGTGTAATACCTGACACATTGCTAGAGCTCTCCTCTCCCCACACTGTATCCCCCACAGATAATAAAGTCTCCTCTAAGATGTATAGGAGAATGAATCACTCCACTTACCACTAAGAGATAATCACTCTCAGAGTAGAAGAGAACAACTGCTTCTACTGCTGTTTATGTAAAGAACAGAGCATCTTAGGACAGAAAAGTGGGACCAATACTGTTTGCACTAAAATGCCAATAGACTATACAGCCAAATTGTAACTTGCCTAAGAAGCCAAGAGAAGCCATCTTTTTGTGAACATTTCTCCCGATTTTTGAATAGCACAAAGTGACTAGGACTTATTTTTATTTAATTTAATTAATTTATTTAATTTATGTATTTATTGTCTATTCAGTTTATTTATTTTACGAAGTCATTACATCCAGCGATGTGGCTGATATAGCTAGCTGAAACTATCCAGTGAGATAAGAAGCCACAACATCACTTGGGAAAATTAAATTAACTTCCAGTTACAGGATGAGAGATTAAAGATGTTTCTGCTTCCTTCCTTTTCTGGAATTGTTCTAAAACAAAAATAAAAAATAAAAATGCAAACTCTGGCTCTCTGTAACCCAGAGCCATAATATTTTAAGTTGGGAGACAAAGATAGAACAGCAGTAACTGACTAAACAGAGCGTAGAAAGGGCTCCTTGAAGGAGAAAGTAACAAGAAGCAAGTCAAGTAACCAAACAGAACCCCAGAAAGGTTCAAGAATGTGAAGTACCAAGTACTACAGAAGGTAGGGGTAAGGAATGGGGCCAAAACCAAGGGAATTGTATCAAAGACTACATAAATAGTAGTCATGAACCCATCTGCATCTATGGAAGAATTAAACACAAGGGGCTCTATAACCAGGCACAGTGTACTAGGAGTACTAGGCTCAGATAACCAGGCATAGTGGAGTGCTAGGGTAAGGTGCCACCAGAAGATAGGGGAATTGATAACCAAAGGTCTCTCCCCATGCCCCTTTCATAACACTGGCAGTGTTTTATATGCCCTCCCCAAAAGACTGAAAGATAAGCTGAAACGTCCCAGAAAAAAAAGACCTGTAAATTTTGAATATGGGGGTAACCGGTAAAAAAAAAAAAAGCCAGGTGAGGGGCACCTGGGTGGCTCAGTCGGTTAAGCGTCCAACTTCAGCTCAGGTCAGATCTCGTGGTTCATGAGTTCAAGGCCCACATCAGGCTGTCTGCTGTCAGCACAGAGCCTGCTTCTGATCCACTGTCTCCCTGTCCCTCTGCCCCTCCCTGCTTGCGTGCTCTGTCTCTCTCTCAAAAATAGATAAACATTAAAAAAATTTTTTAAAAGCTGTTTGACCACTAAATCATTCTATAATGAACCCTTCTGATCAGTAAATGCTACCTCCTCACATTGACCTTCCAATTAGTTTGATGTCTGCTATTAAAACTGAACAAACCTTAAAGGTTTCCCATATACTTGATAAAAGTCTCCAATATGAAACAAAGAAAATAAAACAAATAAACCAGCAAGAAATAAATAAGAAAGTCTATGATGAGAGAAAAGCTATTGCATTTATGAAAGAAGAACAAGATCATATTAAAAAAAAATTTTAATGTTTATTCATCTTTGAGAGAGATACAGAGAGACAGAGCATGAGTGGGGGAGGAGCAGAGACAGAGGGAGACACAGAATCTGAAGCAGACTCCAGGCTCTGAGCTGTCAGCACAGAGCCTGATACAGGGCTCGAATTCGCGGACTTCGAGATCATGACCTGAGCTGAAGTCTGACACTTAACCGACTGAGCCACCAAGGTACCCCAAGATCATATTTTTTAAAAAGGAACACTGAAACAAAAACAGGCTTTCTTAGAAGTTAAAATTATAACAACCAAATTTTAAAAATACAATAAAAGAGGGGCAGTCAGAAGAGCATATGACTCTTGCTCTCAGAGTCATGAGTTCAAGCCCCACATTGGGCATAGAGATTACTTAAAGATAAAACCTGAAGAAAAAAGAAAAGAAAAGAAAAAAGAATTGGAAGATAACATTAAGGAAATGTTCCAGACAGCACAGCAAAAAGCTAAGAGATGGACAATAGATAATTTGAAGAGTCTTTAAGATTAATCCAGGAGATGGGACATACAAATTACAGGAATTATATGGAGAGAAAACAAAGAAAACTGTAGTATAAAAAAAATTATAAAATAAATTATATAAATAAAGTTCTCACACCCGGGGGGCATGAGTTTACAGATTGAAGTGTATGTCAGTTGCCCAGCAAAAATAAAAGAAAACCACATCAGCTTATATCATGAAATTCCACAACATCAAAGACAAAAGGAGATCTTAAAAGTTCCCAGAAATTAAAAGCAGGACATATTGAAAAGATTGAAAACCAGAATGGCATCAACCTTCTCAATAATAACACTGGAAATTGGGAAACAATGAAGCAATTTCTTCTAAGTGAAAGGATTTTCCCAGCTATGCAAGGTCTCAAAAATTCACACTTTTCCAAAAAGCTATTGGAAGACCCAAACAAGGAGCTAAATGAAAGAAAAGTTACAGATCCAGGAATCATAAATCTTATACAGGAAAAAAGTAAAAGGTATTCTCAGGAAATGCAAAGAGTAGTCACAGGGCAACAGTTGTACAGCAGGCCTAGAGAGTAACCAGTAGAGATGGAGCAGAAAAATGGAAGTTAAATTTAACCACATAGGAAATGGAGTTGAGACAACTAGAGGAAAAGCTGCCAACAAGTGCAACAAAAACTAGGCAAATGGAAATAGCATCTTAGCACTATCAGACTTTTTTTTTTAAATTTTATTTTAAAGGAATCTCTACACCAATGTGGGGCTTGAACTTACAACCCTGAGACCAAGAGTCACAATTCTACTGACTGAGCCAACCAGGTGATTTGAGCGCTATTAGACTTTCTTTTTAAATTTAATTAATTAATTTGTTTGTTTGTTTGTTTTAAGTAGGCTTCACACCCAGCATGTGAATAAAGGGTTTTGAACTCATGACCCTGAAATCAAGACCTGAGCTGAGATCAAGAGTAACTGACTGAGCCACCCAGGCACGCCCCCGCTATTTTAAGACTTTCTTAAATGAGTCATATATACACAAATATGTATGTTATTATACAAAGATACATATATTTTCTTGATTAAACAATTAACTCTTTTAAGTTTTAAAGCTCTTCTCTAATTCTTATAGTTTGCCAGTCCCTCATTAAACACTAACCATATGCTACCTTCTATTGTTGTTAAACTTCTTTCAGAAAACTATTTATTGAGTATCTATTAACCACCCTAATTTATTTACACTTCATAACAATGCAATGAGTTAGATACCATTATCTTCACTTAAAAAATGTGGAATTTAGAAAATCAGTAATAGAGCTAACAGGAGATGGGAATCACTTAAATCAGGAAAGTTACTGTCGTCCTTGACTTTTTCTTCTTCTGTATCATCCACCATCTAAGCAGTCACCAAACCCTATGAAAGCTACTCTTTAACATCCTTCTATTTAATTGTCTCCATATTCACTGTTACCATTAGTAGGATAATTTGAATGAATCTGGGCTTTCATGCTCCTACCACAGGCCCATTTCTCATGGCACTAGAGTCCAAAGGAACACAAAAATGTCACTCTCTGCACTCCACAATGTTCTCCAGTAGAGACTTTCATTATATCTACGATCAGGATCAATCTGAAGAACTTGTCAAAAATTAAGATTATAAAGCTCTAAACTGAAGCTACTAAGTCAAAATCTCTGAAAGTATGGCTTTGGAAACTGATTTTTAACGGGTCTAGCAAGTGGAATTTTATGCACTTTAAGTTTGAGAATCAGTCTATTACTCCACACTTTCTTTGTGTCCTGGTTTGTCAGTTTGATTATAAGCTATTTAAGGTAGGAGTGTGCCTGATGCATATAATGTACTTCCTGGGTCTTATATGTATTTGGTGCTCAGAAAAATATGCTAAGAACCGAATATTGAATCTATGTGCATGGCAATATATATAAAATAAGTTAAGCAAAGGGTGCCTGGGTGGCTCAGTTGGTTAAGCGTCCAACTTGATTTCGGCTTGGGTCCTGATGTCATGGTTCGTGAGATCGAGCCCCACATTGGACTCTGTGCTGATAGTGTGGAGCCTGCTTAGGATTCTCTCTTTCTCTCTGCCCCTCCCCTGGTTGCTTGCACTCTCGCTCTCTCAAAATAAATAAATATTTAAAAATAAAAAATAAATGCATAAAAAATAATAAAATGAACAAATACCATCAATAATCTTTAGAACTTATAATTTTTGTGGCCCCTGAGTGGCTCAGTCAGGTAAGCTTCTGACTCTTGATTTCAGCTCAGTCATGATCTCATGCTACATGAGATCAAGCCCCACATTGGGCTCTGCACTGACAGTGTGGAGCCTGCTTGGATTCTCTCTCTCCCTCTCTTTCTGCCCCTCTCTTGCTGTTCTCTCTCTCTCTTAAAATAAATAAATAAACATTTTTAAAAAAAGGAACTTATAATTTTTACTTGACTGCATCATTTACTCCTATATTAAGAGGGCATACATTTAAATGTAGAGTTGAATGTATATTAAATATTTACATAAATTATTACTAATTAAGATAAAAAATGTTACTAGAGACAAAGAAGCATATTTTATAATGGTAAAAGCATCAGCCCATCAAGAAGACATAACACTAATAAAGATATATGGACCTAATAATACACGAAGATTTAATAATAGATGAAGCAAAAACTGACAGAATTGAGGGAGAAATAGACAATTCAACGATAATAGTTGGACTTTAATACCCTACTTTCAACATGGATGCAACAAATACAAATGGCCTAAGATAGGCCTATCTTTATGGCCTAAGATACGGTCTATCATCATATCTTAGGCCATAAAACAAGTCTCAATAAATTGAAAGTATTAAAATCATACAAAATATGTTCTCTAACTACAATGTAATGAAATTAAAAATCAATTAACAGGGGTGTCTGGCTGGCGCCGTAGGAAGAGTGTGCGACTCTTGATATGAGTCATGAGTTCAAGCTCCATGTTGGTTGTAGAGATTGCTTAAATAAATAAATAAACTTAAAAAAAACTTTAAACATCAATAACAGAAGGAAATTTGGGAAATCCACACATATGTGGAAGTTAAACACTACACTCCTAGGTAATCAATAGGTCAAAGAAGAAAGCACAAGGGAAATTAGAAAATATTTTCAAATGAATTAAAGAAAAACACAACACACCAAACCTTCTGGGATTCAGCAAAAGCAGTACTTAAAGAAAAATTTTAAACTATAAATGCCTATGTTGAAAAGAAAGAGGACCACAAATCAATGACCTAAACCTCCACCTTAATAAACTAAAAGAACAAACAAAAAAGCAGAAGAAAGAATATAACAAAGATTAGAGCAGAAACATATGAGATAAAGAACAGCAAAACCACAGAGAAAATCAATGTAAACCAAAAGTTAATCTTTGAAAAGTTTAACAAAATTTATAAACCTTCAGCTAGATTGAACCAGAGAGAAACAGAGAGAGGAAGCAAAGACTCAAATTACTAAAATCAGGGTGAAAGAAGGGACATTATTACCAACAATAGAGAAATAAAAGTGATTATACAGGAATACTATGAAGAATTAAATGACTACAAATTAGATAACCCAGACGAGATGATCAAATTCCAGAAACAACAACAACAACCATACAAACAAAAAACCCATAAACTACCAAAACTGACCCAAAAAGAAATCTGAATACATCTATAACAAGTAAAAAGAAAGAATTGGTAATCAAAACACTTTCCAGGGGCACCTGGATGGCACAGTCGGTTAAATGTTCAACTCTTGGTTTCAGCTGGAGTCATGATCTCACAGTTCCTGGGTTTGAGCTCCACATTAGGCTCTGCACTAGAAGTGTGGAGCCTGTTCAAGATTCTCTCTTTTTCCCTCTCTCTCTGCCCCTCCCTCGCACTCTCTCTCTTTCTTGAAAAATATATAAATAAACTTAAAAAAAAAAAAGAATTGTGTATCTGATTAAAAATACTTGATTATCAAGGCGCTGGAGACCTCAGTCGGTTAAGTGCCTGATGTCAGCTCATGTCATGATCTCATGGTGCATGAGTTCCAGCCCCAAGTTGGGGTCTGTGCTGATAGCTCAGAGCCTGGAGCCTGCTTCGGATTCTGTGTCTCCGGCTCTCTCTGCCCTTATCCATCTTGCTCTCTGTCTGTCTGTCTCTCAAAATAAATAAACATTAAAAAAAAAGTAAAAAAAAAAACAACCTGATTATCATTCATCCAACATAAAAATATAATAATTAAAAAAAAACTTTCCAGGAACTGGATGTCTACACTGATGAATTCTACCAAACATTTAAATTTGAATTAATACTAATCCTTTAAAAATTCTTCCAAAAAGTAGATAAGGTAACGCTTCCCAACTCATTCTATGAGGCCAGTATTAACCTGTTACTGAAACTACACAAAGACACCAAAAGAAAAAAAAGTAAACTACAGACCAATACTCCTTATGAATATAGACACAAAATTCCTCAAGAGTATACTAACATACCTAATCCAGAAGCATATAAAAAGGATTATGCACCATGACCAAGTGATATTTATCCTATGAGAATCAATGACTATATTATACCGTACGAACCAAACACAAAAATGCGTTATCATCTCAACAGATACAGAAAAAACATTTGACAAAATCCAACACCCTGTAATGAAAAAAATACTCAACTAGTAAAGGAAGGAACTTCCTCATCCTGGCAAAGTGCATCTATGAAAACCCCAAAGTTAACATCATACATACTGAAAAATGGAACGCTTTCAACCTAAGATCAGGAACAAGAATATCCACTCTCACCACTTGTATTCAACTTTGTATTTGAGGTTCTAGTCAGACCAATTAGAGAAGGAAAAGAAATAAAATGCATAGAGATTGGAAAGGAGAAAATATCCCTTTTTGCAGATGACATCATCTTGTATATACAAATTCTAAGGCTTCACACATACACACACACACACACAACTAGACCTAATAGTAAGTTAGTTCCATAAGGTGGCAGAATACTAAATAAATATACAAAAATCAATTGTATTTTTATAGATAGCAATGAGCAATAGAAAGTGAAATTAAGAAAACAATTCTACTTATAATAGCACCAAAAAAGAATAAAATATTTAGGAACAAATTTACAAAAGAAGTGCATGATATTTACATTGAAAATGACACAATAATTAAAGAACTGAAAAAAAATTAAAGAAGACCTAAATAAATGGAAAGAGTTCCCATGTTCATGGATTGGAATACTCAATACTGTTAAGATGAAAATACTCTCCAAATTGATCCACAGATTCAATGCATTCCCTAGCCAAATATCAGCTGGGTTTTTTGGTAGAAATTGATGAGCTAATGCTGCAACTCACACAGAAATTCAAAGGACCCAGAATAGCCAAAACAATCAAGACTGTAGTACTGGCATAAGGATACACACATAAATCAATGGAATCAAACTGAAAATCCAGAAATAAACCTACACATTTCTGGTCAATTGATTTACAACATGGTGCCAAGACAACTTACAGGAAAAGAGTATGGTCTTTTCAAAAATTGGTGCTTGACTGGAGAGTGTGATGCTAAGTGAAATAAGCCATACGGAGAAAGACAGATACCATATGGTTTCACTCTTATGTGGATCCTGAGAAACGTAACAGAAACCCATGGGGGAGGGGAAGGAAAAAAAAAAAAGAGGTTAGAGTGGGAGAGAGCCAAAGCATAAGAGTCTGTTAAAAACTGAGAACAAACTGAGGGTTGATGGGGGGTGGGAGGGAGGGCAGGGTGGGTGATGGGTATTGAGGAGGGCACCTTTTGGGATGAGCACTGGGTGTTGTATGGAAACCAATTTGACAGTAAATTTCATATATTAAAAAATAAAAAAAATAAATTAAAAAAAAATAAAAAAAATTTAAAAAAAAAGATAAAAAAAATTGGTGCTTGGACAACTGTATATCCATTATATACAGATTGTACATATATATAATCAAAAAAATTAAAAAGGGGACTCTGGCTGGTTCAGTTGGTAGAGCATGTGACTCTTAATCTCAGGGTTGTGAGTTCAAGCCCCATGTTGGGAGTAGAGATTACTTTAAAATAAACAAATAAATAATTGATTAATTAAAAATGGATCAAAGACTTAAAAGTAAGAGCTAAAATTATAAAACTCTTAGAAGAAAATATAGGTGTAAATCTGTATGATCTTAGATTTAGAATGATATTTTAGATCTGACACCAAAAGCACAAGCAATGAAGAAAGAATAGATAAATTAACATTAAAATTTAAAACTTTTATGCACCAAAGAGTACTATCAAGAAAGTGAAAAGATAACACTCAGAATGGAGAAAATATTTACAAATCATAGATCTGGTAAAGGTCTAGTATCCAGAATATATAAAGAACTTTTTTAAACTTTTTTTTTAATGTTTATTTTTGAGACACAGAGAGACAGAGAGAGAGGGAGACACAGAATCCGAAGTAGACTCCAGGCTCCAAGATGTCAGCACAGAGCCTGACACAGGGCTCGAACTCACAAACTGTGAGATCATGACCTGAGCTGAAGTCGGACGCTTAACCGACTGAGACACCCAGGCACCCCTAAAGAATTTTTTTAAAAAAGATTTTATTTTATTTTTTGAGTAATTTCTATACCCAACATGGGACTGGAACTCACAACCCCAAGGTCAGGATCACATGCTCCACTGACTTAGCCATCCAGGTGCCCCAAGAATATATAAAGAACTTTTATAACTCAACAATAAAAAGACAACCCAATTAAAAATGGACAAAGAATTGAACACACACTTCTCCAAAGAAGACATATAAATGGCAAATAACCACATGAAAATACATTCAATATAATTAGCTATTGGAGAAATGCAAATAAAAAAATATAATGAGATACCACCTTACAAGTGGCTATAATAAAAAAAAACCAGAAAACAAGAATTAGAATTAATGTAGAGAAATTCAAACTTTCATACATTACTTTTGGGAATATAAAAGGGTGCAACCACTTTGGAAATCAGTTTGGTACTTCCCCACAATCTTAAACATATGGTTACCATATGACTCAACAATTGTACTTCTAGGTATACATCCAAGAGAATTGGAAACATATGTCCACACAAAAACTTTCACACTAAGGTTTACAGGAGCATTATTCTTAATATCCAAAAAGCAGAAACAACTCAAATTTCTATCAATTGATGAATGGGTAAACAAAATCAGATATATCCATATGATGGAGTATTATTTAGCCACAAAAAGGAATGAAGTGCTGATACATAAAACAACATGGATAAACCTTGAAAACATGCTAAGAACCTGGATGCAAAAGGCCTCATATTAGCTTTTCCTTTTGGGGATGATGAAAAGATCTGGAATTAGATAGTGGTGATGGCTGTGCAACATTGTGAATCAATACAAACCGCTGAACTATATACACTTTAGAAGGGTGAATGTTATGATACGTGAATCATCTTTCAATTAAAAAAGTAAACATAAGTACAATAGTTTATGTTATACAGAAGCATTGTCACAGGTATGGTTTCTTCTTTATTTCTTATTTCTTTATTAAAAAAAATTTTTTTAAGTAACCTCTACACACAACGGGGGGCTCAAACTCACAACCCCGAGATCAAGAGTTGTATGCTCCATTGACGAAGCCATCTATGCAACCCTTCTTCTTTATGCTAATCGAAGGTAGGATGAAAAAGGGGTTTTAATGTTCATGTTAACTGATGTTTATGTTAAATATTCATGTTTCTGGAAAAATCAAAACTATGGAGACAGTAAAAGGATCAGTGGTTGTCAGGGGTTCAGAGAGGAAGGGTTGAAGAGATAATTTTAGGGCACTGAAATTACTCTGTATGATATTAAAATGGTAGATATATATCATTATACATTTGTCCAAATTCAGAAAATGTACAACACCAAGAGTGAACACTAGTGTAAACCATGGTCTTTGGGTGACAATAATGTATCAATATGGGTTCATCAATACCAACATATGTACCATTCTAGTGGAGAGTATTGATAATGGGGGAAGCTATGCATGGGTTGGGGCAGGAGATTCTTAAAGAACTTTTGTATCTTCATCTCACTTTTGCTATGAACATAAATGTGCTCTAAAAAATAGTCTATTAAAAAAATAACAGTACAATAAATACCCATGAACCTAATCCCAAGTCTGTATACATTGTTTAATGTGTTTCAACATTTACTATGTACAAATGAAACACAAAGCAATGTGCCTTGTGCTGAGGAGGGGGGAGAGAAAACAAAGTTTGGACATCAACTTCATGTAAACACTGAAACAGGGGCACCTGGGTGGCTCAGTCGGTTTAGCATCCAGTTTCCGCTTAGGTCATGTTCTCATAGTTCATGAGTTTGAGCCTCACATTGGGCTCTGTGCTGACAGTGCAGAGCCTGCTTGGGATTCTCTCTCTCTCCCGCGCTCTTTGCCCCTCCCTTGCTCTCTCTTTCCCTCTCTCTCTCAGAAATAAATAAATAAATAAATAAAAACTTGTTAAAAATAACAAAAATTGGGGGTGCCTGGGTGACTCAGTTGGCTAAGCGTCCAACTTTGGCTCAGATCACAATCTCACGGTTTGTGAGTTCAAGCCCCGTGTCAGGCTCTGTGCTGACAGCTCAGAGCCTGGAGCTTGCTTCGGATTCTGTGTCTTCTTCTCTCTCTGCCCCTCCCCAGCTTGTGCTAAGTCTGTCTATGTCTCTCAAAAAATAAATAAATGTAAAAAAATATATATATATATATACATATATATGCATATATATAAATTACAAAAATTAAACAAATCCTATTTTATTTGATTCCCTATACCTATTACCACTGAATTATTATATACTTTAGGATATAAAGGAGGGATATTTTTGTAATCAAAGAAATCTGTTTAGTTCTTAGCAACAAAATACAAAGAACATTTCTAATGAGATTTCTAACTCCTTTGCCAAATCTCTTCTCTCTACACATTCTTAACATTTTAAATTAAAAATTGACAATAAAAAATAAACAATCATTTTGTTTATTTGATAATTTGATAAATTGACAATTTAGAGGCAACTGGGTGGCCCAGTCAGTGAAGCCACCGACTTCAGCTCAGGTCATGATCTCACGGTTTGTGAGTTTGAGCCCCATGTCAGTCTCTGTGCAGACAAGTTCAGAGCCTGAAGCCTACTTTGGATTCTGTGTCTTTCTGCCCTTCTCCACTCGTGCTCTGTTTCTCTGTCTGTCTCTCAAAAATAAATAATTATTAAGATTAAAATTAAATTGACAATTTATTAAAATTGTCAAAAAATAATTCGACAATTTATTAACTAATAGATGAGGTACTTGTGTGAGGATACTTTGACATGTATTCAGCCATTGTGGAACTTAAAATGAAGTTGAAAAGGAAAGACATATGAAAAGCTTAAATGTTAACTATACTGGAATAAAAATAAAATAGTTTTTTAAATTTCAATTAACAAAATAAAAGTTTAATAAAGATTTGAACAACATTTTAAAACAATAAACAGAGATCTCACAAAGCATTGCATGTCCAAATAAAGTACTAAGGCAATTAAGAGATTAGAGAAAAGAGAGGTTACCTCATGATGCATTATATTTATGACAAGGATGAAATCTCAGCTGCATCTCGGCATAATAGCAGAATTTGAGGAGATGGAAGGGGAGTAGAAACGGTAAAAGTTCTGAAACTTGTATGAAAATATTATAATAATATTATATGTTATATATAATTATCTTTTATATATAAAGATGTGTATAATTATACACTATATATATTATATATATAACCAGTGTCAATATATGTCTTCAAGTCTCCTGAAAATTATTACTATTAAGACTGTTCCCTTGTGCTGAAAATGTCAGCATTGCATAGTAGAACCAGGCTGAAAGTCTCATTATTTTCATCAGAAAAAGTAAGATCCTAAATTGTTTTTGTTGCCCAGATCTGAGATTATCAAGGTTACTGTATAAACAGTCTTTCCAGAAGAGGCTTGAAAGAACATCTACACTGCAGCTGTATTCCAATACAGACAACAGGGTTGATATGTGCCCTTTGTCCACACTCCACTGTAGTCTGATGAGAGAGGAAAAAAAAAAAGGCACAGGTTGTTTGCTTTGTTATTCATTTACTAACATTGTCAGTTAGGAATCCTTCAGCGGAAAGAAAATCCAACTCTAAATAGCTTAAATAATAGGGCAAATCACATTAAGAGGTTCCAAGCTAGGGAAGCTTCAGATTTGGTTAATTTCTGCCTAGCAATGTCTGCAATGACGAGGTTCTTCTGTCTTTGCTCTGTTTTCTTCAGTATATGGACTTTTTCTTTAGATACTGGCTTCTCCAATAATGACAAGATGGATGTCATAGTTCAGGTTGACACATCTAGACACTACAAAGTCCAAAGAGAGAAGATGGCTCGATGTATCTCTATTTAGAAGTGAAAAACTTTCCCCAGAATCCCCCCAGCAGATTCCCTATTACAGCTCACTGACCAGAATATCTTCATATACTTATCCTAAATCTGTCACTGGCAAGAGAAATGGGATTACTATGACAAATACAAAAGTATATGACTTTGTGGAAGGAGACAGATTATTGTAATAAAACTATGATTTTGTTATAAGGGGGAAAAGATTGAAAATGACATTTTGCAGCCCACCACCAATGTTCACTACACTAACACATCAGTTCAGTTTCAGGTATGCTCGTTTCCCATACATTCATTTGTTCATTTATCTACAAACACTTTTGCCTGTACCAAAGCACTATGTACCAAGCACTGTGTTTTCCTACTGGAAGGACAAAACATTAAAACATTTGGTTACTGCTCTCAGGTTTATATCAATCTCCTGGTCAGAAAGCTATGTAAAACTGAACTAAACTAAACTAAAATATAAAATAAAATAAGTTAGAATAATGTAAGTAATAGAGATGCAGGTACCTTAAAACTAATTTACAAGATCTGCTAAGAAGAGTGTATTACTGTTTATAGACTTCAGAGATCATACATATATTTCATATTTCATCGACCACTTTGAAACTTAATTACATATGGGTGAATTGTAATTTCCTCCTCCAAGAAGAATAGGATTTATGTCCTATTTTGATGACTTTTCTATGTACATTTTATTATAACCCGAGCCCAAGAAAAGACTCACTGTTGGTGATAAGTCTTTTTGCTACTATACTATACTATACTATACTATACTATACTATACTATACTAGTCTGGAGTTCAGAACTCAAGTCCGAGCTAGAAGTACAGATTTAGGAGTCATCACTTTACAGGTGGTGATTGTAGTCATGAGGATGGATGTGATTACCTAAGTAGAGTATACGCTGAGAGTTCAAGAGAGAATCCTCTGGAATAACAGTATTTAAAGGCAGAGAAAATGGAGTGCCTGGGTGGCTCAGTCGATTAAGAATCCAGCTTCGGCTCAGGTCTCTTGATTCGTGAGTTCAAGCCCCATGTCAGGCTCTGTGCTGATAGTTCAGAGCCTGGAGCCTGCTTCAGATTCTGTATCTCCCTCTCTCTCTGCTCCTCCCCCACTCATGGTCTGTCTCTGTCTCTCCTTCTCTAAAATAACTAAAAACTTAAAAAATAAAAATAAAAATAAGATAAAGCCAGAGAAACTAACCTGTGAAGAAATACCAGAAAGTTAGGTGGAAAACCAGGAGAGAGTGGTGATCAGAAAAGAAGGGAAGAGAAAGTTGCAAAAGGAAAGGTGTGGTCAGCAACACCAAATGCATCAGAGCAAAAACATATGTTGTAGACTGAAAATCATTCTTTGAAACTGCTCTCAAAAGATGAATGGCTGCAAATGGGCACAGGAGTCTTTTGGGGTGATAAAGATGTACTAAAATTGGATTGTGATGATGATTGTACAATTCTTTGACTAAAAATCAGTGGATTACTGTGCACTCAACATGAGTGATTTTTATCATATGTAAATTATATATTAGTAAAGTGGATTTTTTTTTTTTTTTAAAGAGTCACCAGTGGCCTAAGTCAGAGAAGTTTCAATGGCGTGAGAAAAACAAAAACCAGATTTGGATTTAAGAGGACATGGGAGATTAAGTAATAGCAGCAAGAAGTGAAGACTCATTGAAGGAATTTGGTTTTTAAGAGGAGGAAAGAAAACAAACAGGCAGCAACTAAAGAGGCATACAGATCAAGAAAAAGAGAAAGATAGTGAGTTTAGTTGTAGGCATATTCCATTTGAAGTAAGAATCCAAATAATTATAGGTACATAATGACTACTTTTTGTTTTAGAAGTAGAAATTGAAGTAGTAGAAATTTAGTACAAGTTTCCACAGTAAGTGGAGATAGAGCTGAAGCTACAAAGAAAGCAACACACAGCAGATTAAGCTCCCCTCTTTGGTCTCTAGGCAAACTCTTTTCCCAGAATTACTGAGCCATGAGAGTATCAATAGGGCTTTTTCATCTCTATCAGCCTCTAGGCATATATGATTCAGCTGATTTTTCAGTATATATAGTGAAGAAAATCTCTCCACTCTCATTTCAGTTCCTCAGTATGAGGAAGTTTTTCCTAATATTTAACCCAAATCTCTCCATTCGGAATAGAGTGCTTTAAAACTGTTCATCTAAGGCGTATCCTGGGTGGCTCACTTGGTTGAGTGTCGGACTTAGGCTTAGGTCATGAACTCACGATTTGTGGGTTCATGCCCTACGTCAGGCTGTCTGTCTGGTCTCACAGAGCCTGCTTCAGAGCCTCTGTCTCTGACCCTCCCCTGCTCATGCACTCTCTCTCTCTCTCTCTGTCTTATAAATATTAAAAAAATAAAATAAAACTGTTCACCTAAGGGGGAAAAAAATGTATGCTGTTGTGCTTTCTGTTGTCAATGTTTACAAGGTCACCAGATATCCTCTGAAAATACTAGATCACATCTCTAATCTCTCTAGCCTTGTTTTCTCCATAAGAATTAAATTAGTAATGCCTGTAGAGCATTTAGCCTATACAGAGAAAAAACTCAATAGATAGTTACTATCATTTGGAGGAGAGAGATGAAAAAAATAAAGAAAAAACCATTACAGATGTCACTCTCTCCCACCTTGGAATACCATCCCTTTTATAGTATTTTATGGAAAACTTAACATTAGTATCTAAACTACTAACCCATTTTCCTTATAAACTCATAAATTAGGGAATTAAATTACTCACATTACAAAACAATCCATCAGTTGCCAAGGACTTACAAGGTTTCTTTTTTTTTTTTTAAAGATTCTACTCTTAAAAAAAATTTTTAATGTTTCTTTATTTATTTATGAGAGAGAGACAGAAAGCATGCATGTGGGAGTGAGGGACAGAGAGAGAAATTCAAGCAGGCTCCCCACTGTCAGCGCAGAGCCCAATGAGGGACTTGAACTCATGAACTGTGAGATCATGACCTGAGCCGAAATCATGATTTGAGCCGAAATGAAGAGTTGATGCCTAACCAACTGAGCCACCCAGGCACCCCTTAAGATTTTATTTATTATCATTATTATTTTTTTAATGTTTAATTAATTTATTTATTTTTGAGACTGAGAGAGAGAGAGCACAAACGGGGAGGGGGAGACAGGGAGACACAGAATGTGAAGCAGGCTCTAGGCTCTGAGCTGTCAGCACTGAGCCTGACATGGGGCTGGAACACACAAGCTTCGAGATCATGACCTGAGCCAAAGTTGTACATTTAACCGGCTGAGCCAGCCAGGTGCCCCTACTTTTTATTATTATTTTTAAATATTTATTTTTTGAGAGAGACGGAGAAAGTCTGAGCATGAGCAGGGGAGGGGCAGAGAGAGAGGAAGACACAGAATCTGAAGCAGGCTCCAGGCTTCAAGCTGTCAGCACAGAGCCTGATGTGGGACTTGAACTCATGAACTGTGAGATCATGACCAGAGCCAAAGTCTGACACTTAACCGACTGAGCCACTCAGGCACCCCAAGATTTTATTTTTAAGTAATCTCTGTACTCAACATGGGGTTCAAACTCACAACCCCGAGACTGAGTCATACTACCTACTGAACCATCCAGATGCCCCCTTCCCCTGCTGTTTTCTAAGATTTTTTGCATGTTTATTTTGAGAGAGAGAGAGAGAGAGAGAGAGCACACATACCTGCATGTGTGAGTTAGGGAGGGGAAGAAAAAAAAAGGGAGAGAGAGAATCCCAAGCAGGATCCACGCCATCAGCACAGAGCCCCACCCAGGGCTCCATCCCACAAAACCCAACTGTGAGATCATGCCCTGAACTGAAATCAAAAGTCAGATGCTTAACCGACTGAGCCACCCAGGTGCCCCTTTAAGACTTTTAACAAGGTTTTGGAGTGCCTGGGTGGCTCAGTCAGTTAAGCATCCCCCTCTTGGTTTCAGCTCAGGTCATAATCTTACAGTTTGTGAGTTCGAGCCCAGCATCAGGCTCTGTGCTGAATGCACTGAGCCTGCTTGAGATTCTCTCTCTCCTTTCTCTACCCCTTCCCCACATGTGCTCTCTTTCTCTCTCAAAGTAAATAAACTTTTAAAAACATATATTAAAAACAAAAAGTTTTTTTAAGTTAAAAAAATTTTTTTAATGCTTATTATTTTTGAGAGAGAGAGAGCACAAATGCCCCCAAAAAGATTTTTGACAAGGTTTCTTTAAGCACCACCTTCTTAAGTATTTGTTTAGGGATCATTAAATTCCATTAAATTTCTACCCGAAAGAAAAACAAAAGTTCAAGTATAACAAAATACTATTGATTAAATATCAATCACAAATTAAGATAAAGTACATTTGAGATTTAAATGAAAAAAGAGTAAGTCGTTCTCTAGCTTTCCATTTTACTATACAGAGAATTAAAATATTGATCAATCCTGTTTAATACCAGATATTTATGCTTAAATAGCAAGGAACAGGCAAAAGCCATGCTGATTCCAAGACAGAGCTTGACTACAGACGGTGTACTCTCTTGCCCTTATAAATACAAACGCTGGAAGGGATCAGTATTCAAAATTCAAAGAAACAAACTACACACAGATTAACAGCACTTTGTAGAAATATTATTATACATGTAGTTTTTGTTTGCTTATACGTAATTTGTGTCCTGACTTATATCTTCCAATAATTATAAATTTTTGAGGACACAAATTTTACCTTCATTTGACCTACAAAGCCTAATCCACTGTTTTACTGTAGTGGTGTTCAATAAAGACATTGAAATAGGGGTACCTGGGTGGCTCAGTCAGTTAAGTGCCAGACTTCAGCCCAGGTCATGATCTCAAGGTTTGTGGGTTTTAGCCCCACATCGGGCTCTGTGCTGACAGCTTGGAGCCTGGAACCTGTTTCAGATTCTGTGTCTCCCTCTCTCTCTGCCCCTCCCCCCCCCCCCCTTTCTCTATCTGTCTCTCTGAAAAATAAATAAGCATTAAAAAAAGACATTGAAATAATAAATGTGTAATATTGGTATATTATAGATTGCATTGCCAGATAAAATATAATATGCCAAATTAAATGTGACTTAAAATTTTATATTCAAATTTAATAGGGCATCCCTATTTTTATTTGCTAATTCTGGCAACTCTAAATATGGGTAACCTGTTGAAAAACAAAATTTCACTGAGTAAATTTTAAAGACTTTATTGGCTTTATTCAATGATTCATGAATCATGCAGCATCCAATCTGGCACACAGAAAGTAGCTCTGAGGAGCTGTACAAAATGAAAGACTTTTATAAGAGTGGAGAAAAGGAAGTTATACTAGACAAAAAAGAGGACTGGTTATGACAAGGCCACTTTCCTTTAGGGGATGGCAAGGGTCTATCAGGTAGATGACTTAACTAGTGCTGATTAGGCAATGTTTGATTGACTGGTTTAAGATTCCATTTTGGGGAGAGCCAACACTCTAAGTTAAGCCTCAGTTTGGTGGCACAGAGCTTAGCATTAAGTGACTCCATTGGGGCCTGTTGTCTTGTTTTTGACAAACCTTTAGTAAGAAATCAGATTTTGCAGCCACATAGACTAGCTAAGGGCTTCTCTCCTTAGTAGTGAAACTGCTCTAGTCTGAAAACCAAGGGATCCCACATGGTCATCCGAGAGTGAACTAGAAAACATGTTATACTATAATGGTCTCATTTTATAGAGAGGATAGAATAAAATATTCCCTATAATTCTCTGCAGAAAAATTCCCTACAGATAATTATTATGTCTTTTTATGTTCCTGCGAAGAGATATGCTCTGCAGGTAAAAAATCATATTTATATACACTTTTCTTTCAGATTAGTTTATTTTTAAAGCTGATTCTAATAGAAAATTGGCTCAAGAGATAGGAAGATTGGTAGAAAGATTTAAAAGAGGGAGATATTATTATTGGTAATTTCTCCACTTATAAAAATAAATGCTGAGTGAATGCAGCTTCTATTTTAGACACAAATATTTTTTTAAGTTTCCAAAAGTAAAAGCGTCCATATTCTTTTTAAAAGCACATCATAACATGTCAATGACCCCACCACCATTACCACTTACTTTGATTAGGACAGGTTCTGAGAATTCCTCCCTCCTCCCTTTCTGATTTCTAATTAATTGCTCCTCTACCAAAGCTTATAGTCTTGAAGGAAAAAAATGATGCTATTTAAAAATGTCCAGAAATGAATGTTATGGGGAAGCATGGGCATTACATACACACCACATTCATCCTGACTTGGATATATGATGGGACTAGCCTTGTCCAAGTTCTAACAGGGTATACCATGTAAATGTCAGAGAAAGAGACATTGCCAGTACTCACTTTACAAATTAATTGATAATATAAGAATAAAGAAGCTAATAGATTTAAAGTGATCTGTAGATATTTGTTGAATAAAAGGAATTTAAACTTCAGACATGTGTGCCTAATATTTTTAAAAAGACAACTTTTGGTAGTGCCTGGGTGATTCAGTTAAGTATCAGATACTTGATTTCTGCTCAGGTCATGATCTCACAGTTCGTGAGATCTCCAGTCTCTCTCTTTCTCTCTCTGAAAATAAATAAACTTAAAAATAAATAAATAAAAAGCCAACTTTTAGAAGGGAATTTCTTTTAATATACACTGGTGAAAAAATTAAAGTGAAATTGACGTTTTGGCTTTTGGCTTCAGTAGAAAGCCCCTCAGGTAGCTCAGCCAGGAAAGATTTAGATTTCTAAAATCCTAGTATTCCAGGCTATGAAGTAAAGTGCATTCTATAGATGTTATGTCCTGAAGTGAGCCAGGATCCTATTTGTTTCTTTATCAAAGACATCAACTTTCATTTCTTTGTTTAATACTGACCCCTATATTATCCACTCAGAGTTGTCTACTGTCATAATAATTTGATCTTTATATATAGCCTTCTCTGTTTAGACTAGGAGCAAAGTTGTTCTGAAGATTCTAATCTATTATGTTGTCTTATTGAAGACAAAACTCCACTAAATAACTTTAAGTGTGTGTTTTCTTTTATTTATCACTGGTTGTGAATAGAACGCTAGAGTTCAGGCCTAGCTGTTATTAACTTCTAGTGACCTTGTGTGCTCAGGTTTTCTCCCTGTACATTTCAATTTTCTCCATCTGTAAAATGAGATGGGCCACATGATCTTGCGTTTGGCAATAGTTTCTTAAATATGACACCAAAAGCACAGACAAGAAAAGAATAAATAGATAAATTGGACTTGACTAAAATAAAACACTTTTGTGCATAAAAAAAAAAAAAACCACTATCAGGGGCACCTGGGTGGCTCAGTTGGTTAAGCATCTGACTTCGGCTCAGGTCATGATCTCACAGTTCGTGAGTTTGAGCTCTGAGTTGGGCTCTGTGCTGACAGCTGGGAACCTGGAGCCTACTTCAGATTCTGTTTCCCTCTCTCCCTGCCCCTCCCCCACTCACACTCTGTCTCTCTTTCTCTCTCTCAAAATAATAAATAAGCTTAAAAAAACCACTATCAAATGAGTAAAAAGACAATCCACAGAATGGGAGAAAATATTTTCTAGCCATATATCCAGGGTATATAAAGAAGTCCTACATACACTTCAATAATAATAATAAATAAATTTTTTAAAAAATTAAAAAAACTCCTACAACTCAACAGTTTAAAGATGAGCAAAGGACTTGAATGGAAATTTCTCCCGAAAAGATATAAAAAAATGACTAATAAGCACATGAAAAGACGCTCAACATTGTTGGTCATAAGGTAAATGCAAAACAAAACTACAATGAGATAATATTTCACACCTACCAGGATAGCCATAAAAATTAAAGACAAAATCAGAAAATAAGGAGTGTTGGTAAAGATATGGAGAAATTGGAACCCTCAAACATTGCTGGTGGTAATATAAAGTGGTCCAGCTACCATGGAAAACAGCATGGCAGTTCCTCAAAACTTTGAATCATAGAATTACCATATGATCGAGCAATTCCACTCCCAAGTTATATACTCCAAAGTATTGAAAGCACAAAGTCAAATACCTGAATGAAAGTGTTTATAGTTGCGTTCATAATAGCCAAAAGGTAAAAACAACCAAATGTCCATTAACTGATGAACGAATAAACAAATTATGGTATATCCATACAATGTAGTATTACTCAGCCATGAAACAGAATGAAGTACTGATATGAGCTACAACATGGGTGAAACTGGAAAACATTATTCTAAAAGAAGCCAAAAACAAAAGGACAAAAGCGCGTAATTCCACTTAGGACATGTGAAATATCAATAGGCAAATTCAAAGAAACAGAAAAGTAATTAATAGGAGAGGGCAATGGGGAGTTATCACTTAATGGGTGGTTTCCATTTAGGGTGATGAAACATTTGGGAAATAGATAATGGTGAAGTGAACGCCATCAATTTAATGCCACTGGACTGTATGCTTAAAAATGGTTAAAATGGAGGGTGCCTGGCAGGCTCAGTCAGTGGCGACTCTTGTTCTCTGGATTGTGAGTTAAGGCCCCACATTGGGTGTAGGGATTACAAAAGAATAAAATCTTTTTAAAAAATGGGTTAAAATGGAAAATTTTGTTATTTACATTTTTCCACAATTAAGAAAAAATAAAAATAAAAAGAGTTGGTCCTAGGATCAGTTAATCTCTAAGTAGGGTGGCTTATTTAAGTTCCAGAACAGCCCACACTTACAACTGTTGTACCAATCGTTAATTATTAATGGTATCCTCTTAGGCTCTGAAAGCTGTCTAGTTTGGATAATAAATTATATGGTCATCCTATCTCTAAGGATCTCTAATTTTCAATGGTTCTGAGATCCTAACCACGGGCATTAGGACCTTGGAAAGGCTTCATGATGACATCATCTCTAGAAAACTAAAACCCACCGGCCTCCTGGCAACTGGAGGCAGTGCGGGAGCCGTGAGCACTTCATACGAGCGCCTAGCTTCCAAGCGATCAATCAACTCTTTCCTTTGGGTTCCCAAAGCGCACGGCGGAGAAACACTGGGAGAGTACGGCGATAGTGGATAGAGCCAACGGCCCCACCCTCCTCTGCCCCGCCACTCTCAGCATGGCTGCCCCTGTGGAAGTGGGCGAGGGAGCGGCCCACCTCCCTCGGGCCCCAGAGGGGCGGGCCCCGGAAACCAGAGGGCTTCAACGGACCAGTGGGGAGAGACAAGGGGCCGGAACTAGCGAGGGCGTCGGCTGCAGGGCAGTGAGGGATGGGGGGGGGGGGGGGGGGTTGTTCTTGGGCCAGGCTGGACTTGAGCGCGTATTGTGGTTGCCACGTTATCCCCAGCTTTTGCTGCTGGATTTTGCCCTGTTGGATGCCACCGTCAGAGCTTCCGGTTTGAATTCCAGCAGAGTTGATCAGTCTCCACCCTATTCAGTGCCTGTCCCTCCCCTGCAAAGCCAGCCCTACTCAAAGCCCAGCTGTCCCCTCCCGCTCCTTTAAGATGACTCATCTCAACATCCCATCTCTGAGACAAATTGACGACTCCAGGTGTGGCCTGACGCTTTTTAACTTAAAACAATTTTTTCCTGATTATAAAAATATACGCATAATTCAAAAGATTGTGATAAAACAAAAATGATTATTCCACCAACCAAACTCGATCAAGATTACAGTTTGTCATTCTTCCTTTTTTTGTTCAACTGTGTATCTGTTTTAACACAATTGGGACAATGCTGCATAAAATTATCTATTGTTGTTACATACTATTTTTCTTTGTCGTTTTAATTATATGCATAGTATAAACTATTCCATGGATGAATGAGCCATAATTTTCATATTCCCCCAATGAGCTTTTTAAATTTTTTTAAATGTTTATTTTTGAGAGAGAGAGAGAAAGTGTGAGCAGGGAGGGGCAAAGAGAGAGGGAGACAGAATCCTAAACAGGCTCCAGGCTCTGAGCTGTCAGCACATAGCCCAATGTGAGGCTCAAACTCGTGAACCACGAGATCATGACCTGAGCCCAAGTCCCACCAAGTCACAACTGACTGAGCCACCCAGGCACTCCTTCCCCAATGGCTTTTTAAACACTTGGAACTTTAAGTGAATAGTCAGTTGGAGGTGGGGCAGGTAGAGGAGAGATAGCTAAGAGCTGAGCTATTCCACAACTTCATCCTCCACAAGATGTAAGTTCCACAAGAATTAGATTTTAGAGCGTTCAGAGATGTTACAGTCTTAGGGTTCTAGAGTATTACAGTTTTGAGAAACTCAGAACCATTAAACCTCAGAGTGGTAAGAGTGCGGAAGAAACAAATCCAAACTTTCACCAAGGCAGAAGTATCCAGAGTTGGAAGGCCTGGCTTCCTCTTAGCCAGACTTGAATCATTTATTCACTTGGACTAAGCCTTAGTTTCTTCATCTATAAAATGGAAATAACAACCACAGAATTTTTCTTTAACTGGTTATAGTCTACTATGGCAGAAAAAAGGAATCCATGGTCATTAGAGATGGAAGGACTTTAGGAATATGTGTGTGTGTGTGTGTGTGTGTGTGTGTGTCTGTATAGCGTATTTATTGTATTATATGTAAAACAATGGATAAAAAGGAACCACTTCTAGATAAAGAAGAAAGCAAGAGTTTGGGAGGGTAGCCCCATTCACTTGGCCTTTTCCTCATCTTAGAGCTTCTAATGCATCACCCTCCTTTTATAGATTTCAGTATGTAGATTTGGGTACAGATTTGAGGTGTATACAGTGGAAATGACTTTCTCCATGTCACATACTGGTAGTTTTCTTAATTTTTATCTATTTTTGAAAGAGAGAGAGATAGAGGATCTGAAGCAGGCTCTGCGCTGACAGCCCAGAGCCTGATGCGGGCTCGAACTTACATACTGTGAGATCATGACCTGAGCTGAAGTCGGACACTTAACCAACTGAGCCACCCAGACACCCCTAGTTTTTCATGATCTCCAGTAGGGTGGTCTTTCCCTGAACATGAACTATTTCCTAAAACATAAGAATGTGTATAAAAGACTGAGATTGCAGGAATAAAAGCATTAACACCAAAGGAAAAATAGGTTACAGACATGAACAGGCAATTCACAAAGGAAATACAATTGAATAACGAAGCGTGGAGGAAAGGTTCAACCATACTAAAAACTGAAAAAGAAAACATGATTTATGAACAACCAATTCTCAAAGATTTAATTTTATTGAGATACAACTGATATATAACATTATATTAGTTTCAGATACATAACATAATGATTCAATATATGTATATATTGTGAAATGATCACCGTAATAAGTTTAGTTAGCATCCATCACCACACCTAATTATAAATTTTTTTCCTTGTAATGAGAACTTTTAAGATATACTCTCTTAGCAACTTTCAGATATACCAAAAGCATTATTAACTAGAGTTAATACATTACATTACATTACATTACATTACATTACAACCCTAGGACTTACTTATTTTGTAACTGGAGTGTATTTTTTTATGTTTATTTATATATTTTGAGTGTGTGTGTGTGTGTGTGTGTGTGTGTGCACGCTCTTGCACTAGTGGGGGAAGGGCAGAGAGAGGAAGAGAGAGAATCCCAAGCAGGCTCTATGCTATCAGCAGATCAGCAAATGGGCACCCCCATTCACAAAGATTTTTGATATACTTCCACGAACTATACATTCACAAATATTTTTGATTTTTACTTACCAAATTTGGAAAGTTTTCAAATATATTAATATTCAATGCTTGTGAAGATGTGGCAAAAACAGGATTTGGTGCCTCTGAAATAAAGTTTGGCAAAACACATCAAAAGTCTCAAAATGAATCTGTCTAGAACTAATTCTGCTTATCATGATAGCTATCATAAGAAAGTAATCTTAAATATGAAGATTTAGTATAATCTGCAGTACTAGGGCACCTGGGTGACACGGTTAAACTTAAACGTCCAACTCTTGATTTTGGCTCAGGTCATGATCTCATGGTTCCTGGGATCAACCCCTGCATAGGGCTCTGTCAGCATGGAGCCGGCTTGGGATTCTCTCTCTCCCTCTCTCTCTCTCTGCCTCTCCCCTTGTTTGCACACGTGTGCGTGTGTGTGCATGTGCACACTCTTTCTCAAAATAAGTAAATAAACTTAAATAATAATGATAATGATCTGCAGTATTGAAAGTAAACAATTTAGGATTCAAGGATACATTTTTTTAAAGATATGCATTTTCTCTTTTTTTTTTTAAGTTTATTCATTCATTTTGAGAGAGACAGTGCAAGTGGGGGAGGGGCAGAGAGAGAGGTGAACAGAGGATCTGAAGCAGTCTCTGTGCTGACAGCAGACAGCCCCATTTGGGGCTCGAACTCACAAACCATGAGATCATGACCTGAGCCGAAGTCAAAGGTTTAATTGACTGAGCTACCCAGGTGCCCCTCTAATGATACATTTTTTTAAGTTTGTTTATTTATTTTGAGAGAGAGAGAGAGAGAGAGACGGGGGGAGGGGGGGGGCAGCGAGGAAGGAGAAGGGGCAGAGAGAGAGAGGGAGAGAAAAAGAATCCCAAGCAGGCCCAGCACTGTGAGGGAGGAGCCCAATGGGGGTCTTGACTCACAAACATAAGATCATGACCCTAGCTGAGCCTAAGTTAGAGCCTTAACTGACTGAGCCACCCAGGTGCCCCTCTAATGATACATTTTTATAATAGAATATTATGCAGCTACAAAGTGATATTTGGAATGAGTTTTTAATTTTAATTTTTTTTGAATTTTACTTATTTATTCTTTAATGTTTATTTATTTTTGAGAGAGAGAGCATGAGCAGGGGATGGGCCGGGGGGTGGGGGGGAAGGACAGAGGATCTGAAGCAGGTTCTGTGCTGACAGAGGTGGGCCTGATGAGCTTGAACTCACAAACTGTGAGATCATGGCCTGAGCCAAAGTCAGATGCTCAACTTACTGAGCCATGCAGGAGCCCCTTTAGGATTTTATTTTATTTATTTATTTTTTTTTAAATTTTTTTTTCAACGTTTTTTATTTATTTTTGGGACAGAGAGAGACAGAGCATGAACGGGGGAGGGGCAGAGAGAGAGGGAGACACCGAATCGGAAACAGGCTCCAGGCTCCGAGCCATCAGCCCAGAGCCTGACGCGGGGCTCGAACTCACAGACCGTGAGATCGTGACCTGGCTGAAGTCGGACGCTTAACCGACTGCGCCACCCAGGCGCCCCTAGGATTTTATTTTTAAGTAATCTTTACACTCAACATGGGACTCAAAGTCAACCCGGGGATCAAGAGTCCCATGCTCCACTGACTGAGCCAGCCAGGTGCCCCTGCAATGAGTTTTTTTTTTTTAATATTTTTTTTAATGTTTATTTTTATTTTTGACAGAGAGAGACAGAGCATTAGTGGGGGAGGGGCAGAGAGAGAGGGAGACAGAATCGGAAGCAGGTTCCAGGCTCCGAGCTGTCAGCACTGAGCCCGACCGGGGCTCGAACTCACAGACTGTGAGATCATGACCTGAGCTGAGGTCGGACACTCAACTGACTGAGCCACCCAGGCACCCCATGAATTTTTAATAACCTAGGGAAAATGTTTATGTCATAATGTACTGGAAACAAAACTGCCCCTAAAATTGTATGAAGACTGTGTTAAAACTATTTTTTAAAGACATGGATAAAAGAAAAATACAATAAAATGTTAAGATATCAGCTATCTTTGGGTAGTGTAGATTAAAAAAAATTTTTCTTTTCTGTCTTCTCCAAATGCTTTACAGTAAGTATGCCCCACCCCTACCCTTTTTAAGAAAAGGCTCTCAAAGTCTCAAGGAAGTGTAGATTATTATAAGAATCACTTACATTTTGGTTAGCAAACCTTGGAGACAAAGGTGTTAAAGTTCTACAGCAAGCTCAATTTTTGTCCACAAGTATTTTTGGGGGTGCCTCTGATGTGTAAATGCTATAAAGATGCTGGGAGAAACACATGCTGAATCAGACAAGGATTCTAAATCAGGCAGCATGGTCTGGTAGTCAGACACACAAAAAAATCTGTAAAAGCTATAAAATAGATAATAAAGTCCATAAAGAGAGTATAGGAAAATATGTTACACAGTTATCAGTGTAGTAGGAGTAATGGGTATGTAACAGAAGTGGTTAGAATGGTAAATTGGAGGAGCACTTGGGTGGTTCAGTTGGTTAAGCGTCTGACTCTTGATTTTGGCTCAGGTCATGATCTCACAGTTTTTGGACTCTGCCCAGCCTGCTTAGAATTCTCTCTCCCTCTCTGTCTGCCCTTCCTCTGCTTGTTCTCTCTCTGTCTCAAAAATAAATAAATTAAAAAAAAATTTTAATGCTTATTTTTTTAACGTTTATTTATTTTTGAGACAGAGAGAGACAGAGCATGAACGGGGGAGGGTCAGAGAGAGGGAGACACAGAATCTGAAACAGGCTCCAGGCTCTGAGCTGTCAGCACAGAGCCCGACGCGGGGCTCGAACTCACTGACCGCGAGATTGTGACCTGAGCCGAAGTCGGCCGCTTAACAGACTGAGCCACCCAGGCGCCCCTGTAATATTTATTTTTGAGACAGAGACAGAGCATGAACGGGGGAGGGTCAGAGAGAGGGGGACACAGAATCGGAAACAGGATCCAGGCTCTGAGCTGTCAGCACAGAGCCCAATGCGGGGCTCGAACTCACAGACCAGGAGATCATGACCTGAGCCGAAGTCGGATGCTCAACCGACTGAGCCACCTAGGCGCCCCTTAAAAGAAAGAAAGAAAGAAAGAAAGAAAGAAAGAAAGAAAGAAAGAAAGAAAGAAAGAAAGAAA
Organism: Panthera leo; assembly: GCF_018350215.1. Lineage (NCBI taxonomy): Eukaryota > Metazoa > Chordata > Mammalia > Carnivora > Felidae > Panthera > Panthera leo. The sequence continues at coordinate 57,829,624 of NC_056688.1, read as the reverse complement.
GAAAGGTAAATTGGAGATGGATCATGAGAGCAATGAATGCCAAGGTAAGGAGTGTGTTGTTAAATTAGAGAACTGTAAGGAGCTATTGAAAGTTTTGTTTGATTTATTTTGTTTAAATTTTTTCTTTTAATGTTTATTTATTTTTGAGTGAGAGAGACAGAGCAGTGGGGGAGGGGGAGGGGCAGGGAGAGAGGGAGACAGACTCTGAAGCAGGCCCCAGGCCCTGAGCTGTCCAGCCCAATGCAGGGCTCGAGCCCAGGAACCATGAGATCATGACCTGAGCTGAAGTCAGATGCTTAATCAACTGAGCCACTCAGGCACCCCATTTTTATTTTGTTTGTTAAATCATAATCTCCATTATATGTGCTTCAAATGACTGCTTTTGGAAATGAACTGGGGTGGGGATGAGACTGAAGGTTTGCAGATCAATGAGAAGGCCAGCACAATAATTCAGGTAGAAGACTGTGAAAGTGGACCTTGGGCAGTATGGAGGTAAAGAAAATGATCATTCAAATAAAGATAGAGGATAGCTGGAGATGAAAGTTAGAAACTCCTATCTCAGTAGTTCAAGGAGGTAGTATTATTCTATGAGGAATTTATTTCAAAATCTGCCTCCACACCATGATCGTGTAAAATCTGCACCTGTGTCTCCTCATCCCAAGCTACCAGGCAGGAGAATTGCACTAGAGGTTATGAATAGTTTGCTAGAGTGAAATTATGTTCTTTTTGTTTTTTGTTTTGTTTTGTTTTTCAGTATACATTTGGTATCTGGTGCAAGGTACAGAAGGAGAGGAGGAGGATGGCCTCTCAGGTGTCCAAGTATCCTAGTGGCCCTGTGCTGGCGAGCTTTGTGCACCAGGTACTCTCCCAGTATCCCTGTGCTAGAGGCTGGGCTGGACTAACCTGAGCACAGGTTCTGGGTTTCTGGAAGGATTGACTGAGTGGCACACCTAGCTGCCTGATAAATGGTTCTTTGTACCCTTCCTTCTTACAGCCTTCTATGATCTCACTAACCACTCGAGCTTCCCTCTTGCAGCCTCTTTCATCATCCTTTCTCCCTTTCTCCAGGGTTAGGTAATCCCTTCTCACTGGGCCTAGACCTGCACAAGCAGAAAATTCCTGGTAAAGTGTCGGCTGGTGAGTCAGCATCATTCCCTTCCGGCTTTCCTTCTGGTAGCCAGCTCTCTTTCGCCTCTGGCCTTTTATCTTTTGATTTTTTCTTGTAAGTATGATTTTCTTTGTACCAAAACCATTCCAAAGAATAGAAGCTGAGAAGTTCTACCGAAGCTAAAATAGTTCTCAACTGGAGGTAGCTTAATGCATATATTTTTACTTTAGCCATAAACTAGAGCTATTTGGCAACGTTGGGAAATTTTTTATAACAGGTACCATAGAATTATTACTTTAAAGGAAGTTTAATCTGAGATCAAACATATTCTTCAAAAGGGCCTCCCTTTATTCTCTCTTCTTCCCTAAGGCTTTCTCTGATGTGGCTGTGCTGAGGACTGGAGCAGGGTTTTTTTAAAGCTTTTATAGAGGGGGTACCTGGGTAGCTCAGTTGGTAAAGTGTCCGACTTCGTCTCAGGTCGCGATCTCACGGTTCACGAGTTCAAGTCCCATGTCACGCTCTGTGATGACAGCTCAGAGCCTGGAGCCTGCTTTGGATTCTATGTCTCCTTCTCTCTCTGTCCCTCCCCTGCTCACGCTCTGTCTCTGTCTCTCTCTCAAAAATAAATAAACATTAAAAAGAAATTAGGCTTTTACAGAAGGTTGACTTGTAAAAATAAAGCCAGAAAGGCAAAGTTCCTCCATGTTTTTTTGGTGTTGCAAGATCTTGGAGAAATCTAAACTCCATAATTATCACTAAGAACTTTTAAATATTCTTTCATTCATTACTTCATTCAATATTTGTTGGAGCCTCATTATGTTCTATGACCTGTGCTAAATTATTGGGATACGAAGAAAAATGAAGAATACTCCTTTAAGAATACACTGCTCAGGACTAAGTATGAGATGAAGTTGGGGCTCCTGGCTGGCTCAGTTGGTAGAGCACGTGACTCTTGATCTCAGGGTTGTGAGTTCCTGCCCCACACTGGGTGTAGAGATTACTTAAAAAAAAAATCTTAAAAAAAAAAAAGATAAAGTGGACAAATATTAGGAGACCTCTGTCTGGAGCGGGAGGGGAATTTACAAGGCTAAAGAAGTTGGTGCTTCAGTGCACTTAGCCTCCATTCTTATCTGGGAAAAGACCTCACTGTGAGTCCCTCAGTAAAGTTGCTTGTGGCCCAAATTCATGTGTACTGTATAGACACCAGTTCACCAAGTGTTTTTGAGATTGGCAATGGGAGGATCTCAGCACTTGTAGTTTGCTTTTGGTGTTGGTGTTGTTGACCATTAGAAGCAACATCCAGAGCTAGAAATATATTGTCATTACCCTGTTTTTTGCCACGTCCAAGTTGTTTAAGCTTAGGCAAGCCACCTATCTTCTTCCCTTTGGTTTTTTATCTACAAAGTGAGAAAACTTACCTATCGTAACTTTGATAAAAATTGCATAATGTTCATGTAAGTTGTTTGAAAACTACAAAACAATAAACACAATAATATCTGTGTTAATCTTTTAGGTGAAAAAAATTACTCCTTTAAAAATGCTCACAATGCAAATAGTGTGTTGAGAGAAAGTGACCTCGATGTGGGGAAGGGGCAGAGAGAGAGAGAGAGGAGAGAGAGAGAATCCCAAGCAGGCTCCATGCTGACCATGCAGACCCCAATGTGGGACTTGATCTCACAAACCTGAAAGATCATGACCTGAGCATAAACCAAGAATTGGAGGCTTAACTGACTGAGCCACCCAGGTGCCCCAATAATTTTTTAAAGTTTGTTTGTTTGTTTGTTTGTTTGTTTGTTTGTTTGTTTTGAGAGGGAGAGAGAGAGAGAGAGCAGGGGAGAGGCAGAGAGACAGGGAGAGAGAGAATCTCAAACAGGCTCTGTGCTGTCAGCACAGAGCCCAAGGCAGGGCTTGAACTCAGGAACCATGAGATCATGACCCCAGCTGGGAGGATCAGTCAGATGCTTAACCAACTGAGCTACCTAGGCACCTCGCCCCAATAATTTTTTTTAAGTTTATTTATTTATTTTGAGAGAGAGAGCATGCACAGGGAAGGGCCTAGAGAGAGAGAGGGAGAGAGAGAATCCCAAGCAGATTCCACAAACACAGAGCCAGATGCAGGGCTTGATCCCACAAACCTTGAGATCATGACCTGAGCTAAAATCAAGCATCGGATGCTCAACCAACTGAACCACCCAGGTGCCCCGTAATCATTTTTTAAAGTTAAGTGATCACAAATTACTATTTGGTTCTGTTATCCTTAGCCCTACTATCTTAGCTGCCTCTCTTATAATATCCACTCATCATGAAGGCAAAACTATCCAGAACATGGACCCAAAAGGATTTGTTTCAGGCAACCTTTACAGGTGGCATTCAAATGTTCTACCCGTTTTCTTCTATTTCTCCCACTGGGGAGGTCAGGAGGAATTTGGTGAGCCTCAATCTATTTCCCACTCTAGGATGATGGCCCAAGGAGCTTCAGGAAATAAAGGGGGGGGGGGGTGGCAGCAGGTCACATGCCAGGGAGAATATTTCTTTATATACACATTTCAGTTAAACTTGAAGTCCCTGAAACATTCACTAGTCTCTCTTTTTCAAAGTCACACCATGAGTGGGGCACCCAGCTTGGCTCAATTGGTAGAGGGTGCAACTCTTGATCTCCAGGTCATGAGTGCAAGCCCCACATTGAGTGTGGAGCCTACTTAAAATAATAATAATAATAATATTATTATTATCAACAATAATAATAATAACAAATCACACAGTGGGTAAATGATGGAAGCAGGGTTGGATCTGAGCCCATATTCTCTGCACATTCTCCCATCTTTATGTGTCTACTATGCCACTTGTGGATGTACAGACAAGAATGATGTCATAGAGGTAGGAGAAAAAAGAGAAAGAAGAATAGGAAGCTTTCATTTCAGTTCACCAGATGCATATTACTATGGGCCAGGCCCTGGACTAGATGTTGGACATACAAAGATGAATAAGGTACATCCTTTACCTTGGGCAGCTCATAGTCTGTAGGAGGATAAAGCAAGAAAGCAGGAGACTTGGTACCTGGAAAGTTGGTCTGTGTTGAGCTATCTTGGTTTCTCTAAGGGAGTCTTAGTTTTTAGAGGTTAAAGACAAAATAAGCCAGAGAAATTACAGAATAGCTGCAGATACAAGGATTTCTGGCCACATCTGTATGAAAGTGTCTTTCTGGCAAACTCAGCAAGCTCATATTCCTTTATAACACATGACATCATCAACTGAGCTTGGAAACAATAATATCCATTCCAACACATTAATAGATATTGCTGCTATGGTGTCTTTACATCCATATATACTGACTTCACCTTCCTTTCGGGTCCTAGATTCCTGACCTTTTAAAGTATTCTAGTTGTCTTGAAAAATCCTTGTGCTTTGCCAACAGAATTAATTGTCCCTTTCTTCCTTCTTATCCCGCTTCCCCTCAGCTTTCTCCCTCCTCAGAGTGTATGAACAGTACAAAGATAGGTTTTGTATCTTACCAGGTTACATTTGCCTGGGCTAGACAAGGAAGGAAACTCTCTGGCCTAGCCAATCTGCCCTTTTGGAAACCTATAGTCACCATCCGGTGGAACAGAAGGAGCACAGGTGCTGAAATCAGGTAGGTCATCACCTGCAGCGTGACTTATGTTAACTAGGTAACTTCTTTGTTTCTTTGTTCCTTATCTATGAAACGAGTGAGTGATTCTCAACTTCACACAGGCATTGGGGGAGTTGAATGAACCTATATACCTGGAAAGACCTGACCTGGCACAAACTAAGAACTCAATAGTTTTGTTTTGTTTTTTTTCTAAAATCTCAACAGCTTTTAGATACGCCGTGCAGGCAAAAAAACAAAACAAAACAAAAAAAAAAACAGTCACTGTGGTGGAGGAGGGATGACTTATCTGCTATTTCTCCAGGCAGAATTAATTGCCATCTCTGTGTGGTCCCAATATTTTGCACGTAATTCTGCTATTTCATTTACTATACTATATATTAATTATTTGTTACTATCTCTTCCACATATTAAATTGTGAGTTCCTCAAGAACTGAGATCCTATCTGATTAATTTATTCTAGTGGCTAGCACAAGACATGGAGATCTGACTTCTAGCCTTGATTTAAAAGCTGATTGAGGGGTGCCTGCTGGCTCATTCGGTAGACCATGCAACGCTCGATCTTGGGGTTGTGAGTTTGAGCCTGATGTTGGGTTTAGAGATTACTAAAAGAAAGAAGTAAACTTAAAAAAAAATAGGTAAAAGCTGATTGACTCTAAGTGAGGCTTTCTGACATTCAATTGCTTCATAATAATTTTTTTAATGTTTATTTTATTTTTGACAGAGAGAGACAGAGCATGAGTGAGGGAGGGGCAGAGAGAGAGGGAGACACACAATCCAAAGCAGGCTCCAGGCTCTGAGCTGTCAGCACAGAGCCCGACGCGGGGCTCGAACTCACAGACCACGAGATCATGACTTGAGCCGAAGTCAGACACTCAACCGACTGAGCCACCCAGGCACCCTGTTTGCTTCATAATAATTGATAACTGCCTTCTATTAAGTGACCACTATATGCAATGCTGTATGCTCAGAGCATCACTTAACTATGAATTTGTCCCTTTACATGATCTCTTAGCAACTCTGCCCCTAAGAGATTAAGGGCTACCTTTGGGGGGCATAGATTTACCTACTTAGCCCTTTGCAGCTCCTTGGAATTTCATCATAGGAAAAATTGATAAAACAATAGGTTAAGGGATCTTGACAGGGTTTCTGACACCAAAGCAAACTCCCTATCACTGAAGCCCCATTCATATTTACCAGGTTTTACATCTTTTCCTTGTTAAGGAAAACAAAAACAACAAAATCAGTAGCAGCAATAATAACAGCAACAATAAAAATAATTGCATATTTATTATTTCACTTGACGTTGATTTTATGTGACCATGTTCTCCCTTCATACACAGAGTTTATGTGCATATCTCTGTAGTTAGAATCCCTTATTGCTTTATAATTGTTTATAATTTGACTTCCCTACTGATCTCTACCAGCCACTTAAAAAATTATAAATATTTAGGGTGTGCAATATGATGGTTTGATATATATACATAATGAAATGATTATTGTGGTTCAACTAGTTAACATACCATTTCCTCATATAGTTATCTTTTGTGATGAGGGCACCTAAAATTTACTCTCTTAGCATATTTGCAGTATTCAATACAGTATTATTAATTATAGTTATCATGTCGTACTTTAGATCTCTAAACTTAATTTATCCTGCGTAACTGGAACTTTGTACCCTTTGATCAACACTTCTCCATTCTGCCCCCCGGTCCTGCTCAAGCCCCTGGTAACCACCATTCTCTACTCTGCTTCTATGAGTCCAACTATTTTAAATTCCAAGTATAAGTGAGATCATGGAGTATCTGTCTTTCTGTGCCCATCTTATTTCATTCAGCATAATATCCTCCAGTTTCATCTATGTTTTAACAAATGACAGGATTTCCTTCTTTTGAAAGGCTGGTATAATATTTCATTATATATTCGCTATTTATACTGTTTTCCATTGTGGATATACCAATTTACGTTCTCACCAACAGTGTGCGAGGGTTTCCTTTTCTCCACATCCTTGCTGAAACTTAGCTTTTGTCTTTTTGATAATAGCCATTCTAACAGGTGTGAGATAATATCTCATTGTGGTTTTGTTTTGCATTTCCCTCATGAGTAGTGATGTTCAGCATCTTTTGTGTGTGTGTGTGTGTGTGTGTGTGTGTGATTAAATTTATTTTTTTTTATTTTTTAATATATGAAATTTACTGTCAAATTGGTTTCCATACAACACCCAGTGCTCATCCCAAAAGGTGCCCTACTCAATACCCATCACCCACCCTGCCCTCCCTCCCACCCCCCATCAACCCTCAGTTTGTTCTCAGTTTTTAACAGTCTCTTATGCTTTGGCTCTCTCCCACTCTAACCTCTTTTTTTTTTTTTTTTCCTTCCCCTCCCCCATGGGTTTCTGTTACGTTTCTCAGGATCCACATAAGAGTGAAACCATATGGTATCTGTCTTTCTCTGTATGGCTTATTTCACTTAGCATCACACTCTCCAGTTCCATCCACGTTGCTACAAAAGGCCATATTTCATTTTTTCTCATTGCCACGTAGTATTCCATTGTGTATATAAACCACAATTTCTTTATCCATTCATCAGTTGATGGACATTTAGGCTCTTTCCATAATTTGGCTATTGTTGAGAGTGCGTTCAGCATCTTTTTTAAAAAAAATTTTTTTTAACGTTTTATTTATTTTTGAGACAGGGAGAGACAGAGCATGAACAGGGGACGGTCAGAGAGAGGGAGACACAGAATCTGAAACAGGCTCCAGGCTCTGAGCTGTCAGCACAGAGCCCGACGCGGGGCTTGAACTCACAGACCGCGAGATCATGACCTGAGCTGAAGTTGGCCGCCTAACTGACTGAGCCACCCAGGCGCCCCCAGTATCTTTTTACGTACTGTTGGCCATTTGTGTGTCTTCTTCTGAGAAATGTCTATTCAGGTCCTCTGCCCATTTAAAAAATTCTTGATTTATAATTGACATACCATGTTATATTAGTTTCAAGTGTACAACATATATATTGATTTAACACTTCTATGTACTACTCAGTGGTCACTATGATAAGTGTAGTTACCATCTGTCACCATACAAGGTTATTACGATATTATTGCCTGTGTTCCCTATGCTGTACTTTTCATCTCCATGACCTATTTTATAACTTAAGTTGGTACCTGTTAATCCTCTTCATCTATTTTGCCCACCCCCACCCATCTCCCCTCTGGACCACTGATTCGTTCTCTGTATTTAAGAATCTGTTTATTTTGTTTTTTAGATTCTACAGATAAGTGAAATCATATGGTAATTCTTTCTCTTTCTGACCTATTTCACTTAGCATAATATCCTCTAGGCCCATCCATGTTGTGGCAATTGCCTTTGTCCATTTAAAATAAAGTGCCATTGGAGTGCCTGGGTGGCTCAGTCGGTTGAGTGTTGGTTCTTGATTTTGGTTGAGGTCATGATCTCACGGTTCATGGGTTCAAGACCCACATCCAGTTGTGCCCTGACAGCACTAAGCCTGCTTGGGATTCCCCCTCTCCCTCTCTTTCTGTCCCTCCCCTGCTCGAGCACGTGCATGTGTGCTCTCTCTCTCTCTCTCTCAAAATAAATAAGTAAACTTAAAAAAAAAATTTGAGTGCTATTGAGTTGAATTCCTTATATACTTTGGGTTTTAACCCCTTAGCAGAGGTATGGTTTGCAGATGTTTTCTCCCATTCTGTAGGTTGTCTTTTCACTCTGTTGATTTTTTCCCTTGCTGCACAGAAGCTTTTTAGTTTGATGAAATTCCCTATGAGCTACTTAAGTTCAGGGACCATGTAATATTCATCTCCGTATTCCCAAGATTCAATAAGAGGACTGGCACTATGTTATGATAAGTAAATGGTTAAGGTGTGTAAAGTAAATGAATGTGCAGTGTCATCATTATCTCATGTGAGAAGGCTTATATAAGAGGGAAAACACTTTGCATAAGGAGACTGAGTTTGAAACTCAGCTGTGCTTCAGTTGGTTGGCCTGGAAGAAGTCTCTTAACCTCTTGGAATATCCTTATATCTAAAATCAAGTGATAATATTTCACTAACAGTCTTTTGGGGAATAAATTAAGTGATGCTCTGAGCACAATGCATTGCACATAATTGTCACTCAGTAGAAAGTAGTTATTATTGGGGTGCCTGGGTGGCTCACCCAGTTGAGCATAGGCTCAGGTCATGATCTCACGGTTCATGGGTTCCAGTCCCAAGTAGGGCTCTGTGTTGACAGCTCAAAGCCTGGAACCTGCTTCGGATTCTGTGTCTCCCTCTCACTGACCCTCCCCTGCTTGTGCTCTGTCTCTCTCAAAAATAAACACTAAAAAAAATTTTTTTAAGTAATAAAAAAAGAAAGTTATTATCAATTATTAATTACAAGGCAACTGAACGTCAGAAAAACTCGCCTAGGGCCAATCAGCTTTTAAATCAATGTTAGAAGTCAGTTCTCCATGTCCTGTGCTAGCCACTGGAATGAATGAATCATACAGGATCTCAGTCCTTGAGGAACTCACAAATATGTGAAAGAGACAGTAACAATTAATTAATACATTGTATGTTGGATGAAATATCAGAATTGTGTGCAAAACACTGGGACAACATAGATGTGGCAATGAATTCTGCCTGGAAAAATTGCAGTGAAGGTGACATTTAAGCCGTGGTTAGGGCAGTCTTGAAGGGATTTCTAGATACTGAGTCTCAGAAGCTACCGGAACCAAGGTGCTGCAGGGATTGAATGTGTCTCGGTCGGATATTGATACTGGACCCAGGCGAGGTGTTCCGTCAGTGTTTCCAGACGCCGGGAGATCGCTGCAGCTTGGGCGGGTCTTCAGCTTGCACAACTACCGGCCGCAGCAGCAAAGGATGAACGGAGCTCTAGGAAAGGTAGGTTCCACGCACGCTGGGCGCGGCGGAGGTGGTGGGGAGACTAGAGGTGGGTGGTGGCCGCCTGGCTATCACGGCCTCTGCAGACATCCGGGTATGAAACACTGGCGAGAACAAGGTTCTCCCGGCAGCACCCGCGGCTTCTTGCGGTCAAAGGGTTGTGTTTCATCCACTCCTCCCCGGGCGAACACAGCTGCGATTACCCGTGGGCCACGCCCCCTCCGCTAGCCACGCCCCCTCCGCTAGCCACCCTCGCCACTCATTGGCCTGGAAAGGGAAGAGCCGCACAGTGGAAAACTCTTAGAGATTGTCGGAACCTATGCTGGTTCCGACAATGTCTGTGACCTTGAGCAGGTCATTTTTATTTTTGCGTTAAGTAATCAACTTCCAGAGTGTTTTAACTTGGTGACCTGATTAGGATGTGAGGCTACTTGACGATAAGAAAAGGATAATAAGCTAAAATTTTACCTAACAAAACCCTATTTAAATGACTTCAGTAAAACCGTCTGAATCACGGTAAAGGCAGTCCTTGGTCTTCTCTTGCCCTTTTAACAGACGAACAGATTACAGGTGTGTTGTTTTAGATATATCATGATGCTTAGAATGATGTCTTACTTTTAGCAATTTTTGTTAAAATTGTATTTTAGCCGTTAATTGTAGAGATTATGTCTCCATGATGTACAGATCAGCATGATCTTTGCTGTTCATGGAACTACCAGTAGGTATCTTCAGGTGGGCCCTGAATGTCTTTAGGCTTGTTTCCTTAATGGTGCACACCTTGCTTCTTTATGAAATAACTCACTGATGTTCACCTCAGCCTAATTGTGAGAATTTGGCCAGATCTGGTGAAAGGATAATAGAAAAAAATCAGGAAGTTTCAAAATTCCATTGTTAAAGATAGATTGGTGACTCTGTGCTCCTGCTGTATTTCTTTTTATTCTGAGGACTGCTGAAAGGGAGGGATAATTTTTCAAGGAATACTGTTTTCTACCATTCTCTACTACAGGAGACCCCATGGAAATCTGTCATTGGGGCATCACCTAAAGATTCAAGGGCAGATAGGACCTCTCCAAGTCTGATGCCACTGTTACCTTTCAGACACCTTTGTTATTGATTTTGTTCTTCCACTCTGCTCTATTGCTTTGGCCAGAGAGTCTTCACTTGGAGTGTCCTCACCTTCTCACCACCCATCCAAATGCTCCATCCCTCAGCACCCAGCTCAGGTCTCATCTTTTCCATAAAACCTTTCTGACCACATTGTCTAAAATGCCTCAACTAGCTAGTGTTATCTTTTGGCATCTAATCATATGTAGTCTTGTGACCATCTTTGTCTCAGCCTGTCTGGAAGTGTTAGTTAATACTTTACGTTTATAAGGAAAAGCCATGCGACTTGCATCACACCCGGATTCTATCTCTTGTGAGGTATATGACCTTAGGTGGGTTATTTGAGCTCTCTGTGCTTCAGTTTCATATCTATGGAATGCAGATGATAATGCCCACCATATGGAATTGTTGTAAAGATTATACAAGATAATGTAAATAAGATTAGTTTGTAAGGTGTGAAGGAATATATGCAGGAATATTGATATTATTTCACAGTTTATATACTGCTTTCATTTGCATAGTTTCATTTGATTTTCACAGTATTATGAGATAATCTTGGCAGGCACAACAAATCAGGAAATGGAAGCAAGCTACTGGCACAGTGTCTGGTACATAATAGTTCTCAAATATTCTACTGAATGCCTGAATGAATGAATGCTCTTTTTTTAAATAGGTCAACAGCCATTTAAGTGGTGGAGCTGAGACTGGAGCCAAGATTTTCTACCTCTCCTAAGACCCAACTACTTTTCCTTTTTCATTCCTCATTTCACAGATGAGGAGAACCAAAACCTTCCTTAACCTTCCCAGTCCTTTCCATCTTTGTGACCTGTACAGCCCATTACACTGCTCTCACATTGCAGTGTAATAAATAATTTGCACATCTCCTGCCTTCACTAGAAAGATTTGAGAGTAGGCAACTGTATTTTTTTTTTTAACGTTTATTTATTTTTGAGACAGAGAGAGACAGAGTATGAACGGGGGAGGGGCAGAGAGAGAGGGAGACACAGAATTGGAAGCAGGCTCCAGGCTCTGAGCCATCAGCCCAGAGCCCAACGCGGGGCTCGAACTCACGGACTGTGAGATCGTGACCTGAGCTGAAGTCGGACGCTTAACCGACTGAGCCACCCAGGCGCCCCCAACTGTATTTTCTTTATGTCTATATGTACCCAGCCCACAGTGTACTTGGCCTAAAGTAGCTCCTGATAAATACTGAGTGAATAAGTGACTGAACAAAAATTGACATTACATGCAAGTAAATGGTAGAGCTGGGACTAGAACTTCAGACTCTTAGCTCAGTGTTCTTTCCTTAGGAGCCCAAGGAGTTTTTAGCTTACAGTCATCTCACATTTGAGATGAGTGAAAAGCCCTGCTTTAGTGGAATAAAACAGGGTGGGATTACATACCTCTTTGGGTCAATAGAAGTAGTAAGTAGAAGTAGTGTTAAGACCATAATGCCGATATTCATCAAACCCCAGAAAACATACTGATTGATCAAGATGGCAGGATGATGTCTGTGGAAGTCAGAACATACCAGCGAATGAGTAATGACTCACCTGCGGAGTTACTTTCCACATAAAATGGACGGTCCTGGAATATCAGGCTTAGGTCTGAATGTCACTCACCCTGAGATTACTGTTCTTCCCTCTGGGATTACCATACCTCTGAACCACAAGGATATGATTAGGTGAGGTGTGGTGATCACAAAAGGTATGCCAGAAGGAGCAACCTTGGGTACTGATCTCATTGTAAGGTGTTTTCAACTAAAAACATTGAAGTCTAACGTGGGGTAGAGTTCATGTAAACAAAGAGCAGTGAGGACTGAAGCAAATGACAAACCAACAGACATGAATTAGGAGGACATAAGATGTGACATAGGAGGGCACAAGTTTCAGGGTGCCTAGAAAGGCAGGGAGTCCCAAAGCCCAGGAACGTGGCCAGGAAGTTGGCTATTTTCTGGTTACTATTAGACTGTAAGCTCTGCAGGACAGGGATATTTTACTATTTTGTTCATGGTTTTCTCCTTAACACCTGTCACACACTAAAGTACATATTGTTTAATAAATGAGGAGCTGAACAATCACCACATCATCATCACTGCTACCAATTTGATCATTAACAACGTGCCTTGCACTTGCTAAGTCCTTTTTATATATTATCTAATTTAATCGTATCAACAACTCTTATGAGATAAATATTTTTATAACCTCTTTAAAGATAAGGAAATGAGGTTTGGATGGATTTATTAATTTAATCAGCAGATGTTTACTGACCACCCACAATGTGCCAGAGTATGGTAGGTGTTGGGATGTAGCAGTTTCCTGTCTTCATGGAGCTTATATTCTTAGCAAAATAGACAGGCCAATTAAGCATATAACTACTTAATTAATTGTGATAAATGCCCCAAAAGAGATTCTGGGTGCTATGTGAGTGTATAACAGCAGGATCCAGGTACATCTGAGCAGTAAGGAAAGTTTTCTTGAGGATGTTACATGACTAAGACTTAAAGAATGCTAGAATTCAGACAGACAGAGAGAGTATGTGCAAAGGCCCTGAAATGAGAACACGTTTGGAGTTCCAGAGGGCCCAGAAGATATTGGGAATGAGAGAAGCAGTGGGACTTGAACCAAGGGAGAATGTGCAGAGAAATGTGGGGATGAGACTTGGGGAGATGGTAGGGGATTGGACTTAAATTTCAGGTAACCACAGGTATTTTGAAACAGTTTAGCCCTGGAGGAAGGTAGGAAATTGGGCTTAATAAAGGTCAACTGTGGCCTAGAAGTACCACCCAGCAGTTATGGTGGAAGGCCAGACGTTTCTTTCTTTTTAAAAAAATTGAGATATCATTCATATACCGTAATATTTACCCTTTTAAGATGGACAATTGAGTGGTGTTTAGTATATTTACAGAGTTGTGCAGCTATCATCAAAATCTAATTCCAGAGCATTTTCTTCTCTGCAAGAAGAAACTGTACCCATAAGCAGTCATTCCTCATTCACCCCTCTGCCCATCCCCATGTAATCACTGATCTGCTTTCTGTCTGTATGGATTTGTCTGTTCTGGTCATTTCATGTAAGTAAATCGTAAGTATGCAGAGCCAAGTATATTTTTTAACATTTATTTATTTATTTATTTATTTATTTATTTATTTATTTGAGAGAGAGGCAGAGAGTGCGCACATGCAAGCACGAGCAGGGGAGGGGCAAAGAGAGTGAGAGAGAGAATCCCAAGCAGTCTGTGCACCATCAGCACAGAGCCTGATGCGGGGCTTGAATTCATGAACCATGAGATCATGACCTGAGCCGAAACCAAGAGTCAGATGCTTAACCAACTGAGCCACCCAGGTACCCTGAAGCAATGTATTTCTTCCTAAAAAAAAAAAATTAATGTTTATTTTTGAGAGGCAGAGAGACAGAGCATGAGTAGGGAGGGGCAGAGAGAGAGGGAGACAGAATCTGAAACATGCTCCAGGCTCTGAACCGGCAGAGCATGGAGCCCGATGCAGGGCTCGAACCCACAAACTGAGAAATGATTTGAGCCAAAGTTGGACACTTAACCGACTGAGCCACCCAGGCGCCCCAGAGGCCAAATATTTCTTAAGTGACTTGCCAAAGATCAGACAGCTAGCTATTAAAATGGAAGTTTCAGTATTTAAACCCAGGTTTGTGTGAATCTATAATCTGTGCTCCTAATAGCCATAAAGACTCAGTGCAAAGATGGACTTGGACAGTCAAGAAATTAAACATATGAGGAAGAGACTTGGCCAAAGGGAAAACTACAAACAAAAGCAATTTTGAAAGAACTTAGGAAAAAGTTGGCCAGAACACCACTTGCCAGCTGTGTGCTTTAGGCACATGAATTCACCTTTCTGAGCTTTGGTTTCCTCACAGTTAAATGCGGGTAGAAATACCTACCTCACAGAATAGTTGTGAGGATTAAGGGAAATGATGTTTGGCATATAGCAGGTGCTCAGCGAATGGTGGGATTATTGATGCCATTATTATTAGCATACGAATTTCATACTAATATAAATTAGTATCATTCTTTTGAGAGGTAGTGTGGTAGAATGGAAGGCATGGACTTTAGATTCACTCAGACTTGGGTTTGAATTCTTGGTGCCTCTTATCAAACCTATAACTTTGGGCAATTTTCCTAAACCTTTGGTTTTTCCTCTATAAAATGGATGCAATTATCTCAATTATGCCTCTATCAGAGGATTAGTGTAAAGATGAACTGAAATAGTATACACAAACTGCTTACCACAAAGAAGGTACTCAATACGTGATGTAACTGCTACTTTAAATATTTGTTGATATAGAAATGTATTCTGTTAATATTTGTAAAACAACTTTCAGTTGCTTTCATGGGCCCCTGACTCACTGTTGTCACCACTCACCCTGGGGTTCTGGGTGTGTGAAGATACTCATTCCGTATAGATTTCTCCCCATGACTTCAATTCTCTGTAGATGCGCAGTCCCCTGGTTCTTGGCTCCTGAGCTCATGGCACAAGTATTTTTGTAACCCACTGCAGCAGCTGTGTCCTCATTCATTCATTCATTCACTAGCGTCACCACCTCCTCTCCCATTTGCTGTGGAGCTATCGCTGCTTTTCATTTGCTGATTGGGGGGGAGTGGGTATTTGTGGATACAGTCCCAAAATAGATTACTTTTGTTCTGATAAATAATGCCGAGCATCGCAGGGAAGAGGAATCACATTTCCCAGAGCTGAAAGGGAGAGTTCACGCTACAATTTGAATGTCTTCCAGAAAGTTGTCAACCCTTAATCCTGGCTTTTAGATAATTAAATCCTTTGCTTTTGTGGAGACTCAGAAATCTGAATGATTAAAGTGAAAAATCAGTGTCCTCTAGATCTTTCTTCCCATCCAATTCTTCTGTATGAGGTAACCCACTTAATATATTTTCTTCACTCATTTCTATTCTGTTTGTCACGGTTGATAGACCTTGGGCCTGGAGGAATCTTAGGCTAATCTGCTCCAGCTTCACAGAGGGGAAGTACTGGCCAAGGTGTGATGGTGGAGCTGGAGCTCCTGTCTCCCAAGGCTCCCCGTTGCCTACCTGCTTTTTATGCTGGCTAATATTAGGTTAAGCATATTGTGCACATAATTACAAAGTCTTTTAGTATCTGGTTAATTGCAGTTTTAAGGATTGCCTATGCATTTTGCCTTTCCTTCCATCTATTCATATCCTTTCCAATCTTCATGACCTCACATTCTCTGAGAGACTTTTCCTAAATTTGATCACCCCCAGCCCAATTTCTTAAGCACTAACACATATGAGAGAGGATATAGAATGGTGGGAAAATTATGGACTTTAGAGTCAGAGAATTCTAAGATTGTATGCTAGTTCTGATAGTGGCTGTTTGACTTTGGGTAGATTACTTAACCTCCATTTCTTCAACTGTAAAATGAGGTAATAATACTTATTCTGATTCAGATGCATGGTAGGTACTCAACAAAATAGATGTGGGTGCTTAATAAATGGCATTCACTTTCTAATCACTTATTTATTCACAAAAACAAACCTTGACTGAAAGTCTACAATGTGCCTGAGAAGAATACAACATGACCTCTGCCCCTGAGGAGCTCTTAGTTTAGCATAGTGGTGTATGGGTGAATCTTCTGGGGAGAATGTTCATGACTTTGAGCAGATTCTCAGTGTCTGTATCACCCCAAACGCTAAGAACTTCTCCTGGCCATCTCCACCTGAATTTCTTGCCAGAGGTGCTTATTATTCGTATCACCTATTTTGTCTTAAATCATATAATGCTTGTGGTATATTGCTTAGCTGTTTATTTTTATTTTATTTTATTTTTTAAGGCTTATTTATTTTTTAGAGAGAGAGTGCAAGAGGGAGAGGGGCAGAGAGAGAGAGGGAGACAGGATCCCAGGTAGGCTCTGCACTGACTGCAGCCAGCTGGATGCCGGGCTCAAAGTCATGAACCATGAGATCCTGACCTGAGCCAAAGTCAGACAGAAGCTCAACCAACCAAGCCACCCAGGTGCCCACTTAGCTGTTTAATATAGATGTATGTCTGTATCTCCAGCCATTCAAACTCCTACAGGACAGGGATTATGCTTACATTTTTTTAGCAGCTCTGTTGAGATACAATTCATATACCATACAATTCACCCATTTAACGTGTACAATTCAATGGCTTTTAATATATTCAGAGTATGGGGTGCCTGGCTGGCTCATCCAGTAGAGTATGGAAGAGCATGTGTTCAAGCCCTATGTTGGGCTTAGAGATTACTTTAAAACACACACACACACACACACACACACACACACACACACACACACAGAGTGTGCATCCTTCACTACAGTCTATTTTAGAACATTTTGGTCACCCCAAAAAGAAACCCCATATCCCTTAGGTGTCATCCCCACCATCTCAGACTCTAGCTGTAGGCAACCACTAATCTACTTTCTTTCTCAATAGGTTTGCCTGTTTTGGGTATTTCATATAAATGGAGTCATACAATATCTGGCTCTTTGTGACTGGCTTCTTTCACTTAGTGTAATATTTTCAAAGTCTGTCTATGTTGTTACATTTGTTTTTATATTCCCTTTAATACTTAGCACAGTAGTTGGCATATAACAGCCTTTTAAAAAATAAAATTTATTTTATTATATTAAAAAAACTATTTTTTTGTTGTTTATCTTGAGAGAGAGAGAGTGTGTGTGAGCAGGGGAGGGGCAGAGAGAGAGGGAGAGAGAGAATCCCAAGCAGGCTCTGTGCTGTCAGCACAAAGCTTGATACCGGGCTCGATCTTACGAGTCATGAGATCATGACCTGAGCTAAGATCAAGAGTCGGAAGCTTAACCAACTGAGCCATCCAGGCACCCCAAAATAAAATTTATTTTAGAATAGTTTTAGAATTACAGAAAAGTTGCAACGATAGTACAGAGAATTTCCACATACCACACATCCAGTTTTGACTATTATTATCTTACACTTTTCATAAATTAATTAACTGATACTGATATATTATTAACTAAAGTCCATCTTTTTTCCTATTTCTTTCATTTTTTTAAAATCTAATGTCATTTTTCTGTTCCAGGATTCCATCCAGGATATTATATTACATTTAGTCATTACATTTAGTCACCACGTCTCCTTAGGCTTCTCTTATCTATGACAGTTTCTCAGACTTTCTTTGTGTAATAGGTTTCTAACATGTACATGTTGAAGGGATTTAAATTGTTACCCGTAGAGGACAGGACTGTCTCTTTATATTAGAGAGTCTTAGGACATTTAGTATTTATTATCTAGTTACTTTATAAAAAGACCTCTATGTTAAACACTCCCTTAGTAAAGTTATACCACTGATCTTTCAAGTGGATGCCAGTAGGGCAGAGTGAGCTTGAAATAACTGGGGAGGGTGGAAACTCAGGGAAGTTGCCACTGCTACTGTCTCCTGTCATTGTTTTGTTGATATTGGCATTTATTATTATTATTATTATTATTATTATTATTATTATTGAGACTGTGCTGTAACAGAGGCATAGCCTCTGGAATAAAACAGTCCTGTTAGGCCCTTATTAGCTGTAATTTCTTAGAATATAAATTCTGTGGGCCTCAGCTGTCTCACCTGTAAAATTGCCTTGCAGTGTGTTGAAAATTAA
Organism: Panthera leo; assembly: GCF_018350215.1. Classification (NCBI taxonomy): domain Eukaryota; kingdom Metazoa; phylum Chordata; class Mammalia; order Carnivora; family Felidae; genus Panthera; species Panthera leo. The sequence continues at coordinate 57,811,242 of NC_056688.1, read as the reverse complement.
GGAAGAATTAAGAAAGTCCCTTGCATGGTGCCTGTGCTTGGCAGATGCATAGTTGTTGATTGATATTAGAAAAAAATTAGATTAAATTGGAAAGGGAAAATAAGGTAAAAAAAAAAAAAAGAGCAGCATGGGAAGAGAACTTCTGGGTGTTTTGTTTTGTTTTGTTTTGTTTTAGCATTTTCTATAGTGGGTGGAATAAGAAAGAAGATGACTTTGGTTTGCCTACATATTTGTTGTCAACTGAAGGACATCATCTTTGCTAGACAAGAGCCTTTGGGTTCTTTTTGGTTTGTGTGCTTTGAGTTTCTAGCGTCTTTTTGAAGAAGTGCTTGGAAGGCTATGAATGGTTAAGGTTGTCCTAACATGGCTATTTTGCTGTAGGTGCTGTGTCCAAGGAATGATACCATTTTTAAGCAAGTCTCTTCTCTCTTAAGGTAAGGATATTAATAACAGTGGTTAAATATAACCAATATTTGCACTCGGCTAGGGTTTACCCATCATTTGTCTTTCATCATCTCCACTTGTGTGTCTGCTAAACATCTCAAGTATTAACTCTCCTGCCATTTTTCTCTTTCCCCATTCTCAGTAAATGACAACTCCATTCATGTAGTTGCCCAGGCCAAAGTTCTTGCAGTCAGTCTTGACACTGTTATTTTTCTCACTGTACATCCAATTCTTTAACAAATCCTCTCAGCTCTACTTATGAAATATACACAGAATCAGACCATTTCTCACCTCCAGTTTCAGGTCTCATGTTTTCTGTTTTGCTAAACTACTAGGGACCAGTTCCTTCTAATCTTCCTTATTACCATCATCCTGCCTCCTAACTGTTCCTCCTTCTTTTTGATTTTAGCATGAAGGATAGAAGACAAAACTTAGTTTGTATTTGACAAAACTTAGTTTTGTCTTCTAATCGGAGTGGTCCATTTATTTATTAATGTTTTTTGTTTATTTTGATAGAGGAAGAGAGAGAGAGGGGGAGAGAGAGAGAGAGAGAGAGAGAGAGAGAGAGAGAGAGAGAGAATCCCAAGCAAGCTCTGAGCTGTCAGTGCAGAACCCGATGTGGGGCTTGAACTTATGACCAGGGAAATCATGACCTGAGCCAAACTCGAATCGGAGGCTTAACCAGCTGAGCCACCCAGGTGCCCCCAGAGTGGTTCTTTTTAAAATCAAGTTTCTCTCTCAGAACTCTCCAACGGTATCCCATCTTACTCAAAATAAAATCTACACTCCACCATATCCTGCAAGGCTTTACATAATCTGTTCCCTCATCCGCATACTACTACTTACTCAGTTTTAGCCACACTGGTGGCTCCCTTTCTAGTCCTTGATGATCTAAGCACTCTCCTGAACCCCAGGATCTTTGCCCATTCTTCCCTTAGATATCCATATGGCTTGACCCCCTTACCTTATTCAGGTTTGTGCCCAGATGTCATCTTATCAGAGAGGTCTGCAATGACTACCCTATGTAAAATAGCTCCCTCCACCCCAATCCGACTTTATTTCCTTACCTTGCTTTGTTTTTCTTCATTGCAGGTATCATCACCTGACACATTTTATATATATTGTATGTGTACAGATACCAGATATTTAAATTGTCTTCCCTATCTGTCCCCTAGAATATAAGTATCATGTAGATAAGGATTTTGTTAGTGTTGTTTCCTGCTGTATCCTTAGAGCCTAGAATGGTGTCTTGCACATAGTAGGCATTTAATAAATATTTGTTTAATGAACGAATAGATCCTTATAGTGATCTCGTGAAACAGGTCATATTATCTTAATTTTATACATAAATAACTTAGGTACAGAGAGGTAAATTAATTGCTCTAAGATGACATAGCTAATATGTTGTTGGAGTTAGGATTCAAACCCAAGTTCTTTTTTCACTGCCTTGCATATATAGTTTGCTACCTCCCATCTTCTCTAAATGATAATGAATGGCATTTGGTGGTTTATTTCTCTATTCAGTAGAGATATTCACTGAGTGTTTTATGTGTGGCGGCCATATAATATAAAACAATGAATTGTATATTTCCCTGGACCACATGACAGTCATGAGCCTGAATGATTTCTTTAATCCTTTACATTTATTGAGGCCTCTCTCCTATTATTCCCTTTCCATCTTAATCTATTTTTCCATCATTAATCAGTCAACTCTTCAATAAGTAGTTACTATAGAACCATTTTACATGTTCTCTCTAATCTTCACAAAAACATGACAGGACAAATATAAATATTGTCATTTTACAAAAGAGGAAACTGGCTCAGAGAGTTTAAGATAGATTTTCAATCTCATGGGATTATACTATTATTATCTGCATTTTAAAGAGGAGATAACTGAGTTACAGAGATCTAAAAAACTTGTTGAAGGTCACAGTTTGAACATGGTAGAGTCAGCATTTAATCACGGATCTGCTGGTCTCCCAACTTGTTCTGCAATTTAGTTTCAAAACTTCGCAGGATGCTGAACCTGATAACCTAGTGAGCTGACAGAGCCGTATTATTCTCTTCCATGTTCTTTGGTTTCTGTATTCAGTCTGCAGTCATTGCTGTCCTTTCCTCTCCACTCCCTGAGCATGTTCTAATAATGCAAGACTACCACCTCACTAGTTCTTTTGCCTCAGTCTCACCTCTTCCCATTCATTGCTCACCTGCTGCCAAGGTTAACTTTCCAAAGCTTAAACTTGATCATGTCACTCCTGTGCTTAAACTCGGCTAGGAGCTTCCCACTGCCTATACAGAGTAAAGACCAAACTCTTTATCACAGCATACGAGGTTCTTCCTCACCTGGCCCAGGAGAACCTCTTTCACCAACTCCCCTTTTCCCTGCTGCTTAAGTTCTACCCATATCCAGCTGCTTGCTGTTCCCCAAACATACCACTTTCATACCTCTGCCTGGAATGCTTTTCCTTAAGGCTAAATAGTTGAGAACAGTTCTTCATTTTTAAAACTCCAGTCAAACAGTTTTACCCCCTCTAGCAGAAATGACCACATTTTCCTTCATGTTCCACCAAATCTTGTATAAGTTTTCATTCTGGATCAGCAATGTATTGTGGCTCACATTTGTTTACATGTCTCTCTCCCAACTAGACTATAGAGAGAGACATTTTACTTATTTTTATATCCTTAGGATGTCTGGCACACAATAGCACCTAATAATGTTTGTGGAAAGACGGGAAAGAGGGAATAAGGGAATTTCTAGCATTGACTTATCCTTAATGAGAGGCATACACGTTTTGGTAATGGTATAGATTAAATGTGGGTATCTAATTTTATTCAGCATACTCTTTCCCTCTTTTTAGATTCAGAACTTCAGGAGAAAATCCCATCTGTTCTGCAGGTATGTGGTTATTTCCTGATATAGTCTGCCTGCTTTAAGTGACCCTCTAATGATCTGTAATAATTTTGTCTAGAAAGATTCCTAACATATCTTTGAGAAGAGTGGCTGGGACCACATTCCACCCCTCACGTGGAATTGGGCAATGGGCAAGAATCTAAAGTAGTGGTTAAGAGCAAGAGCTCTATAGGAAGTTTGGATTCCAGCTCTACCGCATACTTACTCTGTGACCTTTGGCTACCTCACCATAGCTTACTTTCTTCACTTAAAACAATGAGGATAATTATAGTACAAACTACAGTGAATTATTTGAAGATTCAATGAGATAAAATACCTAAAATTAATTATTATAATTGTAATTGCTACTATTTCAGACCTGTATTTCATGTCTATCATCTACCAGGCAAGGGCTTTTCTTACAGTATTTTGTCCAAAATAAATGTCCATTCAATCTGATTAACTCAATAAATTTCAATCTGCTTCAACCCAATTACTTGCCCTTTTTGCTTTGTCTATTATGTGAGAAGTTTCAAAGTAGCTGTTTGATTTTAATGACATCTGTCATCTGCCTAAAGAGTCAGAGGCAAAGGAAAGGGAGAAAAGAAGGGAACTAACGTTTACTGAGCGCCTCACATATGTCAGCAGTACATAAAGAGGTTTTACATCTATTATTTTTCTTCAGAAGATGGCAGCAGTATGTAGAGCATCACCATTTCTACCAGCCCCACTGCCCAGCATCTCAAAATATGAGCTTATTTTTACTTATTCATTCTCTCAACAAACATTTATTGTACCAAGATGTGTTTCAGGTGCTGGGATACAACGTTGAGAGGATACAGTCCTTGCCATTTGGAAAGCTTACAGTCTTGAAAGAATTTTTTCCCTAAGAACATACAGTGAACACTTTTCTATCCACCAATTATTTATTTATTTTTAATTATTATTCATTTTTTTGAAGAAAGACAGTGTGAGCAGGAGAGGGGCAGAGAGAGAGGGAGACACAGAATCTAAAGCAGGCTCCAGGCTCTGAGCTGTCAGCACAGAGCCCAACGTGGGGCTCAAACCCATGAACAGTGAGATCATGACCTGAGCCGAAGTCGGACGCTTAACCGACTGAGCCACCCAGGTGCCTCTCTACCCATCATTTAGAGTAATTTGTTGTTAACATTTTGCTTTCTCTATCAGGCATCATGACACTTCACTCTTAAACAGCTCAGCATTTCTAGAAGTAAGAACATTCTCTACATTCTGTTAAAGAACTGCAATACTATCATCTCACTCAGGAAAATTAATAGTAATGCTCCCATATCATCTAATACTCTATCCATTTCAGTAATTACCTGCAAAATGTCTTTTCTGGGCATTGTTTATAACCAAAAGCCTGTGAAATTTCCCACTTTGTATTTCACTGTTATGTCACTTTTAATCTAGAGCAGTTCTACCACTTTTATTTCTCTCTAATAGTAACATTAAAAAAAATAATTTATTGTCAAGTTAGCTAACATACAGTGCATACAGTGTGCTTTTGGCTACGGGAGTAGATTCCCATGATTCATCACTTACATAACAGTAACTTTTTGACTAGGTCAGACCATCTGTCTTATAGAATGTCCTCCCTTCTTGATTTGTCTGATTGTTTCCTACTGGTGTTGTAGAACATGTTCTGTCTCCTTCCTACAACCTGGAAGTTAGATCTAAAAGCTTGACAAGATTTAAATTAAACCATTTAAGCAAGAAAATTTCATAACAGATGCCCTGAACTTCATTTTTTAAAAAATGTTTATTTATTTTTGAGAGAGTACAAATGGGGGAGGGGTAGAGAGAGAAGAAGACAGAAGATCTGAAGCAGGTTCCCTGCTGACAGCAGAGAGATGGATGCAGGACTAGAACTCACGAACCAACCATGAGATCATGACCTGAGCCCAAGTCAGACGCTTAACCAACTGAGCCACCCAGGTGCCCCGATTCAGGTGCCCTGAACTTCATATGGCATCCTCTCAGGAGATTTAAAAAAAATAACTAAGAATATCTAATTATAAAATTGAAAGACATGCATTTAAAGAACATGGGAAATAAACATACATATACACAAGAAGCTGAAGTAGACAGAAAATAAAAATAATACTATTCAGAAATTATTGTTTAAAAAAAAAGTTATTGTTTAACATTTTGTTGTGTATCCTAACAGGTCTTTTTCTAGGCATTTATATCTCTTTCTCCATAGATATATACATACATACATACATACATAAGTAGGTGGATAGAGGGATGGATTTTGTTTGTTTTGCAGTGATGGGAACAAATGATGTAATGTTTTATAATCTTTTTTTTTCTTAATCCATAGTGAATATGTCTCTACTACCTTGAAGATATAAGTATAGTTATTTTGAATGTACTGCCTTATATTGGACAGTTCGAAGGGGAAGATTTTGTTTTTTAATTTTTTTTAACGTTTATTTATTTTTGAGAGAGAGAGACAGATCGTGAGTGGGGCAGGGGCAGGGGCAGAGAGAGGAGTAGGCACAGAATCCGAAGCAGGCTCCAGGCTCTAAGTTGTCAACACAAAGCCTGGAGGCAGGGCCTGAACCCACAAGCAGCAAGATCATGACCTGAGCCAAAGTCGGGATGCTCAACTGACTGAGCTACCCAGGTGCCTGAAGGGAAGATTTTGAGTCTGGCTTTGAACATGTTGAATTGGAGTGCCTATGGGGAGGATAGTAGCCCATTGGATACATTGATACTGAATTCAAATTATAGGTCTGGATTGAAACTGTACATTTGGAAACCATCATATTGTCAATGTTAATTGACGTCATGACAGTGAATGGGATCAAGGCCCAAGAATCAGGCCCTTAGGAACTCCAACATTTAAAAACTGGGTAGAGGGTGAAAGAGATGGCTAATGAGGTTGAAAAAAGGAGGCCAAACTGGTAGGAGAAAACCAGCATAGTATAATTTCATGTCAGACACAAGGAGAATGTTTCAAGAAGGAAAGAGTGGTCAAGTATGTTGGAGTTAGCACTGGGTGCTGCTGAGAGATCATGAAAGATAAGACCCTAACATTCTTTGTCTTTAGCAACATGGAGGTCACTGGTGATCTTAGGAAGGCAGTGTGTTGTGTAGGTGGGGTGGGGCTAGTTGTGGAAGTCAACTGTGAGTTGACAAGTGAATAGGGGTTGGAGAGCTAGAGAAAGCTGTTACAATGTTTTTATGACCTCTGAGCAGGAGCAGAGAGAATTAGAAGGAGGTGGAGAGGAATGTGGGGTCCAGGAAAGGTGTTGTGTTTGTTTTTTTAACGTGTTTTTTTTCTCTTTTACACTTTTTATTTTGAAAGATTAAAAAAATATGGAAGAGAAAAAAAAGATAATATATCACAAAACCCAGATTGGGCAATTACTAACATTTTGCTAGATGTTCATTTTATTTTGTTTCGTTTTGTTTTAAAAAGAGATTATGATCAAGTGCACTTATTTCCCAGCTTTGGTCTCTTCTCTTACCTGTCAATTAGAGGCAAAATTCATTTTGAACTGGTATGTGTTCTGAGTAAAGTTTTTTTTTTTTTTAATTACAATTAAAATTATCAACTAAGAATTGTAAATGCACTTATATGGATGCATAGGATAAACATAAATATAAACTGTACAAAAAGGTGTATGATGAAAAGCTGAATTTTCTGTTTCCCAGTCTTACTTCCCAGTGGTATCTACTGATCACAATTTCGTATATATTTTTCAAGAAGTTGTGTTCATATACGAGCATATATATTTTATGTGTGTATAACTGTGTCTTAATGCTGGACATTTAGGTTGTCCTTAGTTTTTGCTATTTCAAAAAAAATGCTGCAGCAACAATCTTTATACTTCTTTGTGAACTTGTTTCTGTACATCTGTAAGATAAATTCCTGGAATTGAAATTGCTGAGTCAATGGATTGTGATTAAAATTTTTGGTAAGTATCATCAGATTGCCCTTCAGAGAAGCTGTATTAATTTACATTTCTATTCTCTGGTCAAAACTGGGTTTAAAAAAAATCTTATTTTTTTGATAGTAAAAAATTATGCCTCATAATTTACATTTCTTGAGAGAGTTTATCATCTTTCCATATTTTTATTGTCTATTTGTATTTCTTTCCTTATGAACTGCCTGTCTATATTTTTTGCCCATTTTTTTATTGGATTGTTTGCTTTTTCATTTTACATAGTTTTAATATATTAAGGAAATTAGCATTTTTCTGTCATCTCTGCTTTGCATTGCTTCTAGTTATCTGTTTCTTGACTTTTTGTGTTTTTTGTTGGAAAGAAGTTTTACGTTTTTATATACCTAAGTTTATTAATCTTTGATTTCTAGATTTTGATACTTGCTTAGAAAGATATCTGTTCCAGGATTAGTTTAATCTTCATGTTATCTTCTGGTATTTTTTCCCCTTTATATATGTAATCCATCTGGAATTAGAAGTGAGTAGGGATGCAATCCCACCCCCTCCCAAAAAAAATGGGTAGTCAGTTGTTTCAACATTTATCGAAACATCCATTGATTGAAAAATCCATAGGTTGAAACTCATATACTAAGTTTCCATATAGATCTGGGATTATTTTAACTTTGTTCCATTGATTTGTCTGTATATTTGATGCCACTACTAACCCTTCTTTTTTTTTTTTTTTTCTTAATTTTTTTTTTTAACGTTTATTTATTTTTGAGACAGAGAGAGACACAGCGTGAATGGGGGAGGGTCAGAGAGAGGGAGACACAGAATCTGAAACAGGCTCCAGGCTCTGAGCTGTCAGCACAGAGCCCGACGCGGGGCTTGAACTCATGGACCTCGAGATCATGACCTGAGCCGAAGTCGGCCGCTTAACCGACTGAGCCACCCAGGCGCCCCTCTACTAACCTTCTTAATACTACTGGTTACTATAGTTTTATAGTATATTTTAGTATTGAAAGGTACTTAAATCTGAGGCTTTTGGGGGTTTTATTTTGTTTTTAAAGCTAGGATCAAATAGGGCATGTTAAAATCTATTGAAAAAGATCCTGTAGGGATCCTTTTGAGTAAACATAATTTACTCAAACAGTTTTCTATTTAGAGAAATTTAAGCTGTCTCTAGGATTTTTGTTGTTGTTATTGTTCTACTACTTAATTTTATTTATTTATTTATTTATTTATTTATTTATCTATTTAAAATTTACATCCAAATTAGTTAGCATATAGTGCAACAATGATTTCAGGAGTAGATTCCTTAGTGCCCCTTACCCATTTAGCCCATCCCCCCTCCCACAACCCCTCCAGCAACCCTCAGTTTGTTCTCCATATTTATGAGTCTCTTCTGTTTTGTCCCCCTCCCTGTTTTTATATTTTTGTTTCCCTTCCCTTATCTTCATCTGTTTTGTCTCTTAAAGTCCTCATATGAGGGAAGTCATATGATTTTTGTCTTTCTCTGACTGACTTAGCATAATACCCTCCAGTTCCATCCACGTAGTTGCAAAAGGCAAGATTTCATTCTTTTTGATTGCCGAGTAATACTCCATTGTATATATATACCACATCTTCTTTATCCATTCATCCATCGATGGACATTTGGGCTCTTTCCATACTTTGGCTATTGTTGATAGCACTGCTATAAACATTGGGGTGCATGTGTCCCTTCGAAATAGCACACCTGTATCCCTTGGATAAATACCTAGTAGTGCAATTGCTGGGTCATAGGATAGTTCTATTTTTAGTTTTTTGAGGAACCTCTATACTGTTTTCCAGAGTGGCTGCACCAGCTTGCATTCCCATAGGATTTTTCAATGTAAAGAACACTATGATAAACATCCATGTACATCAGTATTTGTATTCTTGTCTGATTATTAACTTAGAATACATTTTTTTTCAAGAATTATTAATGTTTATTTATTTTTGAGAGAGAGAGAGAGAGAGAGAGAGAGAGAGAGACAGAGCTCGAAAGGGGAAGGGCCAGAGAGAGAGGAAGACACAGAATCTGAAGCAGGCTCCAGGCCCCGAACTGTCAGCACAGAGCCTGATGTGGGGCTTGAACTCATGAACCGCGAGGTCATGACCTGAGCCAAAGTTGTACGCTTAACCGACTGAGCCACCCAGGCGCCCCTTAGAATACATTTCTAAAAGTCAAACTGGTTGGATCAAAGGAAGTGTGCATTCTTTTTTTTAATGTTTACTTATTTATTTCGAGAGAATGAGAGCAGGGGAGGGGCAGAGAGAGAGAAAGGAGAGAGTCCCAAGCAGGCTCTGTGCTGCCAGAGTCCATCACAGGGCTTGAACCCATGAACCATGAGATTATGACCCAAGCTGAAATCTAGAGTCAAATGCTTAACCAAGTGAGCCACCCAGGTGTCCCAGGAAATGCACGTTTTACAGCTATTGATGTGCATTACCAAATTGGTCTCCAGAAAGATTGTGCTATTTTATACTTATTTGGTATTTGAGAATCCCCTTTTTTTACACTCATCAACGTTGAATGCTACTATTTTTTTTTTTTTTTTTTTTTGATATTTGGAAATATTATGGGGTGCCTGGGTGGCTCAGTTGGGTAAGTGTCCGACTTCGGCTCAGGTCATGATCTCATGGCTCATGAGTTCAAGCCCCATGTCAGGCTCTGTGGTGACAGCTCAGAGCCTGGATCCTGCTTCGGATTCTGCGTCTGCCTCTCTGTCCTTTCCCCATTCACACTCTGTCTCTCTGTGTCTCCCAAAAATGAATAAACGTTAAAAAATTTTTGTTAATATTTGGTAATATTATAAGTTAAAAAATGCTATCCTTCGTATTTGTAGTTTGCATGTGTTTGATTACTAGTTGGTTGACTGTATTTTCATATATTTACCTGCCATTTGTCTTTTCCTTTGCCCATTTTATAATTGTTGTCAGGGAATCCTAGTGCCTAGAAGGCCCAGAGAAGCTCACCAATGTTGGCATGCCAAGATAATTCTACTTGAAAGGACATAGTTTTGTTGACATTTTTCACGAGTTCTTTGAGATATCCTAATGTCAGAAATTCCAAGATTGAATTATAATGATTTTCAGAAAAGAGTGGGGAGCAGTGCCCTATTCTTACCTTTACCCGTCATTCTCTCTGTAGGCTTGGGTACCATCCCAGCTGCTCTCTCCAAGAGATGGGCATGGTTGTAGTGATTGTCTTTTTCTTACTGATTTAAACGTACATAGAGAGGTAGAAATAAATACATAAAAAGAAGTCTAAGGAGCTTAAATAAAGAGAACTCAGAGTCCTCTCATTACAGCATGAGCAAAAAGATGGAATCAGAGAAACATGGCACATTCAAATCCAGGTAGTTCAGTGTACTATAATTAGAAAAACTGGAAAAGTTTTTCATTGTAGTTTGTCTTGGTAAAATATCTTAAAAACCTTTAAAAAAAAGAGCAATTTCTGAGCACATACTATTTGTCAGGTGCTGGGGTATACCTGCCCTTGTGTTGTGTAAGGATCTGAATGGAGAGAGAATATCCTGTAATTAATCCTGACTGAGGCTACCCCAGTAATTTTCTCTTTCTCTCCAGCATAGCCCTGCTAAAATTACTTGTGCTAATTTTGAAAGAGAAATAAGTAAAATGACATTGTTTACCCCATCCTAGATTAATGGGTTTAGTTTTCAGTTTAATAAGCAAGGACACTGAAGGACAGTCACGCTGTCATATATAAAGTAAAGGGATGTGATGTGGGAGAAGTCAATACTGATTACATCCTATAATTGTGCTAATTGAAAGATCTTCAGAGCCTCCTTTTGAAACCCTGGGGTTCTGTGTCTTCAGTGAAAAGAGTTGCCTTTCCTCTTAGGAGGCTGCAATGTTAATGTGACAGCAGGAAAGCCAGTTTGATGACTAGGAGCAGGGGAAGAATTCAGTTGAACTTATTAGAAATCAGAGGCTTTCAAACTGGTACACTTTATAACGTAAACAACTGGCTAATTAAGCTGTTTAAACACTGGTAATTTAACCAAAACCTTTCATTTAAGGGGGAAAATGGTTAATTTAACAGTAGCTTGAACCAGCTTTTTAATTAACCAGCTGCTCTAATTATAGGAATTGCCCTAAACTGAATTTGAAAATGCTTATTCGCCAAGGAATTCCAGCAGATGAGAGGCTGAGGCAGGCAGTGTGGCGCTTTCGCCTAAGATGTGTCACCATCTCAAAGATCACCTTTTTGAAACCAGTGGGGGGCGGGGGGTGGGGGGGAGGTGGCGGTGATTCAGTTTCTGTGTACTTAAAGATGGTGGTTGGAATCTGAGTTTTCTTCTTTATTTACACAGAACGTTTCACTATAAAGCGGAAGTATCCAAGAATTATAACCACGAAGTAAATTCGATGGTCTTTGTATGTTTAGGGCAACAGAGTAGGTTCATGGAGATGGTGATATTTGAGCTGGCGCTGGAGGCTGGCTAGGATTTCACTAGTCTGAGAGGTGTAGTCCCTGCAGGGGGGCCGCCCAGCATGGCACAGAGGCACGACAACTGTGTGGCTTATACAGAATGGCAAGCGTTCTTTCTGTGGCTGAGGAGCAAACTCTAGAGGATGGAATGGGGGGGATGTAGATACAGTGAGATCAACAACAACTTAGCCAAGGCTACTGCTTGAATCTCCTAACCTACCCACGTTCTCTTTCCCCACCCCCTTGTCCATACATCAACCAAAGAGATCTTTTAAAAACATACCAGTCATATACTTTCCCTGCTTTAGGCTGTTCAGCTTGAAATCCAAACCCTTCACAAGGCCGAGAGTGGTGTGTTCCCACCTCTGCTCTAGTCTCTGGTATCTTCTGTGCCCTTTTCACTTTGCTTCAGGCACACTGACAGCATTTCTCTTCCTTGAATGTGCCAAGTGGTGTCCCACAATGGGGCCTTTGAACATGCTGCTCCCTCTCCCTGGAACATTTATCCTCTGTCTTTTGCCTAATAAATTCCTTTCAGGTCTCAATTTGTTTTATTTATTTTTTTGAATAGATAATATGTGTATACCTTTATCTACAGTAAAGATACAAAAGAATATAAAATAAGCAGTAAGTCTCCCACTCCTCCTGCTTTCTAATCACTTCCCTTCCTTGTGGATAACCACTATTTTCCTCTGAATTCTGGTCTCAGTTCACATGTCATTTTTTTCAGAGAGGGCTTCTTGATCTTCCAGTCTAAAATAGATCCACCAGCTGTATGGCCATAGCCTTCTGTGCTTTTTTTTTTCAGTATCACAATTTGTAATTTTATATTTATTTTGTGACTATTCCGTTAATGATTCCCTCCTCCCACTAGACAGTAAGCTTCATACTACAGCTCTGGAACCTGAAGACTCAAAGGGTCAAAGGTCTTAGATTCAGAGAGACAGAATTGGGATAGTAGCCAAGAAGATACCTCAGTTGTGTTCAGTGCTCCTTTGGAACCTCTGTCAAAAATACCTCCTTCTTCCTTGAATGGTAAATTCTTACTCCTCTTTAAAGAATGCATTTGTTACCTCTTCTGAACCTATTCCCATTACCCTCCCCTACTCCCACCACCTCCCCCCACCAAGGTAGATTCATTGTTCCTTCCTCTAGGCGCTCACTACCTTGTTCTCATCTCTATTAAAGTAATTTGTACACCATAAGGTAATTATCTGCTTTCCTATCATCTTTCCCTAGTACCCATTGAGTGTCTCCAGGGAAAGGGGCATATTCTAGTCATCTTTGTCCCAGTATCTATACAGTTTTTGGCATGTACTAGTAAATGTGGAGTAATGCATATCATGGAAGGGACTCATGATATCTAGGGTTTGTCTTGATGAAATAGTGTGGGTTGTAAATGCAGGATTGGCTCTGAAGCCAATCTCTGATTGGCCTGGCATAGAGCAGACCTGCTTGGAAGTCCATTTTAGAAAAGAGAAGCCTAAGAAACATTTCACTTCTCCACACCATTTTCTTTTTAACCTCCCTGTAGAATGGTGGCCCTGGGGAAGATGAGGGCAGGACCACAGGAACTAGGAGGAAAGGGAGCAGAACCTAGGACTAACACTTCTCCAGAAGGTAGACAGTGAGTAAGAGAGACAGAGAAGAGCTGTGGAGGGCTGGTTCTAGTGAAAGAGTAGAGATAAGAAACTGATATCTGAGCTAGGAAAGATCATATCTAGCCAGAATTTATATTCCAGAAATTCAGACGTTATAATAACCCATCTGAGTACAGGCTGTTCAGTGAGATAGACCTGGGTTTAAATTGCAGTTCTGCCTTTCACTTGCTGGATGACCTCGGCCAATTCACTATATCTTTTGAACTATAGTTTCTTTTTTCTTTTTAATTTTTTTTAACATTTTTTATTTTTTGAGAGAGACAGAGACACAGTGCGAGTTGGGGAGGGGCAGAGAGAGAGGGAGACACAGAATCCAAAGCAGGCTCCAGGCTCTGAGCTGTCAGCACAGAGCCCGATGCGGAGCTTGAAGCCACAAACTGCGAGATCATGACCTGAGCTGAAGTTGGCCGCTTAACTGACTGAGTCACCCAAGCGCCGCTCTTTTTTCTTTTTAAATTAAGTTTTTAATTTTAATTCCAATTCCAGGGCTCCTGGGTGGCTTGGTCAGTTGAGCGTCTGACTTTGGCTTAGGCCATGATCTCACAGTTCATGAGTTCTAGCCCTGCATTGGGCTCACTACTCTCAGTGCAGAGCCTGCTTCAGATCCTCTGTCCCCCTCTCTCTCTGCCCCCGCTCTACTCATGCTTTTTAAAAAATAAATAGTTCCTTGGGGCGCCTGGGTGGCTCAGTCGGTTGGGCGTCCGACTTCGGCTCAGGTCGTGATCTCATGGTTTGTGGGTTCGTGCCCCGCGTCGGGCTCTGTGCTGACAGCTCAGAGCCTGGAGCCTGCTTCGGATTCTGTGTCTCCCTTTCTCTGACCCTCCCCCGTTCATGCTCTGTCTCTCTCTGTCTCAAAAATAAACATTAATAAATAAATAAATAAATAAATAAATAAATAAATAAATAAATAGTTCCGGTATAGCTACCATACAGTGTTATATTAGTTTTAGGTCTATAGTATCGTAATTCAACAATTCCATACATTACCCTGTGCTCATCATGGTAAGTATACTCTTTAATCCCCATCACCTATTTTACCCCTCCCCCACGCACCTCCCCTCTGATAGCTATCAGTTTGTTCTCTAAAGTTAAAAATCTGTTTCTTTGTCTCTCTTTTTTTTCTTTGCTTATTTGTTTTGTTTCTGAAATTCTACATATGACCAAAATCATATGGTATTTGTCTTTCTCTGACTGACTTATTTCACTTAACATTATACTCCCTAGATCCATCCATGTTGTTGCAAATGGCAGGATTTCATTCTTTTTTTATGGCTGAATAATATTCCTTTGTATATATACACACACTACTTCCTTTCATCTATCAATGGACATTTGGGCTGCTTCCATAATGATGCTGCTATAAACAGGATGGATGTATCTCTTTGCATTAGTGTTTTTGTTTTTTTTTTTTTTTTGGTAAATACCCAGAAGTGCAATTATTGGATTGTAGGGTAGTTCTATTTTTAGCTTTATGTAAAAATTTTATTTTATTTTATTTTATTTTTGAGAGAGTGTGTGGAGGGGAGAGGCAGAGGGAGAGAGAGAAAGAGAAAGAGAGAGAGAGAATCTTAAGCAGGCTCTATGCCCAGTGTGGAGCTTGACATGGGGCTCTATCTCACAACTGGGAGATCATGACCTGAGCCAAAATCAAGAGTTGCATGCTTAGCCAACTGAGCCACCCAGGAGCCCCTTATCTTTAACTTTTTTGAGGAACCTCCATACTGTTTTCTATAGTGGCTGCACCAGTTTGCATTCCCACCAACAGCGCAAGAGGGTTCCTTTTTCTCCATATCCTTGCAACACTTGTTTCTCGTTTTTTTGATCTTGGCCATTCTGATAGGTTTTGACTTGCATTTCCCTGATGATGAGTGATGTTAAACATCTTTTCATGTGTCAAGCTACAGTTTATTTGTAAACAGGGATAAAAATATTTAGGATTAAAGGGCTTCCCTGAAGGTAGATCCAAGTGGTGCATCTCTGGGCCTACCACAATAAATATGTATATGGAGATCCTGGTTTATGCTTAGTATACATACACACTGTTCGGTATCTTAGGTTTTTGTTTTTGTTGTTATTCACTTGGCAATGTGTGTTGGAAGTTGTTCTATATTACAATTACAAATAAATAGATGGTTTGTAAAACTTTGTGAAAATTTGTGATTGTCCTCTTACCTGGCTATATTTGTCACCCATCTCCTTCTCTGTATGGCCCATATGAGAAACTTTAAAAGGATTATTGCCTGTTGGGGGACAAGAGAAAACAAGAACACTGTGAGAAAGTATTTTGTCCTCCTACCACCAGTGGCTGTAGCAGGAGATAATTTCTCAAGGAAAGATAGGTAGTGGGGATTGGATATAGTCCAGGGCCCAAAAGTTGAGAAAAAAAGGGGTAAACTGAGAGTCAGTCCAGGATTAAGAAGTAGCTCTAGTTCTTTAATCAGTAAGTGGCCTGCTGTCCTCAAATATTCCCAGTCTTGTGGTGGAAAATTTGTCTCTTCGTGTGTGATCTGTCTGCCCTGGAAGAGTTTTGAAACCTGTTTGTCTTATTTTCTGTCTTTTAGGTGGCATTCTGTTGAGCACCAGTCGACACTACAAGACAAAGCCTACCCATGGCATTGGAAGATATAAGCACCTAGTTAAAGCCCAGGAGGTAAAGGGAACAGGGGTCCATTTTAGAAAAGGACAGTGTACAACTTTTGCCAAGAACTAAAGATCAGACACACACTGGTTGGATAATATTGGAGGTAGAAAGGATGGGGGGGTCATCCTTTAGTCGTCTCCAGTTATTTCATTTGGATATTATCTGCGGTGGGGCTGTTTCTGCCAGCTCTTGATCTTGTCCATATACCAGGTTATCACAGGGAAACGCAAATGATTTGGCTTCATTACTTGTGGTACTTTAAAAGAGTATCTTCTTAGTACTTATTTCAGTATGGACCTCACATTAAATGATATGCACTTGACTTGAATGGTTTGTGGCAAGTAGAAGCAGATTACATTTTCAGCCAAATAGTTTTATAGTATTTGCAGATTTAAAATATGTTGATGTTCCTTGAATCCATTATCACAGATAACTGGGAGTTAGTTCCAAGCCTTCTAAGATTATTTAGCCCATTTCTTAGGATTCCCATAGCAACAGGATTGCTTCAGTGGTGGTTAGATTTCTGTGGATGTGCAGAGAATTTTGTTGGTGAGGTGGACACAACACCAGCCTGAAAGTCAGAAGGTCTGGCTTTGAGTCATGATTCTAGCACTTCCTGTAAACAGTGCAGTTAAGAAGGATTTTGCTCTTGGGGCGCCTGGGTGGCGCAGTCGGTTAAGCGTCCGACTTCAGCCAGGTCACGATCTCGCGGTCTGTGAGTTCGAGCCCTGCGTCGGGCTCTGGGCTGATGGCTCGGAGCCTGGAGCCTGTTTCCGATTCTGTGTCTCCCTCTCTCTGCCCCTCCCCCGTTCATGCTCTGTCTCTCTCTCTCTGTCCCAAAAATAAATAAAAAACGTTGAAAAAAAAAATTAAAAAAAAAAAAAAGAAGGATTTTGCTCTTCTACTTGGGGAGACTTCAACATCACTTTTGGTTCTTTGGTTTATTGTAATGCTTCCATGTAACCCTGAACATCTCCCGCTGCCCCTCTTTCTCCTTGGCAGAGGTCCACCACTGTCTTTGGGCCTCAGAAGCCGCTAAACTTGCATGTTCTCCTGAGCGTCATCTTTGTAGTAAGGAATTTCAGAGGAACATTGCCACATCTGGCAGCCTCCCGGCAGGGAGCAACCCAAATAAATTGTTCATTTGTAGTTTGTAGTGGGAAGAGACCTTAATTGGGAACCAGGAAAGTTGCGTTCTAGGCTTGGTTATGCTACTTATTACACCTTCACAACTCCGGATAAGTTAACTTTACCCCTCTGGGCATTGCAGGCCCTGAAATTATACGTAAAATGTTTTCTGTGTGTGATTTTTTTCTGGGAAGAGAGTCCATAGCTTTTATGAGTCTTCATAAAGGCTGAGGAACGGGATTAGAATTATCTTTAAGACTCTTTCAGCTCTGAGGGAAGCCTGGGTGGCACAGTTGGTTAAATGTCCGACTCTTGATCTTGGCTCAGGTCATGATTCACAGTTCGTGGGTTCAAGCCCCGCATCAGGCTCTGCACCATCAGTGCAGAGGCTGCTTGATTCTGTCTCTCTTTCTCTCTGTCCCTCCCCTGCTTGTGCTTGCTCTCTCTCTCAAAATAAATAAATAAACTTTAAAAAATTAAAAAGAGTCTTTTAGTTCTGATATCATGTAACTCTGGTGTTCTGAAACAATTGTTGAATGTCTGTTATGTGCTAGGCATTGTTGAGGGTGCCTTGCCTATTCAGACTGGGTTGTAATAAAATTTTATAGGATGAATGAACAAGACCTGGTTCATGCTCAGAGGGCTGATAAACCATTAGAGATAAGACACAGATACTTATGCTCCTAAGCAGAAAGTGACAGGTGCTAAAAGGAAGATAACAAGGTGCTATTAAAATTTAAAAGGAGTGACTTACACCCTCTTTGAGTTGTGACACCTTAAAGTAGTTGTTGGAATTGTTTTATTTTGGGATATCCCTCTTCTAAAAGTCCCACGTAAATTAGTAGGAAATAAAATTCATTTTGTTTGAGCCTGCGTTCTTTGTTTTTTTGTTAATTTCTTGGGATTTTTTTCCTCTAAAAGATAATTTTCTGCATGTGCCATGCTCTGACCTTCTCCCTAGTTTGGTATAAAAGGAAGCTCAATGCCACATTAGTGCCATCTGTCCCTGTCTTTCTCCCTACTCTCTTCTCCCATCTCAGGGATACCATGCTTTAACTGCATTGGACCTCTCGCTTTTCATCCAAATCATCATACCGTTTCAAGGCTGTTCTGTCTACTTGGAAGGTCTTTCCCTTTTCACTTGGTTAATACGTCATCAAACCTTTAAATTCTTGTGGGGAAATGGGGTGAGGAGGAAAACAATGAATCTCCCCTTGTGAGAAACCTTCCTGGGTTCCCTGTACCTGGGCTACTTGTCCTACCATGAGCTGCCAGAATTCCTTGTGCTTCCTCTGTCTTAGGACTTACTGCTTTGTTGTAATGATCTGTTTGATGACCATCTCCCCTTCCAGATGGTGAGCTCTCTAAGGGTAGAGGCCATGTCTCGTTTTTCTCTGCACCCTCAGTGTGTAGCAGAGGGCCAGGTATCAAGTAGAGGACAGGAAATATTGATTGAGCTGAACTGAAATGTGGTTATTGGAACTGCCCCGAGGTTTTGTCAATCAAAGCTGGCAAACACAACCCACTATTTGCAAACAGCTGGCTCCAGATGACCTTAGTTGCTTGAAGGGAGTGATGCTCTCTTTGGTTAGTGCTGTAGGCTTTTCTGTGATGTCCTTCATCATCCCTCGGTGTCTAGCCAGATAGTAGTGGTCACTGATGCAATCCCCTTGCTTCCGACACAGGACAGCACATGAAAGCTCTTGTCTGCCAACTTGCAGAGGCTCTGTCCCAGGTCCCTGTCTCTTTTGCCACCCCCCTCCCCCCCCCCCCCCCCCCCCCCCCCCCCGGTGAATTTGACTAGAAAAGCTAGAAGGGATCTTGTGGTCCCCTTTCTTTCCCTAAGCATAGCACCTAGAAAAAACAATAAGCAGCCAAAGTCCCTTCCTTCCCTCTCTAGTATCCAGGCTGGGCCCTCTACTCTCTTGAGCCCCCATCCTTAAGACAAGAGTTAATTCTCATGTACAAAGTGCCCAGATCTTGTCCTATTTCTGCTGGTGTAATCTCACATCCTGTAAGACCCAGCTTGACTGTGGCAGTGAGAGATCACATTCAGAGATAATCTCCAGGCCTAACACTGTGTCTGAATGTATAGATCTCATTATTTCCTCAAGGCCCTGAATCATTCTATTGAATTTAAAAGGCTTTGGATTGTTTGGAATGTTTATTTCTATGAAATGAAAATAATGTAGTCCTTCATATTGGTGTAGCACTAGGTAATGTAGTCCTTCATATTGGTGTAGCACTAGGTGATTTCTCCCAAGACCACAGACTTGCCCTCAGCTGTTATTAATTGGGGTATTAATCCAAGATTCAGAGAACTGCTAAGAGGAAGGTATGGGAGGATGAAATGGAGGCAACATAAATTGCTGTCAGTTTGTAATTGTTCTGTGTTCTATTTTCTAGGCCCTGGGGCAAGAGAGTAATATGTATCTTTTGTAATGTAGGCAATTTACTTCCCCTTTCTAGAATGGCCCCCTAGGAGTCAAGATGTCTTCTGTCTTGGAAACTGTTTGCACTGTTGACATACAGGAGGTGTCTGTCATTTATGACACCTATTTAGTTTATTGTAACACCCATAGATAGATTAGCTCCCACAGCCACAAGGCTGTGAGGAGACTGTGGCATCGTTCCCAGAAAAATCAGCAAATCAGAATTACTTGATAGTGACAGTCCTAGCTTCCTGGGAACAGAAAGATTGGTTTTGCCAGTGCAGTAACCATAGGGCTAGACTTGGATTTAGGACTGGCTTAGGGAAGAGTTGTTTTAAATTAGCATCTATGTTTTTCCTCAAGTCTGCCTCTTGTAACTCACTGAAAAGTAAAACCATCATTGAGCATCTACTATGTGCCAGGCACTGTGTGAACACAAGAGATGCTTGGGTGAATGGGACACAGTCGCTTCTTACCCAAAGCATACAGCAGGCTAGGAAAGGTAGTGCTCAAAAATGTAACTAACCGTACATGGTAAGTGCTTTACTAGCAGAATGAACTGACAAGAGAACAAAATTAAGGAAGCAATTCTCCCTGAAAGGGTCAGTGAAGGTGTTATGGAAGTCAGCTCTACAGATATTTACTAAATGCCACCTACATCATACACTGAGTATGTAAAGTGAACTGACCCTAGGAATAACCAGCTGCTTGGGATACACTGGGAAACACTGGGGCTATAAAGAACATGATAGAGTTCCCCAGAATTTTTCTGAGTGATTATTAATGATGACCTGACTCTTAGCCTGTGCCATTAGAGTGCCCTGGTCTCTAGCCCACCAGTCTCATTCTGCCTTGCCTGTTCTGCTGAATTACAATAATGTCAGAGTTTTAGAGGGAGTCATATTTGATATGAATAGTAGTAATGATCCCTTTCCATTTTCAAAGTGCTTTCACATCCATTATCTCAGTGCCTCTCAAGCCATGTGCTTTTGGAACGCTAGTGATCCTAGAGCCAAACCTCTCCTCAAGTGTACTAATGGCAATCTTCCGCATTTTAGTTTCCACAATTTAGAACCTAAATTTCAGGTTTTTTCCCCCAGTTTTACTTGATGAAAACAAATATTAACAGAGAAACTCAGATATGTTTTCTTTTTTTTTTTCATATTTTTTGAGATGCAGAGAACTCCATTTATATAATACAACCATATTTTCTGCTAGTAAAGTCATTCTTGTTGTATATGATCCACGTATCTTGACAAACATTTTATGGTGTATCACAAAGACAAACATGGTTTTGTTAGGCCCTTTGCAACCAACAAATTTGAAAACCATGCCATTTGATTCACCAACTATCCTGTGAGATAGGCAGGGTGGAAAAGGAAACTGACTGAAGGGCATTAATGATTTCTCTATGACATATGTCTAGTGAATGACGGAACCCAAACAAGAATTCAGTTCAGTCCAACTCAACATTTAATGTTTCTGGGCTCAAGGAATAGAG
Source organism: Panthera leo (assembly GCF_018350215.1). Taxonomy (NCBI): domain Eukaryota; kingdom Metazoa; phylum Chordata; class Mammalia; order Carnivora; family Felidae; genus Panthera; species Panthera leo. Next base: position 57,790,148 of record NC_056688.1, on the reverse strand, counting down.
AAATGAATGAGATGTAGTAGCTTCTTATAGGAATTGAGATAGTAGTTTTGTTGCCATAATAGAGAGATCCACTTAATCTAGAGGCATAAACAAGATAGAAGCTTACTTCTCTCTCACATAAAAGTATAAGTAGATATTCTAGCTTTTGGCTTTGCCACACTTATCATACTGCTTCTAACCCATAGTCCTGAGATGGCTGCTCCCTCTTCAGCCATCATGTCCACATTCCATCAAGCAGGCTGGAGAAAGGGAAAGTAGTGTACATAAGCTCTTGTCCCATTGGCCGGAAGTGAGTCATATAACCATACCTAGCTATAAGATTGCTTGGGACATGCAATTTTTATTATAAATGGTCATATACCCTGCTAAAATCCAGCAGTTCTGTTATTTTTTTTTACTTTGATTTCCTTAATTATTCTTTCATGAATAAAGTTTGCCATCTGCCAACTGTTGTGTTTCAGCAGTTATCTTATTAAAGGAGAAATGGAGAATAGATATTGAGGAAACTGGCAGGCTCTGCACACTTTGCCTAAAGGGAAAGACGGAGGTTAAGAGAAATGTTTTGGAATTAGGCAGACCTGAGTTAAAGATTCAGCTCTGATGCTTACTAGTTGTATGTCCTTAGATACATCATTTAACTTTTCCAAGCCAGAGTTTCCTAGACTTTATGTAGGAATTATACTTCCCAATGTTGTTGTGAGAAATAAATTAAGAAAACTTTAAGTACTTAGCACAGTGTTTGAAACATAGAGCCCATAAGTGGTAATGATGATGGTGATAACATTAGTCTGCCTTTTTACAATCCCATAGCATTCTATTTTCCTCTCGTAAAACATGCATCTCCTTAAAATTACTTGTTCTGTATATGCCTTTCCTTATAGATTGTAAGTGTTAGTGAGCAGAGACAATGGCTGTCTTATTACCTATCATATCCCTAATGCTAACCATGGTCTTGCTCATCACTAGTCAGTAAATATTTGTTGAATAAATGCAGAGGCATACATGTGATTGGTAGTGGTATATATGGGGGAAGGTTTGCTATGGGAACACATAAGAGTGGTACCTAATTTAACCTGAGGAATCAGGGAGGGCTTCCTGGAAGAACATGAGCTCAGTCTTAAAAATAAGCAGGAGTTGCTCACATTAATCATGTGGGGTGAAGAGTCAAAGACTCTGCAAGGAGGGGAAACCTCCTGGGTGAAGGTAGGAAGACACTGAGATGCAATTGGGAAACTTAGGAGTTTTTTAATCATGGGGTCTAAGGTAGGGGATGAGGGACCAGAAGACCTGAGAAGTAGGTAGGTCTAAATCAATCCTTTTTAAAAGATACCATTTATTGGAGCACCTGGGTGGCTTAGTTGGTTAGGCGGTTGACTTTGGCTCAGGTTGTGATCTCATGGTTTGCGGGTTTGAGCCCCGCATTGGGCTCTATACTGACAGCTCGGAGCCTGGAGCCTGTTTCAGGTTCTGTGTCTCCTTCTCTCTCCTTGCCCCTCCCCTATTTGTGCTCTATCTCTCTCTCCCTAAAAATAAATAAACATTAAAAAAAGATACTGTTTATTAAGTAACTACTATATACCCTTAAGTGTGTCTGCTTACTGCCCTTTCAACTGCAACCAGCAGCTTGGGGAGTTAATCAGCATGGTCCAGGAAAGTAGCTTGTGCTGAACTTGCCATGGAGGTGGGCTGCTCTTTATGTTTAAATTGAGATTTGGTCTTTCACGTGTCTCTTCTCTCTCTCTGAACTGTAAATTCCTTGAGGGCTGGGAGTGTGTTTTCTGTTTTGTTGGTGTCTTTGCTGAGAGTGATTGAATTAGTACTGTGCATACAGCAGGTGCTTAATAAGTGTTTCATTCTGTAAAGCATGCCAGTAGGATACCAGGAGCATGATTACCTCCAATTTATAGTATAATAATGCTCTATTGGTATGCATTACTCAACCTTTTTTAAAGATACCATTTATTGAGTAACTGCTGTATACCAGATGCTGTAACTACTATGTACCAGGCTTTAAAAGCATTATTCTATTTTATAATATTATAGTATACTTAACACAATGAGCACTGAGTAATGTGTAGAATTGTTCACCTGAAACTAACATAACACTGTATGTTAACTATATTGGAATTGAAATTTAAAAACTTAATAAAAAAAAAGAAAGTAAAAAAATAAAATAAAAGTGTTATACCATTTTATAACATTTAAATAGTGTATTTTATTCAATCCTCAGATATCCTAGTTATTAAAGACCCTGTCTGAGGACTCTAAGACTCAGAGAGATTAAATAACTTGCCTAATTGGCTAGTAATTTCCAGAGCCAGCATTTGAACCAAGGTGGTCAGAACCTATGTGATGTCTATGCTATTTCCATTTCATATAAATTTACTATTTCAAGCGTCACAAGAACTTTAGGTGTTACAGGTAAAGAAACTGACACCTAGAGAGGTCGTTCAATGTCATTTAGTGACTAAGCAGACAGGATTTGAGTCCAGATTTTCTTTGGCTTCCATCTAAGTATAGTGTTCTTTATGCAGTACCAGGCTGTGACTTTTGGCCATCCTAGTCAGGGCCAGGCCTTCTGTCTGGCGTATGTCTCTTGAGTATGTCACATTGAGTTATAAACATAGTCACTTGATTTCTGTGCACCTCATAAACTCAGTATGGACTGTTCAGAGTACCATCACCAAATCATTCAGGTCCCCAGGTATAAATTTAAAAAAAATTTTCTTTAACGTTTATTTATTTTTGAGAGACAGAGACAGAGCGCAAGTGGGGAAGGGGCAGAGAGAGAGGGAGACACAGAATCTGAAGCAGGCTCTAGGCTCTGAGCTGTCAGCCCAGAGCACGACTCAGGGCTCGAACCCACGAACCGATGAGATCATGACCTGAGCCAAAGTCGGACCCTTAACCGACTGAGCCACCCAAGTGCCCCCTCAGGTGTAAATTTTTAAATTTTCATCACCAGAATTTTTGGAAGCTAAATATGCTGCAGGCATATTTGCCTTTTCATTTGAGGATTAGGATGGTACTATTCCTTCCCAATTTTCCCACCTGGAAAATGCCACCTATTAGGCAGATATTATCACTTTCACAGAATCTAAAGGAGAGAGCCTGGGCTTGGGGCCACAGACCCAGCTTCCAGCCATGGTTAGACATAAAGTGGTTATCTTTGCCATGTCCTTACTATTGTGACTGTAAACAAGTCATTTCCCCCTTCTGGGTTTCAGCTTTCCCCTTGGTTAAAATTAGGGAGGGAAAGAAAGAGAGACTATATTGTTTCTGAGATCCCTTGCAGTTACAGCAGCCTGTCATTCTAATCTGACTCCTTTCTCTATCTGCCTGTTCCCAGCAAAGCTTCCTAGTAACCTTGGGCAAGTGAGGTACTTTCAGAGGATCTCAGTTTTCTCTCTGTAAAATGGGGATAATAATGTAGACTTTTTTTTTACAAAAATGGTTTAGTAATATATCCCATGGCCTATTTGGAAGGTCATAGTACAATCCTATAGGGATCTAAGAATGGCCACCCTGGGCCATCACACACTGAATACAGGTCAGTCACAGGAATGCAGAAGTTTGATGGTGGATACTAGTAGTCCATTGTCCCTGCTGCCTTTCTCCTATCTTCTCTTTCTTTCCTGCCTGACTCTCCTCCATGTGCAATTAGGGTGGGCTTCCCCAAACACAGCTCATGTACATCCTTTGCACAATATCTTTGTTTTTTTAATTTTTAAAAAATATTTATTTTTGAGAGAGGGAGAGACAGAGTATGAGTGGGGAAGGGGCAGAGAGATGGGGAGACACAGAATCAGAAGCATGCTCTAGGCTCTGAGCTGTCAGCACAGAGCCCGATGTGAGGCTTGAACCCACGAACTGTGAGATCATGACCTGAGCCAAAGTTGGACACTCAACCAACTGAGCCACCCACGCGCCCCTGCACAATATCTTTAATAACTCCCCATGGTGGTCATAAGAGCATAAACTCAGGCAGTAGGGTTAGAAAGGAGGGGATGGATATGAGAAAGATTGTACAGGTAAAATTATAGGAACTGGTGACTGATATTATATGAAGGCAAGGTCTTGCTGGTTATGCTGTGCCCTGGCTCAGAACTGAAATATAATGTCACAGTGGGCTCCTGATAGTGTGGATCGGTCCAGGCATATCTAGGCCAACACAGAAAAGCAAGTGAGATGCCAAGAGGGATACTGGAATCAGCTTTTTTGGTTTTGTTTTGTTCCCCTAAAGTGACACCTTTGAAGAGCCTGGCATTTTCCCTGGTTATAAAAGCTTTCTAAAGGCTTCAGAGAAGCTCCTCCCCTCTCTGCTGGAAAATTTTAGCAGCTCCTCATTGCATTCCTACGTTAGCATTCTTCACAGCTCTGACTGCAATGCTGAATGTCTTGATGAGAAGTCTGGATCATTGCATTTGGCCACGAATGTGGTAGGCTCTGAAAAAGAGAGAGACAAGCTCCTGTTCTTTGATGGTTGGTCTCTAGAGGTTGGCTTCTCACTCATAGCATAGTCTAGGACCCTGGGGTGGCCACGACTGTTAAGAATTTTAGCAATGAGAAATTATAAGAGACTATATACATAATAAAGAAGTGGGGAAGACTCTCATCATAAAGATAGGAAATCCAGAAACTATAAAGGCTATAAAAAGAATTTTAGCAATGCAGAGGCTGCAGTGGAAAAATCCCTGTATTGGGGGTCAGGAGGTCTGGGTTTTAGTACCTAGGATCTGCTTGTCTGGCTGTGTGGCTATGGGGGACATGTTTAATTTCTCTGGGCTTCGTATTCTTCCCCTGCAAAGATGAAGAATTGGGACACAATTGTCTCTAAATGCTGTCCAGTTCTAAAATTCTAAACCTGTGATTCATTGCATGTTTTCTCTTTGCCAGGCCCTGTGCTAGATTGGAATATAAAAGTGAAAATAGCAATAAAAGTTTATATATATTCAGTGTTTAATTATGTGGCACAGATTGTATTAACCACCTTACATAATGTTTTGTTCAGTTTTCAGAACATCCCTGTGAGATCAGGGCTGTCATCAGTATTACTGGTCTTGTGAAAGGATCATTTCTTGGTCTTCCTCCTACTCTCCTAGATTGGGCCTCTGCTATCTTGGACTGACCCAGGGAGCAGTGATGGGAGAGAATCATTCCAGGTGCTTCGCCAGGAACAGTTCTGCTGTAGCAGCTACTAGGCTGTTGGCTGTTAGATAGGGGTGACTTAAGACATGTAAATAGAGATAGGTTTTTGACCTTTTTCTTCAAAAAACTATTTCTTTTTTTTTAAATGTTTATATTTTTGAGAGAGAGCACATGCCACATGCAAGTGTGCACACCTGTGAGTGGGGGAGGGGCAGAAAGAGAGGGAGGCAGGATCCCAAGTGGGCTCCGTGCTGACAGCAGAGAGGCTGATAATGGGGCTCGAACTTACAAACTGTGAGATCATGACCTGAGCCGAAGTCAGACATTTGACCTACTGAGCCACCCAGGCGCCCCTTAAAAAATCTATTTCTACCAAATAGTAGGACTTATCATAAATGTTCAATAGTTAAGATGTGGTATTGGCTCAAGGACAGACAAATAGCCCAACAGAACAGAATAAAGAGTATAGAAACTGATCCATATATCTGTGGGCACTTAGATGACAAAAGTGACACTACCGTCCAATGGTGCTAAGTCAACTGGACTGGATGACTGTGAAAAAAAATTACTCTTTAAAAAAAATTTTTTTTTAAATATTTATTTTTGAGAGACAGAGAGAGGCATAGCATGAGCAGGGGAGGGGGAGAGAGAGACACACACAGAATCCGAAGCAGGCTGTAGGCTCTGAGCTGTTTGTTAGCACAGAGCCCGACACGGGGCTCGAACTCACGAACTGCAAGACCATGACCTGAGCCGAAGTCGGATGCTCAACTGACTGAGCCACCCAGGCACCCCGAAAAAAATTACTCTTGATGCCTATTTCATACAATACACAAAAATTACTTCAAGATGGATTGTAGATCTAAATGTAAATATTAAAATAATCTACAACTAGAAGATGACATATGAGAATATCTTCACAATATTAAGGTAGAGATTTCTTAAACAGGACACACAAATCACTATAACTGCAAAAGAAAGAATGAGTAAATTGAATTACATAAAAAATAAGAACTTCTACTCATCAAGGTACACTATTAAAATATGAAAGGGAAGCTATAGGGAGGGAGCAGATATTTGCAGTATGTATATTTAACAAAGGATCATATCTAGAATATAGAAAGAATCTACACATCAGTAAGAGAAAGGCAGACAACCTAATCTAAAAAATGGGCAAAATACTTGAATAGGCATGTTACAAAAGAGAGTATCCAAATGGAAAGGTGCTCAGGCTCAATAGACCCAAAAGAACTGAAAGTTAAAACCCTAATTCATTACCATTTAATACCAACCAGGACGGCTAAAGCAAACCAGAAAACTCAACTACACTAAGTTTTGTGTTGGCAAGAATGTAGAGCAGTTAGAACTCTCATTCATCCTGGTGGGAGAAGAAATTGGAAACATCTTTGTAAAACTGAGAGTACTTATTAAAGATGAACATATGCATACTCTATAATTCAATAGTTCAGATTGTAGGTATTCATGATGTACTATTAATTATGGACATATGTTAGAAACAATCCAAATTTCCATCAGCTGTAAAAAGGATAAATTGTTGCATATTCATACAATAGACTACTAGATCAATGAGAAGGAAAGAACTGCTATTTCACCAAATACATGATGAATCTTACAAATATAATGAATGAAAGAAGGCAGACGTAAAAGATAGCATAGCGTATCATTCCATTTACATTAATTTCAAGAACAGGCAAAATCATTCTGTGGTTTTAGAAGTAAGAATAGTGGTCATTTATTTGAGGAGCACGAGCTTTTGGGGTGCTAGTAGTCATCTATGTGTTATTCAGGATACTGATTATACAGATATTTTCACTTTGTGAAAATTCATTGAGTTGTGTACTTACTTATGCATTGTTTTCAGTATGTGTATTTAAAAATTTTTTTTTAATGTTTTATTCATTTTTTGAGAGAGAGACAGAGAGACAGAGAGACAGAGCGCAAGCAGGGGAGGGGCAGAGAGAGAAGGAGACACAGAATCCAAAGCAGGCTCCAGGCTCTGAGCTGTCAGCACAGAGCCCAATGTGGGGCTCGACTCATGAACCGAGAGATCATGACCTGAGCTGAAGCTGGATGCTTAACCAACTAGGCCACCCAGGCACCACTTTAGTATGCGTATTATATTGCAATAAAACTTTTACTAAAAAAATTTTCTTAAAAATATAGTAGAGTTTAAGATTCTAGTTTTGAACTGACAAAAGATTAACTTTATTAAAAATTCAAAAAATATACAAGAGAAATAGCTAAAAAAGTCTCCTTCCCACTCCTATGCCCAAGCTATCCAGTTCCCTCACAGGGAGCCAATGATATTAGTATTTTTGTGCATCCTTCCAGACATATTTTTAATATATGATTAAATACGTATGTAATTACACACACACGTGCGTGCACACACACACACACACACTTTTTTGGTATGCATGGCAATATTCTGAGCATGTTATCCTACAGTTTGCTTTTATCATTTATTTTAAAGACTTTTCCATATAGTACAGAAAGAAATTCCTATTCCTTCTTAAAGCTGCATAATGTATACTATTGTATGAATGTTCCATGATTTATTTAACAAGTCCCCCCCCTCTTGATGGGGATTCAGGTTAGATTATTTCTGGTTGAGAAGATTTCTTGATCCTGATCTATGTTGGGTTAAATATCTATTTTCCCAGGCCTCATTTTAACTTTTTACCACAGCCTGCACAGGTTGATATGTAGTGAAGCAATATGAAATGGTAAAGTAGAAATAATTTGTCTATTTCTTGGGGCGCCTATGTGGTTCAGTTGGTTAAGAGTCTGACTTCAGCTCAGGTTATTATCTCATGGTTTGTGGATTCAAGCCCTGCGTTGGGCTCTGTGCTGACAGCTCAGAGCCTGGAGCCTGCTTTGGATTCTGTGTCTCCCTTTCTCTCTGTTCCCGTCCCCAACTCATGCTCTGTCTCCTTCTGTCTCTCAAAAATGAACGAATGTTAAATTTTTTTTTTAATGAAAAAAAGAAGTAATTTGTCTATTTCTCAATTTTTTAAAGAAAGATTGGGGGCTCCTGGGTGGCTCAGTTGGTTAAGCATCTGACTCTTGGTTTCGGCCCAGGTCATGATCTCGCAGTTCATGAGATCTAGCCCTGCGTAGGGCTCTGAGCTGATGGTGGGGAGCCTGCTTGGGATTCTGTCTCTCTCTCTCTCTCTCTGCTCCTCCCTGTGTGCACACACACTCTCTCTCTCAAAATAAATAAACTTAAAAAAAAAAAAAGGAAGACTAAATGACTGCAGAAATTGAAAGCTGCAGGGGCTGGAAGAGAACTAATCCTGGGTTTCCTTGCAATTGATTTAAGATTCTAATGAAAGCTAAGGATTCTTTCCTTCAGAAAAATATGCATGCTGGTAAAATTTTGCATATAAATTTTGGGGTTGATAGACCATTTGAAATTCCTCCATGGATTCTAGATTAAGAATCAAAAAACCCACCAATTTGAAAATTGGGAAACTGAGGGCCAGAGATGAGAGATGGGTTTCATATCAAGTTAATTGCAGAAGATAGTCACTTGTATTTGTGTTAAAGGAATGCCAGCAATATTCCCTCTCCTTTTGTTGGCTGATGTCATAGCCCAGACTGGTAAGGGAAGCTACTCTTTCCTTCCCAAAGAAACTTCAGTTTGAAGGTAGGGTAACCTAAGACAAAAATGGTAAATTTATTTGAAAGATTGATTTCTTTGATAACAAGATGGGATGATTAGAATTTTTTGTGTAATACTTTATTTTCTTTCTCCTTTTGTTTTTGGTTCAGCCCAAGAAGAAGAGAGGAAAAGTGGAAGTGAGACCCATTAATTTGGGAACAGATTATGAATATGGGGTTTTAAACATTCACCTGACTGCATACGACATGGCCCTGGCAGAGAGTTATGCCCAATATGTTCACAACCTCTGCAACCATCTATCCATTAAAGTTGAGGAAAGGTATGAAGGATGCCTTTGCATGGGATGTTTTTGGTGTGAGTGGTATGCTCGGCTTTGTCGTTAAATGAGGTTTTGAGGTATAATTTACATTTAGTAAAATTCATCCTTTTAGGTATATAGTTTACCACAATCAGAATATAGAACAGTTCTATTAACCCCCAAATTTCCCCAGTGCCCGGGTGTAGTCAAATCCCAACCAACAATTGATTTGCTGTCCCTGTTGTTTTAATTTCTCCAGAACATCATGTAAATGGAATCATACAGTATGTAGCTTTTTGTGTCTGTCCTCTTTCACTTAGCATAATACGTTTAATATTCATCTATGTTTTTGCAAGTATTTTATTGCTGAGTAGTATTCCATTAAATGCTGGACCTTAATTGGTTTATCCATTCACCAGTTGATGTACATTTTCATTTTTCTCTAGTTTATTGGTAATTATAAATAAAGCTGTCATAAGCATTCTCATGCATATATCTTTTCTCCTGGATAGCTACCTAAACCTGGGATTTGGAGATTGCATGGTGAATGTATGTTTAACTTCATAAGAAACTGACGTCTGTTTTCCAAAGTGGCTGCACCATTTTGTTTTCCCACCAACAATGTATGAGAGTTACAGTAACTCCTTTTCCTGGGCAGCACTTGGTATTGTCATTTTCCTCCCTAAAGATATATCTAATAGATATATAGTGGTATTTCATAGTGAGTGGTCTTAATTTTCATTTCCCTAATAAATAATGATTTTGATGTCTTTTCATGTGCTAATTTGGTGTATATTTGCTTTGATGACTGTTCAGATCTTTTGTCCATTTTTAAAATTGGGTTGTTTGTTTTCTTATAATTAAGTTATGAAAATTCTTTATCTATTTTTGGATACCAGTTCTTTTTCAGTATGCTTTGCAAATATTTTCTTCCTGTCTGTGACTTATCTTGTCATCTTCTTAGCCGAGTCCTTTGGAAGGCAGACTTTTTTCAAGTTTGATGAAGTTCAGTTTATTAATTTTTTTTTTAATTTTTTTTTTAAGTTTATTTATTTTTGAGACAGAGAGAGACAGAGCATGAACGGGGGAGGGTCAGAGAGAGCGGGAGACACAGAATCTGAAGCAGGCTCCAGGCTCTGAGCCATCAGCCCAGAGCCCGACACGGGGCTCGAACTCACGGACCGCGAGATCGTGACCTGAGCCGAAGTTGGACGCTTAACCGACTGAGCCACCCAGGCGCCCCTATTAATTTTTTTTTTTATTCATGCTTTTGGTGTCCTAAGAAAATATTGTCTAACCCAAGATCACAAAGGTATTCTCCTGTGTTTTCTTCTAAAGGTTCTATATTTTTAAGTTTTACTTTTAGGTCCATGATCCATTTTGAGTTATTTTTGTATATGGTATGAGATATGAATCAAAGTGTTTTTGTTTTGTTTTTTTTTTCATGTAAATAACCAGTTGTTCCAGCACCATTTGTTAAAAAGATTTTCTAGCTTTTATCAAATTGTCTTAGCACTTTTTGAAAGTCAGTTAACCATGTATGTGTGGGTATATTTCCGGACTCTCTTCTGTTACAGCGATGTATGTATCTATACTTATACCAATACCAGCCTGTCTTGATTACTGTAGCTGGATTACTGAAACTACAACTTTTTTTTTTCAAAATTATTTTGGCTATGCTAGGTCATTTGGTTTTCCTTAAATGTTTTATAATTATAGTTTGTCGATTTCTACGGAAAGGAACCTGATGGGATTTTATTGGGATTGTGTTGAATCTGTAGGTCAATTTGAAGAGAATTGACAACTATTTTGATTCCTCTGATCCTTTAACGAGGTATATCTCCCCATTTATTTAGGCTTTCTTCGTCTGCTCTGGTTTTCATTTACTCTTTGGATTTGTTGGAAAACTGTAGGGGAAGAGAACTAACAATTACTGGCTATCTACTCCAGGCCAGGCACTTTACATATCTTATCTCTCAGGGTTTCGGAAGGTGTGAGATGCCCTGTAGTTTGCTTTAAATAACATTAAATCACATGGTGAGAGATTTCTTCCCTTTTTAACTCTCATTCATCCTAATTATGTCAAGGAGAGATTTTTTAGTGTGGTTCTGGTATGTCCTTAACACCACTCTAGCACCTCCTAATCTTTATAGCAGAGAAAGGACCTCAGACTCAAGAGTCTTTGGCTAGCAATCATGTCTAACTAGAATTTTATACCATTATTTTGTTTCTGTTGTATTTTTTAAAAGTAAGCTCTGGGCTCAGCATGGGACTTGAACTCATGATCCTGAGATTAAGAGTCATGTGTTCTGGGGCACCTGTCATGTGTTCTGTGGTTCAGTTGGTTGAGTGTCTGACTCTTGATTTCAGCTCAGGTCATGATCTCATGGTTCGTGAGTTGGAGCCCCACGTGGGGCTCTGCACTGACAGCATGAAGCCTGCTTGGGATTCTCTCTCTCCCTCTCTCTGCCCTTCCCTCCGCAAAATAAGTAAACTTAAAAAAAAAAAGTGTCATATATTCTACGGACTGAGCCAGCCAGGCACCCCCATTGTAATTTTTTTTTAACTTCTATGGATGGCAGCTGATACTGGTCTTCCATTTACAATAGTGATATAAAGTCAGGCTTACTGAGATAGTTTAAATTCAGTAAAATTCACCCCTTTAGTGAACAATTTCTGAGTTTTGACAAATGACAGTATGTACTATCATCATCCAGATGTAGGACATTTACATTATCCCAAGAAGTTCCCTCCCACGTTTGTAGTCAGTCCCTCCTCTTAGCCCTAGTCCCTCACAACTAATGATCTGTTTTCTGCCCCTATAGTTTTTTTTAATACTTTAAAAAAAAAATGTTTACTTGGGGCACCTGGGTGGCTCAGTCGGTTGAGCGTCCGACTTCAGCTCAGGTCACAATCTCGCAGTCCGTGAGTTCGAGCCCTGCGTTGGGCTCTGTGCTGACAGCTCGGAGCCTGGAGCCTTGCTTCGGATTCTGTGTCTCCCTCTCTCTCTGTCCCTCCCCTGTTCATGCTCTGTCTCTCTCTGTCTCAAAAATAAATAAATGTTAAAAAAAATTTTTTTTAAGTTTACTTATTTTTGAGAGAGAGAGAGAGAGAGAACAAGTGAGGGAGGGGCAGAGAGAGAGAGAGAGAGAGGGAGACACAGAATCCAAAGCAGGCTCCAGGCTCTGAACTGTCAGCACAGAGCCAACATAGGACTTTAACCCATGAACTGCAAGATCATGACCCGAGCTGATGTTGGAGGCTTAACCGTCTGAGCCACCCAGGTGCCCCTATAGTTTTTGCCTTTTCCAGAATGTCATATAAGTGGGATTATACACTATTTTTCCTTTTGAGTCTGCTTCTTTCACTTAGGATAATGTATTTGAGATTGATCTATGCTGTTGCCCGTATCAGGTAGTTTGTTCCTTTTTGCTGCCAATTAGCATTTCATTGAGTGGATGCTTGTTTGTTTATCCATCCAACAGTTGAAGGACATTTATATTGTTTCCTGTTTTGGGCAGTTATAAATAAAGCCACTATAAACATGTACAGCTTTTTGTGAGAACATGTTTTCATTTCTCTAGGAATTTGATTGCTGGGTCGAATGGTAAGGGCAGTGGATGTTTAAATTTATAAGAAACTGCCAAACTGTTTTCCAAAGTGGCTTTACCATTTTCTTTCACATCAGCAACTTGAATTCCAATTGCTCTACATCTCAAGTCTCTCTTTTATTTTTTTTTTTAAGTTTATTTATTTATTGAAAGAGAGAAAAAATGTGAGCAGGGGAGGGGCCGAGGGAGAGGGAGAGAGAGAATCCCAAGTAGGCTCCATGCTCACTGTGGAGCGAAACGCAGGGCTCAATCTTATGACTGTGAGATCATGACCGGAGCGGAAATCAAGAGTTGGATGCTTAACCAACTGAGCCACCCAGGTGCCCCTCAAGTTTATTTTTTAAATAACTTTTTAAGTGAACTGATTTAAAGAAAAATCATTTTGGTGGTTTGCCATTTATTGCCATATTATTTATTTATTTATTTTTTTTTTTAATTTTTTTTTTTTTATGTTTATTTATTTTTGAGACAGAGAGAGACAGAGCATGAACGGGGGAGGGGCAGAGAGAGGGAGACACAGAATCTGAAACAGGCTCCAGGCTCTGAGCGGTCAGCACAGAGCCCGACGCGGGGCTCGAACTCACGGACCGCGAGATCATGACCTGAGCCGAAGTCGGACGCTCAACCGACAGAGCCACCCAGGCGCCCCTATTGCCATATTATTTAAAGAATAATCATTTTGGTGGTTTGCCATTGTGGCAAGTAATACGTGGCACAGTGTGTGGATGTGGTAAAAATTACACTTTCTTACTCATTAGATAGCAGTATATTCCCATTTTACAAATGAGGAAACCAAGGCCCAGAAGGCTCAAAAGTCACAAAACCAATAAGTGGCCTAGATTTAACTCATTTCTGCCTGACTCCCAGTATTTTTAATCCTATAGGGTCTTATTTTAAGTTCCTAAGCTAAATTTGAACTTTTAAACCTTGGTAACTTGGAATATAACTGTGCTAAACATGCACTTGAAAAGATTGGATAATAGCCTGTGACTTAAGCTCTCACAGCTAATAGTACTTCAATTGTTTTAGGCCTAAAGATGTGCTTTATCTTTTCCTGATGCCCCAGAGAGTTGGTTGCTCTTTCAGCACTTGACGCATACTTCTATCATGTCACTTAGTGCTTTGGGCCGTAATAATCTATTCATGTGTCAGCTGCCCTCCCTACTGACTAGTGGGAACCATGTTCTTTTTTATTTCTTTAGCATCTAGCACAGGACCTGCCACATGGGGGACATTAAGCCGTTGTTGAAAGAATGACAGGTTCTTGAATGTGACTGAACAACGCAAGGGTGTGGTGTATATGGTATACATTTCCTAAAGTTTAATGAAAGTGTCTTTAATTAATGAATTAAAATACTGATCGAGTCTATTCCTGCTGTATGGTTGGTATTGTACTAGACATCCTGACTGGAGGATACCAAGGAGAATGTCCCTGATTTTAGGGAGTGTGTGTGTGTGCGCACGTGTGTGTGTGTGTGCGCGTGTACAACGTAATGTGGAAGGTGGTAAGTGAAGGATGAAATGCAATGTCAGTTCAAGGAGGCTGAACAGCATAATAATTTAGAACAATGCTTCCTGAAAGTGCCACTCTGCAAAGATATCAGAAGCTAATGCCAAAATGTACATTAGTGCTTTGCTTCCTTCATCAAGAAAGTCTCACTATTGAAAAAAAAAATGTTGGTTGAATTAAATGTTGGTGTGTTTAATGACTGTTGCATGCTTCTTATCTTGTAACGGACTGATAACAAGCAGTTTGTTCACCAGCAACTTAACTTGCCTATGGACCATACTTTGAGTAACAATTGGTTAAGAGCACAGGCTCTGGAATCAAACGGCTTGTGTCCAAATTCTAGTTCTACCAGTTGTTGGCAATATGACCTTCGGAAATTCTGAACCTTAGTTTCCTCCTCTATCTAACTGGGATGATAATTTTCTTATTCCTTTAAGTTCTGAAAATTAAATAAGAAAGTGTATGATAGCACTTAGCAGAGAGGCCAGAACATTGTAAACACTCTGTAAATAATATTGTTATTAACAGCTACTGAGAATATATTTTTTTTTAGCTGGCAGGGATTAGGGGTAGCTTCTCAGAGGTTGTGGTGGCCAAGAGGCATTAAGTGTCATTTACAGAATGTTATCATACCTATAGTGGGTTAATTCCCTGAAATAGTGTTTTACATTTTTAGAAGGACTTTTTAAAAGGTGCTGTTTTTAAAACCTGGCTGTGGAAAGCTCTGGCTTCTTTTGAGTAAAGGCAGGAACGCAGTAGCATTTGTTGAGCACCTACTATCAACCAACCATTCTGGCTTTTTTTGTATAATGTTGCTTGATTCCAAGAAGCACCTAAGCACCTAACACATAGTGAATCAAAGTATCAACTCTGTGGCCAGACTGCTAGGGTTTTGCTCTGGTTCTGCAGCATTCTTATTGTGTGGCGTTGGGCAGTTTACTTAAACTCTGTATCTTGGTTTCCTCATCTGTAAAATGGAGTTAATACAAGTTCCTACATACAAAGGCTATAGTGAAAATTAAGGGAGATAATATATTTAAAGTGCTTATAACTGTTCCCAACGAGAGTTGGCTGCTAGTATTATTATTATTTATTAATATAAAAGAAGCTTGCCTATGGTCATACATCTAATAAAAGGCAAGGTCTGGATTTGAATCCACGTTTTTTTCAAATTCTCAATTCTTTGTAATTGGTTCTACATGCAGCTTTTAGTGTGATCTTTCTAGAATGGAAATATTATCATGTTACTACCATGCTTCAAATCCTTCTATGGCTTCCCATTCCTTTAGGATCAAAATGAAAGTTCCTCACATGGCTTGCTAGGTGCTCTATGGCCTGGGCTTGCTTCTGTTGCCTTAACTCATATTTCCCGTTCCTTCTTCCTCTCCCTCCAATTAACAGAGGCTTTGATTTTATCCCTTTCCACCTCAGGACCTGTGCATATGCTTGCTCTCTAAAGCTTAGAATACTCTTTCCCCTTTACTTAACTAACCCCTGCTTTTTTCTTAGCTTCTTCAGAGAACCTCATTAGATTAAGTCTTTATGTTAAATATTTGGGAGAAGTAAAGATTATATAACTTCCCTTTCATGGCACTCATTCCTTACCCTCGTAATTACTTGTCTCTTATTGGTCTTCCTTCTTAGACTCTAAGATCTATAAGGCAAGGACTTTCGATCTCCATTAGCAGTATAACCCTAAGACCTTTCCCAGTACCTGACACATGGTAAGCACTGAATAAATATTCATTGACTTGGATTGAGTTTTAATAGTCATTGGCATGATTCTTAGAACAGCAGAATGAATGATGTGCTGCTTTTTGCCTCTTTTCTAGCTCGTTTCTCCAAATAGCACAGAGCATAAAGAGATGTTCGTTTTCAGCAACTCCCTTCTCTGCATTGATTGAGGTTTTCAGACCATTGTATTGTTAGGCATTCTCACTGCCCAGCTTTTCAGAGATAAAATGATTTTCTTTTCTTCTGATTTTCATTTCATCATGATCCATTTTTCCTCTGGGAGTGGTGGGGTAGGGCTCTGACCTTGAGATGGAATTGGGCAGGGGAGCAAAGTGCTGGCTTTTGTTCTATAAATGGTCTGCACTGCTGCAGCTGCAACTCACCCAGGAGGGGAGAGGAAGAAGGTCCTGCAGGTTTCTTAATCTGCCTGCCTCCCTTGCAGAGCAGCTGCCTGCAGATGGAAATCTTATTCATCTGGGAGCAGCTTCCAAGCCTGAAGCTGATGTAGCCCCTGTGCTTTGTGGAGACTAAAAGCATCACTCAGCATCACTCTCTCTAACGCTACTTTTTTTTTTTTTTTCCTTGAAGTCCACTTACATTGCTTAAAATGGAGGTATGATTTATATTTAGTGGAATCCATGGATTCTAAGTTCCCTAGTACCCCAACAGGCTCCCTTGTGTCCTGTCTCAGGCAGTAAGAATGCTATCCTGAAGGTAGCATTATTTTGTCATTTTAGATTGACTTTTGACAATTATTTCATTTCTTCCCTTCTGCTTTCCCTGTCTGATCGTTCAAGTTATGTTTATTGCAGAAAATTTGTAAAATACAGAAAAGTGTAGACACTGAAGAAAAATTACATGTATTCTTACTACTCAAAGGCCTATTCTACCTTGAAATGACCAGAGTTCCCAGTATTTCTTTGTCAAACTACGTCAAACTATGGTTTTTCTGTTGGTTTTCTCTGAGGGCTTATCAGTAGCTGCTTCACTTTTTTGGAATGCTGCCTAGGCAAATGCCTATATGTTCATTCTTTATAACTTGATAAAATGCTACCTCACCTGTGAAGTCTTCCCTGAGCTCCCTTTCTCTCTCTTGTCCCTGTAATATTCAGTACGTGACTATTACTGCCTTTTTCTTACTGTAGTGAAGATGTTTGTGTACTTTCTTGTCTCTCCAAAACACTCTTAGTGAGCTCCTTTATTTATTTATTTATTATTATTTTTTAATGTATATTTATTTTTGAGACAGAGCAAGAGACAGAGTGCAAGCAGGGGAGGGGCAGAGAGAGAGGGAGACACAGAATCCGAGGCAGGCTCCAGGCTCTGAGCTGTCAGCACAGATCCCAACGCGGGGCTTGAACTCACGAACCGTGAGATCATGAGCCGAAGTTGGATGCTTAATCAATTGAGCCACTCAGGCACCCCTTAGTGAGCTCCTTTAAAGGATAGGCTACATATTGCCCAGTAGTGTGCCTAGGACAAAACAGGCTTTGAGTAAATGTTTGTTGAATGAATGAATGAATGAATGAACAAATGAACAAAATCTTGTGAAAGTAAGTGTTGAATAGAATGCATGCTCAGTGGCAGGAATGGACAACTCCCACTTTAGTTAGTTAGTCTTATTTGCAGAATGTCAAGAAAGAAAACTAGTGTTTTAGAATACTTTTTACTTTCCTGAAAGCTTTTGGAAGAGGAAGTCAGAGATTGTGCTAGAAAGTGGTAAGGAATGTTATTTAGGGAGGTTACCTGGAAGTTTGCAGTACCTAGCATTTACTCTTTATAAGGGCAAGGGAATTGGCATTTGTAGTCATATTATGCCGGGCAAATTACTTATATAATCTTATTTAATCATTGCAACAACTCTATGAACTAGGTATCATTATTCTCATTTTGTAGCTGAAGAATCTGAGACTCAGAAAACTGAATTAATTGTCCAAGGCCAAATAGGTAATAAGGGGCAGAGCCAACATTTAAATCCAGGACTATCATGTCTCTAATCCACTTCCATTATTTCCATTATTCATTTCGTAGAGAGCCATGCCCCTTGCTATCAATCGATGAAGCTTTGTTTGGCATGAAAATTCAGGAATTCTATTGTTATTATTCCATTTATCTTCATTTTGATGACCTTTTTGACAAGATAACACTAATACCATATTTCTGTGTAGCCATCGATCCTATTTTATCACCACACCTGATCTTCACACGTCTATTAATTTAGACCTAGATTATAATCCCCTTTATTGTGGAATAAACTGAGGCCGACAGAGACAAGTAACTTGCCTTAGTAAATATTGCTAATAAGCTAGAGGGCCAAGATTTGACCCTAAATCCAGTGTTCTTTTCACTGCAGCATGTAGATCTGCTGAAGCTGATTATAGCCAGCATAGTCTCTACAACAGTATTTCTCAAGCTGGGGACATTTAATAATGTCTGGAGATAATTTTTTTTATTAAAAAAATTTTTTTAATGTTTATTTTTGAGGGAGAGACAGAGAGCAAGCAGGGGAGGGGCAGACAGAAAGGGAGACACAGAATCTGAAGCAGGCTCCAGGCTCTGAGCTGTCAGCACAGAGCTCGACGCAGGACTCACAAACCGTGAGATCATGACCTGAGCCAAAGTCAGACGTTTAGCCAACTGAGCCACCCAGGTAACCCTGGAGATAATTTTTATTGTCACCATTTCAGGGGGGTACTGTTGGCGTCTTGTGGGTAAAGATTAGGGATACATAGGCCAGCCCCCCCGCAACAAAGAATTATTTGGTCTAAAATGTCAATAGTGCTGAGGTTGAGAAATTTTGCTCTTTTAAAACAGTTGGGTTTCATGCCTCATTTCTCCAGAAGAGGTGAAATACCCAAGGTTAGCCTCCAAAGTGATGAGATTAATTCTTTTAGAATTGGCTTTTCTTTAGTAGCAGTGAATAGTTATTAATCACCAGATTTTATTCAATGTTCTATCAGGCAAGAACTAGGGATGCAGAAAGGCATTAGACATGGTCTGTTCCTTCAGGGAGTTTAGAGGTTTCTGGAGGAGGTTTAAGAGGATCTGCTTACTTTACCCTGGTTGCAGATAAACTGCCCTAGATTCCAGGAGTCACTGCATTGCAGGAGTGGCTGTACTCAGGGACCACCCTGATTCAAGTGGTGCTGCTGACTTAAAGGAACCCTCCTCATAGCTGACTCTTCCTTCCCATAGTTATGCGATGCCCACCAAAACCATGGAGGTATTGCGGCTGCAAGATCAAGGCAGCAAAATGTTCTTGGACTCAGTTCTTACCACCCATGAGCGAGTGGTTCAGGTAGGCACTCTGGGAGAAACTTGAAATGTATTTGCCTCTCCTGGTTCTTCTTCTATTTTTTTCTCCTTCTGCCATGCCCTTCTCTTCCTGTTGCCTGCCCCCTGAAATGATGATGTTCTCCAGGCTTTAGTTCTTGATCCTTCCATCTCTCCTTGTGTAATACCTTCCCTCTATGCAATCTCACTCATTCCCCGGGTCTCAGTGGCCATGATAATATACCGACAACCCCCTGATACATATCTCCCAGTCCTGATGGGTTATATACTAATAACCCCTAGATGACATCTCCAGTCCTGATCTCTCCGTTGAGCTTCAAACCTGATATCCACTTATTTACTGGACTTCTCCACTGGGATATTCCACAGGTGTCCTACACTCAGCATATATAAAACCAATTGTAGAGGAACTGACGTTTTGCTTTTTAAAGTTTATTTTTTTAGGGCTTCCTGGGTGGCTCAGTTGGTTGAATCTGTGACTTTGGCTCAGGTTATGATGTTGCGGTTTGGGGGTTTGATCCCTGCTTCCAATTCTGTGTTTCCCTCTCCCTCTGCCCCTCCTCTGTCACACTCTATCTCTCTCTCTCAAAAGTAAACACTAAAAAATTTTATTAAGTTTATTTTTTTTAATTTATTTTGAGAGCGAGAGAGAGGGAGCTTGTGAGCAGGGGGAGGAGAGGGAGGGCGAGAGACTGAGAGACCGGGAGAGAGGGAATTCCAAGCAGGCTCCCTGCTGTCAGTGCAGGACCTGATGTGGGGCTTGATCTCAAATAGTGACATCATGACCTGAGCCGAAATCAAAAGTTGGAGACTTAACCAACTGAGCCACCCAGATGCCCCCTAACAGCTTTATTGAGAATTTTATTCATATACAATTTACCCATTTAACATGTACAATTAAATGGATTTTAATATATTCACAGTTAGGCAACCATCACCACAATTTTAGAACAATTTCATTACCCCGAAAGGAAACTCTACCCATTTGCAGTCACTCCTCTTTCCCTGTCCCCCCCAGCTCCTGGCAACCACAAATCTGTTTCTGCCTCTATGATCTTACCTCTTCTGGACATTTCATTTAAATGAAATTATACAATATATGGCCTTTTCTGTCTGTCTACTTCCACTTAGCATGTTTTCAAGGTTCATCCATGTTGTAGCAGGTATTAATGCTTCATTCCTTTTTATTGCCAAATAATATTCCAGTGTATGGACATCACCCCTTTCTGACCCACTCAAGAAGTATATCAACAAGACGTATATATTCCGTAATATATGTTCCGTAATATAACATTCCGTAACAGAATGTTAAGGTAGTAACACCTTAAATCTATTATGCTAACTTTAAAAATTAAGTACTTAACAATCTTTAGTTCTTTAAATATTATCAGAAATAAATTATTTGAGATACAGATCTTAAGAAAGATCTATCTTGCCACTGAGGCCCATAGGATAAAGTTTGATCTCTTTAGTGCCTAAATACCTTTATGATTCTCTTCCTGCTTTTCCTCTTCTCACCCCATTCATTCCAGCCATACATGGAACTCATTTTAATTCCCTAGTACTGTGTGATGCAACCACACTTTACTGATTTCTTCTGCTTTGAAAACCCTCCCTATTACTGCTGAATTCTCCTAGTTTACTCCTGTTTTTCTTCAAGACTCCACCTAGAAGTTACCTTTTTTTGGAAGCTGTCTTTGACCTCCTTAGGTTAGGAGATATTTGTCTTGTGGGTTCCTGCAGCCCCCTGCATGCCCTTCTCCTACACATCTGATTCGCCTCTGGATTCTCCGCACAGGGTCTGACACTAGTCCAGTCTATGTGGGTACACCTGAGTTGAATCAGAAAGTCATCCTGGACTTGATAACCTCTTGGTCCAGTTATGACATCCACTGTCTGCAGGAGAGATACTAGCCATGACTACTATGTTGGCAAGCAGACACTTTGATGGCAAGAGGAATCCTGTAGAGGTTGGCTCTGAAACTGGCTCTGGGTGTTAATCCTCTACCCAAGGGCCCTGTAGCTCTGCTGAAGCTGACATCTGAGCTCCTGCCATGTTTGCCCAATCACCTGGCTTTCAGTGCCCTCTCTTAGAGCATCTTCTTTCCTTTGCAGATCAGCGGTTTGAGTGCTACATTTGCAGAGATTTTCTTGGAAATAATCCAAAGCAATCTTCCTGAAGGAGTCAGATTGTCAGTGAAGGAGGTATGTGCTAGTTTGAGAAGAGGCCCCCTGGTGGCCCACCTGTGTTCAATATAGATAAGAGCATCTGGCTTTAGAAACAAGACAGAAATGTGGGTAATTTAGCCCAGATAATAAACAGGAAAGGTTTGCAGACTGGTATAACTGTGGTCATTATCCTGCCTCTTCCAATGGATCAGGGATGATCCTTTATGGACCACAGGAGCAGAACTCCATCACAGTATCCTGGTGTTAGGGGTGAACCCATAGTTGTGTGCAGAAATAACATGATTTAAGATTACATACAGTCTAATTAATCAGAACACAAATTAGGAAATGTACTTTAAAGAAGAGTTTCCTGGACCTTTAAGGCTTGACTGTAGCCTGACTGAAGAAAGAATGCCAATCAGAAGGAAATTTGGCATGCAAAACTTAGAAAACATTAGGAACTTCAGCCTAAATACTGAGTATTTGGGTCCATATGCCAAGACAAGCCTTGTTATGACACAGATACATCAGGTCATTTTAGACTGATGCAATTTGCTGCATCCAGCTCTCCTTGTTCTGAGTCCATGCTTGTTAATTCTCTTCTTGTTATTCAGGTTTCACACAGATCTGTATACAGGAGAAAATGTGCTGGTCATGCTGACTTAAATATTCCAGTCCTTATGTCTTTCCTGTTGTAGATGGAGAATTTGGGCATTGCCTCTCTTTAAATGCTTCTAATGAGATACTCAGCATTCTGACATTAATTCTTTATATGTCTGTCTTCTCTCACCAGACTTAAGTTCATTTAAGGCAGGGAGGAAGTCCGATTCAACTTAGAATCCCTAGTCTCTAATATAAGTCTCATGAAAAGTTAGTTGAATCTGAATCATTCTCTACAGAGCTGTCTGATGGCTTTTTTAAACGTGTATTTATTTATTTTTGAGAGAGAGAGAGAGAGTGCGAGCAGGGGAAAGGGACAGGAAGAGTGGGAGAGGATCCCAAGCAGGCTCCATGCTCAGCACAGAGCCTGACTCAGGGCTTGATCCCACAAACTGTGAGATCATGACCTGAACCAAAATCAAGAGTCATATGCTTAACCGAGTGAGCCACCCAGATGCCCTGCTTTTTTTTTTTTAATGCTGTGTATGTATGAATAACTGAAAGCTCTGTAGTAATTCCCACTTACTTTCTTTTTCTTCTCCCCAGCACACTGAAGAAGACTTCAAAGGAAGGTTCAAAGCTCGGCCAGAACTGGAAGAACTGTTGGCTAAGTTGAACTAGCTCATTGCAAACCCTTTCAAGCCAGGACTGGTGATATTGAGTGCCAAGGGGAAGAGCTTCCTGGGTGGTCAAAATTAAGAAGATCCTTTAGATATTGTAACAACCCATCCCCATTAGCCAGGAATGCCTCCTCTCTTATATGGAGGAGTGTTGCTGATTACCACTTTCCTTTGAGCCAACCTAAGACATCCTTCATCTAATAAAAATCTGCAGCTGGTGGACACGTGCGTATGTGAGAAGTCCGTCCATCCTGTGGAATATCTTTTATTTTTTTATTTTAAGATTTTATTTTTAAGTAATCTCTACACCCACCCAGCAGCGTGGGGCTTGAACTCACAACCCCAAGATCAAGAGTCATATGCTCCACCGACTGAGCCAGCCAGCTGCCCTGTGGAGTATCTTTAAGGGATTCTATTTTCTCTTTAGCACAAAAACATACTTCCCTTCAATATTTCTCCAGTTACAGTGATCTCATTCTTTAAAGCAATCTGGCATTGAGTCTTTTAGTGAAACAGAGGATCATAAGTAAACTTGGGTAGAAGGAATAGGGACGGGGCTTTTGGTTTTGCTTATGAAAAAAGCTCTCCAGATAGAAACAAGGTCTGTCCATAATGAAAAAAATCGCTTTGTGGGGCAGTGAGTGACTTGTCATATTCAGGCAGATGTTACATAACTGCTAATTAGGGTTACCTGGAGTGGGTTTAAACAAAGAATTAAAGTTGATTTTGGTCAGGGGTCAGAAAACTGCTTGTGAGCCAAGCCCCACTGACTGCCTGCTTGTTTATTTGTTTTAATGTTTGTTTGTTTATTTATTTATTTATTTATTTATTTATTTATTTAGAGAGCATGAGTGGGGTAGGGGCAGAGAGAGAAAGAGAGAGAGAGGAAGAGTGGGAATCCCAAGCAGGCTCTGCGCTGTGAGTGTGTCTGACACAGGGGCTCAGTCTCATGAACTGTGAGATCATGGCTTGAGCTGAAATCAAGAGTTGGATGATTAACCAACTGAGCCACCCCAGCACCCGCGCTTTTTTTTTTTTTTTTTTAAGTAATTCATTGAGGTGAAATTCACAAACCACAAAATTAACCATTTTAAAGCAAACAATTTAGTGGTATTTAATGCATTCACAATGTTATACAACTACCACCTATATCTAGTTCTAAAACCCCATTGCCTATTTATTGGAACAGAGCCATGGTCACTCATTTACATGTCATCTATGGTTGCTTTCACACTGGCAGCTGAGTAGTTGCGACACAGACTGTAAAACCAAAACATTCATTATGTGTCCTTTATAAAAACAGTCAATCCCTGATCTAAGTCACTGATTCTCAAACTTAAGTGTGTATCAGGATCACCTGGAGGGCTTTTTTAAACATAAATTGCTGCTCTTACCCCCAGATTTTCTGACTTAGTAGATCTTGAATGAGGGCCTATAATTTGAATTTCTTACACATTCCTAGGTGATGCTGATGCTACTGGTCCAGGGTTAACTTTTTGTTTTAACATTTATTTTTGAGAGACTGAGCAGGAGATGAGCAGAAGAGGGGCAGAGAGAGGAAGACACGGAATCCAAAGCAGGCTCTGGGCTCTGAGCTGTAAGCACAGAGCCTGACGCAGGGCTTGAACTCATGAACCATGAGATCATGACCTGGGCCGAAGTTGGATGCTTAACTGACTGAGCCACCCAGGCCCCCCAGGATTACCTCTTTGAGAACCATTCGTCTAAGTGACCTCTAATGTTTTTCCTATTTTGAACATTAGTTCGTTCATACTTTTGTACATAATAGCTTATCATTTATTGAGCTAGACCCTGCTCAAGGTACTAAATGAGCGCTAATCCTTACACCAGTCTTTTAGGGTGTGTATAGGAGTGTGCATGTGGATGGGTATCTGTGTATGTGAAAAGGTTATGTGTGAGTGGTGTGTCTGAGTATGCATGGGTGTATCTCACATTTACTGAGCCCTCATTATATCTATGTACTTTATAAAGATTATCCTTGAGATTGATAGTATTCCAGTTTTATACATGGAGAAACTGAGGTTTGGAGAGATGAAGTGACTTCCTTTTCCTGAAGGGTCACATAGCTAATAAGTGGCAGATCTTTCTCCTCGCTTCTGTGGGATATTCCTACACAGAGATCTGTGGGAGCCCAGAGCAGTCTTAGCATTGCAGGTACTTTTCTGAAACTCAACAGTTTCAGTCCTGATGTTATTATGGTTTCTTTGCCTTGGTCTCTAAAGGCAGTAAGAAGAAACTCAAGATTTCCTTCCAAGGTATAACCCTAAGGGAGGGCTGTCAAGCGAGCAGATACCCTCAATTAAAATGCTTCACTGAATTCCCATTGGAGGTTCAGCAGGCTAGTACTTCCAAGTGAACCCCACTGGGAGTGTGGGCAGAATTTTTTAGGTGAAGACTGATATTTTGGTTGTAGAATTATTCATTGCTGAGTCTCCTTTAGAGAAGATAAAAGAGAAGTTGCTAACGATGAGTGTAAATTTGGGGGATGTATAGTGACATGAAGATAAGAAGATGAATAAACACATGTTTGCAAACACACACACACTGTCCCCATATCTATCATATGGACTCCATTTAGGAACCTGGAAAACAGCATTTCTTTTCAGTTTCCCACTTTTCCTTGTTACTGATTTGTGGAAGCAGGACACAGGATTTCATAAATTGAGAAGATATTAGAGCTGAAGAACATTAGGACCCAGCCAGCCTAACCCTCTCTTTTAGCAGGTGTGGGTTAGGGGCCAAGGAAAGGCAGTGCTTTACCCAAGGTCACTGGGCACCTCATTGGCAGAGCTGGGAGCAGGATTTAGATCTCTTGATTCCCAGTCCATCCCTTTCCATTACATCATGGAGGGATGAGTCAGGCTTATCTCGTAAATAGGAGGCAGCTGGGTTCTGTCACCTTGGAGTCTTGTGTCACTGACCTCGTTGATTTTTCCTCTTGCCAGAGTCAAAGAGCTTTTGTTACTCATTAGTCTGCCCTGAAATAAGTGGAAATTGCTCCTAATGTCTTATCCTGGCAAGAAGGATGGGAGATATTCTGATTGCTAGAACCTCAGAGTTACAATGACAAGCTTCATTTGACTCTCTAGAGTGAGGCCCATAAGGAAATGGACTTTCCTAGAATCACATGGCAGTGAAATCAAATGGAATGCAAGTCTTCTGGCTCTAGGTTGAAAATACCTTGGCCACCCTCCCTGAGACAACTTATTATAAAGGAAAGAGTCAGACAAACTTGGGCTATTCCTAGTTTCTGCACTTATTAGTCTTAAGGCCTCAGGTGAATTATTTTCACCTCATAAACCTCAGTTTTCTGATCTGTAAAGTGGAAAGAATCCCTTTAGCAGTTTGAGATAGAGATAATGTATACAATGGGCTAGCAAGTGCTCAGTAAATGTTGGATTAGCTTCCCTTCTAAACTTCTTCAGCATACTTTTTAAAGAGTTTTTTAAAGAGTTTTTTTAAGTATAACTTAAAAAATATATAGTAAAACAACCTATCTTAAGTGTATATTTGATCAGTTTTAAAAAATAGTCACCCCTAGAAGTACACTTCTAGCCAGATAAAGAATACTTCCATAACCCCAGAAAGTTCCTTGACATTCGTTCATTCTTCCTCAGAAGCAACCATTAATATCATTTCTAGTGCCACAGATTAGTTTTGCTTTTCTAGTATTACATATAAATATCACAGTATATACCCTTTTGTGTCTGATTTCATTTACCCTGTTTTATCCATGTTGTTGTGTCTATCAATAGTTCATCCCTTCAGCATACTTTTAGTTTTCAATGTCCTGGTTAGCGTTAAACTGTGCCCAGAACCACCATGAAAACATGAGGGGTAGGCAGAAGAGACAAGATGGAAGATCAATGGATTGGGATTCAGAACATCTGGGTGCTAGTTTTGGCTCCATCAATACATAACCTTCGGGATGATCCGTTTTGGTCTTCATTTGAAAGATGAGATAATTGACCCAGCAGGGAAACCGACTTGTCCAAGGTCACTGTGTTAGCCAGTGAGAGCCAGAGATAGCTCCAGTTTACTCAATTCCTGGTCAGTGCATATCACTGAGATTTCCAGAAATGAATCTTTATGTAGACCAGTAACTTTCAAGAAGGACTGAATGCCTGGATTGAATGGGCAGTCTTCCTAAGTAAGGCCAGCAAATTCCTTAGCTTCATGTTTTAGTCCCTTTCTTCTAGCTAAGGATGCCTTGTTCTGCTACCACAGAAATTGGCAGCTGGAAATTGGCAGCCGTGGATTCTGAGAGTGTTTTAGTTGCAGGTAAAGAAATGGAATCTGGACATTTTGGGCATTCAAACACTGTAGCAATGCTCAGAGACCCCTATTTCTAGGGTGTAAATTGTACCTAAGGAAAGAAAGCTCTCTGCGCAAGCACTAGGTATGTCTAGAACTAGACCTGCTGGAAAGGCAGTGCACACAGAATTGGCCAATGTGTCTTGTGCTGGTTTAATCTGTGCTTTGATATCTTTGTGCCATTTTTGTCTTCAAATGTCTGGTTTCCCTGGAGAATCTGAAATGACTCATTTAGTTCTTATAAATCCCCCTGGAATGACTTTCATTCCCAGTCATTTCAGATTTAGCTCACCATTTAGACAGAATGCCCAGGCTCTGAAAGATGCCTGAGCTCCAGAGAATGAAAACTCTTCAGAAGAAAGCTGCTGGAAAAGAATCCCTCCCACTTCTGCCAGCTTTAAGTCCCTGCTGGAGCAGAGTAGGGAACTCTATCATTCTATACAGCGGACAGTGTAAGGTTTCAACCTGGAATGGCTCCAGTTCTCTTTAGATTTCTAGTCAGCAGCCCAAGGACTTAGCCTCGCAACTTTACCTGAGGAAGGGAGTGGGAGGCATCTCTTATTACTCATCTAGTAAAATGCCATTACAGTGCACCTTTGTCCTGAGCACAGGCCAAGTCCCCAGCTAAAGACCTTGCAGGGAAGGGCCAACTCTTGAGTCTGCCCTAGGCCTAGCCAAGGGTGGCATCCACCCAGCCAAGAGGTCTCTCCACTCATCCCTGGCACCAAGCCTCTGTATACAGGTAAGTATAGGTTATATAGGGATAAGCACGGACCACCTTAAATTACAGCTCCATGGCTATGGGCTCCAGAGCTGAGAGACTTAAAAAACGTGCCAATCTATAACCCTGTGGGCAATGTGTACTGGTTAATCTTTAAGTAAAACACTAAAAAAAGAAAAAGAAAGAAAGAAAAGGTAGTATTTACATAGTCTATGTAGTTACTATTTGTTAAACATTATACTAAGCACTGGATGACTATGAGACCACAGAACAGAGAACAGCATAGACTTTAGAATAAGACTTGAAAGTCTGACCCCCAAACTGACGTTTATTTCCTCCTCTGTAAATGGGAGCTAATGGAATTATGGGGATTAAATGAGAAAATGTGACTCAGGAGAGTGCCTAGCACACAATAATAATCACAATAATAGGCAACATTTAGTGAATGCTTCCTGTGTACCACACAGTTTCTAACTCATTCAACAACTTTATAAGGAAGGTCTACATTTATTAGTTTTAAGGCCTATGGTGTATATTTTACAGAAGAAAAAAACAGATCCTGAGATGTTAACTAATTTGCCCCAAATCACACAGCTTAAGTGGCATAGTGGGATTTGAAAGCATTGTATCATAGGGATTGAGAGAAAACGATGGAACCAAACAGCCTGGGTTAAATGCTTCATAACCGTTATAATATATAACATAACATTTATATTACATATGACACACATATATAATATACGTAAATATAATATTTATGAGTTTTAATAGTTCAAAATACACTAGTAATTTTTATTATTTGCTATTTATATATTGTCCCTCATTTAATTCTCTAAGTATGTGTATTAAACAGGAATTATCCCCATTTACTTTGAGGAAACAGATTTGGGTGGCAACAGAGCCCTCTTTACCCAGATATATCCTGTGACCCACCCAGTGTTAGCTCCCTGGTAGAGCTGGAGTCCTAAAAAAGTTACACTTAGCTGGTTTAGTTTCCTCCTGCTAAGGAGGTCCTTCTAACCTTCCCCTTTGCTAGAATCCCACCTACCTTACCCACAGTCTATCATTTCTATTTTAATTACACAAATTAACACATACATTCCTGTTGTAAAAGACTTGAATATATAAGCAAATATAGTTCTTATTGGAGTTTTACATTGTGACCATTTATCCACTCTTTAAACAATGCTGCAATAACGTAACAGTATATATATACATCTTGTAAAAATATATTTAAGAGGGCTCCTAAAAAAGGAATTTCTATTGAAATATTTTAATTTTTTCTAAGTTTTTATTTTAAGTAATCTCTACACCTAAAGTGGGGCCTGAATTCATGACCCTGAGATTAAGAGTTACATGCTCTTCTGAATGAGCCAGCCAGGTACCCCGCTGTTGAAATATTTATTTTTTTTTAATTTTTTTTTTTAACGTTTATTTATTTTTGAGACAGGGAGAGACAGCATGAATGGGGGAGGGTCAGAGAGAGAGGGAGACACAGAATCCAAAACAGGCTCCAGGCTCCAAGCTGTCAGCACAGAGCCCGACGCGGGGCTCAAACTCACGGACCGCGAGATCATGACCTGAGCCGAAGTCGGACGCTTAACCGACTGAGCCACCCAGGCGCCCCTGAAATATTTAAAGTATTTATAGATCCCATCAAATTGTCCTCCAAAAGCTTTACTAATTTATTATCCCTTTAAGTGTGATTGTGCCTGTTCTTCATCCTCACCAGTACTGGTCATTATAAATACTTTTAATTTTTGTCAATAGAAATAGCTAATAACCACTTTAACTTCTTTATGTTTCAATTGGGTTGTTTGCTTTTTCTCACTGATTTCTAGGTACTTTTTACTTGTGCAGATGGTATTCTGTTACATATGTTACAAATAGGTAATGTCTCCTTTATCATTAAAGGTTCAACTCAACTAACTCCCTTGAGATTCTTGCTGACAGCTGCAGTCCACACTGCTCCCTCTGATGACTCAGCATTGAGCAGACATGCACCCCAAAGAGATTCATCTCTCTCTATATGCCCAGTCATCCCATTCTAATTGGATTTTATTGTTCTTTAAACTCGTATTCCTCCTGTCTTCTACCCTCTTCTCTTTCGTCCTCAGTCACCAACAAAGACTCAAAGTAGTTTTAGGGCCTACAATACTTCAGATTTGTGCTTCCAATATATAGATGCTCAAGAAATGTTAACTGATGATGAGAGCATATGCCCCTTTGCATTCCAGCTTCTGTGGCAAGAGTCACTCTTCTAACTCCCTTCCCACTTCCAAATGCCTCATAGGGCTAGGCAGAAAGTAATAGAATGGGTAATGTAGTTTCATGGAAGGAAATGAAAATCAATGGCAACTGTTAACAACTGGAGAACATAACCACCTAAAAGAAGCATCCATATTCAGCTCCAGCAAATTACTGTCAAGTAGGAATATAAGCTCCATGTTGATAGCTTCTCCAGTTTTTAAAATCTGAAAATCTGTATTTTATGTTAAATGTGCCTTTTAAATGTCAGGCCAACATTGTGTGTTTCCTGGGCTGGAAGCATGCTGAGGTCAGACTGTATCTGTCTGCACATAAGAGGCACTCGATGTTTATTTTCCCATTTGTTTTCTTCCTTCCTTAGACTGAATGAAACGTCCAGAACAACTAATGAAAGATAAAGGCACTTATATAATGGCCAGTAATTAGTTGTTCTAATGCTGTTTTATTTATTTCTATCTCTCAAACCAGACTAAGAAACATGAAAGAAGAGATCCTATTATTTATCACATCAGATCATATTATTCATTCACACAGTACCTGGCACCTGGGAAGGTCTCAGAAAAACTTGCTGTGTTGAACCAATTACTCAATAAATGAAGACCTGATTAGGTAATCAGTTTACATTTAGATTGTGAATTTACTTTTAAAATTAAACATCCATGTAATCGGCTTGGTACCTGGCACACTGACCCAAGATGTAAGGTAAGAGAGCATCCCTTAACCCAACTCTTTGTTTTACTTGGCAAATATCAGTTGACATTTAATATCGGTGTAACATGGTAGGTGAGGATGTGTGGGATTGCACAATGAAAATATGACAGCTCTTTACAGCAGTCATGTCCAAACCCATGGCTGTCTGGCTCTCAAAGTCAGTCTTGGCCAGACAATCCCCATGTTTTACGCCTCTCGGCCCAAACTTCCACTGTTCAGGACTTCTTCCTCCTATGATCTCTCTGGGCTCGTTTCTTCAGGGACATCCTCTGCGGATAGGTGGTTTGGGGTCTCAGTGGTGAGCACTGCCTTGCTCTTTCCTCCTCTGCAGCTCCTCCCGCCGCCTTGCCTGATGTTCACTCATGCAGTCCCTGAAGGCCTGTACCTGTGGCTGACACTGTCGCCAGTCCTGGTGTTGGGCCATGCACTCCTGTACTGCATAGTGGGAAGCAGCACAACCAGAGCGGGAAATCAGCTGGTCCAGCGGATCCTCTTCCTCATCCTCCTTCTTCACCTGTCGGGCCCAAGCATGGCCTTGAGTTGACATCTTTGAGAGTCTCTGGAATAATGGAGGGAAAGTTAGAGTAGGAATGTGATTATGAGGTTCCATTACTATCAATAACATTGACCAAACTGCACTGTTATAGCCTATCCGTGCATCTGTCTCCCCTTGCAGAGTGTAAGCTTATTTGAGAACAGATATTGGGCCTGATTCATTGGTGCCATCAGTACTAGGCCTGGCAAGAGAGCAGATCTGTAAAACGGTTTGAACTCAATAGAATGACATAAAGTATATGAGAAAGTTTAGCACAGCACTAAATAAGCTTGAATGGATTTTGCTAACAGAATTTGAATTAGGTGAAATGTCACCTTTTTGCAGCAGATGTCTCCCCAAAAGAATGAATCTGTCCTTTCCTCCTATTAGCCTTTTCCTATGGCTGGAAAAGAACATAGTTTAACACTTGGGAGATTACCCAAATATGGGTAGCGTTTGACATACAGGAGGAATGGAGAGTTCAGTTTAGCTGTAGCATAGAGTGTGCATGGGCGCATAAGTCTGTGAGATGAGAGTACTTAATGTGAGGTAGATTTGCCCAGACTGTCTTCCCAAGATCATCTGCCTCAGAGCACCCAGCAGAAAGCAGCCTACAGAAGGAACTTGAGAAAGCTTTGAAGGGAAATAACCTCAGCCTTTGAACAAATTTCACCATGACAGGCTTTAAAGGAACTAGCACTCTTCAATGCCTTTCCTGTTTCTCTGATTCATTCAACAAATGATTATTGAGTACCTATCACGTACCAGGTACAACGCAAGAATTGAGGATACAGGAGTGACCAAGACAGATGTAGTTCCTGCCTTATTGGAATTTACCTTTCAGTGCCTTTCCTGTGTCTCTGATTCATTCAACAAATGATCAATGAGAACCTATCATGTACCAGGCACTATGCTAGAGTTGAGGATACAGGAGTGACCAAGATGGATATAGTTCCTGCCTTAATGGAGTTTACAATCTAGACAATAAACAGGTTACTACACAGTGTGTACAGATAGCTAAGATTGGGAACACACTAGAGGAACACCTAATCCAGACATGGCAGGAACAGGCTGAGTAGGCTTCCTGGAAGAAGTGATTTCTAAACTGAGACTTGAAAGATGAATAGGAGTTAGCCAAGGATGGGGAGAAATAATACGGGTAGTCAATGGAAGAGCAGGGTCAGGGGTTGAGACAGAATTTGACACAGGAGAGGAACTCAAAGTTCTGTATGACTAGGGAATAGCAAATGAAATCGCCACTATGAGAAAATATCTGATCATAGCAAGGTCTTGTTGGCCACGTTAAGCCAACATAGCCTACCCAAAACTCATTTGCTTTGGAGGCAGTATAACTTAAGGAAGGAGGTGGGTAATAGGTTTTGAAGAGACTAAGATTGGAAACCTAGCTTTGTTACTGACTCACTGGGTGACCTTAAGAAAATCACTTCATAATCTCTCTTGAAAAAGAGTTCACATCTACCTCACAAGACTGTTGAAGACTAAATGACATAATGCACATAAGCCTGGCATGTCCAAAGACTTCAATAAATAAGTTTTTATTACTGTACGGAAAAAGTGCCCTGGATTCTAAGCCAAGAGAACTAGGTTCGAATCCTGACACCACGTTTTACCATACAATCTTCTTAGCTTCCTCCTTAATAATACTGAACTCCTACAACTAATATAAGGATTAATATGATAATGGACGAGAAATGCATGCGCGACAACAGGGCTCACAGTAAATGCAACGGTACTCTTTCCCCACCACATCCTGGCTTCAGTCTTCCCTGAAGGAAAAAGAGGAAGACCCATGGTTGGAGATCAGGGCAAGCAAATGGTCGGCAGCGGGATGGCTGAGACTGGCCTGGACTAGGAAGTCATAGGAAAGCAGAGAAATTCATGTGTCTAAGGCACCTGCAGCTTCCACTTTAAAGTCTCCCACTTTAAGAAGACTCAAGCGCGAGCGCGGCAGCCAACCGCAGCCCCGCTGTGCCGGCTAAGCCTTATAGTGCAAGGACGCGGTACAGAGTGCTCACCGAGCAACAGGTGGAACACGAGAATTTGGACGCGCGTTCCTGCACGTCGCCGTCCGTCTTGTAGGCAGTTGTAACTCTCCCGACACTCCGACCGGAAACCAGCCTGTAAAGGAGCTTGAGAGCGGAAGTGGGGAAGAGGGACCCGCCGCGCATAATCATTGGCGGCCTCTCAGTAGAGATTCCGCCCTCCAATCTCGTCGCAGCCCCTTCTGGGACCCACTTCCGGCGAAGAGCGGAAGAGGCGGGCAGGTGGAGGCGGGGTTAAGATGGCGGCGCCTTTGAGGATTCAGAGCGACTGGGCCCAAGCCCTCAGGTGAACAAAGGCCCAGGCCCGGGACGGAGGAGGCGGGTAACGCATGTTGTCTTTGCGTTAAGGAGCGCTGTACCCAGTCCAGGATAGGGATTACCTCATCGGTTCTTAAGGGATCCCTGGGTGTAGAAAAAGAAGTCACACGTGGTCATAGGTTTTCATTCTCAGAAGAGCTGTCCTGAGGCCAAGGCAACACGTACGTGCTGTGTGATCCCAGCACCAGGATTAGGATCAATGAGTGGACAAAGACAGGCAAACTGGGAGGCAGGGAAACTCTTAGCCAAGTAGTCCTAGTCATTTAGCAAATATTTACTGTATTTGCAAAAGTCCTAGTACTCAACCACCTACCTCCACATTGTCTTTGAGTGTATGATGGAATCCTTGTATTCTCAGACCCCCAGTGCTATGTTAGACATATTGGGCAGTTCTATTCAGGAAACAGTGTAACAACCACTATGTCCAGACCCTGTGAGTGTAGTGGAGTTTTAAACAGTGGTTCCTTCCTTCAAGAAGCTGATAGCTTAATTGGTAATGCACAGCAAACCATTCATTCAATATCTATTTATTCATGGTATACTGTGCAAGTTATTACTGCGTGCACCATGATGAGTACAGCAGTGCCATGAATGGCAACTGTTACTACTAAGGGTTTTTCAAATTGGAACAGTGGTGAAGATGAATAAAACATAGGTTTTTGCATTTAAGAAACTTACACTTTACTATGTGGACTAAATTACTTACTACAACACAGAATGTGTGACAAGTAATAAAGGAAGAACACTAACCTTTACTGAGGGCCAATCAGGAGAGAATGCAGGAGAGGAATAAAGAAGTAACTTGCTTAGGATTTTGCAGCCAGTAAGTGACAGAGAGTTACTTAGTATCAACCTAGATTTTTCTGTCTCAAAAGTGTAAGTCTTTTTCATTATATCCTAAAAGTGTTAAGAGTGATGAGGTAAGGATTTGGATGATTGGAGAGGAGCATTCTAAAACATGTAAAAAGTCAGTGACCTGTTAGAATGCAGACATTGTGTACTAGTCCCTTGTTTCAATTCGTTTTCCAGATAGCTAGGTGACCTTGAGCAAGTCACTTTTTCCTGAGCTTTAGGGTTTTTTTTTTTTAAGTCAGTTTTCTTAATAAATGTTTATTTATTTTTATTTTTTAATATGAAATTTATTGTCAAACTGGTTTCCATACAACACCCAGTGCTCATCCCAACAGGTGCCCTCCTCAATGCCAATCACCCACTTTCCCCTCCCTCCCACCCCCCATCAACCCTCAGTTTATTCTCAGTTTTTAAGAGTCTGTTATGGTTTGGCTCCCCCCTCTCTAACTTTTTTTTTTCCTTCTCCTCCCCCCAAAATGTTTTATTTCTTTTGAAAGAGAGAGAGAAAGAGAGAGAGAGAGAGAGCACACACAAGTGGGAGAGGGGCAGAGAGAGAGAATTCCAAGCAGGTTCCGTGCTGTCAGCACAGAGCCCATTGCCGGACTTGAACCCATGAACCGTGAGATTATGACCTCAGCTGAAATCAGTAATCAGATGCTCAACCGACTGAGCCACCCAGGTGCCCCTATAAAAATTTTTAAAGCTTATTTTGAGACAGAGAGACAGAGCAAGGGAGGGGCAGAGAGGGAGAGAGAGAATCCCAAGCAGGCTCTGCTCTGTTAGCATGGAGCAGGACGTGGAGCTCAATTCTAGGAACTGGGAAATCATGACCCAAGCTGAAAGCAAGAGTCAAGATGTTTATTATTATTTTTTTAATGTTTATTTATTTTTGAGAGACTCAGAGAGAGAGAGTGTGAGTGGGGGAGGGGCAGAGACAGAGGGAAACAAAGAATCCAAACCGGGCTTCAGGCTCTGAGCTGTCAGCACAGACTCTGACGTGGGGCCTGAACCCACAACTGCGAGATTATGACCTGAGCTGAAGTTGGATGCTCAACCCACTGAGCCATCCAGGCGCCCCAAGAGTCAGATGTTTAAATGACTGAGCCATCTAGGTGCCCCTGAGCTTCAGGTTTTTTGTTTGTTTGTTTTTAATCTTTAACATGGGAATAATAAAAGGTATTTTGTTAAATTGTGAGGATTAATTACACTGTTTGCAAAGTGTCTGGCACAGGGCTTGGTTTCCAGTAATCCCAATAAATATCTACATATAAAGTATTTTTTTAATTTTATTTTTTATTTTTTTAAATTTACATCCAAATTAGTTAGCATATAGTAAAACAATGATTTCAGGAGTAGATTCCTTAATGCCCCTTACTCATTTAGCCCATCCCCCCTCCCACAACCCCTCCAGCAACTGTCAGTTTGTTCTCCATATTTATGAATCTCTTCTGTTTTCTCCCCCTCCCTGTTTTTATTTTTGTTTCCCTTCCCTTATGTTCATCTGTTTTGTCTCTTAAAGTCCTCATATGAGTGAAGTCATATGATTTTTGTCTTTCTCTGACTAATTTCACTTAGCATAATACCCTCCAGTTCCATCCACGTAGTTGCAAATGGCAAGATTTCATTCTTTTTGATTGCCGAGTAGTACTCCATTGTGTGTGTGTGTGTGTGTGTGTGTGTATGTATATATATATATATGTATATATATATATATATACATATATATATATATATATATATACCACATTTTCTTTATCCATTCATCCGTTGATGGACATTTGGGCTCTCCATATTTTGGCTCTTGTTGATAGTGCTGCTATAAACATTGGGGTGCATGTGTCCCTTCGAAACAGCACACCTGTATCCCATGGATAAATGCCTAGTAGTGCAATTGCTGGGTCATAGGTTAGTTCTATTTTTAGTTTTTTGAGGAACCTCCATACTGTTTTCCAGAGTGGCTGTACCAGCTTGCATTGCCACCAACAATGCAAAAGAGATCCTCTTTCTCCACATCCTTGCCAACATCTGTTGTTGCCTGAGTTGTTAATGTTAGCCATTCTGACAGGGGTGAGGTGGTATCTCGTTGTGGTTTTGATTTGTATTTCCCTGATGCTGAGTGATGTGGAGCATTTTTTCATGTGTCGGTTGGCCATCTGGATGTCTTCCTTGGAGAAGTGTCTATTCATGTCTTTTGCCCATTTCTTCACTGGATTATTTGGGTTTGAGATGTTAAGTTTGATAAGTTCCCTATAGATTTTGGATACTAACCCTTTATCTGATATGTCATTTGCAAATATCTTCTCCCATTCTGTTGGTTGCCTTTTAGTTTTGCTGATTGTTTCCTTCGCTGTGCAGAAGCTTTTTATTTTGATGAGGTCCCAGTAGTTCAGTTTTGAAAGTATTCTTGATTTTTCAAAGCTGTCAGCTGTATGGATAGTGAACTCCCTATTGATGAAATATTTGAGTATTCATTTAACCCGTAGATATCTATGCATTAAGTGCTTAATCCATGAATATTTCTTCAGTAAATAAAGTTTGTCTTAGAATAATCTATGCCTGGATGAGATGTTATACTGGATCATACCTCAGTACTATGTCCAAACTGAAAATTATATGATCTTCTTTCCCCCTTGCACCAGTGGCATCCTTTTCAGCATTGAATGAGCCTAATTAATCTTTTGTTTCTCTTCATAGGAAGGATGAAGGGGAAGCCTGGCTGAGTTGTCACCCCCCAGGTAATGTCCATATGCCCAAAACTATATGCCTTCCCTTTAGAGAAAGGGGATTTACTACCCCTAGAAGAGAGCTTCATACTTTCTCTTGACCCAAACTCCTTGCATAATGCTCATAGTCTTCAAATGTTCTTGACCATTCACACCAACTCCTCCATTTCAGGGGAAGGCCTTAAGATTAGTTTTCCATTTGGAGGCCACAGACTTACTCAGGGAGTGATTAAGTCCCTTAGCTATATATTATTGTATTCTAAGCAGTTCTGTAGTTTCATTTGTGATTTCCTGATGATGATTCCTAGATGTATGGCTCCAGCCCTGAACTCTCTTTAAGTTCAAGCAGAAATTGAACAATTATCTGCTAGACATTAATGCTTGAAGCTCTCACTGTTCTCTTGATTTTATCAAATCTAAAACCAAGCTGAGCACTTCTCTTGTCAAACAGACTTTCTTTCTTGATTTTCAAATTTAAGTTACCACCATTCTAGGCATCAGAATGAAAAACCTAGTCACTTTACCATGTCACGTCCAGATAGCTCCCAAATCCTATCAGTTATTTCTTTGAATGACACTTCTGTGTTAGTCTTATCCATTTGTTTGTAGTTATTGTGGTACTATTAAAAAAAAATCAAACTTTTTAATAAATTTGTGAGTTTTGTTTTACTGATTATCCTTAACCTCAGATACCTTTGATTCTTTATATAACTATATTCTATTTCTCTGAGAAATAGAATTTTAAACAGTCTTTTGAGGAAAATGATGCTGTATGGAAGATAGTAGCTAGGTCTCATAGTCAAGGATTTTGTTTTTAAAGATGAGAACTAATTGTAGAGCAATTAAAATACAGGTTATATGTAGAGGAGAGAAGGGCTAACTGAAAAGCTAGTGTCTTAAAGGAGAGAGAGATTCAATTAACTCTAAAAGACTAAGATGAAAGAAGGTGAGGGTAAGTGCAGATGTAGATAAATGCATTGGTGTGGACATAGACATTTAAAAGTGTCTTCCTTCCTCCTTTTCTTACCCTTCCTTCCTTCCTTCCTTCCTCTTTCCTTCCTTCCTCACTCCTTCCTGTAAGCTCTATGCCTTAATGTGGGGCTTGGCTTAAACTCATGACCTTGAGATCAAGATTCCTATGTTCTACTGACTGAACCAATTCTATTTTATAAACAGAAAACCAAGACTGAGATCATTTCAGTGACTACAGATGTAGAAAGGTCATTTTGAGGGTGTTGACAGAAGATTGGTTAAAATGATACACTCTGTGGACCAGGCATCATGGGGCAGTGGGTGAAGCCAGGAGGGAATTGTGGAGGTGGACAAAAAGCACAGTTCCCTTGATCCTATTTTTGTGGCTTCTTTCTGAACTAGCACTTCACACCACTTTCCTTCCCAAAGCTTCTTTGCTAGATTTTCTCTATTCCAGACCTTTATCCCAGATTGTAAGTTCCTCCATTAATATCCTTCAACTACCTTTTTATGACTGTTTTAACCAAACTGGTATTATTTTGTTGTGTTTTGTTTTTTTGTTTTTTTAATTTATTTTTTTCCAAACTAGTATTTTAAAAAAATTTTTTTAATGTCTATTTATTTTTGAGAGAGAGAGAGAGACAGAGTGTGTGCAGGGGAGGGGCAGAGAGAGAGGAAGGCACAGAATCCGAAACAGGTTCCAGGCTCTGAGCTGCTAGCACAGAGCCCGATGCAAGGCTCGAACCCACAAACTAGGAGATCGTGACCTGAGCTGAAGTCAGAGGCTTAACCAACTGAGCCACCCAGGTGCCCCAAACTGGTAATTTTTTTAATGTTA
This sequence comes from Panthera leo, assembly GCF_018350215.1. Taxonomy (NCBI): domain Eukaryota; kingdom Metazoa; phylum Chordata; class Mammalia; order Carnivora; family Felidae; genus Panthera; species Panthera leo. The sequence continues at coordinate 57,751,122 of NC_056688.1, read as the reverse complement.
ATGGCAAAGAAACTTATTTAAAGCATTTTTTGTTTTTAATATTTATTTATTTTTGAGAGAGAGTGAGAGAAACAGAGCATGAGTGGGGGAGAGGCAGAAAGAGAGGGAGACACAGAATCCAAAGTAGGCTTCAGGCTCTGAGCTGTCAGCACGGAACCCCCGTGGGGCTCAGACTCATGACCCACGAGACCATGACCCGAGCCGAATTCGGATGCTTAATAACTGAGTTACCCTGGCACCCCACCAAACTGGTATTTCAAAACAATTTTTGAAAAATTATATATAGAGCGTGGGGAGGGGGGGGATAGAGGGAGAGGGGAAGAGAGACAGAGAATATCCTAAGCAGGCTCCATGTTCAGTGTGGAGCCTGATGTTGGGCTTGATCTCACAATCTTGACTCCATGACCTAACCAACTAAGCCACCCAGGTGTCCCTAACCAAACTGTTATATTAATTGATGCCTCCTCCCTATCTTGTTCTTTCTAATTTTCTTTTTTTTTTTTTTTTTTTTTTTTAATTTTTTTTTTCAACGTTTATTTATTTTTGGGACAGAGAGAGACAGAGCATGAACGGGGGAGGGACAGAGAGAGAGGGAGACACAGAATCGGAAACAGGCTCCAGGCTCCGAGCCATCAGCCCAGAGCCTGACGCGGGGCTCGAACTCACGGACCGTGAGATCGTGACCTGGCTGAAGTCGGACGCTTAACCGACTGCGCCACCCAGGCGCCCCTTTTCTAATTTTCTTTTATTCTTGACATGCTCCTCCCTGACTTGGTTTTCTTTCCCTTATATTCTGCCTAGCCCTATCTTTCTATCCTCTGTCTAGGTGTAATCTTCCAAGGTTCTACTTAAATCCCACCCTCTCTAGGAAGCACTCCTACTCTGTGTGAATCCTTGATGTTTTCTACTCCCCTCTTACTCCTAGAATTGCAGTTTAGTGCAATAATTATTTACTGAATAATTTGTAGACCCTGATCATTTCTGAACTCAAGGACTTTATAGTCTAATAGGGAGGTCAGACATATAAAGTGTATTATGGGCTCTTACAGAAGTGTATATATAAAGTGCAGAAGAAGAATAGAAGAGAATGTTTTTAACTCCATTCTACCATCTGCTTATGTTTATGTGTAGGATGTCTTATTTAGCCCTCATCACTGCAAAAACAGTGGTCTACTTAGGCAAATTTTCTAGGTTACTGAAGCTTAATTCTTTGCTATGTATTATATATATCTATATATCTACATATATATATATATGTAGATATATATATATATATATAGATATATAGATATATATATATACACTGTAGATAAATACATCTGTGCATGTTGGTCTTTATCTTTCATTCTGAAAGAATTCCATTTCACAGTCTGTAAAACTGAATTTGAGATCACTCTAGTAGTTTTCTTACAAATGCTGTATCACATCTCTAAATCTTTGTCCTAGGTTTTAGCTCGTGAGTGTACTCCCTCCCAAATTAGGTTCACTTAGGACAGTGCTCTTTCCACTTCACGTCACTTTAACACAAGTACCTTCTATTCTTCCATGAGCCAATTTCCTACCATAAGTACAAATGCCTGAATTGGGTCTTCAAGGAGAACAATGTTGAGTTCTTATTATTTTCTTGAGACATGCTTCTTTTGTGCTATGTAGGGAAACCAACTTTGTATGGTAGCCTGACTTGTCAAGGAATTGGCCTCGATGGCATCCCAGAAGTTACAGCTTCAGAAGGATTTATTGTGAATGAAATAAATAAGGTAGGTTTTTATGTCTTCTAGATGACACCGAGTCCAAAACTGGGTAGTACCTATATATCTACTGTAAATATTTATACTGTTATTTGTATATCTGTGTTATCTTTACTTGTATAATAATCACAGTTTTTACGCCTTTGAATGTCAAAAGTTTTTTTTTTTCTTTTGTAGTTACATATACTTTTAGATACTTTTAGTTACGTATACTTATTCTTACTTCCCTTATATCAGCGCTATTCAGTAGGTAAAATAATGTAAACCCCATATGTAATTTAAAACTTTCTAGGAACCACATAAAAAAGGTAAAAAGAAACAGGTGAAATTAATTTTAATAATATATTTTATTTAACCCAGTAGATCTAAAATATTATTTGAACTTATGATTAATATTAAGAAATTGTTAATGAGATATTATACATTCTGTTTTTCTTACTGAGTTCTTGAGATCCTGTGTATACTTTACATTTACCACACATCTCAATTCAGACTCTATAATTTTTTATTGAAAATACTTGATAAATGTATTTAGGTTCTATAAAATTTACAGGTGAGAACACAGATTCACAAACCCAAGTAGTTCAAATATACTTAAAAAGTTTTCCAAAAACTGAGTCAAGTATTAGTTTTTAAATTAAATTTTAAATAAAATAAAAATGCAGCTCTTCATTTGCACTGGCCGTATTTCAAATGCTCAGTAACCTCATGTGGCCAGTATCTACCATATTGGACAGCATAGCCTTTATCTGGCTAGGCCTTGATGAAGACCTACGTTAATAGTACTTAATAGTTTTTCTCATTGGTCTTTGAAGTGAGTAGATGGCCAAACTAAGTACAGTAAAACCTTGGATTGCGAGTAACCTTTTCTGTGAGTATTCTGCAAGATGATTAATCATTTCTAATAAATTTTAACTTGTTAAACTAGCAATGTCTTGCAATACGAGTAGAATATGACGCCTAATATCACATAATCACAACTGAGCCAATGGTTCTTAAAATTTGCCTTGATAAATGAATGCTTTGGATTAAAAGCATGTTTCTGTAATGAGTTATGCTTGGGGTTTTACTGTATTGCAGAACCTAAGATCTGACTTTCCTTACTCATTCTGATGGCTGTAGTCAGTATGCTCTGGTGGGTAACCTGATTCCCAAAGGGGAAACCAGCCTTTCTTTTAATGTGTAATTAAATGGAGATGATATTCTACCTATAGGCTGGTTAATGGGGAGGGAGACTGCATATGAATGAAACTATAAAATATTACAAAAGTGAGTTTTTGCTTATCATAACAATCCCGTGGGATTGATATTTTAAATTCCCATTTTGCACATAAGCAAACAGATTGAGAGGTTAATTAACCCTAGTAATCAAATCTAGTTAGACTGTATGCCAGAATTGAAACCAGTTCTATAAACTTCCAAATACGAACACCAGCTTGCAAGCCTACATTTTTCCCAGGTGTTTTGCCAGCCACAGCGTCAGTTCTGATTTCCTTTCTTCCCTTCATACGTAGGCCCTGATACAATCCTTATCTCTTCCAACCTCATTGCTAATTTTTGCCAGTGTACCTGCTAGGTAAGACAGTAAGTGGTTATAGTTGAACATTCATTTGTTTCCTAATTGCCCTGAGTCACTTTGCAGTCAACTTTTGCAGTTGCTACATCATTCTATTAAACAGTAGATTATGCTTAAATACATAATCCTGGAGTATAAAAAAGTTTGACTTTGAATTTTATCTTAGCATGGAATGCTCACACTCTTCCCCCAAACCTTGCCCTGAATTTTATGTTTTGATATCCTGCAGCTTTTCATTAAAATATTTTCATTAACAGCATGATTTTCTACTGCTGATATTGGAAGGTAGCTTAACATTTCTTTTCCTCCATAGTTTGTTTATGGATTAAAGGCTGAATTGCTTGATTGATAAGTGAGAGAATACCACTGATTGGTGAAATCTTTCATATAATTAGTCTCAAAGAAGTGAAGTCTTCTGAGAGCAAACCCAGTTCTTACAGATGCCTGAACACTGAGTTCATGGAGTTCCTTGAATCCTTGCTGATAGGAATGTTTAAACCAGGAGAGTTTAGCTGACGCTTTAATTTTGGATACAGGAGGCAATTCCAAATCCAGGTCAGCTCTCTTGCTGCCGTATGGGCTTTGTCATGTGGTTAGAAGCAAAAACTAATTTAATGAAAAACCTGCGGGCAACCACATATGGATATGCTGGCTAAGAAAGTGCTGTTTGTATAGGTAGGTATTCTGATGGTGTTTTTAAAGGAGTAGAATACTTGTAATAAGAGTATTTTGATTTTTAGTGATGAGAATATTATAATTTTGAAACTTTTTAAGAAAATATTTTATTTTTCATCCCTTCTATTTTAATTTTTTGTTTTTACTTGAGAGAGAGAGAGAGAGGGTGCACAAGCAGGGGAGAGGGACAGAGAGAGAGAGAGAGAGCAAGAATCTTAAGCAGGCTCCACATGCAGCACAGAGTCTGATGCGGGGCTTGATCCCACGACCCTGGGATCATGCCCTGAGCTGAAATCAAGAGTTGGGCTTTCAACCGAATGAGCCCCCCAGGCACCCCTGAAACTCTTCTTTCTAATGAACTGTGAGGACCTGTGTTTGTTGTATATAGATTAACCTTAGAAAAAGGTTTGGAAAATCTTGATTTTTGAAGACATTTTCATTGTTCAGCAGAATTTCCAGAAACTTTGAAGTACTGCTGCAAAAGCGATAACAGGTTAGGAACCATTGGGTGAGTGTGGCTCCTCAGCTTCCCTGTAGGAGATACACACTTAGATGGTGGTGCTGGTATTCTGGCAGTTAGAATAAAGGGCTGTCCTATTTGCAAGAATCCTTGAAACGTTTACCAAGCCTTTTATACCTGTATACATGCTACCTTGAAATCTTAAATGGTTACAAAGGCTGCCTTTGCAAGTTATGTCACCTGGATCTAACATCTAGTTCTAGGTGCGGTTTCCCACTATGTCACCAGTTTTCTTGCTACAACAGCTGAAAGATATGTGGTAATGACTAAGCAAAAATACATGGGGAATTAATACAGCTATGGGGCGATGAGCAGTCAGTGAACATGTGTAGTCAGTTTAAGTCCTAGGTAGGAATGAGCACTGAAGTCCTGACCAGGCATACACATTGTATAAGTATACCATAATTTGCTAATTTTCTCTGGTAACTATAGATATCAGTAGTCTAACATTTTATCTAAAAGTTCTTAAAGGCGGTAAGTTTATGTTTAGACTGATTGTTTAGGCCCTAGACTTGGAATCTGGTGCTGTTTCCTCCTGTTAATCCTGTTCCTTGCCCCATTGCTAATTGACAGTACTGGTATTAGATTTTCTCATAAAAATTAATGCCTTCATGTTTGTCATTTTTTTAAAGTGTTTTTAAGTGTTTATTTATTTTGAGAGAGAGAACACACACATGCCTGGGAGCAGGGGAGGGGCAGAGAGAGGGTGAGAGAGAATCCCCAGCAGGCTCTTATGCTGTCTTGTGTAGAGCCCCACGCGGGTATTGATCTCGTGAACCGTGAGATCATGACCTGAGCCAAAAGCAGGAGTCAGAAGCTTGAGTGACTGAGCCACCTAAACACCCCTCGTGTTTGTCATTTGTACTTACTGTTGGTTTGTCTTCTGTGGGAGTTTACTTCACCATAAAAAGATAATGGCATCTAAGCAATACAAAATTACATTGCACCCCTTTGCAGTATAAGGGCTGCTGATCTATAGGGGAGTGGTTGTGTTGTGAGCTGGGAAAGGGCAATAAGAGCGGGTACATTTAAAAGATGAAAATTTCCTATCATCCTGATGTTTTCTTTAAGAGGCTTTAATTTCACTGGAGTAACTTTATTGATGAATTTCATCTTTCCCTCTCTATTTAGAAAAGCATTCATATTTCTTGTCCGGAGGAAAACGCATCCTCGAAGTTTTTGGCACCATACACTACTTTTTCCAGAATTCATTCCAAGAGTGTAAGTATTTTGATAAAATGAGGAGAAAATAGGGGTGCCTGGGTGACTCAGTCAGTTGAGCGGCCGACTTCGGCTCAGGTCATGATCTCACGGTCTGTGAGTTCGAGCCCCGCGTCGGGCTCTGTGCTGACAGCTCAGAGCCTGTTTCGGATTCTGTGTCTCCCTCTCTCTGACCCTCCCCCGTTCATGCTCTGTCTCTCTCTGTCTCAAAAATAAATAAACGTAAAAAAAAAAAAAAGTTAAACAATGAGGAGAAAATATAATGGCATGTTGTTTTTTCATTTTATCTGCTTGAGTGCTTATAGACATCCATAATTAATGTGCCTTTCATTTACTGTGCATTGTTAAGATAACACAGCTGAAGTGTGATGTTTGGCAAAACCGGTATTTGGGTCCACATAGAATATGTACATAAATCCACTCACTGTTAATCTTAGAGAAAGGAATTGTCTGAAGTTTATTTATATATGTTTTAGCAGAGCTGCTTAGTGGTTTTTGGGTAATGCTGGTAACTGTGTTTGTATAATTTGTCACTGTTCATATTTCTGTCTCATTGCCGACAAGGCAGGGACATTTTCTCAAAATTCCAAGTACAGCATATTGAGGGATAGTTTTCAGAGGTCGTGGTGATAATGCTCTTTCTAACTACCATGGAAGCATAAATGAGAAATATGTGGATAAACTGATTATATTAAAACCTTCCATTTCTTATTTTAAAAATAGCTAGTTTTTACCCATATTATAAAACGAACATAGATTTAGTAATGAAAATTTAGGAAATGTAAAAAAGGTGAAAAATCACTCACATTCTACTACTTGAAGATAACTAATGCGAACTTTTGGTACAAAGCCTGTATTAATAATAATTTTAGTAGTAATAGCCAACATTTGCCTACTATGTGTCTGTACCATGCTAAGCTTTATGTATTATTTTACTTGATTCTCCCTGTCTTTTCTTTAAATACTTTATCAAAATAGGTTTTTACAGTATATGCTGTTTTATAACTTGCTTTATATTCCTTAATAATATGTTATGTACGTCATTGTACGTCACCTTTTTATATATTCTGTTAAGAACTGCATAGTATTCTGCTGTATGATTTTACCACAGTTTATTTTTTCCAATCTTACTGGACTTTCAGGTATCTTTGATTTCCTGATTTCATATTTTGATAGTATACTTAGAGCTAACCCTTTACTCACAAAGATAGGAAGAAATTAGAATACATTGGTAAAACAGACTTGTCGAGTCACAGGAAATGCAAATTATAAAGCTTTTGGTATGTTTTAACTGACTTCCACTTAACTAATTTATTGAGCTAACTGTTTCTCTGCATTTCCCATATAAAACATACTGACTGATGCTCACAGCATATTCACAATTTATGAGCTCGTTCCTGAGATCTGCATATTGTTGACACTACTGATTAAGTTGAATGCTTACCAAGGATCAGTTATAATTCCAGTTATATTGTTTCTGAAATTATGTTAATGAATTAAATATGTCCAACCAATGTAATCTAAGTGTGAAAACTTTGGAAACTAAGTTGATTGCATTATAAACACTTGATAAAGGAGAGGATTTTTAAAAAACTGCTGTAATGATATGTGTAAGCAAAATAAATGCAAAGTGTTAGGGAAAAGATTTTTTTTTTCTTTATAATTTATTTATTTTGAGAGCAAGAGAGAAGGGGGGGGGAGAGAGAGAGAGAGAGAGAGAGAGAGAGAGAGAGAGAGAGAGGAGAGAGGAGAGAGGAGAGAGGAGAGAGGAGAGACAGTGGATCCCAAGAAGTCTTCATGCTGTCAGCACAGAGCTCGACTCGGGGCTCAAACTCACAAACTGTGAGGTCATGACCTGAGCTGAGGTCGGATGCTTAACCCACTGAGCCACCCAGGCACCCTCTGTTTTTAGTTTTTTTTGAGGAACCTCAATACTGTTTTTCAGAGTGGCTGCACCACTTTTCGTCCCAGTCAGCGGTGCAAGAGGGTTGCCCTTTCTCCGCATCCTCTCCAGTACCTGTTGTTACTTGTGTTACAGATTTTAGCAATTCTGACAGGTGTGAGGTGGTATCTCATTGTGGTTTTGATTTGTATTTCCCTGATAATGAATGATGTTGAGGATAAGAGCTCTTATATTAAGGGTGTTGACCCTTTGCCATATATTTTTCAGATAGCTGCTTCTTATTATTGTTTATTTATGGTGTCTTTTGACATACAGATATTTAATATCTCTAGATAATAAAACCCAGCAACTTATTCCTTTATGGTAACACTTTTGGGGTCCTGCTTATGGTAGTCCATGATTTTTATATATTCACTTTGGGTGTAATGGTAAGCATAATGGGTAAGAGCACCGACTTTAGGGATAGACTCATTTGATTTGCTTCTTTGGCATTGAATGTTGGTTCTGCCACTTACTAACTGTGACCTTAGGCCAGGTACTTAACCTCTGTGTGCCACAGATGCTTTATTTGTAAAATAGGGGTAAAAGTAATATCTCATAGGGGTGTTATGAGGATTGAAACAGTTAGAATTCGGTCTGAAACATAGTAAGCACGATATAAGTGTTAAATACAATTATATAGTATTTTCTTTGAATGTTTTATTTTTTTACATTTCAAACTTTACTTTTGTTATTTAATTTAATTTTTTTTTTAAAGTAGGCTCCATGCCCAGCGTGGGGCTCGAACTCATGACCCTGAGATCAAGAGTTGCAGACTCTACCAATTGAGCCAGCCAGGTGCTCCTGTTACTTAGTTTAAAGTAGGGATCTAACTTAATTCTTTTTGAAGTGATTAGCATATCACAGCACTATAAAGTAATCCATCCTTTATCTCACTCGCTTGAATTGTCATATTTATCCAATATTTAGAATTATCCAATTCATCTGGGTTTTTTTGCCATGACTAAGAAATAGATCTTTAGCTTTAGACCCGGACCTACGTTTACATCCTGGCTCTGTTGTTTCACCTTGGCAATATTATTTATTCCCTTCTTAAACCCCAGATTTCTCAGCTGAAAAATACAAATAATACCTATCTTAGAGATTTTTGAGCATAGTAGATTTGGGTAGTGTCTGTTACATGTCTGGTACATAATAGCTATTCAGTAATGTTAGTTCCCTTTCCTCTTTAACAAAAGTTTGGAGAAAGGAGACAGTTGGTATGACCTATAATCGACTCTTCAATGTTCTCTCACTTTGGAAGAACTGAGTAGTTCAGATTCAACTAGTTTTTATATCAGGGAACTAGGTCCCCAGAGATATGTAACACACGTAAGGTAACAATATCCCTGTCCCTTCCAGGGACAGTATATTAACTGAGAAGATACAATAGAATATATCAAAGTTTCTCGATCATGGCACTATTGACATTTTGAGCTCAATGATTCTTTATTGTAGTGAGCTATTCCCCAAGTGTGACAAGTAAAAATGTTTCCAGACATCACCAAACGTGATGAGGTAATTTGCCCACGGTTGACCACTACAATATACGAACATAGTGCTGCAGACTTACTAAAGGAGGAAGTGATAAACTTTTTAGCAGAGTTGGGAGAACCTTTGAGAAGTAGGTAATTTTTTTTTTCCTTTTCTCTAGCTTACGTTATTGTAAGAATACAGTGTATAATACATATAATATAAAACATTTGTAAAAAAATATATTTGTAATTAAATTAAATTTACTTTTTTTTTTTAAAGTAAGCTCTGTGTCCAATGTGGGGCTTGAACTCACAACTCTGAGATCAAGGGTCATGTGCTGTATTGACTCAGCCACCCAAGTGCTCCAAATTTACTTACTTTTATTTGAGTATAGTTGAAAGAAGGTCATTTAAAAAAATTATTAATTTTTCTATTTCTTATGCTATTTCTTATTCTTTTTCTATTTCTTACTCTCCTTTTCTCTTATTTGAGTTCATCAGTAGGTAATTTGTCCAATTATTAATCACCTGCTATATTCCAGGTACTTCTCTGGGCACTGAGACTATAGCAGTGAATAAAACTGTGATGTAGAGCTTACCTTCTTGGGGTGTAGAACTAGACATGATTTGCTAATGATGTGGGTGTGAGATGTGAGAGAAAATGAGGAGAAGGGATGTTTCCAAAAATTTCCAAAGAAGTGGGTAAATAGTGGTGCCATTTACTAATGAGGTCAAGTAGTTGTATTGGTGTGGAGCAGGGAGAAATGAGAGTTCTGTTCTGAACATGTTAAGTTTGAGGTGACCACTATAAAGCCAAAGGTGGACAGATGCCTAGCTGGCAGTTGGATAGACTACCTGAGTCAGGAAAGGGGTTGCGCTTTGTTGCTTTAGGGATTAATTCTATTTCAGAGAGTGAGTAGGAGAGTGTTTAAATGTCTTTGTTTCTTGGGCCCTGCAAATGAGGACTGTGGTTGCTCTTATGGATATAGGTCAGATGGCTTCACTTGCCTACCTAGTGTTGTTTAGGTACTTCATTCCTTTTTTTTTTTTTTTTTTAAATGTTTATTTTTGAGAGAGAGAGACAGAGTGCAAGTGGGGGAAAGGCAGAGAAAGAGAGGGACATACAGAATTTGAAACAGGCTCCAGGCTCTGAGCTGTCAGCACAGAGCCTTAATGCAGGGGCTTGAACTCACGAACCAAGAGATCATGACCTGAGTCGAAGTCAGATGCTTAACCAAATGGGCCACCCAGGTGCCCCTGAGGTACTTCACTCTTATTACCACACTGCTGTTGGTGGTATTTGTTGAGTTGTTACTATGTACATAGTCTATGATTGTGTTAAGAAGGTGCTGGACACGGACGCCTGGCTGGCTCAGTTGGTAGAGCATGCGATTCTTGATCTCAGGGAAGTAAGTTTGGAGCCCCACGTTGGGTGCAGAGATTACTTAAAAATAAAATCTTTCAGGGGCACCTGAGTGGTTCATTTGGTTGAGTGTCCGACTCTTGATTTTGGCTCAGGTCATGGTCTCATGGTTTTTGATTGAGCCCCATGTTGGGCTCTGCACTGACAGTGCAGACCCTATCTTTCTCTTCCTCGCTTTCTGCCCCCCCTCCCCCCCCACTGTGTTCTCTCTCTCTCTCTCTCTCTCTCTCTCTCAAAATAAATAAATAAAAAGAGCACCTGGGTGGTTCAGTTAGTTAAGCATCTGACTTTGGGTCAGGTCATGATCTTATGGTTTGTGAGTTTGAGTCTCACATTGGGTGAGCTTAAGCCCCGCTTCAGGTGAACACGAGCCCCACTTCAGGTAAGCCCTGCTTTTCTCTCTCTCTTTCTCTCTCCCTCTGTCTATCTCTCTCTGCCCCTCGTGGGATTCTGTCTTTCTCTCCCACACCAGAAAAATAATAAACGTAAAAATTTTTTAATGTTATTTTTTAACAATATTGATTCCACTTATGTTAATTTTTTAATGTTTATTTACTTTTGAGAGAGAGAAGGAGAGAAAGAGAGAGCGAGCATGAGCGGGGAAGGGGCAGAGAGAGAGGGAGACAGAATCTGAAGCAGGTTTCAGGCTGAGTTGTCAGCACAGAGCCCAATGCAGAGCTCGAACTCATGGACTGTGAGATCGTGAGCTGAGCTTGGCAGACACTCAACCGACTGAGCCACCTAGGTGCCCCTCAAAAAAAAAAAAAAAAAAAAAAAATTAACAAACATTAAAAAATTATAAAAAAAGTTATAAAAAATTTTTGAAAATCTTTCAAGGAAATAAAAAAAAGAAAGAAAGTGCTGGACATTGTTCTGACACTTACAGAGCTTGTGTAGCTGGGGAGCCAGACATGGAGTTGAAAGAAGTTAATTGGCAATACCAGTAGTTGGGCTTAAGGCCCAAGATTAGGGTGGTAGCAGTGGTCTTGGAGAAGAAAGATAGATCTGGGAGATAGGTCTCCTGCACTAGAATGTGAAGGCAGGGCTGTCCGATTTACCTCTGTGTTGCTATTACCAGCAATAAGAAACTAGGAGCAGAATGGGATTATTATGAAGATCAAATAGTATAATGTATTTGAAAATGTTTTATAAATGATAAAACATGATATAAAGGTTAATTGTTGTCATAATCCTTAAAATTAAAGGATCCACAATTAAGTTAACAGTACTTTTATTCCAAGGAACCAAAGTAAAGAAAAGGGCACCTGGGTGGCTCAGTCAGTTAAACGTCCAGCTCTTGATTTTGGCTCAATTCATGGTCTTGTGGTCATGTGATTGAGCCCCATTAGACTCCACACTGAGCATGGAGACTGCCTGAGATTCTCTCTCCCTCTCTCTCTGCCCCTCACCCACTTGCACATATGCTCAAAGTCTCTCTCTCAAAACATGAAGGAAAAGTCTTAGATTGTGTTAGAGTTGATAGATGTATCCCTTCAGTTCTTGCCAGATTTACTCATTATGGCTCGAATGGCATAGAAAAAAGTAAAATAGAAGGTTGGATAATTTAAAGCCAAAGTCCCTACTTTCTCCTTAATAATTTAGGTCACATGGGAATCACTGTTGCCGGGAATATATCTGGGATTATATATCTTAGTCCTACATTTCTGGAATGTTTGCACCTGGGTGTTTTTTAATAAAAAGGGTATGTATGTATACATGTGTATGGTCATTGCTTATGCATGAAGTCATTGTTAATGTTGAAACTGCATAAGTGAATCAGAATTTTTTGTTACTTATTCTGAAATAGACATATACACACAATTAGGATTTTACAGAGAGAATGTAAAATAGTAAATTGGAAGCATCTTTGCTTTTCCTTGAATCCTTCTGGTACATTTTAGTTGACTTTATTTTGTGTAAATAGGTTCCTAAGAATTAGGTATCTTAATTCTAAAATAGCAAATGATGGAAATGGTATGGGGATAGGAAAAACTGTTTAAAAAGCTGAAGCAGGATACTATATAGATGATTAGAAGAACATCTTTTTGTTTTGAGAAATAAAAGGTATTGGCACTAGCCTTGTTAGGAGACAGGTGATGTCCTTTGTGCTGGGAAGTGTAGGCTTGAAGAAGTCTTGGGAGAATGTGAAACAGGGAAATCTTTAACATATTTCAAGAGAATAAGAGCATTTCATTATTTATAACACCAGTTTTGTTTTTTGAATAGATAACGTGCCTGGACATTTCCAGTGGAGGCGGCCTTGGTGTGTCTTCTAGTGCTGATGGGAGCATGAAGATCTGGCAGGCTTCCAATGGCGAGCTCAGAGTAAAGGCTTTGAATATGCTTTTTGGGTCTCATGCCTGAAGGGTGGTCTGAGAAACCTTAGACTGGGTCATGGGTGGAAGAGTGGCACATTCTAAATTTGTAGGACCACTGCACTTCAGTTGACCTTTGTTCTCCCATATGTTAATCTCGGAACCATCCTCAATCTTGGTGATTTTCCAGAACAAATTGGGGCTGTAACAGTGGAGGAGCCACTGTGAATGTCTAAATGGGTGGTCCCTTGGTATTAACTTCCTTCAGTAGTCAGTTTCTAAGACAAAGTAACTAGACTATTATTACTAATTATATGGCTGAGCCCCTCTAACCCATACAGAGGATTTTAAGAAGAGGTAAGAGTCCTCAAGCCTCCATGTATGTAGAAGTAGACTTAAAGATGGCTGTGAGAACCTCAGACTTCAAATCCACAACATCTGTAGCCAGAGCTACAGGAAAGGGAGTCAGCAGCTCTTAGAACACTACCTGGTATACAAATGAGCTAAAGGGTTCCTTTTTGACCCCCATAGTTCTAAAACCCAGTATGTAGGTGTAGCAGGTAGATATTTCATTAAAGGGACCGAGGATATAAGAGGTAAGAGAAAATCAGGGGATGGACAAGAGAACTAGCATGGAATTTTCTTTTGTTTTTCCAGAGAGTATTGGAAGGACATGTGTTTGATGTGAATTGTTGCAGGTTTTTCCCATCAGGCCTTGTGGTTCTGAGTGGGGGAATGGATGCCCAGTTGAAGATCTGGTCAGCTGAAGATGCTAGCTGTGTGGTGACCTTCAAAGGTCACAAAGGAGGTATGAAGGGTAATTTCTCCAAAAGGCTTCTCTAATGATCCCCGGAGACGAATCACCAAAAGGTAGAAACAGAAGCTAGTTATCTACAGAAACACAAATAATTCCTCCAACTGGCCATTTAAATGAGCTATTTCCTCAAGGATTAGACATTACTTTGACACTGAGTCTTGTTATTACTAACTGCCTTACACAGATAGTTGTTTTCCACAATAGACAAGTGAAAAAAAATCCTCCCCAGGAGGTCATCAGCTTGTGTGCTGGGAGAGACAGAGATGTGTGCCAACATTTTCTCATTAATCCTTTGGCTGAGGTGATGATAAAAGCTGGGTGGCAATGGCTGCATCACTAGACAACAAAGATAGAGCGTGGTACTTGTCAGGTCCCATGGATTTAAGTCACAGTTCAGATACTAAAAATGGATTAGCCATACAGCCAGTTGATATCAGGTTATAGAGACAGAGTGAGAACATTTTCCCCTTGTAACTGGTTAGTTTGTTGGAAAAAATGATAATTTAGAAATGTTTTATCCTTAATCAGAATGTTAAAAAGCTTCATGGGATCAAGCCCCACATCTGGCTCTGTGCTGACAGGGCAGAGCCTGCTTGGGATTCTCTCTCTCCCTGTCTCTGTATACCCTTCCCCTCCTCTCTCTCTCTCTCTCTCTCTCTCAAAATAAACATTTTTTTTTAAAAGCATAGGTAAGATTTGTGTATGGTTTTTTGTTTTATTTTCGTTTTGAGAGTGATGGGGGTGGGTACAGAGAGAGAGGGAGGGAGGGAGAGAGGGAGAGAGGGAGAGAGAGAGAGAGAGAGAGAGAGAGAGAGAGAGAATCTTAAGCAGACTTCACACTGAGGGTTCAGTCTCACAACCATGAGATTGTGCATGATTTGAGCCCAAATCAAAAGTCAGTCGCTCAACTGACTGAGCTACCAGGGTGCCCCCATCTTTCAGTCTTCTTGTACTTTCTGTCTTATGTCCAGGTTTTTTTCATTTACAAGGGGAACGACCTGAGGGAGATGGGGCTACTCTATCTTGTCCAGACTGGAAGTCACATCTTTTTGTAAAATGGGGAGATTAATCCTTTCAATTAGTTCTCAATGGAAGCGGTAAGACCGTGATTTTCAAACTGAACTAAGATGTCTTCTTAATTCTTATTTAAAACACATGTTTTAAAGCCAAAATTGAAGCTTCAAAACCACTGTTCTAGGATACTACACTAAGAATTAAATCCAAACCTTTTTCCATGTCTGTCTCTAAGGGCTAGTCTTTGAACCACTGGGAAGCAGGGACTCTTATTTATTTCTGTTTTGTAGCACTTGAACTTGCCCAGCCTGTAGTACGTATCCAGTGTGTGTTTGTGAAGGAATGGAGTCATTATGCAGATCCATCTTCTCTGCCCTGTAATTCCTTTTCTACCCACTCCATCACAGGGTCGTTTTTTTTTTTTTTCCTTGCCAGGTATTCTGGATACAGCCATTGTTGATCGGGGCAGGAATGTGGTGTCTGGTTCTCGAGACGGAACAGCACGACTTTGGGATTGTGGGCGCTCAGCCTGCCTGGGAGTCATTGCAGACTGTGGTTCTTCCATCAATGGAGTGGCTGTGGGTGCTGCTGACAACTCCATAAATCTTGGCTCCCCTGAGCAGATGCCCAGTAAGTTGATAATGATATGTTGAGCTTATTTTGTTACCTTAGGCACCTTCAGTGTTTGCCTTAGTTCCTCCTTCCTCATCCTTTCCTGGTCTTTGGCTGGTATTTGATTATTCTCACCATAAGGTTAATATTTATTGCGTACCTACTATGTTCCTGTTGCTTTGGAATCTACAAAAGAAGTATATGTCATTGTTAACTACATTTGAGTGAGTACAGTCTAGCTTAGCAGACGAGACTGATGCCTATAAAATAGAACAAGATGGGGGGGAGGAATAGGGGCAGTTCACATTAAGATGGTTTGGAGGTAAAATTGACTTGGGTAGAAAGATATGCATGGCCGGGGCAGAGGTTTGATTAAGAGTAGTAGTAGTGTGGGGCCCCTGGCTGGCTCAGTTGATAGAGCATGTGACTCTTGACCTCAGAGTTGTAAGTTCAAGCCCCATGTTAGGTGTAGAGATTACTTAAAAAAATCTTTAGGGGCGCCTGGCTGGCTTAGTGGAACGTGCAACTCTTGATCTTGGGGTTGTGGGTTCAAGCTCCACATTGGGTGTAGAGATTACTTAAAAATTAATTTTTTTTAAGTTTTTATTTTTATTTTTGAGAGAGAGAGAGAGAGAGAGCAAGCATGCTCAGGGGAGAGGCAGAGAGGGGAAGACAAAGAATCCCAAACAGGCTTAGGTTATGATCTCATGGTTCAGTTTGTGAGATTGAGCTCTAGGTCTAATGTATAGACCTCTTTCCTGAGTTTCAGACTCTTTAGATGTCTGATAGACAGCTCAAACTTAACCTTACCTAGCATGGAATATTTTATTTCCCTCCACCCCAAATCTGTATTTTGTCCCGTCTCAGTAAATGGCACTACCATCTACCTATTTGAATGATCATCCACAATCCATCCCACCTTTTCTCATGTCCTATGTTAGCAGACTCTGTCATCTCTACCTACAGTATACAGATTGTTTCTGATTTTTCCACCTGCCCTCTTCTTCTCCCTTCTTCCTAGCATCGTGTTCTGGTCTGTCATCATCTGTTGCCTGTACTCATCTCCTGTAATCCATTCTCCTGAGAGCAACTTTTGTGGTCATTTAAAAAAACATAAGTTATGTCTCTCTCCTTTGTTCCTACTCTCCTCCAGTAGCCTCCTTTTATACGTATATTATAATCCTAGCCCCTTCTTTGGCTTATCACAAACCCTTACACTTTCTAACCTCCTCGTTCCTCTCTAGCCTCATGTCATACTGCCCTCTGCCAGACCCACCACGTTCCAGCCACAGGCCTTCTGTCTGTTCTTTCATCACTACAAACTTTGCCAGCCTCTTGGTCTCTGCCTTGTTCTTCCCTTAGTCTGGAATGTACTTCCAAAAGTTCTTTGCATGACTACCTTTTGGTTACCATTCAGGTCTCAGTTGAAAAATGGCCTCCCTGGAGTTTTTTTAAAGTTGAAGTTTAAATTTAAAGTTACCTTCCTCACTCTCCTTCCACTGTCTACTCACTTTTGATCATACTTTTCTGTTTTGTTTCCTTTGTGGAACTCATCACTGTCTGAAAATATCCTATTTGTTTATTTACCTACTCCACTATTTCCTCTTTCCACTAGAATTCTTGAGAGTAAGGACCTTGTCTGTTTATATATTACTGTTACTATGTTATTATTTGTGTATGCTATTTGTATATTACTAGGATAGTGTCTGATATGTAGTAGACCCTCAATAAAGATTTGTTTAGTGAATGAATAAATTTCATTGACTACAGACCATAAGAGCCTTGAGGGCAGAGACTATTTTGTTCAGATTAACTTATTTATTTATTAAGTAACCTCTACCCCCAACATGGGGCTCCAACTTATAACGCCAAGATCAAGAGTTGCATGCGCTACTGACTGAGCCAGCCAGGCACCCCAAAAGTCACTCTTTTTAAAATGTCAGTTCTGGGGCGCCTGGGTGGCGCAGTCGGTTAAGCGTCCGACTTCAGCCAGGTCACGATCTCGCGGTCCGTGAGTTCGAGCCCCGCGTCAGGCTCTGGGCTGATGGCTCGGAGCCTGGAGCCTGTTTCTGATTCTGTGTCTCCCTCTCTCTCTGCCCCTCCCCCGTTCATGCTCTGTCTCTCTCTGTCCCAAAAATAAATAAAAAAAAAGTTGAAAAAAAAAAAAAAAAAAAAAAATTTAAAAAAAAAATGTCAGTTCTGTGAATTTTGACATATGTATACAGTCATATAAACAATATCAAAAGTCCAGATACAGAACATAATTGTTTTTTTAAGTTAGTAAGTTAATCACTAACAGTAATTCAGTAGACAGCCATCAGTATCTGCTTTCTGGGCACAGCCAGCTGATCAGCTTTGCCCACTGTTAACTTGGCTCATCTGTCATGCAGGTGAACGGGAGGTTGGAACAGAGTCGAAAATGCTGCTGTTGGCACGGGAAGATAAGAAACTTCAGTGCTTGGGACTGCAGAGCAGGCAGCCGGCAAGTGGTTCCTCTAAGACTTTTGAACTCTGGCGCAACCTGGGTCACTCTGATTTTTGAAAGGCTGTTTTGGAAACATTTCTGTTTGCTCCCTGTGTTCACCTTTTGAGGAAGCTGCAGGAGTAAGGAACAGTAAAGTGTAATGATTAAGAACAGAGGTTTTGGGTTAAGGGCAACATTCACATCGTAGCTCCTCCACAATTGCTGTGACATTGAACAGGTTACTTAACTGAGCCTCAGTTTCCTTGTCACCAAACTAGTTCCTTGTCACCAAACTAGGCATAGTAGTACTCACCTTCTAGGGTTCTGTGATAACCCTAGATTAAATGCTCTACTGCATTGTGAGCTTTGTTTAGTCACTTTCTCTCTGGGCCTTAGTATGCTATATATAAAATGATGAGGTTGTGTAGATTCCCTTCTGTGTCCAAAGTAATGTGAAGAAATTCTGAGTAAAGGACTCATACGTTCAGGGCTTTTGATCAATTAATGGCCAGAATGTCTTTCATGGAAGAATTAGTTTAGTTTTCTTCCTTCAGGCTCTGAGGTTTTGCTGGGCAAGACTGCTCTTCATTAAGCTCTGAGTTCCCTGGGATTCAACTTTTAAAGTTTCTTTCCAGTTCCTATCAACATCACCCAAACAACTTTAATGATTTGGTTTGGCCACAGGTTTGTTTTTTTTTTTTTTTAATGTTTATTTATTTTTGAGAAAAAGAAACAGAGCGTGGCGGGGTTGTGGGGGGGGTGTCGCAGAGAGAGAGAAGCGGTCTCCAGGCTCAGAGCTGTTGGTACAGAGCCTAATGCAGGGCTCGAACTCAAGAACCATGAGATCAAGACCTGAGCCAAAGTCAGACACCTGACTGACTGAGCCACCCAGACACCCCCAGGTTTTGTATTTCATTTCTTCTCATTACTTCATTGTGCTAGTGATGTTTCCATTTTCCGAAATGACGTTCCAGGAACATCACTCTTTTTTATCATATTGCTTTTGCAACATCACTCTTTTTTATCATATTGCTTTTACACTCTGAATTTCCATGTTGACTTTTCCTTCCAATGAGAAATCACAGGTTTTGTTTGCTTGGCTGGGTTTGTTTCTTTCTTTCCTTTTTAGAACATTTGAAGGAGAAATGATCACATTGAACTAATAGTACAGAATACATAAAAATCTTTTAATTTCTTTTTTCAGGCACATGGGGAGAATTATAATTTTTTATTTTTTATTTTTATTTTTTAGCATTTTTTTGAGAGAGAGAGTGAGTGAGTGAGTGAGCAGGGGAGGGGCAGATAGGGAGAGAGAGAATCTCAAGCAGTCTCCATGCCCAGTGCTGAGCCCAACACGGGGCTCGATCCCACAAATGTGAGACCATGACCTGAGCCAAAACCAAGAATCGGACACCCAACCAACTGAGCCACCCGCGTGCCCCTGTAATTCTTTAAGTTGCCACTTCATTTAAGCTTGTTTCTTTTCCTACATAGTGTCTCCCTTCAAAAGGTTGTTAGAAGTGTCACGAAGCAAAATTTAAATGTGTGAATTTCAAGTGTTTCTCAAATGAAAGGTTCTAATGAAAAGCAGGAGAAGAAGGATTTGGGGTATTGAGGATCCTATGAGTCAATGTATTGAGGGGTAATAGTTTGAAAACTGCCACCTTAGGGTATGGTATTACATAAACTGCTGAAGTACTCAGGGAGCCTCAGGTTCCTGAAATCACGAGAGTTGTTCCTCCTCCATTGTTGGTGAATTTAGATCGAGAATGTTAAAAGGGAGAAGAAAGAAAATTTCTCTAAAAATAGGAGAATTTTCTTTTTTTGGTGGCTGTTTATTCCTGAAAACAAATTAATCTTTAAACAGCAGTTTTGGCTCCTGCTTGTTCCCAGGTGTTCCTCTTTGTTGGCTCAGATGCCTTCAACTGCTGCACTTTTCTCTCTGGCTTCTTGTTATTGGCTGGGACACAAGATGGAAACATTTATCAGCTGGACGTGAGGAGTCCGAGGTGAGTCACCACTCATTTGCATGATGCAGGTCTTCTTACAGAGTGGAAATTTTTATTAGCTTTAACATTGATTTAGGATAGCATGGAGATGACTGTTGAATCAAGGGTGTATTTTTTCCATTTATAAAGGTTTTCCGGTTTGAGTTGTCTGATTGTTCTTATTATTCCTGGAATCATATTAAAAGGTAATTTGATTCATGCTGTCATGATTGTTCTATTGTAGTGATTACTGTGGAATCTAAGCTTAAATAATGAACTAACATTTCACTTAAATGATTGTGTAGAACTTGTAATTTTAAGGAGCTCAGTATTTTTCTCAGTGGTATTAAATCTGGGTTGGCCTAAGATTGATCATTTTTAGTTCATGCAAGCCAGCTGTGTTTCTTTGTTTAGCTTGGATCATAACCCGTCTGAAACAGGCCTTATTCTGGTCTTACAGATACCCAGAGAAAATCAAGCAACCCCTCTGCCCCGGGATTTAACAGTTTCTCCAATTTCTGTCCTTTCTTCCTTTCATTTCTTTTCTTTGTTCAGTTGACATTAAATGAATGGCTTTTGTGGGCACTGAAAACAGAAATAAAAGATACAGACTCTGCCTTTGAGGCAGTTGGAGTCTGACAGTAAAAATGGGCAGGTAAAAGACTGTTGCGATGCAGGTGTGATCAGTGCTCTACACAGGAATTTGAGAAAGCACCTCTTCTCCAAGGAAATGAGGATTTTATTGGATTTTGTCCAGTAGGAAGTTATCAAATAAAGAAGAAGGGGCCTGCCTTGATAGAATAACATATAGAGCAGAGTGAAGACACGTATGGCACTTTTAGGGATCTCTAAAATATGACAAATATGTATGATACAGACTGGGTAGGAGGGAGGAGTGATGCCAGACAGGAAAGCAGGAGTTTGTTTAGAAAGAACTTGCAAGCCATCCAGAGGAGTTTGGACTTTATTCCAAGAGTAGTGAAGAAATTCCAACGAAGGAGTGATCGCCTTATACCTTTTCTCCCATAATTTAAGTTACTTTACTTTTTTACTTGTTTTTGCCCTGTGGAGATAGGGAATCTCTGATCATTATTAGAAAATCAGCCTTACATATATATTAAATTGATTCTCACCTTTGTCTTTCATTTTAAAGAGTCCTGACATTTTTAATATTTTGCAATTGTCTTAATTCTGTCTATAAGCAAAATAATTAACATGTTGTTAACATTGTTGTCTTAAACTCTTATCAGGGCTCCCCTAAAAACTGGAGTTATTGGTGGTGGCTTAGTTCATTTGGCTCAATGACTTGTTTAGTTAGTGACATATTTAGATTCGCTTCAAGGCAGTTTTGCATGGATGACCTTTAAGGATCTTACCAAGAAAGAAACTGTGTGAATGTTTAATCTCTGTCCACATTTGTCCTGTTTGCTTTTGTATGGTTAGTACTATATGTTGAATACTGTCAAGCATTGCTTTTGAAGAAAGAAAGTGCAATCGCCCCTTTTTTTGAATCCTAGGGTTCCAGTACAAGTCATCCACAGGTCAGGAGCACCGGTTCTGTCCCTGCTAAGTTTCAGAGATGGATTCATTGCTAGTCAAGGTGGGTCCAGTAGCCAGATGAGAGAGTTTCCTGTAGTTCATTTAAACATGGATTTAGGGGCACTTGGGTGGCTCCCTCAGTTGAATGCCTGACTCTCGATTTTGGCTCAGGTCAAGATACCATGGTTTGTGGGATCCAGCCCCACATTGGGCTCTGCGCTGACAGCATGGAGCCTGCTTGGGATTCTCTCTCTCTCTCTCTCTGCCCTTACCCCACTCATGCATACTCTCTCTCTCTCTCCCAAAATAAATAAACATTTAAAAAATAAATAAATAGGGGCACTTGGGTGACTTGGTCGGTTAAGTGTCCAATTTCGGCTCAGGTCATGATCTCACAGTTTGTGGGTTCAAGCCCCATATCGAACTCTGTGCTAACAGCTCAGAGCCTGGAGCCTGCTTCAGATTCTGTGTCTCCCTCTGTCTCTGCCCTTCCCCTGCTCATGCTCTGTCTTTTTGTCTGTGTCTCAAAAATGAATAAACATTAAAAAAATTTTTTTAATAAATAAATATAGGTTTAAATGCCTGGTCTATGGCAGGGTTAGGGGCATGGTCCTCCACCATTCTTTGGCATACTTTGTTTATCATATAGTGTTTATCACTCTACATTATAATTGTCTATATCCCCCTCTAGTCCAGGTTCCTTGAGAGTAATGACTATACCTTATTCATCATAATATAACTCTGTTTTCAGATGACAAAACTAAGGCTAATAAAAGAAAGTTATTAGAATCTCCTGCCAGATTAAACAATTTTTATTATAGAAATTGTCAAACAGATACTAAGGTAGAGGGAATAGAATAATGAACCTGATTATCCAGCTTCAACTATTACCAATTTATGGCTATTCCTGTTTCATCTTGTTTTGCCCATTCCCATACAATCTCCAACCCTTAATATATTTTGAAACATATCACAGACATTGTATTATTTCACCTGTCAATATTTATCTCTAAAAGATAATTCTTTTATTAAAAAGATGATTTATAATAATAACATAAGAAAGGATACAGTCTCCTGTATGCTGTTGGTTGGGATATAGATTGATTAACAAATAACTTAAAATAAAATTGATTAACAGATAGTTTTGGACAGCAGTTTTTCAAATTTTAAAAAGCTTGAAAAGGTTAATTAAATCAAAAAAAATTTTTCCCGGGTTCTATACAAAGTCACAGTGTGGCTCAGAAAAACTTCATGCATAAAGGTATTCTTTTATGCAATATGCTCTCAACCATGTAAAATAAAAATTTTCACAGAAAAGATTGGAAAATAACATTAAAATATTAGCAATGATTATCTTTGGTAGATTATGGGTGATTTTTTTTTTACTTCTGTTTCATTTTTAAAGTTTTCTTCAATTAGCATGTACTATTTTTATATTAAGTAAAAAAAAAAAAAAAAACAACAAAAATGACCTCATTCAGCAGTTTATAGATCATCTCAAGTCTCATTTGTCCACATTCTTTTGAGAAAATTAAGTTTAAAAATTAGATATGCTTTTATTTTCTTGTTATAACAACTTTGCTCCTTTGCCTAGTTTTATGTGGTCAAATTTATAGATTGAAGAATAATTTGGGAGCACAGATTTTTCTTAAAATATTTGTGTAGACAAATTCTCTGTTAAAAAATCCTTGTCTAGGATAAGTTTGTAATCAGACATATAACCCTGCAGTTGCTTGCTCTGTGCCTTTGGCAGGTATTGCTAATCAAAGACGGCCCTTTTTCCCACTGAGCTTGCACTTGGCCTTCAAATCCTCTAGCTCAGCATTCTAGGCAACCACTGTAGGTCCTCATATTTGACCCATATAATGAGATCTATTTGCCATTCTCAGTCTTGGGACAATCTTCTTTCGGCTAGTGATGTACAGAAATAAACTAAAATACTGGAGCTTAAACTCCTTTGCATGCAGCTTTCTCTTCAGTTATCTGATTTTTTCTTTTGCCTTTTAGGTGATGGAAGCTGTTTCATTGTCCAGCAAGACCTAGACTATCTCATTGAGCTCACTGGGGCTGACTGTGACCCTGTGTACAAGGTACAGGCCTGGGTGATTCTCACCTGGGATCTAAGGCTTGTGAGGGGATTGAATCCAGCTACTTGGTGGGCATTCAGGATGATAAAATACTTAGGGGTGAGATAGAACACAGAAAGAGTTTTGAGTCAGAAGTGGTTTTACATCTATAAATATTAACTGTCATTATTATTATTTAAAGTTCACTCATTTGAGGGGCACCTGGGCGACTCAGTTGGTTAAGTGTCTGACTTCGGCTAAGGTCATGATGTTGCATTTTGTGAGTTGGAGCCCCATGTCAGGCTCTGTGCTGACAGCTCAGAGCCTGGAGCCTGCTTTGGATTCTGTGTTTCCTCCTCTCTCTGCCCCTCCCATGCTCATGCTCTGTCTCTCTCTGTTTCTCAATAATAAATAAACGTTAAAAAAATTGTTTTTTAAAGAAATAATAAAGTTCACTCATTTGATTAGAGCGGAAAGAGAAAAACAAAAGGGGAAATATCTATTGACCAGACATTCTGCTGGATGTTTGGATGTTTTACGTGTATCATCTTGTTTTGTTGCTATTATTCTTAAAGTATAGGTATTATGATTTCTCTTGTTTTTATACAGTTAATACATACCTGTAAAAGTTCAAACAGTACAAAATTATACAGACTTAAAAGTCCCTTATAAGAACTTTTTAGTTTTCGCTCTTCTTTCCAGAAGTAAGTAGCATTAATAGTTCGGCATGTATCTTTCAGACTATTTTTGGACAATCTGTACTTACATCTTGTGTTTATGTATTTATGTAAATAATACAGTTTTTGGGGCGCCTGGGTGGTGCAGTCGGTTAAGCGTCCGACTTCAGCCAGGTCACGATCTCCCGGTCTGTGAGTTCGAGCCCCGCGTCAGGCTCTGGGCTGATGGCTCGGAGCCTGGAGCCTGTTTCCGATTCTGTGTCTCCCTCTCTCTCTGCCCCTCCCCCGTTCATGCTCTGTCTCTCTCTGTCCCAAAAATAAATAAAAAACGTTGAAAAAAAAAATTAAAAAAAAAAATAATAATACAGTTTTATTTTTAGTTTGTACATAATTGGGATCATTCTATATGTATTGTTCTGTAACTTTTTTTTTTACTTAACATCTTGGAGCTCTTTTCAGATAAGTGCGTATAGATCCACTTCATTTTTTTTTTTTAATGTTTTATTATTTATTTTTGAGAGAGAAACAGAGCATGAGCAGAATGGGGGCGGAGAGAGAGGGAGACACAGAATCCAAAGCAGGCTCCAGGCTCTGAGCTGTCAGCACAGAGCCCAATGCGGGGCTCAAACTCATGAAATGTAAGATCATGACCTGGGCTGAAGTTGGACATTTGGCCAGCTGGGCCTCCCAAGCGCCCCTAGATCTGCTTCATATTTAAAAATTTCTATGTAGTGTTCTATATTGTGATTTAACATACCATACAAGTGAGAAAAGTGAGATTCAGAGTAGTTGAAAAGTTGCCTTAGGTCCTGTAGCTATGGATCTGCAAATCTGAGATTAAGTTCCCTCCAGAATTCTTGCTATTTCCACTAAATTAGTGGTTCTTGACCTTTGAGTTTCAGGCTTCTTTTTTTTTTGAAGGGTGATACATCTTGGATTATATTTTTCTATTTACAACTGAGATCCCATCTACGAACTATTTTGCTAGTCTGCATGGGTACATTAATCCTAATGAGTTTAGATTTATGATGAGTGGACTCAGTTATACAACAAAAAAGACACACACGTTGTTTTAAAAGAGCACATATGTTATGCTCCTCCTATAAGGCCAGTTTTCATTAATAAACACTGGTTTCAAAGCTTAGTCTGATTTTGAAGATGAACCAAGATACACACTGTATGATTCTAAAATCTAGTTTAGCCATTTTGTACAGTTGCTGTTTTATTGGACTACAATATATGTTGTTTTAAAAGGACGCTGGGGGCACCTGGGTGGCTTAGTCAGTTGAACATCTGACTCTTGATTTTGGCTCAGGTCGTGGGATTGAGCCCTGCATCGGGCTCCATGCAGAGTGTGGAGCTTGCTTAAGATTTCTCTCTCTTCCCATCTGCCCCTCTCCCACTCACATTCTCTTTCTTTCTAAAAAATACATAAGGCCCAGGTCCTCCTTTAATTTTCCCATACTGTTCAGCTCACAAATGATTCTGAAATTAGAACCTTCAGTGTTGTACTTAAAAACTTAGGGATGTGGGGGGCACCTGGGTGGCTCAGACAGTTAAGTGTCTATTTTATTTTATATATTTTGTTATTTTTGAGCGAGAGACCATGAGTGAGCAAGGGGCAGAGATAGAGGAAGAGAGAGAGAACCCATGAGGGGGCAGAGAGAGAGAGAGAGAGAGTGAGAGTGCAGAGCCTGAAGTGGGGCTCCAGCTCACCTAATGCGGGGCTCAGGCTCACAAACCTGAGATCATGTCCTGAGCCAAATTTGGATGCTTAACCAACTGAGCCACCCAGGCGCCCCAATCATCCAACTCTTGATTTCAGCTCAGGTCATGATCTCATTGTTTGTGGGATTGAGCCCCACTTGGGGCTCCATGCTGTCAGCTCAGAGTCTGCTTGGGATTCTCTCTCTCCTCTCTCTCTCTGCCCCTCCCCTGCTTACAGGCACGTGTGCCAACATGCTCTCTCTCTCTCAAGATAAACAAATTTTTTAAAACCTTAAATGTAAGAACGTGGAGAGTCAGATAGAACAAGGGAAAAGAAAGTCATAGGTCGGCATACGAAGAACCAAGCTTCTGTGTCCCAACACCTGTGTTACGTGTGGTTTAACTAAATGAACACAGGAGGCCAACAGCAGTAGACCTGCTTGATTCACCTTCCAAATCCGAAAAATAAGACTAAAAGCTCAGGCTTGCGATTTCTGCTGTGCATAATTCCACCAGTGACGAGGACCTCATAAGCCAGATCTCTACTCCTGCACAATATGATGCGTGCACACAGCCTGCCTAACAGCTGAATCGCTGGAAGTGCCAGCACTGCCCAGATAACATGCACCATGATTTCTTGCAGCTTTTTCACAGCAGGAGCCTCACATCCCTCAGCATGGAGGTTGGAGGAGTGGGCCAACCTGCCGTTATAGCTGCTGGCTGTCTTTTGGTTTATTTGTACCAGTCTCTATTTCTCCAGTATGATTGGTTGGTTCCATTGTAGGGTTCCACTGAATGCTGTGATCAACCTCACTTTCCACCTTAGCTCTGTAATCGTATCCCGAAACTGCTACAACTGCTATGACAAAAACCAAGAGTAGGATGATGACAGACATGGCAAGTCTGCAGCAGCTTTCCTAGATTGTGGCACAGCAGCCAATCAGCCCAAAAATGAAAAGTCGGGCTCCACAGCTGTGATCACTGCAGCAGGGAAGAGAGGATATACATCTGCAAAGTAGTGGTCAGAGTCATCATAAGTGATGAAGACATGGGCTTCCACATAGCGCAAAATGCCAGCTCTGCCTGAAGATGAGGCTGAGAAACACCAGTCCTGGAGGAGGATGAGCAGCTCCGAAATCTTGGAGGAGATGATGCTGCACTGGCCCATCCGTGGTGCCGGCAGCCTACTGGCACCATGCGCACACCAAGCGAGGTGGCAGGGGCAGCCGAGCCTCCCCACTGGGAGCTGCACAGCCTGAGCGGTACTCACCATAGCCCCCAGTACCACTGCACAGCCCCAGCAGTGCCTCACTCCTCCTCAGACACATATTGAGAACTTCTTTGAATATAGTTGTACAAGGTTCAGGGATACCCTGGCCCACCTATGGATCATCTCCTTTCCCAGGTACAGACCCTCTGCCCTCAAATATGTACCACACTAATAGGTTTGCTCTCTACTTGGATAATTCATTTCTCTGTTCTGTAGTCATAAGTACCCTGAACCTTCACCAGCTATTTTTAAAATACCTATCATGGATATAATTCTCCTCTTGTCTTTGGAGTTGGTAGAGCTTCTTAGACTCACTTGTACTAAAGGGGGTCAATGACAGGGCTCTTTATTTTTTAATAAGTTTAAAAAAAATTTTTTTTAAACGTTTATTTATCTTTGAGAGAGACAGAGCACAAGCGTGGAAGGGTCAGAGAGAGGGAGACACAGAATCCGAAGCAGGCCCCAGGTTTTGAGCTGTTAGCACAGAGCCCGACGCGGGGCTCAAACTCACGAACTGCGAGATCATGACCCGAGCCGAGGTCGGATGCTCAACCGACTGAGCCACCCAGGTGCCCCAGGGTTCTTTGTTTTTGAAATGGAAGAATCCCAGGCTTCTTCTGAGCTGTGAACTCTTGTGTTCCAGGTAGCCACATGGGAGAAGCAGATCTACACATGCTGTCGAGATGGTCTTGTGCGACGCTATCAGCTCTCTGACCTCTGACTCCTTGGAAAGAGGAGTCCCAGTTAATGAAAACGATTGGCCCTAGTTGACAAAGAGAATAATCATTAGTCCTTCTCAAGGACCATGGACCTTTATTGTCTTGGGCACCCTTGGGAAGTCACAGAAAGTCAGCTACATTGGCCCATGGAATATGGAATATCATTCCATGATAAAACCAACTGTGAACTAAGTAAGAAGCTCACATATGCTCCATATATAAACTCACCCCCAACAACACAGGGCAAGGGTATGGATGCTTACAGTTTGCTCTTAACACCATTTGTGTTAATTGTTTACAGTGACCAGAGGACTAAAGCCTGTTCTCTGAAGGAAATAAAGAGAATGTGTTTGAAGGAGTCTGAATTTGAAAAACTTGGTTAAATATTCTTTCTCCAGTAGAGAGTCATTCAAGTTGATTGAGTACCTGTCTTGGGCACTTCCTGTGGACCTGGCCATAGAGAAAGACTGCTTGTTAGCAGTAAATATCCTATAAGCAGCAATCTGGGAAAGATTCTTACACAGGTAGGGAAACTGTCTCAGTTTGGGCAGGGATTTTCTGCTACATGTGACTTTCAGTCCTAGGCAAACTGACATGGTTGATCATCCCAAATACAGGTGATAAAAGTTGAATCCTATCATTGTAAAGGCAGTGGCTGTCCAAGTGTGGTCCCTGGAACAGCTGCATCCGTATCATCTGGAAGTATGTTAGAAATAGAAATTCCTAAGCCCCACCTCGGCCCTAAATCAGAAATTCTGTGGGTAGAGCCAGCCAGGTGATTCTGATGCATGCTAAAGTTTGGAACGTAGAGGAAGAGATAGTGAAGGGCACTTTAGGCATAGCTGGAACACGGTGCTCGTAGGATGGTGAGGCTGGTCTTTAGGAGATGAGGCTGCAGAGGTTGACAGGACCCAGATTGAAAGGGCTTGAGTGCCAGGTAAGAAGCTTTAATTTCATTTGGTTCACGAGAAGCCCATGGAAAAGTTTTAAGCAAGGGTATAACATGGTCACCTCTTTTTATTTTTTTCCTAAATATAAAAATGGAGTCATAATGTATATATTCCATGTTTTATTTTCACTTAGAATCTCTGAGTTCTTTTTAACTTAGTACATTTAGACCTTTGTACTTTTTAACACTTTCCAGAGTATGAATACCTTATCATTTACGCTTTAGAAATTAGACACTTGGGGCGCCTGGGTGGCTCAGTCGGTTAAGCGGCCGACTTTGGCTCAGGTCATAATCTCGCGGTCCGTGAATTCGAGCCCCGCGTCGGGCTCTGTGCTGACAGCTCGGAGCCTGGAGCCTGTTTCCGATTCTGTGTCTCCCTCTCTCTGACCCTCCCCCGTTCATGCTCTGTCTCTCTCTGTCTCAAAAATCAATAAATGTTAAAAAAAATTAAAAAAAAAAAAAGAGAGACACTTGAGCTGGGCAGTGTAGGCTAAGATCTGGATTTATTTAAGGGGAAAAAGCCAATTCCTGGCTGGAATAATAGTATGGCTCACAGCATGTAATCTTTATAACTTCACTATGACATGAAGGTAGTGAAACTCCGATGAATTGATTTGCCAAGAGTCATAGAGAACAGGAACTTGAACATGTTTTATCTTTAAATCCATTTTTTTCTACCTGTTGTGTATGCCTAAATTGTGAAGATAAAATACTGTTATTTGTTGAGTATAATTGGGTATCTACTCTATTTTGGGGACTATATTTATATATTTAATCCTCATAACACTCTTAAAAAGGAAATGGTATTTTTTTTTTTTTTATAGACAAGGAAACTGAGAGTCAAGAAATTAAGTACTGGGGCACCTGGGTGGCTCAGTCAGTTAAGTGTCCAACTTCAGCTCAGGTCATGATCTCACAGTTCTTGAGTTCAAGCCCTGCGTTGGGCTCTGTGCTGACAGCTTGAAGCTTGGAGCCTGCTTTGGATTCTTTGTCTCCCTCTCTCTCTCTGCCCCTTCCTCACTCACATTCTGTCTCTCTCTCTCAAAAATAAACAAACATTTAAAAAAAAGAAATAAAGAAAAATTAAGTACCAAACCCTTGTTTTGGACCTTGCTTGGTCTGTCTCCAAGGCCTGTGCTCCTTCTACTATACCACATGGTCACAAGACCTCTGGGACTAGACCAGTTTCATTTAAGGAGTGATTTGTGATAAGGTCAGGTAGACCCAAAGGGACCTGTTCCGGAGCTCAGAAACATTGGATCCAAAGAAGTTCAAAGGGAACCTCTAAGAAGTCAGATGAAGAAGACAGGATGAGGGAGGATATGGCTGAGTTCACATAGCAGGTGTGTCTGAGTTCCTGTTCCAAGATTCACTCTTTTCCACTGCCATCACATCCATAAGCCCCTTTTCATAGGTCTCCAGAGTTGATATCCTGGTTGTGATGGATGTAGCGATCCTTGATAGCTGCCCTAAAATCCAGATTCAAACAGAAAGAGCAGAGGCCAGCTCTCAGGTGCCAAAAGCCTTGTCTTCGCTGAATGGAATATCCCCAGTATGCAGCAGACAAAGCTTTTTTTTTTTTTTTTTTTTCCCTTTTGGGTTGAAGAGTGCATTCTGGGTAAGGAAGGATGGACAACTCCCTTCTGCAGCTGTGATGGCCCAGGGAAGCTCCATCTTGTTTCCTGGCTTTCAGATGCCCCCTTGTGACTAATTGTGAGAAGTGCCTCTTTCTGAGATCTGGAAAGCTGTCAGTGGCATCAGCTACCGAGCGTATATTCGGTGCCAGGCACAGTCTTCACAATAGCCTTGCAAAGTAAAGGTTTCTTTTTCTTTTTTCTTTTTTAAAATTTTATTTATTTACTTTGAGAGAGAGAGAGACAGTGCAATTGGGGAAGGACAGAGAGAGGGAGAGAGAGAATCCCAAGCAGGCTCTGCACTGTCCATGCAGAGCCCAGTGCTGGACTTGGTCCCACAAACCATGAAATCATGACCTGAACCGCGATCAAGAGTTGGATGCTTAACCAACTGAGCCACCCGGGTACCCCGTAAAGGTTTCTTTTTCTTGAACACGTCTCTTTGTGGATACATTTTTTTCTAATTTACTTTTCACTTTGAAGTAATTTCACACCTTCAGAAAAATTGCAAGGATATAGTAACTCTATGTTTAGCATTTTAAGACCGCCACCTGTTTTCCAAGTGGCTGCACCATTTTACGTTCTCAGCAGTGGTGTATACAGGTTCTTATTTTCTCCACTTCCTTGCCAATACTGCCGACACTTGGTTTGTCCATCTTTTTTATTATAATCAGTTGGTTAAAATGGTGTCTACCAGGTTTGTCCATGGCAAAGTTAGTATTTTGTGGAGAGCTACATTGAGACTATAAATATCCTATTCCTCCTACAACTTGCATCATTTAGTTTCAGCATTTGTTGATTTCTGTCTGAGCCAGTTATTCCTACTACAATTGCCAAAAGGTGATTTTATAATTTCATCATTCTTTTTCATTTATAATTTGCTTTCTACTATAAAGTAGAGCTTTCCTTTTTTCCCCACTTATTTAATTACTAATTCACTCATTCATCATAGATCTATTAGTGTGGACTACACATAGATTCATATTTTATTCTATGGATTATAATCCATTATTACTACGATTTCTTGTGGTGGTTAAATTGTCCCAGCTGAGCCAGTGGTAGCTCCTTCAAGCTGGATCCTATGTCCTTTTGACATGTTTCTATCTTTCTTTTAGCACTTCCATATTTTCTGATACTACAAGATATTCAAGCTTCATCTTATACTTCCCCACCCCAGTCCTGGAATCAGTCATTTGTCTAGATGGCTTCAGTTCTTTTTAGTGGAGAATGGATTTGGAAATCAAGTCTGGGCACTATATGGATATTCTTTGTTTTGGGGGTATTGCTTCTAGTCCCTACCAGTGGACAGTACATATATGTCTATATTTCTACATCCAGCATTCTAGATATACACTAAAGTTCATGAGTTCACATTGATGTCTCCCAATTCCAGTCCAACTCCACTGGGATTATTCTAGTCTGCATACATACCTCCTTCCTCCAAAAGTGAGAAACTTGGCTCTCATAATCCTCAATATTTCACTTATTTGCTCAATACTTCTGTGAGTAACCAATCTGACAACTACACAAACCACCTCCCCTTTCACTCCAGCCCCTGCACACTTGGTGCCCCTTACATGGAGTCACTCCCTGCATTCACCTCAGCCAGTCCCAGGCTGAGCAAGGTTCTCACCCAACCCTCTGGGTTTAATTTTTAATAACATCTTTTTTTCTGGTAATAAGAGTAAAATATGGCCAATCACATGAAAAGATGCTCAACTTCAGTGGTTAAATAAATGGAAATTAAAATCCACAAGAAAGCTCAGAAATGCAAAAAATAAAAAATAATGCCATATTTTTACTTTACAAAGAGGCAACTGTGGCTAAGAAATCAGTTTAAAGGGGCGCCTGGGTGGCTCAGCTGGTTAAGTGTCCGTCTTCAGCTCAGGTCATGATATGGTTCATGAGTTTGAGCCCCGAATCAGGCTCTGTGCTGACAGCTCAGAACCTGGAGCCTGCTTCCCATTCTGTGTCTCCCTCTCTCTCTCTGCCCCTCCCCTGCTCATACTTTGTTTCTCTTTCTCTCTCTCTCTCAAAAATAACTAAAACATGTTAAAAAAAAAAAAAAAAGGAATATTCTTTATTGAAGGAATGTTGCCCCTGTGTGCCCCTCTCTGTTTAGTATTCTCTTGCTTTTATTTATTATTTTACTTACTCACTACTATGCATGTACTTGTTAATATTTAACTAGCTCACCAGAAGGAAAAAAATAGCCCTGATAGCATTTGCCACTTTGTTCCAAGCTGTTACAACCAGCTCCAGCACAGCAATCGCTACATGTATTCCTAACAACATATTTTTCATGTTTTTGAACATTATATAAGTGGCATCATTTATGCAAACGGTATGTATTTGTGTGTGTGACTTATTTGCACAAAGGCTGTATAGTATTCACTGTTAATGCTGAACATTTGGGTGTGCGCATCAACTTTGCAAGGGAATGTCACAGTTTTCTGATGTGGTTATTCTAATTTACACTGACAAAATAGCAGTGTCTGAGAGTTCCTTTTTGTTTTACATACTCACCAATTCTTGATGTCAAGTTTTTATTTTATTTCAATTTTCTTTTAAATTTCCTCTTTTTTTAAATTTTTTTAATGTTTATTTAAACATTAAAACTCGTGAACTGTGAACCTTGAGATCATGACCTGAGCCAAAGTCTGATACTTAACCAACTGAGCCACCCAGGCACCCCTCAATTTTCTTTTAAGGTACGTGTGTGTGTGTGTGTGTGTGTGTGTGTGTGTGTGTGTGTGTATTTTTATTTCATTTCATTTCATTTCATTTCATTTCATTTCATTTCATTTCATTTCATTTCAGTTAGGCTCTATGCCCAACATGGGGCTTGAACTCACAACCCTGAGATCAAGAGTCACATGCTCTACCCACTGAGCCAGCCAGGCACCACTGAGGTCTTTTTAAAAAAAAATTTTTTTTTTAACGTTTATTTATTTTGAGACAGAGAGAGACAGAGCATGAACAGGGGAGGGGCATAGAGAGAGGGAGACACAGAATCTGAAACAGGCTCCAGGCTCTGAGCTGTCAGCACAGAGCCCGACGCGGGGCTCGAACTCACGGACCACGAGATCATGACCTGAGCCGAAATCGGATGCTTAACCAACCGAGCCACCCAGGCGCCCCTGAGGTCAAGTTTTTAAATGTTTGCCAGTATAGATGTGAAATAGCATCTCATTGTGAACTTTAATTTGCATTTTTTGTTTGACCATCTTTTTATATTTCCTGGCTATTTGTTTTTCATTGTAAAATGCCTATTTATGCCTTTTGCCCATTTTTCTTTTGGGGCTTTTTGTGTGTGTGACTTTTCAGGTTTTCTTTTATGTTTCTTTGTTTAAAATATAAAATACAGGGGCATCTGGGTTGCTTAGTTGGTTAAGCTTCTGACTTTGGCTCAGGTTGTGATCTCACAGTTCATGAGTTCTAGCCCTGCATCCAGCTCTCTGCTGTCAGCACAGAGCCCACTTCAGATTCTCTGTCTCCCTCTCCCCCTGCCCCTCTGCCCCCCTCTCTCAAAAATAAATAAACATTTTTTAAAAATCGAAAATAAAAGAAAATATAAAGTACAAATCCCTTTCACTTTGGAGCTTGTCTTTTTACCATTTTTCTTAGTGGGGTAGAACCTAGCAATCTTTTCCTTTTTGGTTATGCTTTTTGTGTCTAGTTTAAGAAATACTCTCTGTACGGGTCATAAAGATCTTCACCTATACTTTCTTCTAAGAGTTCATTTCACTCTTAAATCTTTAATCCACCTTTTTTTTTTTTTTTGGTATATGGTATAAGGTAGTATCATTTTTTCCTTTTAGATATCCTACTGTCCCATAACCACTTATTTAACAGTCCTTTTGTTTTCTGCACCAATCTGTATTGATTGCTGTGTTATGTATAAAGTTTTCATATATGCATGGGTTTGTAGCTGGACGATTGTTCCAGTGGTCTTTCCCTAGGCCAGTGACACACTATATCCCTTCCTTTTCTCCTCCTCTAGAGCAGAATTCCCCAATCTTTAAGGGCAGACTGTGAAATGACTTCCTTCCAAGGAGTACAATCCAGAAAGGAGCAAACAAAAGTAACTTTACAGTGGAGAGAAACCAGATATATACTACCTTAGCAGATGAAGGTCAGCATGACCAGTGATGTCATGTTGATAGTAGGTACCTTTGATATGATGGGATGAGAATGGCACTTCACTTCTGTGGTCTTCCTTTCAGAAGCCCCCAGCCTCAGTCTAATCATAAGAAAAATATCAAATTAGGGCGCCCGGGTGGCTTAGTCAAGCATCCAACTCTTGGTTTCAGCTCAGGTCATGATCTAATGGTTTGTGGGTTTGAGCCCTGCATCGGGCTCCATGCTGACAGTGTGGAGCCTGCTTGGGGTTCTCTCTCCCTTTCTCTCTGCCCCTCCCCCACTTGCACTGTCTCTCTCTTTCCCTCTCTCTCAAAATAAATAAACTTAAAAAAAGAAAAAAAGAATAAGAAAAAAATCAAACAAATCCCATTAAGAGACTTTGTACAAAATACCTGTGCAGTACTCCTTAAACTATCAAAGTCATCAAAATACAAGAAAAGTTTGAGAAACAGTTTTAGCCAGGAGGAGCCTAAAGAAACATGACAGCTAAATGTAACGTGGTATCCTGGGTGGGATCCTGGAACAGAAAAAAAGACATAAGGTTGAAAACTAGGAAATGTGAATAAAGTATGGACTTTCATTATAAACATTGTAACCAAAAGAAACAACAAAACTAAAAGGCAACCTACTAAATGGGAGAAGATATTTTCAAATGAGGTATTTGATAAAGGGACAGTATCTGAAATATATAAAGAATGATACAAGTCAACCCCCCCCCCAAATAATCCAATTAAAATTGGGCAGAAGACATGGACATTTCTCCAAAGAAGACATTCAGATGGCCAACAGACACATGAAGAGATGGTTCAGTGTCATTTATCATCAGGGAAATGCAAATCAAAACTACAATGAGATATCACCTTATATCTGTCAGAATAACTAAAATAAAAAACACAAGAAATAAGTATTGGCCAGGATGTGGAGGAAAAGGAACACTTTTGCTCTGTGGTGGGAGTGCAAACTGGTGCAGCCACTGTGGAAAACAGTTTGGAGGTTGCTCAAAAAGTTAAAAATATAACTCCCTTACAATCCCAATAATTGCACTACTGGGTATCTATCAAAAATATACAAAAACACGAATTCAAAAGTATACATGCACCCCTATGTTTTTAGCAACTTCATTTACAATAGGCAAATTATGGAAGCAGCCCAAGTGCCCATTGTAAATAAATGAATAAAGAAGAGGTGGCATATATATACAATGGAATATTATTCAGCCATAAAAAGAACAAAATCTTGTCATTTGCAACAACATGGATGGAACTAGAGCATATAATGCTAAGCAAAATAAGTCAAAGACAAATACTGTATGATTTCACTCGTACGGAATTTAAGAAACAAATGAACAAAGGAAAAAGCGACAAACCAAGAAACAGACTTTTTTTTTTAAATATTTTTTTTATTAAAAAAAATTTTTTTAATGTTTATTTTTGAGATAGAGCTGGCAGGAGGCAGAGACAGAAGGGATCACAGAATCCAAAACAGGCTCCAAGTTGTCATGTCAGCACAGAGCCCAATGCAGTGCTTGAACCCACAAACCAGGAGATCATGATCTGAGCCGAAGTCAGGCACTTAACCAACTGAGCCCAGGGTCCATAACAGACTCTTAACTATAGAGAAGAAACTGATTGTTATCAGAGAGGAGGTGGTAGGTAGATGGGTGAAATAGGTAAGGGGATTAAGTAGTGTACTTGTGATGAGCACTGGGGGATGTATGGAATCGGTGAATCACTGTATTGTACACCTGAAACTAGTATAACGTATGTTAACTATACTGTAATTAAAAATTTAATAATAGATAAATAAAATGTCACCAAATTGAATTAAAAAAAAAACCCAAACCCTGATGTATTATTATTTATGATAAACATACCATACTCAAGTAAGCTATTAATAATACAGGAAATTGGGTATGGGGTATATGGGAATTCTATACTGTCTTCCCAACTTTTTTGATAATCTAAAACTATTCTAAAATTTAAAATTTATTTTTTAAAAATCAGCAAATGCGGGGCGCCTGGGTGGCTCAGTCGGTTAAGCGTCCGACTTCAGCTCCGGTGGCGATCTCGCGGTCCGTGAGTTCGAGCCCCGCGTCGGGCTCTGGGCTGATGGCTCAGATCCTGGAGCCTGCTTCCGATTCTGTGTCTCCCTCTCTCTCTGCCCCTTCCCCATTCATGCTCTGTCTCTCTCTGTCCTAAAAATAAATAAATGTTAAAAAAAAATTTTTTTTTTTAAATCAGCAAATGCATTTGTTCTGAAAACTTTTTTTCTTTTTCTTTTTTTTTTTTTAATTTTTTTTTTTTTAACGTTTATTTAGTTTTGAGACAGGGAGAGACAGAGCATGAACAGGGGAGGGTCAGAGAGAGGGAGACACAGAATACGAAGCAGGCTCCAGGCTCTGAGCTGTCAAGCACAGAGCCCGACGCGGGGCTAGAACTCACAGACCGCAAGATCATGACCTGAGCCGAAGTCGGCCGCCCAACCGACTGAGCCACCCAGGCGCCCCTGTTCTGAAAACTTTTAATTAAAACTAATTGCTACTTTCTTAAAAACTCTTGAGAGTTTCTGAGTTGAATGACCTTTGTCAGGGTCACAGGATCAACCGTTTTTCCAGTTCTTCGATTGGCTGTTCTGTGAGGCAGAGGTGATGTCTGCTTGGGCAGGAAGGAATACAACTCCCAGAGTGCCCCTGTGCGGTTGTCAGGAGCAACCAAAGAATGCAGACTAACAGCCCTGCTGGAGTCAGGATTAAACAAGGACTGACTGCCTTGCAAGCCAGCCATGGGTCAGGATTATTACTCTGTGCTTCAGATCACTCGCAATTCAGAGGATGCCCAGATCAAGAAGGCGTAAGTTGGGACGGGAGTGAGGCTTTAGGGGTGTGCTGGGAAGGCCCCACCTTTATCTTTTCCAAACTGAGCCTTCTTGCACAGCCAAGTGCAGCCAAGATAAACCTTGTTCTTCTGTTGCTTCTTGCATACATACCTACAACCTGGGTTTGGCCTGAGTCAGAGTTCCCAATCCATCATCCTTAACCCCCTATGCCCTGTTTCCCTTCCTGGGTACCCTGGTTTTCTTAGCAATAAAAATGGGGACAAAGAAGGCATTTGAACTTTTTCCTTTGCAGAACCAAAGGATTAAGAACAGGAGAGTGACCTGGCCAGATGGATGTGTTTCAAATTTTATTCTGGCTGTCATACGAGTTTTTTTTTTTTTTTTTTTTTCAAGTAGGCTTTTTTTTTTTTTAAGTTTATTTATTTATTTTGAGAAAGACAGAGACAGCATTAGTGGGGGGAGAGGGAGGTGTGGGCGGGGGGTGGGGGTGGACAGAGACACAGGGAGATGAGAATCCCAAGCATGCTTTTGCACTGTCAGCACGGAGCCCAATGTGGGGCTCAAACTGGAAACACTGCAAGAGTTGAAACCAAGAGTTGGACACTTAACCTACTGGGCCACTCAGGCACCCCAAAGTAAGCTTTTTTTAAAAATGTTTGTTTATTTTTGAGAGAGAAAGAGAGAAGCAGGAGAGAGGGGAACAGAGGACCTGAGAAGCAGGCTCAGTGCCGACAGCAGCAAGCCCCATGTGGGGCTTCAACTCATGAACCGTGAGATCATGATCTAAGCCAAAGTCGGATACTCAACCAACTGAGCCACCCCGGCACCCCAAAGTAGGTTTCTTCTTAAGTAGCCTTCACGCCCAGCTCAGAGCCCAACATAGGGTTTGAACTCACAACACTGAGATCAAGACCTCAGGGTCTTGATCTGCAGGGCTTGACTCACGAACCACGAGATCATAACCTGAGCAGAAGTCAGACGCTTAAGCAACTGAGCCACCCAGGCACCCCTGTTTCAAACAATAGTTCTTAACCCTTCTCTCTTGTAACAACTCTAAGAGATGAGTCATGTATAACACAGTCTCCTATATGGGAGTAACTAGATTTTGACAAAACAAAACAAAACAAAAATGCTGGGGCACCTGGGTGGCTTAGTTGGTTAAGCATCCAACTTCATTCAGCTCAAGTCATTATCTCACGGTTCATTAGTTGGAGCCCCACATCGGGCTCTGTGCTGACAGCTCAGAGCCTGAAGCCTGCTTCAGATTCTGTGTCTCCCTCTCTCTCTGCTCCTCCCCTGCTTGCACTCTGTCACACTCTCTCTCAAAAATAAATTCACATAAAATTTTTTTTTAAATGCTAAATGTATATAATGAATAGAAGCACCACAATGATTCCTAATTGCCTAGCTATTAACCTTCTCAGTAGCTCTCATTAAGCCTACCCTGCTGCATCCAAGCTGTGACTCCACTCCATCTTGCCCACTCAGGGAAACAGAGTGAGGGAACTGCAGGGCAAATCTTAAAACCACTCAAGTTTAGGGGCGCCTGGTTGGCTCAGTTGAGCATCCAACTCTTGATTTCGGCTTGGTCATGATCTCAGGGTCATGGGATCAAACCCCCTGTTGGTCTCTGCACTAGGTGGGGAGCCTGCTTAAGATTTTCTGCCTCTGCCACTGCACCCCCCCCCCAACACACACACACACTCTCTCTCTCTCTCTCACTAAAAAAATGAGACAAAAAACTCCACAGAAACTACTCAAGTTTATCTGAAAAATAAGGCTCTTCTCAAACCTACTTACCTTTCCTTATTGATAGAACTTACTTGGAATTCTCCCCATACCTGACTTTGTTTGACCTTTGTAACTGAGAGGGCTGGTTTCAGTGTCTCAGGGAAGTGATGACAATTGTCTTTAAGTTTCTGAAAGTAGACAATGTAGATA
Organism: Panthera leo; assembly: GCF_018350215.1. NCBI lineage: Eukaryota > Metazoa > Chordata > Mammalia > Carnivora > Felidae > Panthera > Panthera leo. The sequence continues at coordinate 57,711,852 of NC_056688.1, read as the reverse complement.
ATCTCTTTAAGGCCTCCAGGGGCCGAATAAGAACCTTCAGAGTCATAGGACAGCAGATCTCACTCACTAAGATGAGATGTTGCTTAAAAGTCAGAGCGGTCCCACGGTGAGATGGGCTGCCTTGTGGGACAGTTAGTTCATGTCATTCATTTCCTCACTGCTGCTCAATGCAGTAGAAGTAGACACAGCAACTCAAGGAACCCAGGCTAGTGGGAGAGACAAACCAGTCAACAAACAACTGGAGTGCCAAGTGCTAAGTTTAGGGATCAAAGGCACTGGGGACTCGGGAAGGGGAGTCTAACCTAGAATGGAGACTGCAGTCAGGGAGGGCATCCTGGAAGAGTTGAGCCCTGAGCTGATTGTTGAAAGATGAATGAAAATGTGCCAGGGGGAGATGGGAGGGAGGGTCTGGAGAGTGGTGGGTGTTACAAGGGATGGGAGTAGAATGTCAAAGACCTGAGCAATGCATTGTAGGGAGTTTGGAGCCTGGCCAGAAGGGCAAGAGAGGCCATGGGAGTGGGGAGGGAGAGCTGTGAGTGAGAAGGCCAGAGAAAGAAGCAGAGGCTTGAATCTTAGAGATACAGATTTTATGCTGAAGGCAAAGGGAAACCAGTGGAGGGATTTGGGCAGTGGAGTGACTTGGCCAGGGGGCATTTTAGAAGCATCAGATTAAAAAAGACAAATCAGGGGCGCCTGGGTGGCTCAGTCGGTTAAGCGGCCGACTTCGGCTCAGGTCATGATCTCACACTCCGTGAGTTCGAGCCCCGCGTCGGGCTCTGTGCTAACAGCTCAGAGCCTGGAGCCTGTTTCAGATTCTGTGTCTCCCTCTCTCTGACCCTCCCCCGTTCATGCTCTGTCTCTCTCTGTCTCAAAAATAAATAAACGTTAAAAAAAAAAATTTTTAAAAATAAAAATAAAAATAAAAAAGACAAATCAGGGGCGCCTGGGTGGCTCAGTCGGTTGGTTGGGCGTCCGACTTCAGCTCAGGTCACGATCTCGCGGTCCATGAGTTCGAGCCCCGCGTTGGGCTCTGGGCTGATGGCTCGGAGCCTGGAGGCTGCTTCCGATTCTGTGTCTCCCTCTCTCTCTGCCCCTCCCCCATTCATGCTTTGTCTCTCTCTGTCTCAAAAATAAATAAACGTTAAAAAAAATTATTAAAAAAAAAAAAAGACAAATCAGTCTGGTGGCAGCACACGGAAAGGCCTGGAGAAGGAGAACACTGAAACAGGAAGCCATGGTTCTGTAATAGTCCTAGGGATGAGGGGGCAGGAAGAGAACACTGGGGAGAAAGAAAAACTGAAATGCCCTGGTGACAGGTGGGCTGGGAATGGAGGGGATGAAGAACTTGGGAGTTGATAATGCTCAGCATTTTGGCTTCATTGCCTGGGCAAATGGGCAAAAACTTAAGGAACAAAAATGTGTTTCTGTCTGGGTTCATTGAGTTTGTGGGGCCTGTGGGACACTGGAGAGCAGATACCAAGATGGAAGCTGGATGCCAAGGTCTGGAGCTTAGTGGCCTGGTTTCAGATAGAAATTTGGGAGTGGTCAGTGAGTGATGCTCAAAGCCTTGGGATAGACGAGCTTGTGCACAGATAGTGTGTGGAGTGAGAAGAGAAACAGCGGGAGGGGTCACCAGCATGCAGGGTGTGAGCAGGGCAGAGGAAGTGCACTTTGACCCAGTGGAGGGTATGTGGGGTCCGATTTGTACTGAGCCACTCAGGGGGCTGTGCTGATGCCCTCCTTTGGCTCTTTCAGACCCCCTCCCCGCCTTTCTGCACCCTGTTCTCTGCACTGGAAGCTGGCCCATCTGAACCACATCAATAGACGCCCTGGCCCTCAGACTTCCTAAATGAAAGCTAAAGAGAGCCCACAGCAGGTGATTGGCAAAGAGGAGAGTGGGGCTGGGGTATTTATTCCCAGCTCCCTTCCTCTGAGAGCACTTCAGGTTGGGTATCCCTTAGCTGAAGATGACAGCTCCTGCCAAGGGCCCCGTCCACACACACTCCTGTGGGATTTCTCCCTTCCCACTCCTATAGGCTCAGGGGTAACCAGGGTGACTCAGGGCTCCTGGCCTTCGGCTACAGCACTGTCCAGCATGGTTATCCTCCTTACCTCCTACACTTTGGTGAGTGGTCCTTTATTAAACTCTGCACAAATCACCCAGTTCATGCCAGCTCTTTCCTCTCAGAACACTGATGATACAGATTCTCAGACACTATAGGCATCGCATCACTGAGTGGTGGGATTGGGTAATACAGAAGCAGGGAAACGAATGAGCACAGAAGTGAGAGATGGTAAAGGGACCTGACGTGTGCCAGTGCCTCTCTGTACCAGGCCCTTTGACACCTTATTTTACCTGATCTTCCCAAGAAGCCTGTGTGTAAGTTCAGATATCACGGCAGGATTAGATGTGCGAGAAATGTATGGGGGGAAACGTGTGAGGGTGAAGGGGGACCAAGAGCATGCAGGCGGCACCTTCAAACCCCAGTGCCGGTCTGATACCTGTGAAAGGGGAGCAGGAAGAAATGGCTGGATGGAGAGAGCTGCAGAGTGGTCTGGAAAAAAGTAGCTGGGCTGATAGATGGGCGTCCTGAAGCAGAGGTTGTGCATTGGGGGGGGGTCCTGTGTCCTAGGGGGACGCGCCAGCACCAATATCCCCACCACGCTTAGGCACTGGTTGGGGCAGCTTGGGGAAATGTAGCCTCAGCACAGACACCCAGGGCGGGCAGCTACACTTTCTACCCACTGGGTTCTGTTCAAGGGCATCTGTGCAATGCACCACCCTGGCCACCACAGCCCTGATTTTATAGCTGGCAACATCAAAGCAGTGAACAGCAGAGCCAGCTCTGAACCATGGTCTGCGCCTCAGGCCCATGTCAAATGCTATGACTTGTATGAATCCTCCCTCCTCTAGGTACCGGAAACTGGCCCTTAGGAACCACCCGCTGAAGTCCAGTGAGCCATCCTCAGCGGAGACATTCAGGCAAATAGCAGAGGCCTATGATGTGCTGAGCGACCGTGAGTGATTCCACCCATCTCCTCTGCCCCACCTCTATTTCGAGACCATTCCTTAAGCCTCTGGGTAGTAAAGCATTCCTCTTCCCTGCCTAGAGCCTGAGCAAACTTAGAAAGAAAGAAAACAGCATGAACTGCCTCTCTCCATAGTCACAAACTAAGGTTGATGCAGCGTGGAGAGCCCCCGGATTAAGATGATCTGCTCAGCCAGTGTCAGTAGAGCAGGACCTGGGCAGGTCTCCCACACTCCACACCCCACCTGTCCCCTGCAGGGGTGCACACAGTGAGATGCTTGCTGCCAAGGGAAGAAAGAGGCTGAGGCAGGCATCCCCAGTTACTCTTCCCAGATTACCAAGTAGCTCCAGTGCCACCTTTCCATGGAAGGCATGTCTATCAAGGGTCAGAGAGAGGCTGGTAATTCAAGAATCTCCTGAAACCAAAAGAGTGTAGAAAGTGATTCCCCCACCACCACCTCTGCCCCGGGGTACCACCTGCAAGCGTGCATCCCTGAGGGCTTGTTCTGGAGACTGTAATCACAGATGCTGTGCAGAAGAATAGCCAGATCACTAAGGTTTCCCCAGTCCCGAGTTTTCAAGACTTTAGAGTCCTTAGACTCTAGGCTTTGAAAGCTCTAGAATTTGGCAGCTCTAGAATTCTTAGATTGTAGAATTTCAAGGTGCTACGATTCTATTTACCCCAAATAAAACAGTAGGTACGATGATGAGTTTAGCCAAATTCTAGGGCCATAGCCTCACCCTCAGTCTCTAGATCTCTCCTTCAATCCTCTTCCCCCTGCCACCCAGCAGGTCTCCACCTTTCCCCATTCTCCTCCCCACTATGGGATCACACCTAGATCCACCCACGGGGAAATTAAACTCCTAACTTTTAGGGTCTCCCTCCAAAGAGTGCCAGACTTTAGAAATAAGGTTGGGTTTGCCCCTTCCCCTCTACCCTGTATCCACCTGCTTCCCAGCCCGCAGCTATCTTAGTCCCTAATGCCAGCCCCCTCATCAAGGTGACACGTGTCCACAGCTGTGAAGAGAGGCATCTATGACAAGTTTGGAGAGGAGGGCCTAAAGGGCGGGATTCCTCTGGAGTTTGGATCCCAGACCCCATGGACCACTGGTTACGTCTTCCACGGCAACCCTGATAAGGTTTTCCATGAGTTCTTCGGAGGAGACAACCCCTTTGGTGGTAAGAGGCCCCACCTACCCACTTGCTTTATTGGGAAAGGATGTAGCTGTAAAAGATGCTTTTCTTTGAATCCTTTTGTTTTGTTTACTTTAAAAATATATATAATGCATGGTAAAAAAGAAATTATTAAAGAAATAAATTTCAGCCTTTATTCCTTCTCCAGAAGCAGCCACTTACTGTTAACCGTTTATGTATCCTTCCAGAAAATTTCTATGCATTTATGAGCATATATTTATCTTTACCTAAGCCTTTTATCTTATGAAGGGAATGGGACCATATTGTGCACACTGATTTCTTTCACTCAGTATGCCTTGGAGATTATCTCATACTATATTACATAACAGATCTACTTTACTCATTTTAATAGCTGCATTAGGTTTCACTGTACAGGTGTGTGTTAGGTGAGTATATGGATGGATGGGTGGATAATCCCAGGTCCCAGACAAACTGACCAAGAGTTGATTCCTGAGGCTCACAGTCATCTTGCAAGGGCAATTAACCTTCAGACCTGTCTTCCTGGCTCTAGTTATGCAACTCAGAGAGTCTAGATTTTCACTGCCTGACCCCCTGCAGCCCCTTCCCCTGGCTGTACTATAGCCGTTCTGCATTTCAAAAGTTCTCTCTTCCTTTTTCTGCATGTTAATAAGAAGTGGGCCACAGCCCACTGTCTCTCCCCCTCAGAGACCTCTCCCCTGTGCATTTCCTTCACCTGTCTGCCAGAAGAAGCTGAGTTGATAAACTCCATGTGTGACTGTAAAACGCAAGGGACTTAGAGTCAGGCCTGTTTCAAATCCATGCACTGCCTCTTATGAGCTGTGTGATTCTGGGCAAATCTCTTCACTGCTCTGAAACCTCAACTTCCTTACTGTTAAGTGGCTGTAATAGTCCATTCCTCACACGTCACTAGCAAATGAGACAATGTTTATGAAAATGGGCTTTGCAGACTGAAAAATGCCATAACGATGGACAGGTGCATGAAAAAGAGGCAGCTCAGAGGAACCAAGCCAGAGCTTCTAGGGACATCACTTACAGGCTTTGGGGACCCTCAGGCAGTGCCCAAAACTATACTGCTACAGGACTTCACCCAGGGGATTCTTGTGTCCTGTCTGCCTGCAGGACCGAGGGACTAGACCTTCCTATGACCTGGCTGTTGGGGTGTCTACAACCTGACACAGCACAGGTGCTGGGTGAAGAAATGGATTCAGTGATACGAGAGGGGACCAGGTCACTTACAGGCCTCTTGATTAGTTACTATTTCATAGAGGGGTTTAGTGTGATGCTGCCCTGCCCTCCCCCACCTAAAGTTATTATACCATTCTAGCCTGGGAAGTTCATTCATGGCCCTAACCATAAGAGGCAGAGTACAAGAAAAAAAACCTTAATTATGATAGCGACCCCTGACTCTACAAAGTTTACAAAGGTTTTCACACGTAGCAATAAGCATAGTGGTTAAGGGCAGAGGTTCTCATAGTCAGATTGTCCTGTGTTCAGATGAGCTGCGGGACTGTGAGCCTTTTCTTTGGCCTCTCTGTCCAATAAGACAATAGTGTGAAGAACTGAAACCAGCACCTGATGCATAGTAAGCTCTCAGCAAGTTTCCACTTTTCTTCATCATCTTGTTATTTAATCCTAATGGAAAAAGGCAGATCAGGCATTATTACCCCATCTCACAGACAGAAAAACTGAAACCAAACGACTCCATAGCACTTCAAGAGACAAAGGCTGTTTGCACTGGGATGGAAGGGCAGGGCAGCAAGAGCACTTATGGGTGTAGAGCTGGGCAGGGAAAAAAGAAATTGAGGGAAAAAGAGTTTGGGGGTATGCTGATGAACTCTCAAATTTATTAGGAACCACCCCCTTCCCTACTCCCGTATCAGCTATTGACTTCACAGAAACTTGAGTATGTGGTCTCTAGAGGTGTTGTGCTGGGCTGGACAGTGAGGGAGAGTGGAGTGCGGGGAAGGGTAGGAAGGACTGGAATGATATTACCGTCCCCCCAGCAAGATAACAGCGGGAGTCATTTCTGGCATACCAGGAGCTGCCACCAGAGGGCACTCCTCTCCATCCTGAGGCAGCCAGCTTTGAGGAGTGTTTCCCCAAATTGAGGGGGAAGGGAGTCAGGAAAGTGGGGGAATATAAACCGGATGATGAAGCAGTGGGAAGTGGCAAGCAATGATAACCATTGGATCTGCAATTTAGGACAACTTTTTGGCCTGGCCTAACAGTCTGAGTATGCAAAGTAGGAATGGGATGCTGAGTATTACACTTGGGGACTGAAGAGGTATGTGTGGAGGGGTGTCTGTGTTTCCAAGTCCCTGACACAATCTCTCTTACTTCTCTCCTCTCCTCCCCTCCTCTTCCCTCCCGTCCCCTCCCGTCCCCTCCTCTCCCCTCCCCTCCCCTCTCCTCTCCTCTCCTCTCCTCTACTCTCCTCTCCTCTCCTCCTGCAGAGTTTTTTGATGTAGAAGGAAGTGAGGTAGATTTGAACTTTGGGGGTCTCCGAGGCCGAGGGGTCAAGAAACAGGACCCCCCAATCGAACGAGACCTCTACCTATCTCTGGAGGACTTATTCTTTGGCTGCACCAAGAAAATTAAGATCTCCCGAAGGGTGAGTACTTGGCTTGCTCCTACTGGGGGCCACTACCTATGCCCTCCAATCCTCTGAGTTACCTCCTCCATGCCCTCACTGGAGACCTCAGGTATGGCCTCTGATAGAATCATGAAATCTCAGAATTGAAGATCTAGGATCATAGAATTCTAGAATCTGAAATTTGGAAGGGACAATTGAGGGTATTAGCCTGATTCTTTCCCAGTGCAGGAATCCCCTCTGCAGAAGGGTCTTTCCCTTCTCATATCAGCCCCATCCCTGTGGGAAGCCGGATCCCGAATGGGAGGAGTCAGTCCCTTGTGAATTCTGCCCTCTGGGTATTACCAGACCATACCCCCAGGGCTTCATCAGTGTGTATGCCTCAGGAGTAAGAAGAAACAGTGTGGGGATGGAGGGTGCACTGGGGGACGGTCCCCAAGGGGTTTGATTGAAGACTTTTAGTGGCCCAGAGTCTAGTCCTTGGGTTGACCCTGTCCTATGGCTCAGCCCTATGCTAGACACATGAGCAAAGCCTCCTCACACCTTTGCCCAGCAGAGGAGATGCCAGCTGTGGCACAGATGGCACTCATCTGGGCATGTGATTGGGGAATGGTTGGATGACATAATAGGGAATGCTCAGATATGTTGACCTCTGTGGTCTTTCTCCCTTCATGATTAAGAAACCTGTCAGCCCCTCAGGGCCAGAGCCACTGGGTTGGGAGAGAGGAACTGAGTATGTGTTCACCATGCATCTGTTAGTGGCCAGGGCTACGTGGTCTAGGCCTGGAGTTGGGGGCTTGGTCAACTAATGGTGACTGCTTGGCATCTCAGGCCCTAGCCCAATGACATCATCCTAAAATCATAAGTTCTTGGTTCCAGTAAATGGGGTGAGAATGGGGATGGCTCAGGGCAGCTTCTCCCTGTTGCTAGAAGATTGCATCTGAGCACAACACCCCCTTGGCATCTTTCTCGTGTTAAAAGGCCAGCTGGGAAATCTGGAGCAAACCTCCCTTCTTCCATCTGGCTGCAGGTGCTGAATGAGGATGGGTACTCCTCTACCATCAAGGACAAGATTCTCACAATTGATGTGAAACCTGGTTGGAGGCAGGGCACACGGATCACCTTTGAGAAGGAAGGGGACCAGGTGAGAAGGAGGGAACTGACTAGGGTCAGTCCTAGTGTCAGTCACCCAAGCTTGCTCATGTGGTGGAAAGACTGAGGGGGAAGGAGGCAATGCTTTCCTCTGCCCCGTGACCCCAGCCTAGTAGGGAGACCAGTCTGCAGAGTCGGTGAAATGATCCCCAAAGTCCCTTACCAGGGACAGAGCCTCACAACACCTCTGTGAGTGGATAGCCCAGGGCTTTCCCCCATTTTGCAGAGTAGGAAACTGAGGCCCAGAGAGGGAAGGGATTTGGCCAGGGCAAGAGCACAAGAGCTCTTCCTGATTTTCTTCAGTGCTTCTTGAATAAAGCCCAACTATAGGAGGTATTCAGAAACCACTTATTAATAATAATTTTAACACTGTTTAATATCTTCATGATAATTACTTATTTAAATAAAAATATAAAATTATTGTTCAAGGCATGCTGTATCCTTAGGTCTGAGAAGAGGCAGAGTGATGGCATTTTCAGAGCCAAGAGAGATTAATTCCTCTGCCCATACTTCTTGCTCCCTTTCTCACCTGTGAAACATCTACTTCCAAAACACCCCTTCAGGACCCAGCTCTAATGCTCTGGGCTCTGGGCAGCCTCCCCTGACCTCTCCACCTGGCTCAGGGCCTCTCTAATCTCCTGCCTCTGGGTTCCTTTTACCACAGTCCTGAGCATGCTGAGGACGGTGTGTCTGTTCCCCCCACTAGACTGGGAGCTTCTTACTGGTAGGGACTAGTTAGGTTCCTCTGCCCCCTTAAGAGACCTTAGCAGAAGCTTGTCAGGACAGAGGTGTGTAAGAAGTTGTTTTCAAAACTTGCAGCTCAGCATTTTACCCACCCCCTGAGGAAGCTTCTGTCCCTCTCCATCTGAGTGAACCCTGTTGGGCATGCTCCATAGAGGAGAAGTAATGGGGGGGGGGGGGGTGTGTGTGGCGCTGGATTCATTGGAGTAGGCTTCTCAGAGGAGGGGCTATGAAACCAAACTGAAAAGGTCCTTCCAGAAAACCTAGTTCAATCTCTTCATTGTTCAGAAAAAGACATGGAGACCAGTAGAGTCAGGAACTTAGCCAATATCACACAGCCAATTAGTCCTTGTCACCCCTTGCCTCCTCTGCCCAGGGCCCCAACATTATCCCAGCCGACATCATCTTCATTGTAAAGGAGAAGCTACACCCTCGCTTCCGCAGGGAGAACGACAACCTCCTTTTTGTGAATCCCATTCCCTTGGGCAAGGTGAGTGGGCAAAGTGGAGGGGAAGTGGGCAGATGAGAGTGAGCAAGCAGGCCTCACTCTGCACTCCCCCCAGTGCCTATGGCGCAGGCCTTCAGAACGTGAGGAGTGCCCATAGAATCTTTGTGGCTGTCTTCAGGGCCCCTCCATGTCCTTACAATCCAAACAAGGAACAGCACCAGCCTAGACTTTGCCTCCCCTCCCCCACCCTACCTGTGGGCAGTTACTCTGTCAATTCTACCACCTAGTCCCCTTCCGTTCATTCCCAGAGTCAGAGTCTGAGCACCTGGGTCTGCACAGCAGCTCCTTTGGTGGCCTTCCTGCCTCCTTTCCCATCCCCACGCTCATCTGACTGTGCCACACGCCTGTCGGAGCATCTTCACATGGTGTTTAAGGCCCTCCACACTCTGCCTCTGCTGATCTCATCCCCTGCACTCCAACCACTGTGCCCCTGTCCATTGGGAGCATTTTCCCACCTCCATTCTCTTGTTTGTGCTGGGCCGTCTGTGTGGAATGCTCTATATCCACCTTGTCTGACTGGCAGGATCCTCTTCACCCTCATCAACTGCTACCACCACTGTGTAGTCCTCCTGTCCCACTCCACAGTGGTTTGGGGGCCTCTCCTTGGCTCCTGAAGACCCCTTTACTTCCCTCTATCATCATCAGTCTTTCCTACCAGACCGTGAACTCCTAAGGGCAGGCAGATGCCTGGCTCGCTCCCATTAGTCCCTGAACATCCTTTTGTCTGCTTGAGGCCAGGCTCAGGGCCTGGCACTGAATAAGCTCATAAAATGCCTTCTAAACAGAATGGCCATGGTTACCTCTCCTACTCCCACCTGTGGCCCTAACGTCCCTAGGCTCTGACCTGCTGCACCGTGGAGGTGAAGACCTTGGATGATCGTCTGCTCAACATCCCCATCAACGACATTATCCAGTGAGTGCATCTGCGTGGGTCCCAGTAGGCAGAAGGGCTGGCCTGGGCCTTAGAGGGTAGTGCCAGACAGGTCAGCCTGGGGCAGTTCAGTCCTCACCAGCAAGGACTGAAATCCAGCCCTAACTCTGGCCAAGCTGCATTCACCTGGTAAATGGAGTGCCTTTTTCTAACTTGCACGAGGCCGCTACAGAGTCCAAAGATTGCAGAGGCGACCTTTGTTGCCTTCCTCCTCCCGAACGTCTCATTAGTGTTCTGAGTTGTATCCCTCAAGTCCTTTACAGGAAAGGGCCTCTGTATGGGAAGCTTTACTCAGCAGTCCAGCACCACCCCCGACCCCAACCTAGGCTGGAACCTCTATTCCTGGAACCCCCAGTGTAAATGGTTATCAGGGGGCAGGCTGTCTGAATAAGCTTGTCTTCTCTCTCCTGCCACACAATTCTGGCTGAGAAGAGCCACCTGGTGGAAGCTGGACTGACTGCCTCAAGCCTGAGGTTGTGTGAGCATGGGCAGCATGGGATCTGTCAGAGAGCAGTGTTGGGGGGCCCTCTCATTTCCCTTCTTTCATCCTCCCCTGTCTCAGTCCCAAGTACTTCAAGAAGGTGCCAGGTGAGGGGATGCCACTGCCTGAGGACCCCACTAAGAAAGGGGATCTCTTCATCTTCTTCGACATCCAGTTCCCCACCCGCCTCACACCCCAAAAGAAGCAGATGCTGCGCCAGGCATTGCTGACATAACTGGTGAGCTGAGGGCTGGAGCAGAGGAGGGGAGGAGAAGGCCAGCTGGGCCTTATCCCATTCCTGTCCCAGGATGTGCAGGTGAGCCAGCCCACTGCACAGATGTGACATGAGGATGGGACAGCCTGGGGTTTTTAAACTGACACAATAAAGATTTCCTATCTTCCAACTGCACCCAGGAGACTGTGTTGGAGGGAGAGGAGCCTCATATATTGCTTCTTGTGGAACAGGGGGAGGGGCATGGCCCAGAAAGCCTAGAACCTGGGTTCCTGTCCAGATTTTGTAAGTGTGGCCAGGTCCCTGAAGGTTCGGAGCCTGTGTGCTCCCCTTGATAGAGTGGGGCAGACCTGAGTGACCTCTGTGGGTCCCCACCCTGCTATGATTTCTCATGACACAAAGTCTTTAGCAGGGGCAGTCTCTAGAATGTGATATGGTCATAGTGTAGATAGGAAGCACAGAGAAGAAAACACTTGTCAAGGCCACACAGGGCAAAGATGTCATCAGAACCTTGAAGGCCACTTCCCAGATTCACCCTGCTTAGAGGTAGCACAAAGGACACAGTGCTGGAAAATGGTTTTGGTTTCTACCTCACAGCCTCACTTCTCATCTATGCAGTGGGTCCTGGACTGACTCTAGGTGGGGTGGTATGGGAGGCAGAACTGGGTTCTGCTCCTGGCCCTGCCACTGACCCCCCTGGATGTTACTGCTTATAAGCCTCCTGCAGGCTGCTTATGAGGATTGAGTCATTGTGGTGAACATGCTTGGTGAATTCACTGCTTAGATCTCAGGGTTCCAGGATTGTTGCTGATGTGGCCTCCAGGCCCAGCTGGGCCTATGCAGACCACACTTGCTTTCCTGACCTGCATTCCACCAGTCAACAACAGTGTGGCATGCACCTCTCCTGTGCCAGGGCAAAGACTCCTCTCTTTCAAGTCTGGGTTTGGGCTAGGATAGATCTAATCTTATGAGTAGGTGGCCACTTTTGTGGAATGACTTCAGAAGTAATAGAAAAGGCCCCCATATTGTCCATATTGGATTCCCCTGTTCAAAACATTCTTTGCTCAAGGTTTTTTCTTTCTTTCTTGAACATGGGGCTTGAATTCACAACCCTGAGATCAAGACCTAAGTGGAGATTGATACGCTTCACCGACTGAGCCACCCAGGCACCCCTTAACGTTTTTTCTTAAATGGGGACTGGGTAGCACCTGTCAGCCATTTTGAAATCATCAGGGAAAATGTGGCAGGAGCTGACCTTGAGACATGGAGTCTGGACCAGGGTTCTAGGAAGCACCTGTGCAGCCCGTAAGTCATGTAGGCCTTAGAGTCAGATACACCTCAGGTGTATGCTCTTGGGCAAATCACTTTGCCTTTCTGAACCTGTTTCTTATAGCAAAGATTGCAACCCTGATCTTGCAGGCCTTCAGGAAACCAGATGAGGAGTGAAGCCGACTCTGCCCCGAGGCACGGCCTAGGTGGAAGAGTGGTGGTAGCTGCCCTGTGCTGAGAGCAAGTGGGTGCAAATCCTAGCACCCAGGTCTCCTCTAGGCCAGTAGGAAAGCCTGCCTCTAGCCTCTTCCTCATGGCAATGCTCTGAAGGAAGCGTGGTCTTAGGCCTGATGAAAGATCTTTGTGAAATTTCTATTACCTTGGTGATCTTCAGTGCTACCTCATCTGGCAGGCAAGGCAGGGCCTGTCATATGTCCATTTTATAAGCTGTGAGGACCAGTTATTAAATTAGTGAGGCTACTGATAATGTTGTTCCATGGTTCCTGCCACCTGCCCCAGCTCCTCACTGTCCCAGGATCATGCCCAGAACCATGATGGAGTCTGGTGGCCTTGTGTCCAAGTGTCTGGGACACAAGACTGATAAACGAATCACATGACTGACATGCCTAAGGCAACAAATTGGCCCGGTTTTCTCTGGTATAAAACAGTAGCCTGCTTTATAGGACTAGTGTGAGAATTAAGGTGCATGAAGTGCATTGACCAGGTCGGTCCTCCATTTATGTTGACTCCCTGCAGCCCAGCAGAGAGCAGGCCCGCTGGGCTGCCTACCACCTTCGCCTTGGCTCACCTTGTGGCACCCAACCCCGTTCCTCTTGGGGACTATGAGACCCCAGCTCAATTTGTCAGATGTTACAAAGTACGGTGAGGAATCCTGGGCCCTCTTTCCTTCTCTAGGACTCTCATTTCCTGGACCCCTTGCCAAAGCTCTGAAGGGCTGAGCCTCCAGCTCTGACGAATGGGGAGGAGCAGTAGCATCAGCTGCTTGAGGCTGTGGGAAGAGGGAGACCACATTCTCTGAGCCTGGCTCTACAGCTGTTTAACAGACATTCTGAAGGACTCCAGCTCTGGTCCCTGGTGAAGAGGCACAGTGGGGGAGAAAGGAGTCTGAGTCCTAGTCCCAGCCTTCAGTTTCTTCCAATAGCTATAAAATGAGCCTGGGTGGCTTAATTCTAAGGGCCTGCTTCTGCATGAGATGCCTCAGGATTCTGGGACTTCAGAGTCCCCTACCCCTTGAAACATATGTAGAATCTGCTTTCCTGCCTCTGTGGACAGCTGGTAGGAACAGGAACAGGGAGGCTGACACCCTGTGCAGCCTAAGCCCTGGTTTGGCACTGCCTCCTTGGGATCTCCAGCCTAGGGAGAGGGTGAGTCTCCAAATGAAAGTATCCTCAGACTGAGGCCTCATGTTTTCCTTGCACCCTGTCCCACCCAGTGCAGTAAGAATGCCACCTAGGGGTGTGACTGTGGAGGATGAGAAGCAGCCAGACTTGTCCTCATGAGGTCTGGGACTTTGGAGAGGAAGTTTCCCATTTGTAGAATGGAATAAAAGTAGTTCACAGCATCTAAGATTCCCAAGTTTCTCTAAATCTTCCACCGAACAAGGAGATGTTGAGCAGACAGTAGTACACTAATTTTGCAGATCAATAGGCCTGGGGCCAGCTGGAGCACCAGGCACTGGGTGAGTGGAAGCTCAAGTGTCCTAGTGAGAGCGAAGCTGTGACTCCCAGCTGCTCCCTCACTTACCACCTAAGCCCCAGGCCTGGTCTGGAAAGACAAATGAACTACATGACCTCCACAGGCCCCAGAATGGATGCTGGAAGCGGAAGGTGGGGCAGACCTCCCTTTCTAAGTCAGGTGGCTGCTCCGCTGTCTACCAGGTGCCAGAAGGACCCACTGAACCAAGATCTCTGGTAACAGCTATGAGAGAAGGAGGAGACACAAGGTTGAACCTGTTTTATGGGGGACATGCTGGCTGGGACTAGGGGCAGAACAAAGAGTTGGGCTTAGCTTTTCAAGGGACTGAAGGCTTGGGATCCTGGCTAGTTCCAGGCCTCCCACAGTGTCAACTGGGGTCAACTCTACTAGGACTGGGAGGCAACGGGGAGATGGGGTAGGGGAGAATGGGTAAGCATGTGGGGACAGGAAAGGGAGGTGGTGGGAAAGGGAGTGGAAGGAAGGAGTGAGGAGAGAGGGAAGGGAAGCAGGGCTTGGCTGGAGCCAAAGCCAAAGCCAAAGCCAAAGCCAAAGCCGGAGGTGGTTGGGTCAGCAGCAGGAGACACTCAAAAGGGAGCCTCCCGGGAAGTGCAGGCTGCCATGAGAGCCCGTTTGAGCTGCTCATAGGTGACAAACATCACCACGTTCCAGGAACCCAAACGGAGAAAGGAGGGCATGAACCTAGAAGGCAGAAAACACAGGTCATAGGGGGCACCTTGGTGACTCCTGAGGGCACTTCACCTCCCACTCACCCCAGTGGGCCATGGTATCCAATCCAACCTAGTTGCTCTGTCCCAAAGGAGGTTGTGAGGGCCCACGGTGAACAGAGCCCCACAGCCATGCGGCTCTGAGCAAGAATTCCCTGTGAGTCTCCATTTTAATACCCATAAGGTAGGAATGACAACTCTGGGAGGAACTAGTTAAGAGCATGAGGGAATGCCAGTGAAATACTAACACCAGGATCAGAATAGTTTGACACCTGGTTGCTAGTCAGTTCCAGGTGGTTCTCTCCCACCTGTGTGTAGGTATGGGTAGCTAGGAGGCTCGGGATTGGGTGGGGTGGATCAGAGGCTCACCCTTTGTAGAAGGCTCGGGGACCCTCCTTGTGGAGCATGGTAAGGGCACAGTGGCCAGCGCTGCTGTACTGGCCCGGGGCAGAGTTCATATATCTCGTCTTGACCACATCGACAGGGGAGGCGATGACAGTGGTGCAGAAGCCTGCCCCAAAGGCGGAAGTGAAGTGGCAAGGGAGGTCATCTGCGAAGGAGGAGCAGGAGAGGCAGTCAGGACTCCTTACCTCATCATTCCAGAAGGGAAGAGATTATCAAACTAGCTTAGGGGTTTTCTGGTTTTAGAGAAAGAGATGCCAGCGGGGATCTGTCCTGATGACCTAAAAGTCATTTAGCCTAGAGTCTAGCGTCAGTACCTCAGTGTGCAGTGGGAGCTTCATCCCAGCTGGCTTCACTATGGTAAATCTAAACTCACTCCACAAGCACAGGGGAAGGAGGATGAAAAGATGTGAGACTCAGGCAACCAGACCCTCACATCTTATCCTAGGTTGGGGGAAGGGCAAGACCCAGAACCATTTATACTAACTCACCTGTCATGAGGTTGGCTTTCAGGAGGGCGTCCTTGATGAGATCGTAGGTCACCAGCTCAGCACAGTTGACAATGGCATTACGAGCAACATTGGGAGAGGTCCCTACAGGAGGAAAAAATACTGATGTGAGACCAGAGACTAGAGGAGGAGGAAGACAGGGAAGAAGAAACACCTGGTACACACCTTTCCAGAGTCCCTGGAACCCTTCCTCTCGGGCAATGGTCTTGTAGGCATCGACAGTGCTTTGGTATCTCCGGCCACTTCCAGCCCGGGCCTGAGCTTGGAATCGGACCTTTACTACATCTGTGGGCTGGGCCACAGCCACAGCCAAGGCCCCTGTGGTGCTGCCTGCCAGGAGGCGGCTCCCGATGCCGGCATCTGTGGAAGAAACATTGGGGGGTCAGTGCCCAGCTGGGATTGTACTAATTTTCCACCTCTCTTCACTAAAAATCACCTCATCACTGTAATCTCTTGCCTTCTGGGAATAGGATTCAGACAAGTTCTTGCTCTAAAAACTCCTTGCATCAAAGAAAATAACACCTTGAATGTCTACTACTTGCTACCCAATGGGACAAAGCAAGGAGTGGGACAAAATGAGACCTAGCTCAACAGGGTAAGTCACAATCATTTCCACCTGACAAGTGGAAACCCAAGGCTCAGAGAGAAGTGGCCTTCCAAGGCCTTAGATTCATAAGACTTGGGTTCGCATGCCAGATCTATTTCTCCTTGCCATGTTATCTCAGGAAAAGTTAACCTTTTGATCTGGGTTCTCAGTTTTCACATATGTAAAAAGGAGGTGGGCATAGCATGTGAGGTAAAATGGAAGAGTGCTAGCTTTGGAAGCAAAAGTCCTGGGTGTGTTTTCTGGCTCCTCATTGTGTGCTCTTGGCCAAGTACTTTCCACCCAGCAAGGCTCAGTCTCTTCATCTCTAACATGGGGATGATACCACCTACTCTCAGAGTAGTGGTGGGGACTGTCATGGGATGATGCCCTGCACAGAACCTGGCACAGCCCAGGTGCTCAAGAATCATTAGGAGAATCAAGGTGCCTTCCAGTTCTCAGTTCCTCTGATCCTCCTAGGGATCTTAGAGCCTAAAGAAGCTATGCAGCAAATCATCAATCAAGGATGATTTGATTGGATTGGTCATCACCAAGGAGAAAAGGTCAAGGGGCCCATGGCCCAGCTCCACACTCACGCTCAGAACCCTTGGTGTAGAACTGCTTGACAGAGTCGTAGAGGCCGATGCGGACAGAAGCAAAGCTCATCTGGCGCTGCAGGCCGGCGACCAGCCCATTGTAGAGGCTGCGGGGGCCCTCAGTGCGCACCATGGTCAGGATGGTGCCCAGCACGCCACGGTACTGGGCGCTGGCTGCGGCCCGCGCTGGTCCCTGCCTTTCTCCTTGGATCTGCAAGGCCAAGATGGGTGGTTATAGGGGTTGGCAGGTTGTCCTCCCCATCTCTTGCCATCCCTGCGCTCCAAAGTTTACACAGTCCCAAACACCCCACTGGCCCTTAAGGAGTCTGTATCTTGGGGCAGAGTAGACTAGACAACATTGGGAACCGCAGGCTTTCTGCCCTCACCTGCAGCCGGACTTTAGCGGTGTCCAGAGGAAAGGTGATGAGATCTGCAATGCAGGCAGCTGTGCCAGCCCCCAGGAACTTCACAGTGGCGGTAGGGGGTACATCTGTAGCCTTGAACCCAACCATAATGCTGATTTCCTCCTATCTCCCAGGAGATGGAGAAAGATGGAGAAGGGGGCACCTTCGGTCAGCACCAAGACGAGATAGAGGAACTCTGCCGGAATCTAAGCCAAGGAGAGAGAAGCCCCATTAGCAGCAGCATGCACAGTCCCTCCCTGCTTACCACCCCACCCCCACCTTCCCTGACAGCACCACTTCCCTAAGCAAGAACCAGGGCAGCCTCATGAAGGAAAACAGGAGTGAGCTCTGGAGGTACTCAAGTAGGGGCTAGAGAAGCAATTCCTGCCTGAGGAGAACACATTTTGTGAAGAGCCCCCTCCCTTTTACTATAGGAAGAGTCTGGATCAGGGCTATCTTAGTGCTGACAAACTGGCACTGACTCATCCTTTTGTCTGCTGGGTGCAGAGATTTCACTGATGATACCGGCATGCCTACTTCTGCAGATCTGTCTGAAGGACAGGCAGAAGTGGGGAAAAGGTTTCAGTCAGACCAAGATCTGAAAGGCACAGGCTCATAGGCTTATGCCCTGGATTTCTTAAGTAGGAGAGGTTCCTATGGGTCTCAAATTATCTAAGTCTAGAAGAAAAGGAATGGAGAAGACCAGTTCAGTCCCTTCTCAGCCCAGTCTAATTCTCCTCCCCAGCCCCACACAACTTGGGCTCTCTAGAGTCATTCTTTCAACAAGACTGCTTTGCTGGGCACTGGCTCACTGAGATGCAGGAGACAATATCAACCCTAGATGGGGCTTACTGCCTGGCACAGGGCATGGGCAGGTGATTCAAGCTACATTTGGGGCTTGCAGGACATACTCTGAAAATGCAGCAGGAACAACTAACTCCATCAGGAGAGAGGTAATATTCAGCTGGGCCTTGAAGGATCCTGGACAACTCTCAGGGCTGAAAGTAGGTACACAGACACTGGACTCTCTCCCCCTGGCCTATTGTGTGACCCAGGGAAAACAGTCTCCCTCTCTAGCCAGTTTCCTCTCCTTCAACAAAGGGGATCCACATCTTCACCACAGGAGGGGCAGGGATAGGGAGGTGCAGATCAGAGCTACAAAGACACAGGAAACCAAAAGCTCCATTTTGTTCTCAGAGTTGAACAACACCCTTCTCTGCGGCCTCTGCTGCCCTTCCCCGGGGAGGAAGTGAGCCCAGCACCCCAGTGGGGGAGGTGACCTGCTTCTCTCTCCCCTGAGCTCACTTCTCTCACTTCACTTCACCAGGAGCAGCTGCTCTGAGCCTAGCCTGATTGGTTGCCCATGTCGCTGGGGCCATAAGGAAAATGCTGGCCAGCAGAGGGAGGATGTGGTTGGAGTCAGTTGTGAACACAAAGACCCATGGAAACAAACAGCTCACAGCTTCTTCCTCCTGAGCTTCTCTACTCCAGGCGTCTGGGGCCAACAGGGAAATCCAGAGGCTACTCACCACTCAGTTGCATCCGGATCTACTATAGGCCAAGTCCTGGCCTTATTGGAGTTTCCCTGGAGTCTGGCCTACATGAGGCTCAGTGAAGATTGGTACTCACATGGGTTGATGAAGGAGCTCCAGACTCCCCAGCTTCCCTGTTCTGACATATCTATCTATCCCCCAGAACTTGTTGGATACATTCCCCATCCCACCGCCCAGGGCACTCTATTAGCTCATTTACTCTTCAGAGCTGCCCTGTGAGGTGGCTGCCTTATTTTCATGTTACAGATGAGGGAACTTGGTAAGAGCCACAGCTACAACCTCCAAAGCTTATTAGATTTGCTCTGCACTGGTGTCCAGAACATTTCTCTCCTGCTGTTTTCTCAGCCCCCGGCACAGGCAGGGCTTTTAACAAGAAAACACCCAAGTTCTCTCATACCAATTTTTTTAAAAAAAACTTAAATTTTTAGTTTTTTTTTTTTTATTATTTATTTTTGAGAGACAGAGAGAGACAGAGCATGAGTGGGAGAGGGACAGTGAGAGGGAAACACAGAATCCGAAGCAGGCTCCAGGTTCTGAGCTGTCAGCACAGCTCAAGCCCACAAAACCATGAGGTCAAGACCTGAGCCGAAGTCGGACGCTTAAATGACTGAGCCACCCAGGTGCCCCACTCTCATGCCAATTTGACAGTTCTGAGAAGGTTCAGGCAAAGAATGTCCCTTCTCTGGGCATCAGAGACCTGAAAAGTGAGTCTATCGTGTCCTGATCTTGAGCTGGGTCACAGTGTTGTGAAGGCCAGAGAATAAGGCCCAGCCTCTGTCCATCTCAAAGACAAATGCACAGAGGCTCAGTTGCCATTCTGAATGTTGCTTTGGGTTTGTCAGGTCTTTTAGAGGTTGAGTATGGGGGCTATGGCCACTTGTGCTAAAGACCCTACTAAGAAGAGATAATAAAACTCAGGCCTCAGGAATTTGTCCTAGCTCTGCTGCTGACTCCCGGGATGACCAAGGACTAATCACTGTCCCATCTAGGCTTCAATTTCTTCCTTTGTAAATATGGGGACCACCATCCCTGCCTAGTCAAGATCAGCTTAAAGGATAGAATGAGACCAGGGATAAAGGAAAGTGTTTTGTGAATTCTGAAGAGCAACTTCACTGGGGTGGTGGTAGTTATTTTTGCTAACGTCCCACTGACCCCCACCCCCAGGCCAAAGCACTAGTAGGCAACAGAAGACCCTTCCCTTAGAGTGGATTCTTACCCGGCTTTGTAAGGTCTCACGCTGAGGCCTCCAAGATCAAGCTTCTCTAAAGGCATCCCATTCTTCAAAGCTGCCAGTGGCTATCATGGCCCGATCCCCTTGGTTTTCCATAGAAAATGGCTGGGAGACGAAACACCTAATAGTCATACTATGTGTCCTGTGGATGAGGGGAAAGAGGAGTTTAGTAAGGAAATATGCCTTTAAGGATCACACTCCAGCTAGAAAAGGGCCACCTGCCCAAGGCACACAAGCTCAGTCCTTCAGGGTGGAGGTGGGGAGGAGTAAGGAATAGGGTCTATTTCACCCAGGGTAGCTGGGGACTAATTAAGTACACACACTGGAGGGGGGAAATGAACCCAGGAATCCCCCCTCCCCTGTCTGCTCTCTTAGTAGACACATTGATTCTCTTCCAGATTTCTGCTTTAGAGGCACTCTGTACTCTGAAGAAGCAGCCTCCCAACGCAGTCAGCAGATTCTGGTGAGTGGGAGTGTTGTTAGGCGGTCATGATAGGTCAGAGACTCGCCGAGAATCGACTAGCACCCAGCCGCGAGCTGTGAGGAGGTTAGAGGGGCTGGGAACAGGCCCTGCTCAAAACTTCGTCTCAGCCTGGGGGATGGAAAGTCATTCTGGTCGTTGCAGTCGCGCCGAAGGCCCCCACCCAAAAGCAGGGCTGGGAATCCTGGGCGAGGGGAGAGAGAAGGGTGGAGGCTTAAATTATTGAGCCAATTGAAGGTGAGAGGTAAACAAAAGGGGAGAGAAAAAGAGTGAGAGAAAAAGAAAAAGAGGATAGAGAAGAAAAATTCAAGATAGGCTGGGAGAAGAAGAGAGAAATTAGAAGGAAGGGCGCGGGTCCTCGCTGCCGGGGTGGCAGGAGTGCCGCAGGTTTAGCGGGCTCAAGGCTAGGGCGGGCGGGGCCCTGGCTCACCCGGCCGAAGGGAGAACAAGAGCGTGCTGGCAACTCTGTTGTCTGTCGGCGGGCGGAGGGCGCGTGGAGAGAGCACGGACAGTACTCAAACCGAAAACGTGTCCGGCGAGTCTACAATGGGGTCGCTGGCGGCTGCCGCGCTTTAGGTCTCGGGGGCGGGGCCTGCGAGGCTGGGCGGGGCCTGCGGGGCTGGGCGGGGCCTGCGAGGCGGGGCCTCTAGTTACCGCCTTTCGGCAAAGGCTGTCCGGCGTAAAGTTCTGTGCGCGCCTTCCTCCACTCCCATTTCCGTGCGGGCGGATCCCCGCGTCCATCCGTCTCCTCACACATCCCCGTTCCGCCAACCTCTTGGTGAGAATGGCAAGGCGGACGCCCGGAAAGAAGCAGAAGCAGCTCAGGGTCACACACGCCTCTGCTCCCCCTGTATCCCGCTAGGGCTCTTTCTAATACGCTCCAGAAGCTCGGATGAGAGCGTACTCCCCCCTTTACCGGCTCTGCAACCCCTGACTCCGCAAACAGAACTCCAGCCTCCTGAGTCCTCCGCGGGGCGGGGCCTCGCGGCCGCTGGAAATTGGTTAAAGCCGCCGCGTTGCCGGAGGAAGGAGCCAATCCGAGGTGGAGCGGCAGGTGGCGGCTAACCGCCAACAGCCGCGAGGTGCCGCTGGGCTTCCGGCGTACGCCCGCGGCTCTCTGGCCTTGCCCAGGGGATCCAGGGGACTTCCGATCTGGGCGGGACGGAGGCACCCAGCGTGACGCTCCCGCGCCCATTTACACCTGGGTGCGCGGGCCGGCCCCCCCTCGAGTGAGAAGGCGGAACAGGGCCCGGGCCTGCTGTGCGCCCAACCTGGCGATGAGAAAGTAACTTAGATGAGCTGAACCTGGGTCCCCTTCAGTCGGCTGGCAGTCCTGTTGGGGTGACAGACACGCAAAAAAACAGTAATTGTGTCCTGTGGCTGGGACAAATATAACGTTTGGGGAGTAGGACTCTTGTTCACCCTTGGCTTCGCCCTTTCTTCCTATGTTTTTGTCCTTGTTGGCCTCCCAGCACCATTGAATGGATTAATCGAAGAGGAGGAAGACGTCTCTCTGACTAGATTGTAAACTTCTAGAGAGCAGGAAGCTCTTTATTTTTAGTGTCACAACATCAAGGGCCTGCATATAGTATAGGCTGTGTGCATGCTGTTTGGGCTGCTGTTGAAAATGTCTGAAAAAGTGTAAATGGGAGGATCAGGGGAAATGAACATTTGGTGACTGCAATTACTGTGTTCACATTCAGTGTGAATACTTAACGTAATCTTGTGAGGCTGATATTAACCTCAGTTTTATGAGGAAACACAGTCCCAAAGAAGTGAAATCACCTGCGTAATGTCACACAGCTGGGAAGTGGTGAGCTGCGATTTAAATCCTGGTTTATCAGCCTCCAATGTGTTTGTTTTCTGAATTGTCCACAAGAAATGTCAGCTGAAAATAACTGGCATGGGACTGGATAATTATAGCAGGAAAGAAAAACACTGAACACGTGGTCTTGGCAGAAGCAGAAGAAAAGTGGAAACTGAGAAGTCAAGCTGGAGAATTATTCTGGCACTGTGGAATCTCCCATCCACTAGCTGCTCTGGCTTTTCCACAAGCTTCTGTGTCTTGCTGTGATGAAATGATTCCCAGATTGCTCTGTGACTGGTGGTGAAACTGCTGAACTTGAGAAGGCAGAAAGAACAAGATGGAACTAATGGCCTCAAAATGAAAGCACCACCCTGATTGCCAAAACAAGGAAGAATTGACCAAAGACTATATACCCATGAGATGTTTGTTTATCCCTTGCGAAATTCAAGGGCTGTTAAAAAGATGATGTGTGAACCTTTAAAAAAAGAAGTAGAGATTACCAGGACCCAGCATGAATTTCTTAAGAAGAAATCCTGTTAAATTCTCGTAACACAAGAGTTTGAAAACAAAAATAAACAACGACCCCCCCCTCCCCCCGCCAATTCTCTTTTATTTCGGATGGAGCCAAGCAGATGAGAGCAATGCTACTGACACTATATCTGTGGACTTTTAGCAAGCAGCTTGTCCAAGTCATAAGATGTCCTGTAGACAGATTAGAGAATGTATGCATACAGGTAAGTGCATTTAAAAAACTTGTTTCACATCTATTTCATTAAATACATACATACTGCAGTTTATTTGTAAATGTATGTGCCAATAATCAAATTGACAAGGTTTATAATGTTGATATCATACCAGAAAACAATCCATTGTATTTACAGTTTTGAAACTTTAACATTTTAAATACAAACTGTTTGAAACAGTGAAAATGGAAAAGACACAAGAATGCCAAAGAGAATTGAAAACATCAAATAATTAAGCCAACATGAGAAAATATTAAACATTTCAAATTGTCTCTGGTAATTTTAAAATATTGGGTAGGTTGGCTATGTTAACCCCCCCCCACCCCCAAATAAACACAAAATTATCTGGTTGCATTTTTTTAAAACTTAGTTATTTTATTTATTAATTTATTTTAAAATTTACATCCAAGTTAGCATATAGTGCAACAATGATTTCAGTAGATTCCTTAATGCCCCTTACTCATTTAGCTCACCCCCCTCCCACAACCCCTCCAGGAGCCCTCTGTTCTCTATATTTAAGAGTCTCTTATGTTTTGTCCCCCTCCCTGTTTTTATATTCTTTTTGCTTCTCTTCCCTTATGTTCATCTGTTTTGTCTCTTAAAGTCCTCAAACGAGTGAAGTCATATATTTGTCTTCTCTGATTAATTTCGCTTAGCATAGTACCCTCTAGTTCCATCCACATAGTTGCAAATGGCAAGATTTCATTCTTTTTGATTGCCGAGTAATACTCCATTGTATCTATATACCACATCTTCTTTATCCATTCATCCATCAATGGACATTTGGGCTCTTTCCATACTTTGGCTGTTGTTGATAGTGCTGCTATAAACATTGGGGTGCATGTGCCCCTTCAGAATGGCATACCTGTATCCCTTAGATAGATAACTAGTAGTGCAATTGCTGGGTTGTAGGGTAGTTCTATTTTTAATTTTTTGAAGAACCTCCATACTGTTTTCCAGAGTGGCTGCACCAGTTTGCATTCCCACCAGCAGTGCAAAAGAGATCCTCTTTCTCCACATCCTCACCAACATCTGTTGTTGCCTGAGTTGTTAATGTTATTCATTCTGACAGGTGTGAGGTGGTATCTTATTGTGGTTTTGATTTGTATTTCCCTGATGAGTGATGTTGAGCATTTTTCATGTGTCGGCCATCTGGATGTCTTCTTTGGAGAAGTGTCTATTCATGTTTTTTGCCCATTTTTTCACTGGATTATTTGGTTTTTGGGTGTTGAGTTTGATAAGTTCTCTATAGATTTTGGATACTAACCCTTTATCTGGTATGTCATTTGCAAATATCTTCTCCCATTCTGTTGGTTGCCTTTTAGTTTTGCTGATTGTTTCCTTTGCCGTGCAGAAGCTTTTTATTTTGATGAGGTCCCAATAGTTCATTTTTGCTTTTGTTTCTCTTGCCTTCAGAGACGTGTTGAATAAAAAGTTGCTGCGGCCGAAGTCAAAGAGGTTTTTTTGCCTGCTTTCTTCTCTAGGATTTTGATGGCTTCCTGTCTTACATTTAGGTCTTTCATCCATTTTGAGTTTATTTTTGTGTATGGTGTGAGAAAATGATCCAGATTCATTTTTCTGCATGTCGCTGTCCAGTTTTCCTAGCACCACTTGCTGAAGAGACTGTTTTTATTCTATTGAGTATTCTTTCCTGCTTTGTCAAAGATTAGTTGGCCATACGTTTGTGGGTTCATTTCTGGGTTCTCTATTCTGTTCCATTGATCTGAGTGTCTGTTTTTGTGCCAGTACCATACTGTCTTGATGATTACAGCTTTGTAATACAGTTTGAAGTCTGGGATTGTGATGCCTTCTGCTTTGGTTTTCTTTGTCGAGATTGCTTTGGCTATTTGGGGTCTTTTGTGGTTCCATACAAATTTTAGGATTGCTTGTTCTAGCTGTGTGAAGAATGCTGGTGTTATTTTGACAGGTATGGCATTGAATATGTAGATTGCTTTGGGTAGTATTGACATTTTAATAATACTTGTTCTTCCTCTCCAGGAGCATGGAATATTTTTCCATTGTTTTGTGTCTTTTTCAATTTCATTCATAAGCTTTCTATAGTTTTCAGTGTATAGATTTTTCACCCCTTTGGTTAGATTTATTCCTAGGTATTTTATTGATTGCATTTTTAAAAATTTTTATTTTTAATTTTTTAAGTTTATTTATTTTTGAGAGAGAGAGGCAACGCAAGTGGGGGAGGGGCAGAGAGAGAGAGGGAGACAGAAAATCTCAAGCAGACTCTGCCCTGTCAGGATGGAGCCTGATGTGGGGATTGAACTCACGAAACCATAAGATCATGACCTGAGCCAAAACCAAGAGCTAGATGCTTAACTGACTGAGCCACCTAGGCTCCCCTGATTGCATTTTTTTAAACATTTTTTTAAATGTTTTATTCATTTTTGAGACAGAGAGAGACAGAGCATGAGCAGGGAGGGGAAGGGCAGAGAGAGAGGGAGACACAGAATTCAAAGCAGGCTCCAGGCTCTGAGCTGTCAGCACAGCTGACGCGGGGCTCGAATTCACGAACCGCGAGATCATGACCTGAGCCGAAGTCAGACACTTAACCAACTGAGCCACCCAGGTGCCCCTCCCCTGATTGCATTTTTAAAAAGATTTTATTTTTATGTAATTTCTACACCCAACTTGGTGCTTGAACTCAGAACCCCAAGATCAAGAGTCAAATGTTCCACCAACTGAGCCAGCCAGGTGCCCCTGATTGCATATTTTAGAAAAATCAAGGGGTACCTGGATGGCTCAGTCGGTTAAGTGTCAGACTTCAGCTCAGGTCATGCTCCTGCCTGCCTCAGTACCTGTGCTGAGCATGGAGGCTGCTAGGGATTCTCTCTCTCCCTTTCTCTCTCTGCCCCTCCCCTGCTTGTGTGTGTGCACATGCACGTGTGTGTGCACTGTCTCTGCTCCTCCCCAACACACTCTCTCAAAATAAATAAACTTAAAAAAATATATAGGGTTTGTTACTTGCCAGTGAAGATTCATTAAAGATTTTTTGTTGTTGTCTTTTTTAAGTTTATTTATTTATTTTGAGAGAGAGTGTTGGGGAGGGACAGAGACAGTGGGAGAGAAAGAATCCCAAGCAGGGTCCATGCTGTCAGCGTGGAGTCCAACTCAGAGCTCAGTTCCGCAAACTGTGAGATCATGACCTGAGCAGAAACCAAGAGCTGGTTGCTTAACCAACTGAGCCACTCAGGTCCCCCAGCAAACCCTGTATTTTAAATGTTGAATTAGAAAAACACTGTTAAGAGTTAAAAGATGCATGTTTAGTCAGCAATAAAAAGGAATGAAGTACTGATACATGCTACAACAGGGATGAACCTTGAAAACATTTTGCTAAGTCAAGCCTGTCACAAAAGACCACATATTGTATGCTTCCACTTGTATGAAATGTCAGAATAGACGACTCTATAGAGGCAGAAAGTAGAGCTAGGAGGGATAGAGGGCATTGGGGCATGACAGGTAAAGGGTAAGGAGAGGGTGGTTGTTTTGGGATGATGAAAATGTTCTAAAATTGGTTGTGGTGATGGTTGCACAACTCTGAATATACTAAAAAACTGTTGACTTTCCCTTTAAATGAGTGAATTGTATGGTATGTTAATTATATTTCAATAATGCTGATACAAAAAAAAAAAAGGAAAAAACCAAAACAAATAAAATGCAAATTGGACCAAGTTAATACCCTTTAAAGCGCTGCTTGATGCACTTTGAATGAATTCTAAATGGGTTAAAAAAAATGTTTTCCAAAACTTCTCATGAGATGTCAGTGAAACTTTATAGTCTGAGTTAAGACCTTATGAAACAGGGCTAAATTATACATAACTTGCTGATTTGTATACCTTCCACAAGGTTCAATTGATACACATAATTTATAGATATCCACAGGAATTCTTAATGCCTCATCAAATTTCTCAGTACTGGATATTTATTGTTTTATACTCTTTCTACTCTAAATACCAAGAAGTCTTTTCATAGGAAGAGATAAATCTCTTCCCATTATCCCCCAAAGCATAGGTTTTGTTATGTATTTTGTTACATATAAAATTAAACCAGATTTATGTTTGATAAACTGACACATAAAATCACCATTACAGTATTCATAGTGACTGCTTATAAATGTCGACAGTCATCATAAAGCCTATAAAGTTTATCGTTAGATTTATAAAATGAAATGCAGATTGATTCAAGATGAAAAAATACAGTGCTGATTGCTAAAAAGCTCTTTGTTAAAAAAAAAAAGAACTTAGGGGTCAAAAAAATTTTTTTCGAAGTAGCTCTTTGTTGCATTAGGATGTGCTATAATGAACAGGATTCCAAACACCATTAAATGTTTCCCAAACTACAGCACAAAGCACTTTGAACATCATTTAAGTATAAGTTATACCTCACCAGCAGGATGCTTTTTAGTGACTGGCACTATAAAGCACACCTTAAGAAAGATAGAAGACACCAAGTGTGAATAACAAATGTTGTTGTTATAAAATTATTGCAAATGAATTGAGGAAGGTGACTGTCTATTCCATTCTGATAAGATGCTGTCTCTAAATATTGCATTATTTGCAAGAAATGAGACTTCCATACCAACCTAAGACGGTAAAGCAAACTTGAAAAAGTGGCTTCAGTGTGAATATCCAGTGTTAAAACTCCTTCCTAGAATGAATGAAAAGTTAAGGACATGTAGACATAGTTTTGTACCAGAATGAAGGGGTTTTTTTTGTTTGTTTTTTTTGACAGCTTTCTTTTCTGCAAAGTTTGTGTGTAGCAGTTTTCCTATAAACTTTCTCATTAATTCAGAGCTAAACAGGAATTTCAAAGCACAGATCAAGAAGAAACCAGTGGGCTTCTGTTGTGGCAACATCAGAGTTCTGTTTTGTTGTTCAATCTGTAGTTGCTTCCTCAGTGACCATTTCAAATCATTCTCTACTTTCATTTGCTCTGAGCCGGAAGTGAAATCAGGTTCTCCTTTCTTCTCAGAAACATCACCAAGTCTTCCGTTTGTAAATTGTTTAGAAGCATACAACATGGTAACATAACCACAAAAATCCCTGCAAACCCATTTTGTCCCTTAGCATTTGCAGTGCTTTATGGACAATCATATTAACATGACTCATGACTCTCCTTGTAGTTGTTTCATCAAGTGGGAAAGATTTCTTCCATCCCGTTGTTCAATATTATGAGCATATCTAAAGTAGGAATTATTTCAGGATTAGGACCCCAAGGCATTATTAATGTTTAATAATAACCATGAAATATGGGGTGTCTGGGTGGCTCAGTCAGTTAAGTGTCTGACTCTTGGTTTTGGCTCAAGTTATGATCTCACGGTTTTGTGAGTTAGAGTTCCACGTCGGACCCCACACTGACAGTGTGGAGCCTGCTTGAGATTCTCTGTCTCTCCCTTCTCTCTGCCCCTCCCCAACTTGCTCGCGCATGCTCCCTCTCTCTCCTTCTCTCAAAATAAACAAATAAACTTAAAAAAATAATAACCATGAAATCTCTATGATAGTTTTTGAAGTCTTATGCTTTTGGACAGTAAAAGAAAATGGGTATCTGACTTCTGGGTGGTGACTTCTAGATAATGGATCTAAATAATGCTGAGCAGGGGGCACCTGGATGGCGCAGTCAGTTAAGCGTCTGACTTTGGGTCAGGTCATGATCTCACGGTTCATGGATTTGTGAGTTCCAAGTCCTGCATGGGGCTCTCTGTTGTCAGCATGGAGCCTGCTTCAGATCTTTTGTCTCCCTCTCTCTCTGCCCCTCCCCTGCTCACTCTCTCTCTCTCAAAAATAAATAAACATTAAAAAATAGCAACAATAAAATGCCAAGCAATACTATTGCCAATGGGTTGATCTATTAGAGAAGCTGTGGAAACAAGCAATTTATA
Organism: Panthera leo; assembly: GCF_018350215.1. Taxonomy (NCBI): domain Eukaryota; kingdom Metazoa; phylum Chordata; class Mammalia; order Carnivora; family Felidae; genus Panthera; species Panthera leo. The sequence goes on along the minus strand of NC_056688.1, from coordinate 57,683,102 downwards.
ATTTTTGTGTAGAACTCTGCTTCAAGTTGTAGAATTCAAATCAGGAAGGCTTTTACAATGTAAGAGGTTCAGAAGAAAACCATAATTGGGTTGTTACTGTGATGCAGAGACAGTATTTTGTTTCTTTAAGTGCCTGATCAAAATATTTCTGCAGTCTGCACTTCTCCTTCCTAAGTGTTTTGAATCTTTTCTAATTCTGTTAAGGAAGCTGTCCAGAGACTCATGTGAGAGTTTGCCAACTTTAGGTGAAAGATTTCTCATCGTTAAAAAGGCAAGAGTTGAGTCAGATAGGAAAACAATATCTTTGTGTATCCTGTAGACAGACCCAAACTGCTTATCCTGGCAGTGTCAGCTGGATGTAGTATGGATATCAGAGCTGACACAGCTTCTTGTTCAGGACTCCTGCCTTCTTCACCATGCCATGGTAGGAGTATCTTTTGTAGATATAAACTACTTTTAAATTTGTTTACACAGGGTACATTCCACCATGATGAATGAAGTTGATCCAGATTTATTACTTGTCTCTTATGTGCAAAGCCCAATCAGCAATACATGGAAACATCATTCTTAACCAATGATAAGTCTCCCTCAAGGACATTTGCAAGCTCAGCAACATTAGTATGCTTATCTATTGAAAGATAATGCATAGTTTCAAAGTAATCACCTAGTCATCTGGCATTCAGTTCATTATAAAACCTTCAAGAGAATGAAATTGTCACCAGAGATTGATTTATTTATTCAAAGAAATAAATCCTTTGTTATATAAACTATGTACCACATTATAATCTACTGATCCAGAGAGTTGGGGACCTGAATCAGCGATCTTCACGGTAGTGTATTCCTCAGGCAAAATTCATATCTTTATGTCATTTTTGTGATCTGACCAGTTTATATTACCTACCATATCTCTATGGGATTTTCTACTGGCTTTATTGGTAGAGGATGTGACCTTTCCCCCAAATTTCAAAAAGAAAAAATGTAGTGATCCATATTGATTCATAATATCAATGTACTACTGTCTTTTAACACCATGAAATTGTAGACAGTCCCGGACAACTGGACAATGAAGCATAACTCTTCTCAGTTTTCAAAATGTCATTGATCATCTCAGCATAATGCAAAAATGGTATTATCTCAGTCCCACAATATCCAATAAATGGTAAAGGTACAGCATGAAACCGTCTAGAGTATAATAGCTCCTCAAAGTATTTGTACTCATCTTCCTTGACATGTTTATGTTCTATTTCTGTATCATAACTGATGGTGGACATGTAGAGGACAACCTACTTTGCACATTTTCTCTGTGAATTTTAAAGACCCTGTCACCTACTGGCTAGCAGCTTGCTCTGTGGGCAGTATGCCTTATGTGGAGCTCTCTGTCTATGGTGTGAGGGCCCTGGGACAGCTGGGGGGGAGCATACTAGAGGCCTGGTACCTTACACTTTGGAATTTCCCAGGCTGCCCCATGGTGAAGGCTCCAGACAGCTCAGCTTGGCAGAGAACAGAGAACAGTGTTAGGAGCGCATCAGAGGACTCAGTTTCTTTATTAAATTATATTTTGAGGGAAAAAAAATAACTTTTAAAATCTCTTTTTTATAAATAACTCTCTAAGCCCTAATGTATTCCCATATGTGGTCATTCCTCAAATTTCAATGGAGAGATGGGAGAATGTGTTAATTTTGCTTCTCTCTATTTCAAAATGTTTGTCTTTATGACTGTTTTACTTTTAGCTTTCCTATATCCTTCCCAGAGTGAGCCCTCTCACCTATTCCCATTATTCTGTCCTCTACTGTTTTCTCCAGGACCTTGTTTCTGTAATCTGTTTCCCTTGTCTTCAGTTTTTCCTTTCTTCTACTTTGTGTGTGTGTGTGTGTATGTGTCTGCATGTGTAATTTGAAAGGAACCCTCAGGACTTTCTTCTACCTTGGCTTTTCCCCTCTTCTTCCTTTCTCTGCCACACTTTGCAAACAATTGGCTCTCCTCAGACTTCTCAGCCTCTGGCACAACTCTTACGTATTTGATGAATGAATAAAGGAATGATCTCACATTCATCTCATTCACTTTATGCCAGCCACACACACAGCCTTCTTTCCATTCTCTGAACACGCCAGGCTTATCCCCGTAGGGCCTGTGGACTGCTTGTTTCCTTATCCTGGAACACTTCCTCGGATCTTTGCCTGGCCAGCTCGTCTCATCATCCACACACACACACACACACACACACACACACACACACACACACACACAGATATACAGACACACAGAGGTGTACCCGCACACACGCTTCTCAGAGATCACCAGTGGACTGTTTTTAAAAATTAGTGCACTTTTAAAGTAAACTTTTTATTGAAGCATAACATATAAAACAGTGCACAAACCATAAGTGTATAGCATGATAAACTTTCAAAAAGTGAATACCCCTATATAATGAGCACACATCTCAAGAAACAATATTATTTGTCAATGATACCTTAGTAAAACTGAAAATAATAAAATTAAAATTAAAAAAAGAAACATTATTAACACCTCACTACCTCTGTTCACCCAAAGAATAACCACTATCTTGATTTGTTTGTCTTTTTATTTATTTATTTATTTATTTATTTATTTATTTATTTATTTATTTAAGTAGGCTTCACACCCAGCTTTGAGCTCAACATGGGGCTTGAACCCATGACCCTGAGAGCAAGACCAAGATCAGGAGTCAGATGCTTAACTGACTGAGCCACCCAGGCACCCCACTACTATCTTGATTTCTACATATTTCAAATATTTTTTTGTCTGTTTTTAAACATCACGTAAATGGAATTATACATTATGTACTATTATGTGTCTTTTACTCAACATTGTGTTTGTGAGATTTATCCAAGGTACATGAAGCTGTAGTTAATTCTCATTGCTTTATAGTATTCCATCATATGAATATATCCAACTTATCCATTCTATTGTTGACGGGCATTTATGTTGTTTCTGGTTTTTGTCTATTACAGTAGTACTGCTGTGAACTAAGGCATAACCTTTTCCACTACAGCCTTATTGAGTGCAACTTAAATACCATATAATTCACCTATTGCTAAATGTACAGTTTTATTGATTCTTAGTAAATTTATATAGCTGTACAACAATTACTACAATTCATCATCCTAAAAAGTTCTGTTGTGTCTGTTTGTAGTCATTTCCTTCTCTCACCTTCAGCCCTACATAACCGCTAATCTTTCTGTCTCTACAGTTTTGCATTTTGTAAATTTGTTTTAAAGGTTTTATTTTTAAATAATCTCTACACCCAATGTGGGGCTTGAATTTACAACCCTGAGATTAAGCGTCGCATGCTCTACTGACTGAGCCAGTGAGGTGCCCCAATTTTCTAAAATTTTCATATAAATGGGGCACCTGGGTGGCTCAGTCAGTTACGTGTCTGACTCTTGGTTTTGGCTCAGGTCATGATCACATGGTTTGTGAGATCGAGCCCCACATGGGGCTCTGGGCTGACAGCACAAACCCTGCTTGGGATTCTCTTTCTCCCTCTCTCTGCCCCTCCCCCACTCATGCTCGCTCCGTCTCTCTCTCTCCCTCCCTCCCTCCCTCTCCCTCTCTCCCTCCCTCTCCCTCTCTCCCTCCCTCTCCCTCTCTCCCTCAAAATAAATAAATAAGCTTTAAAGTTTTCATATAAATGAGATGTAATCTTTGGTGTCTAGTTTCTTTACTTAACATAATGTTTTTTGAGTCTCATCATGTTGATATGTGTATCAGTAGTTTGTTCCCCTTTTACTGCTGAGTATTATTCTATTATAGTGATAATGAATGTTGTGTCTGTCCTCTCTATTATCGTTAGGGATTTGGGATATTTACGGTTTTTGGCTATTATGAATAATATGTTACAGACATTCACGTAGAAGTCTTTTTGTGGACATAGGCTTTCATTTCTCTTAGATAAATACCTAAGAGTAGGATGACAGCTAGATCTTATGGTAGGTTTATATTTAACATTTTAAGAAACTCAAAAATTTCTAAAATGGCTGTATCATAGTACAGTGTCACCAACAACACGTGGGGAATCCAGTTTGTTTTCTACAAAGTTCACCACTTTTAGCTGACAAAGCTATAGATTTTTGCTCTCTGCCAAATCATTTCTCATATTTCATAGATAGAGAATCTGAGGCTCAGAAAGACTATGAATTTGACCTATGTCTCATAGCTACAAAGTATCACAGCTGGGATTCTAGATTTGGTTTTTGTTATAAGGTCAATAGTCATTCCATTTACATGACTTCACATGTATACTCATATACTCAAGAGATTTCCACCCCTGTAAAAATAGATTATTCAGTGTTTTGGATTGCCAACAGCAAAGCTATATTTCAGGAAGGAGTTTTCTTGACCTTTTAAAAAATTATTCATTTTAGAATGAGCTTGGACACTTACCTAATACCATATGTAAAAATTAACTCAAAATGAATCAAAGACATAAATGTAAGGGCTAGTACTATACAACTATTAGAAAAAAAAACACAAGGAAAAAGCTTCACAACATTAGATTTTTCAATGATTTCTTGGATAAGGCACCAAAGGCACAGGTGATAAAAGAGAACATAGACAAATTGAAGCTCATGAAAATTAAAAACTTTTGTGCGTTGAAGGACACAATCAACAGAGTAAAGGGCAACCTACACAATAGGAGAAAATATTTGCAAATCACATTATCTGGTAAGGGATTGATATCCAGAATAGATAGAGAACTCCTAAAACTCCATAACAAAAATAAGAGCCCAGTTAGAATTGGGCAAAGGGCTTGAACAGACATTTCTCCAAACAAGATACACAGATGACCAATAAGCACATGAAAAAATGTTCAACATCACTAATCATTAAGGAAATGCAAATCAAAACCGCAGTGTGATACTACCTCCCATCCGTTAGGATGGTTATGATTAAAAAAAAAAAGGAAAATAAATGTTAGTAAGAATGTGGGAAAAATTGGAACTCTTGTACACCGTTGGTGGGAATGTAGAATACAGCTACTTTGGAAGACAGTATGATGGTTCCTCAAATCTTAAAAATAGAATGGCCATATGATCCAGCCGTTCTACTTCTGGGGATATACACAAAACAATGGAAATCAGGGTCTTGAAAAGATATTATACATGCATGTTGCATTATTCACAGTGCCAAAAGGTAGAAGCGACCTGAGTGTCCATGAACAGGTGAATGGATAAACAAAACATGGTATATACGTATAATGGAATATTATTCAGTCTTGAAAAGGAAGGAAATTCTGACACATGTTACAACAAGGATGAACCTTGAGGACATTATGCTGAATGAAATAAGTCAGTCACAAAAATATAAATACTGTATGATAGTGTGAAGTACCTGGAATAGTCAGATTCATAGAAATAGAAAGTAGGATGACGGGGGTGCCTGGGTGGCTCAGTCAGTTGAGCATCTGACTCTTGATTTTGGCTTGGTCATGATCTTGCACACATGTCGGGCTCTTTGCTGAGCGTGGAGCCTGCTTGGAATTCTTTCTCTCTATCTCTCTCTGCCCCTCCCCCCTCAAAACAAATAAATAAACATTAAAAAAAAAAGAGTAGGATGATGGTTACAGGGAGCTGGGGGGAGAGGGAAATGGAGAGTTACTATTTCGTAGGAAGACAGTTTCAGTTTTGCAAGATGAAAAATGAGTTTTGTGGGTGGATGGTTGCACAGCAGTATGAATATGCTTAATACCACTGAGCTGTATATTTAAAAATGCTTAAGATGGTAAACTTTATATTATGTGTATTTTTAAAAGTTAACGAAAAATTCATTTATAAACCCATTTTGCAATGTCTTAGGCACTCTGCAAAGGATGAGAGATGCAATTGTAAACATGACCCCATGCATGCCTGCAAAGAATTTACAGGCTCATGGGACTCCCAGGCAGGTAAACAGTGTAACCAGGGCTGTGGGCCTCTATCAGAGGGGCACCTAAGTTTGCCATGTATGTCAGATCCAGCGTATGTCTAAGAGATAACAGAAGTGGGCAAAGCAATAAATGGTGCAAGATCTGTACCTTTGGGTCATTATCAGAAAGCTCTCTCCTAGGCAGAGCTGGAAATGGTGAGGCTGCCAATACCCAAGCGATTTGGTTCAGGGGCCAGGAAATAATTTGCTAGGAATATTATTGAGGATATTTCTATGTTGTTTAAAACATGTATCATTCTTCTCTTTTCTTACTACTGTGTCCAGGTTGAATCTTTCCAAGGAATATTGACTTTATTACCATTCTGTTCATTGAACTCTCACTGTTAGTACCCTTGCCTGGGTTTCAACAATAGCCTCATCTTACCAGAGGCCACTCCATTAATTTATTCTCTACAGTGCAGCTACTCATTCCCTCCTTAAAACACTTGAGTGGCTCCACATTACCCAGTTACTCCAGACTCCTTAATGTGGCGTCTTGGTCAGCTCGGGCTGCCATAACAAAGTACCATAGATTGGTGGCTTAAATAACGGATTTATTTCTCATTGTTCTGGAGGCTGGCAAGTCCGAGATCAGGGTGCTAGCCAATCTGGTTCCCTAGCGAGGGCCCTCTTCCTGACTTGCAGACAGCCTTCTCACCGGTGTCTGCACGTGGTGGAGAGATAGAGAGCTCTGGTCTTTCTTCCTCTTCTTATAAGTACACGAATCCCATCATGGGGTTCCCACCCTCATGACCTCATCTAATACCTGTGAATTCTGGGGAGGACACAAACATTCAGTCCATAATATGTAGCTTCTACAACATTTCAAGGTCCCTGTTTCCTTTTTCATCCCCATCTCTCTCATTGCTTCTGTTTAGGTCTGCAACTCGATCATACTGATAACCAGCAAAACTTGGATGCCCCTTGTTCTTGCTTTGTTTCTGGGCTTTAGCAGAAGCACCCTCTTTTGTTTAGATAACTCCTATTTGTCCTGTAGGTGTCTTCCTTCAAGAAGCCTCCTGGACCCCAAACCAGGTCAGGTGTCCCTAATCTGTGTCCCTGCTCTTCGGTGCCTTATGTATATCTCTAGTGTGGCTTTTATCACTCCATATGGCTTATTTATCTTCCTTGCCCCACCATCCTCCACCTCAGTGAGCTCCTTGGAGGCTGGATTGGCCTTGTTTATCTCAGCACTTAGTACAATATGTGGCTTATACTGTATGTACACGGAAGGTTGTCCTTTATATTAGCATTCAGCAGTTTTGAAAGTGTCCTGACACAAATGAACTCATCTATAGAGATATGATTGTATTTCCTTACTTAACATTCGTTCCTTCTGAATAAAATGTTCCTTTAAAAAATATTACCTTTACTTACAAGACTTCTATGAAGTCAGTTATCCGTTATGTCACAAATGTGACTGTGTTGGGGCCCATACTATCTCATTTTTGCCTGAAGAGTTTGAGAAAAAGCAGTTTTCCTTTTACTGACTTGATGGAGTAGGTGTCTGTGGGTGTGCAATGGGGAATGACTGCACAGAGCTAAGAAGCTGGCTTCCCTGTGTGGGTCTCAGATTGTGATCTGACCTTCTTATGAGATCTCATTCATGACTTCCTGGTGGCAGAGACTGGGGTCAGGACTAGGAAGGGCATGCATAGTGTGGTTTAGAGGAAGCTGTCTCACTCAGTCCTTATGACCACCAAATTTTAGAGCTTTAGGTCATTTGTTTCAACCTCTGCTTTTAAGAAGTGGGGAAAGAGATCTAATATTTTACCTGGGAAACTGTAGAAGATCTCCCACTAATCTTGTGTTCCTTTCTCCAAGAGTCTGGACTCAGAGGTCACTAAGGTGCTGATCCCAATCAAAATATCTTAGTAGAATTGATCCCCTCTCTCTTTTGGCAGCATCATCTGAATATCTGAATAGTTTGCTCTGGGTAGAGGATGTGTTAATGTTGCTGTATAGAAATTCATGGAAGACATAGTTCCTGGCCTCTAGGAACTTACAAACTGAGACCTGGGATTTAAGAATGATTTGCACATGCCAGTCAAGTCAAAAGAAAGAGAAAAATTTAAATATAGGTTTTATTTGAAAGTCAAACCAGACATTAAATAAAAATCATTTTTATTTTTTTGCTTTTGTTTGGACTTTCCAGTTCGTATATGTTGATAATCTCAAATTATAATTTAAATTTAGGGAAGTGCTGAGGGCGAGTGGACATTTGCTTTTTCCCAGGATGCAGGGGGGTCAGAGTGGAGAGGGAGGGATGATGTTGCTGAGCACTTCTGCAAGGTGGGGGCTTGTTATTTCCACTTCTCTGCTAGGACACTGGGGTACAAGGATTTCCGGTGGTTAGGTTGCTTGTGAGGTGGGGGAGGGGACAGAACCCAGTTCTGTCATCAGACCCACATAGGCTGCTAAGAAGCAGAAAAAGACCAACATTCTGGGTCTGCATTATCAACCTGAAAGAGGTCCAGTGAAGTTCAGAAGGAGGTCATCTGGTTCAAGCCCACATTTTACATACAGATGGAGAAGCCAAAGCCCTAAAAAGCCTAGCAACCAGCCTGGGGAAGGCAGAAGGCAGTTGGGGCATGTGGGGCCAAAGGCCCAGCCCTGACAAACAGGGAACCTGGTGAGAAAGAGGCATTCTGTCCAAGAAAGAGGAGGCAAAAAGAAATAGCTGTTCTCATTCCCACACCCTTTATTGAATTATAATAATTGTCCAAAGAACTCTTGAGTCCTGCTACTTCAGGCTGTCAAGCCTGACATCTACCTCTTTCCCCCCAAGCCTGGCACCCTTTGAGGTGCCTCACAGTCCAGCTGGGAAGCGAGGGCTGCATGGGAGTGGGGCTTCGGTGCCTGCGTGTCATCCTCTGTCACCCCTGGGCCCCCAGCCCCTCGTTCCTTTGGTCTAGCCTCTAGACAACCTTTCAACCTTTCAACAACTTCCCTGGAAGTTCCTTACTGTCCTGAGAAAATAGTTCCCAAGGCCTCATCCTTATATTTACACTTGTAAATATAAGAGCTCTTGCTTTTATAAAGTGCTTTTATGTCCACCTTGTCACTTGATCCTCATAACATCCCTGGTGAGATAGGAAGGAAGGGTTTATGACTGCCATTTTACAGGAAAGAAGATGGAGTCTGCCCTTTTCATTTTCCAGTGTCCTCAGGGAACAGTTACAAACCTCAGCCTCCTGCTGGCCCAGCAGTGCTCCTTTGGCACAGGTTCCGGGTTTTCTCTCTCTCTCTCTCTCTCTGTCTCTCTGTCTCTCTGTCTCTCTCTCTCTCTCTCGTCTCATATTTTCTAGAATCTCAATGGCTTCTGAAGGGCAGACACATTACACATGTGGCTGATGATCCATGGTTAACCAAAGGCTGCAGTCACAGCTACGTTGCTTTGGCAGTGTCCCTCCAAATTCCTTAGCTGATTTCCAAGTACCGTGTGTCACTCCCGTCCCATGCTTGCAGTCCTTCTTGTCTACCGTTCATCATCTAATCAGATTTATTTTTTAAAGGACATAGTTTGCAAACTTGTGTTTTATCCACATGGATGTTTTGGCTTATTTTTTCTTGCCTAAATATTAGGCATCCAACTTAATGGGTCCCCCAAATTAATATAATTTATTTGCCATCTTGTCAGTGCAAAACAACTGTGTTCTTAAGACAAAGCACCGAAGACCAGAATCCTTCCTCCGCTTCTATTTCTTGACTTAGCAGCAAGTAAACAGTTCTGTAAACATGTGTGGGTTTGTGTGTGTATGGACCCACTGCTCTAGTAAAGTCTTAACTGGTTTTGTTCCAGTTTAAGTACCAAGCGGCCCTGCCTTATTCAGAATGGAGATTCCCGTAGCATCTGGACGTTCATCAAGGCCCGTTTCAGCTGCTCGTAGGTCACGAACATCGCCACATTCCAGGCTCCCAAACGCAAAAAAGATGGTGTAAACCTGATGAGAGAAACAACCAAAACGTCAGGTGGAGTGGACTAAGAGTCCCAAAGAGATCTCCAGTGCTCCCCCCATTCACAGTGTTAGTGCCAAAGGACCTAGGCTTCTGTTGTGAGCATTTTCTGAGATCTGTTTAGGCTTTTTCTTCTCTGCTGAAGGAATTTAGGCAGAAGCTGCAGTCAGGAAAGGAAAGGAAAGAAAACACATTTTGAGCCAGGTGCTGTGTTAGGCAGTTAATTCCTATAATTCTGTAAGGTAGCTGTGATGGTTGCCAGGTTTCTTTTTCAAAAGAAACTGAGGCCCAGGGCAGTTAAGGAGCTCAACTAAAATCACCTGACTCCACCCTGCTGCTGGGTGTTTCTGGGATCATTTACAGACTGAGGGGCCATCCCTGAGGGGGTCCCGCCAGGGCACCTAGAAGCTGGCTCACCACAGGGCGAAGACTGGGTGACACCAAATTTAGCCAATCTCCAGAGAGCCTGCCTGTCCTGTGTTAGTGCAGCTGGGAGACAGTCCCCACCTTAGCTGCGCAGACTCAGGGAAGAGCCTGTGACCTGGCCCTGCTCCCTCTTCAGCCTCTCTCTCTGCAGATCCTCTCCAGGTCTTCTCTCTCCTGCCAGCCTTGCTTCCGTGCCTTTGCTCGTGATGCTCCCTCTGTCTGGGAATGTCCCCTACTCTCTTCCTTGCCTGGCTGGTTGCTCTAGGCTCTGGAGGGGTTAGCTTGGGCACCACAACCTCATCCCAAGGCCTCTCCAGAACCCTCAGCCTAGGCTCCACAGGGAGTATAGCACCGAGACAATGAATATGAACTCCAGAATCAGACCTGGGTTCAAATCCTAGCTCTTTCAGGTTCTAGCTTCATGACCTAGGACAAGTTACTGAATCTTCCTAAGCCTCAGTGTCCTCATCTGTAAAATAAGCAAAATAACAATATTGACCTCATAGGGTTGTTGTGAAGGATTCAGTGAGTTACTATACAGCACACGGTGCAGGGCCCAGTATCAGTAAATGCTCAATAAATGTCACCCGTGTGTCTGCTGCTCTCTGAGGGAAGCACAGGGCCCAGCACATAGGAGATGCTCAGTAAATGTTTTCCAAGTGAAAGAATGAACTGAGACAGGTGGCTACCACTGATCGATTGTAATGATAGAAGCACTTACAGGGAAAGAACAATCTGCCAACTGAAATAGTTTTATTATGTCACTCCCAGGGTTGAGAACCTGATTGCATGTTTGGTCCAATCTATGGTTGGGCACCAGAAAACTGGCTGCTGAAGGCATCAGTGGTAGGAGGTGGAAGGGGGGAGGTAGCATCTGATGATTTGGGTTAGAGCCACGGCTCTGACATTTTAAGTTTGTGATCATTACGATCTAGCATGGGGGATAATTGAAACTTACAAATCCTATAACACAAAGTAGGAGGTGGTAAATACCATAAAAAATGATATCAAGGAAGCATTGCTGAAGCTCACAGGGAGGAGGAAAAATTTGACCTGAGAGCACTGGGGAGAAGGTGGCATTTGAACTAGTTCTGAAGCATGGCTAAGATTTAAGGCATTCCATTAAGAGGGAATGGTAAAAGCAAAGACACAGAAGCAAGACAATGTGAAGTGTGTTGGGCATTTTGGCCGCCATCAGTGGTGCTCCGCAGTCATGACTGTGGGTTGGAGAAAAGTCAAGATTGCCAACCACCTCTCCCTCCTTCTCTCCTGCCCAATAAGCACTCTGACCTATGCCTAGACTTCTTTTTCTCAGGCAGCCTTCCCTGACTCTCCAAATCAGATTTGGTCCTTTTTTTTTTTTTAAACTCCCATAGTTCTTTATATTTTTCCTTTGAGGCATTTACATCTGTGCTGTTCACCACCATGTCCCCAGGTGGACCCATGGCAGGCATATTATACATGGAAGGAGGGAAAGAAGGAAGGAGGGAAGGAAACAAGCCCGGGTTCTCTGGGAGGGGGTGCTGGAAGCAGGAAGGGGGAGGCTCACCCCTTATAGAAAGCTGTGGGGCCCTCATGGGCCACCATCTTCAGCATACAGTCCAAGGGGCTGCGGTATTGGCCTGGGGGCGAGTTCATGTACCGGGTCTTCACCACGTCCACTGGGGAGGCCACCACTGTGGCACAGAAGCCGGCTCCAAAGGCAGAGATGAAGTGGCAGGGCAAGTTGTCTGTAGCAGGAGAGGGCAGGGCAAATATCGAGCTGTGAGATGGCAGCACACTTGCTCTCTGTTCCATGTGCATCATCGTTTGTCCTTCACCAAACTGTGAACTCCTCGCGTGTAAGGATAGTGCTGTCTAAACCTCTCACAGTACTCGCAAAATAGAACAGGGCTGTCCCAGAGCTGGAAGGCTATGCAGCCCAATGACCTCATTAGAGGAAAATGAAGTCAGAGAAGGAGACTCTTACTTAAAGAGGCATGGTGGGAAGTGCTGGCTGGAAGCCAGGTCTTCGGCCTCCCCGCTCAGGGCTCTTTCCCACTTGTCACAATGATGGACTGGGCATTTTTTAAAAGATCTAATTGGCTCTATTAAACGATTCATGAATCGGGCAGCACCCCATCTAGCGAGTAGAGAGGCGCTCCTACACTGGGCATTTTTATCGGGCGCTGCTCCTCTCTCTGTTCCTTCTAACACCCAGGTGCCTCTGAGTAGTGCCCGCTCTGTAATTCTAGGTTCCCTCCCTGCTGTGGGAGGGCAGCTGCCTGGAGCCCAAGGCCTCACCAGTGAGCAGGTGATAGTCTAGCAGCTTCTCCTTGATGATGTCATAGGTCACCATCTCAGCACAGTTGATGATGGCGTTCCTTGTGATGTTGGGCAAAGTTCCTGTTAAGGAGGAGGTGAGGGCCGATGAGTGGAAAATAGGAGATGTGGGCTCCCGGGTTGCAAGGTCACAGGCCTCAGTTTGGGGAACAGAATGTTCCATTCCAGGGAGGAATGGAATGTTCCATTCCAGGGAGGCTCCATGGAGGAGCCTGCCTCAGTTGAGCAGATTCTACACATTCCTCTCTGGAGTTAACAACTCTTAGATTATCTATATCCACCTCAGAGACAGAAAACAGAGAGGCCCTCTTATATTTGCTTGAGCCATATTTTGGAGAATAATCTGTAATACCTATCAAAATTAAAATGGGCTTCCCTGAGACCTGGCTAAAGCCAGACAAGGAAGTCTTTCTTTGGAAGAGAGAGGCAAGGCTCTTGGAGCAGTGATGGAAGGTGGCCCTGGGGGGCCCCAGGAGAGCATCAAGGCCAAGCCACTGATATCATAGACGAGGGCTGGGTTCTGGGAAAGCACATAGCAAATAAGGCTGTGACCAGGTGTCCTGTCCTTAACCTTCACTGGGTCACTGTTCCTTCTGCAAAGATTAGTATGACCCCCAATCCACATGTGAGAGAGACTCCAGCATTTGTCAAAGTCACCACGTGGACACACGGGGAATCCTGAAGTCTTGTTCCTGAAGAAGCCCCCTCTACACTGCACCTCCCCGTGCCTGACAACTCATAGCTGCCTCCTCCAGCAGCCTCTATTTCTTCTCCATGTCCTGTGGTCACCCCTGATAGGGCTTTGCTGGGGAAGTCCTTCCCTTCCATCTCTACACATCTAGAGCCCACTGAGCCTTGAGGCCCAGTGTAAGCATCACCTTCTGTCACCACCCCTGGAGACTACGTGGCCTCTCCTGCCTCTGGCCCCACACCTCTGTATGAACCTAGCACATCCTCCCCTGTGGAATGCTGTTCCTCGACATGGCTTATCTCTGTCTGTGAGAGCCACGAGGCTGTGGAAAGTGTCTTCTATTAATTTCTGTCTCCCTCACAGCAGCCTGTGCACGCTGAAAGGTTGACAAGATGAACTGAATTTGGGGTACTGTGGCAGGGCAGTGTGACAGTTTTGGTTGGGTTGTTCTTTCAGAATCACTGGAATACACCATGCTTGGAGATCTCTCCTTGCCTAGTACTCTGCCCTAGCCCTAGGGTAGGGAATGCTCTGCCCAAGGCCCTCTGAGCCTGGAGTCCAGACCTACCTTTCCATAGGCCCCTGACCCCTTCCTCCCTGGCGATGGTCCTGTAGGCATCCATTGTCCCGCTGTACTTCCTGCTGCTCCCAGCCCCAAGGTGTATGCTGGCCTGAAATCGGACCTTCACCACGTCCGTGGGCTGGGCACATGATACCGCCATGGCTCCTGTGGTGCAGCCTGCCAAAATCCGGGTAGTGATGCTGGAGTCTGGAGAGAAGGAGAGAGAGTGGGCCAGTGTTCTGCCACCCAGCCCTTCTCTGGACTTGATGCTGTTCTTTGGAGAGCTGCCCCTGCCTGATGCCTGCCTCTTCTTCTAGGCCAGGCTTCTAGAGCTTTTCCTGACAGTGGCTCAGCCTCCTCATGAGTGTCTGTTACCAGCCTCCCACGCCCCAGCTCTGCCTCTGAGTCTGCACTGCCCTCATCTCTGACCCACTAGCCTTGAGTATGCTTCTGCCCACCGCTTTGGTGTCTACAAGATACCAGACACTCACGGTCCGATCCTTTGGGGGTGTAGAACTGCTTGACAGAGTCGTAGAGGCCTATGCGGATGGAGGCAAAGCTCATCTGGCGCTGCAGGCCAGCGACCAGCCCGTTGTAGGGGCTGCGGGGGCCCTCGGTGCGCACCATGGTCAGGATGGTGCCCAGCACGCCACGGTACTGGGTTCTCCGGGCTGCCTGCATCGCCTGGTTCTCCCCTTGGATCTGAGGAACATCCCGGCAGAGACATGAGCGGAGAAGGGACAGATGGGGCTGGTTTTCTTTTTTTCTTTTTTCTTTTTTTTTTTTTAAATGTTTTTATTTATTTTTGAGACAGAGACAGACAGAGCATGAGCAGGGAAGGGGCAGAGAGAGAGGGAGACACAGAATCTGAAGCAGGGTCCAGGCTCTGAGCTGTCAGCACAGAGCCCGACGCGGGGCTCGAACTCACAGACCGCGAGATCATGACCTGAGCTGAAGTTGGATGCTCAACCGACTGAGCCACCCAGGCACCCTGATGGGGCTGGTTTTCAAGAACAAGCATGATTATACAGCCATCACATCCCCAGTAAAAATAACTGAGGCTCGTGTGGCAGTTTATAGCTCATAAGCTGTTATACACGGTGTGGTGCTCAACCCTCAGAGCACATGGAGGGCAGATTGTTTTTCCCACAAGTGGTTGACGGTTTGTCCAAGGTCACATGGTTACTTTTACTTCACACTTTATGGTTTACAGACTACTGTGAGGCCATGAAGGGTCCAAGGGATTAATTAAGATTTTTTTTGTCTTGGATGATGGTGATGGGGAAATGGTGAGGCAGGGTTGAAACAGTGGAGTAGTGAGTGGCCTGCTCAGGGTTCTGCGTAAGGAAGAGCATGCTGGCAGACATGAGGGGAGCTGGGGTGGAGAACTCAGCCCCTCCTTTGATCTGAACAATGACCCCTGCCAAAAAGCACCTACCTGCAGGCGAACCTTGGCTGTGTCCAGTGGAAAGGTGAGGAGATCAGCAAAACAGGCCGCTGTGCCTGCCCCCAGGAACTTCACAGCTGTTGTGGGAGGTACGTCTGAAGGCTTTAGTCCAACCATGGTCCCAGAAGGTTCTGTCTGGTCCCTCCAGGGCCCAGTAGAGGTCCAAGGAGACAGGCCCCTTTGTAGCCCCGAGCTTTAGTGCAGGGAGGAGGCTGCAGGAGACAGGCCAGAGGAGGCAGATGGAACTTGGGCCATCTGCACCTGTCCCCAGGCTCCTTTCAGCACTGGCAGAGGTTTTAGCGAGAGAAACACCTGGGCATTGCTATGCTTAGCTGTGTGGATTTGGCTTTTAAGAATCCGTTCACTCTTGCAATCCTCGCCTTCCTCCTCCTCCCTCCACTGACTGGGTGGATCTTCATCCTTTAGAGGAGGAAACTGAGGCTCGGGCAGGGACCAGACCTCATTCTGACTGCACGCCACACCCTGTTCTCCTTCCCTCACATCAGGCTGCCCCCTGGGAAGGACCTGCCCCCTGAAGTGTATGGAGAACCTGCCAAGTCTCCCCACTTCAGGTCTTTCTATCCCAAATCAACAAAATAAATGTGCCTCCTGGCTCACCTAAACTGCTAGTTATCTTGGATGAAGGCTTTTTATGCAAGGCTGCCTGAATATACTTTTATTATACTTAAACAAAATCCTTCCCAGCCTTCGATTCCTTCTCTGTCACTGCAGATGGTTAATCTATGACTAGAGGCATTTCCTCCCAACACTGTGGGATTCCCAGGCTGATGTTTTCCGTGGAGGAGGGAGGGAAACGGGTCCTGGGCTCCTCTGCTGCTCTGCCTCTCCAGGGCTCCTAGGGAGATGGGGCTACATCCTGCTGCTAATGTTGGGGGGCAGTGGCCGCTGATCTGCCTGGCTCAGCACGTGCCCTTCCCCCCACCCCTGCCCCACACCCCCGAGGCCTTCCCTTCTCAGCTGAAGCAGACGAGCGCCTCAGACAGAGGAGGATCAGTCCTGGGCCAAGGGAACGTGCTCATCTCCTGGTGTGTACTTGTCCTGGGCTGCCCATACTGCTGCTGGCTGACCAGGGGCACATTTATATCTGAAGGTCCTGGTTTAGCTGTGGTTACCTTGGGAGGCTGTCATGGGCAGCCCTGCATTCTTACAACCTGGGCTTCTGTGCATCAAGCTTTTGGTGCTGATGACATTTCTTAGCAGGTCACCCCACTGGCGCCCAACTCGCACATACACCTGGTGTGCTGGGATCCTGAACCCTTCTGCGTCCTCATCTCTGGAGCCAGGGCCAGTCCCATAGAGTCCTGAGGTGGGCACAGTGTGCATTGCTTTCCTATGGGGCAATAGGAAAACTCTGATCCTGCGGTGAGGAAACCTGAGCTCCTGCCCTGTCTTCATGGCTTACTAAGGGTGGTGGGACCTTGGATATGTCATTTAACCTCTGGGTAAATGAGAATAATATATTACCTGTTCATCAGTGATAAATTGGTTGCCAAAAGAGAGGGGTGACCATTCAGGTCTTCTTTCAGGACTGCTATCAGCAACTCTGGTTCTCCCTGTGCTGTGCCCTCCCCCTACATGGCACCTAAACTCTTGTGCTTGCTGCCACCTTTCCCTGGAAAAGCCTGTTCTTTTTTTTTTTTTTTTTTTAATTTTTTTAACGTTTATTTATTTTTGAGTCAGAGAGAGATCGAGCATGACTGGGGGAGGGGAGGAGAGAGAGGGAGACACAGAATCGGAAGCAGGCTCCAGGCTCCGAGCCATCAGCCCAGAGCCCGACTCGGGGCTTGAACTCACGGACCGTGAGATCGTGACCTGAGTTGAAGTCGGACGCTTAACCGACTGAGCCACCCAGGCACCCCTGGAAAAGCCTGTTCTTCAGAAGAAACAGATGTTCAATTTCATGCTAAGGTATAAGTGACTATCTTAATGATCAGGTATTTCTTGACTACTACAGTAGGCACTAGGGAAGGAAAGATATGGAATGGATCCTGTTTGGCCCTTGCCCTCAAGGAGCTTGCAGATAGTGTTGAATCATCCAGGGAGTTAAGGAGGTGGGATAGAGGAAGAAGGGCTGAGGTTGGAACTCACCAGCCAGCAGATCCCAGCCTGGTAGTCTGCGTCATAGTGTGGATGGACAACTGTTAAATCATGCCCGGAGGAAGAGGATGCGTTATTTTTATTTTCCAAGCATGAGGTTACATTTACAATTTTATTTTTATTTTTTAAACTTGATGTATGACTTACATAGGATGACTGTATGCATTTTAGTGGTCACTGAGCCGTAAAGGGAATCATGCATCGATTCTAAATGTTAGGCCCAAATGGCAGATGCAGGAGGAGGTTTTCTGGATGGGGACCTAACCTAGTGTCCAAGCATACAGAAGTCAGATAGTGTCAATTCCCTGTTTTAAAACTATCCAGTTCCCCTCCTTATTCAGAACAAAGTCCCATGTCCCTTGTGATGTACCTGGGCCAACAGGGAGCACTTCATGGGTATTGCCTAATGGGCTGGGTCTTCCTGGGGAGGCCTGTTTTCCCCAGGCCTGGGGGTTGGTTTGGGGGGGGGGGAGGTGGGGAGGCTGAAGTGTCCAGAAACTCTTTTGCCCCCGCTGCCTCTAGTCCCACACCTTCTTGTTGATTAACTCATTAACTGCAATGGTTTCCCCTCTAGATAGGGATCCCCAAAGGCAGGGACGGGGTACGTTATACTTATCCTGCTTCTCTGTGTAGCCTGGTACAGGGATGGCCCAGGGCTAGAGGGTCCCAGGGAGGACCAGCTGACCAAGGAACCCTACTTGCTGAAGTGGAGAAATGGGAAATCAGAGAAGCCCACAGTGTTCTTCGGTGGAGGGTCTTGAATGCCAGGGCTGTACTGAATCTAGCAGAGAATGGGGAGTGGTTGGTGGCTCTCAAGTAGAAGAATGACATCATCAGACCTGTGTTCATAGCATGCTGGTGCAAATGTTAAGGCTGGACCAGAACGAGAGATCGGAGACACAGAGCAGTGAGGAGGTTGTTGGAATGATGCAGCAAGAGATGTTGGAGCCTCAATTCAGGCAAGAGCAGTGGCCAGGGGTGAAGCTGGAGCCTACTCTAGAGGCAGTCCAGAGCCACTCGTGAGAGGCAGAATGGACAGGCATGGACACAAGTCAAAAGCCATACTTTGATGGGAGGGCTCTAGAACTTTCATTGGTCAAGTTGTGGTGGAGAGGGAAGCCACCATGGTAGACTCAGGTAGGGGCTGCTCTGAGGTCACTGCTCTCCAGCCTCCTTCCCCCTTTACTCCAGCCTCCTAAATTGATACGTGAGGAAACCTAGCAGCCAACAGAACTTTGCCACTGACAAAGGTGAAGTTGAGAGCAGAATCTTCTCTCGGTGTCTTTGTGGGGGCACTTGAGGGATGGGATGTTCCAGCTGCACAGCCTACCATAGCAGCGCGCCGTTAATGTCTGCTCAGGGCTTCTTGCATGAGGCACAGTGCTCAGAGCTTTATAGGTATTGACTAACTCAGTCCCTTTATAAGGCTATAAGGTAGTTGTCACAGTTATTCCCACTTCATAAACAAGGGACCTCAGCCGCTGAAGGCTTCAGCTAGTCATAAGACTGAAGGGATGGGGCTGGGATTGGAGCCCAGGTCTGTCTGACACCTGTGCCCGTTCCACTGTCCAGAGCCCTAGGCTTCAGGGAGAGCTCAGGATCCCTGGAGCTGCTTGTTTACAGCGTGGATTCTCAGAGGCCTTTCACACCAGAGATCCTGATTCAGATCTGGCCTGGGCCCTGGGGATCTGTTTTCCACGGCAGCTCTGAAGCAGGGGTCAGAGGACCCCATTCTGAGATGCCCTGCCTGATCTCACCCTCCTGGCAAAGCCTCCATATCATCCCCGCTGAAGAAGCCACCCGAGTAGAGGTCTCTGGGCTCTGTAACCTCCCACTATGCGACTTGGGTCAGGCCTCAGGCCAGAGGTGCCCCCATCATCTCTACTCAGGACAGGGGTCCCAGGATGCTCATGGGGCGAGGACTTAATGCTCTGGAGGAAGTCTGGGGATTCTGGGCCAGACTAAGGAGAAAGCCACTTCTTATCTATGGGGATTTGCAAAATCACAGAGGAGGCAGCCAGTAGAAAAAGGGGGAGTGAGTGACACAGGGGTTGGGGTTGAGCCTCAGCCCTGCTACGGTGCCCTCATTGCAGTTACCCCCTCTTGACAAGGTGGGGGAGTAAGGAAATCTACCGGGTCTGTAGTGATCCCAGGCTAGCGATCCCCGATAGCTCCCGGCTGCTCTCTGTAAGCTGCTGTGAAAAGCAGAACGGTGGTGGTGGAGGAAGGGGTCTTACCTGTGAGTCCAGCCAGGGGAGGGGAAGCACAGGGCCTCCTTAAGTCTCCTTAGCGCTCCATCCCAGGAGGCGGCAGCAGGGACCTCGTTGCCCCCTTGCCATTCACTGTTGTCTCTGCTGCCTCTGTCTTGGCACCTATCTTTATACACTCCAGCTGACCTGAAACCTTACCCTAGAGAAACTAGTTGACAGCCTGATCACTTGACAAGACTTGGCTGGCCAGTGAGTGGAGGGCGGTGAGGGGAAAGGTCAGAGTTCCAGATCTGGTTTAGTTCCTCTGACTCGAGGTTCTTTAAAACAGCTCCTTCCAGCTGCTGAGAGAGCTACCTCAGGTAATAAAGGGTATATATGGGGATAGGGGTTGGACCTGTCACCCCTGAGAATTCAAAGGTCACGGCCACTCACGATAGGCTGGGCAGGGTTCTCCTGGACCTCCCAACATTAACAATGATAGTAATGGTCATTTCTTGGTGGCTACTATGTGCTAGATACTTTGCATATGTTATTTCTATTTTTTACAATCCTATGAGGTAGGTACTAATAGGATTCTAAGTTTTTTTTTTTTTTAATAACAGCTTTACTGAGATATAGTTCACATCCCATTCAATACATCTATTTAAAGGGTACAATTCAATGGTTTTTAGTGTTCAGTTATGCAACCATCATCACAATTTTAGAATATTTTCACCAATCTCCCCTTATTCCCCCCCCCCCCCGCAAATCCCTGGGTACATCAGCAGTCACTTCCCTTTTCCCTTTCCACCTAGCCCCAGGCAATTGCTAATCTACTTTCTGTCTATAGATTTCTGAATCTTCCATATAAATAAAACCATACAATATGTGGCCTTTTGTGACTGGCTTTTTCAGTTAGCATAGTACTTTCAAGGTGCATCTGTTGTTAGAGCACGTATCAGTACTTCATTCCTTTTGATTGCTGAGGATCCTGACATTTGGAATGCTTATTTTACAGAGAAGAGAACTGGGTCTCAGGGAGACACAAGGACTTACCCAGGTCATACCGCTAGTATGTGGCAGGGTCCAATTAAATTATAATAACATCATATTCTGGGCCTATCTGCCGTGACCATTACCGTCTCTGACGTGACACTTGAAGGCTTCAGCATGGACACTGCTGAAGGGAGCCAAAGGGAGCTGGGGAAGGTGTGTGAAGCACAGCAGGGAGGGTCCCCAGCAGCTCCTACCATAGGCTCCATCGGTAGGCACTGAGGGGGAGGGTGGGGCCCATCTGAACCTGGGACCCAGGTGGCATAGAAAAGAGGAGGGTAGGGGGACAGGAGAGGAGAAGGGGAGGAGGGTGGGAAGGGAGTTAACTAGGTGGGGCAGAGGCCATTTCTGGACTTGGGCACAGAGTCATGGCCACAGGGCAAGTGGTCACAAGTCCAGACAGTCAAGTGCAAAGCCAGGGCTGTGTCCTCTTCCTTGGACCAGGCCCTGCCCCTCACATCAGCAGCACAGGCACTTGTGTTATTTCTTTTCTTTTTTTAAAAAAAAATTTTTTTTTTAATGTTTATTCTTGAGAGAGACAGAGACAGAATGTGAGTGGGTTGGGGCTGAGAGAGAGGGAGGCACAGAATCCGAAGCAGGCTCCCGGGCTCTGAGCTGTCAGCACAGAGCCTGACGCAGGGCTCGAACCCACGAGCTGTGAGATCATGACCTGAGCCGAAGTCGGATGCTCAACCAACTGAGCCACCCAGGTGCCCCAGCACTTGTATTATTTCTAACACAGGGAAGGGGCTGCTAGGACTGCTGAGGTTGGGATCAAGAAGTAGGTTCTGGGCTCCAGCTGGAAATGCTGACCTGAAGGTGGTGGGTGAATTGCAGTGGGTATATGGGGAGGGATAAACAGTAGGAGCTCAAAGAGGCTGTGGACCCTGGTACCCAGAGGGAGGACTCAGCTTACACTGGCTTGGGAGGCTTCTTTAAAAAAAAAAAAATTCTTTTTTTATTTTTTTTTCAACGTTTTTTTTTTTTTTTTTATTTATTTATTTATTTTTGGGACAGAGAGAGACAGAGCATGAACGGGGGAGGGTCAGAGAGAGAGGGAGACACAGAATCGGAAACAGGCTCCAGGCTCCGAGCCATCAGCCCAGAGCCTGACGCGGGGCTCAAACTCACGGACCGCGAGATCGTGACCTGGCTGAAGTCGGACGCTTAACCGACTGCGCCACCCAGGCGCCCCAAAATTCTTTTTTTAAATGTTTCTTTATTTTTGACACACAGAGTGTGAGTGGGGGAGGGGCAGAGAGAGGAAGACACAGAATCCAAAGCAGGCTCCAGGCTCTGAGCTGTCAGCACAGAGCCCAGCGCAGGGCTCGAACTCATGAACCATGAGATCATGACCTGAGCCAAAGTTGGAGGCTTACCTGACTGAGCCACCCAGGTGCCCCTGGCCTGGGAGGCTTCTTGAGGACAGGGCCAGGTGTGTCTGCTTTGGCTCCCTGTCCCCGGAATCCAATAGGCGCTGAAGTTCCAAGGTTGGCCGCAATGGGCTGGGATCATCCAGCATCTGGTGATCAGAAACACCCATTTTCAGGGCTCTGCAGAGGCAGTAAGTGCCTGATGGGAAGCAAGGGGGACTGTAGCTATTGTCAGATATGTACCTCATTCCCTTAACCCACGCTGCATGGCCTGCAAGGCTTTTCACCTCTGAGTTGTCACCAGGAAAGAGATCCAACTTTCAGGGAGAAGATACTGGTAAATAACACACTTTTTGTTTAAGTCGAGGTGGTGGTTTTCAGACCCTTGGGGTGCCTTTGTCATTGGGGGCTGCCCTGAGACTGGGTAGGAGGAGCCGCCTGGGTGGGAGCAGCCGGTGTCCTCCTGTGGCCTTATCCTAACTTGACCCCTATCAGGTTATTTACAGGAGCTGCAGCAGGATTTGGAAGGAATATTCTTCACCTGAGGCTTAACCCCTCAGGCCTGAGCCCGACTACCCCTCTGTAGGTTCTGTGTGGCCTCAAGGGTGGTGGAGCATCCCCTTCCCCCTTCCTTGAAAGCTCCCACTGTTGACCTGAGAGGAGGCACTGGGGAGGGGGTGAGTGGTGGGCCGAAGGCTGGGGGATGAGATGAACAAATGAAGGGCACCAGCTCGGTCTGAGGGCACTTCCCTGATGAGGGGGCACCCTGTGCCTCCTCGGGGTTCCTGCGTTACCCTGTGCCCCCTAGGGCACGTCCTGCCTGTCTCAGAGTTGGTGTGCTTGCCCATCTGCTGGTTTGCTCCAGGACAGTGGGGGAGGAGTGGGAGGAGCTGACATTTTCTCAGCTTCCACTAAGTGCCAAGTGCGGGCGAAGCACTTTCACAAATGTCATCTCGTTTAATCTTCACAACAACCCTCTGAAGCATTATTATCTGTGTTTTACAGCTGAGGCAACAGTCTCAGATGGAAGGACAGTCAAGCCAGAGGGGACCTGTCAGGGAAGTGGCAGGGTCAGACTGGCTTCTTCTCTATCTCTAGCGGTGTGTGGCCCTAAGTGCCCTCCTGGTTCTCTCTGGGCTCATCTGCAGACTCAACTCTTCTAGGAAGCCTTCCTTGGTTGCTCTAGCCCACATGGTCTTTCTCCATGAATTCCCCCAATTCAGAGCACTCACTGGCTATACCCTGTGTGCAGAAGCCTTGTGACATCTCTGAAAATGTTTTGTGTGGTGATTCATTCCTAGCTACATAAAGACGCAAATGACTTCAGTGAGTTTCAGTTTCTAAAATGGGAATCATGTTATGTAGGTTATAGAGTTGTTTTGAGGACTAAGTGAAATACACTGTGCTTGGGAGAGCGGGGCCTCCATTTTAGTTCTCTTCCAACCTTTTCTCCCAGTCACCACTCTGCATATCTTTGCCCCTTTCTTATCTTCCCCACAGGCCCCGTCTACAGTAGCTGCTCAAATGTTTAGAGTCTGACAATCTTAAGCCAGAGCTACCCATCCTAGAGAGGTCAAGGATTCTGAGACCTATTCCAGCAGACCGCTCCACTTTGCTGATAGATTTGAGGCAAAAGGTGTCATCCTAATCTGGACCAATCTGACCTTTGGGGAAGTTCAGAAGTCTCATGGTGACCCGGGCCCCAGTTCCAGGTGAGCTGAAAGGACTATGGTTTTCAAGCTTTCCTCTGGCTGTTAGAGCACAAATGGATTCCTAATACCCCAGTCCAGTGGCCAACCCAGAAGACAGCTGTGTACAAAATACAAATACCAATATGATTTTATTCAAACACAGGTAGGAATAATGACCTTCAGAGCTGGGTAAAAACAATAAGTTAAAAGCATGGTTAGAATTTAAGATAATCAGGTTAAAAAGTCTAAAGGAGGTGATTCTCCTCTCCTTTTCTATTGATTAGTTTAACACAGCGTAAAATAATTTATAGCTATAAAATATGCTTATTCCTAAGCAAGTCAAATGGAGGTGGCCGTAGGATTTCCTTGGCTATGCATGATGCACAATCTTCACTCCCTCCTCTACCTTGCTCTAACTTTAAGGCAAAAGTGGCCCATGATATTCGGGCAGAAGGTTGCCTCAGGTCAGCAGCAGGCTACCAAGGACATTGGAAAGAGTTTCTCAGCCAAAAGATGCCTGCTCAGGTCCCTTGGTCAAAAGATGGATGATTCCACTTGGGCACTGGAGTCCGTTTTGTTTCTAGCCTTGCCTCACTATAGAAGGAAGAAGCTGAAATCCTGGCAGGTGGACACTGGGCTGGTTTGGGACGTTTGTCCAGTCTGTGCTGGATGGGTCTCAAGGCACCCAAGGGCGAGGCTGGTGATGGTTTCAGGGGTCTCACAGCCCTGAAGGAAGCAGACCTCGTGCCTCATGCAAGCCAGACGAGGCCGAGGGCAGGTGGACAGGTGGGTCCTTCCCTCGGTCTCTCAGGTTTCATTAGTCTTTCTGGGAGTATTGGGAAGAAAATATCCGTGCGATCCTGCGAGTTTCTTCTTCAGGCAGGTTGGGAGGCAGCGAGTTAGGTCTGGGACGAGCAGGCCTTCCAGACAAGGGTCTGCTGGAGGCCTCACTCTTGTCCTGGAGAGGAAGAAGTCAGCTAGGTTAGCATTGAGGATATGGCACCTCCAAGAAATGACTTTGATTACTGTCATCTTTTGGTCCTTTGGCTAATATTGACATAGAGCTGACTGGTTTACAAAGCCCTTCACGTACTTGATCTTGTTTAACCCTCACCTCTACCCTGTAGGTGGGTACATCATTCGCAGGTCACAGAGAGGAAACTATAGTTCAGGCTAAATAAACTCAAGGTTGCATAGTTTGGAGTAGCAGAGCCAAGATGTGAACCCTAGCTCAGACTCTTTCTGTGCCTCTGGAGGAGTCTCCTCTGGGACAGGTTTAAAGCCTCATCCCTTCTCTTGCTGAATGAATCTAGGTAAGTCATTTGTCTTCTGAGTTGTAATTGTTCCACATGTGACCTGGGAATATATTTAACTGCCAGGGAGAAGATGTTGGTGAATAATACACTCTCTGTATGGCCACTGGGAGTTCCTAGAACTGCCAGGTGACTGACATAGGGCACACCCATGGCCCTGCTACCAAACTTTTCCTGCCTTGGGATGACAGGGTATCACTAATTCCTCTTTAAGGTCTTAGTGTACATTTGGGTTATGCCATTGTGGTCTTCTGGACGCCTTTATAACTTACTCTTTTGCTCATTCAACCCACCCCCCCTTTATTTTTGGTGCCAGGTTCCTGCCCTGAAGGAGCTCAAAGCTGTACAGAAAAGTCACCCCAGGTAGCTGGCTGACAGCAAGGTCCCAGGGAGGAGGTGGAAGCCTAGTAGGGGAAGTGAGAGTGCTGAAAGGAGATGGGAGTTGTCACCACAGGCAAACTTGGCTGACTTCACAGCATGTAGCCTGCCCTGGAATTCTAAATGCTAACCTCTAAAGGAGTGTATACAACCTGAGCAAACCCTCAGCACTGACAGCCCACAGGTAGGGTTAACTGAGAACCAAGAACAAAGCACTGCTAGGGGCTGGGCATGCCCAGTAGAGTGGAGAAGATACAGCTCCCTGTCTTCTAGGCAGACCTAGACGAAAAGGGAAAAAAGGAAACCCACCCTTTGCTCACATTTGTAGTTCTTTCTTCGAAACTATGAGAGGTACCCGTACCCCATAATGCCTCAGGCCATGGTAGGCCAGTCGCCCAGTGCTCCTGCAAGACATGGACTGGGTCTGATGCTTATGACTCCAACTGGGCCAGGTCCAAGACAGGAGCATGGTTAACTGCTAGACCAGTGAATGGGTGGGACCAAGCCTTGGTGACCAGAGGTTTAAATTGCATGGGGAGGAGGCTGCCTCTTGCAGCAAACATCTTCTTCATTCATTCTAGAACCAGTGGTTGTTGGCCTACCATGTGCCAGGCCCTTGGTTAAGTCAAATCCTCTCAGGGGCTCAGCAGCACTTTAAGTCTGCATATTCCCCTCTCTACTCCCAAGATGCACGCCTGTTATTTCATGAGCTGTTTAGGATTTAGAGGTGACACCAAATCCCATTCCAGTCCCCAGGGCTACACTGCAGATGGATCTTCTGGGTCACCAGCTGTATCTTACTTTCCATTTCTTTCTCTGCTGCAGTGAAAGGGGACTAGGGAGATGTTTGTTCTGTAAGCCAGATGGGAAAACAGGCCCAAGAGCATGGTCCCCTGTCTCTTGTGTCCTCATCTGCCAGGAGAGAAGCATTCTGTTTTGGAGACGCTCTAATGGGTCTAGTTCTCCATCTCTGGATGGGCCAAGTACCTCAGTTCATGAGATGAACATCAAAAGACCTTTTTCGGTGACTCAGCAAACCTTTCAGGAGCCTAAGATCCATTCAACCTGATCACCTTTTAAGGACAATAGGTACCCCCGGTTCCTGTCCCCACAGGGCTGCTCAGGCTAGAGGAGAGACAGACGCCAACATATCTAACAATCAGAGATGAAGCTTAGAACTTGGGAGCATAGAGAAAGGGGCAATCCATAACAGCCAGGATGGACAGGGGAGGCTTCACACAGAGGTGATATCTGAAATGGGCAGAGTTTCAGCAGAGCTGGGGGGGTGGGGTGAGGTCATTCCACTGGAAGAATAGCACAGCATGAGCACAGGCCTGCACCTGCTGGCTGGGCCAACAACTGCCCTGGAGCTGAATTGTGTGTGGCTGGTTCAGCCAACTACCCAGCACCCACACCTGGACCCAGCAACCTAGGGGGCCCTTATCTGTATGGCCCAGGGACAGGGCTTGGCTCTGTGTACTGGGCAGGGCAGGGGTGTGGAAAGACAGAGAACACACACTCAGCAGCATTTGGCTTTTGTTGACCTCAGTAGGGTCTAAAAAACATCTTGACTAGGAGTAAAGGTTCTTTCATCAGAGCTGTTACCCCAAACACACAACTTGGAAGGGACTGGGCAGAGATGAAGTTGCTTGAAGTAGGGCTACTCCTACACGTACTAACTGTTCCTCTGAAATACTCCCATGTTCCTGCTGGAGCCCTGCGTGCCCAGGTGCCCACAAAAGAGCGGGGCCCCAGGATCAATACAGCTGCCTGCCTTGCTCAACTTTCACCCTCTTGCTGGCTGCCTTCCCCTAGGTTAGGACGAGGACTTTCTTGGGGCTAGAAGAGTAGCAGATTCAGCAGCCGTAGCCAGGAGCAGGGAGGATATGGGACAAGACACATAGACCAGGGGCCTAGCCCTGTGGGGCAAGTCCAAAATTTGACCACCTAGCCCACTGCAGCGTGACTGGGCTCCATGATCTGAGTTCACCCTCCGCTCCTGCATAGCCTATGATTTGCAGGAATCTCAGGTTTCCTAGAGAGGCAGGAGGAGTCTGCATGGAAGCAGGATCATCAGACTGAGGGGCTGTAAGGGCCTTGAAGTCTGGACAGTGGGTGTTCTGTATGGGGTAAAGTCCGTAGAAGGGTACTTTCAAGAAGAGGGACCTGAAACAACATGAAGGTGGAATTTGAAAAAAGAAGACGAGAAAGGGTCTTCCAGGTAGAGGCTGGCTTAAGCAGAGATATGAAGAAATAACTGCTAGGAAAATAGTGGGGGTGGGTTTGGCTGAGTGCAGGTATGGAGAGAAGACAAACCCAGAGAAAGGCGCTGATGCTTGCTGGGGGAAGTTCTTGAATATCTGGAGAGGAACTGACCTTATTTCTCTTAACCTTCCAGTGAACAGGGATGTAGGCATGGGGTGGGGGGTGGGGGGTGATTACTGTCCTAGGCTGAAGGACAGAACTGGCTTTACTGTGGTCTGGGTGTCAAGCATAGCAGCAGGGCAGGGGCTCCCAGACTGCCCCCATCAAATCCACCCAGTTCTCTCATTAAATTCTCCCACTTTTAAATTTGGGGACCTGTTGTTTTCCGGGCATCTGGACACCCAGGCCATGAACATGAATAGGCCTCTGTAGCCTATTATTTCAGTCAGATGTGTTTGTCTCATGGTTATAGGTAGAAACCTGCTGGGATGAAAATAAAGCATCATGTACAGAGTAAGGAGTAACAGTGGCAGGAAAATCTGGGGCTTCCTCAAATCAAGAGGCTAACTCTGTCCTGGGGAGTTGGTTTCTCCTCCTGGCTCTACCACTTCTTAGCCAAGTGGCTTTGGGCAAGTCACTTTCTCTCTGGGCCTTGGCTTCCTCATTTGAAAATGGATCGACATGAGCAGATAATGTAAGAGGAGGTGCTCTGTAACCCAGGAACTTCTCCCAGCCTGTGGGTCCCTCTTTGGCCAGGTCCCTGTGATACAGTGTCTTCTCCAAAATCTCCTCAGGAAGGGCCAGCCCTCTTCTTTGGTCTGAAATGTGGTCTGATCCAAACTGCTGTGTTCTGGGTTCTCTTCACTCCAGGCCCCCGATGGATGCCCTTGAATAGAGCACCTGCTCCCAGGAAGGTGGTAGGTGCATGTGTCCCCACTCACCCCTGCTTCAGGGTGTTCCTGGGACTTTCTCAGAGAAGAGGCTGTGGGGTGGAGCGGAATGAACACTGGTCTGTGGCCAAGCCCAACTGTCCACTTGCCTGATGCCAAGACACAGTCTTTCTTGGTCTCAGTATCTTCATTACCAGATGGAGCTAAGAACCGTTTGGCCTTCTCACCTCAGGTCTACTGTGAAGCTGAAATGAAATTCAGATGTGACCAAGGCTCTGGCCGGGGACAACTCTTGCTAAGCTGGAGCTAAAGCTGACACCTGCTACAGAGAGCAAAGTGAGGCCTTGCTCTTCTCAGACCTCACTCCGGGTAGAGTAGAAGTAAGGTCCTGTACCTTCCTAAGGCATGCCCAGTGCTAGGCCAGGCCTGGCCTAGCTCTCCCCTCTCTACTGCCCCCTGCCCAATGAACCTCTGGGGCTGGCATCTGGGCTGAAGTTTTATTCTTTTCCAGAGGAGTTCCCTTAAGTGACATAAACACTGATTTAGGAGCTGGAAGCAAAATTTTTGGAAGAGCTGAAAACTAAAAGTAAACAGCTCCCTGATTCCGGCTGCCTAGGTGGGCTTGCCAACGGATTGCTGCCTCAGAGACAAGTGAGGGCTCAGTACAGCTGCCTGCCTTGCTCAACTTTCACCCCCTTGGCTGGGTGCCTTCCCTTGGAGTGGCTCCCAGGGTCTTCTCTGAAGGCTAGGACTAGGACTTCCTTAGGCTAAAAGAGAGTAGCAGATTCAGCAGCCGCAACTAGGAGCAGGGGGGAAGTGAGGACAGGACAGAGACCAGGGGCCTATCCCTGAGAGGCAAATCCTAAATTTGATCACCCAGCCCAAATGCAGTGTGGCTGGCTCCACGCCTTGAGCTCCATTCCTCACCACCCCCTGGTCCCTCCCTATTCTTCCTCTGAGAAGCCTTCCCTGACAACAGGCCTATTCCACAGGGACTAGAGCCACACTCTCTCACCCTGGGCCTCAGTCCTCACACCCTCCCCCCCATACAGAATGAAGAGGCCTGACTAAATCAAGACTTCTCAACCCTCTGAAGCCACACCCTGCCAGTGAGAGGGCTCAAAAGTCCAGACTCCTGAGAGGGAAGGGTTAAAGTGACACTCCTGGAAGAGGTCCTGGTGCCTCCCAGACTCTGGCCTCAGAGTAGCTCAGGCAACTTGAGCCCAGCACCCGCCCAGGAGTCCTGTGGGCCCTTTCCCTCACTGTGCTTGCCAAGCTGCATTCTGGGCCAGGGTGGGCACCAGCCAATTCTGGCTGTTTCCCCTGACTTCTGTACACCCTTGGCTAGGGAGCTCATCTCCTCCTGAAAGCTTTGTGTGGCCTTTATCAGAAACCCTTGGACCTTTAGGACTCTTCTTGGCACCCTGCAGAGGGCTAGGGACTCAGTGGCTCCAAGAAATGAGGCAATATGTCAGGGCCTCCTGCCCTAAGAGGGACATCTCAGCCATCAGGCCCAGACCACAGGCTGAGGCGAGAGGACACTGGGCTCAGGAAGTTCCCTTGGGCCCCTGCTGATGTGATCTGATGATTTTGTAGAGGCTGGGTTTCTCAACCAGGATTGTACATCTCCTAGATGCCTCCTGGCTTGAGGAAGGGAAATTCCTTGGGCTTCTGTGAGAAAAGCAGCGGACTTAAAAGGCTTCAGACTCACAGACCAGCGGGGCAGAGACTTCCGAGGCTAGGGATCTGTCACCCTCCGGTGGGAGTGGTGTGTCATCCTGGGCCTCTAACTCAGGGTCTGAACTGAGCACAGTCAACTGCTACAGCCCTGAAAACTGTTCTCCGTATATCAGGGGTGCTCTGTGGGGCCTAACTTCCCAGCTTCCAGTTCTTGGTCCTAAGCTTTTGATCACACCCTCATCTCTTAGTATTTCATCCTACTGGTTCCCCCCAAAGTGGAACAACGTAAGAGGGAAGACGTTTCAATAATAATGATGATAAAAATAACAATAACTAATACTCATATAGTTCTCTCTTATATGCCACGAATAACTGTACTTTACATCTCTTACTCAGTTAATCCTACACAAAACAAATCCTAGGAGGCAAGTCTCTTATGCCCATTTTTTAAAAAAGTGTATTTATTTTGAGAGAGAGAAAACAAACACGTGAGTGAGTGGAGGGGCAGAGAGAGAGAGAGGGGGAGAATCTGAAGCAGGCACTGTGCTGTCATGCAGAGCCCGACATGGGCTTGACCGCAAGAATCTCATGAACTGTGAGATCGTGACCTGAGCCAAAACCAAGAGTCGGACACAACCGAGCCACCCAGGTGACCCTTATTCAGATAAAGGAACCAAAGCACAGAAAAGTTAGATAGCTTGCCCCAGAAGGTTCCACAGCTAATAAGTGGCTGAAGTTTAAACTTAGGCTTCCTAGATTCATAGGCCACCCTTCTTGCCACTGTACAAAACTGCCTGGTAGGAGAGAAGAGAGAAATATAGTCACAAATTAAGTCTGTGTTGCCTCTGGAGAGACCATGCCCAAGATTCCTCAGAAACCCAGCAGCCGAGTCAGGGCAAGAAACCAGGTTTGCTGACTCTCAGCTCCCCAGCTGGCCAAGCACTTTGATCTCTAGTGATGTCTAAAATGCTGTGGGATCTGGCTGAATGGAGGTGAGAACGCTAGGGTGGGGGGCAGTAGACAACTCAAGGCTCTCAAGGGTACACTTGTGCCTGGCTTTGCCTCTGACTTCCTGCCTCCTACATTCACTCCTCAGGAACAACACTCCTCAGGAAGAGCACCTGACCCCATGCCTGTGGCTAATCCAAGGGCTCATTGGGGTACCTGGGTGGCTCAGTTCGTTAAGCATTGGACTTTGGCTCAGGTCATGATCTCACAGTTTGTGAGTTCGAACCCCATTACACTGACAGCATGGAGCCTGCGAAGATCCTCTGTTTCCCTCTCTTTCTGCCCCTCCCCAACTCTGTCTCTGAAAAATAAAAAAGCATTAAAAAAAAAAATCTGAGGGCTCATTCATGATGTGTGTAGAGCCTGGACTTTAGACAGCAAGACCGAGAACAAGACAGGGCCCATCTCATGGTAAGGAACTGCCATGTAGGCAGGCAGAGACCAAGGCTCAGGTGACAGGTTGCTTTTGCTCTTTGCATCTGATTCCTATCCTACCCTATTCTGGTCCAGTCCAATCTTTCGCTACCTCTGACCTCCTCCCTAGCATATACTGCTTGTACCTCCAGGTTGCCAAATCTGTTGATTCTCTGAGAGGTTTCTTTTCTCCAGATCCACAGCTTGTAAAGCCTTTCCTTCATCTCTGC
This sequence comes from Panthera leo, assembly GCF_018350215.1. Classification (NCBI taxonomy): domain Eukaryota; kingdom Metazoa; phylum Chordata; class Mammalia; order Carnivora; family Felidae; genus Panthera; species Panthera leo. Next base: position 57,651,212 of record NC_056688.1, on the reverse strand, counting down.
TGAATTCTACTCAAGCCACTCTTGTGGCTGTCTTTCTTTCCCTATATTCATTCTTTTTGCTTTGTTTTATTTAAGTGTTACTGTAGGCTAATATCATTTAGAAAGTGAGTGGTTTGGAGGCCACTAGGAACTGTCAGCTGTCTGAAGGCAAAGCCTGTAGTACCGGGTCCTGTTCTTTAAGCATGACAGGCACTTGATGGAGTTGGTGGACTGAGATATAAAGCTGGCTCCCCTGGGGAACTATGAGGTCCTGAGGGAAGGGGCCTTCTGTCTTCTCCTGCACCGAACTCAGGACTATGGCTTTTTAATTTGCCGGAAGATGTATATTTCAAGTTTGAGGCCCAAACTACCTTCCTACACTCTGGTCTCCATGTCCTCAGGCCCAATTCTGGCTCTCCTAGTCACCAATAAGAAGTTACTAGAGGGTTCCAAGCAGAGAAGTCACATGATTTATTCACCATCTTAAAAGGTTAACAGATGCTGTATGGGGAGTGGGTTGCCAGAGGCAAGAGCAGAAGCAGACAGGCAAGTGAGGAGACTCCGGCAATAATCTAGACAAGAGGTAATGGAGGTTTAGATCAGGGTGGAAATGGCTGGAGTCGTGACAAATACAGTAAAACCTTGGATTGCGAGTAACTTGTTCTGAGAACGTTCCACAAGATAAGCAAACCTTTCTAGTAAATTTTAACTTGATAAATGAGCAATGTCTTGCAATACAAGTAGCACATGACGCCGAACATCACATCACAACTGAGCCAATGGTTCTGTGTCTCTCCTCCCTCTCTCGCTGTGGGATTGTGGGTGATCCATGCTCACATGCTTGGTCTCAGGCCGCAGTGTTTGGCAGAAATCAGTGATTTTTCAGAATGTTGGAAGGTGCCCACAACTGGCACTAGTGTATTTTTTGTCACTTCAAAGCACCCATGGACCGTCCTTTGCTTTTCCATACAAGAGTTACCTTAGGAATACTTTGCTTCATTCTAGGTCAGGGTGTCTGCAGAGAGAGACCCTTTCCTCTGCTGCCTTATTGCCAGTTACATTAAATACAATATATGACAAGTTTATTAATACTGTACTATAGTCAACATCCATGTGAGCATGTACAGTGGCCCCCATGCAGAAAAAGGCTGGAAAGAAAGGCAGTAAGAAGGAGATGATTATGGTGGAGTTTAAGTAAAGGAAATCATCAAGAAGTACAAACGAGTTACACGAGTGGCTGAAATTGCAAGGTTTTATAAGAAGTCTATGTCTGCATCTTGTCTGCAGAGGAGGAGAAAAAGGCGGAGGAATCCCTCACTTCACATGAGATTAGGGAGATGTGTAAAATGTGGAAAACAGTGCAAAATTTTGTAGAAAAGAAAGAACCTGAACAAGGCTGTAGCAGTGTGAGTGATGAATCTGTTTAACGACAATGCAATGTCACATTGCCTCCTCAAAAGGAGACAAAAGCAAGTGTCATTGGATAAGTTCCTGTTGCCCAAAAAGAAAAATATTCCACTGAGCCAATAGATAGCAGTGATTCTGTTAGTGATAGTGAAAGTTGTCCTACACAATAACCCTCCTCTCTTGTCTCCCTCACACCAACCATGAAGTTTTCAACAGTAAGTGCAGGTTAATTTATTTTTCTTTATATTTTGTATTTTCTTTGTATTTTGTATTATGTTACAATACTGAAATCATTTTTATATGAATATTTTTGGGTTGTGGAACAAATCATCTGAGTTTTGATTATTTATGGGGAAATACACTTTGATATACAAGTGCTTTTGATTACAAGCTTGTTTTCAGAATGAATTATGCTTGCAAACCAAGGTTTTACTGTAGTTAGATTTGGATATATATATATTTTTTAATTTTTTTTTTTAACGTTTATTTATTTTTGAGACAGAGAGAGACAGAGCATGAACAGGGGAGGGGCAGAGAGAGAGGGAGACACAGAATCTGAAACAGGCTCCAGGCTCTGAGCTGTCAGCACAGAGCCCGACGCGGGGCTCAAACTCACGGACCGCGAGATCATGACCTGAGCCGAAGTCGGATGCTTAACCGACCAAGCCACCCAGGCGCCCCAGATTTGGATATATTTTAAAGACAGAGCTGCCAGAATTTCTTGGTGGACTGCAAACAGAGGCACTGGAGGTGATTCCAAGGGTTGTGGCCTGAACAACTGAACTAGAAGCATAGAGTAGCTGCTTAACTGAGATGGGGAAGGCTGAGGAACAGATTTGAGGAATAAAATCTGAAGTGAGTGTTCATTCGAGTATCTCAGATATCCAAATGGAGCTGCTGAGTAGGCAGTTGGACATATGAGTCTAGAGTTTACAAGAGAAATGCGAGCTAAGATAACCATCAGCAGTTGTCAGCAAACAGAGGGGACTTGAAGCTTTGAGATCAGATGGGGTCATCTAGAAGGCAAATGCAAAGACTGAAGTATCAAGACTATGTCCTGGGTGACTCCTATATTACCAAGTAGGGGAAATAAGGGAGAACGAGTAAAGGTAGCTGAGCAGAAGCAGCCACGAGGGAGGTGGAGAACCAAGAGGAACTGATACCTTAGAAACAAGTGAAGAAAGTGTTTAAAGGAGAGATCAATTATGTTACATGCTGCCGAGGTAAAATAAATTGGGCACTCAGATTTGATAAGTGGCTTAAGAATATGGGTTTTTCAATAAATAAAGTTTTTGTGGCAACCTTGAAGAGTCCCTCTCCCTTCCAGTGGCGTGAAAGAGTGGATATGACTGAGACTAGTCAGAAAGAGTCATGAGGAAGGTGACTGAGACTAGATAATGGGATGGTGAGAAGCGAGTAGATATAAAAGGTGGTAGAATTAACAGACCCTGGTAGCAGATTGGCTCTCGGTCAGGTCATGGGGGATAAAGGAGCAAGAGGATGGGAAGATGATATCTATGCTTCTGGCAGAAGTAGCCACATGATAGTAGTTGGGTTTACAGAGATAAGGAATGCAGATGGCAGAGTGGGGGAAACAAAGGAAGGTGACAAGTTCAAGTTTGGGACATAGTGAACTGTCTGAGGTACATCAAGGAAAAGATGGCCAGGATACAGTTGGATCCATGTGTGTCTGTAGCATGGAAAAGAAGTCTAGACTGAAAATAAGGATCTGAGAGTCGTCAAACTGTAAATAATAACTGAAGTATTTGGGAGTGGTTGAGATTTTCCCAAAGAAACATCTACAAGAGCAAAGGACATAAACCTGGGGAAAACAGGATGTAAAATACTGCTGTCTCATCTTCTACCTCCTTCCTCCCCTTTAAGGAAGTTGATAAAACTAGTTTGCCCACAAGCAGTTAAGCAAACAGAATCAGAAGTGACTTTACAGTAAAAAACAAAAAACAAAACAACCAAAAAAGTAACTTTACGTAAATACCAAGAAGCTGTCCCAGTGAGGAGGTACTTTATCAGGAGAGGTAAGAGAAAGCAGAGGCAGCAGAACCTGATTCACAAGTAATATGAAACTGCCACTGGTTGACTGTGTAGCAGTCCTCCCATCTTCCTCCCCTCCTGGAAGAGGTGACAACCGGAGATGAAGCAGTCATGACTAGGAGAGCTCAGGGCTGGCCTCTATACCCTCTCTGTGTGGCACTTGGCATTCTACAACTGCCCTGTTAGGCCTGATAATCCCATCTGACAAATGAGGAAACAGACTCAGAAAGATCAGAAGACTTGACTAATGTCACACAGAGACCTAGATCGACTATACTGTTGGGGAAGGAGCAGGAAAAAAACCTGTTTCACGGATGCTGGAAGTGGAGACTGTCTGGAGGTTCCTGGGCTCTGGGGCATCGTTTCAACTTGGAGTGAAGGATTAGGCCTTCCCTTAGATGGTGAGGCCAGAGCAGCTGAGCCAGCACTTACAAGCTCTTTCCTTTTGCAGGGATGAGTTGTGTGCCTGGCCCTACAGCAGGTTAGCTATAGCACAGCAGTCCTAGGACACTCCTTGGGAAGAGCCCAGCAGCCTCTCAAAATGCTTCTCTTCAATCTTCAGGGCCAAGGCCAGCCTTAGGAGGAGGCAGAATAGATGAAATTCCCAAATGAGGGTACAGGACAAGGCTCCTGCCCTCCCTTCCCCGACTCTCACTTTGCTGACAGGGCCTGAGACATTACAGAGAACAGAAGATAAGAAAATAGAAGCTTTCATCAAATGGGAAACCTTACCACCAAATTTCTAATCCTACTTGCTTTAGCACCCATCTTCTCGACCTTCTCCATCTTCCTCCATGCTACAGGGTGAGTTTTCTTTTTCCTCTCAAAAGGCTACCTCCACATGTGCTCTGGATCCCATGCCCCCTCTGACTCAGGGACCATCTTTTCTATTTTCTCTCCCTCTCCTGCACCTTCTCCTTCTCCTTTTCTCTATTGGATCATTGCATTAGCATAAAGAAAGCTGTAGCCATTCCCATATGAAATAAAACAAAACCTTTTATCTTTATCGCCTATGTTATTCCAACCACTATTCTATTTCCCTGCTCCACATTCACAGGCAGATTTATGGCAGGAGCTTGTGTCTCCATTTTTCACCATTCAATCACTCTTAAAATTTTAGTTACATACAAATTTGTGATTTCACTGTGTAACATAACAAAGAAACTATGTAACATATGTAAATTATAGAGCAGAATAAAAATGAACATCTGTGAACCCACAACCCAACCCAACTGTGAAAATAAAGGAAACCTCACTTAAAATGGAGTCACTTGTAAGAAGCAGACCTAGCATTCCTCAACAGTAATCTTACTTTACATACCCCAGCAGGAAAAAGGAAGAATTCTCCTGGCCCAGCAACAACTCAGCCAAGGAGAACTCAGCTGAAAAGCCCCTCCCAGCTTCCTCCTCTCTCTCTATAAAAGCAAGCCCCTCTCTGTTTTGCACATGTGCCAATGGTCTACCATAGTTTGCTTGTTCCCAAAGTGCAATACCTCTACTATTCCAGAATAAACTCATTCAGCCGGTAAAATAACTGGCTCTTTTGTTTTTGAAGATCAACAGAACCAAACCTAAGTACTAAAACATTGCTAATACTGCTAAATAGACCTATGTGTTCTCCCCTATCCTCCACAACTATGAACACTGTAGTCAAACTGTTGAAAAACAGAGAAAACCCTAAAAACAGAGAATAAAGGTCACATTACATTTGGGGCAGCGACAATAAGAATGATGGTTGTTTCTCATCAGAAACAATGTAAGTCAGAGTATGGAATGATTGCTCTAAAATGCTAAAACAAACAATTCAAGTTGGAATTCTATATCCAGTGGAAGAAATATCCTTAAGTGAAGGCAAAAAAAGATATTTTCAGACAATTGAAGCTGTTACCAGTAGGTCTGCAATACATGAAATTCTTTTTTTTTTTTTTTTAAATGTTTGTTTATTTATTTTGAGAGAGAGAGTAAGTATGCACATGTGAGCAGGGGAGCGGGGCTGAGCCAGGAGAGACAGAGAATCCCAAGCAGGCTCTGCACTGCCAGTGCAGAGCTCCACATGGGGCTCCATCCCACAAGCTGTGAAATCATGACCTGAGCCGACATTAAGATTTGTACGCTTAACCGAATGAGCCACCCAGGCGCCCCTGCAATACATGAAATTCTAAAGGAAATGCTTCATGCTGAAGGGAAATGGAGCGAAAAAATCAGGATGTGAAGAAGGAATGAAGAACACCAGAAATAGTATGTGGGTAAATATAAAAGTCTATTACTTGTCTTAAATTCTTCAAAGTGAGGCCACTTTTAAGGCCTTCAGAGACTGTAAACTGAGAAGATTATGGTGCCGCTGCCCAAATATAATTCACAATTAGATCTAAAACAAATATAATGAAGTGAATCAAAGTTCTGATTTATTCCATGGTAACTATTCCAATGCTTTAAAAAATACATGTAATCCTTACATTTTTTTTTTTTTTCTCTTAGCTTTTGGTGCCTCTACTTGCTAGTGCCTTAAATACATACTTGATTTGATTCCTAGGTTACCAAGCACTGGGTAGCAACCAAGAGCACCAGATTCAGAAAATATGCTGCTATGAATGCATCAAATAGTGAGAGAGGGTCATTGTTAGTGAGGACCACCAATCTCCTGAGGTTTCTTGGGCCTGGGACTTTCAATGTGACAGTTTTGGGTGAACTGTGATGACTGGTTACCCTAACTAGGACCCAGAATGAGGTCCTGAGGAGAGAGGTGGCCCTGAGAACAGCACACAAACAATGGAGTTTTGCTGTGAGCAAGAAAGAAAAACGGCTGAAAAATATATGAGGCTTGTTATCTTCTTGGAACTAAACATGTCCTTTAATTGAAGTGAAAATTCGTATTTCTCCCTCTCCCACACTTTTATCTTATAATAGATCAAAGACAGTAAATTCCTGGGAGTTGGGACATCATGAGGGCAGAAATATGAAAGAAGGAATGGCGGGTCTGTGTGGCAGGTGAGAGATGACAGCTCAAAGTGGCTCACAGACTCCCTTCCTGGGGGGTGTGACTCACTGACATTTCACCCACTTGGCTGGGAGAGGAAGAGGGAAAGGGAACCAACAGTGTCTACTTTTTTCCTCTAGGGTAGTTCTTGCCATCATTCTATTAGGTAAGACTCATTAGCCTGATGTTATGTGTAAGGAAACAGAGACTCAAAGGTCAAGTCTCTTGCTCAAGATCCCTTAATTAACTTAGTAGCAGGTTCAGTATTTCACTTCATGGGTGCCTTGCTCAAAAGCTTGTGCTTGGTACCTGGATCAAGGTCTGTGACTCTAGCATAACTCCTGATGGGTATGTATGGGATATGCAAGAGGAAGGAGAGGAGCTGGTGACCAGAAACCAGAGTAGGAATAAAGGCCACAAAGATGCAGAGCTCCTGGGTCGGGACTGGCATCTCTCCTCTCCTTTGGGAAGGATTTACAAACCTGATAAAAACTAAGATGTATGAGAATTTAGGTTGATCCATGTGCCAAATAAATGAGATGTCCTCAAAATGGTGCTGGGGAAGTTGAGGGAGAAGGAAAACTAGTCAAGGGATCAGACACCTGATGGCTCTTCTTCTTTAGGACTATCCCCCAGGCTCTCAAGGTGTTTCTGGACTGACCCAATTGGTCATCAAAGTAGGCTCTGGAAGAGCATAAAAAATGTTTAAGTGTTAAGTACAAAATGAAACCCATATAAAGGCAAATCGGCTAGAAAAATATACCTTAAGTCAAGGGTCATGATTTTAAAGTGGTGTGATGGAAAGCATAGAGTTTTAAATCATATGTTTTAAGTCACTTATTGTTTGGGAGACCCTGGGCAAGTGACTTAACTGTTATGGGTCTCAGTTTCTATATAAAATAGAAATAATATCTTGTGGTCTGTATGGAAAATTCTGAGCTTCAATTTTCCTTTTTTTAAATGGGGATAACAATATCCCATCTTACTGGGTTGTTGGGAGAATTAAATGAGCTTATACACGAAAGCACTTAGCATTATGTCTGTTGCATAATAAGCATTAAATATGAGTTAGCTATTACAATTAATAGGCTAATATATTTTGTTCATAGTATGTATTATTCTCTGAAATTATCTTTTTTTTTTGTTAAGTTCCATGAGGCAAGAGCTTTATGCCTGGTTCACCCCTAGAATTTAGAATAAGTGCCTGGTACACAGGCACTATTTTGGCTCTTTTCTCCAATACATCACTGCAGTTACTCTTGACCATCATGCTACCAAATCTGAAAGACAACCCATCCTCTATTCAGCACCCTGGGTGAATTCTTTAAAATTTAAGTCAGATCTCACTCCCCTGCTTAACACACTTCAAAGGATATCTTAGCATTTAGAATAAATCTAAACTCTTTCTTGTGGCTACATGTCCTGTGTGCTCTGGGCCCTCTGGCCTCATTATGTCAGTTTCTATGTTCCAGTGCCACTGGCTCTGTGTCAGTTCCTAGACCATGCCAAGCTCTTTCAGCCTCAGGGACTTTGCATTTGCTGTTCTCTCCACCTAGAATACTCCTCTCCAAGTTTCTTACATGGCTGGCTCCTTTTTTTTTTTTTTAATCTTCATTTATTTTTGAGAGACAGGCAGAGTGTGAGCCGGGGGAGGGGCAGAGAGAGAGGGAGACACAGAAGCAAGCTCCAGGCTCAGGGCTGTCAGCACAGAGCCCGATGTGGGGCTTGAACTCACGAACCGTGAGATCATGACCTGAGCTGAAGTTAGATGCTTAACTGACTGAGCCACCCAGGCACCCCTGGCTCCTTCTAAGTATAGTAGTTAGCAACACAGATTTTGAAACCAGAGTGCTTAGGTTCCCATTTTTGCTCTATCATTTAACACCTGTATGAGCCAAGATACTTAATCTCTAGATTGTGCCTCAGATTCTTCATCTTTAAAAACAGAGATAAAATATGTACCTCATTAGGTTGCTGAATGTAAAGAGTTAATATAAGGTGCTTTGAACAGTGCCTAGCAAGCACCACCATGACCACCATCTTTCAGCTTAAATACTGCCTCCTCAGAGACCCTGTTCTTTATCAGAACACCCAGTACTCATCACAATCTGTCAATATTTTTTTTGTTGTTGTTTACTGTTTGTACTCCACAAGCAGGGAATTTGTCTTACTTAACTACTGTATGCTCAGAACCTAGCACAATGCCTGATACAGGTACTCAGTAAGTATATGCTGAATGATTACAAAAGTAGTTATAGTATTATTAATATTTTCTTGCCACCTGTAAGAAAGGTCCAGAGCTGTGCCAAGGCAGCAAAGAGGAGGGCTGGGATCTGTACCCGGGTTCCAACCACCCAGCTCGGATGAATGATGGTTACAAGGTGTTCTGTAAACAACAACAGGTATATCTCTGATATTCTCTTCTTCCAAATGTTAACTCATCTGTCACAGTTTGCTGACGTTGCATCTCCTGCTTGAAGCTTCCTCTGCTCAAGCCCACCTTTGGCTTAGTGGAGCTCCCACAGCACTCAGTATTCATTTCTTGGCTGAGTCTTATTTTTAATGTTTCTGCACTGTTTCTTCCACATATCATCTTAACTGATGATGCCCTGCTCTTAACTCATTTGCACTTCCTCACTGTTCCTGAGCACCTCGTGCACCTCTGGGCCCCCAGAATGTGCTCAGCACAAGTTTGGAGAGTGACCACTGCTGCCGCCTTTTCAGGAATCTGGCCTGGGGCAGCTTTGCATTGTGCCCATGCTTTCATGGAAGAGATGAGGACTCTAGGAGAGGGGGGTCAGCCAGCTGTTCTCTTACCTGATCTGTTGTGACTGGTGGTGGCAAAGCTGTAGAGAGTGAAAGGATCCGCAGGGAGGCCTCCAACTGCTGAGGAGGCAAAAAGAAGTTGGGCACCACAATGGGTTCCGGGCTATAATGGTAGTTAAGGGGCACAGATACATTGAAATCTGCCCCCCTTGCCAGACTGGCATCTCCACTGGCCTTAGTCATCCCTACTTGTCCAACTTATTCTTGTACAATAGTGCCTTCTGTCTGGAAGGCCCTGCCCACCCCTAACAAGTCGCAGTCTATACTTTCTGCAAGGGTCAGTTAAAATCCTTCCTCTCCTAATGTTAGACCTCAGTGATCCCTCCTTCCCCACAGTCTACAGCACAGTCCACAACACAGACCAACGCTTGTTTTACTCTGCTAGGATGCTCAATTTTTCTCAGTATTCCTTCCAGAAGCTTCTCAAAGGCAAGGGGGGTGTAGTTTCTTCAGTTACCTCATTATTTCCCTAGAGCCCTGCATGAGGCTGGTACGCAGCAACATTTAAATGATACTTGCTGAGGTCCTGCTGACCCACAGCTGACCCATCAGAAGTCAGTCAGACAGGGTTGGGTTGGAAGGTGGCCCCAAGGACAGTGTCTTAGGCTGGAGGGAGATGCCTGACACTGAAGGAGGCTGGTCCTCCCAGTTGTCCTCTGCCAACATCCAGGAATGAGGGCTCTACATGAGGGGCTGTCTGTGGATATAGCTGGTTCACCCAGTCTGCATCTGAGCCCTAGAAGTCAAGTACCACATCTTATACTTTTCCTGTGTACCCTCTAGATGTACCCAGTACTGTGGTGAGAACATGGTGTTTCCAAAAATATTTGTTCAATCAAAGCACTAATTCAGTTTGGGAGGGGACTACTTTGGTGTTCCAATTTTTTGTTTCTGTTCAATAAGTTAAATATGGTTCTGGTTCAAATTGTTTTATCATGGTTCTTCCATGCTAGAATTTAAGCTCCAAGAGGGCAGAGATTATTCATCTCTTTTTCAGTCATGTTCCTGTCACCTAGCACAGTACCTGGGACATAGTAAGTTTTTAATAAGTATCTACTGAATGAAGCGTATCCTCAAGGCTCCATTTTGTGTGGGTGGTTCTCCTTTTCCATGCTCTGCCTGCTCCCCTTATCTATTTCCGGAGACACCTACCTTTATAGCTGGCCTCCTCTTGGATGTCTTGTAGGCATATGTCCAAAATGGAAATCTGTACCTTCCTCCAAAACTATCTGTCTTTATGTGCTAGCCCCTATCCAGTCAATGACATCACTTACCTAGCAACTTGTAACAGAACTAAGTCTACTTTGTATTTGTTTTTCTCTTCCTTGCGCCTAATTCTCTCCCATCTATGATGTAGATTAGATTAGCCAGGCATAAAAGGCTCTTTAAGATGTAGCCCTGCCTCACCGCTCACCATCTCATGTACCCCTGGACTCTAAGCAGAGTGAACTGCTCCCCACAGGTCAGGCTCTTTCACCTGGCTATGCCTCTGCATACACAGTTCACTATAACTAGAATTTTCTCGTTTGTTTACAGGATGTCTATTCATCTTTGAGGTCCAGCTCCACTGTCTCTCTTCCCGGGATACATCCAGTGTTGTGGCAGCTTCCTCCTCTTGCTCCCTAGCATTTTGTCCAGGTTTCATCACAACACCTAGAACAATAAATTCTATCACTGCCTGTCTCCTGCCTCATGATAGGAACTTCTTAAGGTAAAGTCTACTTCAAATCTGTCTTCAGGAGAGCACCAAGCCTGGCAATACCCATTTTTTGAAAGGATGAATACTTGGGAAGGTCTGAATTAGAGCACTACCCTTAGGACCTGGTCACATGTGACTGCTCCAGCACAAACCATGTATTCTGAGCACAACTAAATTGACTGTAAAGGCAGCATCGTCAGAACCCAGGCTGAGTGAGGCTAGGAAGGAACTCTACTGGAGGTGGTCTGCTTTCAGTGCTCACCCTCCAGCCATTTCATAGTTTCAGCCTTTCTGAATCCCTACCCTCTACCTTTTAGTTTCTCTCTGCTCTGCAATAAGAATCACATCATACAGTATGTACAAATGTTTCAAACTCATTTGATTTTCTCAGGAATCTTGTGAAATTAGGATAGTTCAATTCAATCTATATTTACTGATCCCTTCTCTGTGTAATGTCTGGTGCTGGGGACACAGAAAAAGACAAGGTCCCTGACCCACCTAGAGAGTGTACAGTCTGGTGGGTAAGGGATTACTGCCCCCATCTTATAGGTGAAGAAACGAAGGCTCAGAAAGGTTAAATTGTATGCCTGAAGTCACACAAGTAATAAGAAAATGGGTCTAGAAGGGTCAAAAACAGGCCCCCTGGCTTCGGGTAGAGAAAGATCTCTTCAGTAAAGCAGCCTCCTTCACTGGTAGCTGTGCAGTAACCCTCGCTTGCCGTTGGGATGCCAGGTGAACTGATCTGCTCAGCGGGGTAGGTAACAGATATGAGGGCTGTCGATGGGTCTAGGTAGTTCTTCCCATTACAGGGCCATCTGTGTTTCAAAGGAAGAGGGGGAATGGCAGGTGCCCCTTCTCTCCATTGACACTATCCTTCTGGGGGGTAGGGGGAGTTGGGCAAGTCCATTTCAACTGTGCCCACTTCCTCTCTCCTTGTCTTACTCCTTGTTATTACTTGCCTTTTTCTGAAAAAATGAAGTATTAGGCAAGTCACTATAACTTTGGGCCTCAGTTTCCCTAAATGCAAAATAGAAATGATGATATCTTCAGGACTTACAATGATGGAATGAAAAGGTATGTAAAGTGCCTGGCACATAGTAAATACTCAATCACTGCTAGTACTCTCCCTTTCCCTCTCTCTGCACCCTCCATTTCTATTTCAACTGAGATTGATGGTCTCATTCCTTACATCCAGAGCCCTGCCTTCAAGTGTAAAACACCTAATAGATTAATTTAATAAATCAGGCTGGGCCAGGCCAATGAATGTGCTACTAACACTTACACCTAATTCAAAACATTATGCTTCAGAGGGCAGGGGTTAACAGTAGCATCATAGCACCTTATTAGGACCGGCAAGTCTTGTGAAGGAAGGAGCTTCCTATATTTCCCAGTGCATTCCATGAGGGAGGCCACTGCTCATGCTCACACTCACGCACACACTAGGTTGGCCTAGTGCTAGCATCCAAAATGCTAGAAATGGCGTAAGGGGCTACTTGTGGGAAATACCAAAGGATACAGGAGACTCTGCCTTGTGGACACCTCTGATCCAGATGTTGCCTGCTTCTGATGGATGTCAGGGCAGTTGATGGGTAGGCCCTGATGGCTTTCCTTTCTGCTCTGGGAGGCTAGGCTGAGAGGGAATTTCTCAAAGCTATCAGCAGAGTCACTTAGCTCCGTGGAGGCAGCTTCATTCTCAGTCTGGGCTTCTGGCTTGGGCTCCTGGTCCTGATCTGCTCTTGGTGAGCTCAGTCCCATGGAGGTTTTGCTCTGTTGGGCTCCTGAGAGTGTTACTTGTGAGATGAGCTGCGGGTCTGTTAAGGCAGGCTCTCCATCCCTTGCCTGAGAGGCTTCACCGTCACAAGCAACAAGACTTTGCCTAGGAGAACCCTGCCTAAGCAGGTGGGGGTTGACAGCTCTTCCTGGGCTGGACAGAGGGCTACTTTTACCCTTGAGCTCCTCTCTGGGGAAAGGCTTTGAAGGACAAGAGGGGCCTTCCCTATGCACCTCATCAGGCTGAAGGCTGATGATCTCACTTGTGTCTGACATGAAACTGGACCAAGGGCTAGTTTTGTCTGTCACAGTGGTGATGTCATTAAGGGTCCTGGGCTCAATGATGTCTTCTTCATAGTCCTCATCGCTGTAGACTGGGTCTGCCTCAGTTTCCTCACTGCTCTGCATCCTTGTGTCGGGTACTGTGTGCCCCAGGGACTCATGGAGCAGTCCTCTTCTGCTTGAAGTCTCTTCAAGAGTAGGGGGAGTTAGGCAGTTTCTGCCCTCATCCAGCACTTGTGCCAATGACATATTGGGAGCTGTTCTTCGCTCCTGCATGGCCCCTGTGTCCTGAGCATCTGGTAGGGTGGTGACTTCTCCGCTTCTACTCCTGGCTTGGTGAGAACTCAAAGATGCTTGAGAATTCCTGGTGATGGTCTGCAGATCTGAACAGCAACAGATATCACTCTTACTACAAGGTAGGGCCACAGACCACTCAACTTTCCCAAGCTAGGCTCTAGCTTCAGATGTATTCTTGCAATCAGACTTTGAAAAATCTTAAAGATTGTTAATCTACCCAAGTCAGCGAAACTATATTCAAGGCAGTACAATTTCTAGCACTTTATTCTAATATCAGAGGACCAAAATCTAATCTGTTTATAGTTGTGGTTACATCTGTGGAAACGCTTTCAGAGACTATCTGCTCATGCTCAGGAATTCTTGGGAGCTAGGAGTCCTGGTAGGCATGTTCATGCTTCCATTTACTTCAGTAATTACCTATATTAAAAACCAAAATGAGAATCTACTTATTTACCTATTTGATGACAGTTATTAAAACTATATATTTTACTTGGAAAATAAAAGCAATTAATCTATCACCCAATTGGTAAAGTAGGGGAGGTTTATTACAGAGAAAATGGAGGGAGGATGGCATTATGGAAAGAGCAGAGGTTTTTGGAGCTAGTCAGTCTTGGGTTCAAATCTCTACTGTCACTTATTGTGGTCATGAGCAAACCATCCTCTCTCAACCTGTTTATCTTTAAAATGTTATTAATACCATCCTTTGCACAGGGTTATAGTAAAGAATACATCAGATAAATGAGCACACACTTTGTGGCACATATATAGACAACAAGTGGAAACTACCAGTCATTTCAAATTGTTTTTGTGATTAAATGGGAGGGAATAAGTTAATAAATAGAATTACTAAATGGTTTGTTTACATTATTATTTAAGAAGAGAATGTTAGGAATTGGGAGGCAGATTTGACTCTCGGGGTGTGGGGTCACATCTCCCTCATAGCACCTGATGGGAGTGCTCAGCCTATAGGAGGTGCTGGCTAAATTTAATACATTATCAATTTTCATGTCTTAAAGGGAGTGAGTAGATGTATGAAAATGGAACATCTCTACCTGAAAACAGGAACAGGAACCAGGAAGGTTAGTCAATCCTGATCCCTTGGCCTGAACTATCCTTTCTGTCTTGGAGGTGTCTTTCTGCTTTTTACATACCAGTCCATCCTTCAAGGCCCTGCTCTACTGCATCTCCTCTGGGAAGCCTTCCTAGGTGCACCAGCTGGATGGGATGGCTATACAGCTTTGTTCTATAAGGAAGCATTTAAGATGCTATTGTGTATGTTTTCCCCATCAGATTGTGAGCTTCTTAAAGGCAGAGACCACATACCTGATTCATGTTGCATTTTTAGAGTCCAGCAAAGGACCTGGCACACAGATGTGGCATAAATGAGACCCCCTCCTCCCCATCAGTAACTCACCCTCAAGATTCACTGGTACCTACTCGTGTAATGACTTCTTCCAAAGTGTACTAAGACACGATGGAGGCTGGGGAAGTTTATTTTTTTAAATTGTTTTCTTCGAGGGGTGCCTGGGTTGGCTGAGTCAGTTGAGCGTCCGATTTCGGCTCAGGACATGATCTTGCAGTTCACAAGTTCAAGCCCTGCATTGGGCTCTGTGCTGACAGCTCAGAGCCTGAAGCCTGCTTTGGATTCTGTGTCTCCCCCTCTCTCTCTGCCCCTCCCCCATTCATGCTCTGTCTCTCTCTCTCACAAATAAATTTTAAAAAACATAAAAAAAATTTTTTTAAATTGTTTTCTTCGATCTAGTCCTCTCTCCCTTTCAAAATTCATCCTCTCCTTATAAGAGTCAGTTCTCATTCTGTCATCACCTTGCTTAGAACTCCCCATTTTCTTCCAGGATAAAGATTAAACTCCCAAACTTGGCTTCAAGGTCCTCTAGCTTCAATCCTCATTTCTCTTCTCTCTCCTCTTTTAATATACCCATTTAAAGGGGTTCTCTATATGCTCTCACCTCTACCCCAAACAAGCCTCCATTCTGCTCTTATCCTTTCTTTCTGGGGGACAGTTTCTTCAGTTGACTATAGAACGTACACTTGATGAAAGCAAAGATAATGCTTGTCATGTCCATCTTCCTGAACCAGTAACATAGTGGTACCTGGCAGAGTTTGTGCTCAATAAATAGATGACTGAATATTTCCAAGCAAATGGAAGCCAAATATAGCATGTACTTTGGAAACCCTGGCTACTGACAGGTTAGCTATCTGGGAAAGAGGGTAGGAAGAAGGTTTGTACTTCCTATCAGTCATGAATGGCTTCTTTCCACTTTAAACAGAGAAAATTAAACTTATTCATCCCGGTGTACAATATACATATTTTACTTCAGCAAAAATGACACCAAATGATGGCTAAAGGTACTGATCTAACTGATTTCTCACAATTCCCCAAACTGTGCCTGATATATAAGTTCCCAGGCCTTAACCCAGCATTCTAATTCAATAGAATGGAAGAAGACCCAGGAATTTGTATTTCAGAATAAGTACCCCAGGTGATTCTTATGCTTAGGCACCTTTGAGAAATACTTATTCTATAGTAGTCTCTGTCTGGGCTGCACAGAATTACCTGGGCAGTTATGAAAAACACTGATGCCTGGGTCTGCACCCTCAAAGATCCTGTTGTAACTGACCTATGATGCAGCCTGGGCATCTGGATCTTGAAAAGCTCCCTCAAGAATTCTAATATGCAGCCAGAGTGAGGACCACCGCTTTAAGGGGTGTTTCAAAGGGTTGACTATGGACCACCAATATCTAGAATCATCTGAGGTACCTGCTAAAAATGCAGGCTTCTGGCCTCTGAGAATTAGAATTTTAAATATGTCTATAGTTGATTTTTTCCTGAAAGTAGAGTGGCACAAGTTCAAGAACTGCTACTAAAGAGCTCACCTAATCCACTCTCATCTTGTTTTGGCTAGGGAATCCTCAAGAAGGGAAAAGGTATGCTGTGTCAAATCGTAAGTCTGGGCAAAAACCTACCAAGAACCTGACCTGGGTCTCCGGCCTCTCAGTCCAATGTGCTTTCCACTTCACAATTTCCTGTGCCATGCTTTTAAATCTCTCCTTTCAAAAGGAAGACAGTAAATAAATAATATAGTGAAAGCTGTTGGTCTCTCATTTGTCACAGGGGCTTGCCTGAGGGATGTTTTTTGAATAGCACCCAGTGACCATAACTCCTCAACAAGAGGGGCCCTGAGCCATACCTGTGATTAAGGAGCTGACTTGCGACACCAGGTTATTGGATTTCTCCAGAAGGCACTGGCTGTCAGGGTCTAGGCTGCTAGCTCCGGGCCCAAGATGGTCCCTATGAGTCTCCTGGGACTGCATGACGGCAGGAGGCTGAGGACTGAGGGGAAGTAAAGGCTTGGTGAGCTTCTGACTGAAGTACCGTTGGATCTGATCTAGCTCACTCAGATTCCTCCTGTAAAAAAAAAAAAAAAAGAAAGGGAGAACAGGACAAAAGGGTCATTCACTGGGATTACAAGCATCTTTTATGTTCCTCTCAGACTATGATCTGGCTACTGGGGGCAACTTTCCACTCCTTATGTCTAGCTAATGAGATTCCTCTTCTATGTCCAGGAAAAATCTCCCCTCCTGTAGGGAACCATTCTTGACTACCATTCCTATCTAGTCTTCACATCCTCTTACTCTGACAGACTAAGGCCTTACTCTGGACTAACACTGACCTTTGCTACCTCACAGTCATTCTTCACTTGATCTTAGCCAAAAGGCCGAGAAGCGATTACCTCACAATCATTCTTGATCTTTCAAGTAAGTGATTTCTTGAAGCAAGCCGTCTATGAGCCTCTAAATTGGTTTAAGAGGTCTTCCTTTATGCCTCACAGTTCTGTACCCTTCAATCACATCATTTGTTTCACATCTCTGTCCTCTGATGTACTGTGAGCTCTGTGCTGATTCCTTTATATCTGTTGTACCCAGCATAGTGCTTGTCACAAAATCAATGCTGAATGGATAATGAATAAATGACTTAAAAAAAAAATCTGTTCAAAAACTTTGAATGGGGCCACATTGATTCTTACCATTCTCCAGAACTCGGGACTCCAAATCTTGTGCTTTCTCCATAATAGATGGGCCCTGTCCCAACTGGGTTCATTTCTGCCTCATACCTCTGAATGCTGGAGCCTGAGTTCAAGCTACTCCCCTTGCTCTGTCCCTATACAATTTTAACTTTTTTTTTTTTTTTTTTTTTTTTTGAGAGAGCACAAGCAGGGGAGAGGGGCAGAGGGAGAGAAGGAGAATTTTTTTTTTTAAATGTTTACTTATTTTTGAGAGAGAGAGAGAGAGAGATGAGAGAGAGACAGAGCATGAGCGGGGGAGGGGCAGAGAGAGAGGGAGACCTAGAATCCGAAGAAGGCTCTAGGCTCCGAGCTGTCAGCACAGAGCCCGACGTGGGGCTCAAACTCAGAGACTGCGAGATCATGGCCTGAGCCGAAGTCTGACACTTAACCGACTCAGCCACCCAGGTGCCTCGAGAGAAGGAGAATCTTAAGCAGGCTCCACACTCAGCATGGAGCCTGACGTGGCGCTCTATCTCATGACCCTGGGATCATGACCTGAGCTGAAATTAAGAGTCAGATGCTCAACCAACTAAGCCACCGAGGTGCCCCCCAACCTGAGTTTTCTTATCATGTATTAGTTTCCCAAACTAGGCCATGAGCATTTGGTAACAGAAGATAATATCTCAACCTTCTTTATTTCTCTGGTACACTCAATGTGCCTGGTATAATTGGCACTACATAGACACTAAATACCTGTGAAGTAAATTGAAAGTCGTTTTATGCTTTTGTTAGGAACAGTCTGCTGTGTTCTACCATCAAATCCAAATTAAATGAGAGAATACAAAGCTGATCCTTAATCTGTCATTAGAAGCCACGACTCTCAAATCACAGTGGATTTACGGACTTCAAGCTGTATTACAAAGCTGTAATCATCAAGACAGTATGGTCCTGGCACAAGAAAAGACACTCAGATCAATGGAACAAAATAGAGAACCCAGAAATGGACCCACAAATATATGGCCAACTAATCTTTGACAAAGCAGGAAAGAATATTCAATAGAATAAAGACAGTCTTTTCAGCAAGTGGTGCTAAGAAAACTGGACAGCGACATGCAGAAAAATGAACCTGGATCACTTTCTCACACCATACACAAAAATAAACTCAAAATGGATGAAAGACCTAAATGTAAGACAGGAAGCCATCAAAATCCTTGAGGAGAAAGCAGGCAAAACCTCTCTGACCTCGGCTGCAGCAACTTCCTACTCAACATGTCTCCAGAGGCAAGGGAAACAAAAGCAAAAATGAACTATTGAGACCTCATCAAAATAAAAAGCTTCTGCACAGTGAAGGAAACAATCAGCAAAACTAAAAGGCAACCAACAGAATGGGAGAAGATATTTGCAAATGACATATCAGATAAAGGGTTAGTATCCAAAATTTATAGGAAACTTATCAAACTTAACATCCCAAACCCAAATAATCCAGTGAAGAAATAGGCAAAAGACATGAATAGACACTTCTCCAAAGAAGACATCCAGATGGCCAAACAACACATGAAAAAATGCTCAACATCACTCATCATCAGGGAAATACAAATCAAAACCACAATGAGACACCACCTCACAACCGTCAGAATGGCTAACATTAACAACTCAGGCAACAACAGATGTTGGCGAGGATGCAGAGACAGAGGATCTCTTTTGCACTGCTGGTGGGAATGCAAACTGCTGCAGCCACTCTGGAAAACAGGATGGAGGTTCCTCAAAAAATTAGAAATAGAACTACCCTGCAACCCAGTAATTGCACTACTAGGTATTTATCCAAGGGATACAGGTATGCTGTTTCAAAGGGGCATATGCACTCCAATGTTTACGGCAGCACTATCAACAACAGCCAAATTATGGAAAGAACCCAAATGTCCATCAACAGGTGAATGGATAAAGAAGATGTGGTGTGTATATATATAAATACACACACACACACACACACACACACACACACTGGAGTATTACTCAGCAATCAAAAAGAATGAAATCTTGCCATTTGCAACTACATAGATGGAACTAGAGGGTATTATATAAGCTAAGTGAAATTAGAGAAAGACAAATATCACATGACTTCACTCATGTGAGGACTTTAAGATACAAAACAGATGAACATAAGGGAAGGGAAGCAAAAATAATAAAAAACAGGGAGGGGGAGAAACATAAGAGACTCTTAAATATGGAGAACAAACAGAGGGTACTGGAGGGGGGATGGGCTAAATGTGTAGGGGGCATTAGGGAATCAACTCCCGAAATCATTGTTGCACTATATGCTAACTAACTTGGATGTAAATTAAAAAAATAAATAAAATTTAAAAATCACAGTGGTTTACTTAGGTGTCTACATTTGGGTGTCTGCCACCTGCCACTTGTAGCAGGAAAATGCAAACAAATGTTAACTGGGTGAAGCTTTAAAGAAAATGTGCAAACCCAACTGACCTTGTCAGAGGTTCTGGGTATAGAACCTACTAATACTAAGCTGCAATTTTCTTATCTGTGAAAAAGGTTTATTAATATTTGCTCTGCAGACCTCATAGGATTGCTGTGACTCAAAAGAAGCACTGTTTTAGGGCTCTGTGAATCTAAGGAAGTAATAATGCAAAGTTGCTATTTTGTTTCATCTCCATTTTTAGAGAATTCATCTACTAGCAGTTTTCAAAACCTTGTTCTAGATCTAGCAGCATTAGCATCATCTGAGAACTTCTTAGAAATGCCAATTCTCAGGCCCTATCCTAGACCTATTGAATTAGGAACTGTATGGGTGGGTAGAACAATTGCTGTTTTAACAAGTTGTTCACGTGATTCTGACACACACTAACTTTTGAGAACCACTGTTCTAGGGCAGTGGTTTATAGCCTGGTAATTTGGCCCCAAGAACACATTTGGCAATGTGTGAAGCCATTTTTGGTTGTCACAATCGGGGCAGGAGAGCTACTAGTATCTAGTAGATAGAGGCCAAGGATGCTGCTAAATTCTTACAATGCATAAGACAGGCCCCCTACAGCAAAATATCTGGCCCAAATGTCAATAGCGCTGACACTGAGAGAACTGCACGAGAGTTTCTTTTTCTCTTTCTTGGTAGATTCTAAAATATGTTATGTGAGTGACCCAACAAAATGCAGACACACTGTTGGGGCGCCTGGGTGGCGCAGTCGGTTAAGTGTCCGACTTCAGCCAGGTCACGATCTCACGGTCCGTGAGTTTGAGCCCCGCGTCAGGCTCTGGGCTGATGGCTTGGAGCCTGGAGCCTGTTTCCGATTCTGTGTCTCCCTCTCTCTCTGCCCCTCCCCCGTTCATGCTCTGTCTCTCTCTGTCCCAAAAATAAATAAAAAACGTTGAAAAAAAAAATTAAAAAAAAAAAATGCAGACACACTGTTAATGGTTTTACTTAAATAGCCTCCAGTCTCTAGCTGAGAATCTAAAATGAGAATCTGAACATACCACTTCCTTATAATACAAAAATTTGAACAATTTCCCACAGTCTATAGTATAACTGTTCAATTCTTTTTAACCTATGTTCCACCAATCAAAAATATTTTGCCAATTCTTTTCTGAGTTTGCTTTATGAAGCCAAATAATTTAAAAAAATTTTTTTTAGCTTTTTCCAAATATAAAATCTTTCAAATATTTTTTCCTCAAATTTTACACACTCTCTTCCTCCATTCCCCATCACTTTCCACTTGAGGATCATTTGTTCTAAAAGTCCAAACTCAAGCTGACATTCAAGGCCCTTCAAGATGGTGCTACAGAACTTTCCTTGCTCTTTACATCTTTGGCTCAGCTTTATCCTAACTGTACTGCTGGTATTTCTCCAAACGTGACCTGCTGTTTCAAGCCTCTGGGTCTCAGTGTGTTTTCTGCATAGAATGTCCTTCACATTTGTTGACCTTCTCCTTCAAAGACTAGTTCAAGTGTGACTTCTTTAAATATTCCCAAAACCAATTTAGAATGTTACTTATTCCTCCATTTACCCTTGGCCAGAAAACCTGCAGCTTTTATCACACATCATTATAATTATCTGGCAACAGACTATCTCCTTCCTTTTCTGGGAATGGCAGAGCCAGGACTGGAAGTCAAGGCTGTTGGACTCTGAAGCCAAGACCTTTTCACAGGACCACACTTCTTACTAGATAACCCAGGTGCTGATTCAGATGATCTATAATGGCCCTTTCAATTCTCACAGTGCTTCTGTGGCTCAGATGCTGGCTGAATTAACAAAGAGGGAAGCATTAACAGGACAGATGGTGATCTGGATGAATTCAGTGGTTGTGAGGACAGTGGGCAGGATGAGGGTCTATAAATTGTAAAGTAGATATGAAGCTGTATAATTATTAACTTTGGTGAATAATCTAAAGTTCCTGTATTAGTGGAAATAATATAATAGTATAGAGCCGGTGAAGGAATGGAAGGCCCCAAGTAGAGACAGATTTATCTATGAAGAATCTTGAGAGGATCCAGGGTCCAATGCAACACTAACACAGACAAAGTCCCCTCCTACACTTCCCAGGGCAGTGGTAGCTGACAGAACAGCAGTATTGCAGGTTGCCATAGCCCATTTACCTTGTGCTTTACTATGGTTTCTTGTGTCTTTTCTAAGCACAGGGTCTTACCTGAGAGAAGTCAGAATGGAAGTGTGGGAGGAGGACAAAGGCAATGTGGTCAGTTTGTCATCATGTGGCAAAACTGCCTCTCCCTGCTGCAGGGATTCATGAAATCGGCGGATGTTCTGTACATGCTCTTCATGGCGTGATGCCTGACTTCTTGCAGTACTGCTTCTGTCAGGAATAAATGGGGCCAAAATAAATTCCCAACCAATGAGAAAACTAATGTGATAATCAACAAATAACCCTCCTACAATGGTATTGCAAATCCATCCCCATTACCACAGTCCTGGCTTCAGTAATTCTTACTTAGATGACAACTATCCTCCAAATAATCTTGCCTTCAGTCTTAACCACTCTCCTTTATTATTTTTTCCCTCTCTTTTCAAATGTGAATTCCAGTGTAGTTAACATATAGTGTTATGCTAGTTTCAGGTGTAAAATATAGTGATTCAACAATTCCATACTCAGTCCTCATCAAGTTACATGTATTCTTTTGTTTTGTTTTGTTTTTTTATTACAGAGAGAGAGAGAGAGAGAGAGAGAGAGAGAGAGAGAGAGAGAGAGAATATGAGCAGGGGAGGGACAGAGAAAGAGGGAGAGAGAAGCCCAAGCAGGCTCTGTACTGTCAGCGTGCAGCCTGATGTAAGGCTTGATCTCACAAACCGTGAGATCATGACCTGAGCTGAAATCAAGAGTCAGATGCTTAACATACTAAGCCACCCAGGCACCCCAAGAGTGTACTCTTAATCCCTTCACGTATTTTACCCATCCCCCTTACCTCTCCTCTGGTAACCATTTGTTTGTTCTCTTTGGTTAAGAATCTGTTTCTTGGTTTGTCTCTCTTTTTTTTCCTCTTTGTTCATTTGTTTTGTTTCTTAAAGTCCACATAGGAGTGAAATCATACAGTATTTGTCTTTCTCTGATGGACTTATTTTGCTTAGCATCATACGCTCTAGATCCATCCATGTTATTGCAAATGGCAAGGTTTTGTTCTTTTTAAAAATATTTTTTAATGTTTATTTATTTTGAGAGAGAGAGTGCAAACAGGGAAGGGGCAGAGAGAGAGGGACAGAGAGAATCCCAAGTATGCTCCGCACTGTCAGCACAAGCCCAATGGGGGGCTCAATCCCACCAACTGCAAGATCATGACCTGAACTGAAACCAAGAGTTGGATGCTTAACTGACTGAGCCGCCCAGACACCCCAAGATTTCATTCTTTTTAATAGCTGGATAATATTCCATTACACACGCGCGCGCGCACACACACACACACACACACCACATCTTCTTTATCCGTTCATCTATCAGTGGACACCTGGGCTGTTTCCATAGTTTGCCTATTGTAAATAATGCTGCAATAAACACAAGGGTGCATTTGCCCTTTGAATTAGTGTTTTTGTATTTTCTGGGTAAATATCCAGTAGTGTCATTCCTCTATGTAGGGTAGTTCTATTTCTAACTTGTGAGGAGACTTCTTACTATTTTCCAGTGGCTGAACCAGTTTGCATTCCCACTGACAGTGCACAAGTGTTCCTTTTTCTCCACATCCTTGTCAATACTTATTTCTTGTGCTGTTGAGTTTAGCC
Organism: Panthera leo; assembly: GCF_018350215.1. Taxonomy (NCBI): domain Eukaryota; kingdom Metazoa; phylum Chordata; class Mammalia; order Carnivora; family Felidae; genus Panthera; species Panthera leo. Next base: position 57,627,663 of record NC_056688.1, on the reverse strand, counting down.
ATTTGGACAGGTGTGAGATGATATCTCATTATGGTTTTGATTGCATTTCATCAGTGATGAGTGATGTTGAATATCTTTTCATGTATCTCTTGGCCATTTGTAAGTCTTCTGTGGAGAAATGTCTATTCATGTCTTCTGCCCATTTTTATTTATTTATTTATTTATTTATTTATTTATTTATTTATTTATTTATTTATTTTTGGGACAGAGAGAGACAGAGCATGAACGGGGGAGGGGCAGAGAGAGAGGGAGACACAGAATCGGAAACAGGCTCCAGGCTCCGAGCCATCAGCCCAGAGCCCGACGCGGGGCTCGAACTCACGGACCGCGAGATCGTGACCTGGCTGAAGTCGGACGCTTAACCGACTGCGCCACCCAGGCGCCCCTCTTCTGCCCATTTTTAAATTGGAGTATTTGTTTCTTGTGTGTTGAGTTGTAAAAATTCTTTATATATATTTGATATTAACCCTTCATTGAATATGTCATTTACAAATGTCTTCTCCCATTCAGTAGGTTGTCTTTTAGTTTTGTTGGTTGTTTACTTTGCTGTGCAGAAACTTTTATTTTGATATAGTCCCAATAGTTTATTTTTGCTTTTGTTTCCCTTGCCTAAGTGAACACATCTGGAAAGATGTTGCTATGGCCGATGTCAGAGAGTTACTGCCTGTGCTCTCTTCAAGGACTTTTATGGTTTCAGGTCTCACATTTAGGTCCTTAATCCATTTTAAGTTTATTTTTGTGTATGGTGTAAGAAAGTGGTCCAGGTACATTCTTTTGTGTGTTACTGTCCAGTTTTCCCAACACAATTTGTTGAAAAGACTGTCTTTTTCCCATTGCATTCTTTGTTGAAGATTAACCGACCAGCTAATTATGGGTTTATTTCTGGGGTTTCTATTCTTTTCCATGGACTTATGTGTCTATTTTTGTGCCTGTACCATACTGTTTTGATTACTATAGCTTTGTAATATAACTTGAGGTCCAGAATTGTGATTCCCTCCAACTTTGCTTTTCTTTTTTCAAGATTGCTTTGGCTATTTAGGGTCTTTTCTGGTTCCATACAAATTTTAGGACTGTTTATTCTAGCTCTGTGAAAAAATGCTGTTGGTATTTTGATAGGGATTTCATTAAATATGTAGATTGCTTTGTGGAATATAAACATTTTAACAATATTTTTCTTCTGATCTATGGGCATGGGATGTCTTTTCATTTCTTTGTGTTATCTTCAATTTCTTTCATCAATATTTTATAGTTTTCAGAGTACAGGTCCTTTCACCCCTTTGGTTAGATTTATTTCTAAGTATTTTACTATTTCTAAGTATTTACTGTTTTGCATTTGTAAATGGGATGGTTTTCTTTTTTATTTTGTTTTCTTAATTACTCTTTCTGCTGCTTCATTATTAGTGTATAGAAATGCAGTGGATTTCTGTATGTTGATTTTGTATGCCACGACCTTATTGTATTCCTTTATCAGTTCTAGTCGTTTTTTGGTGGACTCTTTAGGGTTTTTTTTTTATCATGTCATCTGCAAATAGTGAAAGTTTTACTTCTTCCTTACCAATTTGGATGCTTTTCATTTCTTTTTCTTTATTTCTGACTGCTGTGGCTAGGACTTCCAGTTCTATATCAAATAAAAATGGTGAGAGTGGACATCCTGTCTTGTTCCTGATCTGAGGGAGAGAGCTCTCAGTTTTTCCTTGCTTTGAGTGTGTTTTCCATATGAGGCCTTTATTATGTTGAACTATGTTCCTTGTAAACCCACTCTGTTGAGGGTTTTTATCATGAATGGATGTTGTATTTTGTCAAATGCTTTTTCTGCATCTATTGAAATGACTATATGATTTTTATCCGTTCTCTTACTGATGTGGTGTATCATGTTGATTGATTTGCAATTATTGAACCAACCTTGTATTCTGGGAATAAATCCCAGTTGATCATGGTAAATGCTTTTTTTAATGTATCGTTGGATTCTGTTTCTAAATATTAAGAATTTTTGTATCTCTTTTTTTGTAGTGTCTTTATCTGGTTTTGGTATCAGGGTAATACTGGTCTCATAACATGAATTTGGAAGTTTTCCTTCCTCTTCTATTCTTTGGAATAATTTGAGAAGAACAGCTTTTTTAAATGTTTAGTAGAATTCACCTGTGAAACTGTCTGGTCCTGCCTGGACTTTTGTTTGCTGGGAGATTGCCGATTATCCATTCAATTTCCTTGTTGGTAATTGGTCTGTTCAAATTTTGTTTCATCTTGATTCAGTTTTGATAGGTGACATGTTTCTGGAATTTATCCATTTCTTCCAGGTTGTCCAATTTGTTGGAATATAATTTTTCATAATATTTTCTTACAATTGTTTTTATTTCTGTGGTGTTGGTTATTTCTCCTCTTTCATTTGTGATATTGTTTATTTGAATCCTTCCTTTCTCTTTTTTTGATGAATCTGGTTAGAAGTTTATTAATTTTGTTGATTTTTTCAAAGAACCGGCTCTTGGTTTCATTCATCTGTTCTACTGTTTTTTTAGTTTCTATATCATTTATTTTTGCTCTAGTCTTTATTATTTCCTTCCTTCTCCTGGTTTTGGTTTTTTGTTTGTTTGTTTGTTGTTGTTCTTTTTCTAGCTCTTGTAGGTGTAAGATTAGGTTGTTTGAGATTTTTCTTCCTTTTTGAGGTAGACCCGTGTTACTATAAATTTCCCTCTTAGAACTGCTTTTGCTGCATCCCAAAGATTTTGGACCATTTGTGTTTTAATTTCATTTCTTTCTGTGTAATTTTTTATTTCTTCTTTTATTTCTTGGTTGACTCATTCATTTTTCAGTAGCGTTATTTCCATGTATTTTCACCCTTTCTAGATTTTTTCTTGTGGTTGACTTCTAGTTTCATAATGTTGTGGTTGGAAAAAATATATGTTATGACTTTGATCTCTTTAAATTTGTTGAGACTTGTTTTGTGGCCTAATATATGATCTATCTGGAGAATGTTCCATGTTCACTTGATAAGAATGTATATTCCAGAGTAGATCAGTATGGAGGCTCCTCAAAAAAGTAAAATAGAACTACCCTATGACCCAGCAATTGCACTACTAGTTATTTATCCAGAGGATACAAAAATACAGATTTAAAGGGGTACATGCACCCTGATGTTTATAGCAGCATTATCAACAAAAGCCAAACTATGGAAAGAGAGCCTAAATGTCTATTTACTGATGAATGGATAAAGAAGATGTGGTATATTTACACAATGACTATTACTCAGCCATCAAAAAGAATGAAATCTTGTCATTTGCAACGACCATAGATGGAGCTATGGTGTATTATGCTAAGCAAAATAAGTCAAACACAAATACTATATGATTTCCCTCATATGTGAAATTGAGGAAACACAAGAGGTGAACATACAGGAGGGGGAGAAAAAAAGAGAGGGAAACAAACCATAAGAGACTCTTAACTGTAGAGAACAAACTGAGGGTTGATGGAGGGAGGTGGGTGGGGGATGGGCTAAATGGGTGATGGGTATTATGGAGGGCACTTGTTATGATGAGCACTGGGTGTTACATGTAAGTGATGAATCACTAAATTCTACTCCTGAAACCAATATTACACTATATGTTAGCTAACTAGAATTTAAGTAACAATTTGAAAAAAATGGAGTATTTTAAATAAATGACATTTTACAATATTTTATATGAACAAATCTTTTCCTGGTAGTTTCCCTTTTTTCAAGGTTCTACATTTTTTCTTTTACTTTTTGAAATAAAACATGTAAGGGGCGCCTGGGTGGCTCAGTCGGTTAAGCGTCTGACTTGGACTCAGGTCATGATCTCGCGGTCTGTGAGTTCGAGCCCCGCGTCAGGCTCTGTGCTAACAGTTCAGAGCCTAGAGCCTGTTTCGGATTCTGTGTCTCCCTCTCTCTCTGACCCTCCCCTGTTCATGCTCTGTCTCTATCTCAAAAATAAATAAACGTTAAAAATAAAATAAAATAAAACATGTAACATGGAAAAAAAAGAATGTGTATTCTGCTGTTTTATGATGGAATGTTCTGAATATATCTGTTAAATCTATCTGGCCCAGTGTGTCACTGAAAGCCACTGTTTCCTTGTTGATTTTCTGTTTATTTCCACTGACTTAAGTGTTACCCATTCTCCTTTAATAAATTGCCCACATTACAGCCTGAGTGATTTTTTTTAAAACACAGGTCTGATAACAGTAAGAACAACACTATTTATGGAGTCCTTATTATGTGACAAGTACTGTTCTAAGCATTTGTGTACTAAATTATTTAATCACCATTGTTTCTTTCTAGCTTCGGTTTCTCTGTTTTTAATCTATAAAACAAATTTCAAATTTCTCAGCATGGTATTCAAAAACTTGACTTCGGCAATAAGTCTTCTCTTTAAGTAACAGCTTCAATGAGATAGCATTCACATCCCATACAATTTACCCAAAGTCTACAATTCAATGGTTTTTAGTATATTCACAGAGTTGTGTAAACATTGCCACAATTATAGGATACTTTCATCACCCCCCCAAAAATTCTATACCTATACATCAGCAATCACTCCACACTTCCCCTTCTGCCCCAAACCCTCACCCAAACCTCCCAGCTCTAGGCAATTGCTAATCTACTTTCTGATTCTGTAGATTTGCCTAATCTGGAAATTCATGTAAATGGAATCATAACAACATACAGTCTTTTGTGACTAGCTTCATACATTTAGCATTTTTTTAATTATTATTTTTTAATGTTTATTTATTTTTGAGAAATACAGAGAGAGAGAGAGCCAGACAGAGTGCAACTGGGGGAGAGGCAGAAAGAGAGGGAGACAGAATCCGAAGCAGGCTCCAGGCTCTGAGCTGTCAGCACAGAGCCTGATGTGGGGCTCAAACTCACAAACCACGAGATCGTGACCTGAGCCAAAGAAGTTAGACACTCAACTGACTGAGCCACCCAGGTGCCCCACATTTAGCATGTTTTTAAGCTTCACCCATGCTGTAGCATGTATCAGTAATTCATTCCTTCTCATGGCTGAATAATTTTCCATTATATAGAGATATCACATTTTATTCATCTACTCATCAGATGATGGACATTTTGTTTGTATTTTTTAGTTACTAGGAATAATGCTACTACAAACACATACAAGTTTTTGTATGAACATATGATTTATTCTCTTGGGTATAGACTTGGAAGTGGAATTATTGGATCATACGGTTACTCTATGTTTAACCTTTTAAAAGGAAGTGCCAGACCGTTTTCCAAAGCAGCTGCACCATTTTAAAATCCCACCTACCATGTATGAGGGTTCCAATTTCTCCACATCCCCTCCAACATTTGTAATATTTGTCTTTTGGATTACAGTCATTGCAGTGGGTATGAAGTGGTATCTCATTATGGTTCAATTATATTTTCCTGATGGCTAATGATGTTAACCATCTTTTCATGTGTTTATTGACCCTTTGTATATGTTCTTTGGACGTATGTCAATTCAGACCATTTATCCATTTTTACTTGGGTTACTTGCCATTTATTATTGAGTTGTAGGAATTCTTTATATATTGATACAAGTAAGTCCCTTATCATATCTATGTTTTACAATTATTTTCTCCCATGCTGTTGGTGGCCCTTTCATTTTCTTGATGGTATCATTTGTAGCATGAAAGTTTCTAATTTTGATGAATCCAGTGTACTTTTTCTTTTGTTGCTTCTGCTTTTGGTGTCTTATGTGAGGAATCATTGCCTAATCTAAGGTCATGAAGATTTCCTCCTATGTTCTCTTCTAAGAGTTTTATAGTTTTAGCTCTTACATTTAGATATATGATCCTTTTGGAGTTAATTTTTATATACAGTGTGAAGAAGGGGTCCAACTTCAATCCTTTGCATGTGGATATATAGTATCATTTTCTGAAGACTATTCTTTCCTCATTAAACTATCTTGGCATCTTTGACAGCTTGGCATCTTTGGCACATGGGTTTATTCTGGACTGCCAATATATTCTACTGATTTAGATTTCTAATCCTTATACCAGTAGCACACTGTACTGTTTACAGTAACTTTGTGTTAAGCTTTGAAATTAGGAATTCGTTCTTTTTCAAGACTGTTTTGCCTACTCTGTGTCCCTTGAGCTTCCATATGCATTTTAGGACCAGCTTGCCCATTTCTACGAAAAATCCAAAAGGGATTATGATAGGGAGTGTGTTGAATCTATAGATCAATTTGGGGAATACTGTCATCTTAACAATATTAAGTCTTCTAATCTGTGAACATGGGATATCCTTCCATTTATTTAGACCTTCTTTAATTTCTTTCAGTAATGTTTTGTAGTTTTCAGAGAGTAAGTTTTGCACTTTAAAAAATTTTTTTAAATCTTTATTTATTTTTGAGAGAGAGAGACAGAGAGAGAGAGAGAGAGTGAGTGAGTGCCGGGGAGTGGCAGAAAGGGAGGGAGACACAGAATCCAAAGCAGGCTCCAGGCTCTGAGCTGTCAGCACAGAGCCCGACACGGGGCTTGAACCCACAAACCATGAAATCATGACCTGAGCTGAAGTCGGACACTTAACTGACTGAGCCACCCAGGTTCCCCTGCACTTTTTTTGTTAAGTTTATTTTTAAGTATTTTATTCTTTTTGATGCTATTGTAAATGGAATTGTTTTCTCAATTTCATTTTGGGTTATTCATTGTTGATGTAAAGATATACAACTGATTTTTTTAAATTATTTTTTTAATGGTTATTTATTTATTTATTTTTTTGAGAGACAGAGACAGAGAGACAGAGTGAGAGCGGGGAGCGACAGAGAGAGATGGAGACACAGAATCCAAAGCAGGCTCCAACTCGACGTGGAGCTTGAACTCATGAACCGCGAGATCATGACCTAAGCTGAAGTCAGATGCTCAACCGACTGAGCCACCCAGGTGTCTCATATAAACAACTGATTTTGTATATTAGAATAAAAAATGTTGGTTGTGGGCACCTGGGTAGCTCAGTTGGTTAGGCATCCGACTCTTGGTTTTGGCTCAGGTCATGATCTCATGGCTTTGTGGGTACTAGCGCCATGTTGGGATTCTGTCTCTCCCTTTCTCTCTGCGCTCCCCTACTCGTGCTGTCTCTCTCTCAAAATAAATAAATAAACTAAAAAAAAAAATAAAAATGTTGGTTGAAATTTCTAATATGGTAAAAATGGATAGATATAATTTACCTAAATAAACCTCTTTGAGGTTATCACTAATTTTTAAGAGTATAAAGGGTTCTGAAGTGGAAATGTTTGAAAACTGCTTTACTAAGGTATAACTGGTATATAATGAATGTCACATATTTAAAGTATACAATATGAGGTAATTTTTTTGGGTATAATTTTTTATCATGACTGAAAAACTACTGACCAAATAACAACCCTTTATTGGAGAAGTATCAAAACTGGTTATTTGGTTCAATTATAGCATACTTTCATGCCACAATATTGAGTTTTGACATATGTGTACTTCTAAGGAAACCATTACAACATAAAGATTATGAACATATCCATCACCCTTAAAACTTTCCTCCTGTCCTTTATAATTCTTCCCTCTTTCTTGCTCTAGTCATCCTTTCTTGTCCCTAAATAACTACTGATTTGCTTTCTGTTGCTATAGATTAGTATGTTTTCTAGAATTTTATATAAATGGAATCAGATACAATGTACTAGCTTCTCAACATATTTTGAGATTCATTTTGTTGTGTATCAGTATTGCCTTTTGAAAAATTTCTTAGTAGTATTTCTTTGTATGAACATACCACAATTTGGTTAGCTTTAGATGGCTGGCTGGATCAGAATATGTCATTTTGATATAGTCCTTTTGAGATGGGAACAGGGATGTTTTTTTGTGGACGAAAAGCAAACCACTAGACTTAGCTTTTACAATTACTAAATAGTGTCCTCATCATTGATCTATATTCTATCCTAATACCAGTACCCTTATCCTATCCATGTCTCATGGACTGGTTATGGTCAAAGTAACACCCATAAAATAGATAACAGAAAAATTATTTAAGCCTGTGATTTAGGATTTGACAGACACATGGGATCCCTTTATATAGAGGGCAGAGGCACTCTTCATGTGGTAAGCAGGTAGAGAGAGCTACACAGCACTGAAATGGGCTTTGGTGTTAGAGAGTATCTTTCTGGAATAAAGGATCTACTCATAACTGCTAGTGTAGGAATGGCTATTTTAAGGGAAGATCCCTTGTCTTATCCCTGAAGTAGGGAGACAGACACAGGAAAGACTGGTGGAGGCAGGGGGATGACAAATGCCACTAAGGCCAGGAAGGGAGTGGGGTAGAAAGCAGCAATGTTATTCCTATACCTCGTCCTTTAAGAGAATGGAATGTGCTTTAGCCCCAATATCCATATGCATGTCCATGGTTGGCTTTGCAAAGCAATTGGATGGGCCAGTTGCTTTTTATAAAATAATTTGGTTCCTAGGTTTGGAAAGGGAAAGACCTCACACAGCTGATGACTGATTTTAGGGATAAAGGTTAAAGGCCTCTGAGGAAAAAAGAAAAGTATCCTTTCCACTGAAGCTACCTTTTGATAGCAGTAAATATTCTAGTTCCTATCTTATAAAAAATTTGTTTTCATTGGATCCTGGAATTCCTAGGGATTGTGACAGAAGATCAACAAAGCTCTTTCCCTGTCTCTAGTTTCTGACTCTGTAGATTTGCCTAATCTAGATAATTTCTGGTTTCTTCTTTCTTCCTCTAATAAAGGAAAGAGAGGGGCGCCTGGGTGGCTCAGTCAGTTAAGCATCTAACTTTGGCTGAGGTCATGATCTCACAGTTCATGGGTTCTAGCCCCATGTCGGGCTCCGTGCTGATAGTGCTGCTTGGGATTTTCTCTCTCTCTGCCCCTCCCCTGGTCATACTTTCTCTCTCTCAAAATTATATAAATTAAGAAAGAAAGAAAGAAAAGAAAAAAAATAAAGGAAAGAGAAATGACAAGCCAGTTAGCATGCTTCCAACTCTCTATTTCTTCCCATCAAAAATTCACTCACCTCGTAGGAGAAGAGAAATCAAGTCCCCTTGATGAGGTGTGAGCAGGTTGTTCTGGGGTCCATCTTGCAACACAGCCAGGGAATGCAGCATACATACCAGAAGCAGGGAAGGAAAAGGGGCTGTGTATTGGGATCTGTAGAATCAATGAGAAAAATGGTACACTTGTCACCACAAATTCTTTTGGAACGAAGCAGTATAAATAAATTTGTAAAATTTACTGTATGTAGATAAATATAATTTACTGAGCATTTTCAACGTTGAAGGCTGTACTAAGCAATTTACATGCATTTTCTCATTTAAGCTTCACAATCATCTTATAAGGTAGGTACTATTATTATCCCCATTTTACACACTATGCTATCAGATTGCTTTTTAGTTACTTTATCTGTGTTTATGTTCCTGCTCCCCCAGCTAGTTTGTGAACTCCTGGCTGGATATCATTGTATTTTACATGTGAGGCTGATCTGGCTGTCGTATTTCTTGTCTCATGACTATCAGGGTAGGTGTGAAGAAAAGACCTTCTTATACACGAACTGTTTAACTCTGTCACTTTCTCATGCATTCATTCATATTCAATATTTACTGATGCACACTCTGCCAGATCCTGGGCCAGACATCCATGATAAAAGAGGTAAAAAAAAAAAAAAAAACAACCCTACAATCTTTGCTTTGATAGAGTTCCTCCATCTGGGACAGTCTGAAAATTCTTTCTTTTACAGTTAAACTCCCTAAAAGAGTTCTTTGTATTTGCTATTGTTGATTCCCCTCTTTCTGTTTTTTTTTTTTTTTAATATAAGATAGACTAATGATTTTAATGTAATAGAATTTTTGAAAACTTCAGTCAATATGGTTTCAAACTCCACGCTGCAAATAATTTTATTTAAAAATTGGGATACGGCCATTTGTGAGAACATGGAACAGAGAACAAACTGATGGTTGTTAGAGGGGAGGGAGAGGGCAAAATGGGTGAAGGGGAGTGGGAGATACAGGCTACCAGTCATAGAATGAATAAGTCATGGGAATAAAAGGCACAACATAGAGAATATAGTCAATGGTATTGTAACAACATTGTATTGTGACAGATGGTGGCTGCACTTGTGGTGAACAAGGCATTATATATAAACTTGTCAAGTCATTATGTTGTATACCTGAAACTAACGTAAAATTGTGTGTCAACTAAAAAAATTTTTTTAATTGAGATATAATTAATGTATTGTAAAATTCACCCTTTGAAACTGTTCAGTTCAGTGGTTTTCAGTATATTCAAAGTTGTGAATCCATCACCACTATGTAATTCCACTATGTACACCACTGTGAAATTTTTATCACCCTAAAACGGTCATGAGATCATCATGAGACACAAATACATAATGTGTTCTGCAAGCTGGAAAGTACCAAACACATGTAAAGGATCTTCTTATAGATTTTCCCAGTAGAACCCTTACTGGTTAAGAATTTGAATTAGGATACGTACCCGTGACCCTGGGGTCTCCATCCCACGCCTTGATTGTCTTTCTTCTTTGAAGTGCATTAAACTTTCCAGAGGGGAGACAGCAACTTTTATCTGCCCCTGGCACTCTCCACTGAAGTCTGTGATGTTGTACCAGCCACAGACAAACTGGAAGCCAGAAAGAAGCGGGGAGAGGTCCACTGAGGCAAAGCCAATCACCCTCTCCTCATCTGTGGGGGAAGAGAGAAGAGCTGAGCAGTGTGACTGGGCATGTCTTGCCACTGACATTAGAGGTTGCACAGAGAATAGCTGATACAGAGGACTGGGCGGTGGTGGGGGGTAGTTTAGTGATTCCAAAATCAAAAGAGAAGACAGATAATGAGGATGAGAGAGACTGGGAACCACAACCTGCTTTCACTATTATGATTTCCCTTTTTGTATGGCAGGGAAAAGCTAGTAGAGTTGAGTTCTGTCCTTTTGATATAGGCAATTGGAAAACAACCCTTAAACATAATAAACACTTGTTCTTTTCCCTACGTTATCATGTCTCAGTAATTTTCCTCAGGACGTGGGTCTTGAAAAAAATCATCTGAAAGACCATCACCTTTGGAATTATGAGGGATTTACATATCTACATTTTCTCATTTATACTTGTCTGTATTTTCCAAATTCTCTATAACATACACATGTATTATATTTAATTAAAAACAAAAGTGACACAAATCACAAAAGAAAGCCAACCCCCAAGAAAACCAGTAGTCAGTACAAAATAAGAGCTTGGGTTCAAGCTTATAAGGGGGCTGCCCGTAATGAGTATGAAGACCCTTTCTTGGACAGACAAGCAACCATGCAATGACTCTTGTTTTCTGACTCATTGCTTCTTGTTCCTCATTTCTGACATGAAAGTATCTGGGGACAAACAGGCCCCCATCACTCCATAAGTTCTTTGTTTGTATAGGCTCCACTCCCTATAGTGAATATTAAAGGCTGATTCTACCAAACATAGGACACAATTCTCAGTTTTCAATTTGCTAAATAAATCAAGGAATGTAAATTTTTAAGACGAGTGGTCATGAGTTTCCAAGTTTCTTGTGCACACTGCTGGTGACACTGAGCTCATCACACATTGTCTAATGTTTGTTTAGACAGCTTACTTTTCTTTGGACTGGGGCCCACCTGAAACCTGAGACCAAATGTCACTTGCTTTATGTTCCCTACACTCTCCATTCCTGGTGTAAATCTTCCTACATCATGAGGAAGTTGCTAAACATCCACTGAGAACACAAATGACCTGGCCAACATAGAGTGGGACAGAGAGGAGGTGCATTACAATAGCTAATCTGAGTATGGCTTTGACTGAAAACACATTACTTTAATTCCCTAAACCTCAAGTCTCATATATACAATGAGAAGTAATGAACCAGATTTAAGACCCCTTCAACTTCCAAGTTGAAGTCTTAGGCTCTAGAACGTTTGAAGTTGTGTTCCCCAGAGTAGGAGTCAAGTAATTCCTACCCAACGGGAGTGAAGAATATTGGCTAGAACCATTAATTTGCACTCCAAAGATTTTTTTTAAAGCTTTGCAATGAAAACTAATCTTGCTTTGTTTGGTTATCCAAGTATAACCTGTTCTTGATAGATTGTAACTTTAGGGTTATGGCTAATGAAAGCACTACATCTAAACATACCTGAGAAGAAATCAGGCTAAGGTGATCACTGAGAAAAACAATAGCTTTGAAGAGCTCAGTTTAATTATCAGATTGAGTGGGACAACCCATCATTCTTTCTTTGTAGTTTTGTGTTCTAATGATCTCAAACTTCCTTCATACTCGTTCTTTACTCCAGACTTTTCTATTTGCTGTTCCCTCTGACTATACTATTTCATGCCCCTTCGTTTCTCAGTTGAACTGTGTTCTAGGAAGCCTTCTCTGACATCCTGTCTGAGTTAGATATCCCCTACCGGAGAACCATATATTTGCCTAATCATACTATCCATGAGGACAGAGACCATGTATGCCTTATTTTATCTTTGAAGCCCTAGCACTTAGCATAGTGCCTGGCACAGAGTAGGAACTCAAATGTTGACTGAACACAGCTTGGCCAGGTTTGAGTACCTTTTGCATAGCTGAGGCTATGTGGAAAGGATGGAGTTAAGGGAAGAGAGGCATCTACCTACATTGAGAGACAGAGCTAAGTAAGTGTGCTTCGTTGGGTCTAGGCATTTTCCCCATCTCCATTTACAATAGGGTTTTACAGGATTCTCTGGAGGTCCCAAAAGATAGGGAAATGTATTTTGTTCTTCTCTATACTGAATAGCCCTAGCACAGTACCTGAAGCATAGTAGGTGTAATAAAAATAGCTCCATGTATTAAGCACCAATTATGTGCCAAATACTTTACTTTTTTAAATGTTAACTTATTTATTTTGAGAGAGGAGGATAGAGAGCAAGTGGGGGAGGGACAGAGAGGGAGAGAGAGAGAGAGAATCCCAAGCAGGCTCTGCACTCTCTGCACAGAGTCCCATGTGGGGTTTGAATCCACGAACCATGACCTGAGCCGAAACCAAGAGTCGGATGCTTAACTGACTGAGCCACCCACATGCCCCATGTGCCAAATACTTTATAAATATTATCTCTATTCCTCATAAAAATCCTGTAGGGCAGGTACTATTATCCTTATTTTATTAATAAGGAAACAAAGGCTCAAAGACATAAAGTGTTTTACCTTAGGTCATGTAGCTCGTAAATAGCAGAGCCAAGATTTGAATCTAGGTCTGCATAAGACCAAAACTTACTCTTTTCTTCTCACTACAGTAAGTGCTGAATCGAGGCAAACCACAGTCTGCTTGACCATCTCTGGAGTACTTCAGAGAAAGAAAAGAATAGAAAGCCAGGGAGGAGGTGGAGCCTAGTTAAATATACCAGGAGTTCCTTGTGTTGGTTCAGAGAAAATGCATTTATAATCAGTTCCTGCTACATTTATGAGGTTAGGTAGGGGTTGGGGACATGATAAGTGAATCTAAGGCAGGAGCATGGGATAAATCATTGAAACCAGATTCACAGCATCATTTCCAAACCAAAGGACAGGAGGAGAGACAGGTAAGTCCATTTCTTTTACACGTTGACTACTCTCAGGTCTTTATTAGGCTCTGGGGTTAGCTCTCAAACTTACCACTGGCAAGTAGTGTAAAAAAATGTGTAAAAGGCCCTAGCAAGAATGTTAAAGAGCTAGATTTATAGGAGGGATTTAGTTAAGACAAAATTTTCTAAGCATAGAAACTGTGACATAACTGGATGTCCTCATCTGCTCACTTTTCCCATCCAATCTTACTAGCATGGTGAAGTACAAAAGGTGAAGGCTGTACAGCCAGTCAGAACTGGGTTCAAATCCTGGCTCCACCAATTAATAGGCATATGACCTTAGTCAAGCCCTAAACTTTCTTGGGCTTCAGCTGTTACATTTGTAACATTTAACTAATTATATTTTTACCTGCTTTTAGATATTTGGAAAGCTCTCAGCATACTACCATTCACTAATAAGAACAATAAAAACTGAGAAGGTTTTACTAAGTATCAGGAACTCATTTAATTCTTCCCCTGAGGTAAGTACTATTTTATAAATAAAGAAACTGAGCATAGAGAAATTAAGTCATTCACCCAAGGTCATACTACCTTGTAAGGGGTAGAACTGGTATTTGAATCCCAAGAGTGTGGCTTCAGAGTCTATGCTCTTAATGTTGTTGAATTATGCCTCTAAATAATGGTAGCTGACTAAAACGAGGTTCAAGGACCATGATGTTAGCACCTCCATCCTGGGGAGGTTCTTAGAACAAGATTCTAGTCTTGTGTACTGCTTAAAAATGCTAGGGTCTTGGTTAATAAGCCAGAGTCAACAGAAGGTGTAACATCATACAAAGGGGGAGAAATCACTTGTGTATGGCAGGCTATACACTGTGACTGTTGAGATACAACTGGAAAGATTAAATGTACTTGGACTTCTGCACTAAGCAGGCAGTCAAATAAAATGATATGGCTTCTAAGGACTTAACTTCCATAGGAGAATAATGTGGCATTCTGTGAGATTCCCTCTAACATATACATGTATTCCCTATATCATAAGTGCCATGGGTTCACTTGGTTAAAAAAAGAAAGGGATTTGGAATTGTCAACAGGATGTGAGCTAATTTTCACAACCAGATAGATATTCACAGAATAGAGTTCATACCTCCTTTATGCCAAACTTTGAAGACCAGAGTTTGTTGTGGGTCCAAAAGAAACTCTTTTGATAGCCTATTAAGAAAAACAACCACCATAAATTAACTGTGTAGGAATTAACTTCTGCAGTATGAAACTTAGATTTGAAGAATATCTTATAGTTTGCAAAGCACTTTCCTAACATTTTCATAGTCATCTTATAGGATATATTTTTATTTTCACAGTTAAAATGAAGGATAGAAGCTCAGAGAGAAGAAACTTGCCAAGACTTGAAATCAAACTTCCCAGATGCAGTACTTTCCTGCCTGATGATATCTGCCACATTCAGACTCGGTTTCTCAGGACAAGAGGGGGTGTGGAAAGGGAGTTCCTCAAGAGGTAATGGCCAGTTTATTGGAGCAGGTAGGGATTCTTTTTATGCGATGTGGAAAGGGGAATGGTGCGAAGGGAGGAAGAGGGGAAAAGAACATCTACTGAGTGCCTACCCTGGGCCAGGCATGGTGCCTAGTGTCTCATATACATGTAATCTGCACAAAAACCTAGACATGGAATTATTATCCCTGCTTTACAGATGATACAGATGGGCTAAGAGAGGTCAAGTGTTTTGTTCATGGTCACATGTGAGTTGGTGAGTGGCAGGGCTGGGACTTAAAGCCTAGTTTGCTTGACTCCAAAGCCAAATTGTCCAGAGGCAAAGCACCAAAATAGGAAAGTGCCCAATTTTCATACAAGGTAAAGAATTTGATGTGGAATTCAGTGAGTATCTCTAATACATTTTATGTGAAGTGACTTACATAGTTTTAAATTACAAATATTTGCAAAATTCAAAAACAGGTACCATTGTTCCAGGAGATCCAGGGAAAACCAAGAGACTTACTATCCTTCCCTAGACACCGTTGGGGAACTGAAGAGAGCCCAGTTTAACACCAATGAGAGACGTTGTGATAAAGTGAAATACTGTGTCAAAAATCTGAAGTCTAGCTCATGGTCAAAATACACATCTCTGAATTCTAGCTCTACTATTATCACTTGAGTGGCCCTGGAACCGCAGACTTTTTGAGCCCTGGTTTTCTTACCTGTTAAATTGGATAATTATTTTCTACCTATGAGGTTCCTAGCAGCATCAAGTGAAACAATTTTGTGAGAAAGCAATTATAAACAGCATCATTACTCATTTTTCTTCTCATCTTTCCTCTGCTTCCAACAGACTATGTAACCTCCCTGGTCCACAGTCTTAACTTTAAAGTGAGGTGATGGGGGTGCCTGGGTGACTCAGTCGGTTAAGTGACCGCCTCTTGATTTAGGCTCAGGTCATGATTTCATAGTTTGTGGGCTCCAGCCCTGTGTTGAGCTCTTTGCTGAGAGTGCAGAGCCTGTTTGGGATTCTCTCTCTCCCTCTCTCTCTGCCACTCCCTAACTCATGCTCTTTCTCTGTCTCACACACACACACACACACACACACACACACAAAATAAATAAACTTAAAAAAAAGATTAACAAAAAATAAAGTGAGGGGATGAAATTAGGAAACTGTCAATGTCACTTCATCAAGTCCATAAAGTTAATTTCTGAATGAATAAATCACCTTCACTTAGAAGCTTAGCCCTCTGGCTTCCTGCCTTTTAAGGCAGATTTGATATTTTGGATGAAGTACCTGACCATTAAGGCCAGAATTTCTGTAATTTCCGGTAGCTCACCATAGATAGTACTGAGTTGTCACTGTAGTTTTAGCACCTGACTCAGGCCAGCCTCTTAAATTTCAAAACACTGAACATGTGAGCAAGTGCTGAGGCTCAGCTAGGTATGTAAATACTGTGAGAAAATAGCAGATCAGACACCATGTGGTGTAGCTACTGTTGTACTGTTGGTGAATAAGAAAGAAACTTTATAAAGACAATAGTTAACAGTAGTTATACTAGAACTCACACTTAAAAAAAAATTTTTTTTTAATGTTTATTTCTGAGAGAGAGAGAGCGAGAGAGCATGAGTGGGGGAGAAGCAGAGAGAGGGAGACACAGAATCCGAAGCAGGCTCCAGGCTCCGAGCTGTCAGGACAGAGCCCGATGCGGGGCTCAAACTCATGAACTGTGAGATCATGACCTGAGCCAAAGTCAGATGCTTAACTGACTGAGCCACCCAGGCACCCCGAGAACTCACACTTTTAATGATGATGACACAGGTGATAGAAGAAAAGGGAGGATGTGCCTTGCACTGCAGCATCAGGCCTGTATGTCAGCCCCTTACCTCTGAGCCACACTCCAACATGACTGACAGGACTCCACTTCTAATTCTTTTGAGTCTTCCAAAGGAGATCTAACATTTGTTGAGTGCCTGCTATGTACCATGAGGTAATTTTCCTAAATGTCATCTAATTTGGACCTCACAATAACTCTGTAAAAATTAACCCCAGTTTACAGATGAGGAATCTGAGGCTCAGAGATATAATGTAATTTGTCCACACAGCTAATACATGACAGAGATGGGGCTGGATGCCATGTCTCTCTTGGTGCAAAGCCCAGGCTCTTTCTACTGCACCAGAAATCTTTTTCAAGAATATATAATCTGTAGTCTTTACTGAGGTTAGTTTGCTCTGCCTTCTTCACCTCTATAAATTGTGTATATTCTTCAATACTCAGTTGAATTATCTTCTTTAAGAAGCCTTCCTTGAACTTCTGTGTTGGCCTAAATAATCTTTCTGAGATGCACAAGAATTCTTTTTTACTACCTTTACAGCACTTGTCACATTCTATTGTCTATTTTCCCAGGTAGACCACGAATACCTCAATAGCAGGGACTGTCTCAACTATCTTTCATTCCCAGTCCCTAGAACAAAGCGGGGCATATAAGAGGTCTTCACTGAATAATTTTTTAGTGGTACTGAGCTCAAAAGAGCTCAAAAAGAGTAAAAAAAACCCCACTGCAGTAAAATCTTTAAACCATTACTAGCTGTGAATTCATAAGCACCAGAATTAAATAACTGCTTGATAAGAAAATCATTTTCCCAGTCCGCTCAATATTGTTGTGTCTCTTGAAACAAAAAGCCAGTTCTAAAAGACTGATGGAATATCATAAAATACAAACCTTGACTGCTGTTGAAAATTCCAGATGGGGGAATCTGTGTTTTCAACCACGTGGGTGAAGACAGGAGATGGCACATCAGCTGTTGCAAAGGATACACAGCAACTGGGTATCAATACTTTCCGCTCTGTCAAGGGGATCCCTGAAATGGAACACAGTAGAATGACTGATTTTAGGGTGCCGGAAAGAATGTGCTGGAAGCCTCCCATTATACAGGTATAAGCAGGACCTATCTTTGGGTCTTTGCTTGAGCTATTCCCTATATCTGAAGTGTTTCCAGTATCCTTTCTGCTATTTAAACTGTCTTTTCAAGGCTCAGTTCATAAATATTCCCCAGTGAAGAATGACTTCTCCCATCAACTCCATACTTTGTGGGATGATGGAAAATACTGGATTGAGAGAAAAAAGTAGAACTGCAAAAAGCCCAAGACTTAAAAGTCAGATGATCAATTATCAGCTCTGCCATATACATTCTGTGTGACTTTGAGCAAGGCTGATCTAGGCTATAGCTTCCTCAAATGGGGCATATGATACTTATACCTCCTAAGTTGTTACAAGGATTAAAAATAATATTAGGTAACTTATACACTACTTACTATGTGCCTGGTACTTTCTAATTACTATACATGTATTAGCTCATTTAGACTTTATAACCTCACACATAGGTTTTATTATTATTCCCATTATATAGATAAAAAAACTGGGGTACATAGAAAGTAAACATTTTAAGTGGTCACATGTTTATTAAGTAATAGAACTGAGAGTCAAATTCAAGTATTCTGGCTCTAGAGTCCAAGCTCTCAGCCATTTTCTTCATTGCCTCTA
Organism: Panthera leo; assembly: GCF_018350215.1. Classification (NCBI taxonomy): domain Eukaryota; kingdom Metazoa; phylum Chordata; class Mammalia; order Carnivora; family Felidae; genus Panthera; species Panthera leo. Next base: position 57,609,078 of record NC_056688.1, on the reverse strand, counting down.
CTAGAGTTAAGAAATGTAAAACATTGAGTACTGTGCTGGTGTTAATTCTTACAAGATCAGGTCTCCAGTGTGGGACACTCAGTCATTTATTCTCTCTTAAGACAAAGTAAAATGGTTTTATTTTCCTCCTTCCTAGGAGAATAACAGCATATAAGGGTAAATTTGAATGAGGGGACTGTAAGGAGGCAAGGTGAAGGCTTTAAGGCCCTTCATTTACATTCAAAATCCAAACACAGAAATGACAATGTGTATTTTTCACATTTTTCCAGGCTGTGTTCCAGCCCTTATGAGGACCTACAGCAGAAGTTTTTCTTCAGTCATCTCAGTTTACCCAAAAGATGATTCTCTGTTTTACAGAAGCTGACAAATGTTGGTAGGAAAATGTGAGGTCCACACAAGGAGGATGAATGTCCTGAATTACATTCACTACAAAGTCAACTTTACAGTTGTGATACGTAGAGAGCAGACTTTTCATATAAGATCTCAATAGGCTGCCTAAACCTACTTACCTAAACTGTTATTCAAAGAAATACAGTTGTTTGTGGAGGACACAATTTAAGTTAGAAAATGTAACATTAAAAATTTTAATTTATTTATGAGGAAAAAAACAACAAAAATGAAGACAATTGGTGATACTAGATAGTCTATAAATGAACTAACAAGATAACCACTAGCCACAAGTGGCTATTTAACTTTAAATTAAATTCATGAAAATAAAGATGAAAAATTCAGTTTCTCAGTCGCACTGGCCACATTTCAAGCGCTCAATTGCCACATGTGGCTACTGGCCACCATACTGGACAATAAAGATACAGAACATCTCCATCACAGTACAGAGTTCTTTTGGACAGTGCTGAGTAATTGAGACTCTGTATAATATAGAGTCTATGTATTCCACAAGATCACTTTCAGCTCTGAATCTCTGCTATGAATCTTAGGATTACAGATGAAGGAAAGAAAAAAGAAGAAGTGTGTCTTAAACATAACTTAAGCAACCCAGAGGAACAAAAAACTCGCATCATCACTACTACCACAGAGCCTCCCAGCATCCAAGATATAAAATGGCTTCAGTGCGTTCTGTTTCCTACAACTGAACACTCCCTGACACAGCTGCTCTCTCTTTCTCCCACTTTCCTTAGAAAGTCTCAAGCTTTTCAATTGATTTCTTCCAATAAAATGTCATAAATCCTCACAGTGAGGGAGAGATAATCTGCCTCTATGTTGGCAGTTCCCACAAAATCCTGTGATAATCTGTGTCTGGGTTTTCCTCACTAAACTCAGAGTTCCCTGAATGCATGGAGAGGACCCAAGGCCCTTATTAAAGGTTTGCAGTCTTGCCTCTACCTCTGTCTACAGACACTTGCCAGGGTTGGAGAGAGAAGCTGCCTTATCTGCTTGCAGCATGCACAAACCAGCAGAGGACAACATCTGCTCCGGAAAGCTCTGAGAGATCAGCAGAGAGGGCCAGTTATGGTTCTGAGAGGCAGGACCCTAGGTTCCTGTGTACTCTGCCACTGATTTACCATGACATGAGCACTTCATTCTGGCTCTCTGGGTATCAGTTTCCTCACCTGGAACATGTACTCCCAAAACACTTCTTGCAATAAACTTATGATTCCAAATGTCTACTAGTACTGCTCAGAACGCTCTCATACCACCCACCCCACCCCATCCCTTTTAAACTTAGTTTTGAAGATGGTTTATCTGCTAAAGGCCTCGAAATAAAACTACTGCTTTGATTTTGGAAGAAAACTGTTTCTTACTCAATCTTGAATAGAAATACTCCTTTCAGCCAAACAGCAGGTGACAAATTACTTGAGAAAGCAGGTCTATCAGGTTTCCCTGGCTCTCTCCTTGTGGGTAGAAATTCAGGTGGGCCTGTTTACATATCTGGAAAAGGTCAAGTTCTGAAACACTTTTTTGGAGGCAGCCTAGAAGAAAGCCACTATACCTCCACAGGTTGGGACACACATCAAGAGCAGTTAAGGGGACTTGAGATGAACCAGTTTTACCGTTTTCCCTAGATTTCCTGTGTTTTATGTAAATATATGCATCAAGAAAGATATAATTGTTTCACAGAGATTAAAATAACAACCCCTTATATTCGGGTAACACCTTATAGCTTACAAATCTTTCTTATATACGAAACTTATGCTCATAACATACCTGCAAATCCCACAAGATAGATGCCTCTATCCCTATTTCACAAATAAGGCAACCAGGGAACAGAGAGGTAAAGTGGCTTGCTCATCACGAACTGGTTAACTAGGATTTGGAAGACCCAGCCAGGTTTCAGGGCTCCTACTCCAGGGTTTTGTCATTGCAATAGTTCTAATTAGCTCTATTTGGTTAAGAGCTCTCTCTCTGGCCTGGAATGAATGCATGGAAACCTTCCCCTCAAGCGATGCCCAAATCTGTATATTAACAAAAACTTAGTGCAGTTTCATTAAGTCAATGTTAACGGACACTTCCTCTCTGTCACATGTGCCCACATGGGTCAGGTTTGATTCCTGATCTGGGGGAAACAGACACAAACAAAATAAGAGAAAGACTATACCAAAAGCGCAGGTAGCTGTGGGAACCCAGAGGGGCTCCTAACCCTGCCTGGGTAGGTTAAAAAGAGCCTCTAAAGGCTGATGATACTGTAGACAATTTTTGTTTCTACTGAGTATAGCTTAGATTACCCCAAATAATTTTACCTCTCTGTTCCTCAGTGCCTTATTTATAAAACAGGGCCAGCAATAACCTGTTTGTCTAGTAAAAGAATACAAATCTGAAGAGTACTGAAGCTGATTCATAAAGAAAGGATCTCAGAGCTTTCTTTAACAAAAGTATTCAAGAAGCTCTTTTAGAGGTGCCTGGGTGGCTCAGTCAGTTGAGTGTCTGACTCTTGATTTTGGCTTGGGTCATGATCCCAGGGTTGTGGGAGTGAGCCCTGCATTGGGCTCCATGCTGAACGTGGGCCGGCTTAGGCTTCTTTCTCCTTCCTCACCTCTGCCCCTCTCCCCTGCTTATGTGCACTCTCTTTCTCTCTCAAATTAAAAAAAAAAAAAAAAAAGTCTTTTATTTTCAGAACCAGGACCACAGTGGAGACCACAGAAAGTTCAGAGCTGCTTTATGTTTAAGCTCTACTGAGGCTAATTCAGGGCTGTTTTTGAACCTTCTGCATGCAGCCTTGCATGCAAAATGATTTTCACAAAAGCTTGGCAAATTACAGCTGAATCAGAGAGTATGGCATGAGTTGCCCTCAGCACTATGTTTTTAGATGGTAAGAGCTAAAGGGAATCTTAGACATGAACGTGTATGGCCATCACATTTCATGGCTGAGGAGAAGAGAAATGCATTTGCTCAAAGTCACAAAGCAAGTTAATGACTTAGCTAGGGCCAGAACCCAGTCCTCTGACTCCCATTGCAGAACTCTATTACATCATCATCTGGAAGGCACATTTCAGAGAAGTGGTGGGCAGGTCTGTATTTCTCAGGACCAAACACAGTGCCTGACTGACACATAAACTTTGTGGGAGGAAAGAATATATGGGTCTGTCACTGAGGGTAGAATCAAGAGACAACAGAGACCTCTGAAAATCAGATATCCACCCTGATGAGTGCTCTGCCCTGGATAAACAGAGAGAGGCCAAATAACAAGTGATTTATAGATTTGTAATTCATGCCAAAAATGTTGGAGGTGTTATGTATCATATTCACAAACAAGAGGACATTATTACATTTGCTTAGCTACATCATGAAGATCAGGGTGCTGGGATACAGAAATAAACACACAGTCCCTGTCCCAAAGGACAGACAGCTAGTGGGGAGACACATTTATAGACATCTTCAGCGCAGACTGATATATAATATGAAGAAAGACAACTGTGTGGGAGTGGGGGTGGTGGTATGGGGGAGTTTGGGAAATCTAGAGGGAGGTTTTGTGCTAGGAGAGGTGGTCACTAGGCTTCAAAGTGTTGGTGTCATTTAGTCTATCTTGAAGGATGAGGCGTAAGTTTGTTGAAAAGGAGAGAAAAAAAGGCATTCTAGGAAGAGAAAAGAGCATGGTCAAAGGCTTGGTAGTAGGAGAGAGAATGGTGCATTGGCAAAAAACAAACTGTTGACTGTAAGAAATGGTGCAAGATGAGGCTGGAAAGACTGATTAGGCCACATGCCTAAGCACTTTGTGTTCTATGTCACTGAGAGTGCAAGTGATACGAAGCCAACAAAGTATTTTAAGTTGAGAGAGGTCATATTTGTTGACAAGACATATAACCTCAACAGCAGAATGAAAAAGATACTGAAAGAAAACACTGGAAGCAGCAACCATTAAAAGGGCTATCCCATTAGTCCATGTTTCTGAAGCCTGAACAAGCAATGTGGCACTGAGAATGGAGAAGAGGTGACAGAAATTTTCTGTGTAAGAGGCCACGATCCTATGCCCTGTATTGGACACAGTGGAATAAATATATTAATCCTGTGACTTATCCTCTGTTAAATTCCCCATAAGCAACTTTGATGCAGGGGAGGCAAAGGAGGAAATCAGAGAAGGTGTTAAGAAGAGGGCATTTGACCAAGGCCTCAGATTCATCTACCTCCCCACTTAACAAACATTTACTGCTGCTTATGTGTCAGATGCAGTTTTAGGTGTTGGGGATTTAGCATAAATAAAACAAAACAAAGAAAAATCCCTGTTTCTGTAGGACTTATATTCTTCTAGAAAAGACAGAAAGTAAACAAAACACACTGTTAAAGGCTGTAGACAAAAATAAAGCAGGGAAGGGGCGCCTGGGTGGCTCAGTCGGTTGGGCGTCCGACTTCAGCTCAGGTCATGATCTCGCAGTTCGTGGGTTCAAGCCCCGCGTTGGGCTCTGTGCTGACGGCTCAGAGCCTGGAGCCTGCTTCGGATTCTGTGTCTCCCTCTCTCTCTGACCCTCCCCCGTTCATGCTCTGTCTCTCTCTGTCTCAAAAATAAATAAACGTTAAAAAAAATAAATAAATAAAGCAGGGAAGAGGGATAGAAAATGTTGGGGAGGGGCTACAATTTTAGATAGGTGGTCAGGGAAGGCCTTCTGAGACAAAGTTATTTCAATAAAGACAAACCAGGGGTTAAGAATATACCAAGCAGAGGAACATCAGATCCAAAGGCCTCCAGGCAGGAGTCTGTCTATATTCCAGAAAAAGCAAAGGTGGGGGGGTGGGCAGCATGGCTGGAACAGGGTGAATGTGGAGAAGAGCAGGATACCAGCTGGAACTTGGTAGCTGGGGGAGGGGAGAAAGGAATTCAGGCTGAGAAAGGTGTGTGAACAAAGGCCCAGGGAATAGCCTGCTGTTTGTTGTGATGCAACACAAAGGAAGCCAAACACTACTGGAAGAAAATCACCATTGTGTCATCCACAGTCACTCTAAAATCATGTCAGTTAGTCTTAGTGGAGCCCTTGCTGCTGCTCAGCAATTTTCTTATCTATTTCTTCATGATTCTCATAACTCCCCTGCAATGACTAGCCAAAAGAGGATCCAGTCAGAGGATAAAGTGCTGATATTATCCCCCATGCCCTCTCTAAGCAAGCCCAGAATATACACTTTCCTACTTTAATACCTTTGTTTAAGTTGAAATATCTACCTGGAGTTTTATCCCCACCTTTCTGAAATCCTATTCGTTCTAAAAACTTTTCTTGATTTCTCAAACATATCTCATCTCTGTTTTTAAACTCTCTAATTTTTAAAAAAATCTTTATTTTTGAGAGACAGCGAGAGAGAGAGAGAATGAGCATGCGCATACACATGAACAGGGGAGGGGTAGAGAGAGAGGGACACAGAATCCGAAGCAGGCTCCAGGCTCCAAGCTGTCAGCACAAAGCCCAACCTGAGGCTTGAACCCACAAACTGTGAGATCATAACCTGAACCAAATTCGGACATTCAACTGACTGAGCCACCCAGATGCCCCTCTAAACTTTCTAAATTCTATATATTATAGAGCTCTTTTGGCCTTCAGAACATTTTGCTTTATATATCATTAATTGTGTAGTTGCCAGTCTTCTTAACGGGGATATCGGCTCTCAGAGGACAGAAACTATGTGTCATCTGCTCTGCCCTCTCTGTACCTGGCACTGGCCCAGGAGAGATTTACTACTTGCTGAATTGAACTGTCATTCTTGCAGTGTAAGCATAGCACTGGGCATGCAATACATACCCACCCTGGACTAGAGTGACTGGTAAACATAGTGTAGGCAGGATTAACTGGCAAACACAGCCGTATCTCAGGCAGAATGGTATACAGGAAAGAGCATGGGCTTCAGATCCAGACATAGCTGGACTCAAATCCTGGCTTCCCAGAGTTTATTAACTGTGTAACTCATGTCACTTTAACTTCTTGATCTTTAGAAAATGGGTAGGTACTGCAATCTATTCACACCATAACTGCACTTGTTGTAAGGATTAAATGAGATAATTATTGTGCAAAAATGAGAATAGAACTTGATACAAGGAGATGCTCAATAAATTATTGTCAAATTACCTTCCCAAGTCATATTTTAAAAATGGAACTTATCTAATAGAAAAGTTGTAAGTATATTTGTATTGTCTTGTATTTGTACTTGTATCACTTTTTGCAATATAGGCACCCCCCCTAAAATGGAACGTAAGTCATACCTCTGTATTTTAAAGTCTATTTTCAATGCAATAACAATAACAAAACAATTCTTAAAAAAAATTAAAGTTTTTTGTGCTTTCCTTAATTAAGTTTTTACCTAATATACTTGTCAAAAATAGGCTGCTTTGGTGGGTCAGTAAAAAAGCAAAAATTATTTCCTGGTTTTGTGATTCAAATGGGATCTCAGTATCTCTAATACAGCAAAGCAAGGACTGTACTTGGAGAAGACTTTGTCCTGAGATAAAACATTTCAAGGTGATTTCTATTGTTGACAACATCACAGGTACTGTTAATATTACAAGTGACTATTGCCAACTATTGCCTATGTTCACGATCACAGGAAATGTTAAGTTTTAGTTTGAGAGTAATAAAATTCAGATGTAATCATTTTCCTTTTCAAGTTCACCAACCTGACTTTTATCCTTGGAGCCTTTGGGGGGTTTAGCCATGCAGTGTTAAGAACTCTTGGCCCCAAGTGCATAATGAAGAGGACCTGAGTTGGTAGCAATGGAAAGAAAAAAAGAGTCCTAAGAGAAATTTAAGAGATAATACAACAATTTAATGGATTTGATGATTTGATGGTGGATAAGGGAAAGAGAAGTATCTAAGCTGACAGGTTTCTGGACTGGGGAATTAATGATATGCAAAATTAATAAAACTGGCAAGGTCCACTTAAGTTCAGAAAGGCTCTCATGTTGCTTAAACCTGTAGGCTTGAGAAATATCAAAATTATTGATTAAGATGGTTAACAGTTATTACAGATTCTGTCATGATTTGAAAGATTTGTGAAGATAGGACCGTGGCCTGAGGTGTCAGATAGATGTTCCTGGAAAAGTAAGTAGGGCATACCTTTTAAGCTCAAATGCATCGCTCTTTCTACCAGGATACTAACTGCAAAAGTTCCATCCAACTCATCTGGGCCCTCCTGGGCTGGGCAGACTTCCCCTGTGGTGGTGTTGCAGGGGACCTGGGTGGAGGCAGGAGACTTCTGGTGGCCAGGTGATGGAGAGCGCTGGATCTCATCATGCCTTCTGGGGAACTGCTCAGACTCACTGTGGCTGCTGCAGTCCACAGAATCCAGTTCATGAGCAGGCCCAGGGTGTGGGGAAGGAGAGGAAAGAACCACGTGAACTCGCAAGGCAGCTCCTGAGAGGTTGGAAGCATTTCGCCCAAACAGAGGATACACACCTGTAAGAGGATGGAGGAGAATAAGCCCAAACAAGCAGGAACCAAGAACACCCTCTAACCTTGGAGGAGATGACTGAGAGTGCTTGTGGTCCTCTCTCCTTTGACAGGCCTACATGCCCCAACAAACCAGTCTGTAAAAGAAAGTATGAACTTAGTATTCCTTCCTTTCTTCCCAGCACACACTGTCTCCATTAATGGAAAGTAGTGAGAGCTTGGATTTGAAGTCACAGCCAAATGACTACCAGGCAGAGCTGTTGTGGAATAGATTTAGGTGCTGGGGGCAAGCAGACTTAGATGACCTCTGAAGCCTCTTGAAAGTAAGATTTTTTTATTAAAGCAGGAGTGGCCTGTCTTCCCTTCCACATGTCCTTACTGGCCCTTGTCCTTAGGCCTTCTCCTTAGGAAGCTGTCCTGGTGCTCAATTTAGCGTGTTTCAACAACTGAATATATTCTGGCAGTAGCCCTGAAGATCATTTGGAAGTGAAGTAGGAGATGGAGGCAAAGGAGGCAAGAAAGAAAATTAGAGGAATTAGTACTTGTTGAGTGTTTTTCACGTGCTAGAATCTGAGGGGTTAGGTAACCCACCAACGTGACTTTTTCAAAAAGTGGTAGATTTAAACCCAGGGATCTGAACTTATAGACTTCTTGGATATTAAAATGAGTTTTAATTATAAAGCAGAAGGCACTATGAATTCTTTCAGAACCTCAAAGATTGCTTCATTAGACTCATTTCAATTCAGGAAAATGGAGCTATTTGATTCATAGCAGCAAGATGGAACTTTCCGTGTTTTTTTTATTTTTGTTTTTAAGTAACCTCTCTTCTTCTGATGCAATGTGTGAATTATCATCATTATCACAAGGAGGAAGTAAGGGTGATAGGAGGGGAGTCATCTAAAAACAACATAGCCAAATCCTTACCCCAAGAAACTTAACAGTTACTTGGAAGGCCGGTTGGAAGAATGACTGGATGGACTGCTTGACTCATCCAACAAATACATCAAATGCCACACCTTGTACAAAGCCCCTTCACAAGAGGATAAAAAGCTTAGACTGAAGGGATGTGGAGAAGCATGAGAGAAATGGACAATCTGAAAAGTTAAATCCTGCCTTTGGTATCACTCAGTAAAAAGAGGTACTTGTGCTTGAGTTTGATCCCTAAATGTTTATTCAGTGTTCCAGACCTACTTTCTTCAGCACAGTGAAGTTAAAAGCCTATCTTTACAAACTTTAGTTCAGGTGAGCTTTGCTTACTTCAAATACTTTTTCTGCATGCTCCCTGAAGTGACTCTAGGCTTGCCCAGAAAATAGGGCACATGGCATTTAATGAGGTGCTCAGCAAAGCCAGAATTACACCTGCTGGGTCCATAGAGAACCAGAGAATCCAGAATTATCACCCAGATACTCAGTTCTCCTTATTTAGCTTGGGCCACTTGTTCAACAATAGGGTTTAGAGCACAAGGCTAATAGAGCTAAAATAGGGTTGTGACTCAGTTTCTTTAGCTGTATAGTGAAGAAAATAACAACTAACCTTACAAGGAGTGTCCCAAAGAAAAAACATCATGTTTATAAAGAATCTAGTCTGGTCATTATAGTTACTAGACTTATTTTTCTAAATGGCAAAACTGTCCCTCCTCTATTCAGACCCCATTGAAACAGCTTTCCATAGCTCTCAGAAAAACGTACAGTACTCTTGTTTGCTTTTCTAGCTTCGTCTCCTATCATCTCCCATCCTATATATCCTATGATCCAGCAGTACCAAATTACTTACAGTGCCTAAAAGGTGTCAAACTGCTTCATGCCTCTGTACCTTCACAGGCTATTTTCTTGTTCAGAATATCATCCCCCCCCCCCCCCCCTTTTCTTGGCTTATTCCTAAGTCCTTTGAAACTCAGTTCAAGGGTCATTTCCACTGAGGTATCATCCTTGAACCAAAGAGATATTGCATCCCTGTGCTCCATAATACCACTGAGAATACCTTTTCATAGTTCTTCACTGTAAATATTTATTTACTACTCTATTCTCTCATTATTTCTTATTCATTTTGAACTCCCAAGGCCAAGTATATGTATCAAGTACTGAACAAAAGTTGAAAAGAAAGCATCTAGCACATAATGCCACTTGTAAAATGTTACCTTTTTCCTTTCTGCCTTGTGAACTAGTTTAATACCATGAAGATTTTCTTTATGATTTCAACATATGCTGACCAGACAGGGAGGATATCCTAGTCTCATTAGCAGGGATGTTTTTCAGAGTATTTAAAAAACGAGCATTCTAGATTATCATATAGGCTCTTATACATTTTTTTTCAGGTAGTCCCCCAAGTTCACCCATTTTTATTTTACACTTACTGACTGAGAACAATATTCTAGGGAGTGTATCACATAGTGCTTGTCATAGAGCAGGTACTCAAACCACAACAGCTGAGGATGGTTCCTCACTTACCACTGACAGTTAATGTCCTTGCTGACCTCTCCCCAAGTCTGACCAGGTCCACATAGGCTGAGCCAATCCAACTGTCTGTCTGGTGGGGCCTCTCCACACTGTCATTGCCATAAGCCCGCCACACTTGGACCTCTAACCTCTCTTCCCTGAAATACCAAAGCAGTGACGGGCCCCTATTGACTTCTGCTCTTTTGGATGCCTTGAAAGTAACCATGACCTGCTTTTTGTTTGTAGATTCTTTAGGCTTCTTGAGAGGGGTCCAGAAGGCTTCATGATCGTAAAATTTGTAGCGGAGGTAGCAGTGTATGTTCTTATGAATGTGCTTTTGGCCGGCAAGAAGCACACAATGGATGGGCAGCCAGAGCCTTGGGGTGGATATGGTGACAGTGGCTGGCTCCTCTTCATCCATCGTGACAAGATTCTTCAGGTTATTCTCAAAGCTCCAGCCCAATAGCTCAGCAGCTTCCAACACCCGCTCTCTATCTCCAGGATGTGTGAAGGAAACTGAAAGTTCTAGGCCACCCACAATCTTCTGCATGAGCTCCAAACAGTGAGGCAGGGCCCCATCTTCTGGTAAAATGATAGGATACCATCCTGTGATCCCTTATGGAAAAAAATAAGATTTTCAATTATTGTTTTAAGAATAAAAAGATATACCCACTTCCTACTTCAGAGCCACCATCACCCTGGCCCAAGATAGAAAAGAAAACATATCCACAGAGCACTGGAGTTTGTTTCATCTGATTACTGAAAGACAAGGTGATCAGATGGAAGAACAAAGTCTGGGAGTTGGAAGACCTGAGTTCTCTCCTAGGCTCATCTCAAAACTAGTAGTTCAGTCTAGGTAAGCCATTAATTTCTCTCAGCCTTGGTTTCCTTACCTGACAAATGGGAAAATTAGTGCTAACCTTACACATCAGACAAAGTTGTTTAATCATCAAATGAGATAATGGTTTTGGAAGAGTTTGAAAGAAGTGCTACAAAAAATGTGAAATGGAGGGGTTGGAAGATGGCAGCCAAGTAGGACGACTCTGGCTTGCTTTGTCCCATGAATAAACTAGATAACTATCAAATCATCCTAAATACCCCAGAAATTGACCTGAAGACTGGCAGAACAAACTTTACAACTAAAGGGAGAGAAGAGGCCACATCGAAGAAGGTAGGTAGCGTTGGGGACATAGTTTGGGAAAGAAACTATTGCCGTTGTGGTGGGGGGAGAGCCATGGTCACATGGAAGGGAGATAGATTAGCACGGGGGAGTTCATGGGGGAAATGAATCCCCATAGCAATTGGCTTGGAAGACAAGAGGAGCTGAATTTCCTGAGTTCCTGTAATGAGTGGGGCTTAAAGCCTGGAGTTTGAAAGGTCAGCATGCTTGGCTCTGATAGAGCCTAGAGGGCACTGGGGCTGCTCTTGGAGAGGAGGTAGGCAAACAGCCTGGGAACACAGTGTGGGAACATACACTAGGGCACACAGTGGGAAAGTTATTTGCTCACTTCAGAGAGTGTCCCAGAGAGATAGAGAGATAGTGTTCACAAAGAGACGCCTCTGGAACGAGAAGTTGGCTGGTGTCATTTACATTCCCCACCCCTCAGCATAAGCACAGGGAACCAACGCAGTGCTGACACTCATTACCTAACTTGCTTACACCAAGCCCCACACCCCCTGCTTTGGTGCAACTGTCCCTCCCAGTCATGCTTGCCTTAGTCCCAACACCACAGGCCCCCTGCCCCAGAAGACTAGCCCAAATCTCTGCTCACAATGTGTTTCCCGACGTGGGAGTTTTGTGGAGGCTGGGTTCCTGTGGGGTGGCAGTGGTGACAGGTTTCATTTCACACAAAGACCAGAGCACACCTAGTTAAAATGCACACCACCTTCAGGCCAGGGACCAAACACTGCCCACAAAAGGCAAAGAGAGCCTCTGCAGACAACTGGCCTGAAGGATAAAGTGACCAGGAAAAAACAGGAGAGCACACGCAGCACATACTGGAGACACTCCTGGAAGTACCAAGCCATGGGGAACAGGAGTAGCAATACTTACATTAGGCAAAATTATATTGGACATTACTCCACAGGACACTACAGGACCTCTTCTTCACAAGATCATGACCCTCAAGAACAGGAGATGTGGCTGACTTTCCCAACACACAGAAACAGGCACAGTGACTTAGACAAAATGAGAAGACAGAGAAATTTATCCCAAATGAAAGAACAGGACAAGGCCATGGCTGGAGATCTAAGTGAGACAGATATAAATAACATTCCTGATAGAGAATATATAGTAATGGTCATAAAAATACTCACTGGAGTCGAGAAAAGAGTGGAACACATGAGTGAGACCTTCCTTAACACAAAGATAAGAACATAGCAGAAGCTCAAGAAGTGGAGGAACAAATTTATGACCCAGAAGACAGAATAATGGAAAGAAATAAAACTGAACAAAACAGAGGAAAAAAGAATTATGCAAAGTGAGAACAGACTTAGGGAACTCAGTGACTCCATCAAATGTAGTAGCATTCATATTACGGAAGTCCCAGGATAATAAGAGAGGGGGGGGGGCAGAAAATTTATTTGAAGAAATAATGGCTGAAAACTTCTGTAAATCTGGGGAAGAAAATAGATATCCAGATCCAGGAGGCACAGAGAACTCCCAACAAAATCAACATAAGCAAACTCACACTAAGACATATTGGAATTAAATTGGCAAAATATAGTGATAAAGAAAAAAATTTTAAAGCATTAAGACAAAAGAAGACAGTAACTTACAAGGAAAAACCCATAAGGCTAACAGGATTTTTCAGCAGAAACTTTCCAAGCCAGAGGGAGTGGCACAATATATTCAAGTGCTGAGGGGAAAACTCTGTAGCCAAGAATACTCTATCCAGCAAGGCTATCATTCATAACACAAGGAGATATGAAGAGTTTCCCAAACTAAAACTAAAGGAGTTCATAACCGCTAAACCAGTTCTGTAAGAAATATTAAAGGGGACTCTTTGAGGAAAGAAGAAACCAAAAGTGACAGTATAAAGGTAGGAAACACAAGAGCCATAAAAATGGATGTTTCTGTAAAAAATCAGTCAAAGAACTCATAAATTAAAAGGATATAAAATATAACAACATATACCTAAAATGTGCAGAAGAGAGGAGTCAACAATGGGTTCAAACTTAAATGACCATCAACTTAAGATAGACTGCTATATGCAGAAGAGGTGATATGAAAACCTAATGGTAACCATATATCAAAAACCACTAATAAATATGCAAAGAATAAACAGAAAGAAATCCAAATATATCATTAAGGAAAATCATCAACCATGAAAGAGAGAAAGATAGGATCAGAGGAAATCTTCAGAAACAACCATAAAACAAATAATAAAATGACAATAAATACACATCTATCATAATTATTTTCAATGTAAATAGACTAAACATTCCAATCAAAATACACAGGGTAATAGAATAGATAAAAAAACAAGACTCATCTGTATACTGCCTACAAGAGACTCACATTAAACCTAAAGACACCTGCAGATTGAGGTGATGGAGTGAGGGGATGGAGAAACATCTATAAGGCAAATGGATATCAAAAGAAAGCCAGAGTAGCAATACTTATATGAGATAAAATAGACTTTAAAACAAACTGTAACAAGAGACAACGAAGGACACCATATAATAATAAAGGGGACAATCCAACAAGAAGATATAACAAGTATAAATATTTATGTACCCAGAGGCACCTGGATGGCTAGGTTGGTTAAGCACCCAACTCTTCATTTAGGCTCAGGTCATGATCTCACAGTTTGTTGAGATTGAGCCCTGTGTCAGGCTCCACGCTAAGCGTGGAGTCTGCTTGGGAGTCTGTCTCTCCTTCTCTCTCTCTCTGCCCCTCCCTTGCTCATGTGTGCTTTCTTTCCCTCTCTCTCAAAATAAATAAATAAACATTAAAAAATATTTATGGATCCAAATACATAAAACAGTTAATACCAGACATAAAGGAAACAATCGGTAATAATACAATAATACTAGCAGACTTTAACACCTTACTTACATCAAGGGATAGATCATCTAAACAGAAAATCAATAAGGAAACAGTGGCTTTGAATGACCCACTGGAACAGATGGATTTAACAGATATATTCAGAACATTCCATCCTAAAACAGCAGAACACACATTCTTTTCAAGTACACACAGAACATTCTCCAGAACAGATCACATATTAACCCACAAAACAAGTCTCAACAAATTCAAGAAGATGGAAGTCATACTATGCATCTTTTCTGACCACAACTTATGAAACTAGAAGTCAACCACAAGAAAAAAATCTACAAAGAGTACAAATATATGCAGGTTAAACAACATGAAGTGTTAATAAACAATGAAGGGTTCAACTAGAAAATAAAAGAAGAAATAAAAAAGTACACGGAAACAAATGAAAATGAAAACACAATGGTCCGAAATCTTGGGATGCAGCAAAAGCAGTTCTAAGAGGGAAGTTTATAGCAAATGAGGGCTACCTCATGAAGTAAGAAAAAAATCTCAAATAAACAACTTACCCTCACACCTAAAGGAGCTAGAAAAATAACAATAAAGAAAATCTAAAATCAGTAAAAGGAAAGAACAAAGATTAGAAGAGAAATAAATGATATTGAAAACAAAAAAAAAAAAAAAAAAAGAGAGAAAGAACAATGAAACCAGGGGCTAGTTCTTTGAAAAAAATCAACAAAATTGATAAACCTCTAGCCAAACTGATCAAGAAAAAAAAGGGAACTCAAATAAATACAATACAGAGATAATAACAACTAACACCACAGAAATACAATTTTGAGAATATCATGAAAAGCTATATATCAACAAATTAGATAACCTAGAAATGGATATATTCTTAGAAACATATAAATGACCAAAACTGAGAAAGAAATGGAAAATATGAAGAGACTGATAACCAGTGAAGAAACTGAATCAGTAATCAAAAAACTCCCAACAAACCAAAGTCCAGGACCAGATGGCTTCCAGGTGAATTCTACCAAACATTTAAAGAAGAGTTAATAATATTCTTCTCAAACTAATCCAAAAAATAGAAGAGGAAGGAAAACTTCCAAATTTATTCTGTGAGGCCAGCATTACCCTGATACCAAAACCTGATAAAGGCACCACAATAAAAAGAAAACTACAGGCCAATATCCCTGATGAATACAGATACAAAAATCTTCAAAAATTCTAGCAAACTGAATCCAAGAGTACATTAGAAAAAAATCATTCACCACCATCAAGTGGGATTTATTCCTGGTTTTCAAGGGTGGTTCAATATCTGTAAATCAATCAGTGTGATACATCATATCAATAACAGAAAGGCTAAGAACCATATGATCTTATCAATAGGTGCAGAAAAAATCATGTGATAAAGTACAACATCCATTCATGATAAACCCTCAACAAAGTACCTTTACAAGGAACATAATTCAACATAATAAAGGTCACTTAGAAAAGCCCTCAGCTAACATCATCCTTACTGGGGTAAAAACTGAGAGCTTTTCCCCTAAGGTCAGGAACAAGACAAGGATGTCCACTCTCACCACTTTTATTCAACATAGTACTGGAAGTCCTAGCCATGACAAGTACACAACAAAAAAGAATAAAACACATCCAAATTGCTAAAGAAGAAGGAAAATTTTCACTATTTGTAGATGACATGATACTATACATTAGAAAACCAGAAAGACTCCACCAAAAAACTGTTAGAGCTAATAAACTAATTCCATAGGTTTGTAGGATACAGGATAAATGTATAAAATCTATTGTATTTTAATACACCAGTAATGAAGCAGCAGAAAGAGAAATTAAGAAAACAATCCTAATTATAATTGCACCAAAAATACCTAGCATAAGATACCTACGAAAAAACCTAACCAAAGAGGTGAATGACCTGTACTCTGAAAACTAAAATACTGATGAAATAAACTGAAGACAACACAAAGAAATGGAAAGACATTCCATGTTCATGAACTGAAAGAATATTGTTAAAATGTTGATACTACCCAAAGCAGTCTACATATTCAATGCTATCCCTATCAAAGTAACACCAGCATTATTCACAGAGCTAGAACAAACAATCCTAAAATTTGTATGGAACCAGAAAAGACCCCAAATAGCCAAAGCAATCTTGAAAAAGAAAACTAAGGCTGCAGGCATCACAATCCCAGATTTCAAAACGTATTACAAAGTATGCTACTGTCACAAAAACAGATACTCAGATCAATGGAACAGAATAGAGAACTCAGAAATGGATCCACAAACATATGAACAACTAATCTTTGACAAAGCAGGAAAGAATATCCAATGGAATAAAGACAGTCTCTTTAGCAAATGGTGCTGGGAAAACTGGACAGCGACAGGCAGAAAAATGAATCTAGACCACTTTCTTACACCATACACAAAAATAAGCTCAAATGTAAGACAGGAAGCCATCAAAATCCTAGAGGAGAAAGCAGGCAAAAGCCTCTTTGACCTCAGCCACAGCAACTTCTTTCTCAACATGTCTCCGGAGGCAAGGGAAACAAAAGCAAAAATGAACTATAGAGGCCTCATCAAAATAAAAAGCTTCTGCACAGTGAAGTAAACAGTCAGCAAAAATAAAAGGCAACCGAAGGAATGGGAAAAGATATTTGCAAATGACATATCAGATACAGTGTTAGTATCCAAAATCTATAAAGAACGTATCAAACTCAACACCCAAAAAAACCAAATAATCCAGTGAAGAAATGGGCAAAAGACATGAATAGACACTTCTCCAAAGAAGACATCCAGATGGCCAACTGACACATGAAAACATGCTCAACATCTCTCACCATCAGGGAAATACAAATCAAAACCACAATGAGATACCACCTTACACCTGTCAGAATGGCTAACAACTCAAGCAACAACAGATGTTGGCAAGGATGTGGAGAAAGAGGATCTCTTTTGCACTGCTCGTGGGAATGCAAACTGGTGCAGCCACTCTGGAAAACAGTATGGAGGTTCCTCAAAAAATTAGAAATAGAACTACCCTACAACCCAGCAATTGCACTACTAGGTATTTATCCAAGGAATACAGGAGTGCTGTTTCAAAGGGGCACATGCATTGCAATGTTTATAGCAGTGCTATCAACAATATTGAAAGTATGGAAAGAGCCCAAATGTCCACTGACACATGAATGATAAAGATGATGTGGTATATATATACATATATATACATACACACACACATACATACAATGGAGTATTACTCAGCAATCAAAAAGAATGAAATCTTGCCATTTGCAACCACGTGGCTAGAACTAGAGGGTATTATGCTAAGCAAAATTAGAGAAGACAAGTATCATATGACTTCAGTCCGATGAGGAATTTAAGATACAAGGCTGATGAACATAAAGGAAGGGAAGCAAAAATAATATAAAAACAAGGAGGGGGACAAAACATAAGAGATTCTTAAATATAGAGAACAAACTGAGGGTTGCTGGAAGGGTTGTGGGTGGGGGGATGGGCTAAATGGGTAAGGAGCATTAAGGAAGACACTTGTTGGGATGAGCACTGGGTGTTATACAAAGGGGATGAATCACTGGAATCTACTCCTAAAATCATTATTGCACTATATGCTAACTAACTTGGATGTAAATTAAAAAAAGAAAAGATTAAGAGACATCAACAACAGAAATAACAAAAACAAACAAACAAAAAACAACCCCCCTCCACCAAAACCCTGCCTCATATGATCCATGGCACCAATTCACTTCTCCAACCCTCAGTTTTCTCATCAGCCAAATGAGGATATTAGGCCTCTAAAAGTCCTCCTGAATCTAAAAATGTATAATTCAGTATTTTGCTACACGAGGGATGGAGAAGAGGAGGAATACAATGAGAGAAAATAAAACTTGCCTACGTCCCTATTCATTCAGCCATCCCTATTAAAACACATATACATCATTTAGTGAAATGTTATGAAGGTGCTATCAATACCGTAGAAAAGACCTAGTCCTAGGTCTTCCACTGAAGGAACTGCTACTTGGTGAACATACACCAAGGACCAGGCACTAGATTTCAAAATAATAATAGTTATTCTTTACTGAGTATCTACTGGGTGTCAGATATACTCTTAGGGCTTCATAAATACCACTTCATTTACTTTTCCTGATAATGCTGTGAAGTTCTGAGGGCTAACTGGGATAATAATCCCTATTTTACAGATGAGAAAATGGAAGCTCAGAGACCTGCCCAAATTCTCCTAATTACCACATTGTATAAATAAATGACATAAGTGAGAAACCCTATATACCAAGTTGTACAGACTTCTCTCTGGTAGGCACATAGAGAGTACTTGTTTATTAGAGTATTGCTCAAATTTTAATTCACAATTAAACTTGGGAGATGTATGACACAATTCTGGAAAGTAGATTACAAAATCGTAGGAAGGAAGATGGGCAAGAGAAGGAAAGGTGACATTTACTGAATGTTCACTATACGTCAGGTTCTCTATATACCCTATTTTCACCAGCCCCTACTTTGTAGACTTGTTGGAATTAACTGTCTCCATTCATGAGATAAGAAAATTGAGGCTCAGAAAGGTCTAGGTCACTGAGCTAGCAGTAAGTAGAATAGGACCATTATTTCCAGACGGCCTTGGAGGCTGTCTTCTTTTGGGCCTTTAGCTCTTTATTCTTTCTTCAGTGAGAGAGGGGGGGTACAATGAACAAGAATGGGTAAACCTGGATTTGATTTTCAGTACTGCCACTCACTAGTTGTGCAGTTTTGGCAAATCATTTAAATTTTGTGAGCCTAAATTTCCTCATTTGTAAGATAAAAATAGTAAGATCCTGTATCCCCACCAAGCAGGGTTATAATGAGGCTCACACAGTATCTGAGAAAATATTTCACAAAATGCTATATAATATAATGGGTATCACCATATTTATTATTTGTAGTATTACCACCATCATCATCATCATCATCATCATCATCATCAACATCATCATCATCATCAGCTTTCCTAGAGTAAGATGACAGTACAAAGTTTTGAGCTACTTTGCTTTGTTAGAAGACTTCTGAAATGATTAGGAGAGGACTTAAAATACTTACCAGAAAACTTCTGGGGTACCTGGGAGAATTCAAAAGCATGTATTATGGGTCATGTTTTCTTTTGCATATCTTGCAGGGAGCCATGCAAGATCTCTTGTAGGAAAGCAAATGGGGGGAGGGGGTAGGATTAGAAAGTGATAATCCAGAATCCTTACCAGATCTTTTGACCAGCAGCTCTTTTGTAGGAACCTTTACTACTCCAAGCAGATAATCTCTGATTGACTGAATACTGGTTATATCAGTGGCTGTTAAATCAAACAAAAAGAGAAATTATTTAATGCTCTACTGACCAAAGGGCTAAACACTTCAACATGTATTTCCTAGGAGAGGCTATATCATTCAAAGCAGAGCCCCTTTTATTTTTTTATTATTATTATTTAAATGTTTATTTATTTATTTTGAGAGGGCACGTGCATGGAAAGGAGGCAGAGAGGGAGAGAGAGGATCCCAAGCAGAATCCTGATACAAGGCTCAGTATCACAAAATGTGAGATCATGGCCTGAGCTGATAGCAACAGTCAGATGCTTAGCTGACTGAGCTACACAGATATCCCCAAACTGCACCCCTTTTAATTCTGGTTGTGATGGGTCATTTGGTGCTCACCTGACTTGGTATCTTCATGATAAATAGCAAAGGTGACCTCTGCAAACTCCAACAGCTCTGCCAGGAAACAGGCCTCTCCACTACAGTGCTGAGTCACCAAATTACATGAAAATTCAACATGATGGGAGAACTCAGGGCAGAAGGAACAAGCTACAGGGCGGGTTCGGCGCTGTTCTCCTTTGGGCAGGAAGGAGAGATGAGTGGTGACAAAGGCATTGACCCCAACTGTGGCACTGAACTGTAGAGCGGGTTCCAACTCAGCCAAAGCCCTGTAAAGGGAGAAGGATGGCAATGAGAAGGTAGTAACATAACTCAGCTGGACTGCCTAGAAAACATCTCCACCATCTCCATGAGGCCACCAAGAACACTAACCCACCAGATATTTCCTATCTAGGCTTTGGGCAGAGCCACAGTGTGCTTTCTTAATTATTTAAATATCATAATGTATGTGTATGAGGTGGGGGAAGACAATATTCATCTGTCTACCAGAGTTACACTCTCCAGGGACACTCCATTTTACTGTCACTGACCTTCAGCCAAAGACTAGCAGGCAGCAACAGTAGTTGAACAACTTGGCTTTACTGCTCATTACACTGAGAAAGAACATACACCAAGGGAAATCATGGGGAATTTTAGTAAGAAAGTATCAGAAAGGACTACTAGCACTAGACTCCTGTTAGTTGATTTAGACGTTCCTGGAAGTGGAGCTTTGCTCTTGATAGTTGTTCTAATGAATCTTTTCTAGGAGGGAAGACTAGGGGCACATGGGTGGCTCATTCGGTTAAAGCGTCCAACTTTGGCCTAGGTCATGATTTCACCGTTCCCGAGTTGGAGCCTTGCGTCGGGCCCTGTGCTGACAGCTCAATGTCTGCAGCCTGTTACAGATGCTGTCTCCCTCTCTCTCTGCTCCTCCCCTCCTTGTGCTCTCTCTCTCTCTTAAAAACAAATAAACATTAAAACTAGAATGAGGCTAAGGTTAGGATTGGTAAAGCAGCAGCAGTCAGTCACTCATTGTAGCCAGGATGGGGGTGATGTTGGGTATTTTTGTGATTTCATAATGACCTTGTTTTGGTTTGTTCCTAGACAAGATTATGGAATAATTTTATTTTTGTCTCATCTCATCATGGTTGCAAAGCAGCTTTGTCTGATGCTGGTGTTCCATGAGATTATATATGCTCAGCAAGAAAACACCCAGTCCAGCTATGATTGCCAGGTCAGTTCCCAGATGTCTCTGGGGTTGCTCTTCTCTTTCTTAGTACATATGTTCCACATGTACAGACAGAATCTATCCATCTTTAACTAACACTCATAAAGAGCAGTCAAGTCTTTAGTGTGTGGGTATAGTATGAGGAAAACTCCTTTGCCCCAACTTCCCCAAGGGTATAAAATTGACATTTAGGCAAAGAGGTCACCTCTTTTTGAAGCATTTTCTGACAGCCCCAAAGAAGAGTTAGAGGTGTTCCTTCTTTACTGTACTTGGTGTACATTGGTAGAGGGTAGTAACTTGGAGCTTGAATCTTGGCTCTATCATTTAATTAAATGTGTGACCTTGGACAAGTTATTCAACTCTTTGAAGTTTCATTGTCCTCTTTGCTAAAATGAGGATAGCATAAGGATACAAAATACTAAAGACGTATGTATAATTATATGCTTATTATATTTTCATTTCTTATGAAATTAAGTAACCTAAAATCATTAATGGGAGACTGGTGTATGTCTACACAACAGCAGACTCTGAAGTATATATTAGGTATAGGAAACATGAGAGGGAAATAGATCAAATGCCAGTAATGGCTAAAAAAACAAAGATAAAATGTTCAAGGAGTGTCGTAAAAATTACACTAGATAATACATACAAAGCAGAGAACCTGTTATGGGCAATGAAAGGGCTCTTAACAGGAAACTCTCAGATATAGCATTGATAAGAAAAAAAAGGTTTGCGCCCAAAGCTATTCTGAATTAATTCATTCAATAATTATTTCCTGACCATCTTCTCTGTGTGTCATGCACTGGGCTCAGAGCTAGATACATATAGGAGTGAAAGAGCTATAATTTCTTACCCTTGTGGAACTTAAAAACTAGTGCAGCAAGATCTCTGTCAATCAAGTGACTATAAATATATGTATATATCTATGTCTATATCTAGACTGTGATTGCTTTTCCTTTGGTCCAATTATCTTTTTGCTAGTACTTCACCAGCAAATCAATGAACCCATTTATGTTCATGGAAGTTTCTACTCATCCTCAGTTAAAGATCAGGTTAATTAAAAGACTCAAGTGAAAAAGAAAGAAGGGGTCTGTTTACACAGACATTGAAAATGTATTTTCAGGGAGACCACTGACACTTCAGATGAGGGTTGCTTTCTCTTGATGAGAGAAGGCTGACTTCAGAGCACCTGCTATCTGGATACCAAGAATTCCTTTCTTCAATAAGATGCAATGTAAAACTTATTTCTGATTTTACTATATTCCACCGGCTAATAAAGGTAACATTATTTATACAAACCATCTATACAAATGGAACTAATTATTTGAATAGTAGTTGGTAGTTTATAAAGTTACTTCATATTTGTTAATTCTTACACTGATCCTTATAAAATCAGGAGAAGTATTCATAATTTCCATTTTTCAGAGGAAGAAACAGACCCAGAGAGGTGAAGAAACTACCCCAAGATCATGCACAGCTAGTGGGAGATGGGGGTGGCTCCCGTTTCTAGTGCAATTTGTTTCCATTATATTGTGTTTGTCACAGAACTGTCCCAAACTATCAGAAGAATGTAGTGTTAGAATTGGCCTGGCTTCTTACCGTTCCTTCTTGAAACGGTGACACAAACCAAATGCAGGATTTACAGCAAACTGCCTGCCATCTGATTTGAGTTTCCCCATGATCCCCAGAAAGAGGGACTACTGAGTTTCTTATCTATTATGCAGTCTCTCCAAGATCTACTGACTATCTAAACTCTAAGTCCTTCTCTGCCAGTTAAATATTAGTTAACGCTATATTTACAAATTCTGACCTTGGCTGGGTCTTACACAGAACAGGTATTCCATACACACAAATTTCATGCCTCCATGCCTTTGCACATGTTCTTCTCTTTGAACAGAATAGTTTTCAGCTCTCTTGGGTATTTTGACAACTCCTATTCTTTTTCAAGACTCAGATTAAGAAGGGCTTGGAATGCCAAGTTGAGCAGGTTAGAGTTTATCTTGGGAACCAGTAGTCTCTAAAGTCAAGTGTGTACAACCTAGGGGGTTTATATATAGGATAACCTACTTGGGCGTAGGAAGAAAATATTACCACTTCTATATTTGTTATCATATATGTCAAAGTTTTATATATGCTGTTGTAGATTTTATAACGTATTATAATATAGTAGCACATGAAGCTGATTTATACATGAATAAGTACCAGATATTCAGAGGGTATGCTAGGTATGTGAAACTTTTATTTATTTATTTATTTTAAAGTTTATTCATTTTGACAGAGAGTGAGCGTGTGTGTGCGTATGCGCAAGTGGGGGAGGGGCAGAGAGAGAAGGAGAGGGAGGATCCTAAGCAGGTTCCACACTGTCAGTGCAGAGACCAATGTGGGGCTTGAACTTACAATCCATGAGATCATGACCTGAATCGAAATCAAGAGTTAGACACTTAACCCACTGAGTCACCCAGGTGCCCCTTATTTTTCTGTTAGTAGGAATGCACAATTAAAATGAGAAGACCACTGCTACTGACGATAGAAAACCATCACAAAAGTTTTAATGTGAGGGAATGGCATGGTTAAAAAACTGCCTTGGTATCACTGACACTAAATGTTCTCAAGCAATTACTGGAAATCCATTTGGAGAATTCAGTGATGGAAAATATTAACCAGGCTGAACATTTTACCAGTTGCTTCAGTGTCAGATCTCGCATGGCAGTAATTGAATTTGTTAGTTACAGAGTGCAAAGTTAAAGGCAAATGATCTGACTCTAAGTTACAGCAAGGGAAAAAAGGGAACACTTGCCTTCTTTCTTGAACTTGTGTCCAAAGTGAACTAGCCTACAGTAGAAGTATGACTTAGTTCTCTTTCTTAGTGGGTACCTTTTATATGCGCTAGAATTATGCTATGTGGTGGCAGGGGGCACAGAGGAGTTTGAGCAGTGATTATAAGAACTCACAGCCTACTGGAGAAAACTCATGCATACCAATAAATGAAAAGAATATTCAAATAACAAATAACTGCAACCAAGGTGCTAAAAGACAAGGACAAAGCACCAATTCTGTCTACGTGTAGGAAGACATATAGGAAGGCTGCAAAGAAGCTGCAAAGTCAAAGAAAATAGGAGTTTGTTTAGTGGACAAAAGGAATAAAAACACTCAAGGTAGAGAGAAGTATGAACAAAGGCCTGAAGGAGATAAGAGAAGGCCATGCTGTTTATATTTAGAAACAGTACTCCAGGCAGAAAAAACAGCAAGACAAAATCCCTGAGAGGGAAATGAGCTTGGTGTGTTCAGAAACAATAAAGTCAGTGTTTGGAGGACAGTAAACAGAGGGGAGATGAACAGGAGGAGATGAAGTCATAAAAATAATAAGGAGCCAGATCAAGTTGGGTCTTATAGACATTTAAGAAGTTTGTACGAGATGAAAAGTCACTGATGGGTTTTAAGCAGAGGTGTGTCAAGGTCTGACTTAAGTTTTCAGAGGATCACAATACAGAGGTTTCTGTATTGCAAACAGACTGAAGGGGAACAAACTAGAAAAATGGGAGGTGATACTCAGAGACTGGATAGGAGATTATAGAAGAATCATTGGCCCTGGCCTGGTTTAAGGGTGTAGGATATGACCACAAATAAGTGATCAAGTCGGGTAGAGGATAAGTTTGTGGTTTTTATTTATTTTTTAATTTTTAAAATTTTTTAATTTTTTTAAGATTTTATTTTTAAGTCATCTCCACACCCAACGTGGGGCTCCAAGTCATGACCCCAAGATCAAGAGTCACATGCTCTTCTAATTGAGGCAGCCAGGTGCTCCAAGATTGTTGACCAAAGTCAAGGACCTAAGTTGCTAATAACAGTAAAGTTTGCAAGTGATTTACTCATTTTTACTCTTACATGCTTTCTTAAGAGAGAAAGAAAAAAATAAAGTGCTTACTGAACTGGAAATCGTACAAATGAAGTTTTACATATATGAGCATCATATACTATGTGGACTGCAATGAAAAAACGTGAGGTGGACTTACTTGGCTGCTGCTTGCAGACCACAGGCTCTGATTATCTCAACTGAAATAGAGACAGCTCGGGCAGCAAGAACTCCCTCTGCTGTTCTTGGAGTACGCCTGTATTTTAGGCCCACATCCAGTAAACCTTAAGATTGAGGACAAAAGGAAAAAAGAAAAGTTAGTTGGCACAGTGTCTCTTCTACCAAACCCCAAGTCCTGGTCAGACTTGGGGTTTGGTAGACAATCATTAGGATTGCCTACAATCCTAATGAACAATAAGGGGCATGAGCAGTGAGATAATATGTCCATAGCCAGAATCATTTTATATTATTATACTTTAAGATTAATAAAGGTAGAACAAAAGTTACTATTTTCATTTCACATCCAAGAAACTATGGCTCAGAGACTGAACTGCTTGTCAAGATCACACAACTATCAGAGGCAGAACTTAATTCCAGATTTTTTAAACTTCCAGTTATCCTTATAGAATTGAGATGGACTCCAGCCTTTCTTCGTTTTTAAACTTTTCCACACTTACACTTCTATCACCTTTGTACCACCACCACCTGAAACATCCTTTACATGCCATCCTTTTACAAAAATTCTACCTTCGTACATTTCAGAGAAAGCTTTACAAGAGAACAGGGGTGCCTGGGTGGCTCAGTCGGTTAAGCATCTGATTTTGGTTCAGGTCATGATCTCATGGTTTGTGAGTTTGAGCTCTGTGTGGGTCTCCATGCTGGGAGCGTGGAGCCTGCCTTGGACTCTCTCTCTCCCTCTCTTTCTGCCCCTCCCTCACTTGTGCATGCATGTGTGCTCTCTCTCTCTCTAAAAAATAAACATTAAAAAAAATAATAATAAAAGGGGAGCCTGGGTGGCTAAGTTGGTGGAGCATCTAACTTTGGCTCAGGTCATAATCTCACAATTTGTGGGTTTAAGCCCCATGTCGGGCTCTGTGCTGACAGCTCAGAGGCTGGAGCCTGCTGCGGATTCTGTGTCTCCCTCTCTCTCTGCCCCTCCACCACTCACACTCTGTCTCTCTCTCTCTCTCAAAATAAATAAAGCATTTAAAAAATTAAAAATACTAATAATATAAAAATAAATAAAATATGTTAAAAAAAAAAGAAACAACAGAACAAGCTGATCAGTGACAGGAGGAACAACTCAATCTTAACCATGGCAAGATAAAAACCTCCTGTTGTGGAATACTCTCCAGCAAACATAGTAACTTGATTTAGAAGGCTAATTCTAGTTATCTGATGACATACTTGGAGGGCAGGTCATCCTAATGAAGCAATTAGGATGTAATTCAGAAGTCTAAATTCTAATTAATCTTTTCCAACTTTAAATCCTAACCTCTTCCATCCTTACAGTGAATTCCCAGTTCATGCTAACTGTATTCCACCAATCCCACATCTGCTCATGTTGCCTTGGAATACTAATTCTCTGAATACGCCTACACAACACTTAGGATTTATGCTGTGAGGCTTCTTAAATGCTTGCTGAAGTTAAAGGTGAAATGAGACAAACAATAGAGTCCCTGCAAATGTGAATTTTTTAAACTATAGGCAAAATTTGCATACAATACACTTATATATTCATTTTTCTAAGAGAAGGTAGATCATGGTTTTCATCAGATTCTTAAAAGGGTCTCACACAATATGAATAGTCACTACTTATAGAGAAAAGGGATATTTACATGTACTGACTTCAAAAGGGAAGGGCAAACCAGTCTTCAATTACCTGATGACTGGTTCCTCAGTTCCTTCCTGTTCTCAAGCCTGGGAGTTAAAGGGAGATTAAAGGTCTGTATTCCCACATCCTCATGGTGCTGCATGGTTACCATGGCACAGATCCTCGATAATGGCAAGGTTCCTCTGGCAACCATCTGGTCTCTCACGTTAGGATAATAGTATCTGTAAGCCACACAAGCACAAGCTGTTGTTGGAAGAATTAGGTGGATAAATTATTCAATTTGCCCAAGAGATCAGCTTTCGGTATCGAGTTATCTTTGGAGCCTGATTGCTCTGTATTTGTGGTATACAGCTGTGGTCCAATCTGACTGGATTTATTGCCCATCATGTGGAGGAAGTGCTTCATAAATTATACTCTATGTTCAGAACAAAGGCCAGCTTCCCACAAGCTTTCTGTTTGGATATCTGCATCTGACTTAGACTGCTGGGAGTAGCCACTTTTACGAACATACACCCTGGTGCCAGTGAAAGTGGTTCCAAATGGAGCAGTACCAATCTCTTCTATGGCTTCAGGCCTAAGTCCCTCAAATTTAAAGCATCCATTAGTATCTACTGTACTTCCATCTCTTGTCAAAACATTCCACTCTTTTTTTTTTTTAATTTATTTTTTAAATTTACATCCAAGTTAGTTAGCATATAGTGCAACAGTGATTTCAGGAGTAGATTCCTTAATGCCCCTTACCCATTTAGCCCATCCCCTCCTCCAACAACCCCTCCAGTAACCCTCTGTCTGTTCTCCATATTTAAGAGTCTCTTATGGGGGCGCCTGGATGGCTCAGTCAGTTAGGCGTCCGATTTCAGCTCAGGTCATGATCTCACAGTTTGTGGGTTCCAGCCCCGCGTCAGGATCCGTGCTGACAGCTCAAAGCCTGGAGCCTGCTTCAGATTCTGTGACTCCCTCTCTCTCTGTCCCTTCCCTGCTCATGTTCTGTCTCTCCTTCTCTCTCAAAAATAAATAAAACATTAAAAAAAAAATTTTTTTAAGTCTTTTATGTTTTGTCACCCTCCCTGTTTTTATATTATTTTTGCTTCCCTTCCCTTATGTTCATCTGTTTTGTGTCTTAAAGTCCTCATATGAGTGAAGTCATATGCTATTTGTCTTTCTCTAATTTCGTTTAGCATAATACCCTCTAGTTCCAAAACATTCCATTCTTGTATCAGTTTTAAATGAAACTTAAATTCACCTGACTGTTTTTAGGAAAAGTTTCTGGCAAGTATATGGTACTCTGCCCTAGTTCTGTTGATGCTGTTTCTTATTTTGAATCTATACTCTCTTTGTCACTTCTTGGGCGCAGGGATGCAAAAGAGGATGAGCCTGTGTATTCACGTCAAGTCTGTTACATGAATGGATTTAAATTTTACAAAGACTACTCTTTTGGTGGTGGGAAGACCAGATTATAAGAAATGAGTTTAGAGGCGGGGAGACCAGTAAGGAGGCTATCAGTAAATTAGGCATGATATGATGAGGGCCTGAATTAAATAGGGCAGTAATAAGAAAACAAGTGACTAAATATTTAAGAGCAGTAGGAGGTAAAACTGATAGAACTTCACTTCCAAATGTAACAAGTGGTTAGAAGCATGAGATACAACTGCTCTCAAGAGCCTAATAATGTAGCAGATTTAAGTAAAATCTGGAGAAGAGTCACTAATAAACCAGGTAATATAAAATAGGGTAGAAAGGATTGCTTAGCTTCCTTATAATTCAAGCTAAGCTTCCTTATAATTCAAACTACGATGTCAAGGGAAGGATGCTCTATGATTGTGCACTTCCTTTCTAGGCACAAAACTGGTTTCACATTATACCTGCACCAGATTTCAAACTGGACTCCACCTCCAGGCATGGGCCCCTGTGCAGAGAAGACACTCAGCAGAAGCCTTTGCACTGGAACTTCAGCTGGCAACAGGAGAGAGTGATGGTGCTCACTATTAAAGATGGGATCTGGAACACAGAGTGTGGTTGCAGATCTGAAAGGCTTCAAAGAGATTCCTTTGGAAAAGAAAAGCAATTCAGAATAATCCAACACATTTAGTGCTTTATCTGTAGCAAGACAGTATGCTAATATTCAATTTCAATTTTATCCTTACAAAACTCCTGTGAGAAAAACAAAGCAACTATTATTATTCCTACTTAACAGACAGGATAGGACATATTGAAGTTACATAGTGAATCCAAAGGTCTTAGAGTTAGTAGATCATGCACCTGATACCAGAACCTGTATCTTCTATGTTACTTTTATCAAGGTCTATTTCCATAGTAGCTATGGTCCCCCAAGGGCCCCATGATAATATAGAAGAAAGAGATCCCTTCATTGCTGGACAATGTCTAAGGGTTGCCATTTCTCCACATCCTTGCCAACACTTGTTAGTTTGATTTTTGTTTTTGTTTTTGCTTAAAAATTATTGCCATCTTGGTGAAAAGAAGTGGTATTCTGTGGTGGTTTTGGTTTTCATTCCCTAAATGACTAATGATGCTGAGTATCTTTTCATGTGCTTATTGGCGCCATTTATATATCTTAAGAGAAACGTCTATTTAGATTTTCTAAATATTTTTTAATTAGATTGTCTTTTTATTATTATTTGTAAGAGTTCTTTATATATTCTGGATACAAGTTCCTTATTTGAACCCTAAAATCAATACTGGCAGTGCTTTTGCAGTTATATGTGGACATACTCAGAATGCCAAAAAAATCTGAGCCACCTGACTTGATCATTCTCAACTGAGCTAGAACAAGGGGACACTCTGCTTTCTTGTTTTAGCTCTTAGAGATGATGAGACAATGGAAATGGTAGGGGGTAGTGTAGTGTAGTGTAGTGCAAGAATATCTGGCTCTGGGGCCAGTTGGATGGGGTCTGAATGCCAACCACGTTATTGTTACTGGGGCAGCCTCAGTCACTTAACACTTCTCTCTTTTGTAAAATAAAGAAAATAGAATCTACTAGGATAAGTTGTTTTAGGATTTACAACTATGATCTATGTGAGATATATATGTACATATTTCTCCTAAGAGCAATGGTTCAGTATTCCCTAATTCAGTGTTTCACGCTGTTATGTTATGTAGAATGTAACTACCTTGAATAATGAGAATCAATTGTATATGTATGGATGATAAGAGTGACCAGGCAAAATATAAATAATGGGTGGGATCTAGGTAAAGGGTATATAGAAGTTCTTTGTACTATTTTTGTTAACTTTTCTGTAAATTTGAAATCATATCAAAATAAAAAGCTACAAAAAACAACATAAGAAAGGAAAAATTAAAACTTAGCCCATCTTCTGTACTACCCAGGTAAGACTCGAAACATTTAGGAACTCAAAATTCACTCAGGAAAAAAAAAAAAAAAATCCTAAGTATAGCCAATTAAAGAACCATACAAGAATGAGAAACCCTAACCTCCTAAACCTACCGTTTTCAAGGAACTCAGGTCCTTTTAGCACACTGGATTGAGAGTCTTGAACTGGAAAGTAGTACTGGACATAACAATCTGCTTCTCCCCAGACTGTTGCCTGAAGAGGGGCTAGCCCTTTAACGCTCTCTACGTGGAGCTCAAAGTGATGCTCCATCAATCCATTTCTTTGGTCCTCTGCCTATTAAATGAAACAGAGATACTGGTGAGCTTTAAAGAAAAAAATATTCTTAGAATATTCCTGCTTCTCTACAAAATCTGAGTATAGATGAAGAAACAGTCATAATTAGCTGATACTAAAACAGATACTTAATTCTCATTGTGTATAAGTCTCACAACTGCTCACTGTAATCAGATCCAGCTGGATTTACTCTAGACTGTGAGCCTAGGTCAATATTAGGAAATCCATAAATGTTTCAGTGCATTAAATAGAATAAAGGAAAGAAACATGACTATCTCAATAAATGCTAACAAGGTATTTGATAAAATTCAATCAGCTCCTGATTCTTAGTACATTAAGAATAGGACACATTAAGAATATCTTCTTGTATAAAAAATACATATGTGAAGCAAACAGGTATTAATTTACTTACTATTTTTAATGAAGGTTGGAATAACACCAAGACTACTCATTAATGGTAAGGACTAGTCAAGGAGGTCGTGAATATACCATTACTGAAAGTAACTACTACTGATAACAATTTAATGTTTTTTTTACTTACTATAGCCAGGCACTGTACTAAGCCTTTGACTTGTAGTAGTTAATTTAATATGTATAGCTAACAACAGTGGAATAAGGGTTTGAACTCAGGTAGTCTGACTCGAGAGCCAAGGCTCTTTACTTCTACTCTATACAGCCTCGACAGACACTAGACAACTGATAACTGGGAATATTCAAAGGGGGGATTCAGGATTCAGATAAAATTGTATGATGTATATGTGTTTAACATTCTAACCATTAATCCCATGAATCTGGAACAGATTGCATAAGGTCTTTGCTTTATTTATCAGCAGTATCTGCTCCAAAACCTTCCTCAGGGAAACAGAAAACTTTCATTTTGATTCCCTAGAAAAGAAAAACAATCTCAGCAGCTACTTAACTTGGCCATACAGTATTACAGTAATAATTCAGTTCTGTAGATGCTGAAATGGATGAGGGACATGAGTATAGGAAGAAAAACTATTTATTTATAGATATCTAATCTTTCAGAGAGTTCTTTTATGCTCATAATGAGTAACATTTTCTAACTTTTGGTATGGAATTTAATGAAAACTGAGTCTACACTGCAAAGTGAGGGCCATATATAATACCTAAAATAGACTTAGGAATATTATAGATAAGTTTTCTGTGTTTGTGCTTTTATGTCATTGTCAAATTTAAAAAGCTACTATTATCTATTGGTAGACACTAGTATCTAATAGAAACAGTAAAGAAAAGTTTGGAGTTCATAACATACAAATAAACAATAACCTACTCATAGACATTTTCCTAATAGTTCTTTCTCTGTCATAGACATCACATTTGTCATTCAGATTAGAAAATATAACATACTTAAATCATGTGGAAACTGAGATTTGGCTTTGCTAGTAAAGACACCAAAGGTAAGATAACAGTAGGACATGACACAGTAGAATGAAGACTGGACTTTGAGTCAGAAGGCCTGTGTCTGAACAGTGATTTTCTCATTCTTAGCTATGTGACCCTGGACAAGTAACATAACCTCTTTGATTCTGTTTCATCACTTAAAAAGAGAATGACAATGACTCACCTCATGTAGTGTTAGGGAAATAAACATGAAAAAGTGTATCAATGTGCTTTCTCAATTGTCCAACACTGTACAAATTATTTTTAAGAATTTACTGGTAGAGGGGCGCCTGGGTGGCGCAGTCGGTTAAGCGTCCGACTTCAGCCAGGTCACGATCTCGCAGTCCGTGAGTTCGAGCCCCGCATCAGGCTCTGGGCTGATGGCTCGGAGCATGGAGCCTGTTTCCGATTCTGTGTCTCCCTCTCTCTCTGCCCCTCCCCCGTTCATGCTCTGTCTCTCTCTATCCCAAAAATAAATAAAAAACGTTGAAAAAAAAAATTAAAAAAAAAAAAAAAAAAAGAATTTACTGGTAGAAAAGCAAGGAACTTCACTACAACTTTCCAACTGGATTTGGCTGAGAAACAGAGTAAGATTTGCTGGCTTACATTTGGAATCATTCTCAACCTTCTGCCCCCATTTTTCCCCCCTTGATTATCTCAAAAAAAATTTTTTTTTTAATGTTCATTTATTTTTGAGAGAGACAGAGACAGAATGCGAGCAGGTTAGGGGCAGAGAGAGAGGGAGACACAGAATCTGAAGCAGGCTCCAAGGCTCCGAGCTGTCAGTACAGAGCCCGATGCGGGGCTTGAACTCACGAGCTGTGAGATCATGACCTGAACCGAAGTCGGATGCTCAACCGACTGAGCCACCCAGGCACCCCTGATTATCTTTTTTTTAATTAAGACTTTTTAAATGCAGTTTTACATTCACCCCAATTTTTTAAAAGGCAATTAATTAACCGTTAGTGAATTAGAGGATTAAGAGGTGGCTGTCCAATTAGAGTTTCTTCATAGATTCAAAAAGCTCAGAGGAACACAGATATACATTTAAATCATAAAAAATAAATAATTCCTTTAATCTACAGCAAGTATTAGGGTGCAAATATGTTTCTTTTCACTAATGAAATAATGATCTGGGGCAATGGTTTCACTAAAACATGCAAGATAAAATGAGATTATGGAACTTAAAATTTGGCAAAACAATAGATCTCGTGCGCTCACCACACACACCAAAAGGTAACAAGGTGAAGTGACTGATAACGTTAATTGGCTTCATTATGGTAACCATTTCATAGTGTTACATATATCAAAACATCATGTTGTATACCTTAAAATGAGATTATGGTTTTTATAAATAATCAAGTGGTTAGTGACTACCATAGTAACAGCTGCTATAGACGGCTGGTCCAGAAAATGGGCTGGCCTAGGGCTGAAGGGTGGAAGTGTTCCTTCTTCATTCTTTAATCTTTGTAGTGCCATTATCTGATCTGAAGAACCCATGGCTAAAAAGACGCGAAGACTCCCATTTTGGTGGCCTGAGAACACATCAATCACAGGCATGTAGCTGTCAACAGCAACAACTGGGTACTGAGCATCAAGCAGCAGGCGAGAAATTTTGGGATCTCTAGAGGAAGAGAAAGTATGAATGAGCAAATAATAACCATCAATCATGTCTCAGTGTTGCTGCTGCATTTCCTACTTGGCTTATTTTCTCAGTTTGTTAAAAATGGGTCTACAGCTAGAAAAGTAATAGTGGTCTGAAAAAACATCATTCTACCGTAACTCATCAAATAAAAATTCCCAGGCAGATAAGTTCTAACGTAGCAATCTGAAAGCAGGGGATGTGTCTGATTTATCTCTGTTATCATCATGACCCCAAGCCCAGCATCTGGGACTGAGAACTATCCCAGTACAAGCTTATTGAATTGCATTATTTTACAGTGTGTTCAACTTGAAAAAGTATGGACTTTGGTGTCTGGCAGATAAGACTTGGATAATATTACCAATAACATCTTCCATCTATAATCCTTCTAACACTGCCAAGGTTGATATTATCCACTATTAACAGATTAAAAAAGTCCAAATGCTCATCAGACCATGCTAAATCTTAGCTCTCCACTTAATTGTTGGATGACTCTAAGTAATCAACTTAACATTTCTAAGTCTGTTTCGTCTTCTGTAAAATGTAGGTAATAAAACTTCCTCAAAGGGCAGTTAGGACTAAGTCGAGGAAACAAATATAAAATACCAACTACAATACTTAGTACACAATAAGTGCTAAGTACCTGGTAGCTATGATTATTTTATGCTCTGTCAGCGAAGAATGGGGTCTAATGAAATGAGAAGGGAAGGGAAATACCAGACTACACTAATATCACAAGCAAAAAAAGGGGAAAAAGCCAAAGCCTACAGCTGACAGTGGCATGATTCCAGTAGCACTCCTTAGCCTGACCATGCTCTCCAGTGCTACCATCATAAGTATTTCACTGTTCACAGAAGGCTTACCCATTTATTTTCTCACTGGATTATCACAATTGTGCCACAAGGGAGACAGGGGTCTATCATCACCCTCATTTTACAGATGATGAAAATAAAGCCAGAGAGGTTGATTTTTTCAAGTCAAAGGACAAGCTTCCTCATTTGTAAAAAGGGGATAATGATAATACTTCCTGGGTTATAGGAAGGCTCACATGAAACAGTGCACACTAAAGTGTTCTCTGTAAAATGTAAAACACAACATTTAAAACACAGCACCATGAGAAAGCTCTTAGGAAAGAAGTCAGTGCTAAAATAATTAAAAATCAGTGCCTTGAACCAAAACAAAAAATTAACAGTCTGTAGTGAGGACAGAAATAACCTCCAGATAAATCAATACCCTACTGAGTGATAAGTGAGGTACAGTGATCAAATCTGTAGGTCCAAAAGACAATACTCAGTAGAGAAATCATGCAGATAGCTGATGGGAATAATCATCATGTTTTTGTGACAGAGATAAACCATTAATTTTGTGAGGTGATAACCTTTGGTAGTAGAACTTCTTGGTGAAGCAGTAGAACTCTCTGGGTTCTAAGCCTGGTTCTACTACTTACAATAAATATAACAAGTTATTTAAATCCTCTGTGCCTCTGTTAACTCATCTGTAAAATAGGGGAAATAAAAGTTACCTGCCTTAGAAAACTGTTGTGAGGATTAAATGACTTGATGTATGAAAGGTTCTTAGCATAGGGCCTGAAACATGGTAAGCAGTATCTGTGAACTGTTTTAACATAGAAAGAGCAGCCACTGTGGTGACACTGAGAAAAGTCCTCCAAGGTATTATTGGGCTAGTCATGTTTGCAAACCCAAAGAATTCCTCTTCAGTCCAAACAAAGTTAAAGATGTAAAGTAAAGAATACTCCAAAAGATCCTATTTACTTGAATGACACGTAAAACTGATGGAGGGGGAGTTTCACCAGCCCGAGCAACTTGTCCTGTCCTGGGCTCTGCACCTTGTTCCAAGTTTCAATTACCATCACATTGTTCTTCAGCCTTTCCAGGTATTTGGAAGACAGAGAGACAGGAATCACCTGGGGAGAGGAACAATCAAAAAAAAACAACACAAAAACCAACACCTGAGAAAAAGGATCAATTTATACTTTTATTCAACAAGTACTAACTGAAAGCGATGCACAGTGCTAGGAACTGAAGACATTAAAATAAAACCCACTCTGTATTCTCAAGAGAAGCTAGTCTGGTGTAAGAGACCAATTAAGGCCAAATACAAAATGGTAATAGTTCTCTGATGACAAAGGTCATATAGATGGGGCTTTGAGGACACAGACATATCAATGACTGCGCCTGCCTGCCTCATCCAAGCCTTTCTAAGGCAAAATGACCTATTTGTAAATCCCTGCGGAAAGACAGATGTTTCTGAAAGAAAGATGGCTACTGACTAGACAAGGGTTGAGCACCTAATCAAAGGGCAGCCAGCCCACTGGTTGGATGCAATGGCCTAATGCAAAAAGCTCTGCCCAATCTTCTGTCATGGTAAATAACAAGTCAACTGTTCATTTGGATTTCCAATGTAAAATTATTTGAGAACTGGCCAGCCAGCTGGTAGATGAAAGAGAAAGAAAAGTCACGAAGAGAAGCAGAGATCTGCAGCCAAGAGCGAGTCTGTTTCCTTAATGGCAGAATGAAGGGCCCACCAATTTGAAGTGACCTAAGCTGCAGTATAACTGCATCAGCAGAGAAGAGATAAGCCCCATGATGAAATCAATAGAACATGAAAGGAAAAAGGGTGAAATCAGAAATTAGGTAAGGCAAGATGACAGGAAGACACCAGAAGAGCAGAGATCCTGAGCAGACCTACTTTTGTATCCATCTAAGAAACTCCAATTACATAAGGTACCTGAGCACATTTCTGTTCTGTGAAACTAAAAAAACTAAAACATAGCGACCTAACCTACAAAGGAGAGATTTCAGAGAAAGCTGCTGGCAGAAAGTAACACTAAATTCTTAGGGATAAGCAGAATAAAGTTAACGTCTAAAAAGTTCTACCTAATAGGAGTCATGAAGGGTGAGAAGGAAATGTAAGGCAGAGGAAAAGCACACGAAAAGACACAGAGGTAGGGAAAAAGAACTTTAGGAAACTGCAAGTAGCTGAGCATAGCTGGACTATCTAGTGTGAAGGGAAGAGTGACAGGAGTAGAGACTGGAGAAGTACAGTCAGGCAGTTGTTAAATGGGCTTATAGTCCAAACTAAACATCTTATCTACTCTGAAGGCTATGGGGAATTACTGAAAAGTCTAAACCAGGGGAATAAAATACTCAGGTTAATATTTTACAAAGATCATTCCTATTGGTACAAAAAGGAATGGACATAGAGAGACCAGAAACAGACTAGACTGAAGGCTATTTGGAATGAGAAAGAGGGCCTGAATGAAAGCAGTAGCAGTCGGGTTGAGTGAGAGGATTTCGTCTGGAGAATGAAGTTTGCAGCATCTATTGGATTTGGTGAACATGTAATAAAGAATCAAGGATACCTTTCAGGTTCTGCTCGGGTTTCTGAGTAGATTACAATATGAATTAGGGCAGATAGGAGGAGGAGGAACAGATTTGGAAGGAATAATAAATTCAGATTCAGACACATTTGAATTCCTTCTTTCATTTACATACCTTTACTGAATACCTGTGATATGC
The DNA here is from genome assembly GCF_018350215.1 of Panthera leo. Taxonomy (NCBI): domain Eukaryota; kingdom Metazoa; phylum Chordata; class Mammalia; order Carnivora; family Felidae; genus Panthera; species Panthera leo. The sequence goes on along the minus strand of NC_056688.1, from coordinate 57,571,971 downwards.
CAGGCCGTGCATTAGGTGCCAAGTGTAAAGTGCTTTTGAGACATTTGGGGATGATGACCAGCAGTTACACAGAGAGATCAGAAACCTGAGGGAATGTCTGGCCTACATGGAAGTATAGATTTGGAAGTTATCTTCATAAAAATAATAGATGAAGCTATGGGAGTGGAAGGAGTGACCATGGGAAAAGCGGGTTGGTTTGGAACAGTGCCAAGAATAAAAGTAATGCAGAGGAGTACCAGTAATTAAAGGTAAAAGAAAGGGAGAAAGGAGTGCTGGGGCCACCACTCGTTTCCTAGTTTTCCTGCTGTCCCAAAGACCAAAAAAGAGCTGTTGTTGATTCAGGAAGAAAATAAGAGAGTGGAGTTACAAAAATCAAGAAAGGAAACTATTTTTTTTTTTTTTAAAGTTTGTTTATTTTGACAGAGCAAGAGAAGAGAACATAAGCTGGGCAAGGACAGAGAGAGGCGGGTGGAGAGAGAGAGTCCCAAGCAGGCTCTGCACTGTCACCATAGAGCCCAATATAGGGCTCAACCTCATAAACTGTGAGATAATGAACTGAGCAAAAATCAAGAGTCAGACATTTAACCAACTGAGCTGCCTAGGCTCCCCAAAACAGGAAACAATTTAAGCAACAGCATCAAATTCTACAGAGAAATCAAGCCAGATAAGTATTAAAACAAGTAGAGGAATAAATTAGAGAAAAAATTAAAAAAACAAAAAGCTTGGAGATACAGAAAAGAAAGGGGAAAGTTTAGTTCTAGAGGAAGGATAAAGGAATAGAATTCAGAACTCAGGCAAAAGAAACAGTGGGAAACCACAACAATTGAGACAGAAGAAAATGAAGACACAAAAAGTTTTAAAATGTTGATAGTGTCTTTTCCTCTTCCCATCCCATAGTGGGAATGGATCTGCACACCAGCTAATTACAAAGGTCTCTCCCAGTCTGAACATTCTAGGTTTCCTTTATAATGGAATTATGATTTGGGAAACATACTTGTCTCCCACCTCCATATAGCCCTAATAGATATAGAAGGTTAAGATATGTACAAAGTTACCTGAGAAAAGTTGAAGACTGGTTGTGTTGTGCCCCATGCGATGATAGATCTGGTGACTTCCTCTGTGCTGAAAAGTTTGCAATTTAAATAAACATTGCATGGCGGAGGTTTGTCAGATTCTCCAGTAATGAAATCTTTCCCATCGACCACCATCAACAGCACATGCAACAGCAAAGCACTCTCTTTTGTTGACCCATCTGTCTGATTTGCTAAATTGTGAGAGGCTGGCACAGCCATGAAGGTTGAAGGATTTGGCACAACAGGGCTTGGTGACTTTGGGTTGGAGAGTATCAAATTCTGTACTTTCTTTGCAACTTCTTCGTGAATTTGATTTAGGTTCTCTGGATTTTTAGTACAGGTAACATGTTGATCAGGTTCTGATAATGTCTGATCTGGACTTGTAAGAGTACAAAGTGGGCCATGTTGGGTGCTGTTACGTAATTTAGTATTCACACAAGTGAAATCCTTGTTATGTATAACAAGCTCCACAGTTACCTATAAAAACAAAAGGAAGAGAGTTAGTGGGCCTTCTGAAATCAGAATCAGAATTTTGGAGCTAGAGGCAAATCAGATTATTAGAAAATAATTAACTCATTCTCAAATACCATAATAGTAGGAACACTAACAGTCTGTATATACATTACCTTATCAGGATTAAGAAAAGCTAGACAGATGATTTGTCAACAATATAAGCTGAGCCTAGAACATCATCTTGTGCCAGAAAATAAAGATATGCTCAGAAAAGGATGCAGATATATCAAAAGAACACAGAATTCAAAGGAGCTCACATGGGCCAAATCTGGGACAATTTAAGCATCAAAAAGAACAATAATAGTAAAGGACAATAACACTGAATAATGTAAAAAACCATGAGTCTATACCGATATAAACAAACATGGGAGAAGGGACAACTCTTCTGTATAGTACAATGCAATTAGTAAATACATAAGGAATGGAGGAGTTAGAAAATCATCATCTTACAATCATTGGTAGTAATAAGTGATTCAGGTAAACCACAGTGGAAGACATTCTACACATAAAAGGTCTCACTTAAAAAAAAATCCAAGTATGAAAGACAAAGAAAGGTTGCAAAACTGTTCTAGACTAAAGATTAGAGAGGTATGACAAATGTAATGGATAATCCTGGAATGGAAAAAAAAAAAATCTTTACATGGAAGTATTGGCACAATTAGTGAAACTTGCATATGGACTACAGACATTATCAATGTTAACTCTATTTTTATAATTGTACAGTGTTTTGTATGATGTTCTTGTTCTTAGGAAATATAAGAATTTAGGGGGGAAAGAGGCATGATGTCTATAACATATTCTCAAATACTTCAGAACAAAAATTGTGTGTGGGTGTGGGGGAGAGTGCACAGGGAGACAAAGAAAGACAGGAAGAAAGGGAGAGACAGGAGGTAGATAATTATAAAGCAAATGTGACAAATGTTAGTAATTGGTGAGTCTAGGTAAAGGGTATGTGAATTCTTTGTTCTATATTTGCAATTTTTCTCTAAGTTTGAAGTTATTAGGGATAAAGGGGACTTGCTGTTCCCTTTATTTAAAATCCACAGCAAAGTTATTTCACTCTATTGAATACGGACAGCAATCTATCTACAACGGTACTTCTCTCAACAGAACCAGGACAGAAACAATTTCTAGTCCATCAGTTCTATTAATTCCTCTTTTCTGGTTTTAACCTTGCAGTCCAGAATGAATGAGGCAAACAGAAAATTAAATTTTGATAGGGGAAGAGTAATGTGATATTAATTTTTTGCAATGACAATCACACAAGTCCTTAAAACTAACTGGTATTTATTATCAAGAAGACCAGGAAGGAGGCAGAGAGGGCTTTCAAGAGGAGGCAGCAGCGTGAAAATCAAGATTAAAAGCATGGAGGTATGAACCATCATGATACCTTACTAATTCTTTACATAGTTTGATATGGCTACTGGTAAGGAAGCTGCAAGTGGTATGTTAGGGCCACATAGTGAGCCCTGTATTTTATCTTTTGGATAATGGAGAGCCATGGAAATGACATGGGTATGGCTGTGATAATTAAAAAAAGATGTTTTTTTTATAAATTTTTTTTTTTTTTAATTTTCTGAGAGACAGGGTGAGACAGAGCATGAGCAGGGGAGGGGAAGAAAGAGGGGGAGACCAGAATCTAAAGCAGGCTCTAGGCTCTCAGCTGTCAACACAGAACCTGACGTGGGGCTTGAACTCACTAACCATGAGATCATGACCTGAAGTGAAGTCAGAAGCTTTACTGACTGAGCCATCCAGGTGCCCCTGGCTGTGATTTTAAAAGCTCACCAGGACAATAAGACAAAGCCATACTGAAGCTACACATTCAAATTCTGCTACCTAAGAAATCCTGCAGCTTCTTAATACAAGGAAAGAACCCTCCTTCCAACAAATTATATATCAGAATTCATTCCACCAGGTCACAAACTCAGCCACTTCTCTCCTTGTTCCCTGTCACTACTCTAGTCCAAGCCATCAATTATCTCTTTCCTGGACTAATTCAACAGTCTCCCTATTTTTCTTCTTGCCCCCCACAATCTATTGTCCACAGTTATCTTTTAAAAATGTAAATCAGGGGCACCTGGGTGGTTCAGTCGGTTAAGCTTCCGACTTCAGCTCAGGTCATGATTTCACAGTTTGTGGGTTTGAGCCCCACATCAGGCTCTGTGCTGACAGCAAGGAGCTTGCTTGAGATTCTCTCTCTCTGCCCCTCCCTGACTCACACTCTCTCAAAATAAATAAACTTAAAAAAAAGTCAATCAGATGTTTTTCTCATACTTCAAAGTCCTTTCATGGCTCTAATGATAAAATCTACACTCTTTATGCTGACCTACAAAACTCTGAATGATATGGCTACTGAGTGCCTGTCCAATCTTACTCTCTACCATTCTCCTTCTTGGCTCACTATTATATGGCAACATTCTTGCTTTACGGCCTTTGCCTGTGTTATTCCCTTTCTCTGGAATGATCTTTCCTCTGCTTTTTACTTGGTGGCCTCTTCTCCTTCTTCATATCTTACCTAAAATGTTACTTTCTTAGAGAGACCTTCTCTGACCACCATTGTCTATTTCCTCCCAGGTATTCACTATTATATCATACTGTTTATTTTCTTCACAGTAATTCTGCTGCCCTATTTTTTTTTTTCAACATATGAAATTTATTGTCAAATGGGTTTCCATACAACACCCAGTGCTCATCCCAAAAGGTGCCCTCCTCAATACACATTACCCACCCTCCCCTCCCTCCCACCCCCCATCAACCCTCAGTTTGTTCTCAGTTTTTAAGAGTCTCTGATGCTTTGGCTCTCTCCCACTCTAACCTCTTTTTCTTTTTCCTTCCCCTCCCCCAAGGGTTTCTGTTAAGTTTCTCAGGATCCACATAAGAGTGAAAACATATGGTATCTGTCTTTCCCTGTATGGCTTATTTCACTTAGCATCACACTCTCCAGTTTCATCCACATTGCTACAAAGGGCCATATTTCATTCTTTATCATTGCCACATAGTACTCCATTGTGTATATAAACCACAATTTCTTTATCCATTCATCAGTTGATGGACATTTAGGCTCTTTCCATAATTTGGCTATTGTTGAGAGTGCTGCTCTAAACATTGGGGTACAAGTGCCCCTATGCATCAGTACTCCTGTATCCCTTGGGTAAATTCCTAGCAGTGCTATTGCTGGGTCATAGGGTAGGTCTATTTTTAATTTTCTGAGGAACCTCCACACTGTTTTCCAGAGTGGCTGCACCAATTTGCATTCCCACCAACAGTGCAAGAGGGTTCCTGTTTCTCCACATCCTCTCCAGCATCTGTAGTCTCCTGATTTGTTCATTTTGGCCACTCTGACTGGCATGAGGTGATATCTGAGTGTGGTTTTGATTTGTATTTCCCTGATAAGGAGCGACGTTGAGCATCTTTTCGTGTGCCTGTTGGCCATCCGGATGTCTTCTTTAGAGAAGTGTCTATTCATGTTTTCTGCCCATTTCTTCGCTGGATTATTTGTTTTTCGGGTGTGGAGTTTGGTGAGCTCTTTATAGATTTTGGATACTAGCCCTTTGTCCAATATGTCATTTGCAAATATCTTTTCCCATTCCGTTAGTTGCCTTTTAGTTTTGTTGGTTGTTTCCTTTGCTGTGCAGAAGCTTTTTATCTTCATAAGGTCCCAGTAGTTCATTTTTGCTTTTAATTCCCTTGCCTTTGGGGATGTGTCATGTAAGAAGTTGCTGTGGCTGAGGTCAGAGAGGTCTTTTCCTGCTTTCTCCTCTAGGGTTTTGATGGTTTCCTGTCTCACATTCAGGTCCTTTATCCATTTTGAGTTTATTTTTGTGAATGGTGTGAGAAAGTGGTCTAGTTTCAATCTTCTGCATGTTGCTGTCCAGTTCTCCCAGCACTATTTGTTAAAAAGACTGTCTTTTTCCATTGGATGGTTCTTTCCTGTTTGTCAAAAATTAGTTGGCCATACGTTTGTGGGTCTACTTCTGGTCTGCTGCCCTATTTTAACAGAAGTGCAAGAGGAGAGGCCCTGATTTTCTTGTTCATGCTAGCCAGTGATGCATGCTCTGTAAATACCTAACTACCTGAATGTATATCTATGTACCTTAAGGGGGCCAAGTGGAGTCTGACCATTTTCCTGTCGCACTGGAAGCTGGTTACTGAAAGAAAGCAACTCAGACTGAATGACACTTCGTAAAGGCATTGATGCAGATCCAATGACTTCTGGCTGAGAGAAGGAAAGAAAAAATTCAGGTTAACTAAAGACAAGCCATGGGAGATTTTAACTGAAGTGACAACATAGGACAGCTTAGAAGAGAACCCATGCTTTATGAAGTAAATAGCTTAACTATTTGACGAAGGCAACTTTAAGTGGGAATCTATATTCTGTCATATTTTGGTCCCCATTCTGGGTTTTATTACTTCTCCCTGGAAAATTATAGAGAGTTTCATAAGTCACCAAGAGTTTGGAAGATTATTTTTTTTTATTTTTAAGAGTTAATGCTTTACAAAAAGTTTTCAACTTCACTAATAAAAATAAAAAAATAAAATTTAGATGATACAAATTTTTGCCATTAGGCTAGTAAAATTACAAAACTTAATATATCTCATGCTATCAAGGTTATGGAAAAACAGAGGCTATCATATGTGTGAAGCTGGGAATATAAACTGGCAACATACTTCTGGACCGCAAATTTGGCAATAAAAATATTCACTCTTTTTTTAAAAGTTTATTTATTTACTTATTTTGGGGGGAGGGAGGAGCAGAGAGAGAGGGAGAGAGAGACCCCCAAGCAGGCTCTGCACTGTCAGCTCAGAGAGTAATGTGGGGCTCAATCTCATGAACTGGGAGATCGTGACCTGAGCCAAAATCAAGTCAGACATGCTCAACCGACTGAACCACTCAGGTGCCCCTTAAATATTTACTCTTTTGGGGCGCCAGGGTGGCTAAGTCAGTTAAGCGTCTGACTTCGGCTCAGGTCATGATCTCATGGTTCGTGGGTTCAAGCCCCGCATCGGGCTCTGTGCTGACAGCTCACAGCCCAGGGCCTGTTTCAGATTCTGTGTCTCCCTCTCTCTCTGCCCCTCCCCCACTCGCGCTCTGTCTCCCTCTGTCTCAAAAATAAACATTAAAAAAAAAAATTAAAAAATATACTCTTTAGCTTAGTAATTGCTTCTGGGAATTTATACTAAAGAAATAAGAAACACATAAAAAACTTACACACAAATATATCTTAAATATTTAAATGTCTTAAAAATTAACAATTAGAACTAGAGGTCCAATAATTAGGAATTATTAATTATAGACCATACTGCGACAATGCAATAATATGTAGCCATTAAAATGATGTTTACAAAAAGTCTGAAATAATATGACCAATATCTGTTTTGATGTTTGGTAAAATAGGGTATTAAGTTATATATAGTAAATCTCCAAATATTTATAAAGATAATGTTAAACTTTTTAAAAAGCAGGATAAACACTGTATACAAAGTTATCTTAATACTGCCAAAGATTTACACATGTATTGTATTCATTTGGAAAAAGCAAAGGGAAAACAAATATTAACAATAGCTATTTCTTGGTGATGGGATTATAGACAATTTTTGCTTTTCAAAAATATTTTTTCAAGTTCTCTGCAAAACACATGTATAATTCTCTTATTAGAAAGAAGTCATTAGCTAGATGATTCAATGTAAATATACTGAAATGTTTACAGAGGTTGTCTTGAGGTTGTAGAATTATCTTGTATTATTTATATCCTCCGAAAAAACAAAAAAACCTCAAGCTATATTTCTCATGCGATCCATACCAAAGAAGAGGTCAAAGATTAAAAAGGCTACTGTTTAACAAAAAACTGTTCATGACATAGTTTATTGATTTATGTTGCCAACTGCAAGTGCATTTGATAAACTTGGAATAAGCTGGTCAAAACTGCTATCCACATTATATTTTCTTGGATCTCTACATATTCTGCCTGGAAATAGGAAATAGAGTCTTAAATTAAGGCTAATAACCTATATCAATCTAAGTAGTCACCTCTCTGTAAGCAGGGAATACAGTGAAAAGGTTAAGAACTTAGGATGTGAAGTCAGAAAACTTGAGATGGAGTTCTGCCTGGCTTTGTCTTTTATTAGCTTGTGTGATCTTAGACAAGTTACTAAACTTCACTAAATCTCAGTTTGTCTGTAAAATAAAGATAATAATGTACCTAATTCACAGAGTTGTAATGATTAAATTTGATAGTGTGTTCGTGTAGTGCTTTTAGCATATCTGACTTATAACAAATAGTAAACAGAAATTAGAATTAAGTTATTAGTGCCGTTTGAGCCTGGAGAAATTCCTAGTTTAGGTAGGAATATAATTTTAAGTATGCTCTAATTCCTTAGTATAAATGGTAAGGCAAAGGTTAAAAAGACTTGAGATACCTTTTTCTGTGGGGTTTTCTTTGTGTAAATTTGGAAAGTGAGGTTGGAATTCCACCAGTGTTCTATCATTGGGCCACCAAACTGTACTGGAAACACAGATCGCTGCTGGAATTTCACCACTGTAAGGAGAATCAAACACATAAGCACATGTCAGGCTACCCAACTAGACCAATCATCAATCCATGCTTTGACACCACCCACCCACCTCCTTTTTGATCTAACTAAAATCTCTTTCAGAAATCTAGTCCATGTAATTTCCTAAAGGTGTTAGTGGTATAGGGATTTAAGGAGCAGATACAAAGAGAAAACCCTAGGTATGAAACATGGAAGATAAGCAGTGCTATGTTGCTCTAGTTTTGCTATGAGAAATTCATGTCAAGCGCATGAGCACAGGATGGGAAAAAAAGAGATCTTCACTGGGTGTAAGGTAATATGGTTTATTGTTTTTAAAAGACAAGTTGGTAAGCAATATAACAAAAGAAGGGGTTGGGCTGGAGGTGGGACAATGAGGGATAAATGAAGAGAATTGAATCGAAAAGTGTAACAACAAAAATGAGTTTAGCTTCTGGCTGAAGACTAGGGGAGGGGACTCCTACTATCATATTCACACAGGGTGCCAGGTACTGATGTTACTTGGCAGTGTTGTTAGGCAGGGTAAAGCTGTCTCTTAGATGGAAGGGAAGGGGTTTCTGCTGTAATAACAAGTGTAAATGGGATAATGTAGTATTTGAGTTTGTGCTCACTGCTATGGGGTTTTAACAGATTAAAAAAAAAAAAAAGGAATCTGGGATTAGAATCAAAGAATATAAGTTCCAGCTCCAGTTCTGTTACTTGCTAGTGACCACCTCAACCACAATTTACCACCTGTAAAATGATCTTCCTGTTCATTCACTTCTATACTCTTAAAATGGATGTGGAAAACCCTCACAAGGCCCAGTTACAGAGAGACTTGCTACCTCTGGTATTCACTCAAACTGCTCATTTTGGTCTACTGATCAATTTTATTCATCTTCGCCATCATTTTTTTAACTTTATTTTTTCTACGTTCTTAAAAACTTTTTAAAAATAAAACGTTTATTTTTTAATGTTTATTTATTATTTAGAAACAGAAAGAGGCAGAGCATGAGCATGGGAGGAGCAGAGAGAAGGGGGAGACACAGAATCTGAAGCAGGCTCCAGGCTCTGAACTGTCAGCACAGAGCCCGATGTGGGGCTCAAACTCACAAACCAAGAGATCACGACCTGAGCCGAAGTCGGAGGATTAACTGACTGAGCCACCCAGATGCCCCAACAAAAAAAATTTTTTTTAAGTTCATTTATTTTGAGAGAGAGTGCACACATGTGCGAGTTGGGGAGGAGAAGAGAGACAGAATCCCAAGCAGGCTCAGCACTGTCAGTACAGATCTCAGCACTATGATCCTAAGCCAAAAATCAAAAGTCAGATGCTTGACCAACTGAGCCACTCAGGCGTCCCTCATCTTTGCCATCTTAATTCTTGACTCTGTATACTTCTCTTGGTACTCATAAACAGGATCTGGGTCTTCTAATCTGGATCCACACAGGAACTGTAAACAAAAGGTCTGGGCCCAGGAAAACCCACACCCAAGAGACCAGTTTCCCCGATTTTCCTACCAGGAAAAGGGAAGTAAGACAACACCCATAGCTCATCAGTGTGCTGAAAGGACTGAGGTAATAGATGAAAAAGCACTGTGGATACCAAAAAGTCTTTTTTGTACAAACAAAACTATTTCATTCAGATTTTTCCTCACCATCTAGGTACATTTTTAGCACTATATTATCTTAACTGTTTCTAAAGCTTGTGTTTTTGTTTTTACCACCATAAAAAGCGAGTTAGGTAACAATGGAAAAAGAAATCATGTAAATAAATTGCTAAACAATGTCCCAGAGAAGTTATTTTTTAAGAGCTGGAAGGGTGGAAAATAAGAGTTGGAAGGTTATCTTGAAAATACCTAGTCCAATCCATGTTACTGTTAAGAGAGGCCCACAGATGAAAAAAGTGATTTGCCTAAGGTCATATGATTAGTGTGTGGTATAAACAGAACTAGAATCTGTCTTCTAATTCCTGGTTTGATGCTTATTCCACACTTCCAATATGATCTTTTACAGAAGGACATGGGGAGAACTCAACTACCGTGGCCAACAATAATGATAGTAATAATTGAAAAGCAATACAGACTAAGAGCACAGAGCTTGGAATATAAAATGTTCTAGGTTCAAATTCTAGTTCACCAATAAGCCAGTTGTATGATCTTAGACAAGATACTTGATTGTTGTTGTGTATTTGTGTTTTAATTTATGAGTGAGACAGTCATAAAGGACTGAGTTTTTTTTTTTTGTTTTTTTTTTTTTTTTTTTATGAAAATCAGTTAAATGGTTAATGTATATAAAACACTGAGTTGAATTCTTGGCATGTAGTTTAGTGCCCCGTAAATGTGAGCTACTATTTGTTACATACTATTTCAGAGATTAATGCTTTTATATTCATTATCCCATTTGACTGTCTATTAATCCCTTGTGTCCTTGCTTTGCAGGTACTACAGTAACTGAAACTCATGTGCCTTTGCTGTATCTCAATTTTATAGATGGGGAAACTGAGGCTCAGAGAAATTTTAAGAAAATCACCAGATGTGACACAGGTAGATGGAGATAGAAGCGAAGATCGGAGAAAATGATCCAACATTTTTCTCTGCATATAGGGGTTTGATAAGTTTTAAGCATATTAAAGCTCCTCAAATATACTTTCAACCAGCAGGATCAATTATGCATTCCTGAATGCTCTGAACAAACCTCCATAACAGCTTCTGTTGCTGTCAATAATTTAAGCGTTCAGCCAGAAGTAAACATATGAAAAATTTTAAATGCCCTAATTCTTCCTTTAAGATGATGGGGAAAGTAACACCAACACATCCTAGTAAAAATATATTAAATTTACTTTAAGTGCTGTTTTTAAGAGTAAATAAGTATTTTTAATGTTTGTGCTGGATATACCCACATCAAATGAGAAATGATGCATGTACAAAATTATTCCACTGAGGTACCTTTTTTTTTTTTTTTCAACGTTTATTTATTTTTGGGACAGAGAGAGACAGAGCATGAACGGGGGAGGGGCAGAGAGAGAGGGAGACACAGAATCGGAAACAGGCTCCAGGCTCTGAGCCATCAGCCCAGAGCCCGACGCGGGGCTCGAACTCACGGACCGCGAGATCGTGACCTGGCTGAAGTCAGACGCCCAACCCAGGCGCCCCTGAGGTACCGTTTTTAACAGTAAAATTGAAATAACTTAAATATTGATATATTAATCAAGGCATGTTTATTTTTTTTATGTTTATTTATTTTTGAGAGAGAGTGCGAGTGGGGGAGGTACAGAGAGAGAGAGACGGGACAAAGGATCCAAAGTGAGATCTGTGTTGACAGCACAGAGCCTGATACAGGGCTCAAACCCACGAACCATGAGATTATGACCTGAGCTGAAGTCAGATGCTCAAGTGACTGAGCCACCCAGGTACCTCACAATAAAGGGTGTTTAAATTATGGCATATGCATACAATGGAATATTATGACTCAGAAAGGACTAATGAAAAAATTACTAAGATACACTGTTAAAGACAAGGTGCAGAACAGTGCATATAGTATGCTAATACTTGGGTAAAAATGGGAGGGCGAGAAAGGATAAACATATTTGCTTACATATGCATAAAATATCTTAGTAATAATATAAAATTTACAACACTGCCTACAAAGATTTTGACCAAGTAAATGGATTATATCTAGTTAAAATAATAAATAGGGGCACCTGGATGGCTTAGCCAGTTAAGTGTCTGAATCTCAATTTCAGTTTAGGTCATTATCTCATGATTCTTGAGTTCAAGCCCATGTTGGGCTCTGTGATGACAGCCTGGAGCCTGCTTGGGGTTTGTTCTCTCTCTCTCTCTCTCTCTCTCTCTCTCTCTCTCTCTCTCTCTCCCCCTCCCTCCCTCCCTCCCTCTCTCTCTGCCCCTCCCCTGCTCATGCTATCTTTCTCTTTCAAAATAAATAAACATTAAAAATAAATAAATGAAACAAAATAAAAATTTAAAAATCCAATGTTACCATGCCATATAGGAAAGTCACTTGAATGTATAGGAGAATTAGGATCATATCTCTTACTTCTCAAATTAGCTCCCAGAGAAAGAATTCCACACTGATGAACAGTTCATGGATTAAATTGAATAACCAAGGCAAAGATATTCACAAAATCTGTTAGAAAGTTATATAACTTTGGATGACAGGAACATAAATGTTTATTATAGTACCCTTTTAAGCCTTTTACTTTTTTGTAAAAATACTTAAAATAGAAAAAAAAAGACAATAGTGCATGCAACAAAAGAAAAACTAAACTGGACTGCAGCAAAATTTAAAACTTTTGTGCTATAAGTGATACTTTTTAGAAAGTGAAAGGACAGCCTGTTAATGGGAGAAGATATTTGAAAATCATAGCTCTCATAAGGGTCCTATATCCAGAATGTATAAAGAATTCTTACAACCCAGTAACAAAAACTTAAAAATGGCCAAAGGACTGCAACATTTCTCCAAGATATACAAATGGACAGTAAGCACATGAAAACATACTCAACATCATTAATCATAGGGTAATACAAATCAAAACCCCAGGGAAGGGCACCTGGGTGGCTCAGTCAGTTAAGTGTCTGACTCTTGATTTCAGCTCAGGTCATGTTCTCACAGTTCGTGGGATTGTGCCCTGCGTTGGGCTCTGTGTTGACAGCACAGAGTCTGCTTAGGATCCTCTCTCTCTCTTTCTCTCTCTCTCTCTCTCTCTCTCTCTCTCTCAAAATAAGTAAGTTTTTTTTAAAAAATTAAAAAACCAACCAACCAAACAAACCAAAACCCCACAGTGAGATAGTACTTCATAATCCCTAAAATGGTTAAAATAAAAAATAATGAAAGACAACAAGTTTTGGGGAAGATGTGGAGAATTGGAACCCTCCACACATAGTTGCTGAGAATGTAAAATGGTGGAGCAGCTGTTGAAAACTGGCAGTTCTTCAAAAAGTTAAAACATACAGTTATCATATGACTCAGCAATTCCACTGTTAGGTATATACCCAAGGGAAATGAAAGCGTATGTCTACACAAAAACATGTACACTAATGTTCATAAGCATTATCCACAATAGCCAAAAAAGCAGAAACAACCCAAATGCCCATCAGCTGATGAATGGATAAACAAATGTGGTATAGCCATACAAGTAAATATTATATAGCCATAAAAAGGAGCAAAGTACTGAAACATGCCATAACATAGAGCAAATTTGAAAATATCATGGTAAGTCAAAGAAGCCAGTTACAAAAATCACGTATTGTATGATTCCATTTATATGAAATGCCCAGAGTAAAATCATAGACAAAAAATAGATTAGGGATTGCTTAGTGCAGGTGTGGGTGGAGACAGGAAAATGAGGAATGAATGCTAATGAGTAAGGAATTTCTTTTGAAGTGATGAAAATGTTCTAAATTAGATCATGATGATTACACAACACTTCGAATATAATAAAAATGATTGAATTCTTCAGTGGGTTCAATGAACACTTCAAATAGTTACACTGTATAGTATGTGATTGTATCTTGATAAAGCTGTTTTAAAAAGAAGAATAAAAGAGGGGTGCTTGGGTGGCTCCGTCAGTTAAGCATCCAACTTTGGCTCAGGTCACGATCTTGTGGTTCACGGGTTTGAGCCCTGTGTCAGGCTCTGTGCTGACAGCTCGGAGCCTGGAGCCTGCTTCTGATTCTGTGTCTTCCTCTCTCTCTGCCTCTCCCCTGTTTGCACTCTGTCTCTCTCTCTCTCTCTCTCTCTCTCTCCCTCAAAAATAAACATTAAAAAAAATTTTTTTAATAAAAAATAGAAGAAAAATGGCAATAGTTGAACAAACATGCTCTAAGCATCAGGAGTTCTGCATTCTAGTCTCAGGTATGTTACTGACTTCCTGACTTGAATCAGAAGAGTCCTAGCACCTCTAGGCCAGTTTTCTCACTTATAAAATAAAGGAATTAGAGTAGATTCATCAGTACTTTCTAAGATTCTACAGTACTATAAAAGTCAGATGAGTATTTAGGGATTGAAAAATTCTTCCACAGCCAAAATGTCTAAGGAGCAGAAAACCAGTCTCTTACTTCCATCTGTAATTTTACTGGAGGCAAGTCGAACGACCTCAGTGATCAAAGCTGTTTTTCCCAATCCACCTTTAGAAAAGCCCACAGGAAAGTGATATTCCACAAAGAAGGTGCTAAAAATCAAAACCAAAAAAGGTGATTAAAACATAAACCAAATAACAAACGTATTTACTGCCTGATCAATCCTACATATCTTTCAAGGTCCTATTTTCAGCACCTCAGATCCTCAGAGGCCCTATCTCTTCTCTTCAAAGCCTTCAACTAGTCCTTTCAGGCAGAACTTCCTGTGCTCCCATAGTTTGCGCTCTCTCTCTCTCTATTACTGACACATAATTGACATATAACATTGTATTAGTTTCAGGCATACAGCATAATGATTTGACTTTTGTATATGTTGGAAAATGATCACCACAGTAAGTCTACAAATTTTCTACAGCACTTTAAATATAACACACCTATTTTGGCTCCTATATTCCTGTGTTATATAGATAACCATTTAAATGTGTTTCTTTTCTGACTATAAAGTATGTAACAACAGAGTCAGGGTCTTAGTTGCCTTTATTCTCATGCTCACCTAATATCATGCCCAAAACCTAGTGAGGGATTTGTTATATTTTTGTTGACTGAATGATTCATATGAAAGCACTTTATAAATCATAAAATGTTATACAATTATTTATCATTATCATCAGATACACTTTGCAGAAATGTCAAATTTAGCTCTTCCATATTAGAGACGTACCGCTTTGTTTTTGCTGTCACGTTAGGTGGTCTCCCAGAAAAGCTTTTTTTGCCAGAGGTCATCTGAGGACTATCTGGAGGGACCCTCATTGTTTCGATGATAATTCTGACGGAACGTGTTCTACCCAAAAGGGCCAGTCTATCCACACTTAGTGTCATCACTCGGGCATCTTCTGGAGTTTCTGATATCTGTTGTTCAACCAAATTTCTGCAAGGAGTTAATATAGACAGTGAAACAGACAGTCCGAGGCCCAACATGAAATAATCTAGTTTGATAGGCAAGAAAATGAAAGAAGAAGGGCAGCAAGTATCTTCATTCACAAGTTATTGAGGATTGAGAAATGACTTCAATCACCAGAATTCTGGTCCTAATCCACAGTGAAAGAAATTTCAAAAAATGTTAAAAAACATTCTTGTAATCTGGGCACCTGGGTGGCTCAGTTGGTTGAGCATCCGACTTCAGCTCAGGTCATGATCTCCCAGTTTGTGAGTTTGAGCCCCACATCAGGCTCGCTGCTGTTAGCACAGAGCCTGCTTCAGATCCTGTCCCCTACTCTCTCTGCCCCTCTCCTGCTCACATTCTCTCTCTCAAAAAACAAAAACAAAAAAACATTCTTATAACCTAAAGGCTTGTCTCCACACAAGTATAAAAACTGATGTTACAGAATTAGATTTTCTACAAGGAATACAGACATTACTTCAGTTACCCACTACTTTAACATAACTACTATCATCACTTTAGTGTACTCCTTTTCATTTTTCTTTACGTATATTTTCCACATAAATGTAGTGCAGTACACATTCAACCCCGAATTCTGCTTTCTCCCTTACCCATTTTACTGTATCCATCTTTTCATATTATTACACTTAAAAAAATTTTTCTTTTGAGAGAGAGAGAGAGAGAGAGAGCGAGAGAGCACAAGCAGGGAGGGGGCAGAGAGAGAGAAAGAGAGAGAATCCCAAGCAGACTCCACACTCAGCATGGAGCCCTATGTGGGCTCGAGCCCATGACCCTGGGATCACGATCTGAGCCAAAATCAAGAGTTGGACACTCAACTGACTGAGCCACCTAGTCTCCCATATATTATTACACTTTTAAGGATGGTAATACTTAATGAATTATTGTAACTCACTTAACCAATATGATAGTGTTGGGGAAATACAAGTCACTTACTTTAAGACATCTTGTGAAAATAATCTGACTTTGCTTTTGCCTCTAGATAAACATTAATGGAGAGGCTCACCTATTTTTCTTCCCCGCTGCCCTCTTTTTCAACTTATCATTTGACTCCAGAACCTTGGGAGATATGGCAAGAGCTTCTGACTGGTTCATTTTTTTAGAAGAGACAATATCGTCTTCACTGAAGGAATCACTGATGCTGGTATCCGATTTCTATGGGGGAGAAGAAGCAAAAAGAGAGGCACTAAAAAAAAAACTGGTAATGAAAACATTTCTCTAAAAGTAATCAAAATCTTCTCTGCACATATATAAGTCTTTTAAAGAGATAACTAATGCCAGGGAGATAATCCCACATTTCTCTTGGTATTTAAAAATAACCCACAAGTTCAGTTCAAAGAAAATAAATGAAAACAGATTCTTCTTTCAAATTCTCAATAATATCATTACTTACTTACTGCCGACTATGCATCTAGTACCAAAGGCAGATTCCAAAGCCTGTATTTCTACCACAATTTGAGGCAAAATGGTACAATGTCATGTATCTATATGAATGCAAAGACTCAACCTTTTTTCACCACTCCATACTACTAGTAATTCATTCTACTCTTAATCTTGCTAAGATGAACTGTTTATTATATCACAAATTCTATTAATGGAGGAACTAGTTGCTAAGCCCCCTGTAATTAAATTTTATTTGGAGAAAAAGGAGCTACCACAATTTACTGATCAGCCCTTTCTATCACAAAATGCAAAATAAAGAGAGAAGACAATTTAAATTTAAAAAAAAATTTAAAAAAATCCAAATTAACAAAAATTTTTGTTAACATAAATGCAGAATAGATCCAATGTCATTTTAAGTTTATCACCTCCACCTCACTTTTTTCAGCATCTCAGGGTGTATATTATATTGACCTGTGACAAGGGTAACAATAGTTAAATAAGCATGATAAGAATGTCCTTCAAGGAAAAAGAACAACTTTTTCAAGAGGAAATTACAAAGCTTTTTATTCTTAGGTTTGTCTTTATTAAGTGCCAGCTTTTAAAAATGGTTATAGACAAGACATTCAAAATTTAAAAGTGTCTAACAGCCTGAAGGAAAAGAGAGTAAATATAAACTAGGTTGTTTAAAAACTAAGAATTTTAGGAACCAAAAACACAGGTGAATAATGCTGAATTCTAAGCTGTGGATATTATTCACTATTAAGACCATCAAACACTGACCCTGGGGAAGGATATGAGCATTCTTACTCCTTTGTTTTTCCACTGCATTACTGGTTCACTCCTTTCCATCAGCAAATCTTTTCTAAATTATTTTGTTCAAATAGCATGGGGATTACTTAGTGCCATTCATGCACTCATTTATTCACTAAGTACTGAGTACTCAAAATTCATCAGGCTTTTGTGTACTGGTAATACAAAAATAATGCAGGTATGTTCTTGCTCATGAAGAACTGTCTCATATAACACGGGCTGTGATAGAGGTATGTGCAAGATCCTGTGGCCATTCAGGTAATAATTCTGTGTGGGGAAATCTAGGATGGTTTCTTCAGAGAGGTGATCAGTTATTTTCAAAGAATAAAGAGAAGTAACCAGATGTGTAGAAGCATTTCAACATTCAAAGGAGAAGGATCAGTATGAGCAAGAAATAGAGATTAAAAAAAAAAAGCTAGAATGTCTGAGGAGTGATGAGACAATCAGTGTGACTACAGGGTAAAGGGCAAAAGTGGGAAATGAGGTTAGGGAGGTAAGTCAAGATCAGATAATAATGCCATGCTTATGGCTTATGAGATGATGTGGTCCAGTGGGAAAAATACAGGCTTTTCCCCAGATAGACCAGGGTAAGAATTCTATTTCTGTCACTTAATTACTAGTAATTAACATCTCTAAGTGTTTATATCATGATAGGTACAAGACAACACTATCTTACAGGGCTAGTAAAAGAAATAATGAATTTAAAACATTTGGCACAGTACTCAAAAATAATAGATAACTTGTAAATTCCCCACCACATCAAAAATGTATAATAAAGGGGTGCCTGGGTGGCTCAGCTGGCTAAGCGTCTGACTCTTGATTTTGGTTCAGGTCATGATCTTGCAGTTTGTGAGTTCCTGCCTCAAGTTGGGCTCTGTGCTGAGCATGGAGCCTGCTAGGGATTCTCTCTCTCTCTCTCTCTCTCTCTCTCTCTCTCTCTTTCTCTCTCCCCCCCTCTCTCTGCCCCTCCCCCACTTGCTCTCTGTATCTTTCTCAAAATAAATTTTAAAAAATAAATAAGCCTTAAAAAATGTGTAATAAAGACAAATTCCCTTTCCTTCTTATCCCATAAGTAACATAGCATCAGTGATGATTTTTAATATAAAAAGTCATGAAATCCTAATAATTTATAATGCCTTTGAAATCCATCTCTTCCTTTCCAGCCCCATTGCTGCCACTCTCTTTCAAGCTCTCCCTCTAATACACACCTCCAATAACCCAATGGTTTCCAGTCTGTGGTTTCCTGTTCGCTTCCACGTATTCTCCCCCAAGTTAGCTCCCTACATTAACATTCCTAAACCACCATCTTGATCATGTCATTTCCTCCTCACCTGACATTCAAAGGCTGTCACAGAAAGCAATAGGCTAGCCTGCCTTATTGATGATGGCTTTCCCACAAAATTTCTCATCAATTCAAATTAGATCCCTTGCAATGCACAAATTTCTTCTCTAGACAGGTCATTCTTTCTATTCCCATTTCATATCTTTTCTCTACTTCTCTAGACACTATTTTGCAAGTCTCAGTTAAAACCCCCTAATCCGCGTAATGTCCTTTCCTGAGAATCTCATGTTAAACTTCTCCCTGTTTCCTCTGACCTTGGTAACTCTTGTCTTACCACTGAGCTGATATAAACTACCTTCTATTTTCAGTTATCTTTGACCTGGAGAAAAGAACAATCAGGAGTATGACAGCAATCTTCATAAATATAAATGTTTACTTATGGAACAGGGATTGGACTTATTACATATAGACTCTATAAGAGGGCACATCAATGAATAGAACGTATAGCTTGATATAACAAAGAACTTTGAAAATGCTAGAACTACCTGGAAAAGAGAATGTCTTATCTTTTTTTTAAATATTTATTTATTTTTGAGAGAGACAGAGCACATGTGGGGGAGGGGCAGAGAGGGAGGGAGACACAGAATCCAAAGCAGGCTCCAGATTCTGAGCTGTCAGCACAGAGCCCGATATGAGGCTTGAACCCACGATCCATGAGACCATGACCTGAGGTGAAGTCAGACGCTTAACTGACTGAGCCACCAGGCGCCCTGAGAATGTCATGTCTTAAGGGTCAGTAGAGGTATTTGACACCTGTGAGTAGAAGTGTTTCTGGTATATTTTGAAAAGATACCAGTTGAGGTTGGTTTTGAGGGTATGCCTGCATTAGCTCTTCCTTAGGAGAGGTCTAAGGAAGCCACATACTAAAACCATAGGCTTTGAACTCAGGTAAACTTGAATTTTAACCTTGGCTCTAACATGTGTCCTTGGACAAAATTCTTAAATCTGGTTTATTTATTTTTTTTTTTAAGTAGGTTCCATGGGGCTTGAGATCAAGAGCTGGATGCTTAACTGACTGAGCCACCCAGGGCACGCCCATCTTTTTTTTTTTTAACTAAGCCCTATACCCAACTCGGGGCTTGAACTCACAGCTCTGAGATCAAGAGTCGCATGCTCTATCAACTAAGCCAGCCAGTTGCCCCTAAATTCTTAACTTTACTAGGCCTGTCTCCTCATCTGTAAAATGAGATATATAAAATGGATAGCTTTCTGTCTGGCAACATGCCTGCACCTAATAATATTAATACTCATGTTCAATTCCCAAAGCAGCAGGTTTAATGACTTACAGGTGCCGTGTAAAATAAGCTCTCCAAGAGACTCTGGTCATACTGAGGGTCATTCAGCTCACTGCTACAGTACACATCACTCCCAGGAGATGGGGAATCTGGAGGAGAGCCTAGCCCATTCCAGTAATGACCTTGGGATAATTCAGCACTGTAGAGATAAGAAAAACAAAGCAGAAGAACTTTAAAAGAAGCTTCAGTTCAACTGTATTTTTTTAATTAAAAACTTTTAAGTTTTAAACATAGAAGAAATGTGTTAAGCAGAAGACTCACATTAAACAGAAGGACTATCTGATAAGTATTTTCATATTGTATTCCCCCTCCTCTGGGATGATAACAGCTAGTATTTAAAAAATACACTACTGACACTGATTGTGATCTCATTTATTTAACAAACATTTTTCTGGGCATCTATTATGTGCCAGGCAAGGTGTTTGTTAGGTCTTGAATGATACAGAGATGGCTAACTAACTTGCTGTATATTCTTGCACTGCTTATGACCTAACAGGGAGAAGAAGGTAAAGAATCAACTATAATTTAATGAGTTAAATGCTTATGCTGTTTTTGTGAAGAATTCATAAATAAGCCTTTTTCCATTAAGCAAAAATATGTGTATTTTGGGTTAATTATGCAAGATTAATTCTATGTGTGATATAGAAATAAGTAAAACAGAAACCCTACTTACAAAAAGTTTGTAAATTAATAAGGAATATAAGCATACAAGTATGTATATATTTCATTTGTTTTTTTCTCGTGTAGTAACTAGCACTGAATGAACATCTGTAAATGGATTTATTGAATTTATTTAAAAAAATTTTTTTAACGTTTATTTATTTTTTAGAGAGATAGAGTGTGAGTGGAGGAGGGGCAGAGAGCGAGGGAACCAGAATCTGAAGCAGGCTCCAGGCTCTGAGCTATTAGCACAGAGCCCAATGCAGGGCTCAACTCACAAACTGCGGGGTCATGACCTGAGCCAAAGTTGGACGCTCAAATGACTGAGCCACCCAGGTAATGAACCGGTTATTAATAATAAAAGCAATAATATTTAGTAAATACTTAATATGTACCAGGTAACATGCTAAGCATTTGATTTATTATTAATTCTTTCAACTTTGCTTCCCATTCATGTTAGTTGCTATAATTTTACCCCCCCTCCTTTTTTTTAAGTTTATTTAAGTCATCTCTACACTCAAAATGGGCCTCAAACTGAAGACCCCAACACCAAGATTCAAATGCTCTTCCAACTGAGCTAGACAGGTGCCCCATCCTCTTCTTTAATTTCCAAAAAAAAACAAAAACAAAAACCAAACCAGCACATAATTACTACCTTCAAGTTAGATCATTTTCCTATAGTTCTTGGAACAAACAGATGCTCAATAGATATCTGCTCCTTTCCTCACCTTTTTTTAATCTACAGCAGGGTTTCTCAAACTTAGCACTACTGATATGATGGGTCAGATAATTCTTGGTCATTGGGAGCTGTTCTGTGCATTTTGGATCCCTGAATTCTACTCACCATATCTCTGTAGTACTCCCCCAGTTTTGATAATCCAAAATGTGTCCAGACATCACCAAATGTCTCATGGGGCTGGAAGTAGGGGAGAATAGTTCCCCAGTTGAGAACCACTGATCTATAGTAATCTAATAATCTCTCTCAAAGGTGAGAACTCCCTAACTGCCAAAACCCAACTAACAACTTCCCAATCCACATGGCTTCTCTGTAGCACCAGAACACTGCTCCTTTTTGAAGTTCTACTTTTTGGTATCTTACATAGCAATCATTTACTGAGGTTCCCGTCACTCAGTTACTTGCTTTTTTCCCTCCTGCATCACACACCCTTAAAGTTAAGATCTCCACTGTTTAGAATGCAGTCCTCTCCTTTTAATACTTTTTTACAATTAACATTTCTTTGAATGTATTCTACTGTCTATGACCCATTAAACAGGCATGTTGGAGTGGTGAGAGCAGGCATCTTTTGTTTCTCATTTTACAGGAAAAGCATTCAGTGTTTCATTATTAACTATGATGTTGGTTGTGGGCTTGTTGTTCATGGCCTTTGTTATACTGACGTACCTTGCTTCTATGCCCAGTTTGTTGAGAGGTTTCATCATGAATGGGTGTTCAATGTTGTCAAATGCTTTTTCTGCATTTACTGGGATGATCATATGATTTTCACCTTTCATTTTGTTAATATGGCATACCATATTTACTGATCTATGGATGTTGAACCATCCCCGTATCCCTGGAACAAATTCCACTTGATTATGGTGTATAATCCTTTTAATGTACTGTTGAATTCAATTTGCTATTTTGTCGAGAATTTTTGCAACTGTTCATCAGGGATATAAACCTATACTTTTATTTTCTTGTAGTATCCTTGTCTGGCTTTAGTATCAGAGTACTGCTAGCCTTGTAAAATGAGTTTGGATGTGCTCCCTCCTCTTCTGTGTTTTGGTAGAGTTTGAGAAGGATTGGTACTAGCTCTTTAAATATTTGGTAGAATTCATTAGTGGGGCCATCTGGTTCCGGACATTATTTTTCTTGGGAGGTTTTGGTTTACTCTAAGGTTAGATTTTGTTAATCTCCTTACTGTAATCAGTCTGTTCAAGTTTTCTGTTTCTTTATGATTCAGATTTGGTAGGTTGCATATTTCCAGAAATTTATCCATTTTTTTTTCAAATTTTTATTTAAATTCCAGTTAGTTAACATATAGTGTAATATTGGTTTCAGGAGTAGAATTTAGTCATTCATGGGGTCCTAGGTGGCTCAGTCGGTTAAGGATCTGATTTCAGCTCAGGTCATGATCTTGTGGTTCGAGCCCTGCGTCAGGCTCTGTGCTGATAGCTCAGAGCCTGGAGCTTGCTTCAGATTTTGTGTCTCCCTCTCTCTCTCTCTGCATCCCCCTCCGCGCCCCCTCATGCTTTGTCTCTCAAAAATGAATAAAAACATTAAAAAAAAAAGAATGTAGTGATTCATCACATATAACACCCAGTTCTCATCATAACAAGTACCTTTATTTTTTAAAAAATATTGTTTAATGCTTATTTATTTTTGAGAGAGACAGAGCATGAGAGCAGGGGAGGGGCAGAGAGAGAGGGAGAAATAGGATCCAAAGCAGGCTCCAGACTCCTGAATTGTCAGCACAGACTCTGACGTGGGGCTTGAACCCACAAACCACAAGACCATGACCTGAACTGAAGTCAGACATTTTATTAACTGAATGAGCTACCCAGGCACAAGTGCCCTCCTTAATTAATACCCATAACCTGGAATTTACCCATTTCTTGTAGCTCTTCCAATTTGTTGGCATATCGTTTTTCATGGTAGTCTCTTATGATTGTAGTAGTCTCTTATGATGTGGCATCAGTCATAAGGAATCATAAGGCATCAGTCTGCTACCAGTTCATGTATTCAAAAACCTCCAGCTCTTAGTTTCATTGATCTTTTATATTGCCTTTGTAGTCTATTTCATATTCTACTCTGATCTTTGTTTGCTTCCCTCTGCTAACTTTGGGCTTAGATTGTTTTTTCTCTAGTTTTTTGAGGTATAAATTTAGTTATTTTATTTGAGACCTTTCTCATTTTTTATTTTATTTTTTAAAGTTTATTTATTTTGAAAGAGAGACAGAGAGAGTGCATGAATGCATTAATAGGGAAGAGGCAGAGAGAGTGGGAGAAAATCCCAAGCAAGCTTGGGATTGATCTCATGAACATGAGACTCAGGGCTTCATCTCAAGAAGCATGAGATCATGACCCAATCTGAAATCAAGAGTGAGAGACTAAACCAAATGAGCCACCCAGCCACCCTACATTGTTTTTTAATGTACATGTTTATACAATAAACTTTCCTCTTAGATCTGCTTGTGTTTCCAATTTCCTCTGTCTCAAGTTACTTTGATTTCCCTTTTGATTTCTTTGACTCACTAGTTGTTCAGGAGCCTGTCATTTAAATTCCACATATTTGTAAATTTTCTAGTTTTCTTCTTGAGATTTTTAGTTTCATACTATTGTGGTCAGAAAAAAATGCCTGATATTTTCATCTCTTTAAATATATTAAGAACTGTTCTGTGGCCCCATATATGATCACAGATAATGTTCCATGTGTGCTTGAAAAAAGTATGTATTTTGCAGCTGTTAGATGGAATGTTCTATATATGCGTATTAGCTCCATCTGGTCTGTGTCATTTAAGTCCAGTATTTCCTTATTGGTTTTCTGTCTGAATGATCTATCCATTGTGGAACATGTGGTATTAAAGTTCTCTGCTATTATTGTATTGCTGTTATTTATCCCTTCAGATTTACTCATATTTGCTTTACATATTGTTTCTTCATTTTCCTTGACTTCTTGTATTGAATTCTGTATATTTACACAAAACAGTCACCTGCCTTTCCTACCCATTTCAATGGTATTTTCTCATTCATACAATATGTAGGAATTGCTCAGTCTCTGGATCTTTTTCAGAGGGAACTGCTCTGTGTGTAGCTTTATATTCAATGTGTCCATGGGAGAACAGGAGTTCAGAAGCCTCCTATGTCACCATCTTGGTCAGTTCTCCGGAGTAGCTGATGTCATTCCAATTCTGATACTGTTTATATGACCTTTCTTTTTTTCTTTCTAGAAGTTTTTAAGATCGCCTCCTTTTACCCAGTATTTTGAAAATTCATGATTGTATATCTTGATGTGTCATTTTTCAGACCTTATGCTAGATTCTTTTAAAAAAAAGTTTCATTTAGACATAATTCACATAACATACAATTCATTCATTTAAAGTGAGAAGTTCAGTAGTTTTTAGTATATTTACAGATATGAACCATCACCACACTTTAAAAATATTTTCATCACCTCAAAGAGAAACTATGTATCCATTAGCTATTATGACTTACCCCCCATCATACCCAGCCCTAAAAAGCCCCTGAATCTACTTTTTGTTTCTCCAGATTTGTCTCTTTTGTATGTTTCATATAAATGGACTCATAAAATATGTTCTCTTTTGTGACAACCTTCTTTCATTCAGCATGTTTTCAAGGTTCATCTAAGCTACAGTATGTTATCGGTACCTTATTCCATTTTCTGGCCAAATAATATTACAATTTATGAATACCCCACTTTTTTCTTCCCTATGTATCATCTCATGAACATTTTTAACTATTATGAATAATGCTGCTATGCAAATTCATGTACATGTTTTTGCATGGACTTATGTTTTCATTTCCCTTGGGTGTATACCTAGGAGCTGAATTGCTGGGTCAATGGTAACTCTACCCGTTAACAGTTTGAGGAAGTGATTATTTTCCAAAGTAGCTATACCATTTTACACTGCTGTAAGCAGTGTATGAGGTTCCCAATTCTCCACATCCTCACCAACACTGACTATCTGACTTTTTGATTCTAGCCATCCCAGAGCATATGAATGGTATCTCACTGTGATTTTGATATGCATTTCTCTGACAACTAATGGTGTTGGCATCTTTTCTTGTGTATATTAGCCATTTCACTATCTTCTTTGGAGAAATTTCTATTAAGATCCTTTGCTTATATTTAAAAAAAGTGTTTTTTAATGTTTGTTTATTTTTGCGAGAGACAGACAGACAAAAAGAGAGAGAGAAAGAGACAGACTGTGAGTCAAGGAGGGGCAGAGAGAGAGGGAGACACAGAAACTGAAGCAGGCTCCAGGCTCTGAGGTGTCAGAACAGAGCCTGACTCAGGGCTCGAAGCCATGGACTGTGAGATCATGACCTGAGCTGAAGTTGGATGCTTAACTTACTGAGCCACCCAGGCACCCTGGGGAGGTGGGGGGGCATATTTTTAACTGAATGATTTGCCCTTTAATTATTAAGTTGTATTAGTTCTTTATACATTCTAGATATAAGTCCTTTATCAGATTTGAAAATATTTTCTCCATTTTGTGGTCTTTTCACTTTCTTAATAATGTTCTTTGAAGCACACTTTTAATTTTCATTAAGTCTGATTTATCTATTTTTTTGTTGCTTGATTTTGATGTCATATTGAAGAAACCTTTTCTGAATCCAAGGTCATAAAGATTTACCTCAATTTTTGTTAAGACCTTTATAGTTTTAGCTCTTCCATTTAGCTATTTCATCTATTTTGAGATTTTTTAAAAAATATGGCTTGAGATAAAGGTCCAACTTCATTTTTTGGCATGTGGCTAGCCAGTTGTCCCAGTAGCATTTGTTGAAAAGACTATTTCCCACTGACTGAACATCCTGTTGAGTATTAGCTGACCATAAACACAGGTTTATTTCTAAACTCATTTTTATTCCCTTGATTTATATATCTGCCCTAATGTCAGTACCAAACTGATTTGATTACTACTTCTTTGCACTAAGTTTTAAAATGAGAAGTAGTGTGAATCCTCCCACTTTTTTCTTTTTCAAGACTGTTTTCGCTATTCTGGGTCCCCTGCAATTTCATAGGAAGTTTAGAATCAGGTTGTCAATTTCTACAAAGAAGTCAACTGAAATTCTGAGAAAGACTGCACTGAATCATGAACATGGGAATTTTTTCCACTTATTTAAATTTTTTAAAACTTTTTTTGATAATGTTTTGCAGTTTTCAGAGTTTATGTTTTGCACTTCTCTTGTTAAATTTATTCCTAAGTATTTTATTCTTATCAATGTTATTATAAATGGAATTGTTTATTAATTTCATTTTTGGATTGTTCATTACAAGGATACAGAAGTATGACTGATTTTGTATATTGATCTTATATTCTGCAATCTTCCTGGTTTTATTTTTTTAGTGGATTCTTTAGGATTTTGTACAGATCAGATCGTGTCATCTGTGAATAGAGATAGTTTTACTTCTTCCTTTCCAATTTGTATCCCTTTTATTTTTTTTCATGCCTAATTACGTCGGCCACATAGGTAATAAGAGACACAATAAGACCCTGAATTAAGCTGTATCTGTTTAAAATCTGAGTTCTGAGGGGTGCCTAGGTGGCTCAGTTGGCTGAGTGTCCAACTTCAACTCAGGTCATGATCTTGCGGTTTATGGGTTTGAGCCCTGTGTCAGGCACTGTGCTGACAGCTTGGAGTCTGGAACCTGTTTTGGATTCTGTGTCTTCCTCTCTCTCTCTGCCATTCCCCGCTTGTGCTCTCTCTTATTCTTTACCAAAAATAAACATTAAAAAATATATATATAAATAAAAAAATAAAATCTGAGTTTTGAAAATTATACCCTAACAGTGGTATTGGGGAGAGAACTGGGAGATAACAATAGAAAGGTGGAAGACCATTCTGTAAGTGAAGCTAAGAATAAAAGGCTAAAGACTGGATTTTTACTTAGTAGGTAATAAGTAATGATTGTTATTTAGTATGCAAATAATCAAGAGATTGACTTGGAAGTCAATTGACTAAGGAAGTGTTGCTTTCAGAAGATAAATCTGTTAACAATATACACAATGAATTGAAGGAAGAATTTAAAAGGAAGAAAGATAGTTAAAAGCCCTTACCTGCCCAAGAGCAGCTGTATGGCTCTGGTGTCAGCTTTTGTGTCATGTTTCCAAAATGTATTCTTAGTTGGAGGGAGGAGGTGATCTTCTATGTGGTCTTTAAATTGGTTCTTAGACAAGGCTTTGATTCTATGGTATGGAAAAGTACTTTCTGAGTGGCTAACATAGAGGAGAAATCTAAATCAGAATTAACTGAGCTAAGAGATAGTACATGGAGATGGTTCAATATATAAAATTGAACACACTTTAGACTTAACTACCTTAAATATATATAAAACTTCACAACTTACAAAACCCTTTTCTACCTTAGAATGTAATTTGATTTCTGTCAGAGAAGGAGAAAGTATCCCCATTATACATATAAGCATGCCAGTTTATAGGGAGAAAAGAATTTAGCCATTTACATAAATTAGCAAATGCCAGCGCTAGGTCTAGATGTTGAGTGTCTTAACTCCTTATTTAGGCTTCCTTCCTTCCTTCCTTCCACTACA
The DNA here is from genome assembly GCF_018350215.1 of Panthera leo. Classification (NCBI taxonomy): domain Eukaryota; kingdom Metazoa; phylum Chordata; class Mammalia; order Carnivora; family Felidae; genus Panthera; species Panthera leo. The sequence goes on along the minus strand of NC_056688.1, from coordinate 57,544,016 downwards.
TTAAGAATTATTTGCTGAGCATTTCTAAGATTATTTAGTCTATAACTTAACAAAAACACACATTAGCAGCAATTAAGAAATGAACTGTTAAGAATCATGTTTACCCTGTAACTTACTGTGTTGAGGCTCTGAGGAAATCTTCCTTCATGGGAGGATGAACTTCATCCAACAACATGCTAGTATCTGGGCTCGATTTCATTGCAGAAATCACCATGGCATTACGCAGTTTATTGCCTTGTTCTAATAGAGCTGAAGAGGGCAAAAGCAGAACATGGAAAATCTAAAATCCAATAGTAATACTTGCAATATTCGGCATCTCTCCTTCTATGACCAGACTTAACCTAGTATATTGTAATGACTTACCCCACTAGCTTGAGAATTGTCTGCCTTCCCCACCAGCTTGAGAATTTCTTGAGGATACTCCCTTTACAAGAAATGTTTACTGAGCTATTATGGGGACTGTTTCAGATGCTGGCATTACAGCAGTAAATGAAGTCTATTCTGGAGGGAGGTCAGTGTGTCTAGGGTCATTATATGGTGGTAGGTCATTATATGAATGCATGGACTCTTCCAACTGGTATTTGTACATAATAAAGTTAATAATGTTTACATATTATTTTTGTATCTAGATATCTTACTGAATTCTATTATTTATAATAATGTCACTATTATCCAAAAAACACTAACTACACCAGCTAAAATTTATAAGCCATAGTGATAATCTATTCCAAATTTATACTTTACGAATGAAGAAAAGAATGCCAAAAAATTCCCAGGACTTGTCTAAGATCATACAACAGGTTAATAGAAAAGTCAAGATGAAGGCTTCAGAGTTTCTGATAAGAAAAATTTACCTAAGTGGGGCACCTGGTGGCTCAGTTGGTTAAGTACCTGACTTCAGCTCAGGTCATGATTGTGTGGTTTGTGAGTTTGAGACCCACATTGGGCTGTCTGCTGTCAGCACAGATTCTGGTTCAGATCCTCTACCCCTCCCCCACTCACACCATCTCTCTCAAAAATAAAATAAACATTAAAAAAAAAAAAAGAAAAACCTACCTAAGTAAATTTACTAAACTTAGGCAACAACAACAATAATAGCAATGATAATTTACTAACTCTTAACCATGTGCTGGGCACTACTCTACATATATTATATATTAACTCATTTAATCCTCCTAAGAATTCTCTGAGATAGGTACTATTATTTTCTTCATTTTACAGATGAAAAAAATTGAGGCACAGAAGATAAGTAACTTGCCCAAGTTATACACACAGTATAACTAGTATGACTTCACATCCTATGATTTTTATTTTTTATTATTATTTTTTTTAAGATTTTATGTTTTTAAATAATCTCCACACCCAACATGGCGCTCAGACTCAGAACCCTGGGATCAAGAGTTGCACACTCCACCAACTGAGCCGGACAGGCGTGCCTACATCCTATGATTTTAATTACTATACTAGATATGACCCTACTTTAGTCCTTAGACATCTTTTTAAAGCTTAGGACCAGTGGCATTATTCCAAGGAACAGTGGAAAGTATTATGTTCTTGAGGTTCCAGAGTTGCTTTGGAGGTTAACTGAGACTAGACACCAAGTGCCCATCTCTCTTAGTCTAGAGTTTTAAAGCTTCCAAAAAGAAAGAAGATATGGTAGTCAGGCCAAGGGGGGGAAAAAAGATCCATAAACATCTAACATTTGTTAGTATAAAGAATTCAAAATATAGCTTAAAAAGTAAAAAAACAAAACAAAACCCGAAATATCATATGTTCAATGAAAACACAACTAAACTAAAAGAAAATAAAGATCGACCATTCAGAATTCTAAGATAATTCCCCCCAGGATTCCCAACTCTGGTGTACACATATCTTCTCTCTGATTCAAACATTCATCTAAGTGCTGTGAAGAGATTTTGTAATTATGTTCCAAATCAGTCAACCTTAAGATAGAGAGATCTTCTTGGTTGCCCAAACCTTTTTTTTTTTTTTGTCTTGTTTATTTATTTTTGAGAGAGAGAGAAAGAGACAGAGCACAAGCAGGGGAGAGGCAGAGGGAGAGGGAGACACAGAATCTGAAGCAGGCTCCAGGTTCTGAGCTGTCAGCACAGAGTCCAACGTGGGTCTCAAACCTACAAGCCGAGAGATCATGACCTGGGCCAAAGTCAGATGCTCAACTGACTGAGTCACCCAGGAGCCCCTGCCCAAACCTTTTAAAAGCAGAGTTTTCCCTGCCTTTTTGCAGGTTATGATGTCCGAGATTGAAGCAGGAGAAAGACTTAACGTATCCTTGCTGACTTTAAGGTGGAGGGAGCCAAAGGTCAAGAAATGTAGGCAGCCTCTAATATGCCCATTAATGTCACTACCCAGGAATACTTATCGTTAATATTGTGATATATTTCTTATAGTTTTTAAAATTATGTATACACACACACGTATTTATATATTTCCTCTTTTGTAAACATACATATACTGTTTTGAAATTGCTTTTCACTTAATATACATTAACATTTTTAATGTAAATAATGGTAGCACAATAATTGTTCATATTGTTTTTTTTTTTAAATTTCTTTAAGACTCAGCCAAAAAAAATGATTGTCTTGTTTATTCAATGGGAAAGGGTGAGGAAAACATGGACTTGCTGGCATTGGAAATTTGGCTAAAGATTGCTATGTGACAGAAAATTCTTTTAGTTTCTAGTTGGTACTTGGCTTTACTCAGTACAGTTTAAAGTTCTTCAATGAGGTGGGCACACTCAAATGTACTATGAATAAAGTGGATAATAACAAGCAGTGTTGATAGTAAACTTCAATTTCAGGGCCATGTAGAAAAATAGTTTTTCTACTGATACCCAAAATGTTTCTGGAGAAATAATAGCCTTGGTACTTTATGATCTAACCATACCCAACTATTTTCAATTCCATAAATACAATACTTCATGTTCTCAAAGCTCTGGGTATTTAATTCCATCAAAGAATTTATCATACAGTATTATAATTGTCTATCTCACCCAATCAACTTTGAGACCAGGGATTGGCTCTTGCTGATTTTTATATTCTCAGTGTCAATACAGTGCCTTGTATATGTCAGGCATTTGATAAAACGTTTTAATAAATACTTCCACTGTTGTTTATATCATACGTAATTGTACTACATCTGCTTTGGAGTCTGTTTCCTTTATTAGACTGAATTCCTTAAGGTCAAAGACTATACATTATTTATCATTGTACCCCCAATACTCAAAACAATGATTGATCTAAAACAATCACTCAAAAGATACTTGGAGTCTGCTTGGGATTCTCTTTCTTCCTCTCTCTCTGTCTGCCCCTCTCTCGCTTGTGCGCGCAGACATGTACTCTCAGAATAAATAAACTAAAAAAAAAAAAGTTTTTATCCCTGTTAAATAAAAATTCCTCAGAGAATGGAATAATTTAAAAGTGACTTAATCAGTAATTTATATCTAAATGGGAATAGGTACTTAAGATATTTTCCAAAAGCAGGTTTTAAAAAGGAAATAAACCTTGAGGAAAACAAGTAGGACAAGTCTGAGCACAGATGGTCCATTTATTGGCCTCCGTGTGGTTTCGTTGTTGAAACAGCCATTCTTGGAAAAGCTTTTCTAAAGTCAAAGACATGGCAACTAAAAAACATCTGATCTCCCCTTCTCAAGGGGAAGCTTGTACCTACATTATAAGAGCTGTCATGGCATCCTTCTGCACCTCAACTCAGTAATCATTTCCTAAATAAAAAAAGGCATTCAAGTGAGTTCAGGACAAATGTTTCCCTTGTTTATTTTCCACATGCCATGTGCACAGCCCCTGCTAAACTCAGGGAGATGTACAGCTTCTGGTTTTTGTTCTGACTCCTTGCTATCTATTCTAAACGCAACTCTCATAAGAAGGATGTGCAGTTCATGTTTCATAAATACTAGCCAGTTCACCAATTCAGCTCTATACCTCTTTTCTGGTGTCATGTCAGTATAATAAAGACCAGGAAGACATTTATATTTACAGTATTTGTTACATCCCTCTCAGAATCCCAGCTCTAGACCTACTTTAGACTAGAGTGGGCCACTTAACCTTAGTTCTCCAGAATCTTGTGGTTGGAAGGGGCCTTAAAACATCCTATCTGTCCACTTGAAAATTCAATACAATCTGAAAAAGTCCCATCAGAAGGTGAACTAGCTCATGCTTGACCATTTCCAGTGACAGAGAATTCACTACCTCTTGAAACTGTCCTTTCCTATTGTATGTAGGTCATACTATTTTTTGTGTGTGTGATGTTTATTTTTAAGAGAGAGAGACAGACAGACAGAGTGTGAGAGGGAGAGGGGCAGAGAGAGAAGGAGACACAGATCCAAAGCAGGCTCCTGGCTCTGAGCTATCAGTACAGAGCCCAACATGAGGCTTGAGCTCATGAACCGTGAGATCATGACCTGAGCCAAAGTCAGACGCCCAACCAACTGAGCCACCCAGGCGCCCCTGTACAGGTCATACTATTAACTCAGGCTGAGTCACAATCTGTCTTGTTTCATCTTTAAGACAACTGATCCTCATTAAATCTCATGGAAGAGACTACACATTGGCAGTCCATGTGCTGTACCTGTCATATTTTGCTTGGCTTGGACAGTAGAGCAGAAAGGTCTTTTTTTTTCCTTCATTTTTTTAATGTTTATTTCCTTTTGAGAGAGTGAGACAGAGCATGAGTGGGGAGGGGCACAGAGAGAGGGAAACAGAAGCAGAAGCCGGTTCCAGGTTCTGAGCTGTCAGCACAGAGACCGATGCTGGGCTCGAATCCATGAACTGTGAGATCATGACCTGAGCCAATGTCAGACGCTTAACCAACTGAGCCACCCAGGCACCCCAGAAAAGTCCTGATTTAAGGAAAAATGAAAAAAAAAAAAAAAGGCAGGCCTAGGTAAACAATGAACCTACAGTAGGATAAAGCAGAGGACCTTGCCTTAGAGTCTAAAGGCAATAATGAACTAGAGCTGAGGAGCAGCTACCCCTTTGACAGGACAGGAGCTCCCTAATTCTGAGCCTGTGTTTTCGTTTTTAAATGGGGATAACAATCCCTACCTCACTTGGTTTTTGTAAGATTATGTGGATAAGGTACTTGGCATAGTATCTAGCACATAATGAATGCTCAATAAATGATAGCTGTTTTTGTGAGGCTAAATAGCTCTTGGTGGTCCCTTCCTCAACCTGGTTACTCTCTTTAGAAGGAACTCATCTTCTTTAGATCTTTACTCATGTTACTTTTTTAATGAGGCCTTCCTTTGCCAACCTATGTAAAACTAAAATCCCCTTCTCTCATCTGCCTTCCTTTGTTTTTTTCCCATTGCCATTATCATCATCTAACACTACATACTTACCTATTTACCTGGTTTATCATTGGTCTTTCCATCTAGAATACAAGGTCCATGATGCAGAATTTTGTTTTTGTTTTAATTTAAATTGCTGTATTCTGACATGTAGAAGAATGCCAGACATATGATAGGTACTAAGTAAGTAACTGCTTAATGAGCAAAAAATATCTTTCTCCAAGTCTGGTGACTATACAAAATATTCCAGGTGTGAGCTGACAGGTGCAGATAGTATAGTATAGTATATTGGGATAATTCATTCTTGTTAATGTAGCCTAGGATTGCACTGAAGATTAACATTAATAGATCATAATCAGAGTATATCTTTTAAAATAGGGGATCACAGACATTTCAGTTGAAAAAATATGAATGAAATATCTTTCTTCATGAAAAAAATACCCTGACTAATGTAAATTATGTACCCAAATAGTTATTTTAAAGACTTTTCTACTAATGCTGCAGATATTCTACTTTGGAAATTTACTTGTGAGCATGGAAACAAATTCCTGTCATGCTACTAATGTTACAGAGATATATGGTTGAAGCCTTAGATTGTAATGTAAGGACCTCAGTTGCTTTTATAATACCACTCCCAAATAATCCTATTTGGACTTTTAAATTTCAATTTAAGCCCTTATATAGGTAAACTGACTTCCTTCTACTTCTGTTTGGCTGCAAGTCATATTCAATTCCTAGGCTTAAGATTAGCAGTTGTTGTGCACTGAATATTTCCACTGAGACCAACAATTTTCAGAATGTGAGACAGATTTAGTACTAGCCTCTCCACAGTGGTACAATTAAATACTGCTGATGAGACAAAAAGCATATTTGCTTTAAATTATTTGTGGAAAAATAAGGAATAATATGATATGATAAATGCTTTCCCCCCATATCCAGGTTCATTTTAAATGGCTCCTTCCCTAAATCTACAGTTGTAAGCACCAATAATTATTTAGAAGTAACTTACTGGTTTAATGGAGCTGCCTTTAAATGATGAGAGATTCTGAATGTCAGTGAGATTACTCACTTTTATTTGGCTATTTAGTTCAAGCAGAAGTCTTGGTTCTCTTTGAAGACTGACTAACAGGCAGAGTAATTCTAATAAATATAGCTTAGTCTTTGTTCATAAATACATACATACCTGAAAGAAGGTCCTTGGTAGGGGGGTTGTTTGAAGAAACAATGCATGAGTCACTGTGACTCTTGGCCACTGTCGTAATTTGAGGCTGGAATTCAGAACTGTTAAGAAGGGACATCTGTTTCCGTGGGGCTCTGCCTTTCAGAGTCATACACTCTAAACTCTGTCCTGAATTAAGATGGTGTTGTAGTCCAAAGGAAGAATCCTTTATGGTATCAGAGTTCTCTGCAAAGTACAAGTGGTCCTTTCCCCTGTTTTAAAATAAAGGAGAATTTTAGCAATATATTACCCATTACGGTAACATTTCACTTTGTCGGAGACAGAAGGTGCATGAGTGGTTTATAGCAGTGTAGTTTAGACTTTGTAAATTCATTTTTGATCTCCGAAATGAAATAAATAATAGATGCTTCACCTACAGTTGTATGGTTGTGGCTCAAGTGAGACAATGAAATAAAGAGCTCAGCACAGAGCCAGACACAAAACAAATGCCTCGTAATTATTTAAAAGACAAATCTATTTTGGGGCGCCTGGGTGGCTCAGCTGGTTGAGCATCTGACTCTTGATTTTGGCTCAGGTCATGATCCCAGGTTCGTGGGATCAAGCCCCACATTGGGCTCTGCAATGAAGCATGGAGTCTGCTTGGGATTCTGTCTCTCTCCCCACCTCTGCCCCTCTACTCCACTCATGCTCACTATCTCTCTTAAATTAGAAAATAAAAAAATCTATTTCTCTTACTCCATTCTGTTTCACGAAATACCACCCTTTCCCTCCTTTCCCTCATGGACATCTATCATGGCATCTGTGTATGACTTAATCTTACTTATTTATCTGTACGTTGGTCTCCCTAATAGATTGTGAGCAATCCTCAAAGATAAGAATTGTCTCATTAATTTCTATGCCTAGTAATTGGTACTGGCCTAGGCACACAGTAGGTACTTCATATTTATTTGCTGAATGAATGACTACATTCAGTCTTTAATCCAAACACAAATAAAAGAAATGATCAGTACAGTGGGAGTTAGCTGACAGACTGTGGTAATTACCTCGGAGTGGTTGATCTACTACTGTTAGCTGTTAACTCTTTTCCGTCCATTTTGGTGGTAGGTATCCTACGAGGCCTTGGTGGAACCAGAAACTGAGTATTGTTGGGTTCAGTATATTCTCTGAATTCCTGCTCAGATAAAACCACATTTTCTGTCATGTCAGTGGTAGGAAGAGGATTGTAGCTGTCATAAGTTTCTGACAGAGGCTCCAGAGCAAGTGAGACCTGAAAGAGACATGTAATATATCATAAATTCTCTTTGGTATTGACTAATTTTAAGACTCCCTGATTAATATGGCCCCCACTCCTTATAGGATCAAGTTCAAATTCCTGCCTACCTCAGAAGCCTTACCTCTCACTTTCCTCCCCTCGTCCATCCCTCTCTCCCAGATATAGCAATTATTTAGGGTTCTCTAAATGTACCTTATGTTTCATTCCCTTATGTCTTTGTATATGCAATTTCTTGCAGTATTACTTTCTCTGTGAAAACTTGTGTCTAGATAGAGATGTCATGGCCATTTCCTTCATGTTTCCACTTATTCTTTATCTATCCATCAATATAAGCCCCATTCATTGAACTTACTACAGGCCGTAAGGTGTGCTAAGTTTGTCACCCCGAGAAGCTCATGTAATGAATGATATAACTCTGTCAGGAAAGTATACTGTTCTATTTGAAGGAAAAAAAAAAAAAAGCAGAGGCTTACAGGAGGTATTTTGTAACTTTTAGTTCATTCATTATCCTGATTAGATTCTGAATTCCTTGAAGGCATGGACTTGTTCTTTTCATTTTTGTCTGGACTGAATAGCATAAGACACACTTAGTGTGCAAGTCTATTATGCCTAACAATGTCTAATTATTACGTCTGATGAATAAAAGAATAGTAACACCTTCCACATCCCTATTGTTGGTTATTTGAGAAAAATAAGACCTTAATTCTATGCTGGAGATTAGGCAGGGGGAAGAGGGGAGAACACTAACATGAAAAGTAATCACTTGAAGTTTCTTTTATCATCTCATTCCTGTGAGTTCAGGTTCTCTACTAAATGGCTCTCCAGCCCCTGAAAAGCCTAATGGAGGAACAGAGTCTAAAAAATACAGCCTAAAGCAAAACTTTAGGAAAGAAATGGAAGAATATACCACAAAATAAAAGAATGATGTTGAAAGTTCAGTTCCAATGACAGAGAAAGCAGAAGGAATTGTTCGAGCAGCCAGAGTTAAATAATGATAAATGGCCTAACACAATAAGGGAAGGTTGCAGTTAGATTATTTTAAGATGTCTCTGGAAAGGTCAATGGAATAATTTGTGCAGAGAAACTGCAAAGGCACAGACTCAATAAAATACACCTGGCTCCTGATGAGGAGACTTCTTTTCATGAACCAGGTAACATAAAGTCTTTTAAATCTGTTCACCATCAAGATTTTCTACAAAGACAAATGACAGGAATGCAGTAGGATAAATACTCTGTGCAGTGATCACTGTAATAGCATCACATAAAATCCTGGCTGCCCAAATGTAAATGTCAGAAAGCGTTCCCTTACCATTCATCATTTCCCAAAAGGCTGCCACTGTATTTTAGAAACAAAGAAGACACTGAGAATAAAGGCGATGTCCCTGGCCTTAACCATGACTTGCTATCTGGCACTGAGTTTTGCTTTTTCTCTAAGCAGATCTGAGCCAATCACAAAACAGCTCATAGGCCTATACTACCAGTGGCTCTTAAAGAAAGAAGAAAGTCCAGGTACCTGCTATGCCAATCTTATAATTAAAACATGTGCTAACCTAACTTCTCTGTTCAAGAAATATTTGTTGGTACTAGCTCAATGCCAGGCTGTGTGCTACCTGTCTAAGGCAAAGAGATGAATAAAATATGGAACCTGACCCACAGAGGACCATGGTATTTTATACGGGAACTTAAAAAAAAGTAATTTTAATATAAGATGGTGAGCTCTGAGATAGGGATGTATACTGGATGGTATGAGAAAGAGAGGTCTGAGCTTGGGGAAGAGGTGAGGAAGGAGTGCCAGGGATGGTTTCCAGAAGTGAAACGTAAACATCTGGATTTAGAATTTTATTTATTTATTAAAAAAAAATTTTTTTAACATTTATTTATTTTTGAGACAGAGAGAGACAGAGCATGAACGGGGGAGGGCCAGAGAGAGGGAGACACAGGATCTGAAACAGGTTGCAGGCTCTGAGCTGTCAGCACAGAGCCCAACGCGGGGCTTGAACTCACGGACCGCGAGATCATGACCTGAGCCGAAGTCGGCCGCTTAACCGACTGAGCCACCCAGCTGCCCCTGGATTTAGAATTTTGTATAGGAATGATACAGATAAGGCTGAGGGAGGTTGAGGCACAACATTCCAGGTAGAGGGAAGAGCATGAGTCAAGCTTTAGAGGTATAAAATGTTTCAGCAATTCCTACAAATCCAAGAGATTGCCACTCTTAACTCCTCTGCTTCCATATAATGTACCCAATACACTCCTACATTCACCTCCTAGATTAGCATTCCTGTCCACCTCAGTCATACTCCTCCTCAATCACGGTTCATCCTTGTGTTCACTCCTCTGCCAATCCCCTCACAGAGCCCTGTAGGATTTCTATTTCATACAAACTTCCTTACCACTTCAACTGAACATTCCCTTTCTTAAAACGCCCCAATTTCTCTGAAGTCTTCTCCAATGGAAACTACTGCTTTTACTAGCCAGGATGAGGGAAGTTGACTTATTCCGTTCTGGTACCATCCCCAGACCATCATTCTGTCACCTAAATATATCACATCTCTTCAGAAGCCCATGCCACCCACAAATACCATAAGTCTACCATAAAAGTCTCACACCCATAACAGAGCAACCCTAGGGACATTCATCAGTCTTCTCTCAATGACTCAAGGCTGTCTTTAACACTAAGTTGCCCACGATGATCTACTACAACATCAGCATCAGTGACAGCCTATTAGTATGCCTATTTTTCAGACCTATGCTGGTCAACACAGCACTTAAAAATTTTTTTTTTAATTATGTAACAATGCTTTACAATACCAGATTTTGTGTAAAATTTAGTAATTCTGGCTTCTCTTGGAAAATCAGAAAATCCAACAATGCTGGGTCTCCATTCCAATGTGGCAAAAATTAGATGAAGTAGACTAGTGGCTTTAGTCAGGGTACATGCTCCAATTTGAAAAGTCCCCAGCCATATTTCAATGAGGCAGACTGATAACTGTTGTTCATCATCACATTTGGTCTGTGGGGGCTTTTAAAAATTTTACTTTCTTACAATAAAATGGACATTTTTGTGTGTAAATACACTCCTATAAATTTTAACCTATGAATAGATGCATGTAACCACCACCACAATTGAGATAGAGAACACTTCCATCATCTCAAAAAGCTCCCTGAAGCTATCCCTCTGTAGTCACATGCTCTCTTCACCCCTAATCCCTAGCAACAGCTGATCTATTCTCGACTATTATGGTTCTCGCTTTTTGAGAATGTCATATAAATGGAAAACATATGGTATGTAACCTTTTGAGACAGGCTTCTTTCACTCAGAGTAATGCCTCTCAGGTTCCTCTATGTCGTGTATCAATAGTTCATGCCTTTTTTACAGACTTAGTAGTATTCTATTATTAACGTGGCTTGTCACACTGGTTGATTTTCAAAAACTGAGACAGTCTTGCATTCCTGGGATAGACCCTGCCTGGACATGGTCTTATTATCCTTTTTATATAGTGCTGGACCCAACTTGCTAATATTTTCTTGAGGATTTTTAGGTTTATTTTTAGGTCTAGATCTTAAACTGTCCTTCTCTAGTTTTGCTATCAAGGTGGTGCAAGACTCATAAAATAAACTGAAAAGTATTTTCTCCTATTTTCTGGAAAAGCTTGTGCAAAATTGGTGCACTTCCTCCCACCCCCACCCCCCCTTCCTTTCTTTATTTGGACAGACAGAATCCCAAGCAAGTTCCAGGCCAGCAGCACAGAGCCCAATGCAAGACTTGAACTCATGAACTGTGATATATCATGACGTGAGCCGAGATCAAGAGTTGGATGCTTAACTGATGGCGCCACCCAGGTGCCCCTTCCATTTTTTTTAAATGTTTGGAAGAATTTGCCAGTAAAATTAACTTGGCCTGGAGGGGTTTTTTTGTAAAAGGGTTTAAAATGCAAAAGCAATTTAATAGTTACAGGTCTATTCAGGTTATGTATTTCTTTTTTTATTTGAGAGAGAGAGAGAGAGCATGCACACACACACATGGGGGGGGGGGCAAAGGGAGAGAGAGAATCTTTAACAGGCTTCATGCTCAGCACAGAGCCCAATGTGGGACTCACTCCCACAACCCTGGGATCATGACCTGAGCTGAAATCAAGACTCAGAGCTCAACCAACTGAGCCACACAGGTGCCCCAGGTATTTCATTTTGAGTGATTTTTGGTAGTTTGTGGTTTTCGAAGAATTCATGTAAATTGTCCAATTTAGGTGTATAGAGTTTATACTATTCCTGTACCATCTCTGGGTTCTGTAGACTATGGTCTTTCTTACAGCAGAATCAAGAGGAAAGTGAAATATTTCTCCTGTCCCAGAGAGAATTAGAGACCCATGATTTTCAAAAGAAATGTGAGAAGGCATATTTCTGTGTGGAAGAGAATATTCCTAATGATAAAATAAGGCAAAAAAAAACCCACAAAAAGTGACTGTTAGGGGGTAAAATGTGACTGTCAAAAGACAGCATTATGAAACAACCTATAGTAGAACTATAATTAGTATGTAAAAAAGATGCAGGACAAAAATGGAATAAACAGAAAAGTACTGATTTTAAATAAGGTTTGTTTTTAAAATGCAAATAAAATAAGTGATACTCCTATGACATGAAATTATGTATTAAGATAAGAACTTTAAGGTATCAAAGTCTTAGGGTGCTTGGGTGGCTCAGTCAGTTAAGCATCTGGCTCTTGATTTCGACTCAGGTCACGATCTCAGGATCGTGGGATTGAGCCCAGCATCGAGTTCCTCACTGAGCGTGGAGCCTGCTTGGGATACTCTGCACCCCCCCCCCATCCCTCTCCCCCACTCGTGCTCTCTCTATCCTTAAAATAAAAATAAATTTTAAAAAAGAATGTCTTAGTAATAATATCCTAACTTCAAAAATTATTGTGCTAAGATTCTGCCCTTGATTGGAAACACTCATGTTTGTAAACAGTTATTTTGTTGTTAAACTGAAGAAAAACTAAATTTTATTCTTAAATGGTTTAAAAAAATCAATGCTGTAGTGTCCACCAAATGTAAAACGTCTGATATTGATAACTTGGTAGAGAAGTAAAGGTATAAAATTTTTAGTCAGATCAAAGGAACTGATTTCAAAATGAAAGAATTTATAATTTACTTTTCTTCAATTACAATGTAAAAGAATCATACGTATGTATATATTATGTTACCTGCTTATATAATAAATTATGTGAATGTGGTCTTGCTCAAAATATCTTATTGTACTGTACTTAACTTTATTCTAGTGATAAGATGATAAAATGCGTACACGGTGACATTAAGTTTGATGAACAACATAAGCATTGTGACATGGAGATCGGCTACTACTGATCTTCTGAGGATAAGTCAGAAGGAGGATCACATGCTTCCCAACTATACTAAAACCACTGAAAGAGAAATTGCGGATAGGGGAGACTACTGTACTTTGTTGTTGTGGCATGAAAGTTGCTCAGTAATTTTGGTTAGATCAACAATCAATGTTTATAGTATAACTGAGTGGGCAGGTTGGGAGATGGAGAGGTAGAAGGATGTGGGATTGAGCTAAATTTGCATCTTCTGTATTAGGAAGTCAGAAGACAGTGCCTGAAAACTGAGAGGGTGGGGGAGGAGATGAAGATGTGACATAAATATAAGCATATTATTTGGAACTATAGAGGTAAATACCATAAGAATCAGGGGCAGGAGTTGAAAGTAGTTGCCTCTGGGAAAAGTATGGGTCTATGTGAGGGACTCATTTTTGTAACAGAGTTATTTGACTCTTTATGTGAAGGTAAAATATTAATTTAAAAATGACTTTTAAAACTGAGTATCAGAGGGGCGCCTGGGTGGCTCAGTGGGTTAAGCGTCTGACTTCAGCTCAGGTCACGATCTCGAGGTGGGTGAGTTCGAGCCCCGCGTGGGGCTCTGGGCTGACGGCTCAGAGCCTGGAGCCTGCTTCTGATCCTGTGTCTCCCTCTCTCTCTGCCCCTCCCCTGTTCATGCTCTGTCTCTCTCTGTCTCAAAAATAAATAAACGTTAAAAAACTGAGTATCAGGGGCACCTGGGTGGCTCAGTTGATTGAGCATCGGACTTCGACTCAGGTCATGATCTCATGGTTTGTGAATTCAAGCCCTGCATCAGGCTCTATGCTAACAGCTCAGAGCCTGGAGCCTGCTTTGGATTCTGTGTCTCCCTCTCTCTCTGCCCCTCCCCTGATCACGTTCTGTCTGTCTGTCTGTCTCTCTCTCTCTCTCTCTCAAAAATAAATAAATATTAAAAAACTTTTTAAAAAATGAGTATGCAGTGAGTGATGGGAGTTCTTGTCATATCACTGCTTTGCTGGTCCCCAAAACAGTCCTGAATTGACTACATATGGAATCCCTCTTTAAAGCTGAACCATAAGATATACTGATTACTTTTTCTTTCCTGTGAAGGAGCCAGAGAATTAATATTTTAGGCTTTGCATGCCATACAGTTTCTGTCATAATTACAGTAGTCCCTCCTTATCCACAGGGGATATGTTCCAAGATCCCCAGTGGATGCCTCAAACTGCAGATAGTACTGAACCGATACATATGTTTTTTTCTTATATACTTACATAACTATGACAAAGTTTAACTTAAAAATTAGGTACAGTAAGAGATTTACAATAGCTAATAATAAAATAAAATAAATTATGTGAATGTGGTCTTGTTCAAAATATCTCATTGTACTGTATTCACCTTTATTCTAGTGATAAGATGATAAAATGCACACGTGATGACATTAAGTGTGGTGAACGACCTAAGCATTGTGACATGGCGATAGGCTGATACTGATTTCTGAGGATAAGTCAGAAGGAGGATCATCGGCTTCCCAACTACATTAAAATCACCAAAAAAGAAACTGCAGATGTGGGCAGGGGGACTACTCTACATTGCTGTTACAGCGTGGAAGGTGCAACAGACCACACGCAAATAAGTGAGTATGGCTGTGTTCTAATAAAATTACCTACAAATATAGGTGGTGAGTGAGTCAGACTTGCCTTGGGGGTTATATAGCCTGTGAATCCCTGAAGAAGATAATGGCCCAAAAGCCTATGAAAAAATACTCAATATATTAATCATCAGGAAATACAAACTAAAACCATAGTGAGATATCAGTACCTACTCAGTAGAACACTAGAATGACAAAAATTAAAAAGACTATCCAAACCAAGTAATGGCAAGGACGTGGAGCAACTACATACCAAGTAGATGTTTATATGGAGAATGTTTATATACTACTGATGGGAATGTAAAGTTATGCAACCACTTTGGAAATGGTCTGGTAGTTTCTTAAAAAGTTAACCATGACTCAGCAATTCCATTTTTGGGTATTTTCTGAAGAAAATAAAAACACGTGTCCACACAAAGAGTTGCTTTATTCATAACAAGCAAAAAGTAGTAAAAAAAAAATAAAAATAAAAACAAAACAAAACAAAAAACAAACAAAAAAAGAAACCCCAAATGTCCACCAACTGGTAAATAGATAAAAAACAAAACAAAACAAAACCACAACTGTGAAATTATCAATGCAATAGAACATACCTCTGCAAAAGGGAACTACTGATATACAAAACAATACGGATGAATCTCTAAAACTGGCTCCTTTTACTTACTCTATTAATATTTCTTAGTCTGGGGGCACCTGGGTAGCTCAGTCAGTTAAGCTTTGGACTCTTGATTTCAGCTCAGGTCAAGCCCCACATTAGGCTCTGTGCTGACAGTGAGGAGCCTGCTTGGGATTCTCTCTCCCCCTCTCTCTACCCCTCCCCTGCTTGCGCTCTTTCTTGCTCTCTCAAAATAAATAAACGTAAAAAAAAAAATTCTTAGCCTGGGTGAGGAGACAATGGGCATTTCACTATATGTTGTTTTTATATTTTATACATATAAGATATTGTTTTGCATATCTCTAAGAAAAACAAAAAAAAGTTAACAAAATATATAGTGCCTAACATATGGTAGATAGGCATACAACAAATGCTGATGAGAAAACTATCAGAATGAACTTCTTCAATTTTGTCTATTTCAAAATGTTCTTCCTCTTTTCCTACTGGTTATAATTCCTCTATTCCCAACGTAACCCTATTAGCTGAGTTCGTGATAAAAACTCATTCCCATTTAATTCTCTTCATGACCTTCATGATACTGGCTCAGTTATCCTCTTATTTTCAATTTCTTTCTTCACTTGCTTCTCTTTGGTCTACAAACAAATCATGCTCTAAAAAGGGGCCAGCAAGTGTATTCCGTAAAGGGGCAGAGAATAAATATTTTAGGCTTTATTTATTGGATGTTAGTTTTCAAATAACCATTTTAAAAATGCAAAAACCACGTTCAGTTAGAAGGCCAGATATGGAACACCAGGCAAAGTGTGTCAACCCCTGTTCTAAAACAGTAATGATCAAACTTCTGAATTCTGCTACCCACAGTTAGTGTCCTCTCAAATTCAAATAAATTTGCCATGTCCCCATCACATGCCTAAACACCATGTTAAGTGTTTCCAAATTTTTTAAATCTCAATCCCTGCAACAATGCTGTGAGGGAAATGTTTTAGTATATTCAATTTATAAAATAGGATACGGAAGCTCAGAGAGGACAAGTGAACACCAGAATTGCTTTTTAACCAATTTCTCATGTCCAACTCTAGTGCTATTTCCACTAGATCACACTACCTCTCCCTCTTTTCATTGACATTTACTTGGGAAACAGAAATCTCTAATTGCTACTTATTTCCTTATTCCATAATCTTTTAAAATCTGACTTCTGTCTGCAAAGCTGTATACAATTTTCCAAAAATTCCAATGACATTTAAATAAACACTCACACAAGTATTATTGCAGCAACTGATATTTAAATATAGGCAAAAAATGATGCAGGCACCTTAGAAAACAGTCTGGCAGTTCTTCAAAGTTAAACATGCCTACCCTATGACTGAAATTCTACTCCTAGGTATATACCCAAAAGAAATGAAAACATGTTCACAAAAAACCTTATAAGTGAATGTTTATGGCGGCTGCCATTATTCACAGTGGTCAAGAAGTGGAAATAAACCAAATGTTCATCAACTGAAGAATGGATAAACATGTGGCCTATCCATACAATGGAATATTATCCAGGCATCATAAGGAATGAAGTACCGATACATGCCACAACAAAGATGAACTTTGAAAACATCATGCTACATGAAAGAAGTCAGTTACAAAAGGCTACATAATATATTATTTCATTTATATGAATGGTCCTGAATAGGCAAATACATTAAAAACAGAAGTTAAATTAGTGGTTGCCAGGGACTGGTAAAGGGTGAAAAGGGGTATGACTGCTAATGGGCACAGTGCTCCTTTTTGTAATTAGATAGTGGTGATGGTTATAAAATCTTGTGGACATATTAAAAAACACTGAATTGTTTACTCTAAAAGGGTGAATCTTATGACATGGGAATTATATCTCAATTTTATTTTATTTTTTAAAAATGAGAACGCCAGGGGCAGAGAGAGAGAGAGGAGGAGAGAGAATCCCAAGCAGGCTCCATGCTGTGAGGACAGAGCCCGACCTGGGGCTCGATCCCACAAACCGAATCTTCACATTGTGACTAAGGTGAAATCAAGAGTTGGACACTTAACCAACTAAGCCACCAGGCACCCCAAATTATATCTCAATTTTAAAAATAGGAAAAAAACCCACCTAGAATCCTACACTTCAAATTTTTTATTTTTATTTTTATTTTTATTTTTGAGAGAGAGAGACAGAGCATGAGCAGGGTGGTGGCAGAGAAAGAGGGAGACAGAATCTGAAGCAGGCTCTAGGCTCCGAGCTGTCAGATGCGGGGCCTGAACCCACGAAACATGAGATTATGACCTGAGCCGAAGCTGGATGTTTAACCGACTGAGACACCCAGGTGTCCCTACTCCAACTGTTTTTAATTTTCCTTATTTTTTCCCAGTCATTGATAATACATGTATGTATGTGTATTTAATTTTAATTCTTGTTTGTTATCAATCCAAAATCCATTTTTCCATGAGGCTATACAATTATGTAATTTTGTCTTTTACAGAAACAAAATATTCTACTAATAGACTATAATTTTAATATTTTTGAATACATTGTTTTCATTTTTTCGACATTAAAAGTGTATTTCTGGGGTGCGTAGGTGGCTCAGTCAGTTAAGCATCCAACTTCGGCTCAGGTCATGATCTCGTGGTTCATGAGTTTGAGCTCTGCATCGGGCTCTGTGCTAACCGCTCAGAACCTGGAGCCTGCTTTAGATTCTGTGTTTCCCTTTCTCTCTGCCCCTCCCCTGCTCAGGCTCTGTCTCTTTCTCTCTCAAAAATAAATTAACATTAAAAAAAATTTTTTTAAAGTGTATTTCCATGACTAGACGTAAGCATATAGCTTCCCTCTCTTTTTATGGTATTTCCTTAAGATAAGTTCCTAAGGGTAGAATTACTTAGGTAAATGATATATGGCAATTTTAGGGCTCTTGAAACACAATGCCAAATTGTCTTGCGGATCTAAGGTAAATCTGTACCATTATCAGAAAAGTAACCATACTCACTTCACTATGACGTTACTAACATAAGGTGCCACTATTTTTTAATTTATTATATATAAAAATATGAGAAAGAAAATGTTACATTCTTTCATTCAGTTGGAATTCTTTTTTTTTAAATGTTTATTTTTTTTTTAATTTATTTTTTAATATATGAAATTTACTGTCAAATTGGTTTCCATACAACACCCAGTGCTCATCCCAAAAGGTGCCCTCCTCAATACCCATCACCCACCCTGCCCTCCCTCCCACCCCCCATCAACCCTCAGTTTGTTCTCAGTTTTTAACAGTCTCTTATGCTTTGGCTCTCTCCCACTCTAACCTCTTTTTTTTTTTCCTTCCCCTCCCCCATGGGTTTCTGTTACGTTTCTCAGGATCCACATAAGAGTGAAACCATATGGTATCTGTCTTTCTCTGTATGGCTTATTTCACTTAGCATCACACTCTCCAGTTCCATCCACGTTGCTACAAAAGGCCATGTTTCATTTTTTCTCATTGCCACGTAGTATTCCATTGTGTATATAAACCACAATTTCTTTATCCATTCATCAGTTGATGGACATTTAGGCTCTTTCCATAATTTGGCTATTGTTGAGAGTGCTGCTATAAAATGTTTATTTTTGAGAGACAGAGCACAACTGAGGGAGGGGCAGAGAGAGAGGGAGACAACAGAATTTGAAGCAGGCTCCAGGCTCCCAACTGTCAGCACAGAGCCTGATATGGGGCTTGAACTCATGAACCATGAGATCATGACCTGAGCCAAAGTCAGACACTTAGACTGAGCCACCCAGGCGCCCCAGAATTATTTCTGGACTCTATTCTGTTCCACTAACACATTTATGCGCTTGTTGTTGTTTTTTGTTTTTTTGGCTTTTTTTTTTACCAATCTCTACACCCAATGTGGGGCTCCAACTCAGGACCCAGAGATCGAGAGTCTCCTGCTCTCCCGACTGAGCCAGCTAGGCACTCCTGTGCTCATAGTTTTAGAAGAAGTTCTCACATTTGATAATGTTGTATATCTTTTCTCTACCTGTTTAAACTTCTGTATTTTAGAATACATTTGAAAAGGTAAAACTCATGAAATTTCTAAGTGATTTGAATACTCAGAACTTTCTAGGAAGCACTCCCAAAAAGTCTCGCTCAGAAAAGGACCCTTTCATGTTCTTTCCACCATCCTGTACACCTATGTAGCATAACATCTATCACACAGCATTCTACTTATTATTCTTCTATTTCCTCCTATGTGACTTCGGAAAACTATATGAAAGAATCATCTCTTATCTCTGTATCCTTAGTGGCACATAATACTGTATAAAAAGGTTGTAGGCACGAATGAACACATCAAAGATGCCACTTACATGAGTCAAACAAGCAATTATTGCTTGGCATTATGTTAGGAGCTGTGGGAAAAACACAGAAAATAGAAAACAATGTCCTGCCTCCCAGGGAATCTAGAAACTAAAAAGAAAGGGAATTAAAGGGAAATGACTAGTACATAATTTTAGAGATTGTGTAGGATTGTAACCAAACAATGATTATATAATTAATGTCATAAATTTAATAAAGAGTACAGAGAAGAATGAATGCAGTAGGAGCTGTGAAGGACTCTTGGCACTTCAGATGGGTAGTAAAGCACTAAGAGGATTTGGATAAGATACATTATAAAGACGGTGCCATTTGCAGCAACGTGGATGGAACTGGAAGGTATTATGCTGAGTGAAATAAGTCAGTCAGAGAAGGACAGGTATCATGTTTTCACTCATATGTAGATCTTGACAAACTTAACAGAAGTCCATGGAGGGTGGGAAGGGGAAAAAAATAGTTACAAACAGAGAGGGAGGGAGGCAAACCACAAGAGACTCTTAAATACAGAGAACAAACTAAGGGTGGATGGGGGCGGTGGGGAAGAGGAGAAAATGGGTGATGGGCATTAAGGAGGGCACTTGTTGGGATGAGCCCTGGGTGTTATATGTAAGCCAATTTGACAATAAATTATATTAAAAAAAAAAAAAAAAAAGACTGGGTAAAAACACGAACAAAGGCATGAAGTGGGAATTACCATGATAAATGGGAGTCATGTACCTATCCATTCTACAAACAGACTCAACTACTTGTACTGAAAAAATTTTATTCTACGCAGCAAAGAATTAAAATATTTTTACCTGGAGTTCTCCAAGTTTCTTAGATGTTGGTGAAACAATGGTAAAAAATCCATTGATGTGATGGGTTGGAGAAAGCTGAGCTAGTCCACTGATCTGAACTCTACCAATTGGAAGATGATCAAGTTTGGTGATTACTTCCAGCACCAGCACAGCCATATCTAATCAGAAACAATTATAACATACACAGATATTTTTCATTTACTTTCTTTTTTCTTTGGAGGTGGGTATGTATGAGAAAACTTTTTTACTTAAATTATTTTATTTTCAAATAAAACATGCACCTACTATCAGGGTTGACATTAGGGTGACCCTGGGTATGTCACTTTTAAACTCTGAAACCCAAATTCATCAGAAAATGAGAATACCCACTGCCTGCATAGTAGTAAATCCCAGGGGCTTCCTCTCATTCCTCCTACTGTATTTTCATTTACCTTAAACAAAAAGTTTTTAATGATTTAAAATGTAAATATTTTCTTATGTATTAAAAAAAATCTTTCTGTCCTTAACATGTATTTGTAATTGTCCTAACTTCCCGTTGGAATAAGGTAAAATAGATACAAAGAAAGGAATAAAACAAACCACTCTACCTACTACACAGGATTGTTTTAAACATCAAAGAAGATGTTGGACTTGAAAGTATTTTATAAACTGTAAAATGCTAACATTTTCACTTGTTCCTATAAATTATCCTTACTTGAGGAATTAATATACTCTGTTTTACTGCCTTGCTCTTTTCAACCTGGACCTATTCATGTTTTACACTAATTTGTGGCAATATATTCATTAGTTTACCTTATACATTTTCTTCTTTCTTTCTTTCTTTTTAAAATTTTTTTAACATTTATTTATTATTGAGAGACAGAGACAGAGTATGAGCAGGGGAGGGGCAGAGAGAAAGGAGACACAGAATCCGAAGCAGGCTCCAGGCTCTGAGCTGTCAGCACAGAGCCCGATGCGGGGCACGAACTCACAAATTGAGAGATCATGACCTGAGCCGAAGTCGGACTCTTAACCAACTGAGCCACCCAGGCGCCCCTCTTCTTTCTTTTTCTTTCTTTCTTTCTTTCTTTCTTTCTTTCTTTCTTTCTTTCTTTCTTTTCTTTCTTTCTTTCTTTCTTTCTTTCTTTCTTTCTTTCTTTCTTTCTTTCTAACTGGCAGGTTGGAGTTTATTTTCCACTTGGTGCAAGGCACATGGTTACAGGGTGTCAGGAAGGCTTGTGTAATGGAGAGAGTGGAGTTCTCTCAACTTCCTCTTTGGTGTTTTGCTGTTTTGATATAAAAGGACTCAACTGCTTCTGTTTGCTGTAGCCTGCCTAGTCTACGTAGAGAAGAGGAGGTGAGAGGAAGGGCTCTGATGAACCTAGCACCTCCTGAAGCCTAATGGTGGCCACTCATGATTGGGGCCCAATGTGGGCTTTGTCAGGCTGGCCACCAGGCTGCTTCCTCATGGCTTCCAGAACCATGCACTTTTCTTTCTTTTAAATGAAATATGCATATAAAAGAGTACATAAAAGACTAAAGAAACAAATACCTACCACATAGCTTAAGAAATAGTTACACTTTTCCAAGTTTTCAGTTAGAGCATATATTCATGTGAACTAATGTTTGATCTCTTATGTCTTCATTTTCTAATAAACACATCATACTCATGTCTATAGCTGGGCCATCACTTACAAGGTTCACCTCATCCAACTACTATTCAAATCCTACCTTCAACTAAGCTTCTTTCTTTCTTTCTTTTTTTTCAATATATGAAATTTATTGTCAGATTGGTTTCCATACAACACCCAGCGCTCATCCCAAAAGGTGCCCTCCTCAATACCCATCCCCCACCCTCCCCTCCCTCCCACCCCCCATCAACCCTCAGTTTGTTCTCAGTTTTTAAGGGTCTCTTATGCTTTGGCTCTCTCCCACTCTAACCTCTTTTTTTTAACAAAGCTTCTTTCTTAACTAGATTTATAAAATTTTATTATTGGCTCATTTGGTGGTTAACCCCTTCAGTTTAACAAGGGGAAAATTAAGGCACAGGAAGATTAAATGCTTGCTTAAATTCAAACAGCTAGTTAGTACACAACAGAAGTAGGATTCTGGTTTCCTGAGAACTTATGATAGTGAGTTCTTAAGTTATGATTCTCAAGTTCCTATGATAATATTATGGAATATTCATATAGTACTTACTATATGCACCAAGTAATCAGACATTTAATTACTTATTGTTTGCCACTGGTCACTACTATTTCATATGTATCAGTTTTGTTTCTTTCAACTGATCCTTTTGACCAGAGATTACATCTAAAGTTTTTGTATTCCCTACAGTGCCAAAAACTTTACATTTTTACAAGACTCACACCTACAATGTGCCAGGTACTGGACCAATCAGTTCACAAAAATTTTTTCATTTAACCTTTTCAATAATTCCTGCCGGTAAGTGCTATTATCCTCATTTAACTAATAGGACACTGAGGCTCCAAGATCTTAAGGAACATCTCAGCATTGTACAGCCATCCAATCCTGAAGCCAGAGTTGCAATTCAAGACTGATTTCAAAGCCCATGTTCTTCTCATTCAACCAGGCTCTTCATGAAAAAACAAAGTGAAAGGGCAGCTATCTGATCCCACTTTTAACAGATGAGGGAAAGGGGGGTCAGAAATGGGAAGGGACTTTCCCCAAATCCCACAGCTGATAACACCAATCTAAAGTTCAAATGTCAGGTCTAATGCATTCTTTATCATACTGCAGGATGCTCAAATAAATGTGTGATTTGCTATCATATTAATAGATATTTTCTCTCTTACTGAAAACTTTTTTTAATGTTTATTTATTTATTTTGAGAGAGAGATCTGGTGAGCAAGCAGGGGAGGGGCAGGGTCGGTGGGGAGAGAGAGAGAGACAGAGAGAGAGAGGGAATCCCAACAGGCTCCGTGCTGTTAGTGCAGAGCCCTACACAAGGCTCGATCTCACAAATGGTGAGATCATGACCTTAGCCAAAATCTACAGCCAGACGCTTAACCGACTGAGCCAGCCAGGCACCTCTCTTACTAAAGAATTTTTAACCACTCTTCATTTGTTAAATTAGGCTTATAGTACCCAGATTATTTATGAGTATCCTATAACAGTACTTAACATTTCCTACCTAGTATTGTAACTAAACTACTCTGTGAATTTAGTTAGAATTAGATACCATTCTGATTAAATTGATTCATTTTTGTAATTCCCCAAAGTGCCTAGCACAATGTCTAGCACATGCTAAGAGTTCAATATATATCTTTCGAATGACCAAGTGTTTTGTTCTTTATATTATGATATTTTCAAAAAAATTTTAATAGAATATAAGCTTCTTAGGAACAAATTAACCTTTAATTAACCTCTGATTCTCCAGTATTCTTAGCCCAACAATGTTTACATGATACCGGATTTTTTTTTTTTACTTGAAATGGATTGGGTTGATAAATAACCCACCATCCAAAATGTGTTTATGGGAAAGCCTGACCTGAATACAGAAATAACATAGTAGATTTAGAATGCTTTCCTTGAACAGAAATGAAGAAATCTTGTCTCCTGGTTTCTTATAATGGGACCCCTTCTTGGGGTGGGTTAGTCAGTTAAGCGTCTGACTCTTGATTTCAGCTCAGGTCATGATCTCACAGTTCATGGGATTGGGCCTTATGTCATACTCTGTGCTGTTAGCACAGAGTCTGCTTGGGATTCTCTCTCCCTCTCTCTTTTTGCCCCTCCCCTGCTCATGGGTGCGCTCTCTCTCTCTCTCTCTCTCTCAAAAATAAATATTAAAAAGGGATCCTTACCTTCCATGAAAACCTATATTACTAATTCATTAAACCACTCACTTACCATGTATTATCTTGTACTTTTAGTAAAGTTTATACATAGACATATCTATCTATCTATCTATCTATCTATCTATCTATCCCTTTCTTCCTTTAACATGAGTCCCAGAGCAGAGACTACAGTTACTACTAAAGAAGCATGGGGTAGTGAAAAGTGCATGAATTTTGGTATCAGACCGAAACTGGTTCAAATCCTAGTTTTGCCATTTATCAACTATGTAACCTTAGAGAGTATTCATTTTATCTTTACACCTCAGTTTCATTGCCTATAAAACACAGAAAATATTTTTCTTGTAGGGTTATTAAGGATTAGAAACAATATGTATCAACTGCTGGCACATAGTATACTCTCAATAAATGGCGGCTATTATAAAACTTCTTTCACTTAATAATTAACAATGCCATAGATACTATGTACACGATAATACCCTTTGCTAACAACATAACATACATTTATTAGGCCTGAAGCTGAAATGATAAGACAAAAACATACCAGTTAGATAAGAGGTAAACTGCTTTGGACCACAGCGAACAGCATAACGTGTAGTTGTTCTGACAGCTTTTGGTTCAGTCTGCAATGCGTCCCTGGGACAAAAAAGGGTTCCATCTGATGTTTCTCCCCACCATCTCACTCGGACAAGTACACAAGTGGGAGGCTTTGCAATCTTCCATATGACTTTATTAACAGTAAGTCTCAGAAAGCAGCGTAGCTGGCCTTCAACCAGAGGTGGAAGGCTTGTAGATGGAGAAATGTCACTCAAACCTGTGGAGGAATCCAAAAACACTAAGTCAAAATTCAGACTAAATATAGAAACATATAATCTGCTTTTTGAATGAGAACACACACAAATATTAGTCTCTACCAGAACATTTATCCTATAAAGAGCAAACCAAACCACAGAATAACTTACCGAGTCACTTAAGCCACCTTTTTTTTTTTTAAGTTTATTTTATTTTGAGAGAGAGAGAGAGAGAGAGAGAGAGAAAATGAGAGGGAGCATACACATGAGGGGGGCAGAGAGAATCCCAAACAGGCTCCACAACATCAGCGTGGAGCCTGAGATAGGGCTCCAACTCACAAACCATGAAATCATGACCTGAGCCAAAATCAAGAGTTGGACTTGACATTCAATTGACTGAGCCACCCAGGCACCCCCACCTAAACCACTTTGATAACTAATTCATATTCAGGGTCTGATTCAAGTTATTGTAAGTAAAGAACATAATACCAGCTTAAAACATGTGAAAACAAACTCCTCTTTAATTGAAAGCTATCATTTCATGCAAATTAAAACCACAATGAGATATCACCTTTCACCTGTCAGAATGGCTAGAATCAAAACGACAAGAAATAACAAGTGTTGGCTAGGATGTGGAGGAAAAAGAACCCTCATGAACCACTGGGAGGAATGTAAATTAGTGCAGCCACTATGGAAAATAATACAGAGGTTCCTTAAAAAATTAAAAATAGGGGCTCCTGGTTGGCTCAGTTGGTTAAGAACCTGAGTCTTGATTTCGGCTCAGGTCATGATTTCATAATCTCTGCGCTGTCAGCAGAGCCTACTTGGGATTCTCTCTCTGCCCCTCCCCAGTTTATACATGAGTGCTCTCTCTCAAAAGAAATTAAGAAACAATTAAAAATTTAGAAAAAATTAAAAATAGAAATACCATATGACTCAGTAATTCCACTACTGGGTATTTACCCCCCAAATTCAAACACTAACGAGAAAAGATATATCCACCCCTATGTTTATTGCAGCATTATTTACACTAGCCAAGGTGTGGAAGCAACCCAAGTGTCCACTGATAGATGAATGGATAAAGAAGAGGTGGTACACGTACACAATGGGTTATTACTCAGCCATAAAAAAGGACAAAGGGGCACTTGGGTAGCTCAGTCAGTTAAGTGGCCACCAGATCATGATCAGGTCATGATCAGGTCATGATCACGCAGTTCGTGAGTTTGAGCCCCATGTCAGGCTCTGTGCTGACAGCTCAGAGCCTGGAGTCTGCTTCAGATTCTGTGTCTCCCGCTCTCTTTCTGTCCCTCCCTCGCTTGCACTGTCTCTCTCAAAATAAATAAATATTAAGAAAAAAAAAGAATGAAATCTTGCCTTTGAGACCACTCAGATGGTCCTACAGAGTATTATGCTTAAGTAAAATAAGACAAAGAAAGACAAATTCACTTACATGTGGAATCTTAAAAAATAGCAGAAACAGATCCCGAAATACAAAGGAAAAACAGGCGGTCACCAGTGGGGACAGGGGAAGGGGGATGGGCAAAATAGATGAAGGGAGATGGGAGACACACACTTCCAAGTATGGAATGAATAAATCATAGGGATAAAAGGTACAGCATAAGGAATATAGTCAATGGTATTGTAATAGCGTTGTATGGGGATAGATAGCAGTTATGCTTGTGGTAAGCACAGTATAACATATAGACTTGTGGAATCACTGTTGTATACCTGAAGCTAGCATAACATTGTGTGCAACTATACCTCAATAAAAAAAAGATACCATTTTAAAAATACAAATATAATGATACAGTACATAGGTTTTTAAAATCTCAGAAGTAGTTGAAATTTTTCTCCCAAGTACTGTTGTTTATTGTTGCAAAGTTCAGGTTTTAAGATATGTTAGCTCTACCTCTCTTACTTTAAAACCATCACTAAACATGAAACAGCAATAACTCCTCCCTTCATTCAATGCTCAAATGATTAAGCGTTTCAATAGACCACCTTAAATTTTGTATTTTCTTTCCGGCCAACATCATTCAGTCATTGAAGACAGACACTATCATCTTCAGATTCTGCCATTATTTTTTACTCCAGCACTGGGCTCATAATATTCATTGGTTTTTATAATATTTATTGGCTTCTGATTTCAGACAGATAATAAATGTAAACAAGGCATTTAATTATGACTTTCTATAAAACTTTCCTTTAATGACCCTGATGGTCTTCCATTCATAGTTATCTCCTAACCATGATTTAGAAGAAATTTAAGAAACTATTCCTTTATATCTATACAATAGAATATTATTCAGCCATAAAAAAGAATGAAATCTTGCCATCTACAACAACATGGATGGAGTTAGAGAGTATAATGCTAAGCAAAATAAGTCAGAGAAAGACAAATACCATATGATTTCACTCATGTGGAGTTTAAGAAACAAAACAAATGAACAAAGGAGGAAAAAAAAAAAAGAGAAACAAACCAAGAAACAGACTTAACTGTAGAGAACAAATTGATGGTTACCAGAGGAGAGGTGGGGGAGCGGTGGGTGGGTGAAATAGGTAATGGGTATTAAAGAGCACACTTATGATGAACACTGAGTAATGCATAGAATTGTTGAATCGTTATACTGTATATCTGAAACTAATATAACGCTGTATGTTAACTATACTGGAATTAAATTAAAAACTTAAAAAAAAAAAAGAAACCATTCCTATATTACACACACCTTCCTATTCCTCTTTTCCCTCAGAGAGTGGTCATGCCTAACAAGAAAATATACTGGAGTATATCAGATCAAGAAATCTATATAAAAGTTTTTGGATTTCTAAAGCGAACACCTTCTCTGCTCTCTACAGCTGAAAAAGACCCACCATAATCTTTACATATAAGTAGTTTCAATATAAAAATAATACACAGGTGTGTATATGAGCATTACTGCATATATAGATGGTATAGCAAGAAGGGCATTCTTATGTTATTTCAATTTTTATTTTCCTCCTATCAACCAAATATGCTTGACTGTTTGACATAGGGAGCACTAGCATTGAATACATCTGTGCTATTTCATATCCTCCCATCATTCTTTGCAGGAAAAGTCACTGCCTCAAAACTGCCTTAGTTATCTTTAAAAAGCTTGGATGAGATACGTTCTCAGACAGTAGGTTGAGTCCTCAATCTAAAGACCTTCTCTTGCTACACACTCTTTCATCCTCTCAGATCCTTCAAAGATCCTCATGCCTTCACCTGCACTCTACCTCACCTTGTCACTCCCCACTTTCTTTTTCTCTCCTCCACAACTATCTTTCCCAACTCCTGCCTGTAGCCCTTCATACTTCATGACTGTCTTATGTTTGTTTGGCTCATTCAACTAACATTTACAGTAATGCATACAACATGATCTTTGCCAATTAGAATTACTGACATACCACCTCTCCAACTTATGTTTCTTTCAGTACGTGTGGAACTCCAAAGCTATACCCTCCCACACACAGACACACACACATTTAACTTTGCTATCAAAAGTACTCCTAGGTCACAGGGATGTAAAAGTACAGCACAGTGAACTACAGTTAATAGTGCACTGTATATTTGAAAGTTGCTAAAAGAGTACATCTTAAAAGTTTTCATGACATGAAAAAAACTTTTAGTAAGTATGTACGGTGATGGATGCTAACTAGACGTACTGTTTGATCACTTCGCAAATATACGGGAATATCTAAACAATTGTACAACTTGAAGCTAAGATAATGTTACATGTCAATTACACCTCCCTTTAAAAAGTTTTTTTAAAATCCTGGAATTTTTTTATTTCCTTTCTTTAGAAGCGTCCTGCCTGCACCCTTTTAGCCCTCACCTCGCCCCATTTATTAGTCCGCTTTGACCCCCTACTTCAGTACCTATTTCCTTCCCTTTCGCTGGAGGGGTAACTGCCCTCTCTAACCTTCAGATTCCTTGGTTATTTCCCCCTTCCTACTTCTCTCCCTCCCTTTTTACAGGCGGGTGGGGGAGTCTCCCTGGAATTCTCTACACCTTGCTCCCAACTCCACCTTATTATTCTTTCCTCAACCTTTGGTCTCTCAGGTTACCTCTCTTCTTGCGGCCACGGGCTCCGACAGGCCCCTGGCCTTTTCTTTGTTTCATGACGAGCCAGAGCTTTTCTTCACCAACTGAACTCCGGCTCCAGCACCCAAGCCGTAACCTCCCGCCATCCCTTCCCGAGGCGCCTGCGTTCCCCGGCAACCGGAGCCGCTGGGCAGCCTGGGAAGCAGGAAGAAAAAGCTCTTCCTCTTAACCGTCTGAAAGGAGCGGTGAAAAGGGAAGGCGCCAAAGCCTTCTTCCCGCAAATAGACTACAACACCCAGGATGCTTTGCTACACTACCTCTACGAGGTTGACAGCTGTCGCCTTCAGCTGCGCAAGCGCAAAGGGATATGCCCTTTGAGGACTTCATTGCCCAGGATGCATTGCCTTTAGGAGCGCTTGTCTTTCCGGCGAGGGTCGATGAGTTCTCTGTTGGTCTGAGAGATCCGTAGACTCCGTTACCCAGCTTTCTTTGTGAACGGCTGTTGCGTACTTCCGGTGGAATCGCCGAGGAGAGGGGGTGGAGTTTACGGAGCCGGTGGGCGGTGGGCGGTGCTGCCGGTAGCTGGGTGCTGTCCAAAGGCACTGGGCGTCGCTAGGGGAGCGAGCTGTGACCGGTTGGGCCGCGCTTAGCGTGGGACGAAGCTCCGGCTACTGTTTGACTACCTGAGGCCTCCACTTCATGTCGGCCCTAGAGAAGAGCATGCACCTCGGCCGCCTGCCCTCTCGCCCACCTCTACCCGGCAGCGGGGGCAGCCAGAGCGGAGCCAAGATGCGAATGGGGTACGTGACCCATACCCCGTCTCCCTAGAGGCCAGGCGCCGGCCATTGGAGAATGGTGTCTCTGGGCGTTTAGAGTGGCACGGTAGGGGAGGCTAAGGATGAGAGAGAATGTTGGCGGCGGCCTGGAGACGTTTAGATGGTGTTGAACGTAGATTTGGGAACTAGGGGAGGCGCCAAGTCAATGGAAATTGGAGGACAAATAGTATTGAAGGAAGGAGGGAATGAGGCAAAGATTGAGGCAGCTGAGAGGGTAATTTAAGAGATGTAGGAGGCACCTCCAGAAGAAGGGATGGATGAGGTTTGAGGAAAGGTGGTAGAGGTGAGAAAAGTCGGGGAATAGCTGCCAGGGAAGGTTGAGGAAAATGGGGAATGACTGACAGAAAAGTTGAGGGAATTTAGGAGAACAACTAGGGAAAGATTTGGAAGTAGTAAGAAGACGGAAAGAACTAGATACTAGAAAAGCTGAGGGAAGTGGGAACACCTGAGGCAGGATTGGAGAAGGAAAGAGAACTAGGGAGCAGAAGGTTCTAGAGAGTGTCCTTGGAGGTGTAAGAGGAAGATTCAGGGAGTGAGGGGTTGATTAGATTAGATCTTTTAAGGGAGAATTGAGAAAGCCTGAGAACGGGACTAAGGAAAGATGGGGAATATAGCCAATTAGACTGTTAAGAGCAATGGGAATGTTCTGAGAAGTGAGGGTAGGGAGTAAGGGTAGGAGTGATGAGCTGAGAGAATGACCATGGGCTCTAGAGATGGAGAAATGACTGGGAACGGGGTTTCGTGAATGGAAGTGCTGTAGATATAGTCTGGGAAGCTTAAAGAGGAAATTTGGGCAGTTGATTTTTGCCAGGCAAATAAGTCTGATGGAAGCTATGTACTGGTTTGATAAGACTCAGAATTAATGAAGCATTGAGAGTAGCTGCTTATAATATTTTGGGGAAATCCATTTACTGGGAAGGCAGGAGCTGTGTTGAAGGGATAGTTTTGGGGAATTTTAGGTTGTTGAATGGCTTGTGTAGGTTTAGGGGGTACCTTAGGTATAAGAGAGGATGAGTTGAACATGGGAGAGGTAATTACTGGAAAGTAGAGACAATTGAGTAGGCAGTTGGTTTTCAGGGGTATTTGTGGTATCAAATAGTGTTCTGCAGACTAGTGACTACAGAGAAAAGGGGTAGAAAGAATGAATAGGTACGAGGTAGCCAACAGGGTGTGTTTGGGATTCTAGAAATGGGTTGATAGATATACTGGGAATAAAAACTAGAGAAGAGGAATCTTAGGTTCTAAAGAAGTAATATGTACAAAAACTGATCAAAAAGGAGATGAGGACAGTAGATGCATAACTGTGAAAGTAGGTCCTTGGAATAAAGAGAAAGGAGAATCCTATAAATTAAAACAGTGGGATAGAGAGGTGGTGAGAATTGGGGGTGGTGGTTGAAACAAACAGGGAAGGAAACTAAGAATTGAAGTGGAGACCTGACTATGATGCACAGTAGAAAAGTGAGAAAACCTCGACAGAAGATAGGTAGTTGATGCATAATAGACAGAGGTGGTAGAAAGCCTCGTAGAAGGTAAGATGGATATTGTTTTGGCGTTAAAAGACAGAAAAGTAAGACTGTAACATGAATAAGGAGGATGTGGAAACTGATCCATGACAGATTATTTGGGAAAATTTACCTGGAGTATAAAATCAATGTAACATTTATCATTGGTATATATGTCTTAGTGCCTTTTTTAATCTAAAATTTGGTCCTTTAGTACACAAACCCTCTTCTGTAAAAATATATAAAAATATTAGGTTTTTAATAACTATACATGCTGTAGATAAATTTAGAGGTCAGCCTCTCACTTTGTTAAAACAAATTCTCTGAAGGTGAAAAACTGAAGAAAAACAGTAAAAGAAAATAAAGGGAAAACTTGGTGATTAGAAGATTGTATAATAGTAACTTACCCTCTTTATTTTTTAAGTTTGTTTATCTTGAGAGAAAGAGCACAAGCAGGAGAGGGGCAGAGAGGGGAAGAGAAGATCCCCAGCAGGCTCTGCACTGTCAGCCTGGAGCCCAGTGTGGGGCTCCAACTCATGGACTGTGAGGTCATGACATGAGCCGAGATGTTTAACCGACTGAACACCCAGGCACTCCAACTTACCCTCTTTAAATAGATGCTTTGGTCTTCTTTGTTAACTGCTTGTTCTGGGAAATAAACTTATTTAGGAAGATGCTTCTTTATAATATTATGAAGAGAAGAGCATGTGTTGGTGAATTTTATGTGCTCCTCAGGTGGCTTGTTTTCCTATATTTTTCTTTTCTATTTCCTTATTGAAACATAGGCAGGCCTCAGCCGAGTCTAAAATTAGTGGTAATATACTCTCTCCCTGTGCTAAAAAGAGAGCTTTGAAATGGTTTCACTGTATAGTTGAGGAAACGATTCAGAGAATTCTGTATTCTGTAGGTAAACGTAGAGGCAGGAGATAATATTTTTTGTGAATAAGAAAACAAACTCAGGGTGCCTGGGTGGCTCAGTTGGTTAAGTGTCTGACTTCAGCTCAGGTCCTGATCTTAGGGTTCATGAGTTTGAGCCCTGCATTGGGCTCTGTGCTGACAGCTCAGAGCTTGGAGCCTGTTTTGAATTCTGTGTCTCCCTCTCTCTCTGCCCCTCCCCCTCTTTCTGCTCCTCTCCAACTCACACTTTGTCTCTTTTTCTCTCAAAAAAAAAAAAAAAAAATTAGAAAAAGAAAACAAATTCAATTCTTCTTCATACTAAGGCAGTAGAAGCCTAGTGGTAGGGCCAGTAAAGACTGAGACTTGAGTCTCTGAGACCCATTATGTTTTTTTGGATTCATAGTTGTTATCCTGGCAATACTTAATTTGAGTTGTGTTTCTTATTTCATTGCAAATACTCTAGGATTCAGTCTTTCTTTTTTCTCAGGTTTGATTTATGAAGTCTCACTTCTATCAATTTTAAAGCATTCTTCTTTATTTCTTCTTCTATTCATTCATTTGCATTTTTCTTATGTACCCATCTTTTTCCATTCTCTCATCTATCTCTTAATTTTAGGTTGGACCTGTTCATTTGACAGTCTCTTATATGACTTACTTTTTCAACAGTTTTTCATAATCTCTTGCCTTTAATTTCACTAAACCTTGTTTAGAGGTATTCATATATTCAGGGTGGTTTTGAGTTTGTGGTTTTCTTGAGTTCCCATAATGTAGTTTTTCAAATTAGACTTAGTAATTCCAGAGTATCACTAGGTAATGTAAAAACAGCAAGTACTTTTTTTTCAAGTAGGTACCTTGTGAAAGTCATTGTAGTAATAGCTTTATGTATATTACTTTATTATTTTTTGTATGTTATTTTATTTACTCTGTTCACAACCTTGCAAGGTATATATTTCTCTGCGTTTATAAGTCAGGAAACTCAGACTTGAGATTAACAGTCACCCAACTAGTATGTGGCAGAACCAGGGTTTAATCTAGGTTTAGTCTCTAGAATCTATTCCCTTTTCAGAACACCAACAGTTTTTCTTGGGTAAGCCCTGAAATCCTGGTTTCATTGTTCCTTGATAGAAGCCAGTAGATGATGCCAAAAAACAGTGGTTTTGAACTTTTTTATTAAAGATTTTGGAGCTACTCTGATTTGGGATCCCTACTTGCAACTGGTAGTTTAGTCTGTTAGAGTTGCCCATAACAAAAAATACCATAGACTGGGTGGCTTATAAACAACAGAAATGTATGATAGTTCTGGAGGCTGGGAAGTCCAAGATCAAGGTGCCGGCAGATTCTGTATCCAGTGGGGACTGTTTATTGGTTTATAGATGGCATTTTTCTTGCTGTGTCTTCACATGGCAGAAGGGGGAAGGAAGCTCTGTGGCATCTCTTTTATGAGGGCACTAATCCCATTCATGAAGGCTGTACTCTCATGACCTCATCACCTCTCAAGGCCCCATATCCAAATACCATCACATTGGATGTTAGGATTTAACATGAATCTGGGTTTGGAGGGGGGAGCGGGACACAAATGTTTAGTCTGCCGCATCTGCTGTGCTTGAGAGGAGTATGTTTTGAAAATCACTGCTTTAGTACATTCTGTTACCATTAGAGAGACTATAGATTATTAAAACCATTCATTTTTCAACACAGTTTTGGTTTACCAATAGTACTATATTTCTGTAATTATCTCTTAACAGTTCTACAGTACTTTAACTGGAAGGTATAAGTGCCTTTTTGTATTATTTTATGAGGTAAATTAGGGCAAGGGGTAATATTTTCTCTTAATGAGAAAATTCGAATGTTCTTTGACTTGCCTAAAAAAACAGAATCATCAAATGGCAGAAACAAGATTCAAACCTAGACTTTGGGTTTTTAGTCCATTCTTGTTCTTGTTTTACTTTTAGTTCTTGTTATAACTTGGTGTAGAAATTGTTGTCTTTAAAGTGATAAGGGGATCTGAGTTTGAAGCTCAGCTTAAGTATTTACTTTGGTCAAGTCATTTAACCTCTTCTAGTCTTTTTTTGTTTTTTTTTTCTTTTAATCTCTGCTTACTTTAGAGTGCTATGAGAATGAGATAATACATGAAAAGCACTTATGCTTCCTGACATAAGCTCTTACAGAATAACTAGTAAATTATTTTATATTGAAAACCATGAGAAAGGCTTCTTCTTTATGAAAACTGTGAGAAAGTCTTCTTTATGAAGTAGAAGCTCTTTTTTGAATTTTTTGTAATATCACTTTTTCCCCTTAAGCATTCTATTAATCTGTATCTGATTAGATAGTCCTTCGTTCAACTTCTTAAATTTATAATGAATATCAGGCCTCCTGGGAAAGCTTTAAGGAGCCATTCGAACAAATGGGGAAATAAAGGACAAAGCTTGCTCAAGCTCACATACTGAGTTGCAAATTCTAGTATTTCTGTTTTTGTTAATTAATTTTTTAAAAAAAATTAAAATTCATATGCCATACAATTCACCCTTTTACAAGTTTACCTACCATTCATTAGTTTTTAGTATATTCAGGGCTGTACAGTCATTGTCACTAATTCCAGAACATTTTCAGTATCCCATAAAGAAACTACTTACCTGCTACCGGTTACTTCTGCCTCCCCCAACCCCTGGGAACCACTGTTCTATTTTCTGTCTTCATGGATTTGCCTATTTTGGCATATAAATGAAATCATACAGTAAGGGGCCTTTAAAAAAAAATTATTTTGAGAGAGAGCATGCACACGAGTGGGGGAAGGGTAAAGAGAGAGGGAGAGAGAATCCCAAGCAGGTGCTAAGCTTTCAACACAGAGCCCCAGGCAGGGCTGGATCTCACAAACTGTGAGATCATTACCTGAGGTGAAATCACGGGTCAGATGCTGAAATGACTGAGCCACCCAGGCACCCCAGTAAGTGCCTTTTGAGACTGGCTTTTTTTACTTTGTATAATGTTTTCAAGATTTATCCATGTTGTAGCATGTATCAATACACCATTTCTTTTTATTGTTGAATGATATTCTGTGTAGATACAGCAAATTTTACTTGTCAGTTGATGAACACTTTGAGTTTCCTTTTTTTTGTTTTGCTATTATGAATAATGCTGCTATGAACATTCACATATAAATCTTTGTATGGAAATGTGTTTGGATTTCCCTTTGGTAAACACCTAAGAATGGAATTGCTGTGTTGCATGGTAAGTTATGTTTAACTTTTTAAGAAACTGCCAAACTGTTTTCCAAAGTGGCTCTTTGAAGCTTTCTATGTATTCAGGATATTTCTAAGTGTTAAAAATATTTTCCAAGTTGCTTTTTTACTTTGCTTATAATGTATTTTGCTATATAAAAAGGTTTTTTTTTTTATATTAATGCACTCAAATCTATCTAGCATGTGCTGCTTCTAGATTTTGCATCACAGAAAGACATTTCCTTCACCCAGGTTATAAAGGAATTCATTTTTTTTTTTCTAAAAAATGGTTCCATTTTTTTACATCCATTTTAAGTTAATCTTGATGTGCAAAGTGAGGAACAGATAGATCCAGTTTTATCTTTATCCACAGGTTTTCCAGTTGTAACACCATTTATTAAAACGTTCTTTTTCTATTATATGAATTTCACCTCAATAAAAATTAGTCATTTTCCCCATGGATTAAAATGATGTTTTTGTCAAATACCAAATTTTCACATAGATATGGATCTGTTTATTTTCTTTTTTATCCCATCGTCTTCCTATTTTTTTTAACGTTTTTTTAAAGTTTATTAATTTTGAGAGAAACAGAAAGTGTGCCATCAAGGGAGGGGCGGGGGGGAGGGGAAGAGAGAGAGAGAGAGAGAGAGAGAGAGAGAGGTTGAATCCCAAGCAGGGATTCGAACCCACGAACCCTGAGATCATGACCTGAGCCAAACAAAGTCAAGAGTCCGGACACTTAAACAACTGAGCCACCCAGGCATCCTGGCCTGCTTTTTTATTTATGTGCCACTACTACCTGTTTAACTACAGAGTTATTATTAGTATGTTTTAGTAGATGGTAGAGGTAGCTTCTCCCTCATTCTTTTTTAAGATTTTCCTGGCTCCTTTTACTTGCTTATTCTTACAAACTTTTTTTTTAAAGTATGGTTGACACACAATGTTATATTAGTTTCAGGTGTACCACATAGTGATTCCTCAAGTCTATACCCTGTGCTCACCATGAGTATTGCTACCATCCATCACCATACAATGCTATTATAATACCATTGACTATAATTTCCTATGCTATACCTTTTATTCCCTGTGACTTATTCATTCCATATCTGGAAGCCTGTATCTCCCACTCCACTCACCCATTTTGCCCATCCCCCCATTTGCCGCCCTTCTGGCAACCATCAGTTCTTTGTATTTGTGGGTCTGTTTCTGCTTCTTGTTTGTTTATTCATTTGTTTTGTTTTTTAGATTCCACATATTAGTGAAATTATGTGGTATTTGTCTTTCTCTGTCTTACTTCTTTCACTTAGTGTAATACCCTGTAGGTCCATCCATGTTGTTGCAAATGGCAAGATCTCATTCTTTTTTATGGCTGAATAATATACAAATAAGCTTTCTAATCAACTAAACTAGTGCCAGAAAAAAAAACCCGTATAGTATTTTTATTAAGATTACATTAAATATGTAAATTAACGCAAAGTAAACATTTTTATGATGTTGAGTCTTTGAGGAAATATGATGTCTTTCAGTGTGTATTAATCCTTTTTGAAGGAAAAATATTTCAGATCCCAAGTATTGGCCTAAGTTCATCTAATGTAGTATCACTTAATTATGTACAAAATAAACTAGGGATAAATTCCTTATGTGTAAGTAAATTCCATTTTATTATAGAATTATAAAACTCAGTAGATTTGTTTTTAAAATACAGTCCTACAAAACTTCCCAAATTCAAGTTAGCAATATTACATTAATGTGAAATAATCTTATTAGCTGTTAACAGTTTATTGTGCTTTAAACCAAAAGGATATTTATTATTAATAGGAAGTTCTAGCATTGATTCAGTCATTCAATGATATCAGTAAGGACCCTGTGCATCCTTAATTTTGCCATCTTACTAATGTTGGATTTTCCTTCTCTTGTCACCTTTTGGTTGCAAGATGGTTGCTGCAACTCTACTTTCATCTTACCTTTATTCCATCTTTCCAAATAAAAGGAAGGAACTGGAGCAAAGGCCTTTTCCTAGCTAAGCATGCCTTTTGTTTTGTTTTGTTTTCTGGAAAGGGAAATTCCCCAGCCAATTTTTCCCTTAAGTCTCATGGTCCAGAACTGATTTACATGTCCATTTTAAGACCAATCACTGGCAGTTGGGAATGGGATTACTTTGACTGGTTTAGACCAATTCTGATTCATTCCCCTGGGCTGGAGGAAGGATAACAAAATCTCCCCACTAGTTACTAAACAATTTGGAATTCTTCTAGGGAATAGAGAGTGGTGGGAAGTGCAGCAGGAATGTCTGGAGTAGACAGTAAACAGCATGTAACCCAAGGCCTAATGTTAACAAGTGGGGGAGATTAATCTTTTGACTGTAAATTCTCTACTGTTTTCACTCAACAGAGGTATAGGAAGTAATTCATCTCTTCTTTTGTCTCCCTTTCCACCATGTGCCAGGTTTGAGCCCCTTGACCTGAGCACTTCTGAGTAAATGTCCTTTATTCCATTGCTGCTGGGCTTATTGCTGACAAATCTGTTTCTTCTCAGTGTCCCCAAAATTGGATAATTGGATTTTGTTGTTGTTTTTTAAACTTAATGAGCCTTCCTTGTTATGTTACTTGATGTCAGATTTGAGAAAACATCTCTGGTTGGTTAGGAAAAACTTACTCCTTTATGTCATAAAATAGTTTCCTTTAGAGAAGAAAGTTTTAATTAATAGTGCTATTTAAAGGGCGGTCCAATTATATGCCACACTTAGATGTTCCTCAACAGTTTTGACAACCACTCCCAAGCACATAACTACCAATATATTTTGATGATTGAATAAGAGGTTATGTTGAAAATTCTAGTTGTCCAAACCACAGGAGAAGGCTGAAGTTGTTTACTCTGACTCCTTTTCTACCATGCGTCTGTGTGTGTTCTTTGCTATGGACTTTTCTCGGTGTAAGTGGAACTCCTGTCTCTGTCACTAATAAGTCATGTGGCCCTGGTCACTTTATCTTTCCTCTTTCTAGAATTCACTATCATGGTGTAGTAGCAAGACCACTTTGACACCAGACATACTTGAGTTTAAAATCCAAACTCCAGTGCTACTGAAAGTGGCTCTGGGCAAGTTAGTTTACATTTGAGACTATATTTCCTTATCTTTAAGATGGGGACACTTGGGGCACTTGAGTCCCTCAGTCGGTTGAGTGTCCAACTTCAGCTTGAGTCATGATCTCACAGTTCGTGAGTTCAAGCCCCGCAAGACCACTTTGACACCAGACATACTTGAGTTTAAAATCCAAACTCCAGTGCTACTGAAAGTGGCTCTGGGCAAGTTATTTTACATTTGAGACTATATTTCCTTATCTTTAAGATGGGGACACTTGGGGCACTTGAGTCCCTCAGTCGGTTGAGTGTCCAACTTCAGCTTGAGTCATGATCTCACAGTTCATGAGTTCAAGCCCCACATCGGGCTCGCTGCTTGTCAGCCTGCCAGCACAGAGACCACTTTGGATCCTCTGTCCCCCTCTTTCTGCCCTTCCCTCACTTGCGGTCTCCCCAAAATAAATACATATTAAAAAAAATAAAGTGGGGAAACTTTTGGGGTGCCTTGGTGGCTCAGTTGGTTAAATGTCTGACTCTTGATCGCAGCTTAGGTCTTGATCTCAGGGTCATGAGTTCAAGCCTTGCATTGGGCTCCACACTGGGCTTGAAGCCTACTTTTAAAAAAAATGGGGAAACTTTTCTTTTGGAACTCAAAATTCTGTTTGACACATAATAAACAGCTAATTTTTCCCTTCCATAAAGAAAGATGATCTCTAATAGCCTAATCCAGTGTGTAGTTTTGAGAATCTTTAAGTCTGCTGCTTTAATAACATGCCCTTATCACTAGTAATGAACACTCCAAACTACCAT
This sequence comes from Panthera leo, assembly GCF_018350215.1. Taxonomy (NCBI): domain Eukaryota; kingdom Metazoa; phylum Chordata; class Mammalia; order Carnivora; family Felidae; genus Panthera; species Panthera leo. Next base: position 57,504,509 of record NC_056688.1, on the reverse strand, counting down.
GACCCAGACAGCCATCTGGTTGCCATCTTTCCATTCCCTTCAAAGTGTTCCTAATCAAGACATTTTTTTTTTAAAAGCAGTGATGCCTTCATTTAAATAGCTGACTGCAATTAAACTTCAGTTTTTTACTTCCACATACTCCTAGACTAGAGAATTTGTGACAACAGTGACTAGGACTGCTACTGTGCAGCTCATGACTCATTCATAACTCCCTTAACAAATTTAAGCAGCCTAGTTGATGTTGAAGTTATTATGCCTATTTGGATTTGAGACATTCACCTCAAAACATACAACTGTTCTTATTCCTTGTTCTCTAAATATGTAGGGAATTTTTTTCCTTCTTTCCTCCTATTCTCCCCTCCTTTCTTTCCTTAGCAATTAATCATATAATTTTGTTGGTGGTGGTCATATCTCCTAGTAGACATCTTCATGTAGTAGGCAAGCTGCATCTCTTCTATGACCTCATAGCCTTCTGTAGTTTAACACTTATCCTTCTGACTTGTAATTATTGGTTGACTGTCTATAAGACCATGAGCTTCTTAAGGGTAGGGGTTGTGTCTGAATTTCCCTGATTCCTAGTATGCTGGCTATTTAAGTGCTGACCTTTCCTAGATGTATTTGGCCTCATTTTATGAGAACAATCTTATTTCCTCACCAGTTACATTAAGATGACATAACTAAACCTACATTCCCTTTCTTCTGAAATTTGTTTCACTTCATGAAATAATAGAATGTATACTTTATTTCAGCACCGGCACTTAAGTGTGTTGTGAGTGCTTCCAAATACCTGGTCCTAATTTGAGATTTAAAATACTCATATGGTAGAAGCTCATGCCTGCAGTTAGTCTCTTTTATGTAAAGATTCATGCCTGGTTTTGGTTTTATTTTATCAAAATTTAACAGTTTATCTCTTCTTTTGTGATGCTCTAAACCTGAAAGCAGTTCTATTACTGTAAGAGAATAAATGTCAATTAACAATTATTTTTGGAAGACCTGCATTTTATAGGATTGGTTTTTTCTGCCCTTGCTCAATTTATCCCTTATTGTCTAAGAGTGAAGACTATTTTCCAAGGAGGTGGTACCTGTACATTAGTGACTCTACCATAAAGTGTAGGGAGCAAGCAGTCTGCGATTAAAAGCTATCCATAGTCATGTTCCAGGCAATGTCAGTTCCCTAAATGTTTCTTGCACTTACTAATTGCCAAGTTTATTTTATTAGCAATGCCTCCGATTTCATGTTTTCAAGTCCTGTAAAACCCACGAACCTCTTTCAGACTGTTCTAGCTCATTCACTTGTCTCCTCTGAGTTCTAAAACACTTTGTCATTTCCACTCAATTATTGTGCATTACTACTCAGTATTGCATTTTAAAAAATTGTTATGCCAAATTTATCTATCATAATTTTTATGGTAATTTAAGTTGGCAAATACCATAATTAAGATAATAATTTATCTTTCATGGTAGTTTTTTTTAAGTTACCTCAATAAAATAGAAAGTTTCGGAGTGCAAGGGCCTTTGTTTTTATTTCTTTGCATCTTTTACAATAGCACAGTTAAATAAATATATTTTTTTTAAGTTTATTTATTTTGAGAGAGAGAATGAGTGGGTGAGGAGCAGAGAGAGTCCTAAGCAGGCTCCACGCTCTCAGTGCAGAGCCTAACGCAGGACGCGATCCCACAAACCATGAGATTGTGACCTGAGCCAAAATCAAGAATCAGACGCTCAACTGACTGAGCCACGCAGGTGTCCCTTAAATAAATGTTTTTATAAGATTTGGTTTAATGGACGTGTGGCACATAGCGTTCATTTAAAATGAGATCTGAAAGTTTCCTGACCATTCAGCCTGCAGTGATCTTTCCATTTTCTGCCCTTTCATAGCACCTATCATTTATACCAGAGTTTGGCAAACTTTTCTGTAAAGGGCCAAATAGTAACCATTTTATGTTTTGCAAACGATACACTTTCTGTAGCAGCTACTCAGCCCTGCTGTTGTAGGACGAAAGCAACCATGGACGATACATATTGAATGTGATGGTGTTCCAATAATACTTTTTTTGTGAACACCGAAATTTGAATTTCATGTAATTTTCTCCTGTCATTAAATATTACTTTTTTTTTTCTCCCAGCTTTTAAAAATGTAAAGACCATTCTCAGCTCATGAGCTATTCAAAAGCAGGCAGTGACTGGATTTGCCTATAGGCCACAGTTTACCATCCCATATCAATACTATTTATTTTGTACTTCTCCTGTCTTGTAGTAGAAAGAATAGAGGTTTTAAATCAACAAACTGGGATTCCCTTCCTGGCCTTACTACATACTGCTTAACCAGTGTAAGCTCCACTTTATTTTCTTAAAATATGGGTAAAACTAAATATAACATTGTATGTTAATTATACTTCAATACAATTTTATTTTAATGTGGCTAATATTAGCATCAGTTGTTTTTAAAGAGAAAGAGATGATATATACATAGAGTCATTTAAATTATAAAGCTAGATAATGGAAACCTATTTACTGTAATTCATACTTTTTTTTTTATTTCTTTTCATATTTAAAATGATAGTGTCTTCACAATTGCTCTTGGTAAGGTAACAGCTTTATTTTGGTTCTCCTGAGTTGTATGGACAAACACCAAAACCAGCACCAAAACTTGTAAAATAGGTGTTGGTAGCTTGGAAGAAAATTCTGGAGGTAAAAGTAGAGTACTCTTTTAACTACTGAGAACTGAATGGTTGTGAGGAGTAGGTTTTCAATCAGATGAGTTAAGCATTATTTCTAAAGTTTGAGTCAGAAAGCAACATAGCTCTCTACATAAAGGTTAAGTCAGCTTATGAGCTGGTGTTTAGTTTTAGGGGTCCCTGGGTAGCTCAGTTGGTTGAGTATCCAACCCTTGGTTTCAGCTCAGATCACAATCTCATGGTTTGTGGGTTCGAGCCCCATGTCAAGCTCTGTGCTGTCAGTGTGGAGGCTGCTTGGAATTCTTTCTCTCTTCTCTTTCTCTCAAAATAAATAAATAAACTTAGGGGGAAAAAAAGAATAAGACTCTCAGTGTGAAGAAGTTGGTTAGAAATACTATTAAGTATTTTATTTTGCTCTCATTTTCCTTTATTTATACCCATAAGTGATGTATGTTGAATCAATGTAAGTATAAAAGAGCTCTTTCAAGAAATTTAAAATGACTTCTAAGTGTCACTTGAAATGTGTCATACTTTAATTGGTAGCTTTTTTCTTAGTGGTACATAAAATTGTTGTTCATCTTTCAGTTGATAGTGCTGTGTATATACAGTATTTTATCTGTTCTACTAACAACCATGTTGTGATTTACTTGTTTAATCTTTCCTAATTTAATTATAAACTCCTTTTGTGTTTTATTTACTTGCCCCAAAATGGTTAGCACCCAGGAGCTCAATAAACATTTAATGAATGAATAATGTTCTAATATAGTGGACACATGACATTGTTTTCAATAGTTTAAAATTGTCCAACCTAAATTTAGTAGGGAATTAAATGGGAAGGAAAAACCATAGATTTGTGGAGTATAGAAATGAGATTTTCTTTTATCTTTTTGAAGTTTCTTTTTGAAAGAGAAAGAAAGCACAAATGGGGGAGGGACAGAGAAGGAGAGGGAGATACAGAATCTGAAGCAGGCTATAGGCCCTGAGCTGTTAGTGCAGAGCCTGACACATGGCTCGAACCCATGAACTGTGAGATCATGGCCTGAGCCAAAGTTGGATGCTTAACTGACTGAGTCACCCAGGTGCCCCTAGAAATGAGATTTTAAAACTGTAATTATTGACAATATGCAAAAATGAACTTGTGCCCTACTTATATCCTTCTATGGTTTCATATTTGTATTTGTCTGTTTTTCTGTTAAGAAAGTATAGCTCAGGTTATTATGAGGATTAAATTTAGATAATGCTTGTAAAGTGCCTAGCACAAACACATGAGCAGTTTCATTTAATCCTTCTCATCCCTTTAAACAGCTTTTCCTTAAGCATAAGAACCATGGTTCAAGCTATATTAAAATCAGTTTTCTGTGTTAATCACTTGAACTACATCGTTATTAGTAGAATTTCATCACAAATAGCATTTTATCATATTATGGCTAAGTAGGCTTGGGGATATAACTACCTAGAGAATCTACCAATATTTCATAATAATGTTAATTAGGGAAAATGTGGTTCAGTTTTCCCAACAACCTACTTTGCAAACCTTTGGAATATAAACCCATTTTTAAGTTGCAGAATCTCTATACTAACATATTTCTCACTGAATATGGGGAAATTATAATCTTTTATTTGGTAATTAGAGGAATTACCTTCCCAATCCAGGTCATAATTTAATAAGGATAGTACTTCAGATTTGTATAGCATTTAAGAAAATCTGTGTACCAGAAATCATCTTTATGAATCCTTTCCTGACCCGATTTCATTCCCATAAGTGTCCAAAACAGGATTGGAAGTCTCTTCTGTGAATTTTCATGGTACACTAGGCTTATTTCTGCCATACCTGTAGTATACAATGACTGTTTACTTACCTATTTCCTCTCTGGCATCAGCTTTTTGAGGGTGAGAACCAAGTTTTTATTCATCAATGGGATCCTCTAGCATGCTGATTTCCCCAAATGCCCAGGAAGTGTATCAGGGCCTGCCATGAACATACTCAAATGTCTCTTTGATTGAATTGGAATTAAATTAGTTGCTTATATAAGCAAGTTGTAACTGGAAAGAGGCTCTAGAATCGTTGCCCTAAATATACTTGAAATGAAATATCCTATGAAATATGTCTTATATTCTACATCATCATGGCATTTAGTTGAGTCTGAGAAGGGAGTTATATGGCAGTTGGTTCTCAATTATATGCTTTTCCTTTTTTTTAGAGAAAGAGTGCACATGAGCAGGGAAGAGGGGCAGAGAGAGAGAGAGAGACAGACAGAGAGAGAGAGACAGAGACAGAGACAGAGACAGAGAATGTCAAGCTGGCTCCATGCTCAGCACAGAGCCTGACACCGGGCTCAATCCCCCAACTCTGGGATCATGACCTGAGCTGAAATCAAGAGTCAGACACTCAACCGACTGAGCCACCCAAGTGCCCTGGAACTATATACTTTATTAGAGTCTTCTGTATGGATTTTATTGGCTTTTAAACTCTGACTCCAAGCCTGCTTGCTTTCTTCCTGTTGTGATATTGTCAAAGCAGAATAGTAGCTTGTATAAGTTCTGATCCGTGAGTATAGCTACAAATATTGATTGTAAGACTAAACAGTTATAATTAGCTCTTGTAAAACATCAAAATGCTTTGTATTCTGTCTGCTTTCTTGTTTTCATTACTGATATCTCAGTGGTGTTTGAGGCTAGATCATTGTAGTAAAGTTGCCGTATCTTTTTTTCTCGTTACTTGTAAGATTTTGGAAAAATAAGTTATTAATTAGGTTGGGTAAGTGGTGGAAATAAAATTTCTAACTTTTTCTAAACCTAAGTGAAGCAGAATTCTTTATTATCAGAGGTATAAGATTACAGTTCTTTCAGTGCTGCAACAGTCTGTCTTTATCCATCCATTTAAAATAAACTATATTTTTGTGTGATCTGACTCAGCAGGTTGGAAGTTCCCATGGAGTAAATATCTTATCTGAAAGTGGTTTTAAATGAGGTAAGCTTTCATTCATTTGCTTGAAACCACATCAACTATTGGGCCATAAGTATCCTGTCCTATCTAATGCAGGACATTGTGGTAAATGCTGTACTATTTTCATTTTTGGATTCTATGATGCCCATTTAACAATTAACATTCTCCAATGGCCAACAAAGAAAACTAATAGGAATAGGATGTAGGATTTTCAATCACATGGTAAATCAGTATTTAGTAACTTAGAGCCCTTTAAAATGCCGTTCTATGTATTCTGTGAATGGCATCAGAGAAACTTGAGAGTTGTCTTTGATTCTTCCTTCTCACTGCACCTTCCTGCTCCCTCTCATTGCCACCTACATTTGTAAACCTTGACTTTCTCTTTCGTCTCCCTGGTATACAGCCTTGCTACTAGGGTCCTCTGGCAGTCATTACCCCTACAACAGGGACCAATCCTCTTTCACCTTTTCCTGAGGATTTCTGCTTACTCATGGCTAGCTTGGGTGATTTCAAGAATGGAGAACTTAATATTATTTTGAGGGTAGTATTGAAAACTGATAAGGAAATAACCATGAGAATAAGATTCTAGCCCACTACTTTCTGTGTCTTGGATGAGTTATTTAATCTCCCTCGGTTTTAGTTTTCTCATTTGTGAAATAGGAATAGCTACTCCAGAGAGTTGTAGAAATTCATTTGTTTGCCTCTATTCTCTTACCAAACTCCATTAAATTATGATAGAGTAATTTGGAAAAAGGAGTAATACCAAAGAACAAATAGAAGATAGGCTACCAAGATTTAGGAAGATAGCAAGTTGAATATTAACTAACAGAGAAGAGTAAACTGAAAACTACCTGTAGAAGAATGAAAGTGCAAGCTAATCCATATCATAAACCCATAAAGGCTCAGGAATTGTAGGTGCTAAGTACCTCTGAAAGTGGGCTAAAACAGGAGGATTGATTGAAAATCTGTACAAAGCACCATTAAACGCCAAAATCTTCTTCTTTCCCTCAGTGAGATGGTTAACTTCTATAGAAATTGAACCAGGGTGTCTCTGGACTCAGAGATGCTAAGCATATGGCCACGAAAGTAAAGCAACAGGATGAAAATAGGGGTTAAGTGAAGGTAGTGAAGGTATATATTCTGTCATCTAGACATGCTCTCATGGCTTGCTCCCTCACCTTTAGGTCTTTGTTAAAGGTGCCTTCCCTAACCACCTGATTTAAAACTACAGTTTTCCCAACCTGGCATTCATTTTCCTCGCTTCCTGATTTGATTTTTCTCCATGACACTTACTGTTACCTGACAAATTTTTACTTATGTTGCCTTCACAGGAATGTAAACACCACAAGAGTAGGGGGTTTTGTCTGTTTTGTTCACCAAAATATTTCAGGTGCCTAAAACAGTATCTTGTAGGTGTCTAGTGAATGTTTGTTGAATGAGTGAATGAAAAAGACTATTCAGATCTTTTTCCAGAAGGCTAATGGCTAGTCTTATGTTCCCAGGCAGGAGATTGGAGGATTTTTCTCTGGAGAAATGACTGGCCAAAAAAAAAGACATGCAGATATTGATGTTTGGAGGAAAAATCCCTTACTTAAAAGGCTAGGAATCTACTTGCTAACTGAACAGTCATATTCAAAAGTCAGCAAGCCTTGCTCTCTCATAGGATCACCAGACATCCAGGAAAAACTTCTAACACAAAAAATAGATACCAAAACAAAATGAGAAAATGAAACAATAATGTATAGAACAAAAAAAAAAAAGCTTAAACTTGTCAGAGAGACAAGAGATGATATGGCATCTATGAAACAAGAATAGAATGCTCTTTTAAAAAAGGAGGGGGGAGAACCTGGTTTCAGAGAAAAAGAAATATGTTGGGAATGAAAATATGTATAGTATATATAAATTCAAAAGAAGAGAAAATTTAAGGAATCTTCTAGAAAATACCTTATTCTAGTTTAGGATTGAAATTTGGAAATATGGGGGATAAAAAGATTCTTAGTAAAAACATCTCAACAGTAGTACCTTACTTAGAAGATGGAAAAATGCCTTAAATTTTGAGAAAGAATAACCTAAAATTGCTTTGGCTAGTATTTGCTTACTATATCTTTGTCTCTTTTAACTTTTTTAAATGCTTATTTATTTTGAGAGAGAGTTCACACGCACGCAGGGAAGAAGCTGACAGAGGGGGAGAGAGAATCCCAAGCAGGCTTCATGTTCTCAGCGCAGAGCCTGATGCGGGTCTCAATCCCATGACCCTGGGACCATGACCTGAACCGAAATCAAGAGTTGGATGTTTGGGGCGCCTGGGTGGCGCAGTCGGTTAAGCGTCCGACTTCAGCCAGGTCACGATCTCGCGGTCCGTGAGTTCGAGCCCCACGTCAGGCTCTGGGCTGATGGCTCGGAGCCTGGAGCCTGTTTCCGATTCTGTGTCTCCCTCTCTCTCTGCCCCTCCCCCGTTCATGCTCTGTCTCTCTCTGTCCCAAAAATAAATAAAAAAAACGTTGAAAAAAAATTAAAAAAAAAAAAGAGTTGGATGTTCAACTGACTGAGCCACGCAGGCGCCCCTAGGTCCACTTTAAATTCTCAACTTGAAACTTCTTAGAATATATAAGTGGTATAAATTTAGCCCAAGTCCATTTGAGAACTGTCTGTGGTTATAGCTTCATCAGAGAAGGGTTTTTTTTTCTTTCTTCTGCCTTCTATTTTGTTTGTTTCAAGTTTTTAATTACATTCTAGTTAGTAAACATATAGAATAATATTGGTTTCAGGAGTAGAGTGTAGTGATTCATCACTTACATATAACACAGTGCTCATCACAAGTGCCCTCCATAATACCCATCACCAATTTAGCCCATCCTCTGCCCACCTCCCCTCCATCAACCCTCAGTTTTTGTTCTCTATAGTTAAGAGTCTCTTATGGTTTGCCTACCTCTTTCTCTCTGCCCCCCCTTCCCTATGTTCATCTGTTTTGTTTCTTAAATTTCACATATGAATCAAATCATATGGTATTTGTCTTTCTCTGACTTGTTTCACTTAGCATACATAATACACTCTAGCTCTATCCACAGTTTACAAATGGTAAGATTTCATTCTTTTTGATGGCTGAGTAATATTCCATTGTGTGTGTGTGTGTGTGTGTGTGTACATCTTTATCCATTCATTGGTCAGTGGACATTTGGGCTCGTTCCATAATTTGGCTGTTGTTGATAATGCTGCTGTAAACATCAGGGTGCATGTGCCCCTTCAGATCAGTATTTTTGCATCCTTTGGGCAAATACCTAGTAGTGCAATTGCTGGGTCATAAGGTAGTTTTATTTTTAACTATTTGAGGAACCTCCATACTGTTTTCCAGAGTGGCTGCACCAGTTTACATTCCCACCAACAGCGTAAGAGGGTTCCCCCTTCTTTGCATCCTCGCCAGTATCTTTTGTTTTCTGTGTTGTTAATTTTAGCCATTCTGACAGGTGTGAGGTGATATCTCATTGTAGTTTTGATTTGTATTTCTGTGATGATGAGTGATGTTGAGCATCTTTTACATGTGTGTGTTAGCCATCTGTATGTCTTCTTTGGAAAAATGTCTATTCATGTCTTCTGGCCATTTCTTAACTGCGTTATTTGTTTTTTGGGTATTGAGTCTGATAAGTTCTTTATAGATTTTGGATACTAACTCTTTATCAGATATGTCATTTACAAATCTCTTCTCCCATTGGTTGCCTTTTAGTTTTTTATTTTCTCTGTGCAGAAGCTTTTTATCTTGATGGAAGTCCCAATAGTTCATTTTTGTTTTTCTTTGCCTTGCCTTAGGAGAAATATCTAGTAAGAAGTTGCTATGCCGATGTCAGAGAGGTTTCTGCCTGTGTTTTCTTCTAGGATTTTGATGGTTTCCTGTCTCACATTTAGGTCTTTCATCCATTTTTTCATTTATTTTTGTGTATGGTGTAAGAAAGTGGTCCAGTTTCATTCTTCTGCATGTTGCTGTCCAGTTTTCACAGCACCATTAGTTGAAGAGACTGTCTTTTTTCCATTGGATAGTCTTTCCTGTTTTGTTGAAGATTAATCATATGGTTGTGGGCCCATTTCTGGGTTTTCTATTCTGTCCCTTTGATCTGTGTGTCTGTTTTTGTGCCAGTACCATGCTGTCCTGATGATTACAGCTTGAAGTCCAGGATTGTGATGCCTCCTGCTTTGCTTCTCTTTCTCAAGATTGCTTTGGCTATTCGGGGTCTTTTATGGCTTCCTAGGGGAATTCTACCAAACATTTGAAGACTAATACCTATTCTTCTCAAACTGTTCCTAAAAATAGAAATAGAAAACCTCCAAACTCATTCTACGAGGCCAACATTATTTTGATTCCAAAACCACTAAAAAGAAGAATTACAGGCTAGTATCCCTGATGAACATGGATGCAAAAATTCCCAACAAGATAACTGGCAAATCTAATCCAACAGTACGTTAAAAGAATTACTCACCATGATCATCTGGGATTTATTCCTGGGCTGCAAGGGTGGTTCAGTATTTGCAAATCAATCAATGTGTACACCACATTAGCAAAAAGGGTAAGAACTATATGAAAAAGTGTTTGACAAAATATGTCCATTCCTGATAAAAACTGTCAACAAAGTAGGTTTAGAGAGAACATACCTCATTAGAAGCCATTTACAAAAGACCCACAGCTAATATCCTCAATGGGGAAAAACTGAGACCTTTTCCTCTATGGTCAGGAACAAGACAAGGGATGTCCAGGCTCACCATTGTTATTTAACATAGTACTGGAAGTCCTAGTCTCTGAAATCAGGCAACAAAAAAATAAAAGGCACCCAAATTGGCAAGGAAGAAGTCACACTTTCACTATTTGCAGATGACATGATACTCTATGTAGAAAATACTCCACCAAAAAATTGCTACAACTGATGGATGAATTCAGCAAAGTCACAGGATACAAAATCAGTGTACAGAAATCTTTTGTATATCTATACTCCAATAATGAAGCAGCAGAATGAAATCAAGGAATCAATCCCATTTGCGGTTGCACCAAAAACCGTAAGATACCTAGGAATAAACCTAACCAAAGTGGTAAAAGATCTGTACTCTAGAAACTGTAGAACACTTATGAGAGAAATTGAAGATGACACAAAGAAATGGAAAAAACATTCCATGCTCATAGATTGGAAGAACAAAATAGTGTTAAAATGCCTATACTACCCAGGGGCGCCTGGGTGGCTCAGTGAGTTAAGCATCCGACTTCAGCTCAGGTCATGATCTCACAGTTAGTGAGTTTGAACCCTGTGTTAGGCTCTGTGCTGACAGCTCAGCCTGGAGCCTGCTTCCAATTCTGTGTCTCCTGCTCTCTCTGCCCCTCCCCCACTTGCACTCGGCCTCTCTTTCAAAACTAAACATTTAAAAAACCCACATTTTAATTAACTAATTAATTAATTGTATTTTTTATGTATTATTATTTTTAATATAATTTATTGTAAAATTGGCTTACATACAACACCCAGTGCTTATCCCAACAAGTGCCCTCCTCAATGCCCATCTCCTATTTGCCCCACTCCCATCCACCCTCAGTTTGTTCTCTGTATTTAAGACTCTCTTGTGGTTTGCCTCAAGTTACAGAGCCTTCCCTCTCTGTAACTATTTTTTCCCATTCCCTTCCCCCATGGAGTTCTGTTAAGTTTCTCAAGATCTACGTATGAGTGAAAACATAAGATATCTGTCTCACTCAGTATAATACCTTCCAGTTCCATCCACATTGCCACAACTGGCATGATTTCATTCTTTCTCATTGCCAAGTAGTATTCCATTGTATATATAAACCACCTCTTCTTTTTCCATTCATCAGTTGGTGGACATTTAGGCTCTTTCCATAATTTGGCTATTGTTGAAAGTGCTGCTATAAACACTGGGATACAAGTGCCCCTAATGCATCAGCACTCCTGTATTCCTTGGGTAAATTCCTAGCAGTGCTATTGCTGGGTCATAGGGTAGATCTATTTTTTTTTTTTATTTTATTTATTTATTTTTTTTATTTATTTTTGAGACAGAGAGAGACAGAGCATGAACGGGGGAGGGGCAGAGAGAGAGGGAGACACAGAATCGGAAGCAGGCTCCAGGCTCTGAGCCATCAGCCCAGAGCCCGACGCGGGGCTCGAACTCATGGACCGCGAGATCGTGACCTGAGCTGAAGTCAGCCGCTTAACCGACTGAGCCACCCAGGCGCCCCGGGTAGATCTATTTTTAATTTTTTGAGGAATCTCCACACTGTTTTCCAGAGTGGCTACACCAGTTTGCATTCCCACCAGCAGTGTAAGAGGGTTCCCGTTTCTCCACATCCTCGCCAGCGTCTGTAGTTTCCTGATTTGTTCATTTTAGTCACTCTGACCTGTGTGAGGTGGTATCTCAGTGTGGCTTTGATTTGTATTTCCCTGATGATGGTGACATTGAGCATCTTTTCATGTGTCTGTTGGCCATCTGGATGTCTTCTTTGGAAAAGTGTCTATTCATGTCACTGGATTATTTGTTTTCCAGGTGTTGTTTGGTGAATTCTTTATAGATTTTGGATACTAACCCTTTATCTGATATGTCATTTGCAAATCTTTTCCCATTCCGTTGGGCAGAAGTTTTTAATCTTGATGAGGTCTCAATAGTTCATTTTTGCTTTTAGTTCCTTTGCCTTTGTAGATGTGTCAAGCAAGAAATTGCTGCAGCTGAGGTCAAAGAGGTTTTTCCTGCTTTCTCCTCTACGGTTTTGATGGTTTCCTGTCTCACATTCAGGTCATTTATCCATTTTGAGTTTATTTTTGTGAATGGTGTAAGAAAGTGGTCTAGTTTCATTCTTCTGCATGTTGCTGTCCAGTTCTCCCAGCACCATTTGCTAAAGAGACCACCTTTTTTCCATTGGATGCTCTTTCCTGCTTTGTCAAAGATTAGTTGGCCATACATTTTTGGGTCCAATTCTGGGTTCTCTATTCTACTCCATTGGTCTATGTGTCTTTTTTTTTTGTGCCAGTACCATACTGTCTTAATGATTACAGCTTTCTGATAGAGGCTAAAGTCTGGGATTGTGATGCCTCCCACTTTGGTTTTCTTCTTCAATATTACTTTGGCTATTCGGGGTCTTTTGTGGTTCCATGCAAATTTTAGGATTGTTTGTTCTAGCTTCAAGAAGAATACTGGTGCAATTTTGATTGGGATTGCATTGAATGTGTAGATTGCTTTGGGTAGTATTGACATTTTAACAATATTTATTCTTCCTATCCATGAGTTTGGAATTTTTTTCTTTTTTTTTTTTTTATTGTCTTCTTCATTTTCCTTGATAAGCTTTCTATAATTTTCAGCATGCACACAGATCTTTTACATCTTTGGTTAGGTTTATTCCTAGAACACACATACGTACAATTTTAGTCAACACTTCTGAAGTTTGCTCTATCAACATTCCTAATTACCATTGATGGAAACAGTCCCTGACATAAAATTTCTGTACCTAGGAAAACTGTTAGTCAAGTATGAAAATGGGATAATAGCATTTTCTGGCATGCAGGGTTTCAAAATTTATCTCCCTTTCTCAAGAAGCTAACAGAGGATGTGTTCCATCAAAATAAGAGAATGCATCAAGAAAAACATGGGATATGGGAATCAGGGATTCAGCACAGGAAAAAGGCAAAAGGAATTCCCAGGATGATGGTGAAATGACAGCAATTCATCATATCCAGAGAGCAAACAGTCCTATTTGGAGGAGAGTGGTAGGTGCCAAGAACGGAAATTTGCAAAGAAAAAATGGATCTAATAGATTATTTAACATTATTATATTAAGAGAAGTTTTACAGATTTATCAAAGGCTTTTTTTCATTAATAAAAGTTAATAGTGAAATATTCAGAAGGGTTTAAAATATGCGTGTGCAGTTCAGAGAAGAATAAAATAAATGCCCATGTATCTACCACCTGGCTTATGAAATTGAACATTGTTAGCCTTTAAAAGCCTGTTTGCCTCTCCCCAAAAGCACCTCTACTCCCCACAATCTTGAATTGTATGTTTAACATTCTCTTGCTTTTCTTAATAGTTTTGTCACCTATGCATATATCCATAAAAAAGATAATTAGTTTTGCCTGTTCTTGAACTTTGTTATTAATGGACTGCATTTATTCTATGCTTATTTCTTCCTCTAAATGTATTTCTGAAATTCATCCATGTTACTGTATATAATTCTAGCATATCCATTCCCACTGCTGTGCCATATTGAGTTATCTGAATATATCTCAATTTATATATTCCTCTGGTGATAGACTTAGTTTGCTTGTTATTCTTTGGCTTTATGGAAATGCTTCTATGAACATCTTTTTACATGTATCTTAATACCTCTGTGCAGATGTTTCCTTGTGAAGTGAAACTACTAGAGTGAAGGGTACTTGTTCAATTTTACCAGGTGGTGACTCACTGTTTTCCAAATAGTTTTCCCATTTATACTTCCACCGGCAATTCCATCTGATTTAGATCCTCTCCAACACCTAGTGTTGTCTGGCTTTGTATTTTGTCAACATAATGGGTGTGAAATTATACCTAACTCTGATTTAAAATTTCATGTCTCTAAAAAATAAACATAATAAAACTTCATGTCTCCATGAACAAAATTGGGAACCCTTTTGTAATATTTATGGGCTATTTGTGTTTCCTGTTTTGTGAAATGTCCACTAATATTTTTTGCTATAAAAAGCTCTTATGAAACAATTAATGATAATTTCATTAAAAAAATAAGCAAACAAAATAAAAGACAATCATTCTGGAAAAAATAAGAAGTCACGCAAGAAAGAAAGTATAATCCGTATACCATGTGGCTTAGCTGTGAACAACATTTCTGCAGTAACTAACATTTATGAAGTATTTTTGTGCCTACTTGTTACTGTTTTTCAAACCTTACACTTGAGATTTAGGCAGAGATGGATTTGCTAGTGGTCACAAAGCTTACAATTACTACAAATGAAATTTAAACTTAAATAATCAGTACACGGCCATAATGTAAAAACTGTATATAGTGGGGTTTTTCCTCCTCACGGACCAATCTATTTAAGCTATCCTGCCGTAAGCAAAGGGATGGAAGATCTATATATTGGTCATCACTGATACAAAGAAGGAAGGTGAGCTTAAGATACCATGTACTTTTCTGGTCCATGTGCAGAGTCATCGTCCAAACCAGTAATGTGGTCCCCACTGGGTAGTGATCCAGGTTCTCTCTATTCATCCTCATAGCTGGTTGGAAGTAGTTTTGCATGAGCATTATGGAGTAGAATATGATTAACATCTCCCCAGGGAAAGGGCTTAGACCTGATGAAGAGATGGGGGTAGGCATGGAACTCAGGCCTCGAGTGCTCTCCATGATTTGACTTCCAGATGTTCAGCATGCTCACTCCCACACCAGGGAGTGCTACAAAGTAGGTGAGGGCCTTCCACCTTCAAGTTGAGCCCTCCTTGGCTGTGGGTGCCACTTGAAATGGACCATCCCAGCTGTGCCCTGGATTGACCTAGCAGGTTTTTTGCTCTTACATTTAGGTTTATGATCCTCTGTGATTTAATTATGTGTGTAGTTGTAAGGGAGGCAGTCAGATTCATTGATATATGACTATCCGATTGTCCTAACACCATTTATTGGCAAGACTGTTTTTTCCCCAGTGAATTGTCTTGGTCCTTTGTTGAAAATCTATGGACTGTAAGTGTTAGAGTTTATTTCTGGACTCTCAGTTCTGTTTGATCTATCTATATGTCTACTCTCATGCTTGTACCACAGTATTCCATTTCCCTTTACTGGAAACCTTATCAGAATTCAGGAAGGAGGCTTCTCTTTATTAGCTTCAGCCCAATGGTGATGATGATAATAATAATAGTAATAATAATAATAAATAATTTCCTGAGGCACCAAGCTAAGTGCTTTATGCACATTAGCTCACTTTTTACTGTCAACAGATATTCATTAATGTGTCGGACCCCAAGAGTACATTGGTGAACAAAGGGAGAACGTTCTTGCTCTCCTGGATCTCACATTAGTAGCAAATTAGGTGGAGTGATCTAACAAATATAAGAACAAACTAATTTTAGGAAATGATTAGTTCTATGATAAAAATAGAACAGGCTAATTTGAGAGTAACCAAGGGAGAAGGCTACTTTAATCCTCATTATAACCCCTATAAAATTGGCATTATAACCCTATCTCACATGAAGAAACTCAGGCATAGAGAAATTAAATGACTTGGCCAAGGTCACACAATTAATAAAGGCAGAACTGGGTTATGAAAACAAACTTTTAGTGTGTAGCAAATGGAAAACTTATTTAGGTTTAGGAAGTATTAAGAATGTAGTATCACTTCGGGCACCTGGGTGGCTGGCTCAGTCAGTTAAGCATTCAACTTTGGCGCAGGTCATGATCTCATGGTCCATGAGTTCTAGTCCCGTGTCAGGCTCTGTGCTGACAGCTCAGAGCCTGGAACCTGCTTTGCTTTCTGTGTCTCCCTCTCTCTCTGCTCTTCTCCCCTCACGCTCTGTCTCTCTCTTAAGAAGAAATAAACATGTAAAAAAGAAAAAAGAATGTGGTATTTCTTCATAATTTTCTTCCTTTTTAAATTTTTTGTCTTTCTGCCAGAAATAGGTTGCTATGGTCAAAGTATAGGCCCAGAGATCTTATTTAGGATTCATACATGAGCTTGAAGCCAGTGCAGTTGTGTGCAGAATATATGTATGTGCACTGGTTTCTGGAATGGGGGTTTATAAAGCTTCTGAATGGAGTCTGTGACAATAGCGAAGGGTCTAAAAGCACATTTGATTCACATGATTTAGGCAGGAATTGTATTTCCTTTGTGTCTCCCACTGTACCATTTTGTTCCGTGTCTGCCAAACTCTTTCCTCTGGTAACAAGACTTGGAAGGAAATTATACATTTATTATGTTGGTTTGAAATAAACTTTATTCTGACATAAAAAAATTCTGTGGACATTTACCTCCCAGTGTAGATTTTTATTTACCAATTGTTGGACTTAATAATTCATCTCTGTTAGTTCAAAACTTTAGAATTGACTTGGGTTCTACTATCAGTCATTTTCCATATCTTGAACATTCCTGAGATTTGTTGATTGCCTTTTTGAAAAGTTTTCTATGTTTCCCTCCTTTTTAATTCCATTGTCAGTCTAGACTCCCATCTTCTAACCAGATTATTGCAGCAACGTTGTTTTTTTTTCCGGAATCAAATTCATCTTGTACCTTTCACCACATTGATCTTTCTAAAATACTTTAATCTGAACCACTGAAACTCTATCAGGCTTTTGGGACCAACCCCAACACACAAATAACAGAAAAAGAAATAAATTCCCCACTATATTGCATCTAATGTCATTATTTTTCCATGATCTGCTTTTAGTTGTATCAGTTTCTTTTAGTTTTTCAAAACTGTTTTACTTATTTCCACCTTGTTGCAGTTAACTATTTTATTTTGTCTTTTATCAGTGCTCACTATGACAGGCAGACACCATACTGGGTTCTTATTGGTGCCCTTCTCTCTGCCGGAGTTGTCTTCCATACCCTTCCCTATTTCCATCAGTCCAAATTCTGTCTGTCCTTCAATGACTTAATAGCTTAACAGCTTAAATGTTACTTTTTCTTTGAAACCTCTTTTTATTTCCTAAGCTAAAAGTAATCTTTTTTTTTTTTTTAAAGTAATCTTTATTCCCTCCTTTAGCTATATCTCTTAGGGCATTTAACTCTACCTTATGTTAGATATTTATGTAGTTAACATTAGTTTCTTGAGAGCAGAGGGATTGTGTCACTAGTTTTATAATTATCCCAGTATTGCCCATCACGCCACCTCAGTTCCGGCATAATACATATACTAGATTTTGGTGAATAAAACCTCATTTTTAAAGTATAAATTAACCTCGTTATGCTTTTTTAAGTTATTTTCATTACTTCAAAATTCTTCCATTATGACTTCTTGGGGAAAGAAAGTAATTAATTTATTTTAAAAATTATAGCTAAAAAGAGCCTATACAGGCTGTAATGACTATAAAATAGGTAGGCTTAAAAGCATAAAAAGCAAACTATTTATTCATTTATTTTTTAGTTTACATCCAAGTTAGTTAACATAGTGCAACAATGATTTCAGGAGTAGATTATTTAATGCCCCTTACCCATTTAGCCCATCCCTCCCTCCCTCAACCTCTCCAACAACCCTTCGTTTGTTCTTTATATTTAAGAGTCTCTTCTGTTTTGTCCCCCTCCCTGTTTTTGTATTATTTTTGCTTCCCTTCCCTTATGTTCATCTGTTTTATATCTTAAAGTTCTATGTGAGTGAAGTCATATGATATTTGTTTTTCTCTGACTGATTTCGCTTAGCATAATACCCTCTAGTTCCATCCACATAGTTGCAAATGGCAAGATTTCATTCTTTTTGATTGCCAAGTAATACTCCATTGTATATGTATACCACATCTTCTGTATCCATTCATCCATCAATGGACATTTGGGCTCTTTCCATACTTTGGCTATTGTTGATAGTACTGCTATAAACATTGGGGTGCATGTGCCCCTTCGAAACAGCATACCTATATACCTTGGATAAATACCTAGTAGTGCAATTGCTGGGTCATAGGGTAGTTCTATTTTTAATTTTTTGAGGAAACTCCATACTGTTTTCCAGAGTGGTTCATTTTTCTGCATATTGCTGTCCAGTTTTCCCAGCACCATTTGCTGAAGAGACTGTCTTTATTCTTTCCTGCTTTGGATAGTCTTTCCTGCTTTGTCAAAGATTAGTTGGCCATATGTTTGTGGGTCCATTTCTGGGTTCTCTATTCTGTTCTATTGATCTGGGTGTCTGTTTTTGTGCCACAAACTATTTTTATAAACCAAAACTACATCATTAAAATAGAGTATTCTTTCTGACTAGAATATAAAGATTGATGTGAGATCTTGCTGTCTACTTCATGTCTAACACTGGTTGCAAAATTACCTGAACTCGTAGAGTATATAAACAATTATGTGTTCAAATGTTCAAAAGAGTATGCCAGGAAAGTCTCTGTGGGAGTAGGAACAACCTTTGGAGGTATAGATTATTGGCTCTTTAACCAGATGGGAATTACTCATATGTTGGTATAAATTGGGTAGTCCTTAGAACTTTATTATTTTTTTTAATGAAGGGAATTAGAAGTGGAAGGTGTCCTCCTAGGAATAATTTCTATTTATACAAAGTGATTTCTCCTTAACGGGTAATCTTCTCTGGTGCCTGGCCAACTTGGAAAGTTTCTGTGGCCTTTGGCAAAGACCCTGAAAAGGAAACTTCTGATAACGTACTCTAAAGCCTTATTACTTTTCAGAAGCGTAAATGAAAGAGTGAGAGAGAAAAGAAAGGATCTGAGAATTAATATAGCATTGGGGTAAAGAGCAGAGACTTTTAAGAGTGATGGAACTGGATTTGAATCCTGTCACTGCCATTTAGTAGTTAGTTGTATAACCTTGGTCAAGTGACTTTATATCTCTAAATCTGTCATCTGTGAAATGGGGATAAAAATAACTTGAAGTTTTGTGAGGATTAAATGGAATCATGCCTATAAATTACTTGGCAGAGTGACTCACTGTTGTGGCACAGTAAATGTTAGATACTATTACTGTGATGATGCCCTGAGTCCAGACATCAAAAATTCATGCATAGATCCTTAAAATCAATTATAACATGTTTGACATACCATGTGTGGTTGTTATACTCAAATTAGTATATATGTAGGTGGATTTGTGAGTGATGGGTGAGTCAGTAGAATTAAGAGTTCTACTTTTAGTTTTCCAGTAGGAATTCAAGTACAACTAGCAAACCAGAAAAAATAAGTCAATGCTGAAATTGGAAATTACTTCTACAGAGGCAGTTTTTCTATCAGAAGTTAGGATTTTATCCGTTTTCTGAGCAACTACTAAATCTCAGATGTATTAGATTCTTTTGAAAGACATGTTATTTTATTCAGTCACTATAATCCAATGCAGAAAGAATTTAGGTAATTTGAATTTCCCCAAATACATACTCTAATTGTTAGAGATTTGCAGGGAAATACTGGAAAATGGTAGGAACTGTGAGGAATTTGAACTCTTCTCTCATTCCAGATCATTTACTCTACCTTTTTATTCTTCAACTCTCTCAACTCGGGTATCTCAACTCTCTCAACTTGGGGATCTTTAAAAATTGTCAGTGCATGGGGCGCCTGGGTGGCTCAGTCGGTTAGGCATCCGACTTCAGCTCAGGTCGCAATCTCGCCGTCCGCGAGTTCGAGCCCCGCGTCGGGCTCTGGGCTGATGGCTCAGAGCCTGGAGCTTGCTTCCGATTCTGTGTCTCCCTCTCTCTCTGCCCCTCCCCCGTTCATGCTGTGTCTCAAAAATAAATAAACGTTAAAAAAAAATTGTCAGTGCAGAGACGCCTGGCTAGCTCAGTCGGTTGAGTGTCCCAACTCTTGATTTCGGCTCAGGTCGTGATCCCAGGATCGAGAGATTGAGCCCTACCTCAGGCTCTACGCTGAGCGTGGTGCCTACTTGGGATTCTGTCTCCTTCTTCCACTGCCCTTACCCCGTGTGCGCTCTCTCTCTCCCACTCTCTAAAATTAAAAAGAAATTAGTGCCTAGGCCACACGTCAAGCCATTTGAATCAGTTTCTAGAAGTGAAACCCAAGCATCAGTATTTTTAAAAGTTCCTTTTCTGGATGTGAGGGTGATATGGCTGCGACATCTGTCACCCCATTGATCTCCAGGATTAATTCATCTGATCTGGCTGGCTAGGCAGGCGTCCCCTTCCTCCCTCACCGCTTCATGTGCATCCTTCCAGAAGCTGCGCACTTGGCCGAAGAGGACGATCTTCCCCGATAGAGGAGGATCGTTCTTCAGTCAAGGGTATACAAGTAGCCACGCTCCCCTGCTAAAACCTCTAAACAAGCTCTCAAGGTCCATTTGTAGGAGAATGTCGGGTAGTCAAGCTTTCAAGACTCCAGACACATCCAAGTAAGGCGCTGCACGTGGCAGTCTGCCTTTCTTTAAAAAAAAAAAAAAAAAAGTTCCTTTGGTAAATGTTATTGAACCTGTTCAATGCCAGAAGAGTGTAGATGTTCAATAAATGTTTGACTGTTGAAAGAATACCTAACTGTGCAGTTTCTCCATTGTAATTACAGTATTAAAGTCAACCTAGAGTGGTTTTGTACTAATTTAAGTCTTTAAAAGGGGTTTTGTATTATACTTTGTTCTGCATTTGCCCCCATGGCATATACAGGAAAATGCTTGGCAGGAGGTAATGTTTTGTTGCTGATAGAATTCTGAATTCCCTCCATTACTGAGAAGAATAGGTGTAGAAATAGGATAAGTCTCAAGGTTCCTTTCTTGTGTCTCACCCAAGGTTGAAGATACAGGTTGTAAATAGATATTTATTGGTTATTTTTGTTTTATTTTAAAATAATTTTATTTTTAAAAATAATTTCTGGTTCAAAAATTAAAAGGGGTATACATTGAAAATTGTCCCTCTCATCTTCCAGATATAGTTCCCCTCCCAGAATATATCCGTATTATATCAGTATTCTTCCAGAGGTATTATATATGCACATACTTCCCATTTTACCCAAGTGGTAAAACGCATCATGTTTGTATACTTAACAGTGTATCTCATCCATATACAAAGAATGTTATCAGTATATAATTTCTTCCATCTTTTTATAACTATATTATTTCTGTGTACCACAATTTATTTTAATCTATCACCTGTTGATGGATACTTAAATTGTTACTGATTTTTCTCTATTGAAAACAATGCTACATCAATAGATATGCCATATCTTTGGATAAATTCCTAAAGTTCAAGGTATTGCCAGTTTGTCTTTTGTGAAGGTTGTGTACTGATTAGTTGGGAGATGATGAAAACAACATGAAATAATATGAGGGATTAAAGGTATAAACAAGGAATGGTGATCAAAAATGATTATAGCAGGAGTGTGCCTGGGTGGCTTAGTTGGTTAAATGTCTGACTTTTGATTTCAGCTCAGGTTGTGATCTCATGGGTTCATGAGTTTGAGCCCCACATCGGGCTATGTGCTGACAGTGGAGAGCCTGCTTAGAATTCGCTCTCCCCATCTATCTCTGTTCCTCCCCCCTCCCCAATCTCAAAATAAATAAAAATTTTTAAAAATTATTATAGCAGGAATGATATTAGAGTGACTTGAGAGGATAGGCATGAGCCTATAACTAAGAACAAGGAGAGGGGCGCCTGGGTAGTTTGGTTGGTTAAGCATCTGACTTTGGCTCAGGTCATGATCTCACAGTTCATGGGTTTGAGTCCCACATCAAGCTCTGTGCTGACAGCTTGGAGCCTGGAGCCTGCTTTGGATTCTGTGTCTTCCTCTCTCTCTGTCTGTCCCCTGCTTGCATTCTGTCTCTCCCTCTCTCAAAAATAAATAACATTAAAAAAAATTTTTTTAAAGAGCAAGGAAAGAGAATTAGCAGGTTTTCTGACATATGTACACAGATTATATCTGTGATTAAAATATGCTAATAAACTTCCTAAAATCCTAACATTTTTACTCTTAAATCTATATTTGAACTTTTTAAGACACACTTTTAATGTGATGGTTTCTGTATGAAAACTCCTCATTCTTTAAGAGAAAATACCCCTCGGGATTTATACCTGGGATGCAGGGCTGGTTCAATATCCGCAAAACAATTAACATGATTCATCACATCAATAAAAGAAAGGACAAGAACCATATGATCCTCTCAATAGATGTAGGGAAAGCATTTGACAAACTACAGCATCCTTTCTTCATAAAAACCCTCAAGAAAGTAGGGATAGAAGGAGCATACCTCGACATCATAAAAGCCATATATGAACGACCCAATGCTAATATCATCCTCAATGGGGAAAAACTGAGAGCTTTCCCCCTAAGGTCAGGAACAAGACAGGGATGTCCGCTCTCACCACTGTTATTCAATATAGTATTAGAAGTCTTAGCCTCTGCAATCAGACAACACAAAGAAATAAAAGG
Source organism: Panthera leo (assembly GCF_018350215.1). Classification (NCBI taxonomy): domain Eukaryota; kingdom Metazoa; phylum Chordata; class Mammalia; order Carnivora; family Felidae; genus Panthera; species Panthera leo. Next base: position 57,481,854 of record NC_056688.1, on the reverse strand, counting down.
CATCCAAATCGGCCAGGAGGAAGTCAAACTTTCACTCTTTGCAGAAGACATGGTACTCTATATGGAAAACCCAAAAGATTACACCAAAAAACTGCTAGAATTGATTCATGAATTGAGCAAAATTGCAGGATATAAAATCAATGCACAGAAATCAGTTGCATTCCTATATACCAACAATGAAGCAACAACAGAAAGAGAAATCAAGGAATCGATCCCATTTACAGTTGCACCAAAAACCATAAAATACCTAGGAATAAATCTAACCAAAGAGGTGAAAAATCTACACACTGAAAACTGTAGAAAGCTTATGAAAGAAATTGAAGAAGACACAAAGAAATGGAAAGAGATTCCATGCTCCTGGATAGGAAGAACAAATATTGTTAAAATGTCGATACTACTCAAAGCAATCTACATATTCAACGCAATCCCTATCAAAGTAACACCGGCATTCTTCACAGAGCTAGAACAAAGAATTGTAAAATTTGTATGGAACCAGAAAAGACCCCAAATAGCCAAAGCAATCTTGAAAAAGAAAACCAAAGCAGGAGGCATCGCAATCCCAGACTTCAAGCTATACTACAAAGCTATAATCATGAAGACAGTATGGTACTGGCACAAGAACAGACACTTAGATCAATGGAATAGAATAGAGAACCCAGAAATGGACTCACAAACGTTATGGGCACCTAATCTTTGACAAAGCAGGAAAGAATATCCAATGGAATAAAGACAGTCTTTTCAGCAAGTGGTGCTGGGAAAACTGGACAGTGACATGCAGAAGAATGAACCCAGACCACTTTCTTACACCATACACAAAAATAAACTCAAAAGAGATGAAAGACCTAAATCTAAGACCTAATCTAGATTTAGACCTAAATCTAAAGGAAGCCATCAAAATCCTCAAGGAGAAAGCAGGCAAAGACCTCTTTGATCTTGGCCACAGCAACTTCTTACTCAGCACGTCTCTGGAGGCAAGGGAAACAAAAGCAAAAATGAACTGCTGGGACCTCATCAAAATAAAAAGCTTCTGCACAGTGAAGGAAACAATCCGCAAAACTAAAAGGCAACCGACAGAATGGGAGAAGATATTTGCAAATGACATATCAGATATAGAGTTAGTATCCAAAATCTACAAAGAACTTATCAAACTCAACACCCAAAAAACAAATAATCTAGTGAGAAATGGGCAAAAGATATGAATAGACACTTCTCCAAGGAAGACATCCAGATGGCCAACCGACATATGAAAAAATGCTCAACATCTCTCATCATCAGGGAAATACAAATCAAAACCACAATGAGATACCACCTTACACCTGTCAGAATGGCTAACATTAACAACTCAGGCAACAACAGATGTCAGCGAGGATGCGGAGAATGAGGATCTCTTTTGCATTGTCGGTGGCAATGCAAGCTGGTGCAGCCACTCTGGAAAACAGTATGGAGGTTCCTCAAAAAACTAAAAATAGAACTACCCTACGACCCAGCAATTGCACTACTAGACATTTATCCAAGGGATACAGGTGTGCTGTTTCGAAGGGACACATGCACACCCATGTTTATAGCAGCACTATCAACAATAGCCAAAGTATGGAAAGAGCCCAAATGTCCATCATGGATGAATGGATAAAGAAGATGTGGAGTATCTTCTTTACAATGGAGTATTACTCAGCAATCAAGAATGAAATCTTGCCATTTGCAACTATGTGAATGGAACTGGAGGGTATTATGCTAAGTGAAATTAGTCAGAGAAAGACAAAAATCATATGACTTCACTCATATAAGGACTTTAAGAGACAAAAGAGATGAACATAAGGGAAGGGAAACAAAAATAATATAAAAACAGGGAGGGAGACAAAACATAAGAGACTGTTAAATACGGGGAACAAACTGACGGTTGCTGGAGGGATTGTGGGAGGGGGGATGGGCTAAATGGGTAAGGGGCGTTAAGGAATCTACTCCTGAAATCATTGCTTCACTATATACTAACTAGTTTGGATGTAAATTTTAAAAAATAAAAAATAAAATTAAAAAAAAAGAGAAAATACCCCTGCCTGCAGTTTTCATTTCAGATTTACATTTAGCATTTGTTGATCAAGATTTTATCTTTTCATGCATAACTATACTTGAACTCTCTCTCTCTCTTTTTTTCCTTAGCCCTGGAAGAAAGCGAGACTTTTCCCCTGTTTCTTGGAGTCAGTACTTTGAGTCCATGGAAGATGTAGAAGTAGAGAATGAAACTGGCAAGGATATATCCTTTACAAAATGACTTATTCTTTAACAAGTTTATAATGTTGTCTAAGAAGACATGTCAATTTCTAAAATGTTCTTTCTCCCTGCTGTTTATTTCATTTTTGTTCCCTACCTGTTCTTTGTAAAGCATGAAATTTAACCTGTAAGTCTGTGCCAACGTCTTACATGGATAAAATTGTCTAATGCGTGGGGAAAGAAGAATTAAATTCCTAAAACTGGTGTATCTCTTAAGGGCACAGGGGGAGGTTTCATGAATCAAGTGAGTTGAATCAGTTTGGCATCTAGAAACTAGGGACTATGTCCTCATTAGGGCAAAGGGAATCTTTTTTTGTTTGCTCATTGAAAAAGTGGTCATACAGGCTCCATCCTTCAAAAACAGGTTTGGTGTTTCAGAAACTTGTATTTAAGTGTCTCTTAAGTTTGTAAGTCTGTAGCTTTGCATAGAGTGTTGTACTGCCTGAGTTTTCTAGTCAGTATTATGATAAAATAATCAAAAACTTCAGTGAGGAAATGCTTAGATATGTTATCTTTAACTATTCATACACTTTTCGAGTTTACAAGAGTGGTTCAGAGGGTCCTGTCCTACTCCTTCTGCATGGAGGAGGCCATTCTGCCCTATCCTGGGCTGTGTTCACGGTAAGTAAGTAGTTGATAGTAATATTTGATGTTATCACAATGATTGTTTACTTCTGGATGAATTTGACTTACCTAACTCTTTATTCTGTGCTCACTCATATAGCTTGATATAAGAAGGTTAGGGATGCGAGTTGATTCAAAATATTTGTTATGGTAGGCCCAAGATCACCTGTTTTTTAAAGTTCTTAACTGGGATGAGCTTAGTGCGTGAATTCTTCAAATATTTTATAAAATGTTGTGTATATATTGCATTAGGATAAGGGAGATGGAATTTGTCCCTGATCATATGTAGGGGTCTGTATCTAAATAACTTAAGTAAGAGATAAGCAGAAATAATCTACTCAGGTACTTTAGATAGATATAATGTCTATCCTTTATTTGTCTCCTTCATTGAGTGTAGTGTAGTACTTTACACATAGAGATGTTCCATAAATATTTGGAAGATTTTCCTTTTTTATTTTTATTTAAAAAAAAATTTTATGTTTATTTGTTTATTTTGAGAGAGCGAGCAGGGGATGGGCAGAGAGAGAGGGAGACAGAGAATCCCTCTCATGAACTGTGAGATCATGACCTGATCTGAAATCAAGAATTATGGCCAACTAAGTGGCCCAGGTGCCCCTTCCTTCTTTTTTATAATAATGCTTTATATTTTAATGGTACTTGTGAGCTACTGGGAAGTAAACCCTGGTCCAGAGTAGAGGATGTATATCTGTGTGAATGCTACCAGTTCTAGATCTTTCTGATATGCTTAACTCTATGCAAGGAGAGATACTGCTGAGGAAAATACTAGCAACGTTCCATCTAAAATGAAATTGTCATCTTTTCTTGTGTATATCAAGCAGATGTACATATTTCTTTACTTACCACCTGGGAGTCTGAAGGACAGAAAATGGGAGCAAGTGGGAATGATGTACTAGATAACGGATCTAGATGGCTATGGAGTTTAGGAGTGCCCTGAACATACCATTTTGTTCCTGGCAGCAGGATTATTGGGAATAGTTCTCACAACATAGGCACCTACTCATCTGTTACTAAATTACTAAATGATCTGATTCCTATCTTATTTGCTACTTCCTTTCTCCTACCTTAGGACATAGCTGTTTGATTTGCCCGTAAGTCCCAGGCTCTTTCATCTCCCTACACCTGTGTTGTCTAATAGAAATATAATGCAAGCCATAGATGTAATCTTTTTTGCCACATATGTAATTTAAAATCTAGTAGGGACATAAAATAGCTACAAAGAAGGAGGTGAAGTTATTTTTAATAATATATATTTTATTTAACTCACTGTACCCAAAGTATTATTTCAACAGGTAATCAATATAAAAATTACTATTGAGATATTTCACTCCATTTTTTTATACTGTCTTTGAAAATCAGTGTGTATTTTAGGCACTTATAACACATCTCAGTTTGGACTACCCACATTTCAAGTCCTTAATAGCATTGCTTTGATCATTTACATTCTTCAACTAGATAGCTTTTTTGGAGGTTTAGATCATGGCTTATTTATGCCTGGCACATAATTGTATGCTCAAGGAATGTTTCTTGAACGAACAAGTAACAGCATCACACACCTGTTCCTAATGTAGCAGCTGTAGTAGTAAATGTACTCCGGTTGCCCGGTACTTCTGGTGGTCAGAGCCACCAGAAATTGTTCATGTACTATGACTTGGCTGGCTCTGCTCTAAACTAGTACACTGTCACTGGGCAGCTAACACCAAGACATGGAAGGAAAGAAATGTGTGACTGCAGAGGGGAAAGAAGCTCCCTCTTAATTGGTGTGTCACATTCATACAACAGAGTTGAAACTTGCTAGGGATAGTGACTCCAGGCTCTACCTCGTAAGAAATTTGGCAAAAAGTAATGTTTGGTTAGGAAAAGCTTTATTCCAAGGACAGTAGATAGTGGGTCACAAGATTTTATAAAATTTTGATGAGAATTACCTATGTAAGCCAATAGTAGTCTCACTATATTCTTTGAACTTTTGATCTGCTAATATCAAGAGTCCCTAGGACTCTAATATAAAATCAGAGCTAATGTTACCTAGTTGAGTGTTCAGAGTCCTTAGAGATGAGGGATCTGCATAGGGCTAGAACAGATTCCCTGTAAAACAGCTATTGCTTTTGACACTAAGGGAAGGAAAAATGAAGTAGGAATTGGAAGATGTGATTTCTAGTCCCAGTTTTGCCAGTATTGGTAATATATCCTTGAAGAAGCTACTTAAACCATTGAGCAAGCCATGTAAACTTTTATTCTCCAAATAGTCTTACATTTCAAGGTTTCCTTGAAAATTATGTAAAATAATGGAATATGAAAACTGTAAATTTTAAAGTCATGTATAAATATCCTAATAAGTGATTTGTTGACATATATCGATAATAAATATTTTTATCTCATAGGTAGAAACAAGTAATATGGAAAGTGCCTGGCATAGAGGAGGGGATTGATAAATAGCTGCTGACGTTGTTATACTTGTTATTGTAGAGGATACTCTAGTTCTTCTTTTACCAAAGTGTATTCTACAGATTACAAATCCCATGAGATATTAATGAAATAGGGTTTTTGTGATTAAATGAGTTTAAGAAATATTACATACAATGTTCTCTTATCTCTCAGAAATTCACTATATATCAGTACGTTACTAAAGCCTTAGGCATGTTCTTCTAAGTTAATCTATTTCATTTCAACTGTCTTCTAAATGTATTCTATCACTCAGTTCCTTTTTTCTTCTTTTTTTAATGTTTATTTATTTCTTTCGAGAGAGACAAGGGACAGAGCAGCAAGTGAAGGATGGGCAAAGGGAAAGAATCCCAAGCAGGTTCTGTGCTGTCAGTACAGATCAACATGGGTCTTGATCTCATGAACTGTGAGATCATGACCTGAACTGAAATCAAGAGTCTGGACATTTAACCGACTGAGCCACCCAGGCACCCCTCAATTCCTTTTTTCTAAAAACATCTATTAGCATTCCAAAACTTTGCGAAAGTTTTTCATAGATAGGTCATTATGCCCCAGTTGTTTACCTGGTTTACTTATATAATCAAGGAAATTCTCTACTACTCAACTTAATGGCTTGGGCTTTTACTGGCTAAATTTACCTGCCCTTTTTTGTTGTTATTCTTGACAGTGTACCAGCCTGCTAAATGAGTTTATATGTGACAGTGCTTTAAAAATAAGAATGGCTATGTAAACATTAGTGCTGTGGCAACTGACTTGACTCCAGAGGTCATATTTTCGTAAACACTAGAACATGATCCAGTAGGCAGCCATGTCAAACAGCAGGAACAGACCCAAGTACCTTATAATCATGAGAAGCAGAATTTCCCTCAGACATCAACCCAGATGATAATTGGTAAAATAAGGTAGTAAAATAGAAACAAAAAGGCACTAGCATAGCAGGAGGATGAGTGTATTAACAACCAAAAGAAGACAGGGAACAACTGTGATTGATATTTGGGATGCTAGATCATGAGATCCTTGACAGAACTGTGCCTCATTCACTCTTAATATGACAGCATACAGGACCTGTGTTGGGAGTTGTTGCTCAATAGTTATTCCTTGAGTAAGTTAACATCAGTCTTGAACAATTAAGAAAAGGTTAAATTTTGTACATTGTATCCTGTTTGAGAAAGAAGAAAAGATGTAATTATCCTAAAGATTTTGTCAAATGTTAGTAAGCCGTTTACATATGGCTGATACATAAGGAAGTTATATAACATGGTTAGAATCCCAAACACAGGATATGCGACACTAAGGACATGAAGAAACAATTCATGGAGAACAAACAGGAGAAAGTTCATCCTCACTAGTAATCAGATATGATTAACATAGGAGGTATCATTTGTTTTTGATATCAAATTAATATTATCCAAAACTAATTCTCAGTGTTGGCAAAGGCACTAGAAAACAAATACATTCTAATTTTTTTTAATGTTTATTTATTTTTTGAGAGACAGAGCATGAGTGGGGGAGGAGCAGAGAGAAAGGGAGACACAGAATCTAAATCAGGCTCAGGCTCAGGCTGTGAGCTGGCAGCACAGAGCCCAACACAGGGCTTGAACCCACAAGTCGTGAGATCATGACCTGAGCTGAAGTCGCATGCTTAACCAACCGAGCCACCCAGCTGCCCCAATAAGAAATGTTCTAATGCTGCTCTTTTGTGCATATAAGCTTCATAAGAAAAACAAAATAAGGGTTAGCTTGGTGAAAGCCAGGGTCAGTGGTGTGTGTGGTTTAGAGGGTCCAACTCTTTATTTCAGCTCAGGTCATGATCTCACAGTTCATGATATTGAGCCCCACATCAGGCTCCACGCTCACAGTGTGGAGCCTACTTGGGATTCTCTCAGTCTCTCTCTCTCTCTGTCTCTGCCCCTCCCTCACTCGTGTATGCGCACATGCTCTTTTTCTCTCTCAAACTTTAAAAAAAAGAAAAATATGAGAGTTTACTCTTTAATAAGATCAACCAATCAGGAAATAACTTGTTAAATCCCTGCTTTTTACCAGGCATAATGTTAGGTGGTATGGATACAGTAGAGAATTAAACACATCCTATCCTCTTGTTCATATGATGTTTTAAATCTAATGGGAAAGATAGGAAAAATGAAGATGGCACATGTAAACAAATAACACAGCAAAAAAATTAAGCAGCTTTCATCTCAAACAGATTGGGGTTTGAATTTCAAAACAACTTAATCTGTCAGGCTTTTGTTTCTCAGTCTGTAAATGTGTATAATAACACCTAAGTCAGTAGGGAAATTGTGAGAATAAATAAAAGATATGAGTGAGCCTCTTGATAAAGTGTTTGACTCAAGCACTCAGTTTTAGACAAATTTACAGCATCTCTGTACAAGATACAAAAGTAACAGAGGAGGAAATTATTAACTCTGGTGATGATTGAGGGGACTATAAGGAAGGTTTCATAAGAGAGAAGACATCTGAACTAGATTTTGAAGACTGAATAGAAGTTGGATTATAAAGAAAGCATTCCAAGGAGAGAGAAATGTAAAAGCAGTGAAAACTGTAACAATGAAGTGTGTTTTGGAAATTATCAGTAGCTTGAGTACAGAGTATGAGGATAGTGAGAAGGGAAAGAGGTGCCTAGAGATCATAGGGGAAAAATTATGGGAGGACCTTTTGTATCAGGAAGTACACCTTATCCTTTAGTTCAGGGTAATAGTAGATACCTGTTTTTAATTTTTTTTTTTTTTAACGTTTATTTATTTTTTGGGACAGAGAGAGACAGAGCATGAATGGGGGAGGGGCAGAGAGAGAGGAAGACACAGAATCGGAAGCAGGCTCCAGGCTCTGAGCCATTAGCCCAGAGCCCGACGCGGGGCTCGAACTTATGGACCGCGAGATCGTGACCTGAGCCGAAGTCGGACGCCCAACCGACTGAGCCACCCAGGCTCAGATACCTGTTTTTAAACACTTCCCCCATCCATATCCACATTAAGTATATCTTAGGATGTCAAAATTGGCAAGGGGTATGTAAAGTATGTTTAGTTTGAAATAATCACAAACATATCCAGACTGGGAAGTTCTGGGAAGTTGAGTATTTTGATATACCTCTACCTACTTCTAATTGAGTGTCACAGTTATAGGCAATAAGTTATTGAAGGGTGTTAGTCAAGATACTACTATAGCTAATGGATTGGGCCAGAGACACAAATGGAGGCAGGCAGACTAGTTAAAAGACTATTCTTGTATTACACAATTCTAAATATTTGCTATCTTGTGAAATGTTAATTTCTCCCCAGAAGGAGAAAGTTCAATTAATTTTTTTCACCATGTAAAAACACTACTTAGACTGGTACTGTTTTAAGCAGCCCAATTTATTTATGAATGTAGCATCAGTCTAATACTAAAACTAGGCCACAAAAATGCAGGAAAACTATGAGCCAGTTTCAATTTCAATTATCAAATAGATGCAAAATCCTAAATAACAGCAGATTGAATCCAGTAGTATAGTAAAATAATAAATAGATTAGAAAATCTATCAGTATAAGGGTGCTTGGGTGACTCAGTCAGTTAAGTGTCCAACTCTTGATTTCAGCTCAGGTCATGGTCAGTTCGTGAGATTGAGCCCCACATCAGGCTCTGTGCTGACAGTGTGGAGCCTACTTGGGATTCTCTCTCTCTCTCTCTCTCTCTCTCTCCCTCTCCCTCTCCCTCTCCCTCTCCCTCTCCCTCTCCCTCTCCCTCTCCCTCTCCCTCTCCCTCTCCCTGTCTCCCCCCCCCGCCCCTCTCTTTGCCCCTCCCGCTCATTCTGTCTTTCTCTTTCAAAATAAATAAACATTTAAAAAAAAAAAAAAAAGAACATCTATCAGTGTAATTAATCTCTTGCTTAACTTGATACCCAAAACAGGACTTGATCAAATACAGTACCCACTTAGGTTGCAAACTTCTGGCACCTGGGAATAAGTGAATAACTTCTTTTTTTGTTTTTTAATTTAATTTATTTTTTTTAATTTACATCCAAGTTAGTTAGCATATAGTGCAACAATGATTTCAGGAGTAGATTCCTTAATGCCCCTTACCCATTTAGCCCAACCCCCTCCCACAACCCCTCCAGTAACCCTCTGTTTGTTCTCCATATTTAAGAGTCTCTTATGTTTTGTCCCCTTCCCTGTTTTTATATTATTTTTGCTTCCCTTCCCTTATGTTCATCTGTTTTGCATCTTAAAGTCCTCATATGAGTGAAGTCATATGATATTTGTCTTTCTCTGACTAATTTCGCTTAGCGTGATACCCTCTAGTTGCATCCATGTAGTTGCACATGGCAAGATTTCATTCTTTTTGATTGCCAAATAATACTCCATTGTGTATACATACCACATCTTCTTTATCCATAAGTGAATAACTTCCTTAACTTTATTGAATTTATATACCAAAAAATTATATAAATATACTTAGTGGTGTATATTTAGATACTTTATAGTATATATTAGACACTTTCCTTTAAAGTCAGGGACAAGATAGGGGTAATTTTTCCAACATTATACTGGAGATTCTGGCTAAACAATAAAACTAGGAAGAAAAATGAGTTTTAAAGACTTGAAAAGAATGAGAATTGTCATTACTTACAAATATTATTGTCTTTCTAGAATATCAAGGAAAATCAACTGAAAAACTAGTTAAGCCTTAGTTTACAAGGTCAGTATCTTAAAATCTGCCTTTTCTAAGTTGGGAAATATCACAGGAAAAATGATCCTATTCATGAAAGCAACAAAACTATAAAATCTGGGAATAAGCCTTACTTAAAAAAAAAAAATAGCATAAGATATTTATTGAGAAAACATTAAACTTCACAGAATCATGTTCCTGTATGTTCTGACAAACTTGTTAAAATCTCACTTGGGTTTTTCATGAGACTTTATCAACAAACTCTAAAATACACACAGAAAAATAAATGCCTGATAATGACCAAGATAATTTTGAAAAAGTGCGAAGGGACTTGCCCTCTCAGATATGAAAACATACTCTAAAACTATCAATAGTGTGGTATTGGCAGAAAGAATCAAGAAATAAATCCATGTATAAAACACAAGTTAATATACCATAAAAATAACAATCCAAATGGATTTAACTACCAAATTAAAAAAAACAAACCTTAAGAACGTATATGATGTTGGGGCAGGGCTTTTTAAAGTTAACCACAAGAAGTAAAAGCCATAAAACCCACAGACCGTGAGATCATGACCTGAGCTGAAGTCGGACGCCCAACTGACTAAGCCACCCAAGTGCCCAATGTTTATTTTTGAGAGAGAGAGGGACAGAATACGACTTGGGGAAGGGCAGAGAGAGAGGGAGATACAGAATCCAAAGCAGGCTCCAGGCTCTGAGCCGTCAGCACAGCTCAAATCCACAAACCGTGACATCATGACTGAGCCAAAGTCAGATGCTTAACTGACTGAGCCACCCAGATGCCCCAGCAAAAGTAGTTCTAAGAGAGAAGTATATAGCAATACAGGCCTATCTCAAGAAACAAGAAAAAAGCTCAAACAATCTAATCCTCACCTGAAGGAACTAGAAAAAAGAGCAAAGCCCAAGGTGAGTAGAAGAAAGAAAATAATAAAGATCAAAGCAGAAATAAAAGACCTAGAGACTAAAAGAATAGAAAAAAAATCAGTCAAACCAAGAGCTGGTACTTTGAAAAGATAACAAAAATTGACAGACTCTTAACCAGACTCATCAAGAAAAAATAGGACCCAAATAGGTAAAATCAGCAATCAGAGAAGTAACAGCTGATACCACAGAAATACAAAGGACTGTAAGAAAATACTATGAAAAATCATATGCCAACAAACTGGACAACCTAGAAGAAATGGATAAATTTCTAGAAACATACAGTCTTCCAAAACTGGACCAGGAAGAAATAGAAAACCTGAATAGACCAATTACAAGAAATGAAATTGAGGGACACCTGGGTGGCTCAGTTGGTTGAGTGTCTGACTCTAATTTTGGCTCAGGTCATGATCTCACAGTTCATGGGTTTGAACCCCTGCCTCATGCTCAGTGTTGACAGCAGGGGGCCTGCTTGGGATTCTCTCTCCCTCTCTCTCTGCCTCTCTCCCGCTTGAGCACACTCTTGTTTTCTCTCAATAAATAAATAAACTTAAAAAAAAAAAAAGAAGAAGAAATGAAATTGAATCAGTAATCTAAAAACTACCAGAAAATAAAAGTCCAGGACCAATTGGATTCACAAGTGAATTCCACCAGACATTCAAAGAAGAGTTAATACCCATTCTCCTCAAAGAATTCCAAAAAAATAGAAGAGGAAGGAAAGCTTCCAAATATATTCTACAAGGCCAGCATTGTCCTGATACAAAAATCAGACAAAGACACTACAAAAAAAAAAGCCTGTGGACCAACAGCCGTGATGAACATAGATGCAAAAGTCCTTAAAAAAATACAAGCTTACAGCATACAGCAATAAATTAAAAGGATCATTCAGCACAATCAGGTGGGACTTATCCCTGGGATGCAGGGATGGTTCAGTATTCACAAATCAGTCAACATCATATACCACATCAACAAAACGAAGAATAAAAATCATGACCATCTTAATAGATGCAGAGAAAGCATTTAACAAGACTAACATCTATTCATGATAAAAACTCAATAAAATGGGGTTAGAGGGAACATACCTCAACATAATAAAGACCATATATGGAAAACCCACAGCTAACATCATATTCAGTAATGAAAAACTGAAAGCTTTCTCTCTAAGATCAGGAACAAGACAAAGATTCCACTCTAACCATTTTTATTCAACATAGTAGAAGTCCTAGCCATAGCAATCATGCAAGAAAAATAAGAGGCATCCATATTCGTAAAGAAGTTAAATTGTCACTGTTTACAGATGACATACTATATATATAGAAAACTCTAAAAATTCCACTAAAAACTACTAGAAGTAATAAATGAATTCAGTAAAGTGGCAAGATACAAAATACCCAGAAATTGGTAGCATTTCTATTCACTAACAGTGAAGTGACAAAAAGAGACTTTAAAAATACTATTTACAGTTAATACCAAAAAGAATAAAATACTTAATAAACTTAACCAAAGAGGTGAAAGACCTGTACTCTGAAAAATATAAAACACTAGTGAGAGAAATTGAAGATGACACAAACAAATGGAAAGATACTCCCTGCTTATGGATTGGAACAATTAATATTGTCAAAATATCCTTATTACCCAAAGCAATCTACAGATTCAGTGCAGTCACTATCAAAATACCAGCAGCATTTTTCACAAAACTAGAACAATAATACTAAAACTTGTATGGGTCTCCAGAAGACACCAAATAGCCAAAGAAATCCTGAGAAAGGTACCACAATTACAGATTTCAAGATGTGCTACAAAGCTGTAGTAGTCAAAACAGTATGATACTGGCACAAAAACTGACACATAGAGTGGCGCCTGGGTGGCTCAGTTGGTTAAGCGCTAGACTCCTGATGCTGGCTCAGGTCATGATCTTATGGTTGTGAGATTGAGCCCTATGTTGGGCTCTGCACTGGCATGGAGCCTGCTTGGGATTCTCTCTCCCCCTCTAACCCTCCCCACTTGCTCGCTCTCTCTCTCTCTCTCTCAAAAAAAAAAAAAAAAATAGACACATAGATCAATGGAACAAGATAGAGACCCCACAAATAAACCTCATGTATATATGTAAATGTCATATATACGGTCAATCTATGATAAAGTGGGAAAGAATATATAATAGGGGAAAGAGTCTTTTCATAAATGGTACTGGGAAAACTGGACTATTTTCTGGCACCATACATAAAAATAATCTCAAAATGGGTTAAAGACCTAAATGTGAGACCCGAAACCATAAAAAATCCTAGAAGAGAACACAGGCAGTAATTTCTCTGACCTCAGTCATAACAACATATTTTTGAGGTGGGGAGGGGCAGAGGGAGAAAGAGAATCCTAAGCAGGCTCCATGCTCAGCTCAGAGCCCAATGCAGGGCACAATCTCATGACTGTGAGATCATGACCTGATCTGAAATCAGGAGTCAGATGCTTAACCAACTGAACCACCCAGGTGTCCCTGAACATTTTTTAGGTAAGTCTCCTACGTCAAGGGAACCAAAGCAAAAATAAACTATTAGAACTACATCAAAATAAAAAAGCTTTTGGAAAGCAAAGGAAACCATCAACAAAACAAAAGGATGGTTGTCTCCTACTGAATGGAAGATATTTGCAAATGATATATCTAATAAAGGTTTAATATCCAAAAATATATAAAGAATTCCTATAACTTGACCAAAAAACAGTCCAATTAAAAAATGGGCAGAAGACCTGAATAGACATTTTTCTAATGAAGACATACAGATGGCCAATAGACACATGAAAAGATACTGAACATCACCAATGATCAGGAAAATGCAAATCTAAACCACTATGGGGTATCACCTCACACCTGTTGCAGTCACTAAAATCAAGAAGACAAGAAACAAGGAGTGTTAGGATGTGGAGAAAAGGAAACCCTCAGGCACTGTTGGTGAGAATGTAAATTGGTATAGCTACTGTGGAAAGCAGTATTGAGGTTCCTCAAAAAACTAAAAACAGAAATAACATATGATCCAAGAATTCCACTATTAAGTATTTACCTAGGGAAAACAAAAACACTGGTTCAAAAAGATACATGCACCCCTTATGTTTATTGCAGTATTATTTACAGTAGCCAAGACATGTAAGCAACCTAAGAGTCCATCAGTAGATGAATGGGTAAGGAAAATGTGGTATACAAAGGAATATTACACAACCATAAGAAAGGATGAGATCTGCCATTTCAGGCAACATGGATGGACCTTGAGGGTGTTATGCTAAGTGAATTAAGTCAGACTGAGAAAGGTAAATACCATATGATACCACTCACAAATGGAGGCCAACAAATGAATAAATAAAAAGCAGAATCAGAACTATAAATACCAAGAATAAACTGTTGATTACCAGAGGGAAAGGGGGACACTGGGCAAAATGGGTGAAGGGGAGAGGGAGATACAGGTCTCCAGTTATGGGATGAGTAGGTCACGGGAATAAAAAGCATAGCATAAGGTCAGCAGTCAATGATATTGTAATGGGACAGATGGTGGCTATACTTATGAACATAGCATAATATATAAACCTGTCAAATCACTAAGGTGTATACCTGAATCTGATGTGACATTATAAATCAACTACACTAAAAAAAAAGAAAAGAAGAGTGGTCAGATAAGTCTAGTTCTTAAATAGCTGCATTTCATTGAAACATTCCAAAAGTGGGAAAGTTGTACCATTTGAGACAAGATCTGGAATGACTATTATGGATGTGCTCTGACACTTTTTCATTACTTATGAAACGTGTTGAATTTACTTTGTTCTTTTATTGTTTCCTATTCTTAATTTGCCACACTAGGATATACACATCATGAGAACAGGAACATTGCCTGTCTTTTTCATACCGCAACCCCATTATGCAATTGGTGCCAGATTTTTATAAGCTATAGAAAGATTTGTTAAATAAGTGAATGGAAAAATCAATTTTATAACATTATTGTCAGTGTTTTCTGACAGGCACATAAGATTATAAATTATTGCTTTTAAGTTAAAATTGGAATTGACAGTTACTTCCTTCAAATGCATATTTTGTTGTTATCTTTTTTTTTTTTAATATAGAGCAGTAAAGCATACTTGACACAATCTTTGCCACTTAATTTTATTTCCAAAATACAGATTTGTTTTTGGCATTGAAGACTTTACTGCCACCATAATGTGTTAAATAACTCTAGTAAATTAGTTTTCAAGAACAAATAGCAAAGTATAGTAGAATTTCAGTCCATTATTCTCTTTTAAAGTTACTCATTTTTCTTTTCTAAAAAATTTTTTTAAGTTTATTTGAGAGGCAGCATGAGTTGGGGAGAGGCAGAAAGAGAGGGAGAACGAGAATCCCAAGCAGACTCCGCAGTGTCAGCACAGAGCCTGATGTGGGGCTTGAACCCACTAACTCACGAAACCTGAGCTGAAACCATGTGTTGGATGCTTAACCGACTGAGCCACCCAGACACCCCTATCCATTTTTCATTCATTAGAGTAATGGAAGTAGAAACAGAATTCATTTTCTAGGTGATTTTTTTTTTTTAATTTTAAATGTCTGTTTATATTTGAGAGAGAGTGCACGAGTGTGGGAGGAGCAGAGAAAGACGGAGACAGAATCTGAAGCAGGCTCCAGGCTATGAGCTGTTAGCACAGAGCCTGATATAGGACTTGAACTCATGAACCATAAGATCATGACATGAGCCAAAGTTGGACGCTTAATCGACTGAGCCACCCAGACCCCCCTCTAGGTGATTATTAAAAATTTTATTTACTTAAATAATCTCTACACCCAATGTGTGGCTTGAACTCACAACCCTGAAATCAAGAGTTGCACGTTTCTATGACTAAGCTAGCCAGGTGCCCCTCTGGCTGATTTTTATAATGTGATTTAATATACTAACAGTGAACTCTCTGAAAAAGAATAAAATGGTCCCACCTATAATAGCAAATAAATAAAACACTTAGGAATAAATTTAACCAAGGTGGTGAAATATCCGTGCACTGAAAATTGTAAGACATTGATGAAAGAAATTGAAGAAGACAAATAAATGGAAAGGTACCCCATATTCATGGATCAGAAGAATTAATATTGTTAAAATGTCCATATTACCCAAAGCCATCTACAGATTCAATGCAATACGTGTCAAAATTTCAATGACATTTTCCACGGAAAAAGAAAAAGTCCTAAAATTGGAGTGGGACAACAAAAGTATTGAATAGCCAAAACAATTCTGAGAAGAAGCCATCACAATTCCTGATTTTAAATTTTATTACAAAGCTATAGTAATCAAAACAGTATGGCACTGGCATAAAAATAGACACTTAGGCCAATGGGACAGAATGAAGACCTCAGGAATAAAGCCATGCATATACAGTTAACTAATATTTGACAAGGAAGCCAAGAAGACTCCATGGAGAAAGGGTAATCTTTTCAGTAAATAGTATTGGTAAAACTGGATAACCACATACAAAATGAAATTGGATCTCTGTCTCACATCACTCACAAAAATTAACTTGAAATGAATTCAAGATTTAAATGTGAGACCTGAACCTGTAAAACCACCAAAAGAATATATAAGAAAAAAAACCCCTAGGGGCGCCTGGGTGGCTCAGTCGGTTAAGCGTCCGACTTCAGCTCAGGTCACGATCTCACGGTCTGTGAGTTCGAGCCCCGCATCAGGCTCTGGGCTGATGGCTCAGGGCCTGGAGCCTGCTTCCGATTCTGTGTCTCCCTCTCTCTCTGCCCCTCCCCCATTCATGCTCTGTCTCTCTCTGTCCCAAAAATAAATAAACGTTAAAAAAAAAAAATTAAAAAAGAAAAAAGAAAAAAAAAACCCTAGACATTGGTCTTGGCAATGATTTTTTGGGTATAACACTAAAAGTACAAGCAACAAAAGCATAAAGAAACAAGTGGGACTACATCAAACTATCATCAAAATGAAAAGGGAACCTATGGAATAGGAGAAAATTTTTGCAAACCATCTATGTGATAAGTGGTTAATATCCAAAATGTGTAAGGAATCCATACAACGCAATAGCAAAAAAAAAAAAAAAAAAAAAAAAAATCCAGTTGAAAAATGGACAAAAGACTGGAGCCCCTGGGTGGATCAGTTGGTTAAACGTTCGACTTTGGCTAGGTAAGTTAAACTCACGGCTCATGAGTTCAAGCCGCACTGGGGACTGTGTGCTGACAGCTCTAAGCCTAGAGCCTGCTTCACATTCTGTATCTCCCTCTCTCTCTGCCCTTCCCCTGCTCATGCTCTCTCTCTCTCTCTCTCTGTTACTCAAAAACAAACATTAAAAAAAATTTTTTAAACAAAAATGGGCAAAAGAATAGACATATTTCCAAAGAAGACGTGCAAATGGCCAGCAGGTACATGAAAATATGTTCAGCATCACTAATCAGGAAAATACAAATCAAAACCACAATGAGATGCCACCTCACAACTGTTGGAATGGCTGTTATCAAAAAGACAAGAGACAAGCGTTGGCAAAGCTGTAGACAAAAGGGAACACTTGTGCACTGTTGGTGGGAATATAAAGTGGTACAGTCACTATGGAAAACAGTATAGAATTCCTCAAAACATTAAAAATAGAATTACCATGTGAGCCAGTAATCCCACTTCTGGATGTATATCCACAGGAAATGAAAAAAACACTTTCAGAGAGGTATGTGTACCTCATGTTTGTAGTATTACTGACAATAAGCAAGATATGGAAACAACCTAAACATTCAACATAAATAGATAAAGAAACTGATACACACACACGAATATTATTCAGCCATAAAAAAGAAGGAAATCCTGCCTTTTGTAACAACATGGAGAACCTTGAAGGCTTTATATTATGCTAGGTGAAATAAGAGAAAGACTAGGGGCGCCTGGGTGGCGCAGTCGGTTAAGCGTCTGACTTCAGCCAGGTCACGATCTCGCGGTCCGTGGGTTCGAGCCCCGCGTCAGGCTCTGGGCTGATGGCTCAGAGCCTGGAGCCTGTTTCCGATTCTGTGTCTCCCTCTCTCTCTGCCCCTCCCCCGTTCAGGCTCTGTCTCTCTCTGTCCCAAAAATAAATAAAAAACGTTGAAAAAAAAAATTAAAAAAAAAAAAAAAGAGAAAGACTAATAATACTTCATGTTCTTACTTGTATGCAGAATCTAAAAAAGTCAAATTTATAGTGATAGATATTAATATTAGTTGTCAAGGGCTGCAAGGTGGGGGAAATTGGGAGATATTTGTCGAAGGGTATAAGCTCTTGGCTATAAGATTAAGTTCTCGGGATCTAATGTACTACATTACATACTGTGTGGTATGTATATACTGTTAATTGCTTATTCTCTATTGTATACTTGGAAGTTAAGAGAGTCTATCTTAAATGTTCTCACCACGCATAAGAGTAAATGGTAATCATGTGGGGGGATAGAAATCTTAACTAACCTTATTGTGATAATCATTTTGCAGTATACATATTTATCAAATCATCACATTGTACAACTTAAACTTACATGTAGTATGTCAGTAATATCTCGATAAATCTGAAGAAAAAAAAGCCATCTTTACCAAGATGACAGAGGGCTACATCAAAGAGATTTATCTCCTCTCTTTCTTATTACTTTTCTATATTTTCAACACTTTTATAATGAGACTGTATTCAAGATGATATATTTAATCACTTAGAAATAAAATGAGGGGGAAGGTGACTTAAGAAATTTGACTTGTTTTGTGTTATACATTGACTGTTATATTTGTAACTTACCTTGATTCTAGTTCTGTTTTTACTACTAACCTGTTTTATGACCCTGAGCAAATAATTTCCTTTCTCTTGGCCTCAGTTTCCTCACTTATAAAATGTGAGGGTTAAGCTAGACCCATTATATTCCCAAAAGGTAAAAAATGTTGATGACATTTACTAACACTAGTTATGATGTATTGTCAAAGAATCTAGTTTATTTGAGGAAGAAGCTCTCCAATTATTCCAGGTTTGTTTAAACTTCAAAAATTGTACCTCCTCATGATATGATTTTTTTCAATATATTTTTATTTAACTGTGGTACAAGGTTGTGTATACTACTGTATCTATCTTTTTTTTTTTTAATTTTTCTTGATGTTTATTTATTCTGGGAGAAAACAGAGACAGAGTGTGAGAAGGGAAGGGGCAGGGAGAGGGAGAGATACAGAATCTGAGGCAGGCTCTGGGCTCTGAGCTGTCAGCACAGAATATGGATGAGAATCATAGGTAATAGTAGAACTCAGAGGTTCATTGTTTTGAGGTGTTTACTGTGTGTTTCATGAAAAGTGAGGAAGAGTTAGGACTTAAAGAGGGATTTAGGTGAAGAGAGCCATATTTTAAAGTCGGGATAGATGGCACAAAAACAGACACTCAAATCAATGGAACAGAATAGAGAACCCAGAAATGGACCTACAAGCATATAGCCAACTAATCTTTGACAAAGCAGGAAAGAATATCCAATGGAATAAAGACAGTCTCTTCAGCAAGTGGTGCTGGGAAAACTGGACAGCGACATGTGGAAGAATGAAACTAGACCACTTTTTTACGCCATGCATAAAAATAAACTCAAAATGGATGAAGGATCTGAATGTGAGACAGGAAATCATCAAAACCCTAGAGGAGAAAGCAAGAAAAAAACCTCTCTGACCTCAGCCACAGCAATTTCTTACTTGACACGTCTCCAAGGGCAAGGGAATTAAAAGCAAAAATTATTGAGACCTCATCAAGATAAAAAGCTTCTGCACTGCAAAGGAAACAGTCAACAAAACCAAAAGGCAACTGATGGAATGGGAAAAGATATTTGTAAATGACATATCTGATAAAAGGTTAGTATCCAAAATCTATAAAGAACTCACCAAACTCCACACCAGAAAAACAAATAATCCAGTGAAGAAACGGGCAGAAAACATGAATAGACACTTTTCTAAAGAAGACATCCAGATGACCAACAGGCACATGCAAAGATGCTCAACATCACTCCTCATCAGGGAAATACAAATCAAAACCACACTCACATACCACCTCACGCCGGTCAGAGTGGCTAAAATGAACAAATCAGGAGACTATAGATGCTGGCGAGGATGTGGAGAAACGGGAACCCTCTTGCACTGTTGGTGGGAATGCAAACTGGTACAGCCGCTCTGGAAAACAGTGTGGAGGTTCCTCAAAAAATTAAAAATAGATCTACCCTATGACCCAGCAATAGCACTGCTAGGAATTTACCCAAGGAATACAGGAGTGCTGATGCATTAGGGACACTTGTACCCCAGTGTTTATAGCAGCACTTTCAACAATAGCCAAATTGTGGAAAGAGCCTAAATGTCCATCAACTGACAAATGGATAAAGAAGATGTGGTTTATATATACAATGGAATACTACTTGGCAATGAGAAAGAATGAAATCTGGCCATTTGTAGCAACATGGATGGAACTGGAGAGTATTATGATAAGTGAAATAAGTCATACAGAGAAAGACAGATACTATATGTTTTCACTCCTATGTGGATCCTGAGAAACTTAACAGAAGACCATGGGGGAGGAGAAGGGGGGAAACAAGGTTACAGAGAGGGAGGGAGGCAAACCATAAGAGACTCTTAAATACTGAGAACAAACAGGGTTGATGGGAGGTGGGGGAGAGGGGAAAGTGGGTGATGGGCGTTGAGGAGGGCACCTGTTGGGATGAGCACTGTGTGTTGTTTGGAAACCAATTTGACAATAAATTATATTTAATATATTTAAAAAAACCTCTTTGATATTGGCCGCAGCAACTTCTTAACATGTCTCTGGAGGCAAGGGAAACAAAAGCAAAAATGAACTATTGAGACCTCATCAAGATAAAAAGCTTCTGCACAGGAAGGAAACAATCAGCAAAATTAAAAGGCAACCGACAGAATGGGAGAAGATATTTGCAAATGACATATCAGATAAAGGGCGAGTATCAAAAATTTATAAAGAATTTACCAAACTCCACACCCAAAAAACAAATAATCCAGTCAAGAAATGAGCAAAAGACATGAATAGACACTTCTCTGAAGAAGACATCTAGATGGCCAACCAACACATGAAAAAATGCTCAGCATCCCTCAGCATCAGGGAAATACAAATCAAAACCACGATGAGATACCACCTCACACCTGTCAGAATGGCTAACATTAACAACTCAGGCAACAACAGATATTGGTGACGATGCGGACAAGGAGGATCTCTTGCACTGCTGGTGGGAATGCAAACTGGTGCAGCCACTCTGGAAAACAGTACGGAGTTCCTCAAAAAATTGAAAATAGAACTACCCTACAACTCAGCAATTGCACTACTAGGCATTTATCCAAGGGATACAGGTGTGCTGTTTCGAAGGGACACATGCACCCCAATGTTTATAGCAGCACTATCAACAATAGCCAAAGTATGGAAAGAGCCCAAATGTCCATTGATAGATGAATGGATAAAGAAGATGTGTGGAGTATTACTCAGCAATCAAAAAGAATGAAATCTTGCCATTTGCAACTACGTGGATGCAACTAGAGGGTTTTATGCTAAGCGAAATTAGTCAGAGAAAGACAAATATCATATGACTTCACTCATATGAGGACTTTAAGACACACAACAGATGAACGTAAGGGAAGGGAAGCAAAAATAATATAAAAACAGGGAGGGGGGCAAAACAGAAGAAACCCCTAAATATGGAGAACAAACAGAGGGTTACTGGAGGGGTTGTGGGAGAGGCGATGGGCTAAATGGGTAAAGGGCATTAAGGAATCTACTCCTGAAATCATTGTTACACTATATGCTAACTAACTTGGATGTAAATTAAAAAGAAAGAAAATTTAAAAAAAAAGTTGGGATAGAACCAAAGTATGTACAAAAACGAAGAGAATCGTCAGTTTTTTAGTTTTACTTAAAATTGAAAAGTTTTGTATTTCCAATTTGGCTCAGGTCATGATCTCAGGGTCATGGTATCAAGTCCCATGTTGGGCTTTGCACTGAGTGTGGAGCCTGCTTAAGATTCCCTCCCCCCCCCCCCCCCCGTTTCCCTCTGCCCCTCTCCCTGCTCGTGTTCTCTCACTCTCTCAAATTAAAAAAAAAAAAAAAAAAAAAGAACCATATGATCCAATAATTCCACTACTGGCTAGTGGACTACCCAACACTAATTTGAAAAGATATATGCACCCTTGTGTTTATTGTAGCATTATTTACAATAGCCAACATATAGAAGCAACCTCAGTGTCCGTTGCTAGACAAATGGTTAAAGAAGATGTATATACAGAGAATGGAATATTACACAGCCATAAAAAAGAATGAGATTGTGACATTTACAACAACATGGATAAACCTAGAGAGTATTATGCTAAGTGAAATAAGTCTGAGAAAGACAAATACCATATGATTTCACTTGTATGTGGAATCTAAAAAGAAAAAGAAGAAACAAAGCAGAGTCAGAGCTATAAATACAGAGAACAAACTGATGGTTTAAGAGGGGAAGCAGTCGAGGGATGGACTAAATAGGTATAGGGAAGGGGGAGATATAGGCTTCCAGCTATGGAATGAATAAGTAACAGAAATAAAAGGCACAGCATACAGTCAGTGATACTGTCATAGTGTTTGTATTTGGTGAGCATAAGTTAATGTATAAACTTGTCAAATCACTATGTTATATACCTAAAACTAATGTAACATTATACACCAACTTACTCAAATGAGAAAAAAAAAAGGAAAGTCTTCCTTTGATTATCTTGAGATTCTTGAATTCTGATAGGTATTCGTTCAACAGTTATCATTGGTAATGGGGAAAGTTTACTAAACCAGATTTTCTTTTCTTCCTAGGCGGCGATCATTAGTAGGGTTCAGTGTAGAATTGTGGCTTTAGATCTGCGAGGTCATGGTGAGTGATGTACTTAATTAGTCACTAACTCTGATAAATTTGCCAACCCCTTTGAATACTGTTAACTATTACAAGTTTCAATATGGCTACAGAATAACCTGGTCCATTCCATTTGGGCTCTTTGAGGGAAGTCTTAGTTTCCAGCTTTTACAAAAGATATTTTATAAATACACATATATGTTATTGTTTAGCTATGAAAATGTCCTTTAATGTAACCAAATTCTGATGCTGATGATGTATAAGGAATGTAAATAAATCTTTGCTAGGCTACTGGAGTTACATCTTCCTTAGGGTGCCCAATTATCAAGATGCATCTTTAACATAGAAAATCCTTGCTAAGCCCATCATACACAACCATAAAGTCTGCATTTCATTCCCAAAAGTAAGATTTTTAAAAGAGAGTACTCTTGCTTTTATAATTTGTATTTTTGGGAATTTTATTTTTTTAAATATTTTCTTTTTAGGTGAAACAAAAGTCAAGAATTCTGAAGACCTGTCTGCAGAAACAATGGCAAAGTAAGTAATGTAATATTGTTTATACATCACCTAGCTTCCATTACTATTATAAATAGTAGTGTAACTATTTACTCTCCTAGTGAGACTGTTGTACAATAATTAGCATAGAGAAAATTTTATTTCTGTTGTTTTTCCCCTGTATTTGGTGTCTCCTTAGTATTTAATCCTGAAAGAAACCTCCATCTTTCTTGATATATTCAGCATTATGTCATCACATAAAGCACTTGAAAATTCTTTGAGTTACAGTTTAGTTTCTGTTGTCTTTTGCAAAGTTTTCTTCTGTTGACAGAGTTGAATAGAATCTGAATATCTATTGGGAACTTATGCTTGAAAAGGGGGTTGTATACAAAAGACCCTGCCATGTAAGATGTTCTTACGGTTTCCTGCCCACGTTCTTTATCCAACTTCCTAGAGAGACAAGAACAAGATATTAAAGAATTAATGAGGGGCACCTGGATGGCTCAGTCAGTTGAGAGTCCAACTTCGATTCAGATCATGATCTCACAGTTCATGAGTTCAAGCTCCGTGTTGGGCTCTGTGCTGACGGCTCAGGGCCTGGAGCCTGCTTTGAATTCTGTGTCTCTCTCTCTTTTTGCCCCTCCCCTGCTCGTGCTCACTCGCTCTCTCTCTCAAAAGTAAAACACACTAAAAAATTTTTTTAGAAAGAAGAATTAGTGATACCCTGGGCCTCAAGGTACAAGATGGCTATAGTATGTACAGTAGCCTCAAACATGGTCACTCATCAGATTTACCTAATAAGTGATTGAAATACAGATGATATGACCTTACCCCAGACCTACTGAATTAGTGCTTCTACCGGGGGATCTGGACATTTATTTATATTTTGATAAAGCTCTGTAAAGAAATCTAATGCAGCCAGTCCTGTGACTGGTGTTTGGGAACCACTGACCTATATTGTAAACAGGATTCTTCTAACTACCCGGCTTTAATACATGGTCTCTCAAGTATTTGATCAACTTCGGCCAAAAATATCTTGTCCCTTCTTACTTTAGCAACTTTAATTCAAGAGTAAACTGTGTTACCTTCAGAAATGAAACTCATGTGGTCATAGTTTTATTGTTATAGCAGATATTGTTTGTGTGCTATCTGCCAGACTTTATTAAGTGTAAATTAAGCACTTATTAAGAATAAATAATGTATTTAATTAAGTTATTTATTTTAATTATCTACATTATTCTATAGTGTACATATTATCCTTTTTTCTTGTTTTACCCAATGAGTATACAGACTCAGATTAAATGACTAACTGTATGAGGTCACACAGTTAATAGACCAGAATTGTGATCATTCAACTATGGTGCTTGGCAGAGAGAGAGAAAAATAACAACATATGGTACCATTCCATTCAATGACCATATGCCTGAGAAACCATGAGAAGGGAGCTAAGAATCTGTTCTCTCAGTTGTTCCTAATGCCTTTGTAATATGAGAACAATAAAGCCCAAGATAATCAAGTATGTTGGTGATACCTATTGAAAGATTTGTGAACAATTTTTAAGGTTTCCTGACTGTTGACAAAAAAGTGAAATCCATCATCTAAGTCGCCAGGTTGCCAAAGGGTTATGATGACTTGGATGATGTCCTACAGGAATTTGAAGAATTAATTGAGGGAGGACCTGAAGGATACATTGCCTAATAATGTGTCAGTCTGAGACAATCAGGAAAGAAAAATCACAGTAATTTAAACAGGGAAAGTTTAGTATAAAGACTTATTAACTATAATAGGGGATTGGAGTAATGAAGAATTGGCTAATAAGAAATAACGAGAACAGGGGCGCCTGGGTGGCTTAGTTGGTTGAGCATCCAACTCTTGATTTCTGCTCAGGTCATGACCTTAGGGTTGTGGGATCAAGCTCCACATCTGCATCTGGCTCTGCACTGAGCATGGAGCCTGCTTAAGATTCTCTCTCCCCACCTCTGTCCCTGCTCTCATGCTGGCTCTCTTAAAAAAAAAGTAGTAAAGAGAACACTGAAAAATATATGTTTAATTAACTTGATTGTGGGAGTCATTTCACAATATACTCATATATCAAATCATCACGTTGTACACTTTAAATATATTAAAATTTTATCGGTTATACCTCAGTAAAGCTGGAATACTTTTCAAGAAAAAGGAAGAATAGCAGATATAAGAAGCAGAGAACTACACCTTGGGCTGACAGAGAACACTAATGGAAGAGGTTGAGATTTAGACCCTGTTGTAGAGGGCATGACTGTGGCTTACTAAAGACAGAGAAGTCATTTGGATGCCACTTTGGCAGAACTGGCCAGATACCTGCCCTCTAGGGTGCAGGGGAAGCTGTTCACAGGGAGGTATCTCACCAGAGGCACTCTGCAACAAAAATATCGGGAATGGTTCCAAAGATCTGCTATATAACATGGTACCTATACTTAATAATGACATAATCGTGTACTTAAAAAGTTTGTTAGGAGGGTAAATATCATGTTAAGTGTTCTTATCTCGTGCACGCGCACACACACACACACACACACACACACGCACAAAGGAACTTTTGGAAGTGTTTATTACCTTAATCATAGTGATGGTAACACAAGTGTATACATATATCCCAACTTACCAAATTATATACATTAATTATTTGCCATTTTTATGTACCAATTTTATCTTAATAAGACTAGGGAAAAATTGGGCCTGGGGGGATGGTGTGCCAGAGAAGCCACCTGTGCTGCAGGATTTGGGCACTGGGGAAGCTGTGTGTGCTATAGTGCTTACCATGCTACATGAACTAGGAGCAAAGCCCTTTCTGCAGTGTCTCTCCTGCACTCTCTACTGATAAAGCTTAACATTATGCCAGCTGCAAAGGAAAAATATTTAAAGGCCTCAGATCCAATTTTGGAGAACATGCAAGGAAGGATGAATTGGAGCTGAGAGTTGCCAGTTGATAACTGGCAAGAAAGGTAAAAAGAAAATAGATGACTAAAACCATCCAGCATAGTTGAAGATGATTACCAAGAACCAGAAGAGCTAATAAGTTAGATTATTGTTGAAATAGTCAAAGCAATAAAACATTTATATGATTTCTGAATTCAGTCACTCTGAAACAAAAATCTCAAAATGGGTATATTTAATGGACAATTAATGTAATTTTCAAGTAGTACTGACAGCATGATTTTTCCCTTGTGTATCAACTTTGGAATCTCAACCGTACATAAAATATAATTCCCCTGAAAGTAGAAGAACCAAGAATTGGTTCAGGTTGCTCTGATACTCTTTTTCTTTTATGTCTGTTGCTTCTCAGGAAATGAACCCATTATTGATAAGTATGATAGAATCTCCTTTTAAAGCATCTACCTAAATTGTGGCATATCTAGTTACAGCTAGTTTTGTAGATAACATCTGCTTCTTCATCTTTGTTTTATTTTTCTGGAACTTCAGAACATGTCTCAAGGCACTAATCTTGGTAGTTTGGCTAACTTTAATAAGAATAAATTTCTCCTTGTAGTAGATGATCAGTAACCACCTTTTACCTGGATGAAATACACTTTTGCTAAGCTTAGATGCAGTATGGAGTTGTTTTGTTTCAGATCTTGTCCACCTTCATCACAGAACCCCTGCAACTAGGTTACTGAGTATTTTACGGAGACCTGGACTTAGATAATCTTCTGTAGCATCCTTTTATTTTATTATAGTTGTTACCAACCAAAAGTTTTAACTTTAACTCCAAAGGAATATTTTTAAACTATTTTTTTTCACTTATAAAGTTGGGGGCCTCCTTGTATGCCATTCAGATTATCTGCAGGTGCTACAGCTACCCTATTCACATCTGTAATTGTTTTATGAGATTAAAAAAATTTTTTTTTAATGTTTATTCATTTTTGAGAGACACAGAGTACAAGCAGAGGAAGGCAGAGAGAGAGGGAGACACAGAATCTGAAGCAGGCTCCAGGCTCCGAGCTGTCAGCACGGAGCCTGATGCGGGGCTCGAACCATGAACTGAGAGATCATGACCAGAGCCTAAGTCGGACGCTTAACTGACTGAGCCACCCAGGTGCCCTGTTTTATGAGATTTTTAAGATTAATTTCTTCTGAGGGGCACCTGGGTGGTTCAGTCAGTTAGGCATCTGACTCTTGGCTTCTCCTCAGGTCATGATCTCACAGTTTCATGAGTTTGAGCCCTATGTTGGGCTCTGTGCTGGTGGCGCGGAGCCTGCTTGGGATTTCTGTCTCTGCCCCTTCCCAACTCATGCTGTGTCTGTCTCTCCCAAAATAAATAAATAAACTTTAACAAAAAGATTAATTCATAGCATTGACTTTTTCCATTCTAAATACTTTGGAGATCATATTCGAAAGGCTGTGTTTCCTATATCCACATCTGCTCTATTTGGCTAACACTGTATGGGTGCTTGAGGTATATAATAACACCCAGCAACACAAAACTGTCTTTTGAAGTTAACTGACTCAGCCACTCCCAGAAGACAGTAGAGCCAGTGGTCTCTGAAAACATACCATACCTACCTATTGCTGTAGCAAAGAGGGCCTATATGCAAATTAAACCCAGGTTCCTACTTCAGTTCTCATTTTCAGAGCTTTAAGGTTTGACTTTGTTAACCGGTCCACTCAATTAAAAACTAAGACAGAAGTCAATAAAAATTAGCTCTGAACATCTTTCTAGTTTCTCAGAACATTGTACTTACATTTATGTTCATATTTCAAGCAACTTACTTGACAAATTATAAGTAACAATTAACCTTTGGATAGCATTTATACTTTTCAAAGTAGTTTTCATTCACTGTTTCAGTTAATCTCGAATAGTAAATTATGTGTGTGTGTGTGTGTGTGTGTGTGTATATATATATATATATATACACACACACACACATATATATTTAGTAAATCATATTCTTATCTTCATCTTATAGATATAACTGCCTGAGAGATTAAATAACTAATTCAAGTCCACATAATAAAAAATAAAGTAGGGCTGCAATTCATCTTGTGACTCTAAACTTTACTACGTTAGAATGCTTAATAAAATTGTTTTTGTTTTATAGTTGGGGAAATTTAGGCATAGAGCACTTAAATTATTTGTCCAGAGTTTCAAGCTTACATTTAAAATAAAGGTATATGAAAATCAGAAAACTTGGGTTCTTGGTGCTGTTTATCAGAAGAGCTAAATGTGTGGCTACATGAATAGATACGGGGGGTGGGGGCGGGGGCATGCTAAGAGATTGACATAGGTATATTTTCAAGATGGCCCAGTAGACCTTTACAGTCTTAGCACTGTTAGTTGCAGACTAAACAAAGGAATTAGGAAAGAAAATGATTTTTAGTGTTGTCAGAGAGCATTCCCAGCTTTGTTTCCTTCTCTTTGCAGGGATGTTGGCAATGTGGTTGAAGCCATGTATGGGGACCTCCCTCCTCCAATTATGCTGATTGGACATAGTATGGGTGGAGCTATTGCAGTCCACACAGCATCATCTAACCTAGTGCCAAGCCTCCTGGGTCTCTGTATGATCGATGTTGTAGAAGGTAAGTTTTCTTAGTACTGACTAAATCAAAATCTTTGATTTATAAGAGATCCATGGTAGATTATTATTACCTTAATTTATTGATCTCTACTCATCTTGAACTATGTCCCTCTGTCTTTATATCGTTTTTTATGTTACTTTGTGGCAAAGGCATTCTGAGTATTTTTTAATTGACATACAAATTTTATTAGTTTCAGTTGTATGACATAATGATTCAATATGTGTATATATTATGAAATGATCACCACAGTATGTGTAGTTAACATCCATCACCACATATAATAAATTATTTTTCTTGTGACGAACACTTTTAAGATCTACTGTCTTCGCAACTTTCAAATACACAATATATATTATTAACTGTAGTCACTATACTGTACATTATATCCTGAAGACTTTTTTATTTTATAACTGGAAGTTTGTACCTTTTGACACCTTCACCCATTGCACCCATACCCTATATTATATGATCATTTCCCATGTCATTGAAAACTCTTTGTAAATATCTTTTAGGGCTACATAATGTTTCAATTGTATGTATGTCCCATAATTATATTTAATGTTAAAAAGAAGCTGCCATGTCTTTTATGACCCAGCCTCAGAAGTCATACGATTGCTTATACAAGTCAGCCCCTATTCAGTATGAGAAGACTACACAAGGGAGTGAATATCAAGAGGCAAAAATCACTGGAGGCCATCCTCGAAGCTTGCTATCACATCAATCTCTGAATTTTTTTAAGCTGCATCTTTTTTCCCCAAAACATCACTGAATTCTACCATCATTGAGGGCAGATATACACAGTTGGCCCAGTAAATGTAAATGCTTAGAATATGTTAAGTGCTGTGGTTAAAGTATTTGTTTAACATCTAGGTACAGCCATGGATGCACTTAATAGCATGCAGAATTTCTTACGTGGTCGTCCTAAAACCTTCAAGTCTCTAGAGAATGCCATTGAATGGAGGTAACCCACAAATCTATATTGTCTATATTTTGAATGTTAGATTTTAACTGTCCTTTTTCATCAGCTCAGGCACCAAGTTCAAAAGAATAGTTCAGTTTCCAAGCCTTAGCTTTATTATAATATCACATGTGGAAACATTTATGTAAAGTGCAGAATTATTTTTAATATTTTAAATGTTTCACACTTGGCCCAGTTGTCTAAAATCCATCCTTTTCCTAATACACTATAGTACCTCCTACAATTTTAGTAATTATGGATTATCTCCTGTCTAGCTATCTCCATTTCTGAGGTAGGAGTTTGGACTAAATGAGAATCTAAGGCCTTTTCTACTTCTGATGCTTCATGTTCTGGATTCACTTTCTGTGTTCCAGAGAAAATGGTGGAGAAACAGAGGATGGGCATAGGTTCCTTTCTCAGTTTTTATTTGGGTTTGGGTAAATAAAAACCCTTTGGGTAAATAGTTTTCATAAAAATCACTGAATTGGCTATGACTTCCACTAAAGTAAAGGCTGTTTTGTCATTAATTTATTCATTAATTCAATTATTTGATTAAATATTTATTAAACACTTTGTGCTAAAGGGTGAAATTTCAGAAATGAGTAAAACACTGCCCCTCCCCCAAGGAAATCAATCTTAGGATAAAAAACTTTAGTATCCTCTCTTCCTACCTCTTCTTCAAAATCCATCTCTAGTTCCTTTCCCAGAACCCTTCTCTAAGTCCTCCAAACCATTCAGATTACTCCCTCAGTTAAATTGCTAAAGACCTCTGTCTATGTTATATTGTACTGTTTACCTCTTAAGTCTCCCCGAAAGGATATGCTTATATTGTTAATTTTCATTCCTGTCTTAAGATTCTTCCTACATCATAAGGGCAGAAGTTATCCTCTATTTCTTTTGTACTTTCATATAGCATACAGCATACTGCTGGCTGCCTTAGCAGGCAGAACATATCTGTTCATTGAATCAAAGAGATCAGCTGGAAATTAAGGACCTGGTAAATGTATCTGAGGTAGTTTTTCTAAGACAGAGGGTCTCATGCCAAATATGGCTTGCCAAAATGATGTTTGTGTTTGGTGAGGTTGCTTCTATCTCTCCTTGCTCACACTACTGAGGTGCAGGATTCCTGTTCCCTCATCAACACCAAAGATCTCTCCATCTTTGGCAGCCACAGCATTTCCGAATGAAGCTGCTGCCAGTTCAGCATGTATCTGAGGCACCCTGCCTTCTTCCCCAGGAGCAAACAGTGAGAAAATTATTCCAAATAACTTTTTTTTAAATTTTTTAAAAAAATGTTTATTTATTTTGAGAGAGGGAGAATGAGCCAGCATGGGGAGGGGCAGAGAGAGAGGGAGAGAATTCCAAGCAGGCTGCACACTATCAGCACAAAGACTGATGTGGGGCTTGGTCTCACCATGAGATTGAATCATGAGATCAAGAGTCAGACACTTAACTGCCGGAGCCCTCCAGGGACCCCCCACCAAATAACTTTTTAAATTTATTCAGTAAACTTTGGTTTTTTAGTCCCTAAGATGTGTTACTTACTACCTGATTAAGAACTGGAGATGAATCAGACTTAGTTCCTATCATCCAAAAACTGGGAATACAAACAAGTAAATATTTAAACACAGTACAGTGAAGGAAGCACAAAGTTATAGAAGATAGGTACTTAATCCAGCATGAGGGTATTGGTGGATCTTTTCTTAAAAGAGAAAACGTGGCTCAGTTGGTTAAGCCTCCGATTTTTTATTTCAACTTAGATCATGATCTCATAGTTTGTGAGTTCAAGCCCCATGTCAGGTTCTGTGCTGACAGCTTGGAGCCTGCTTGGGATTCTCTCTGTTCCTCTCCCTCTGCCCCTTCCTCGCTCGTGCACTCTCTTTCTCTCAAGATAAATAAACTTTAAAAAGAGATAGAGTCTTGATTCTAGTGGCAGATGTGGGATAGGATGAGGGTTCTGTTTGTTGTATGTTAAAATGTTCTGCGTTGTATAAGAGCCACTGATTTTTAGATCCCACTTCTTGAACCTGAGAATCGGAAAGAATACTATGAAGTATTTCATAATTTTGTACTCGGCTGGATATCTGAATCAAGTTTATGACTCATAGTTATTGTGGATATTCCAGGTTTTAAAAAAAGATGTTGAAATACAAAGCCAACCTGTTTAATTCAGTAAAGATTTAAATCAAAGTGAATTCCCACTTCTGCTTTCTTGGTCATCCTAATGAGAGACAGTAGGTCATAGTCATTAGAAGCCTAGGCTTTAAAAGTTGGACAGATAAGGGGCGCCTGGGTGGCGCAGTCGGTTAAGCGTCCGACTTCAGCCAGGTCACGGTCTCGCGGTCCGTGAGTTCGAGCCCCGCGTCGGGCTCTGGGCTGATGGCTCAGAGCCTGGAGCCTGTTTCCGATTCTGTGTCTCCCTCTCTCTCTGCCCCTCCCCCTTTCATGCTCTGTCTCTCTCTGTCCCAAAAATAAAAATAAAAAAAAAAAAACATTAAATAAAAAAAAAAAGTTGGACAGATAAGGATTTACACTTTGGTTTCATCACTCTGGCTGCTCTGAGGAAAACACTAGGGGAAGGGAAAGGGATGGGTGTGATAATGGAAGTGGGAAATTGATTAGGAGGCAATTGTAGTAGTATAGGAGAGTAATGATGGTAAGCATAGACTAGGATGACAACAGAGGAAGTAATATGTCATATTTGGAATGTATTTTGAAGATACAACTGACAGGAATGCCTTACAGATCGGATGTCAGGAGAGAAATGAGGGGTGGGGGTAGGAGGAGGCACAGCATTCAAGGATAACTTTTAGATTTTTAGTCCAAGCAATCAGGTGAATGGTGGAGACAAAGAGAAGTAGATTTGGGAGC
Source organism: Panthera leo (assembly GCF_018350215.1). NCBI lineage: Eukaryota > Metazoa > Chordata > Mammalia > Carnivora > Felidae > Panthera > Panthera leo. The sequence continues at coordinate 57,449,140 of NC_056688.1, read as the reverse complement.
GGGTAAAGGGTCAGGGAATCAGGATTTTTGTTTGGATAAACTGAAATGGTTATTATACCTCTAAGCAGAAATGTCAAGTAGTTACTGGTCTATACTAGTTAGAAGAGGCTGAGTTAGAGATAAATTGGAGAATCATTATTACATAGATAATATTTAAAGCCAAAAGATTGAATGCAGTCACCTAGGGATTTGATATTGATAGAAAAATTCCAAGAACTGAGCCTTGGGAAACTCCACAATATTTAGAGCTTGGGAAAAAGAGAAAGATCCAACAAAGGAAACTGAAAAGTCACAGTTGGTGAGATAGAAGGAAAACTAAAGGAGTATAACAAGTGTTTATAGAAGGAGGGAGAGAGCATCTGTGTCACATGCTGAGAGATCAGTTAAGATGAGGACTAAAAAATGACCATTAAAATTGACCTGAGGGGCGCCTGGGTGGCTCAGTCGGTTGAGCGTCCGACTTCAACTCAGGTCATGATCTCACAGTCTGTTAGTTCGAGCCCCACGTTGGGCTCTGTACTGACAGCTCAGAGCCTGGAGCCTGTTTCAGATTCTGTGTCTCCCTCTCTCTCTGCCCCTGCCCAGCTCATGCTCTGTCTCTCTCTCTGTCAAAAATAAACATTAAAAAAAAAAAATTTTTTTTTAATTGGCATGAGTAAAGGTGACCTTGACAAAGACAATCACAGAAAATAAGTAGGCGATAACCCCCCCCCCCTCCAAATATATGTTTGAGGATATTAGTTGGGGAAAGGATAGGAGATGACAAAATGGAGAAAGCAAGTAAGATAACTTATTTTTTAGGATAACTTTTGGGAAGTTTTGTTGTCTAGGAGAGCAGAAAAATGGGATGGTATCTAGTAGTGAATGTGGGGTTGAGAATGTTTTTAAAAGATGTTTTATAATATCCGCTAGAGAAAAAAAATGATGACACATAGGATAATAATTTATAGCAAGAAGAGATGCAAACCAGTTCCTAAGGTTGGCCTTGAATAGGGACAGAGGTGTTTCATATATTAAACAGTCATCAAGGAAGAGTATGTGATTTATAAATACTGGTAGATTTGTAGATTCTGTAGGTTCAGTTGGTGGATGGAAAATTCTGTTGGTGGATCTGTTGGTGGATAGAAAAATGAATAGTTCTGATCACATCTATCATTAAAATAGGAAGCAAGGTCTTTATCTAAAGGGGTTGCCCTTTAAAATTTTACATGATTTTTTAAGCTAAAAAATTAGATTTAAAAAAACGCATTCTGATTGCCTGCTTCAGGTAGTGTTTCCAGTTCCCCCTGGGACATGAAGCTGCTTTGCTTGGCCCTTAGTCATATGTAGGTAGATAACTGAGAGGCCTAATCTATTAAAATAGTATCTAAGCTTCTGAATTCTATATCATAGCATGCAAGGCCGTCTAAGAACTCATCTCTGCCCACCTGTCCCTTTCTCCTATTCACACTCCTCCTTTGCTTTCCCCTGCTTCTCCTTGCACTCTGTCCTTATCCTACTGACTTTTCCACATCACAGTGCCTTTGTTCACAATGTGCCCTCTGTCTGTAATGCTCTGCCCATCCCTCCCCCTTTTTTTAGAGAGAGAGAGAGAGAGAGAGAGCGCAAGCTTGAGCTGGAGAAAGGGGGAGAAGGAGAAAGAGAATCTTAAGCAGGCTCCACGCTCAGCACAGAGCCTAACACAAGGCTCTATCCTATGACCCTGAGATCATGACCTGAGCTGAAACCAAGAGCTGGACACTGAACCAACGGAGCCACTCAGGCTCCCGTTTTTAAATTTTATTTGAGAGAGAGAACGCGAGACCATCCTCTTTTATCTTCCACTGAACTCCTTTTCTCCTCAGTTTAGGCAGGACATTTTGGGGAGCTTTCTTTAATGTCTTCATTCAGAATCAAGTGATTCCTTTGAACCTTGCCTTTGTTATACTGAAACTATCTGTGTTTCTTTCTCCCCCCTGAATTAGGTGCTTCTTGAACATAGGCCTGGCACATAGTATCCTCCTGGTAAATATTTGCAGAACTGAAATGACTTGAATGTCTTTAACCTAATTTTTACTACTTGGCTTATAGCCATAATAACCAGGTAGGAAGTAGTGGTTATCTCCATAGTAAGCTATATTGGCAAACACAACTTTGTAGTAGGTTCCACAGAATCTGCAGAATTATTTGTTTGACCCTAGTGACGTGATAAAATGGTTGCTGAATAACCTCTTTCCCTTCTCACTTTTCTAGTGTGAAGAGTGGTCAGATTCGAAATTTGGAGTCGGCCCGTGTCTCCATGGTTGGCCAAGTCAAACAGTAGGTCTTATTTTTTCCCTATTGGGCTCTTTAGAGACTGAAACATGGTGAGAGAATTACAGATTGCTTTTTGTTATACACCTGTCCTACCATCCTGAATGCCTTTATTATTTTAGATAATTTTGACAAATGAGCTCAGCTGGGCTAGCAGCATAGCTTTTCTTTCTTTACTTTTTTTTTTTTTTTTGAAGAAATCCCAAAGCCTGTATAATACAGGACTACCATATTAATGTAACTCTGGGTGTTAAAAGGTGAAAAATCCCAGAGAATGGATATTAAAAATTAAGTATCCATTCTAGTGCTAGAAGTGATCATTTTATTCTGGTAATAATCTCCTTCTTAGCCAAACCTGATTGTGAGGAAATTACAGTATAAAAGCTTTAGCATAACCTGAGTGAAAGCCAGATTCTGTGGCTAAGCTAAGAATATTTAGCCCAGCTGATCTTCTTGGATAGGGTTACATGAGTCCTGGGTATTGCTATGTAGTCAGAAAATGAACTTTAGATGAATTGAGAAAATGTTGCCCAAGGGAACAACAGGGAGCACAGGAGTTGATGAAAATGATAATGGTATTATTGAATGCCTGCTATTTGCTGGGTACAAGGTATTTTATATACACCTCATTTTTAAGACCTTACCTTATGCAAATTTTCAAATATATAAAAGTAGAATAATACAATGAACCCCAATGTACATAATGCCTATTTTCAACAGTTACTAATGGCCAGTCTTTTTTCATCTGTGCCCCTATTTATTTACCCTAAGCACAACATTTTTTGAAATATATTCCAATGGTAAGGACACTTTAAACACAATCACAGTACCATTATCACACCTAAAAAAATAGTTCCTTAATATCATCAAATGTCTATTCAGTATTCATGTTTCTGATTGTCTCACAAATAATTTTCTTACAGTTTAAGTCAGAATTACAATAAAGTGATATATATCAATTGACTATATCTCTTAAGTATCTTTTAATTTAGTTTCCACTTTTGTCTCATTTTTTTTCCTTGCAATTTATTTGTTGAAGAAACCTGGTTGTTTGCCCTGTAGAATTTTCCACAATCTGGATTTGCTGATTGATTCCTGAAGGTGTAATTTAATATGTTCTCTCTTCCCTGTATTATTTTTTTAATTTTTATTATTTTTTTATTTCAAGAGAGATAGCGAGCAAGTGGGGGAAGGGCAGAGAGAGAGAGACAGAATCCCAAGCAGGCCCGCACTGTCAGCACAGAGCCCTATGAGGGTCTCAAAAACCATGAGATCATGTTCTGAGCCGAAATCAAATTAAGAGTCAGACCCCAGAGTCAGATGTTTAACCAATTGAGCCACCCAGGCACCCCAAGTTTTTGGTTTTTGGGTTGGTTTGTTTGTTTGTTCGTGTTTTGTTTTTTTTTTTGTGCCCTGTATTGTTTGTAAATTGTTAGATCCAGAGATTTGGTCAGGTTCAGCTTTATTTATTGTTATTTTGGCGTTTTGTTTGTGAGAATACATACTGCCAATAGGAAGCACGTAATGTCTGGTTATCTCCTTTTTTTGAGTGTTGGTAACCATTGATGACCATTATGTGGATTCAGTAACTCATTTGCACTACCTCATTTAGTCTTTACAGTACCTCTTTAAGATAAGTATTGTTTTTTAGATGAGAAAATAGAAGTTCAGAAAGGTAAAGTAGTTTTCCCCGGATCACACAGCTAGTGAATAACAGCTCAAATTCAGTCTCCTGTGTATTTGACTTCAAGCCCTATATTATGGATTTTATGCCTAAAAATGCAATTTGAGTAGTAATATCTGACAGACACATGCAGTATTCAAATAAGCTGTGAGACTGCCCACTTTTTAATGCCTAAATATTTTAAGATCTGACTTGTTTAAGTAGTGATGAAGCATTTCATGAGGAAGTTATATGGCTTGTGTTCAGGTAGTTCAGTGATTGTAAAATTTTACTTAATATGTAAATTTAAGTGTTTTCTCTTAATATGTAAACTTGTGTATATAGTGTATGTTTTAATTGTCACATAGATATCAGATGGAACCTTCCTGCCCTTCTTGATCTATGTGAAATTCCCTTGAACCTCCTAATCCATAGCTTGGAAATGTAAAGTACATATTGTTTCTTTGTTATACTACTTTGACCCTAGATGTGAAATTTGACACCTCAAGTGCCATAGAAAACCCCCCCACTTGACAAAATATTTTATGAACATACACTATACTGAGATTGGTAGAGGAGACAGGGAAGGACAAGTGATAACTGTTAAGAATCCACCACTGAAGTTTCAGTGGCCCTTCAGTTTATCCACCTCTTTTTATCTCATTGTCTCTTCTCTTCTCTCTTCACTCTCCCTATCAAGTACAAAATAACAGATTCTTCTTTATCATGCAGAACAGACCTTAGCACTAGTTGCTACCTAGGCTCTTGGGATTTTTACCTATAATATTGTCAGTGCACTTTTTCCAACAAGTTCTTTCTAAAAGGAATTATGGTACCAGCTGGTCATATAATAATAATTTTTCTACCTAATTATATAAGAGACATTGTTTTTTAGAGGAAAAACAACAGTAATTGGTTGGATCCTATGTTCTAATCTCCAAGGTTCAGCTGCCTATGGTTATTGTAATTGCCAGTTTCTATTAGCCAATTAAAAGTGGGGGCCTTTTACCATTCTGAGACTTGTTCTATTGTAAACAGGGTACAGTAGAAAAGTACCATGCTGTCATGTTAATTGGGCCTGGATTTGCCTTCCAGCCTCATGTACTAATGAGCCAGGTGATCTTGGACAATTTTTTTTTTTTAACTTTTCAGGGCTACCTCATAGGATTGTTATGAGAATTATATAAGATAATACCAGTAAAACTGTTGCCACCATGACTCAAGGAATGGTTAGTTACTCCCTTCTGTGGGTCAGTATTGGTGCAAGAACTGGAAACCAGGCCTCAGAGTATAGTCCTTCATTGGCCATGACCTTCCATAGCCCTGGCCTACTTCTATACATTTTAAAATGCACATTTTTCACATCCTCCTTCTCCCAGAAGCATGGTCAATTTTAACTGACATTTGATTTTAAAAGACCATAAGTATCAGTATCTCTGAGATAATTTGTATATAATAGAGAGATATATGGTAACACTTTCTAAAAAAAAAAAAACCTAGGTGTGAAGGAATTACAAGTCCAGAAGGCTCAAAATCTATAGTGGAAGGAATCATAGAGGAAGAAGAAGAAGACGAAGAAGGAAGTGAGTCAGTAAACAAGAGGAAAAAGGAGGATGACATGGAGGTGAGTGAAAGCCGGCATTCTTGGAAGGATGGAGTATGGAATGGTTCAGAGTGTGTGGGGGTAGGGAAGGGGAGGTGACGTGTCCTTTTTTTGCCATTGGATATTTTAGGGGGTGAAGATGTTATAGATATTTAGGTTAACTATAGGATATAAGGCACCGTTGATAGCTCTGACAAATTGGAACATAAAACTTCACAGTATATACCCTCCCCTCAAACAGCTTGCTCTCTCATCAGGCTCTTTCTCACCTCATTACTTCTGTTCCTGAGGTTTATCTCATGAGACAATCTCATTTCCTACTAGTCTATGCTAAGCCCATTAGATCTTACTTATCTTTCAAGGTATATCTCTTAAGGGATGTTTTCTGACCTCATTTTATATCAGTCCCTCTCCAGTATAGCACTGAGAGTCTGTATGACATAACTTACCACTCTTTTTTGAAGCCATGGCTGAGTTATAGAATTGTTTTTCATAAACCACATTCAGAGATACTATGGTCTCTTGTAGTCATCTCTAGAATGCATAATCAATGTCCTCTAATTTCACGATAATTTGTCTCCCAACAAAAATAACCTGTGTATTTTAAGCACAGGATCTGATGTTCTATATGAATTTCCTTATTATTTAGCTTGGAGTTGTGTGCATAGCAAATGTCCTGTGAGTACTTGTTGAGCACTTGATTTGAGGATAATAGTGGGAAAGAGTACTTTTTTTCTTGGAAATGGTTGTGAGCATGAGCAGCAGACTTTCTGGGATGGATTATAAACATTTTACTAATGGCAAATAATGGAATTGGTATACACCACATATCCCTTTACATTTGGAGATGCTACTGTTAGCAAGGAGGAGAGTACATTGACCCTTGAACAACATGGGAGTTAGGGACACTGACCCCCACACGGTCAAATCCAAGTATAACTACTAACTACCCAAAAACTTAATTACCAATAACCTACTATTAACCAGAAGCCTTACCAATAATATAAACAGTTAATTAGTACATAATTTGTATATTTATATCAAATACTGTATTCTTACAATAAAGTAAGCTAGACAAAAGAAAATGTTATTAAGAAAATCATGAAGAAGAAAAAATACATTTACAGTACTGTACTGTTTTCAGTGAAAAAAATCTGCGTATAAGTGGACCTGTGCAGTCCAAACCTATATTGTTCAAGCATCAACTGTATGTTCATCAAACAGTATTTTTAATTTAATGAGGTTCTTTCTGTCATCCTTAAGATCAATAAATAATTTGTTGTACCTCTTTGGAGTTTACAAAAACATAAATAATGCATGACTAATTTGCCTTCCCTACACTGTGTGAGGTGAGGAGAAATCTTTTCTCCCATGTTAACGGTTAGAAACTGAGACTCAGAAGGGCACCTGGGTGGCTCAGTTGGTTAAGCGGCCGACTTCGGCTCACTCAGGTCATGATCTCGTGGTCCGAGAGTTCGAGCCCTGCGTCGGGCTCTGTGCTGACAGCTCAGAGCCTGGAGCCTGTTTCGGATTCTGTGTCTCCCTCTCTCTGACCCTCCCCCATTCATGCTCTGTCTCTCTCTGTCTCAAAAATAAATAAACATTAAAAAAAAAATTAAAAAAAAAAAAAAAAAGAAACTGAGACTCAGATGAAGAGACTTGCCCAAGGTAATCGAGTAATATTTAGTAGATTTGAGACTCTGATACAAACTGCCAATTACTTTTTGTCTTCTATGTACTGCAAACTATACTAAGTGCATCACATTTATCGTCCCGAGTTCTCGTTTTAGCTCTGCATTATAGATATTATCACTGTTTTATAAGTCAGGTACAGATACTTGCCTACAGTCACATATAAATGTTAGCACTAAAACACATCCAGATCCTCTGATATTTAACTCCAGCTCATTTTTTCTTTGCAGTTTTTTATAAGCCCAGTTATATGCAGTTTAATAAACTCCAGCAGTTTTATTAGGAGGGAAGACTGAGACGCATGAGGCAATAAGAAGTATAGCTAAAACAATCTACACTTGAGGAAGGACACAAACCCCAAACAACAGAAACTGCTTATTGCAACTAGTAGATCTATAGATCCTGGAGATCTAATGCACAGCATAATAATTATAGGCAACAATACTATAAGTTGCTAAGAGACTAGGTCTTAATTGTTCCCAGCACAAAAAAGAAATGATAATGTGACATGATAGAGCTGTTAGCTGTCACTGTGGTGTTACAGTATAGCAATATATAAATGTATCAAATCAACACAGTGTACACCTTAAACCTACACAATGTTATATGCCAATTATATCTCAATAAAGAAAAATAAATAAAATAAAATGATGGAGAAAATGTTAATGCAAATTAAACTTAATGACTACAACAGAAGCAGTCACAACTTCTTTTTTTTTTAATATGAAATTTATTGTCAAATTGGTTTCCATACAACACCCAGTGCTCATCCCAGCAGGTGCCCTCCTCAGTGCTCATCACCCACCCTCTCCTCCCTCCCACACCCCATCGACCCTCAGTTTGTTCTCAGTTTTTAAGAGTCTCTTATGGTTTGCCTTCCACCCTCTCTAACCTTTTTTTTTTTTCCTTCCCCTCCCCCATGGTCTTCTGTTAAGTTTCTCAGGATCCACATAGGAGTGAAAACATATGGTGTCTGTCTTCCTCTGTATGACTTATTTTACTTAGCATAACACTCTCCAGTTCCATCCACGTTGCTACAAAAGGCCATATTTCATTCTTTATCATTACGTAGTATTCCACTGTGTATATAAACCACAATTTCTTTATCCATTCATCAGTTGATGGACATTTAGGCTCTTTCCATAATTTGGCTATTGTTGAAAGTGCTGCTAAACATTGGGGTACATGTGCCCCTATGCGTCAGCACTCCTGTATTCCTTGGGTAAATTCCTAGCAGTGCTATTGCTGGGTCATAGGGTAGATCTATTTTTAATTTTTTGAGGAACCTCCACACTGTTTTCCAGAGTGGCTACACCAGTTTGCATTCCCACCAACAGTGCAAGAGGGTTCCCGTTTCTCCACATCCTCGCCAGCATCTATAGTCTCCTGATTTGTTCATTGTAGCTACTCTGACTGGCGTGAGGTGGTATGTGAGTGTGGTTTTGATTTGTATTTCCCTGATGAGGAGTGACGTTGAGTATCTTTTCATGTGCCTGTTGGCCATCTGGATGTCTTCTTTAGAGAAGTGTCTATTCATGTTTTCTGTCCATTTCTTCACTGGGTTATTTGTTTTTCTGGTGTGGAGTTTGGTGAGTTCTTTATAGGTTTTGGATACTAGCCTTTTATCAGATATGTCATTTGCAAATAACTTTTCCCATTCTGTTGGTTGCTTTTTAGTTTTGTTGATTGTTTCCTTTGCAGTGCAGAAGAAGCTTTTTATCTTCATGAGGTCCCAGTAGTTCATTTTTGCTTTTAATTCCCTTGCCTTTGGGGATGTGTCAAGTAAGAAATTACTGTGGCTGAGGTCAGAGAGGTTTTTTCCTGCTTTCTCCTCTACGGTTTTGATGGTTTCCTGTCTCACATTCAGGTCCTTTATCCATTTTGAGTTTATTTTTGTGAATGGTGTAAGAAAGTGGTCTAGTTTCATTCTTCTGCATGTTGCTGTCCAGCTCTCCCAACACCATTTGTTAGAGAGACTGTCTTTACTCCATTGGATATTCTTTCCTGCTTTGTCAAAGATTAGTTGGCAACAGTCACAACTTCTAAAGTATAGTAGCCAGGGGCCATTTAGAGCCCCTCTTAGGGGCATCTCTGTTACAACATAATATAAAAAGTGGTGTTTGAAATGATCCTGAGATATACGTAAGAGTTCTATTGCATCCATTTTGGAGTGTGAAAGAATACAAGGTATACATTGGTGGTGGGGGGTGATGTCTAATACAAAATGATTAAAATACAGAAAAGAAAAGGGAAACTTTAATTTTTGGTCCTTAAAGCAATAAACTTCAGTTGTTCAGGAGGTATTCCTTTATGTGTAAATCTCTCTTTTTTTAAATTGCTTTATTGAGAGGTGACTCACCCAAAGTATACAATTCAGTGGTTTTTAGTAGAGTCTCAGAATTGTGCAACCATCCCAATCTAATTTTAGAACATTTTTCATCACTTGTAAAAGAAATGTCATACCTGTTTGCAGTTGCTTCCCATTTCTCCTCAACCTTCCCAGCCCTAGGCATCCACTAATCTACTTTGTGTCTCTTTAGATTTGCCTAATCTGGACATTTAATATAAATGGAATCATTAATATATAGTCTTTTGTGACTGGCTTATTTTACTTTAGCATAATGTTTTCAAGGTTTATCCATGTTGTAGCATATATTAGAACTTCATTCCTGTTTATAGCTGAATAATATCCCTTTGTATGGATAGACCACAGTTTTTATCCATTCGTCAGTTGAGGGACATTTGGATCGTTTTCACTTTTTTGTCTGTTATGAATAATGCTGGTATGAACAATGGTGTACAAGTTTTTGTGTGGACATAGGTTTTTATTTTTCTCAGGTATGCACCTACAAGTGAAATTGCTGGATGCTAACTTTGTGTTTAATCATTTGAGGAGTAGCCAGACTATCTTCCAAAATGCCTGCAGCACTTTATATTGCCACCACTAGTGTATGAGTTTTCTACATCCTTGTCAGCACTTGTAATATTCTCTCTTTTTGATTATAGCCATCCTAATGGGTTTGAAGTGGTATCTTCTTGTGGTTTTGATTTACATTTTCCTGATGATTATTGATGTTGAGCATCTTTTCATGGGCTTACTATCCATTTTCTCCCGGGAGAAATGTATAATCAGATCCTTTGCCCATTTTTTCAGTAGGGTATTTTATCTTTTTATTATTGAATAGTAGGAGTTCTTTATATATTCTAGATACAAGTCCCTGATTTGCAGATATTTTCTCCTGTTATACAGATTGTCTTTTCATGTTCTTGATGATGTTCTTGGAAGTGCATAAGTTTGATTTTGAAGAAATTTATTTTATCTAGTTACTATTTTTTTGCACCATATCTAAGAAGGTTTTGCCTAGCCCAGGGTCACAAAGGTTTATGTGTATGTTTTCTTCTAAGAGTTTTCTAGTTTTAGCACTTATATTTAGGTCTATGATCCATTTTGAGTTAATTTTTGTGTATAGTATGATGTTGGGGGTGTAACTTCATTCTTTTGCATGTGGATGTCCAGCTGTCTCGGGATTGTTTGTTGGTAAGACCTCTCTTTCCCATTTACTTGTCTTGCATCCCTTGTTGGAAATCAAATGACCATAAATGCCAGGCTTTGTCTCTGGACTCTCAGTTCTGTTCCATTATATATATATATATATATGTCCTATCCTTATAAGCAAGTACACAGTCTTCATTATTGTAGCTTCGTAGTAAGTTTTGAAATCGGGAAGTGTAAGTCTTCCAACTTTGTTCTTCTTTTTCAAGATTATTGAAATCCCATATTCTTAAGATTTTGGTGTTTTAATTACTTGTTGTATGCCAGACCATGTTCCTTTTGTTTTACATACATGAGTATTTTTAGTTCATCTTTACAACAATCCTTTGAGATTTTGTGTTGCCCACTTAATAACTAAGAAAACAGGCTTGGAGAAGTTAGGTAACTTTCCCAAGGGACTCACCATGAATTAGTTGATGGTGGAGCTGGGATTTGCATTAAGTCAGGCCTGACTGACCCAAAGCCTATCTTCTTAAGTTCTTTTCAAGTGAGGTGTTGAAAAATAATGCAAAGCCTGTGGTTGATGCCCTGTGTGGAGAATCGCATCCTGCCCAGGTGAACATACCAGGAAAATTGGTAGCCAGCTTTCTGCTTCTCCTAGCCAACAAGTAGATCTCATTACATAGATTTGGTTTTTTTTCTTTTTTTTTTCTTTTTTCAAGTTTTTATTTAAATTCCAGTAGTTAACATACAGTGTAATATTAGTTTCAGGTGTAGAATTTAGTGATTCATCACTTACATACAATATAACATCCCATGCTCATCCCAAGTGCCTTCCTTCATATCTATCACGCATTTAACCCATCCCTCTGCCCTCCATTCCAGCAACCCTCAGTTTGTTCTTGGTAGTTAAGAGTCTGTTTTCTGGTTTGCCTCTCTTTTTCCCCCCCGTGTTCATCTGTTTTGTTTCTTACATCAATCTGTTTTATTACCATTTGTCAGAGGAAGGCATCCAAACTAAACTAACTTTATGATCCACCTCTCCAGAGAAAAGATTTATTATCATAAGCCTAAATACAGGAGCAACTCCTAATTCTATCCAGATTTTGTATTTTTACATTTTTAGGACTTGAGATGAACTCCTTTTTTAAAATTTCTTTTTATATTATTATTATCCTTGGAAGTTCCCTTACCTTAAATTTGTCATTTGCATATGAAGTACCTTGTGCATTTAAGAGGGTCTTGCTGTCTCTGTGGAAATCTATTAGAAATGGCTCATAAATGGGAAGTGTTGCCCATGCAGCACTTTAGTGAAAACTGGAAGACCCAAGTTTCCTGACTACCCACCCCATAATCTTTTTCTTTCCTTTTTTATATTTTGGTTTAAAAAATACATAACATAAAATTTACCACTTTAATCTTTTTTTTTTTTTTTTTTTAAGTGCGCAAGAGGGGAGAAGGGCAGGAGAGACAGAGACAGACAGACAGACAGAGAGTATGAATCCTAAGCAGGCTCCATGCTCAGCACAGAGCCTGATGCAGGGCTCGATCCCACTACTCTGGGATCATGACCTGAGCCAAAATCAAGAGATGGATGCTCAACTGACTGAGCCACCAGGCGCCCCACCACCTCAATCATTTTTAAGTGTATAATCCGGTAGTGTTCACACTGTTGTGAAACAGATTTCCAGAACTTTTTCATCTTGCATATCTGAAACTCTATACTCATTAAACAATTTCCCTTTTCCCCCATACCTACCATTTTACTTTCTGTTTGTATGAATTCCACTACTTTAGATACCTCATAGAAGTAGAATCAGTATTTGTCTTTTTGTAACTGGCTTGTTTTAGTTAACAAAACGTCCTCACGTTTCCTCTGTGTTGTAGCATGTGACAAAATCTTCTTTAAGCTAAGTAATATGTATATAGTACATTTTGTTTATCCATTCATCCATCAATAAACATTTGGAGTGTTTACACCTCTTGACTGTTGTGAGTAATGTTGCTATGAACATGGGTCTGCAAATATCTCTTCAAGACCCTGCTTTCACTTCTTCTGGATATATACCCAGAAGTGAGATTGCTGGATAATATGGTAGTTTTATTTTTCATTTTTGAGTAACTTCCATGCTGTCTTCATAGTGGTTGTACCGTTGTGTAATCCCACCAACCATGCCCCAGGTGTTCCAGTTTCTCCACATCCTTGCCAACACTGGTTATTTGGTCTTTTTTGATAATAGCCATCCTAATAGGTGCAAAGTGATATGTCATTGTGGCTTTGATTTGCATTCCCCTGATGATTAGTGATGTTAAGTATCTTTTTGTGTACTTATTAGCCATTTGTATATCTTCTTTGGAGAAATGTCTGTTCATGTCCTTGGCTCATTTTTTTATTCAGGTTGTTTGATTTTTTTTTTTTTGCTATTGAGTTGTAGGAGTTCTTTATATATTCTGAATATTAACCCCTTATCAGATATATGATTTTTAAATATTTTCTCCCATTCTGTACCTTTTCACTCTGTTGATTGTGTACTTTGATGTGCCGAAGTTTTTTAAGTTTAATGTAGTCCATTTATCTAATTTTGCTTTTGTTGCCTTTGATTTTTGTGTTATAACCAAGAAATCATTGTCAAATTCAATGTCATGAAAAACTCCATGAAGCTTTCCTCTATGTTTTCTTCTAGAAGTTTTATGGTTTGAGGTCTTACATTTAGGTCTTTATCCATTTGAGTTAAATTTGTGTATCGTCCAACTTCATTATTTTGCATGTGGATATTCAGTTTTCCCAACACCACTTGAAAAAACTATCCTTTCTCCATTGAATCATCTTGGACCCTTGTTAAAGATCATTTAGCCATATATGTGAGAGTTTATTTCTGGGCTGTCTAGTGTATTCCATTGGTCTCTTTGTCTTTAGACCAATACCATGCGATTTGGATTACTGTAGCTTTGCAATATGTTTTGAAATTAGCATGAGTCTTCCAATTTTGTTCTTTTTCAAAATTGTTTTGGCTATTTGGGGTCCCTTGAGATTCCATATGAATTTTTGATGAATTTTTCTATTTTTGTAAAAATGTCATTGGGATTTTGATAGGGATTGTTTTGAATCTGCAGATCGTTTTGGGTGGTATGGACATCTTAATCATCTAATGATCTCTAACACAGTATGTTGCTGTCTCATGTTCACTTCTAGGTTTTCATATTGTGGTTACTGTGGTATCCCAATTGTTTATTTCAATTATAATATGTCAGATTTTCAGTGATCCAGAAAAGTATAGAGAATCATTTATTTCTTCAGCTTGTATTTGATGAGTGCATACTTTGTGCCTGTCTACTATATATCAGGATTTAAGATATAGATATAGATATAGATATAGATATAGATATAGATATAGATATAGATACAGATACAGATATAGATATAGATATTTTTTTAATTCTAGTTAACATACAGTGTAGTCTTGGCTTTAGGAGTAGAACCCAGTGATTCATCTCTTACCTATGACACCCATTGCTCATCTTGAAAAGTTCCCTCCTTAATGCGCATCACCCATTTAACCCATCTCCCCACCCACCTCCTTTCCAGCAATCCTGTTTGTTCTCTGTATTTAAGAGTCTTCCTCTCTGTATTTATCTTATTTTTCCTTCCCTTCCCCTATATTAACAGATATATTTTGTAATATTTGAGTCAGGTTTCCTTTTTCAGATAACTGTGGCAGGGACATTATATCATTATTATTAATCAAAATATAAGAAAAAATGTTCTACTAACAAATCAACGTATTTTCCCTTTTTCCTTCCAGTTCCTTCTCTCTATGTACCACATTTTTCCGGTAGTAATGCTCACTTAGATGACATGTTATACTCTGCTTCTTTCTCTTAATAGTATATCATCAGCATTTTTTTCATACTGCACTGTGCTTTTTGTAATTATCCTTTTTTAAAATTTTTTTAATTTTATTTTTTATTTTTTAAAATTTACATCCAAATTAGCATATAGTGAAACAATGATTTCAGGAGTCGATTCCTTAATGCCCCTTACCCATTTAGCCCATCCCCCCTCCCACAACCCCTCCAGCAACCCTCAGTTTGTTCTCCATATTTAGGAGTCTCTTCTGTTTTGTCCCCCTCTCTGTTTTTATATTATTTTTGTTTCCCTTCCCTTATGTTCATCTCTTTTGTCTCTTAAAGTCTTCATATGAGTGAAGTCATATGATTTGTCTTTCTCTGACTAATATCACTTAGCATAATACCCTCCAGTTCCATCCACGTAGTTGCAAGTGGCAGGATTTCATTCTTTTTGATTGCCGAGTGATACTCCATTGTATATATATATACCATGTTTTCTTTATCCATTCATCCATCGATGGACATTTGGGCTCTTTCCATACTTTGTCTATTGTTGATAGTGCTGCTATAAACATGGGGATGCATGTGTCCCTTTGAAACAGCACACCTGTATCCCGTGGATAAATGCCTAGTAGTGCAATTGCTGGGTCGTAGGATAGTTCTATTTTTAGTTTTTTGAGGAACCTCCATACTGTTTTTCAGAGTGTCTGACCAGCTTGCATTCCCATGTAATTATTCTTTTGATGGATATGTTCTTTTCGCCAAATGGATATAAGAAAAGCTCAGTCTTGGCTCTACCATTTACTAGCTTTGTGACTTTAAGAAAGTTTCCTAAGTTCACTGAAATTAATAGAAGTAAAAAGTAAACTTCTGGTTATTTAAACATGGGAATTACAGCAATAACCTATATCACAAGACTGTTATAATTGGTTAAGTGTATGTGAAAATGTCTGGGACATAGTAGGCCCTTAATAAGTGCTAGTTTCCTTCCCTTTCATTTTCCCAGGGACCTAGTTATTATCCTGTTCCTCCAGGGGTTGCCCTCAGAGACTCAGAACTTGCTCTTATTCCTCCAGACCAAGAAAGACCATCCGTACACTTGGAGAATTGAACTGGCGAAAACAGAAAAATACTGGGATGGCTGGTTCCGAGGCTTATCCAATCTCTTTCTTAGTTGTCCTATTCCTAAATTGCTGCTCTTGGCTGGTAAGTGTGTATGTGTATGTATTAGCTCAGGCTGCCATAACAAAATATTATAGATTGGGTGCTTAAACAGTGAATTTATTTTCTCACAGTTCTGGAAGAAGTCTGAGATCAGGGTACCAGCACAGTCAAGTTCTGGTGGGAGCTTTCTTACTGGCTTGCAGACAACTGCTTTCTCACTATGTCCTTATATGGCAGAAGACAGTGAGAGTAAGCTCCCTGGTGTTTATTCTTAAAAGGATATTAATCCTGTCATATGAAGGCCCTACCCAAATGACCCCATTTAACCTTAATTACTTCTTCATTTTGACCCTAATTATTTCCATATCTCCAAATGCGGTCACATTGTGGATTAGGGCTTCAACGTACGAATTGGGGGGAGGAGGACACAGTTCAGTCCATAGCAGCGTAGGTATATCATCATCTGAATATGTCCTTGTTAAAACTACTCATCAAATGGGTAGTGACTTCCAAAGTGAAGTCCCATCCTCACTCATTTGTGCTTTTCTCCTCTCCATACCAAATCCCTAAACCTAACTAAGCATAAGCATTCATCTGGGATAGCTTAATTCTGGCTTGCCTTCAATCCCTGGTTAAGCCCAAGGCCTTCTAGAGTGGTATAAAGATATTCTGAGTATAATGAAAATTTTTAAAGTAAAACCCTGTTTTCAGAAACCAGTTTAAATGAGCAAAAAGATTGCAAGGGAACCTCATTCTGGAAAGCTTCATGTGGTGAGCATATACCCTCAAGGAGTTGGGATTGGCATTACCACGAGTTGGTAATGTCATCATGTTTACAACTTTGTAGCAGTTTTTCCTACTTGAATAGCAAAACCTGTTTCGCACAGCCTTTTCTAGTAAGCTACTTCCGGATTCTCCTATTTTGTTCTAGGTGTTGATAGATTGGATAAGGATCTGACTATTGGCCAAATGCAAGGTAAGTCATCAAGAAATTTTGTCTCCAGGTCTTTCTCTGAGGGCAGAGAAAGGGACATAGTCATGTGGAAATTAATGAGCTTTGAGTTACCTGAAACTTGACATCAACATCCATTCCTGACCCACTATTTGATTATAGGCAAATATTTCCCTTTTCTGAGCTTCATTTTTTTTTTTTTTTGCCATCTAAAAATGGGACTTATTACCATTTACATCTCAGAGTTGTAAGGATTAAAATGAGAATGTGTTTTTGCAGAGAGCAATATAAACCATAAAGTACCCTATAAATATATAATATTGTGAAAGGAGATATTCTGAATACTTATCAGTATTTTTTTAATTTTTAAAAATTTTTTTAAATTAAATTTTTTTTTTTTAATTAAAAAAAATTTTTTTAATGTTTTAATTTATTTTTGATAGAAACAGAGCGTGAGCAGGGAAGGGGCAGAGAGAGAGGGAGACAAGGAATCTGAAGGCTCCAGGCTCTGAGCTGTCAGCACAGAGCCCGACTCAGGGCTCAAACTTGTGAACCACAAGATCATGACCTGAGCCAAAGTCAGAGGCTTAACTGACTGAGCCACCCAGGCTCCCCTACTGATCAGTATTTTTATCATTGTTGGAATTCATAGGAAAGGAAAAGATCCAGGATAATGGAATGCATAAAGATGTAAACTGTGTTTAGAAGATAGCCTGGTGAGGTGGTAAAAGCAAAGACTCTGAGGTTGGGAGAACTGACTTTGAGTACTGCTTCTTTCCTACTCATTTTACCACCCTATAAAATGAGTATAAAATTTCTCAGTCTATAAAATGAGAAAGTTGATGGCAGCTTCACAGGGATCATGAGGTATAATGAGTAGAAAAGTGACATATTGTGTTCAGGTCCAGGTGTGTTGGCCAGATGGAAGTGGAGGCTGTGGGACCAGTTTTGTGGAGGCTCTTGCTTTAGTATAGATGAAAAGTTTGGTAAAGGTGAAGTCAATAGGCATTGACATCTTTTCAGGTATGGGAAGAAGAGGTGCTAACTCTAAGGCCAAATTTTCACTCTTAACCAGATTCTGTTCTTGACCTTCTTTTTTTTCTGCTTACTCTCTCTGGGCAATCTCATGGCTTCTGTTTATACCCTGATAACTCCCAAAGCTAAACGTCCAACTCATACCTCTCTCCTGAGCTGTAGACCTGGCCCATATATCAAACCTGTTGGACATCTCTACTTGGATGTTCATGGGCTCAAATTGTTCTTTTAGCTGTCCTTAAGCTCTCCACAGTAAAAGGGACTATATTCCCTCACAATAGTTGTTCAAAGGCTCCTGAATGATTATTACATCCTGGACCCAGGCACTTCTCCCCTACCCTTCCTCTACCTGAAGTAGCCTAAAGCCTGGAGCAAGACCATGGACTGGGACTGTGTGAGTTTTATGGCACTGATGTTGGTAATTTTGAGCTTAGACATCTTTCCTTAAATTCAATTCAAGCAAATCTTTCCTAAGCAGTCTTTCTATCTAAGACCTATGTGTAATGCTGGACAGACAGAAGAATCAGATATGGCCCCTGAGACTATCTGAAAGCAGTTGATCTGGACTGAATAGCATTTGAAAGAAACCATTATTGATCACCAGCCTTGAAATCAGACAGTCCTGGGTGGTGAGTCACTGTTACTAGTGTTGCGGTTGAATGAATTGCTAACTTCTTTAATCCCAAGTTTCTTCATCTGTAAAATGGAAATAATGCTATATCTTAATACATTTGTTTGGTATTTAACTGAGAAAATGTGTGTGAAGTAAGTCTGACAAATGATGGCTTCATTATATTCAGGAAGTACTCATGATTTCCTGCTATTTCCCCAGTAAGTAAGGATTATGCCAAGACTACTTTCTCTTTCAAAGCATCCCATGAGTATAGAAAGTAAATGGCTGAAGTGAGGGACATCCCATAAAACAAAGGGAAGTGGCTAAGTTGGCATAGATCCAAACCACAGCCTTCCCAGCATTGTGTTTAAACCTGCTAAGTTAGTTATAGATTCCTAGAAACCTAGCATTCATTCATGATACTACTTGGGTAAATACTTTATGCTGTCTAAACATAAGGTTCTTTATCTGTAAAATTAGAGGGAAGCGTTTGGAAATATGCCCACTTCATAGAATAATTGTGAGGATTACCCATGATCGTTATTTTATTTACCAGGTACAATGTTGTTAGTATGTAGGAACAAAAAAAAATGCATCCTACACATCAAGCCCAGGGTGATTGGAGTTGTGTTACCAGGTCATTGGCTCAGTTACTCATTAAGACTTACTAAACAGTTACTCAATGTCTTGCCCTGTGTTGGGCTCTATTAGGAATATAGAGCAAGTAATGATATTAGGCTCTGTTTTACAGAAATGGAATACTCTTGGGAAGGCAAGCCACCAGTGGCATATAAAATATAAGCTTACAAAACAAGAGGGGCACAAGCTGCTCTGTTTGGATCCATATGTGTTAGTAGTAGTACCTTAGGAGATACAAGAGGGAGGAGATTAGGCTGGACTAGGCTGGAGCACCCAGGGGCAGACTACAGCAAGAGGATGGGCATAAGTTGGGCCTTACTGAATGGAACGGTCTTAGTTCCTCTATTGATTAAATAAGCAGACTTGGACAAATGACTAACCGTGGTATTAGTTTCATTATCTCAGAAAAGAATTTCAGTGTTTGTCCTGTTCAGTTTTATAGGGTAGATTGAGAATCAACTTAAAAAATGGATAGAAGAGTATTTTGAAAAAATTTTAAAGCACTGTGTAATTGGAGTAAGAATCCTAGAATGTGATGACCAGAGGACTTCAGAGCATATTGCCTTATTTTGTAATAGAGCCACTTAGGCTCTGAGAGTCTGTTCTACTTAGGTCCCATATCCTTTGGTCTGCTTTGGGATCTTGCTTTATCAGTTATCTTGGTTCACTCTTAATAGCTATCACATTAATGGTGAGCTTACAATGTTCTACAAGTGTGAGAAAGTGGTTAGTATAGTCTGGCATATAGTTAAGCACTCAAATGGAAACTTATTCTTGTTATAATAAATTTCAAAATCCTTAACATAGCTTACAAAACCTTTAATGGTATGGTCCTTGCTCTCCTCTCCAGCCTCATTGTTAACTCTCATGAGCTCCATGTCAACCTTTTTATTTCCGGGAGCAAATGCCATTTCATCCTCCTTTCCTTTGTATAGGCTTCCCCCGCCCCCCCCCCCCCCCACTCTGTGTGGGAAGCCTTCCTATATCCTTATTTGATTGTGAAGCCTCCTTTCCTATGTTTTTCCAGTTCCGTGTACTCTTTTATCATAGGAACCACATGCTACATTAAAATTTTGTTTTTTGTGTTTCCTTACAAGACTATAAATCACCTGAAAACAGGAACTGTTTCTTCCTGTGTGTCTGGCCCAAAGTAAATGTGTGCCAAAGGAAAAAATGAAGGGAAAATCATTTGCCTAAGATTACATTCTCCTCAAACCTTGGTGATTGGGTCCAGACTGTTGGGGAGGGTAGTAGTTAGGGAGGTTCTGAACTCCTAGTGTAGCCTGTGAGACTGCAGAGCTGGTAAGAAAAGGGCCATTTTATTTATGGGTTTTTTTTTTGTTGGTTTTTTTTTGTTTGTTTTTTTGAAAAACAAAGTGTGGGAGGGGAGAGAGGAAGAGGGAAAGAGAGAATCCCAAGCAGGCTTCACACTGTCAGTGCAAAGCCTGATGTGGGCTCATACTCACGAACTGTGAGATCATGACCTGAGCCAAAACCAAGAGTCAGATGCTTAACTGACTGAGCCACCCAGGCGCCCCAGGAAGGGATCTTTTTAGTCCCTGAGATCACCTGGATTTGTTTCCTCTCCAGGAAAGTTCCAGATGCAGGTCCTACCCCAGTGTGGCCACGCAGTCCATGAGGATGCCCCCGACAAGGTGAGTCTGATGCTCTGTGACTGTCGAAGGACAGCTGTGAGAGTAACCTTGGCTCTCACAGAAAATAGTACAAACCCTTGAGTTAGCCTGTGTTGCCCTCAGCAGCTTTTGTGGGGCCTATGCAGATACAACTTGCACCATCTCCCCAAACCTCTCCCTGGCAGCTGCTTATGGTCTTAGCTTTCTGTGTATGTGCTGAGGAGCCACTGACACCTTGCTGTTTCATC
Source organism: Panthera leo (assembly GCF_018350215.1). Lineage (NCBI taxonomy): Eukaryota > Metazoa > Chordata > Mammalia > Carnivora > Felidae > Panthera > Panthera leo. Next base: position 57,428,263 of record NC_056688.1, on the reverse strand, counting down.
CCAGGTCACTCTGGTTAAGATCTTGAGCTCTGCTTCTCTCTTTTCCCCAAAAGCCAGGTGTAAAAAGGGAAAATTGGGGTAGAAACTGCCTCCTAAACTATAGGCATAGTTAGTAGTTAATATGTACTCCTCCTATGGGAATAAGATGCTTTGTAATTCTCAGGGATAAATAAGCCTTCACATCATTCCCCTTGACTTCTCTGGAGCTATCCCTGGCAAGGACAGTGGGGAAGAGTCTCCCTGGCCCTGCCAGGACTCAGATCCTTTAGATTTCAAATCCAGCAGGTCCCATGAGTCCACTATAGAGCCTAACCTTCCCAAAAAAGCATACAGGACCTCCAAAGGTGATCCCCACTGTTAATGTCACATAGCCTGGAATATCTCTCCCTTTTCCAGGTAGCTGAAGCTGTTGCCACTTTCCTGATCCGGCACAGGTTTGCAGAGCCCATCGGTGGATTCCAGTGGTAAGGAAGTAACACAGGTTTAAAGAGCCCAGCAGTGCTGGCCAACCACAGCAAAAAGATATTTGTAATGTTGTAAATATCTCTACCTTACCCCTGCCCAGTTTGAGTCACCATGCCTTTCTTCTTCCTCCTCAACATGGAACCAAGTATGTGTGTTTTTGTTAAGCCATGGTTGATTGTTTCTGTGTGCTTTGGTCCAGTGGGTTGTTGCAGAGATGAGATTAAATTATGCCTAGTCCCTACTCCACCTGACTTCTTAAAGAAATCACCCCACTTCTTGAGGTGCCCCTTGTCTGAGGAGGCTGGGGTAGGAATCCGTCTTTTTCCAAGCTCTTAGGTAAGTTCTGTATGCCATCTCCTGCCCTGCTGCTGAGGAAGGCTGGGCAGGCCATGGAAGCTGTATAGAGATCCAGAGCTGGGTTTTCAACCTCAGTACTATTGACATTTGGGGGCCTGTCTTGTGCATTGTAGGATGTTTGACAGCATCCCTAGCCTCTAACGCACTAGAAGCCAGTAGCACTCCAACATACACACTCAAAGTTATGGCAAGGAAAAATGTCTTTAGGTTTTACCAAATGTCTCAAGGAAGACAAAATCACTAACAGTTGAGAACCACTGGTTTAAAGGGAAAAGGGTGCCTCTCACCCTAGGAAGGTCTTCATCTGATTAGGGAGACATAGTTAGACTCTGTCAAGGAGGAGGAGTAAGAGAGGCATGATTACCCAAACCACACAGACTGGGCCCCCACCTTAGGGAACTCCTGATCTGTGCTACAGAATGTCCCTGATTCTCAGCCCACAAACCCAATGAGTCATACCTGCCAGTTGGAAAGTCCTAATTTTGGTGAGAGTCCAGGGGAACTGGTTCCCTACCTTTAGGAATTTGAAGAAGAAATGTTGAAGAAAAGAAATCGCTTCTGCATTAGAAAACTCTAAATGCCAGGGCCTGGGAAGTGAGGATCACAGGGCAGGGTCGGCATTGGAAATGATGACAGGAGCCTGGTACAAGTGACTCCTTTATGCGAAACCACCCCTCAAGCAACTAACTATTGATGGATCCCAGGAATCAAAAGTAAAGACTTAGTTTTTCTTGATAATAATAGTGTCTGGCGCCCCTGGACCATTTGGAGCTTTGGTCATATCACCACTTCACAGACCCTGTGTCTAGACCTAGATGGGGCTGTGGGGAGGTCGGACAATCTGCAGCGGCCTTGTGATCATGAAGGCCTGGGCTTTCTGGAGGAGACAGTGTGAGCAGGAGAAAACTAGTAATGGTCATATTTGTTTTCCTTCTCTTTCCATTCTTCACAGTGTGTTTCCTGGCTGTTAGTAACCTGCTATCCGTCCCTCCCCCAACACTGAGCTCTGTTGTAAATACATCGCACCAGAGGCCACTGTGATGCCGCTGTCTCCTCCTCACCATCCCGCCCGACCATGTGACACCGGCTCCCTCTAGACGGGCATCCCCAGATGTACAAACCCTTTTGTGTATTCCTGCCAAAAGCATTGTTTTCCAGGGCCTTTGACCAACCTCGACCAACTTAGTCCAAGGCTCCCCAGCTCCCACCCCTTCCCTGTTCAGGGGTAACCCCTGCCTGTTCTTCCTACCTTGCCTAGGGTGAAGCCTCCATCAGAACTGCCACCCTGGGCCCCTATTCCTGGTATTAGGCAATGCACCTGGGTCCAAATGTCTCCCCAGGCTCAGGGACCTCCATTCCTTAAGATTGTTCTTGGTATGGTCCTGCCCTACCTCATGGGATGGACCATGCACAGGGTGGTCCTTATATTTCCTTTCAAATAAAATACCAGTCAGGTACCTTTTTATCCCAGTCTTACTCTTCCAGGCTTGGAAGACCCAGAGAGGCCAGGATCCCATCCTTAGGAATGGGGAGGGGTATTGGATAGCATCACAAGAAACCAGCCTGAAAATCAGGTCCAGCCAGTCCAAGCACATGGCCTCCCATCTGGGGAGAGCCCACTGTCCCTCTCCCACATGTCTGGGCACCTGCCCTGGGCTGAGGCCAGGCTGCTCCAGGGGCCTCTTGAGCCCTCACCTGCCACAGAACAACCCAGGTTAAATACAGCCCATGCACAAAGCCATAGGCCAAAGCCTGTGGAGTTGTTTTTAAGAATCAAATTTAACCATTTTCATAACTGGTCCCTGGAGGTTTGCAGAGTGCCCGCTTGCCTCTTCTAGACCCACAGCTTATCTTCACCATTTGTGGTTTCCATGTCACTCTTCATAGAAACAGTACAGCCCAGCATCCTCAATCTTTGCCCTCTTCCGGCTGCCTCATCACAGCACTGCGGCCTCCCCCTACTGCCCAGGCACGCCATTTCCAAGGGCAGGAAGGGGCAGTCTCCTGCAGCCCATCTTTTCTGTGACTGTCTTAGGTGATGCGTAACCCCCTCCACCTTTCCACCCAACAACTTCCTATCCCTGTCCTGCTGCACGGTCCAGAGTCTGGGACCTACTTTGTTTCTTTGTTATTTATGACCTTGTTTAAAGAAAATAAATATCTCCCAATGTTTATTGATCTTGTCTTTCTCCATGGGGTTGTCCTTATTTCTGTTGATCTGGGGGCAGGGGGCAGTTTGTTGGATTTAGTCACCATAGGGCTCTAGAAACCCCTTTCCTGAAGCCCATCAGCATCATATGCTCTGCCTCCCCACATCCAGAATCCCAGTGGAATGGGCAGAGCCAGCCTCTACTGCAGCCAGGGAGACCCAGATTCCAGTCCCATTCTTCCAGTTATTTGCATGGTCAGCTTTGGCCCAGAACAGGACAGTTTGTGCACTGTTCACATGAGTTCAGGCACTCATGGCTTCACAGCCAATACCAGAACTTTGTCCACAACCCAGATCATATCCTGAGCTCTAGATACTTAGATCTGTCTTCCTCCTTCTATCTCTCCCAGATGACCAAAAAGCCACTCATATTAACCATTCCTGAAACCAAACTCCCCTTCCCCCTAAAACTTGTTCTTCCTTCCATGTTCCCTTGCTCTGTAAGTGGTAGGTACCACCATCTCTCCATTGTCCAAACTAGACATGCAGAGCTCTCTAGATGACTCCCTCTTATACCCATATCTGGCTTCCCACCAAACCCATACCCATGCTCTTTTCTGTCTCCTGTTTTCCATCCCACAGCCCCTGCCATAGCTTAGGCCTCATCTGTCAGCTAGCTCACTCAGTACCCTTGCTGGTTTCTTACCATAGTCTCTCCCTTGATCATCCTCTACACACTCTCGGGAGTCTTCTTTCTATTAGGCTTTAGAGCCAGACTGTCTAAATTAGAACCCAAGGCCCTCCCCTTACAGGCTGTGTGAGATAGCCACGTACTTTCTTTGTGCTGCAGTTTCCTTCTCTGAAAAATGATCAGCAGTACCTACCTCACAGTCTTGAAGACTATGTAACTTAATATAGGTTACCTGGCTCTCTCAGTAACTGGCACAGGGTAAATTAAGCATTTAATAAATAGTTCCTGTCATGTCACTGCTATATTGTACTTAAGACCTTTACTCAGAGTGGTCTGGGGACCAGTAGCATCGGTATCATCTGGAAGCTTATTAAAGATTTTGTCTCTACCCCAGACCTATTGAGTCAACTGATCTGCACTCTAACAACCACATTAATTCTAAGAAGTTCTGGTTTAGATGTTCCCTAAATATTTCAGAATAAAGCATGAGCTCCCTAGCAAAGAAGAAAAGTGCCTTGTGTGTGATGGGATTTCTCCCACCAAGCCCTTGGTCGGGTGTGTGTGAGGATGGGTGGTCCCTTTGCTGGGCTGTGTGCCCTCTGTCCACAGGAGGGCAGCACAATCACAGGCATGGTTTTCAGGAACACACATCAGCACTTCTGTTGACCAGGCAAGTCATAACAGTCATCAGATTTGGGGTGTCACTAATTCACTTTACACTCATTTCATTGAATCCTCACAGCAGCCCTATGAGGTAAGTGACGTTATGTTCCTTTCACAAGTAGGCAGACAGGTCCAAATTCACACAGCTCAGAAGTGCTGGTGTCAGAATTCAAACCTAGGTTGTTTCCTCTCCACACTGCCTCCTGGACAATACAGGGGACCCTAGGCAGAGGTCATTTTGGTCTAGATACCAGACTAAGATAGCAGAAGGATGATGACCAGGAACTTGAGACTTCTTCAGGCTTGACGGATGGAGACCGAGAATGAATATGTTGAACTTTTTGTTAGGTTCTGTACTAGTCACATACATCTCCTTTATATCCTTGTGAAGTGTAGGCATTATTATCCCCACTTTAAAGGTAAAGAATCTGAAGCTCAGAGATGTGAAGTGACTTGCCCACAGCCATGGCTAGGAGGCAGCAGCATCTTTGTCTACTGAGTGTTCTATTGCACCCCAGCAGGGAAGGAATCATTCACATGTTCACATAGCATATCTTTAATGAGCACCTACTATGTGCTGGCCATAACAACATCCTTGTGAAGCCTGCAGATCACCACTATGAACTCAGAAAAGGAATAGAGGAGAACCAGACCCTCTGAATGAAGGATTTGCTACAGAGTGAAGGAGCATGCCTGGGCCAAACCAAAGGCCATTCCGTCACACACACGCACTAAAGAATGTCTAAGGAGAACAACAACAACAACAACAACAACAAAAAAAAAAAAAATTGCCTATATATATATATATATATATATATATATATATATATATATATAGGCAAACTTTGGGGAAGCCATAGATCTATTGGTAGGGGGAGAATCTTGAGATTGAGAGGACTCAAAGGCATAAGGGGAGCTGGATGTGAATGACTTCTTGGTGTTACCCTCTTCTAAACCTGTTAGGAGCATTTATTTGCTGATTAAGCAAACCTGAGCACCTGTTCTGTACCAAGCTTCCAATGGACTTTGGAGACAGATAATGAAGCCCTTCAAATGGGCTCATAATCTAGACAGACTATTATAGAAATAGTGACCACATTGCATAAAGAGGAAGGGAACAACTAAACCTCTTTGGAAACAGGTTGAGAAAGAATTTGAATTGAGCTTTGAAGCATGGTCACAAGGTGGAGGTGAAGAAGGAAAGGAAATAAAATACAAGGCAGGTAGAAGGGACAGCATACGCAAGCCCAACATACTTGAAAGTCAGTCTGATAACTGATAGATGAGTGGGATTAGTATGGCTAGAGTACAGGCTGACAGGGGAGTCAGCAGGAGGCAGGGCATAAAGGCCTTGAGTGGTGAGAATGGGGAGTCCTCAGAAGTTAAGGAACTCTAATTTAATGTTGACTTACAGACTCCAGGGAAAGAGACAGTAAGAGGCAGTTGTAACAGGTAAAAGGCACAGGTATGCTTAACTAGGACAGTGGCTGCAGGGATAAGAGGAAAGCCTCATCTTTTTTTTTTTAATGTTTATTTTTGAGAGAGAGACAGAGCATGGGTGGGGGAGGGGCAGAGAGAGAGGGAGACAGAATCTGAAGCAAGCTCCAGGCTCCGAGCTGTCAGCACAGAGCCTGATGCCGCCGCCGGGCTCCAACGCACGACCAGGACTGCGAGATCATGACCTGAGCCGAAGTCGGATGCTTTACCGACTGGGCCACCCAGGCGCCCCGAGAAGGCTCATTATTTTGGAGGTGGAATGAACAATACACAAACCGATTTGGACGGTGAGATGTCAAGGACCCTTAAGTTGGAGTCAGGGGTCTGTCATCAGAAATGGGGGTAGGGAGTTAAAAGGTCAGGACTTTAATAAGGGAGAAGCAAGAAGAGAGCCTAAAACTGGAGTAGAGAAAAGCAAAAGCAGTCACACTCTCCCCTACAGGAACAGAGTTTTTGAGCCAACTCTTCCGCTACAGCTGGCTGTCCCACTAGCGGCCAGAATCAACACGTTCTCAATCTGGGTCCAGGGCTCAGAAAGTTATGTAAACTCAAGAGGCTCCCTTATTCCTAGAGCTGGTTTCCTCTCCCAGGAGTTTGCTAGAAAACCCCAGCCTGTAGCCAGGCGAAACCTTGGAAGCAGAGACTAGCAAGTGGCTGGCCTCTTACACGTGCGGAAAATGACTGCTGCCCTCCTGCCCCATGAGGTAATAAGCAGATGAACAGGAGGTATAATGGTCAGTACTTCAGTTTTGCTCCATCTGAAAATGTGGCAAACTTTAAAGAAGATGGAGAGAGTAGTTATCTACAGGGATGCATCTGAGCCTTACTCTCAAACCCTTAGCCAAAGACTCTCCTGAGCACTTCCTTCCTTTGAAATGATCTTTGATTTCCCCTGGAGGTACCCATTTCATATGCAAATATGCCCCCTGGCCGTCACCTAGGGTCCCTCCGTTACTCAGACCCTAGGGGGAAACAGGCCCATCAAGCACTGAATGGGAAGGATCATGTGACCAAGGAAAAAGGTAAAAGGGGTGGAGCAGACTCTCCTTCCTAAGGGGGAGAAAATTGTGGTGATCCCAAGGTGAAGAAGAAAGAAAAGTCCAGAAAGAGGTTAGTTAGTTAGCAGCTGGTGGGGAGAAACTCCACGCTCCAGATCCCAGCTCTGCTTCTAGCTATGTGAATTTGGGGAAGTCAGTGTGTTTTGTTTTTTGTTTTGTTTTGTTTTCTTTCTGAGCCTCCTTTTCCTCCTTTGCCAGAAGAGATAATTGTTTTAAGACCAGGGAGATAAAATAGCTGGCACAAATGTTTGTCTTCTCCCCCTAGCTTTTAGCTCATTTCATAGTTGTGCTAAGTGTCTGCCTACAAATGTCCCTCCTCCCACCCTACCCCCTCTCCTTTGCCCTCTACCAGCTTGAGCAGCCAAGTCCCCCAGACAGCAGACTCTTTGAATGGTTCCATGAAAGGGCAGTTTATGCTGACTGCCCTTGGCACTGCTGGACAAGGGCCCCCCGGAATTATTTTACTTCCTTCTCCCAGACAGCTCTCCCTGCCCTCTTGTGTGTAAAAGGGGGACAAGTGAGGTGGTAGCTGGTCCCTGCCCTTCATAGACACATGTTCTCTCCACTGTGTTCCTGGGGCCCCAGTGTGGAAGCCCTCTCCGCCCAGTCTAGCGTTCTCCCCTTTCTCCCACCTGCCATGATCCTTAGGGTAGCACCACACAGCTTTCCACTTGATTATATCCAATTAGCTTTCTTATATTTGGGTGTGTGCTCATTTTGCCTTAAGGGCAATGAGCAGGCCTCCTCATTTTCTTGGATTCTCTTGGAGCACCTAGCGTGGAACTGTTCACACAATAAGTGTTCAGTGTAGCTCTGTGGAATTGAGGTGGTTCATTTGTGTTTCAACAAACACCTACATCTGGAGCGCCTGGCTGGCTCAGTCGGTAGAGCATATGACTCTTGATCTCAAGGACGTGAGTTCAAGCCCCACATTGGCCATGGAACATACTTAAACAAATAAATAAATAGATTAAAAAAAAAAAACAACTACATCTGATAGGATTCTTAGCCATTAGGCACTAGAGGCAGAATGGATAGACCTTTCAATGCCTGGGAAAGGGTTAGAAACTCCTCTTAAAAATTGTTGGCTCCAAAAGATATTATTGCCAATGGTAGCAAAATAACCACAGGCAAATAACATGTAATACAGACAACAGAGGGCTAGTTAAGATCTTTGGAGATAGACCTGAGTTTGAATCCTGCCTCTGTCGCTGTATAGATGTGTAACCTCAGGCAAATTACATGTTCTCTGCCTCAGTTTCTCTCATCTGCAAAATGGGGGTAATAGTACCTATCTCATTGTAAGAATTGAAGGAGACAAGTACACCCAAGTTCTTAGCACATGCCTGGCCTACTGTACATGGTCTGTATGGGGTCACTAGTGATATCATTTACTTAAAAGAATATTCCCTGGAGTGAGGCTTGTGCGTGATACGCAGTGCAATGCCAGGAACTCAGTTGGACAAGGCTGTTAGAAAAAAGGCTGAATGGGGCATCTGGTGGCTCAGTCAGTTAAGTGTCAGACTTCAGCTCCGGTCATGATCTCATGGTTGATAAGGTCAAGCTCCACATCGGGCTCTGTGCTGACAGCTCAGAGCCTGGAGCCTTCTTCAGATTCTGTGTCTCCCTGTCTTGCTCTGCCCCTCCCCCACTCACGTTCTGTTTCTGTCTCAAAAATAAATAAAAGCATTAAAAAATGTTAAAGAAAAAAGAAAAAAGAAAGGCTGAAGAATGGTGCAAGAAATCAAAATTATAAACAAGCAATGCCCCAAGCAGCAGTCAGTCCTATCTAGGTTTAGCTACCTACCCCCTAAGCACTGTTGGGCCCCCAAAACACACCACTTTCTAGCAGGACTAGTCAGTTGCTGAGGGCATAGAGACTGCTGCAAATATAAAAGAATAAGGCCTTTCCACTCTCCAGTTGTGGTACGATGAAAGAACACAGCTTTGATAACCACTGAGTGGAAAGCACTGGTGAAGGAGACAAAGGACCAGGCCTCAGACCAAGCTCTCTTATATGACCCCAGGCAGGCCACTAACCATTCCAGACCTTGCTTTCCATAATGCCTGCTCTTTCCTCCCTGGGTAGGTGAGGTTCAAGAAAAGTGCTAAAAGTGTTTTGAAAAACTAACATACTGGCCAAAAGTAAGGTGGTACTATTCATAGCTTAGAGACAGGCATCCCCCTGTTTGCACAGCCCTGCCCCCCTTCCACGCCTCTCCAGACCCTCAGCATTTTCAAGACTTCGTCAGCCTCTCCTTCCCATGAAGCCCCCGGGGGGAGCTTCTCAGTGCCGTGTTCCTGTTTCCACCTGTGGCTACACTGTCTTGTGATGATCTGAAGGTCTGGACAGGGTCAGCATTCTAATTTCCCTCTACATTCCTGGTGCCTGCAAGGGCCTGGCACTGAGGCAGCACCTTGGCTATGTGATTTCGATAAATAAATGAGGCTATCCCAACCACCCCAAGCCACAGTGATCCCTTCAGTTCTGGACTGTGGCATTCAATAATTCATCTCTTATTGCGTGCAACCTTTTCATATTGTGCTTAACTTACATTTAACCCTGGATGCATTTGTGTTATCCCCCTACTGGCCATTAGCTCCCAGGGACTGTGTCCTGTACCTCTCAGCACCCCCATAGCATGCCTGGGCCTAGTGCCTGCCCCTGGGGAATGCTCAGTAAGCATTTGTTTCATCTGCCAGACAGTTCTTGGGCCTCAGTCACCTGATCAGGATGTGTGATAATTGTCACATATCAGAAATTGCAAAAGTAGTGGTTCAAAGCACAAGATTTGGAGCCAGACTGTGGCACTTGGGTAAGTTACTTAACCCCACCTTTGCTTCCCTATCTGTAAAACAGCCATAACACTGTAGCGAGGGTTGGGATGAACATTTAAATCATTGATACATATAAGACCTTAGAGCAGTGCCCATCGTACAGTAAACTCATCCAAGTTCACCATTGCTGTTATTAGCTGAGACCAACCCTGCAATTCTGAGAAGGCCCAGCTCTGATCCCTGCAGCTGTAAAGAAAGGCGAGCCGTGTTGCTCACAGACAGTAGCTTTCTGTTTCAAGTCCGGTCCTCTGGAGCCTCAGTATGTGACTGAGGCTAGCAGACCATGCCACCCCCAAATATGCTACTCTGGCATCTGAATGATGTTGAGCCGTAGGCACTTGAAAAACAGTAAATGCAGGGAGTAGCTTTCTCTGAACTCCCCTTATCTGCCTAAAGACAGATCCTTCAAAAGGAAATCAATTGTCAAAAATCCCCTCTGGGGGTTTCCACGACTGGGAAGGATTGACTCTTACCGCAGGAGAGGAGACTAGAAGTAGACATGGCATCCAGACAGACTTTGTCACAAACTGTCATACCTCATCTATTCTAAGGGCCCATTCATCTTTCCTAAAAATCTCCTCTAAGAGGCCTACACCTCCCCCTCCCCTTTCCCTTTTAGGATGATATTTAATCCTGAATTCTAAGCCACCTAGCGGAGTTACTCATTTTTCCTTCAGTGTTTCTCATGTATACATGAGGTATACATGTTCATAAACTTCTGTTTTTCTCTTATTAATCTTTTATTACAGAGATCTCAGCTAAGAATACAGAAGGGTAGAGCTAAAATTCCTTCCCCTACATGACAAGATTTAGTAATTCAGTAAGAGGATTTCCAGAATCTTGGCACACTCGGCAGAAATACTAAAGATGTGACCCGGTGCTCATCGAGGCCCTGGGGGAAGCTGGCTATCAGCACATCAGAACTCTTTCCTTCGGGGCCACAGAGCTCTGGCAAGCAGAAATCCTGAAGTGCATGGTGCAGGGAGGGGGCAGAGACAACACAGCATCCAACCACCCAATCCCTTAACCGTGTGCCTACTTTGTGAGCCAGATACACACTCCCACCCCTGTTAAAGAACCTGAGTCAAGTTGCCTGGAATGTTCTCTGCACAACTGCTCAGACATTACAATTACTTACCAATACAGCCTTAGCTCATGCTAGCCCTTCTGCTGGGAAATGCTTCTCCTCATTAGACTCTACCTTAAAAATTCTACCAGTCTTCCAAAGCACAGCTCAAAAGATGCCTTTTTATTCACTTATCCAAAAATATTTGCTGAACGCCTACTTATTTGAACCAGACTTTCTGGGGATACCAGGAGGAAGAAGGAGTACAGAGTCCAGTGCAGGTAGCAAAGCAAATAAACAAATATTGAAATTCAGGGCGATGGGGGCTATTATAGAGGCGTGTACAAAGTAGGGTGGAGTCCTAACGCACACAGCCTGCAGGGAAGGAAACTGACCACAGTTAAATGACTAGAGTAATTGCAATTTGAGAAACATGAAGAAAATAAAATCCATTAACATGAAAGAAAATGACTGGACGGTCAGGCGGTCAGGAAAGCCCTCTCTGAAGCGACACTGAGCCCAGAGTGGGACAACAAGAAGAACTTGGCCATGGGGGGATTTGAGGGAGCAGCCAATGCAAAGACCTGAAAGGTGGGGATGATACTGATGGCAATGACCATAGTGGTTTTAGGAATGGAAAGAATTTCACGTGTCTGGAATGTAATGAGAGGGGATTGGTGGGAGGTGAGCCAAGTTGAGATTATAGCATAATTATATATATATATATATATATATACACACACACACACACACACACACATATATACATGTATATTTTTTTTTACTCAATGTTATCATGTGAGAATATTCTTGGTTGTGAAAAATGATTTATAAACACTTTTAATGGCTGTATTAAAAAATCATCACATAAAAAAAGAAGAAAACTTCATTCTGTTTTTTAAAAATATCATATGAGGTACACTCCTGTTACAGAAACAATCCGTGCTCAGCAGAAGTCAATGGAGGGAAGGGCAAAAAGCCATGGAAGTCAGGCTAGCCCCTTCCTGCAGGTGTCCTCATTGCCACTTCTGGGCCCCTGTGGTCAGTGCTCAAAGTGGCAGAAACGTCATTGACCAAACCCCAGGGACTGTTGGTAAGTCCTGTTTCCAACATAGAGAGCCTGAGCCCCAGAAACTTCTCCCTTTGGATTTCTTGTTACCTTCTTTGTATTGCCTGTCCATTCTATTCTGACTGCAATGACTGGAGGAGAAACCATGAAAATTCTGTTCCCTGATACAGATCACTTCCTTAGCTCCCATTTGCAAGGAACAAGCAATGCTTACAAGGCCCTCTTCCGGTAGCTCTCCTTTCTCCTCTCCTAGCTTAGCTTTTTGCTTCTGGCTTCTCTGGAAAGCCACAGGACTCCACCAGCTTCTCTCTGCCAACATTTTAGTCTTCAGGGCTTGAGCTGCATGGTCTGCGGAATTCCTGTCCATACTCATGTATCCACTTGTTGGCCACTGGGGGAGAATAGGGAAGAAGAAGAAGAGAGCAGGCTCAACAGAGCAGACAGCAGTGATGCTCGCTCCCAGGGCTGTGTGAGGACCTGCTTGCATTCTGCACCCTACGCAACCCGCTTGCCCTATCTTCGTCCCAGCCCTGCTACAGACCACAGGATGTTGCTTCTAGCAAAGATAAATAGCAAAGAGGACATTGTCCCCTAGAAAAAGTCTTTGACAGGGCCTGTCTACTGTAGACTGATTCTCAAACCTTGGGTACTAAGGTCACTTACTCTTTATTCATGTAGCTCCTAAAAGTCCACCTTCCCCGTGGTGCCAATCCAGAGTAATGAGCATAAAGGGGTGGCTTCTCCTGGCAATTCCCTATCTCAGCACGAGAGTCTCTCGTCTATTTCTTTTTCTGTCATCAGAACTACGTGGTTTTGGACACATATATGACATAAATACATCTGCTTATTTATCTCTTCCTTGGTTGACCATCTCCTCACGGGGAGGCACTAAATGCTACACATAGTAGCTCGATGGTTCTCTCCTTGGATTAGAGGGCTGGAACTTAGCACCATTTTCCTCCTCAACTGTGCTCAGAAAGCAAGGCCTGTCTGGTCAGGTCAATAAACTTTCACTGACAGCTTCTCTGTGAGAGGATCTGTCCTTTAAGGCTTCCCAATCTGTTGGGGGCAACTAACCCAACAACCTGATCATCTCAATATAATGTGGCACTATAATGAAGCTATTGGAATGGCAAGGCTATGCTATTTTCCATCCACCCCCTATTTCACTTTACTCTGAACCCCTCGCCCTATTCTTATGCCCAGAAAGGCAGGCCTTACCCCACTTATCTCCCACCAGGACAGGACAACCAGCATGAAGTGTGTCTCCATCCCCTTCACCACTCCTATGCAGATTCCACCAAAACAGTGCTGCATTCTGAAAACAAAAGGGCCCACCCCAGAGAGGGTAAGCCCAGAATTTCAGTCCTTTGGAAGTACATGACTAAGGCAAATGCATGCATGTCATTAAATGAGAAAATTATCCACGCAGATTGGAAGCAAGTCATGCATAAAATGGCACAAAACGGCGTAAGTTGCCATTCACCCATTCATTCATGCATACACCATTTATTGAGGGCCTTCTCTGCTCCAGGCTCTGAGGATGCAGAGACAAATCATGTCCAATTCTGCTCTCAGGAGCCCACAGTCTTAGTGGAGAGACAACACATAAAAACAAACCGGAACAAGACGGTGTAGCAAGTGCTAGGAGAAAGGTGAATCCCGTGATGTCATGGGATCACTGAGGAGAGGCACTCAGGAAAAACCACAAAATGGAACAAAATATTCCTTATACAATTAACTTAATTCAGATGCTTACCCTTCCTTTGGCACTTACTAATAACACCCCCAGGAAGCAGGCATTATCATAACTCCCAACTTTAGCAGCAAGGAAGCTGAGGCTTAGCGGCTTTAAATAACGCAACTAAGAAGGAGCACAAGACTCAAACCCAGGTGTTTTGACTCCAAATGCTATATGTTCTTTTTGATCCCATACACAGCTTTTTTTCCCCCCTATACAATTCCTATACACTTAGTTTAACCTTGGCCATTAGAAGCAGTTTAAACCCAAAGTAATGAACAGCTTCCCAAGATGCACTGACAACATCTGCATCCCCAAGCCCAGAAGAGACACCAATCCCGAGTATTCAAAGATTTCTGCATTTTATTATGCGGTACTTATCTTGTGCCTGGCACTGTGCTAAGTGTTTTATAGGCACGATATCATTTATATATGTTCATTTCATTCCTGAATTAGGTAGGGGCTGTGAGGGAGCTTGACTGGTCTGAACCAGGGGATGAGGGAGGGGGGAGTAAAACCTCTTATCACATGGCCCTCCTCTGTGCCTCACGTGATTTCATAGCTCTTATTGCCATATTTTGTTCCTGCCTGCCTGTTAACTTCTCTGTGAGCTCCTGGACGACAAGGACTATGAGTTTTTGTCTGTACCCTCAGTGCCTTCAGCCCTCAGTGTTCAGAGGATCCAAAGGTCACTAAAACTGAGTTCTTACCTTGAGGAGTTTATTGTAATAGAGAAGGCAGATGTGTTATCCAGCTACTTGCAATATAAGTAGTCATAAAATTAAAAAATAGAGGCACAAGTATCATGTGGCCATCCACATTGAGGAATTACCTTTAATTTCGAGAATCAGGGGAAAACATCTTTTTATCCTCCCTCCCAGGAATAAGCTTGCAGACACAGACAGCACCAAAGCTCGAGTGTTAGTTCTGCACTTTTATTACCACCGTGTGCTGGGACCAGATCCCCACTCACCTTGACCACAGGCACGCTGAAGTTGGCATAGATGAAGGCGGTGGCTCCTCCAGCTTCCACCGAGCTCAGCTACAGTGCCAGAGAAGAGCCAGCGTTGAAATAGCCCCTGGCTATCCAACTCTGCCCCACCTGACATCTGATGTCATTTCCACATAGATTCCTTCCTCTATTTCAGCTCTGGGAGAAATACTTATTGAGAGACAATGACCCAATTTAGGAATTAAGGAAGACTGCTCAATGGCATCAGTGTTTGCCCGCAGGGCCACAAATCGGAAAGCCTTTAGGAATTCCCTCTTTCTTTATCCTTCCAGCTAACATCCTTATTGAGGGCTACAGTAAGTAGATTCGAAGTTTGAGACCCTCAGGAAGAAATCTAGTTTATTATCACAACCCAAGACACACACACGCCCCTGAAGTACAAGTTTCATAAACATTCTTAGATGAGATACCCTTTGTTATTTTCCATTTTATTTCATTCTATTCTAGTTCCGATTTCTCAAATGCCAACCACATCCACTAAATTAATTTCACAGCCCACGAATGGGTCATGACTGTGGCTTGCAGAGCACTGTTTAGATAACAGTTAGTTTTCAAAGTTGGGCATTGTAGGAACCACTGACTGCAGCTGTGGCATGTTTCCCACACCACTCATCTCTCTCTAGGTAACCTCAGCTAAGGAGTTTCACCACTGGTATATTCTAGAATTGTGGATATGTTCTCTTAATATGAAGTTTTTTTCTGATTGTCAAATATATAAATAATTTTAAAATACAGGAAAATACTTAAAAATATTACTCATCTTATCATCGAGGAAAAAAAGGCATTGTTATAATTTACATACTAGTAACTGACATTTACTCAGCATTGACTATATGCTAGATATTATACTAAGTCCTAGTGGATATCCTACTTATTCCTCACAACAGTCCTATAAATTAGAATTGTTATTGTTATAATTCGCTTTTTACAGATAGGAAACTGAGTCTCAGCTTAAGTACTTCACAAAAGGTCACCTGACTTCCTCAGTGACTGAGCCTGATTTAACTGAGCCAATGCTAACTACAGAGTCCCTGCTTACAATCTTTATGCTACACCCTTGAACATTCAGGTTATTTCCAAATGTTTACTATTATAAACAACTCTTAATGAGTAAAATCATTTTTCATCTTATGCTCTTCTCATAGGAAAGAGTCTGGACCATCAGTATTACTGAGTCAAGAGTGTGTGCATGCGTTGAATACTTTTGATACATGCTGCACTAGGAGCACATGACAGTGCCAGTCTTACCTCGCCCTGTCTATCAGAACAGTTATGGATCCCACTACATTCACCTGTCAGGGGTTGGGAAGCTGGCACTTGTTAGAAGAAACTGAATTGACGTGGTGCTTCAGAACCTGGTAATGGCAGTGGTGATTTTTAGCATTTCTTAGCTCCCTGTGATTTTTAGCATTTCTTAGCGACCTTTGAGAAGGTCGATGAGAGCAACAATTTGGCCCTTGTGTAACCAACAAACTAGATGATTCTGTTCTAACTCCTGCTGTGGGCAACTATGGGTTTACACAGGGGGAACCTGGACTTTCCTGCATTCCTGTACTTGTGGTTTTGCAGTATGGTAGGAAGGAATGACTTATCCAACAAATTGAAAAGAGAACCTGACTTGTGTGCTATGAAGCGCCTGAACAGGATTGCGAAGACGGTGGGGTAGGACTAAAGCTTTTACTGTTTTGTACTGGGACTGATCTTATCCAATTTGAACAGAAAATTACAAATTTGATTTCAGCTCAGTCCTCTGTACATCTTATACATTATTTTCTCCCTGCAATATAACTCTTAGGTTCTCCACAAACCCTATGCTTGTTGTTAGAAATGTTTATGACGGTCTTTTCCCCAACCTGAAGGTGAAAGAATTGGGCATAACCTAGCACTTCCTAGGTCCCATGACGCCAGTGCCCCTTTAAGGGGTTCTATACTTGCTTGTGAGGTACAATGGTAGAAACATGCCGGATAAAACTTTATAGAGTGATGTTCCCTTATGTTATTTCATCAGATCCTCAAGACAACCCAATGGGAGGCACAGGACAAGAAAACGAGCTTAAAGAATTGATGTAGTTTGTGCTGAGGCCACATATATCAAGCGGCAGAACCAGAATTAGGCCAACTCTAAGTGCATTCCATTCCACTGTGCAAACCCAAAGTGCATTCCAATCCACTGTCACAAACGCTTAAAACCCAAATGTACATGCACATGTCTGTGTGCACTCACCCCCCTCCCCCATACACACACACTTGCATTTTGCCATTTAAAATTGCAGGGCTCTTGCATCGATGCTACCCTCATCATAGTAACTGGACCTCTGTAACCAGGGAACCAGTGGTAGGAGATATTAGGGAAGTAAAGGACAGGGAGATACTGGCCCCTAGATGTCCTACTCTTTGGTTGATAACGATATTCATCACTGTCTGTGACCACCCATGCCAGCTTGAGTCATCAACCAGAGATGCAACCAGCTGCAGGCAATAAGACATGCCCCCTGTCTGGAGAGCTGACGTCCCTCTGCCTGATAAGAACACTCAGAATAACCACTAGAGGCCAGACACATTGGAAGTGATAGCCTTCCAGTTCTGCAGGAAGTAGAAAACTGAGTCATGTGAAGAAACACAAAGGGATCACCAGCATTACAGACCATAAAGTGTGGCCTCTAGTTGTCCTTTCTTGGCTGTACTGTGGAGACAATACAGCACTGACAAAAGAGGGAATGCTAGGGTGGGGTGTGTCTGCTATTCCAATGAGCCTGAAACAGGACTTCATCTTTGGGTGTTATGCAGAGCCCTTCTACTAACATGTTCAGTGAACAGTAATACACCTCTTATAATTTAAGTGACAGACGACTGAAATTATGACTTGTCCATAGAGAATGAAGTAAACCCACACGATTTGAAGGGAAGGGGGTTGGTGAGATAACAGCAACTGGGTTCAATTCCTGTAGGATCAGGTCAGAAACTAGGAGAGGAGGCCAATTTATTTGTTAAGGGGGTTTAATGCCGATTTTACTGAACATTTTATGGGGAGATAGGAAAGAGAATTTTCACTGCATATAAGAGAGCATCTCAGTAGGCATCTCTATTCTTCCATAATCTTAGGTGTCTCATTTCTCTTTCCTCTTTCCTGTCACGGCTCTACAACCTCATCTCTGGGTCCATGCTTTCCAACACCAGTTAGTCTATGGGACTTCAAAGAGAGAGACCTTCACATTCTCTTCCTTTGTTGGTCAGGAATCTCTTGGCCTTCAATGTAACCCCACTTCCCTTCCTAATTACTGCCTATGAGAAGGTCATATTTAAGTGTATGCAGTATAAGCTCTTTGCAGGCAGGAACCCTGACTGATATTTCTTTAGCTCCTATAGAGCCTAATAAAAATGCTGTCTGAAAGTCACAAGTCTCAGAGATTTTTGCACTGTATAGATAGACAGATAGATAAAATCAGTATCTGATACGGTTTTGAAAACCATAAAATAAAAGCAGTATAAATAGTCATTAAATAAGAAGCTCTGGTCCTTCCAAAGCAAGACTCACATAGATCATAAATGTTGCAACTCGGTTCCCAGACTTCATTCTGTACAGTGGACTGGTTGGTGACTGGGACAAAAATAAAATATATCATTATTTTATGCACATGGCACCACAGTAACAGTCAGGATTCTAACATAATACAGGGAGGAAAATGGGGGTGTCACAGAAGGGCTATAGCCTTGAGCCACACCTAGTTGAGTACCCACCCTTGCTGGCAGGTACTCAATTACTGTTTTTCTTTTACTAATTTATCAGAGACTCATTTAAATGAATTGTATACAGTTGATCCTTGAACAATATGGGTTTGAACTGGGCAGGTCCACTTGTACATAGATTTTTTTCAATAAGTGCTGTAAACATGTTTTCTCTTCCTTATGATCTTCTTAATAACATTTTTCTTTTATCTAGCTTGCTTTATTGTAAGATTACAGTATATAAAACATACAAAATATGTGTTAATCAATGTTTTATGTCATCAGCAAGACTTCCAGTCAAGAGTAGGCTATGAGAAGTTAAGTGTTTGGGGAGTCAAAATTATACAGATTCTTGACTGTGCAAGGGGTTGGCCTGAGTTGTTCAAGGGTCAACTGTACTAATCAAACAGAACTGCTTGTCAGTAGTGAAAGTACGATAGTTTCTGAGGTTAACTGTACCTTCTGTTCCAGTGAAATAAATTTGCATATACACTATTACAGATAATTACTCTGTAGGAACTACGAACACCAAGTCGTAAGACTGGAGTTCCCAGTTATTTGCCAAAGAGACACACTCTTTTGACATAGAACAGTTTAACTGAGATATAATTTACATATCATAAAATTCACCCATTGTAAGGGTACTTTTTTCAGTGAGTTTTGGTAAATTTTACTGGTTGTGCACCACTCGCACAATCCAATTTTAGAGCACTTGTCCAACTTAAAAAGTTCCCTCATGTCAGTTTGTAGTCAGTGTCTATCCCACCCTCAACCCTGAGCAACCACTGATGTACTTTCTGTCTCTATAGTTTGCCTTTTCTAGAAATTTCATAATAAACAGACTCATAAAATATGTAGTCTTTTTTTGTTTGGCTTCTTTCACTTAGCATAGTGTTTTTTTGTTTTGTTTTGTTTTTTGGCATAGTGTTTTTAAGATTCATCTATATTGTTGGGTATATCAGTGGTAGTTCATTCCTTTCTATTGCTGAGTAGTATTCCATTGTGTGGATATAGAAAAATGTGTTTATTCATTCACTTGTTGATGAGCATTTGGGTTGTTTATAATTCTTAGCTATTATCAATAAATCTGTTTTAAACATTCTTATACAAGTCTTTTTTAAAATTAATTAATTTATTTGAGAGAGAGAGAGAAAGAGAGAGTGTGTGAGTGGGGAGGGGCAGAGAGAGAGACAGGGAGAGAGAGAAATCCCATGCAGGCTCTGTGCTGTCAGCACAGAGCCCAGTGCAGGGCTCAATCTCATGAACTGTGAGATCTTGACTGGAACTGAAATGAAGAGTCAGATGCTTAACCGACTGAGCTGCCCAGATGCCCCTCTTGTACAAGTCTTTGTATGGACATATTTCCTTTTCTCTTGGGTAAAATACTTAGGAGAGGAATAGGTGGATCACATGTAGGCGTATGTATAACTTTTTCTTTTAATTTTTGTAAATGTTTTATTTATTTTTGAGAGAGAGAGACAAAGTGCAAGCTGGGCAAAGGCAGAGAGAGAGGAAGACACAGAATCTGAAGCAGGCTCCAGGCTCTGAGCTGTCAGCACAGAACCCAACACGGGGCTTGAATTCATGAACCATGAGATAATGACCTGAGCTGAAGTTGGATGTTTGAGCCACTCAGGCACCCCTATATGTATAACTTTTTAAGAAACTGCCAAACTATCTTTGAAAATGGCTGTACCATTTCACATTTCCATCAGCAATGTATGAAAGTTTGAGCTCCTGCACACTTCCATCAACATTTGATATTATCGTTGTTATTTAGCCACTGTAATAGGAGTATGGTGCTGTCTCATTGTGGTTTTAATTTTTATTTCTCTGATGACATTGAGCATATTTTTGTGTACTTATTACCGATTCATTTATTTTATTTGGTGAAGTACCCATTCAAATAACCTATTTCATTATTAACCTATACATAATATTAATTCAAATAAGCCCATTTTTAACATATTATTTTATTTATTTATTTATTTATTTATTTATTTAATTTAAAGTTTATTTATTTATTTTGATAGGGTGGGCAGGGGCCGAGGGAGAGAAGGAAAGAGAGAACCCCAAGCAGACTCTGCATTGTCAGCACAGAGCCCAATGTGGGGCTCAAACTCACAGACTGTGAGACCGTGACCTGAGCCGAAATCAAGAGTTGGAGACTTAAGCAACTGAGCCACCCAGGCACCCCTCAAATAAGCCCATTTTTTAAATTTGAGTTATGGGGTGCCTGGCTGGCTCAGTCAGTAAAACACACAACTCTTGATCTTGGGCTTATGAATTCAAGCTCATAAGCCCACATTGGGCATAGAGCTTACTTAGATAGATGATAGATAAATACATAGACAGATAGAGAGATAAAAGAAAAAATTGAGTTGTCTTATTACTGAATTATAAGTTTTTTATATATTTTGGATACAACTTTTTTTACCAGGTATACAATTTATGAGTGTTTTCTCCTAGTTAGTGATTTGTCCTTTCATTTTCTAATGGTGTGTTTGAAAAGCAAATGATTGTAATTTTGATGAGGTCCAATTTATCACTCTTAATTTTTCTTTTATGGATCATGTTTTGTTATCCTAAGAAACTTTGCCTAGTCACAAAGATTTCTCTATGTTTTCTTCTAGACATTTTATAGTTTCGCGTTTTACATTTAGGTCTATAATCCATTTTCAGTTAATTTTTGTATATGGTGTGAGGTAAGAGTCTAAAGTTGTTGTTGTTGTTGTTGTTGTTTTGCAAGTAGATACCCAATTGTCCCAGCACCATTTGTTGAAAAGAGTATCTTTTCCTCATTGAATTTCTGTGGCACCTTTGTCAAAATTCAATTGGCCATGTGTGGGTTTATTTCTGGACTTTGTTCTGTTCCACTGACCTATGTGTTTATCCTTATATCAATACCACACAGCCCTGATTATTGTAGCTCTATATTACGTTTTGAAATCAAGTAGTGTTGTGTCCTCCAACTTTGTTCTTTTTCAAAATTTTGGCTGTCCTGGATCCTTTGTATTTCCATATACATTTTAGGATCAGCTTATTAATTTCTATCATTTCTTCTAATTTTGATAAAGTTTGGGTTATTGATCTATAGATCAATTTTGGGGAGATCTTTTAATCCTTAAAAATTACTTGCTCAATACACATCAACAAAGATGGGCAGTTGAAATCATGTGGAAAGGAAAGTGACTGTAAAAAGGACAATCTTCACTGGGAAGTCCCTGGATGAAACAAGACAGAAGACTACATGACAAGCCACATTTTTCTCCCCACTAGCAAATTTTAGAGAGGGGTGATTGTGGCCCAAAAGGAAATGAGTCAGCAGCAGTCTGCTTGAAACCAAGGCTTTCAGATCTTCCTGCAACAAGAGTCTTTGTTCTAACATTTCACTTGGTGTTCCCTGAGAGCATGTTAAGGGCTCTGCCTCAGAGCAATACCCTGGTTCCCTACCCCAGGAGATTGATCATTGGCCCCATAGTTACCGTAGCATGGTCAAAGTGAGGCTCATAGTGACCACCGATTCCATAGTTCACCACCTGGAGATACTCTGCATAGGGAGGCTGGACATCAAGGCCTGTGAGGGCACCAATGCGATGATCAAGGGTTACCAGCAGTGGGTCAACAGTGTCCTTCAGCCAGGCACTAAAACACATCACAGGTTGGAGCATCAATGATCTGATGCCAGAAATGACTATATGTCTGTGAATGAATGAGTTACATCAATTGCCAGAAAGAAGGATGCAAGGAAGGAAGGCAGGCTGAAGAAACAACATAAGCACAGACATGGAGGTATAACAATATAGAATATGCACAAGTGTGAAAGCATTTGGTCTATGAAAGAAGTAATGAGAAACAAGGCTGGAAAAGTAAGTTCAAGACATGTAAAAAGCTGAGGACACCGTGGTCATAAAACTGGTCTTTGCGGGTAGTTGGATAATCAGTGAAGGTTGGTGGGCAGGAAAGTGATTTGGTGATTAGGAGTTCACTGGTGACCTTTGAAGGACCAGTTCCAGTGCAGCTGTGAGGACAGAACCAAAATTCAAACAGATGCAGAGTGATGGTAGAGAAAAAAGAGGAAGTAATGAGGGTCTCAGTTTCTTTACCCGAAAAGTAAAAAGAATACCACCTACTCTGCTAAAAGCAATGAGTCTAAGTAGAAGGTCGAATTTTCTCTTTGACCCTACAGTGTCATAAAGGTTAGAAAAGCAATGAAGCTGAGGCCATATGGACCTTCCAAAGTTTATAAAACAACTCCTAATAAAAGGTCACAAAATGTACCAAAGAAGTTAAGCTAAATGATTCTGAATCAAAGCTTTCATTATTCACCTCACTTCCCAGACAACAAAAACTATTCACCCATCCTGGGTCTGTCCTCTCCATGGATGCTGTTGTCACTGTCTCCCTTGGCTCCGATGGGGACTCATCCTCTTACCAATCCTAAGTCCTGTCTTTACAGTGCAAATCAAGGATTGAGGGAAGAAGATAAAGCTGGATTCTCAGCTGCTTCTGCCTCTCTAGAAGCCATCAGGTCCAGAGATTCCGGCCACCCTTCTTGCCTGAATGTTGGCAAGTCATGCTCTGAATATGAGTCAGGAAGCAGGAATGGAATCTTATAAAGTCAGATTCCAAATGGGGACAGGACGGAAACCTCTGGAAAAGCAATCCTGATTAGGAGAATAACTACACACTTATTTTCTGGTTTGGGGCATAGAAGTTTGGTCAAGTCTTTCCCTAAGGGCCTCCTAGTTAAGTCCTCAGACCATATAACCTGTCATAGGCCCTTGGGTGAGAGGAGTAGAAATTCCTCCCTCTCAACAAGAATGTACAGATACAATACATGAACTACGGATTCTCTAGCAGCATCTCTGGATGGCTATCGCTGACCTTCCATTGTGCCACAGGCCTGAGGACAGGCAGCAAGGATGACCAGAGTCCCTACAGGGAAGGACCTCTCTTACCTTTTGCTGATGCGGTACTCCACTGGCAACTGCTTCTCACCTGATGCCACCACAGATCTCTGTAACTGATGTGAAGGACATAAGAGAAAGTACAAGTGGTTATGATGTGAAGGGAAGGACTGTATCATTTCCATAGACGTGCCCCTCTCTTCAGTGTAAACCTAACAATCGCCAATTCCTCCTTAATTTAGAAATATTTTGCACATGCCAAAAAAAAAAAGGTGGGAGGCGCCTGGGTGGCTCAGTCAGTTAAGCAGGACTCTTGATTTCCGTTTAGGCCATGCTCCCAGGGCCGTGGGATGGAGCCCCGTGTTAGGCTCCACACGGGGCATGGAGCCTGCTTAAAATTTTCTCTTTCTCTGCCCCTCCCCCATTCTTGCGCACTCTCTCTCAAAAAATTATTTTGCTCATGCTACAAATTTAGTGATAGCTATCAATCTCGAAAATAAGCAATAATAAATGACAAAAAAAAATCTGAGTTAAAAATAACCTTTAGCATCATATCTGGTAACCAATAAGCACTCGATAAAAGTTTGTTAACTGAAATAAAGTACTATTTGAATCCCTTTTGTATCTGAGATTGTGAGTTCTATCAGAACAAGTCTGTTTCTCACTCTTCTTTGTCTCCTAGTGGCACAGGGCCTGGCCTAAGGTAAGCACTCAGTGTTTGTCAAATTAAATGAACACCTCTAACAAGGAAATTCCCCACCCTCGGGCACAGCCCTCTCCTCTGAACAATTCCCACAAAGCCCTTCCCTACAAAGAATCAAAATCTATTTGGCTGCAACTGCCTTGATTATGGGGGAAAAAAACCCCAAACAGGTTCAAAGTCATTAATTTAACTGTTTCTATTTTGTTCTGAATGTGTAGATATAAATTTTAAATTCTTTAAGTTTATTTATCTATTTTGAGAGAGAAAGAGAGCACTTGAGCAGAGAGAGGGAGAGAAAAAAAACCCAAACAGGTTCAAAGTCATTAATTTAACTGTTTCCATTTTGTTCTGAATGTGTAGATATAAATTTTAAATTCTTTAAGTTTATTTATCTACTTTGAGAGAGAAAGAGAGCACTTGAGCAGAGAGAGGGAGAGGGAATCCCATGCAGGCTCTGCACTGTCAGTGCCCCCACTGCAGGGCTCTATCCCATGAACCGAGCTGTGAGATCATGACCTGAGCCAAAACCAAGAGTCAGATGCTTAACTGACTGAGTTACCCAGGTGCCCCGAGGGAGATGGAGAAAGGAAGAGAATCTTAAGCAGGCTCCATGCTCAATGCAGAGCCTGACACAGGGCTGATCCCACAATCCTGGGATCATGACCTGAGTCAAAGTCAAGAGTCAGACACTCAACCAACTGAGCCACCCAGGCGCCCCAGAAAGAGAAATATTTACATAAGGATGTGTCTATTTCTGCATCTGTCATCAGAATGTCAGCTCCATGATGGCAAATCTTTTGTTATTACTGTGTCCCTAGGGTCCAGAGAAAGCCTGGCAGGGAGTAGGTGCTCACTATTGGTGAAATGAATGAATGAATGAATGAATGAATGAATGAACTAGAGTCCTGTGCTTAATGACCCAGGCCTGGCACTTCACATGCATTCAGAGCAGAACACAGGGCAATGAACTGCACAAGACAGACACCTTTCCCTTCTTGGAGGCTTCTATAGTATTATTGTTCCCGCTAACCCAGGTAGACAACTTTGAAAAAGTCTCGTCCTTTCCTTGGACCCGTTACCCTCGCTATAAAATGCAGCATGTGAACAACACATTCTTGGGAGGTCCTCTCAGCCTATCCTTCTATGGTACCAGGATGCAGGAAATCAGTAGGTGACTGATAACGCTTCTGTCTAGTCCTTCACCCAGCATCCTCCCCTGAGCCCTTTGTAGAGGAGAGAGGAGACATTCTTAGAGGAGTTGCTCCCTTACGTTTTTCTAGGGCAACATCAGTGGTTTAAAGAAAAATCCTAGGGATACTCCACTCCACCTCCCTCCCCATTAAAGAACCATCTTGCTCTTAATTCCTTTAACATTTATTGTACACCAGCACAGTCATTCACTTTTGGGTGCAGATATTTATTGGTTATTCTCTGTGCTGAGCACAATGCTAGGCATTGAAAATACAACATATGAAGCAGACATAAGTCATGCAGTGGGGCCATAATGGACAAGTTCAGGGCACTAAACAAACATTAAGAAGGAGCATGTAGTCCCTTCTGATGGGGGACAGGAAGGCTTCCCAGGATGCGCAGAAGACAACCAAAATCATACAGGTCAAAAGAGGCCAAGGGAAGAGTGATTTAGGCAGAGAGAAGAGTGTGTGCAGAGGCGAGTGGGAACATGGCCTGTTCATGGAGGTGCAAGTTGTTTAGTGTGGCTGGGGTGTCAAGTGCAAGGGGCACATGCTGTGGAGGGGGTCAGCAGCAGGCAGGCCAAGGAGCATTAAGTGACATTAAAGCGACCCATAAAAGAGTTTAAGCAAGGGCAGCCTTTTAAAGATTACTCTGGCTGCAATGGGCATAATATGGGGCTAGGCATTTCAAGAAAGATGACATACAATCCCTCCTACTTTACAGTCTAGGCGAGGACACAGGATGCTAACCCTTGAAACAGCTAGTGATACTAGACAACACAAAAATGGCAGAATAAATGAAAAAAATACAAGACAACTAGTGACAAAAGCTTTGAGTTCAAAAAAGAGAAGTTCTTGTATGTAGCCCCAAGAAATGCTCTGAAGAAAAAAATAAGTTCCTACTGAAAGAACCCATGAAAGTACACCAGAGTGACAGGGCTAATGGGTCCAGGGGGGCATGTGGCTTCATCTGAGTCTTCAGGGATGGGTAGGATGTGGATAGAGGGAGAAGTGACAAGAGAGCATTCTCTGGGATAGGAAGCAGATTAATTAAATTCGACACAAGCCACCAAAGCCTCTGAGCTCAGTTCCCGTGTAGAAGCCCCACCCTATAAGCCAAGGCTTATTCCTGGCAAAGCCAAAGACCAGACAGGGATCAGCATCTACAGATCAGCTTCTGGGAAAAGGGAGAGTGGCAAAGTGTGTGCAGGCCAGATAGATGACCTGGCCACAAACGACTGCAGGGTGGGCTGCCTGTCCTAAGGAAAAAGCAGCTACTGGCCAGATACTACCACTGGTTCCCTAAACTGCCAAAGCTACTAAAGATACTTTGTTCCAACTGACCAGTAGAACTTAATCTCTCAAGTCTTCTGCACGAAGATTCCAGACTTCACTGGAAGGGCTGCTGGATGAGATGATTACTGCTACTCTTATCCCTCCAATCCATGTCTGCTGTCAGAATTTTCCTTAAAATCAACAGGCCTCATCATGCCCATCTCCTGTTTAAACGGTCCGACAGCTCTCCCCCTGCCTATGGGATAGCATCCAAGCTCCTCAGCATGGTATTTTCAGCACTTCCTCCTGGCGTCTCACCATGTAGCTTTATCTCCAATCAGCTCCGACCCCATCCCTTGCACACTTCCACCACCAAGCTTCACCCCATTCTCTGAACACACTGCTTACCGGGTCCTTGCGTACTGTTTTGTCTTCCTGCCATACCCTTTTCCATCTTGTTACTCGGATGAATTTCACATTCACAGAGAAGACTTCTCCATTTCTCCCTCCCCTCCCATCCGCTTTTCCCTCAGAGGAAGGTTCACTTTGCGATGCCGCCATAGCACAGCTCCTTGCATACACCTCTATGACAGCACCTATCACAAGATAGTGTAAATATCTGTTTTCCCCCATTAAGCTGTGAGCTCCCAAAGGAAAAGAGCCAATACTTAATCTCTGCGCGTGTCCAGCACCCAGGACAATGTGTGGCACACAGCAGGCTCTGTACTGTTGGTGAACAGCCAAATAACTGCCTGGATGAACAGCATGCCATCAAGGGCACGATGACATAAGTTATTCAGAGACAGCCTTAATGTGCCATTTATAAAGAGGCAACGTGCTTATAAAAATGAGATAGACTGCGGTATTTCTCTCAATATTTGCCACACTTCCTGGGGGATGATTAAACCCATTGTGGCCTCATGCTTGGCCTTGACCAGTGAAACAGGGACAGAATTAATGTCTGGCCCTTCGAAGCAGAAGCTGGAGGAGCCAGCTAGGAGTTTGCCATCTTGTCTTTTTTGTCTCCTCTGAGACTGGAAATGTCCCAAACATAGGCTGCTCTGTCAGGCTGGGTCTCAAAGTGAAGACAGTTCTGTGCCACGCCTGCAGTCAGCCCAAGGCAGACGCATAATGTAAGAAACAAACCTTTAGTCTTGTTGTGTCTGAGATCTGGGGGCTTTGTTACTGAACATAATTTAGCCTGAGTTAGCTGAGATAGGAAGGCAGAATAACAGAGCAGCCATCGATGTACCCCTAAATTCCAAGTCTGGCTCTAGCTACATATGTGACCTTCATCAAGTGTCTTCCCCTCTCTGGGCCTCAGTTTCCTCTTTAATAAAATAATCTAGTTAAACTAGATCATCTTTCCACTCTGTAATTCTGTAAATCTGCGCTATGATATCATTCCTTGCCCATCATTTCACCCTTTTCTTTAAAGTGTTTTATATATTTAAGTATTCTCTACACCCAACTTGGGGCTTAAACTCATGACCCCGAGATCAAGAGTTGCATGCTCTTCCAACTGAACCAGCCAGGCGTCCCCTCGCCCCTTTTAAAAAAGAAATTTCTACCCATTATGTGGAATGATTGACATTGGGGAGGAAGGATACTTACTTTTGAATTTTTTAGGTAAAATTTACATATAATGATATGCACAGATCTCAAGCGTACCATTTGCTGGATTTTAACAAACACACACAGTTGCATACTCCACATCCCTAACAAGATATCAAGAGCACATTTCAACACCCCAGAAAATGCCCTTGTCCCCTTTCCCAGCCAATCCCCTCCCTCCAGAAGCAACAGCTACTGTGATTTTTTTTCACCATTGATTCGTTTTATGGAATAGTTGGCATTTTGAATTCCTGGCCTGATAAAGTGTGCAGTTGTTCAGGCTGCCTGTTCTCACATTCCTGAACTCCAGGCATGTGATGACACAAAGAGAAGTCCTTGGCAGGCTTTGGGGACACTCACCCACGGTTCTGCAAGTCCTCTAATTTTCTGAGCCTCCAAGTCATTGACAAAGTCATGGTAGAGAACAACATAGGGCTCCAGGTGGATGACTTCCTTCCGGATGGGCTGGAGCAGCAAGTAGGGGCTGGAATTTGTCTCATAGGAGCAGTAGAGGCTAGGGATCTGGTAGTGAGTAGGCTAGAAGGAAAGCCTAGAATCAGCATAAGAGATGAAGGGTCTAGGACCAGAAGCCAATATAGGGGAACTACGGCATAAAAAACCCGGCATGCAGGAGATTCAGAATGTGGTCACTCTGAGGCTGTCCAAATGAGCTTTAATTTTTAATGCATCAGCCTTTTCCCCTCACATCATTCCAATTCTACCTTCTCTCTCTCGAGCTAAGCCTGTTCCCCCTTTTTCTTTCCCTGAGGAATCCCACCTGGGATCCCAGGGTCTGACATAACCCCTCGTAGGTGTCTCTGGTCTGCAGGTGGGGCACATTGGGCCTCTGGATGACAGTCTCAGCTACCACCCGGGTGGGGCTCTCTGCCAAGAGCTTTTCATATTTCAACACGTTCCTGGACATCCTCTTATTATCTGGGCCTGGAAGAAATCAGAGCAGGGAACAATACAGATTACCAAACAGCGGTCTCAGGGAGTGCTTCCAAGGTTTCCTACAGCTTCCCTGTTGCACATGACCAACCACTGGACACCCTGAATAACTCCTGTGTCCAGGCACAGGAGGATGTAAGGCCCTCACCTCCAGAAGAGTACCTGGTATTAAAGACGATTGAGTTAGGCCTGGTAGATCTGCGGGTGCAAAGGACTTCGGGAAGGGAAGTGGTACTTAACACGGTTAGACCAAGGGATCCTAAGGATGGCCACTCTCGGATAGCGTGATGGTAAGTTTTCTGTATAGGGAAGAAGCTTCACTCATTCACTCATTCATTCACCCACTCAAAAAATCTTCAGTGTACTGGATACTGTGCTAGAGGCTAACTTCTCAGAGTTTAGAGCCTAATGGAGAAAAGATATGTTAAATAACTACTTACAACGAAACCCATAAATGCCATGAAAGAGAAGTCCAGAGAGCCAAAGCCTATAGCAGAGAGGCCCAACCTATTCTTCTCTGGAGCAGTGAAAGCCAATTCATTGCCAAATCTACTCGATCCTTCAAAATTCCTAACTGGCCTAGACACAGAACAGTGCAATATAAGACAAAGTGGTTCTAGACTTTGGCTCTAGCCTGGGCTCCTACAGGGGTCTTATGTCTTATTTGTGCCCACCTGTTGGTGCCCACTTTGGCTGTAAGATGCCCCATGGGTTGGCAGCCACCCATGACCTGCTAGCCTCTGTGCATGATTTTCAATGCCTCTCAGAAGGACGTGCTGAATTGTTCTAATGCTCCCAAAGCATCTTTCTCCGAGGAGCTCAATGTGCTTCTAACTATCACCACCACCACTCTGGCAGAGAGGGGACAGAAGTTACCGTCCTTTTTTTTTTTTTTTTTTTAACAAAAAGGGAAATGAAGTTTGGAAGAATGGAAATGATGAGCCCAAAACCCCAGTGAAAATACTACAAAGCCAGAAATGGAGCCAGTAATCTCAATTTGTTGTGTCCTGCTTATCCACCTATAACTGCACATGGTTTTGGTTCTCTGGGACAGACAGGGATTCTTTTTTTTTTAATGTTTATTCATTTTTGAGAGAGAGAGAGTGTGTGTGCGTGTGCGCACAAGGTAGGGATAGAGAGAGAAGGAGACAGAATCTGAAGCAGGCTTCAGGCTCCGAGATGTCAGCACAGAGCCCGACACGGGGCTCGAACTCACCAACTGCAAGATCATGACCTGTGCTGAAGTCGGAGGCTCAACCCACCAAGCCACCCAGGTGCCCCCAGACAGGAATTTTAATAGATCAATCACAGGGGGGGGGCCTGGGTGGCTCAGCCGATTAAGCCTCCGACTTCAGCTCAGGTCTGTGAGTTCAAGCCCCGCGTCGGGCTCTGTGCTGACAGCTCGGAGCCTGGAGCCTGCTTCAGATTCTGTGTTTCCCTCTCTCTCTACCCATCCCCTGCTTGCACTCTGTATCTATCTCAAAAAATAAATAAACATTAAAAAAAAATAGATCAAGCACAAAGAAATAAAGAAGAGTTGGGTTATCACTTTGGCTGTTGTAATTACTCACATGTTTCCAGACCATATGGCTACTTCCTTATCCCACTGTTTGCCCAATTATCGGAATGGAATAATGTTACTAAATGGATTCATTAAAAATCGATAAATACATACAATTGCAGAATCCTATGTGAGATAGTTTATAAATATTAAAATATAATAGTGATTATTTAGTTACTTTAGTATCTCAATATCTTATTGGGATAGATACTTCCCCCAACTTCCCTCAAAATTTTAAGCAAAAATATCCAAGTAGAGAGCTAAGCTGTTTAAGTCTGGTGACGTGCTACGTGAGCAGGGTTGAAGCTGAGCCCTGCACTAGCTGGTCAGGATGCTTGATAGCCAAGTGAACTCTGGTTTTAAGGAAAGAACTGATATCGCTGTGGAAACAGCCAAAATGAGTTATCCCACGGGGAGTCACTCACTCTCCTGCACACAGCGCTCTCATTGATTTCATTCGCTCCCAGTCCTGGACTTGTTCCCCACTGAAGGAACACTAAGGTATAGCCGGTGGAGGAAAGGGACAGGGTGATACCTTCTTAGCATTTTCCTACAAACCAAAAAACTTTCCCCTGATGCACTGATCAATAGATAGGCGAGATTCAATCCAAAATCAGAAATGTGGCTTGGATCATAAAATTAGAAAAATAAAAACACACAGCTGTCTTTTCCTTGCAGGGATTAAAGGCCAGAAGCAGAAGGGATTTCCCAGTAAATCAGAGCTGTGGCTTATCTTCTATCATTACGTACTATAGAGAAGAAACTCTCGGGAGAGGCTGAGGGCACACGAAACATTGCCGGCCTATAAAACAAAAAGAAAGAAAAGGAAGAGTTAACTACACTGGGGATATTTCCTTTGACCAAATCATTAAATGGATTTTTAGAAAAAAACTATAAAATACTCTTACCACAAGTAGACAATAAGACTCATTGAAATGAGCAGCAGACTAGAAATGTAGAAGTTCTTGGTCCTAATTCAGGATTTGCAGCCCTAATGCAACTCAGGTCTCCTCAGTTTCCTCATTTACAAATGACTCATTACCACCCTTACCAGGGAAGGTAGAAAAATAAATGAAAATAAACCTTCTTAAAGTGCCCTCAAATCTTAGAGCATGCAAAACCACACAGCTGTGGGCTGTTGTTATTTTGGTATATTTCACTACTAAACTTAATAAGGAACTCTAAAAACCCTCGTAAAAATATAATTTGTTCTCTGGGCTCAGTCCTTCCTAGACTCTACGAAGGTAGTGAGAAGGAGGCAACAGAAGAACTGAACCTGAAACATTCCCACTGAATAGTAATGACCTCTTCTGGCCACCATTGGACCTGGGGCTGCATGTGGTCAGAAGTTCACAAGGGCTTTCCAGACAAACCTGGGGAACAGAACCCAGTGTAGGTGGGCTGTGAAACTTCCCTAGGCCCCAAGGAATGATGATGAACTGAGAGATTTGTATTCCTTCTGATCATTTCAATTTTGCATGTTAAAAAAATTCATGTTTAATGATAAAAGCAATAATAAGCACACTATGAAACATGAGAGATAGGGGAAAACATGCTCTGCTGAAACCCAGGCACGTAGATGACACATAGTGTTTACATAGTTAGTCATATTTGTTACACATTTTCATATCCTGATTGTTTCACTCTACATTGTTATCACGGGTACTATTTATATCATTTCATAGTCTTCAGAGACTGCATATGGTAAAAAACACACAACATAAATTTATCATCTTAACCATTTCTAAGTGTACAGTTCAGTAATGTTAAATAAATTCACATTGTTGTGCAACCAATCTCCAAAATTTTTTCATTTTGCAAATCTGAAACTCTGTACCCAACTCTCAATTGCCTCCTTCCTTCAACCCCTGGCAACCACCATTCTACGTTCTGTCTCTATAAATTTGACTATTCTAGATACCACATATAAGAGCAATCATACAGTATTTGTGTTTTTGTGATTGGCTTATTTCTTTTAGCATAATGTCCTCAAGATTCATCTATGTTGTTGCACGTAGCAGAATTTCCTTCCTTTTTAAGGCTGAATAATATTCCATTGTATGGATATACCACATTCTGTTTCTCCATTCATCCCTCAATGGACACTTGCGTTGCTTCCACTTCTTGGCTGCTGTGAATAATACTGCTATGAACGTGGTTGTACAAGAGAAACAGCATTTTTAATAGCTGCATTTTATTCCATCTAGAAGCTATATCACAGAGGACTCAGACGTATAGATTGTTTGTACTTATTTAATACCGTTAGTTATTCTGTTCCATACTTAACGCAGGGATAGTTAAGTAATCGACTGAGACCTTATAATGTCAGATTATTAACTCAGGATTATAGCTTTTCAAACTCTTTTGAGATGAAGAGAACTAAAACACAATTTTACATATTTTTAAAACTCAAAGGCTCTTTCATGAGAAAATTATATTTTATCAAGAACAAAGTTACTTTTGGTGTCCCAGTTAAATTTCTTTGGAAACGTGTTCACCAAGTAATGTTAAATGAAAGAGGAAAACATATACTTGTAGTGTGTAATATAAGAATAGTTTACCCTTGTTGAGTGATGTGTATCATGAACTGTGTTAAGGGATATACAAGTGTTAGCTCATTTAATCCTCATGGCAACTCTTTGAGGTGAGCATTGAAGGGG
Source organism: Panthera leo (assembly GCF_018350215.1). Taxonomy (NCBI): domain Eukaryota; kingdom Metazoa; phylum Chordata; class Mammalia; order Carnivora; family Felidae; genus Panthera; species Panthera leo. The sequence goes on along the minus strand of NC_056688.1, from coordinate 57,395,064 downwards.
AGCAGAATAGGCCACCCCAGAATATGCCTCTTTGGCATAAGGATTATTTTGAGCTAAGTATTTTGAGAAATGGCAGACACAGGAGAAGTTCTGAAGACCAGATAAATTACCCGTTTTGTAAGAGAAATTTACATTTATAAAGGAAACCTCCGTTTGTAAGAGTGCCTCCCTCTGTGTACCTGGAAAAGAAGTTTAACTTATAATCACATGAGAATCTTATCAAGGAGAAGAGTCACTTAAATCTGCATAACAACCTTAGCCTTGTTTGCTTTTCCTGGTAACCTCCCAAAATTGGTCTCCTCCTACACCTTTCTTCCTATTGTCTTTAGCTGGAGATGGTATTTAAGGTGCCAGCTTCAAACACCTCAAAGAGTTCCTCATTCCCCAACCCCATCTCCCATGTATATGGAAGGTATACGTGAAATAAACTGCTGTTATTTTCCCTCTGATTAATCTGTCTTTTATGACAGGGAGGTCCCAGCCATGAACTCAGAAGATTAGAGAAGAATTATCCCATCCCCCACAGCCCACTTCCTAACAGCATCATTTATTATTCCCCTCTTAAAGAAAATAAAATTTAGGTCCGGGGAGTTAAGTAAGTTGCCCAAATTTTCACAGAATTTGAACCCAGGTCAGTATGACTTCAGAACCTGTGGTTTAATCATTATTGACAATTACTGAAATAATTTTTTACTAAACTATACCATGAACAACTATTATATAATATATAGTATTATATAGTGCCCCATGGAGGGGCATCTATCCCAGATTTACAAGGGTTAATGAGGCAACCATAAATTGTCTATGAAACAATGCCCTATGTGTTCTACTATTGAGGTGTGAGAGAATATGCTGTAAGAACACAAAGAAGGAAAGTCTGAGGAGTCTGAGGAGAATTAAGAAAGACTTCACAAAACAGGTGACATCTGAGCTATGCCTTGTGAGATGAATAAAATTTACCAGACAAAGCGTGATTGTGGAAACGGAGAGTCTACCAGTGAGCAGAGGACAAATCCAAGTCAGCACAGGGGAAAAAAGCCAAAACTAATACTCAGGCGCTACATTTAAAGCTCTGTCTCTCAGGGTAAGCTGCTGTAGTTTGTCTTCTCCTAGTCTCTATGTCAATCCTCCATTTTCTTCCTCTATTAAAATTCAATCTTTTCTTGCCCTTTGTTGCACCATAGTGATTCTATTTCAGCTTTAATATGTAGCAAATTGAGTAGGAGAGTTAGGAAGAGCATCCTGGAAAGTTTTACAACAAGGATCCACTTACCAGGAACTTCCATGAGAGGAACAGGCCCATTTGCTACACGGAGAATAAATCCGTGTTTTGGCAGCAACATGTGGGTTTGTTTGGACCACCCACGTCCTCCTCCTTTTTCTTAGGAAAAGGGGGAAAAAGAAAGGAATGTAGGGAGCTGAAATGGTTTATTAGCTTTGGAAATTCTCAGGAATTGGCTCTGTAAATGATATTTCCAGTCTATTCTTGAAGACTATACAATTCTGATGGGAAATGGGATTAACTATATAAAAGGATGGCAGATGCCATATTTAGGGAAATAAGCTTCCGCGGGAGGATCTACAACAGCTCACAGATCAAGTGCCAAGGAAAAGCAACCCCTGGAGGAGGCACTGAGCTGGCACTGCGGACCAAAGACCCCAGCTCTGTAGCCAGCCACTAGTCATAGTTACAGCGGGACTCCACTGCAGATGGCAGAGGATAATCTTGGGGAGGAAGATGTTCCTCTGCCCTATGGTGCTTCTAGCTGGACATGGAATCAAATCGACATGAGACTGGTTAACAGGAGAAAATCAAATTTAATAGGCATACATATGGAGAATCCACATAGACACAGAATTCCAAAGACACTGAGGCAACAGGAAGCTTACATGAGATAAGGAGAGGGGTAGGGTCAGAGGACACAAAGGGGAGAAAGACCATTAGCAAGAAGGTGAAAGGAGCTGTTTGGAAAAACAAGGTAAAAGGGAGTCCCTGTTTATAGCTCTCTTCCTGTTACAGGCTCTCCTTTCCAATGTAAATTTAGGCATTTGCAGGGAGGCAAAGAGAGCTTTTCCTTCATCTGCTTGGTTTTGATTACTTTTAACTCAAAATAATCGTTATGCCAAAGTGGCCCATCTTGGGACAGCCTGCCCTGGGCCCCTACAGTAATAATCAAACTTCTTCCTTGGGTACTGGCAATATCACGGCAGAACATCTGTGAAGAGGTATGAGTTGCTGACAGTGCAAAAGAGTGATCTACATTGACTATGAACCCGTTAGACATTTGTCAATGCAGCTGCTGTGCTACAGATGGGAGCCTGCCTCCTACATGGAAGAGGATTTTAAAGCGGTCAATGCACTGGAAAGAGCACCAGACAATGAGTCAGACAGACTTGGGCGCTAATCCCAGCTCTATGAACTTTGTGACAAGTTAGGAATTTTTTGGAGATTTAGTTTACTCACATGTGAAATATGGAAATAATAAAACAACTGCCCTGCTTGACTCACATTTGGTCCTGTTGGGAAGATGAAATAAATTGAGAGACATGAAAATGCAGAGAAAATTGTAAAGCAGATACAAAGCACTATATTTATTGTGATAAAAGTAGTGAGCCTCACTTACTCCCCTACCTGAAAATAGGCAAAGGCCAAGTGATCCAAGGCATCCTCTAAACTTGCCTCATCCTCTGTCTTCCATTCTCCATAAGATCCTCGGAAGAGACTGACAGCCTCCTCCAGCCATGGAATGGCATGGTAGTAATCCCCCATGTCATAGGCCACCTGTAGGTAACATAAGTACCATCATTAAACCTTAATCCATGGGTAGAGGAGAGGAAATGACAAAGAGTGAGAGAGAGCCTATGGAACACCAGGAGGCAAGTTTTCATCTCAAATTCATTTAAATTCTATTTATTTAGCATCCATTATATCCAATGCATTGTTCTAGATGTAGAGAAGACACATTGAAGGAGTGCATTTAAGAATTCATAATCTGGGGAGAAGGGAGATACAGATATTCAATTAATTGTAATACTGGGCAGAATGACATGAATACTCAAAGGAAATATGCATAATATGTCACAGAGGCAGAGAAGGAAGAGACTTGGGAATCTCAGAAAGCTTCACAGAACTGGCATCTGGAAGACCTTCCCCAAAGAAAGAAAAGGATTTCAAGGAGCAGAAATTGAGAAGAAGAACATTTTAAGATGAGGGAATGGCAGAAACAGACACTCAAAGCAAGCTTGTGTTCAGGTAGGACACTGTGGTTATAGCCTGAGGTGAAGAGAAGCAAGAAATGAACTTCAAAAGGCAGCATGGGCTAAGCTAGTAAGAGTTGTGAGTGTCATGTTTTTAAGAAGACACAACCAGTAACAATGTGAGAAATGGGTTGAATTCCTTCATTTATTTATTTATTTATTCATTCATTCAATATTTACCCAGTATTTACAATGTATCTGGTGATCCCTGGCCTTAGAGCTTACAGTCAAATGAGGGGCACGAGAGTGAACAGTAATTGCAACACAATGTATTAGACCCACATGGGAATGCTCTAAGAGCTCAATGCATTTTTTTTCTATGTTAAATGTTGGAAGGTGGGAATGTAGCAATACGTACTAAACCTAGTTTCTGTATCCTAATAGCTTACAGTTAACTATAATACCAGCAGGTGGAATTTCCTGGAAGCTGATGTTGGAGACAGCATGGAATTATAAAGTAACAGAGTTGGAAGCACTTTTACAAAATAATCTAATTCTGGTATAACTTCCAGACTGGCAGAAAGACAGGGCAGAGCCTAGAGGTACTAAAACTGTGCAGTCTAAACAATAAATCAGTGGCTGTTCTAGGTCTGCCATTAATCTGTTGTGTTATTTCTCTGATCCTCAGGTTTCCTGTTTGTAAAAAGTTGAGTTGAAGAATAACAATCAGGGCCCCCTGGGTGGCTCAGTCGGTTGAGCATCTGACTTTGGCTCAGGTCATGACCTCACGGTTTGTGAGTTCGAGCCCCTGCGTCAGGCTCTGTGCTGACAGCCTGGAGCCTGCTTTGGATTCTGTGTCCCCCTCTCTCTCCACCCCACCCCTGCTTGTGCTCTGTCTTTCTCTGTCTTTCAAAAATGAATAAACATAAAATCTTAAAAAAAAAAAAAAAAGAATAACAATCAAAATGACTCAACTTTTTCTGCTAAATTAACAGTTTATTTAATTAAGGTTTCCCTCGTCCCTAAAATACGGTAGATTGAGCTAACTAGAATCCCTCTAACCAAAACTACTTGAAACTTTCGGATAAAATGTAACAAATATTTTACATTTTCAAGAAAGAATGGAAAATGTCCAGGTACAGGAAACAAAAAAGGAGCTAAGAACCCAAGCAACAAGCTTAAGAGCAGATGCTACAGCTGTTTAGAATGGGGGTGTTTGGTAGTCCTCGTTCTCAGCAACCTTTAATTAAAACACCCACATGAGGACAGAATATGAGCCCTCCAGACACGTCCTCAAACCTAGGAGTTGGAATGAAGACACACTCATAAAAGTGACATCCATGAAGAACCATACCTTAAAGGAAAGGGTAGACCTGAAAAAATCTGCCCACTGTCACAAAGAGTCAAGAAAGTTGGTTTATGGGGCACCTCGGTGGCTCAGTGGGTTGAGTGACTGACTTCAGCTCAGGTCGTGATCTCACGGTTTCTGGGTTTCAGCCCAGAGTCAGGCTTTGTGCTGACAGCACGAAGTCTGCTTTGGATTCTCTGTCTCCCTCTCTCTCTCTGCTCCTCTCCCACTCACGCTCTCTCTTTCTCAAAAATAAATAAACAGTAAAAAAAAAAAAGTTGGTTTGTTTCTGTCTGGGTATTGTTTAGGGGAAACAAAGTGTGTCTTTAGGATATTCACAATCTTGAGCCTATGCTCATGTGAATAAATCAATACAATAATGGATCTAAGGTGAGTGCAAATCGAAACCACAATGAGATATCACTTCTTGCCTGTTAGAATGGCTATTATCAAAAGGACAAGAAATAGTGCTGGCGAGGATGTGGAGAAAAAGAACCTTGTGCACTGCTGGTGGGAATGCGAACTGGTACAGCCAGTGTGGAAAACAATATGGAGGCTCCTCAAAAAATTAAAAATAGAACTACCCTATGACCTATCAATTCCACTTCTGGTATTTATCTGAATAAAATGAAAACACTAACTTGAATAGGTATATGCACCCCATATGTTCATTGCCAGCATTATTTATAATAGCCAAGATAGGGAAACAACCTATGTGTCCATTAACGGACAAATAAAGAAAATGTGGGGTGTGTGTGTGTGTGTGTGTGTGTGTGTGTGCAATGGAATATTATTCAGCCATAAAAAAGGAGACTTCACCATTTGCAACAACATGGATGAACCTTGAATGCATTATGCTACATGAAATAAATCAGACAAAGGGGTGCCTGGGTAGTTCAGTTGGTTAAGTCAGTTAAGCGACTTAGTTTCAGCTCAGGTCATGATCTCACAGTACATGAGTTCAAGCCCCACTTTGGACTCCAAGCTGAGCGCATGGAGCCTGCTTGGAATTCTTTCTCTTCTCTTCTCTTCTCTTCTCTTCTCTTCTCTTCTCTTCTCTTCTCTTCTCTCTCTCTCTCTCTCTCTCTCTCTCTCTCTCGGAATTCTCTCTCTCTGCCCCTCCCCTGCTTACACATGCTCTCTCTCAAAATAAATAAACAAACTTTTAGAAACTCAGACAAAGAAAGACTAGTACCATATGATCTCACATATATGTGGAATCTAAGACAAAAAACAAACAACAAAAACCTGAATCTATAGATACAGAGAACAGATTGGTTGCCCCAGGCAGGAAGTAGGGAGTAACTGAAATGGGTGAAGGGAGTCAAAAGGCACAAACTTCCAGTTTTAAAATAAATAAGTCATGCAGATATAATGTACTCCAAAAACAAAAACAAAAAACCAAAAATAGTACCTAAGGCCAGTGATACCATTAGAGTACCTGGAAGAAGAAAACCAGAACATTCTGGAGTGATATTCCTACAACTACAAACACAGAGATTCTTTTAGGAGAAAAAAAGTCCTGCTAAAAGTAAGCTCACAATTAAACATACTAAACCATATCAGGAAATAATCATTAGCAAGAGTCAACAGGCAAAATAGTAGGGTATTACAATTAGACAACTAAGGATTTCAGAAAATGGAAAGGCCAATCTGCTTTAAAATAATCCATGGAGGAGGAAATTGGAGATGTGTAGATGAAACAAATTTGGCCACATGTTAATAATTGCTGAAGCTTATTCCTTGACCCACCAATACTACTCCCAGGTGTTTATTCAAGAGAAATAAAAACAGAAAGACTTACATAAGAATGTTAATAGTAGCTTTATTCACAGTAACCCAGGCTGGAAACAATCCAAGTATTTATCACTAGGAGACTGGATAATAAACAGTCTCCTAGTGATAATATATTCATACACTGGAATACTACTCAAAAATAAAAAAGGAATTACCTACTAATAAATACAACAAGGTGGATAAATTTCACAGATACAGGGTGCTGAGTGAAAGAAGCTGGACTCAGGATAGTACATATTGCACGCCTCAGGACAATGGTTACCGGGCACCTGGGCAAGGGTAGGTAGAGCAGAAGGGAGGGGCTGGGAATGGTGAGAAGAAACAGGAGGGGAACTTTATGGAGCTATATTTAAATTCATTAAAAAGCTTTTTTTTTTTAATTTTTCATTTGAGAGAGAGAGAGAGAGCATGAGTGGGAGAGGGGCAGAGGGAGAGAGAGAATCCTAAGCAGGCTACATGCTCAGCACGGATCCAGACGTGGGGCTCAATCCCACAACCTCGGGATCATGAGCTGAGCCGAAATCAAGAGTCAGATGCCCAACCAGCTGAGCCACCCAGATCCCCTTAAATTCTTTTCTTTTTTAAATGTATTTATTTATTTTGAGAGAGACAGAGACAGTGCAAGTGGGGGAGGGGTAGAGAGAGAGGGAGAGAGAGAGAGAATCCCAAGCAGGCTCTGCACTGCCAGCGTAGAGCCTGATATGGAACTTGAACCCAAAAAGCCATGAGATCATGGCCGAAACCAAGAGTCGGACAGATGCTTTTTTTAAAAAAATTTTTATGTTTATTTATTCATTGCGGGGGGGGGGGGGGGAGAAGAGAAAGAGAGAGAGAGAGAGAGAGAGAGAGAGAGAGAGAGACCACAAGTGGGGGAGGGGCACAGAGAAGGAGAGGCAGAATCCCAAGCAGGCTCTATGCCATCGGTGCAGAGCCCAATGCAGGGCTTAAATCCACGAGCTCTGAGGTCATGACCTGAGCTGAGATAAAGAGTCAGACACTTAACTGACTGCGTCACCCAGGTGCCCCTAAATTCATTTTTTAATATTAACTTAAATGCCTTAAGTTTTATGTAAATTCCTTTTTAAAAATCTGAAACAAATATTGCAAAATTTAAACATATTTCATCTCCGGTTATAGATATAATTGCTTGTTATTTTATATACCTTTCTTATATTAGAAACGTTTTATCTTTTAAAATAAGTGAATAAATACAGAAATTAAGACTGCCAATAAAGCTTTCAGGAAGTGACTTATTGAATTTTCAACATATGGTTTTCGTCTCATAAAGGCTTCACAAATGAAGCATACATTGGTTCCATACACAGAACTATTTTAACTGGCTTAAATTTAAATTAGCCATGAACCTGATGGTCGAGCTCTGATTCCATCACAATATTAGAAAAGGAAAAATGGTATATAGAGAGGCTTAGGCAACACACCCTACATTAATTTGGAAGACTGATCCACAAAACTTGAAATCAGGGCACCTGAGGCCCACTCTCATGTCTGCCGGGGAAATTCACTTTCCTGCAATACACGTCTCCAAAATTAAAAAGGATTTACTCCATTACTTATTAAGGCAAAGGCTAACAAAGAGTATATTGTAAAGTGACCTCAAGTGTACTTATAAGTTATGATCAAAGATCGGCTAAATATCTCATATGGAAGGTTCCTGAAGTTTATTTCCTCAAGGAATGTTAAAATAAATGCCCTCCGCTTTTTGACACTACTTGAATTTAGTACTTCTAAATGCTTAGGAAATGTTGCAAGGGATTCCAGAAAGTCTCAGGAGCCTGGTTTCCATGATCTTACCTTCACATCTCCACCTCTTATCCCTTTCCCCACCCTTGGACCCTGCTTCTCCTCTCCACCCAGCTGTTCATCTGCTGGCAGGGTGCTACTGTTGGGATGACCACAAGACCATTTCTCCCAGCTCAGTCCCAGTTTGTCTGTCATCCTGGCATAACTAATAACACCCCCTTCACTCTCAAAAGTGGCCGGCATATGTGATCACCTTAGCTATCATGGAAAGGACACGTGATTTGGAGTTAAAAGACCTGGGTTCAAAATTTATTTCTGCTACTTAAAATTGCGTAACCTTGGGCAAATTATTTCCCTGTCTGATCCTCGGCTTCTTCACCTGAAAGTGGGGAATAATACCAAGTTTCCAAGTTTGCTGGAAGGACTGAAAGTATGTAAAAGCAATCAGGATATAGTTATTTCATCCTTGAGAAATTAGAGCTGAACAATTCGCTCTCTCTCTGAATATTGTTACCTTGCCAACTTGGAAGCAGTCATCTGCTGTCAGGGAGAAGAGCCGTCTGGGACTGTACAGGTCAGTGACGGCGGAGCCAGTGACTCTCTGAAAGACACCCTGGGCAAGGCCCTTCACGTTGAGCATGTACACATCCTGTAGCCGCATCAGGGCCCTCGCTGCTCCCTCAAGGTCCTCAAAGGCTGGCAGGTCCTGCTCCACCTTCTCATAACCATCTTTCAGAGCTGTAAGGGCAGTAAAAACATCAATCCACCCCACCCTTCAAAAAACAGGTGGTGAGCATTTGATACATGCAAGGCATAATCACCTAGTCAAATATTTCATGAGCAAAGATAATGTTGTATGTGTTTATATTTTTATTTTTTAAATTTATTTTCAAAGTTTTTTTATTTTTGAGAGAGAGACAGAGAGTGAGCAGAGGAGGGTCAGAGAGAGAGGGAGACACAGAATCCAAAGCAAGCTCCAGGCTCTTGAGCCGTCAGCACAGAGCCTGATATGGGGCTTGAATCCACGAACACGAGATCATGTCCTGAACTGGTCGGATGCTTAACCGACTGAGCCACCCAGGTGCCTCTGTTTTATGTGTTTTTATTCCCCGTGGCAAGCACAACTCCTGGCACAGAGCAGATGCTTAATACAATCTTCTGAATGAGGAAAAAAAGCTTTCTAGTAAAAACTGAAGCACGTGTTGTTCCATCCTATCTGTCTCCAGGAATCTTGTCCTTTGCGGGGACAACTCTTCTTCCTCTTAACTTCCCCAAAGTCAAAAAATTTCTTCAAGTCAAAGTAGAATAAATTAGGGGTGCCTGGGTGGCTCAGTCAGTTGAGCATCCAACTCTTGATTTCAGCTCAGGTCATGACCTCACAGTCCATGGGATCAAGCCCCTCGTCGGTCTCTGGCTGACAGAGCAGAACTTGCTTGCGATTCTCTCTTTCCTTCTCTCTTTCTGCCCTTCCGCTGCTCTTTCTCAAAATAAATAAATAAATAAATTTTTAAAAAATTTACATCCAAGTTAACATATAGTGCAATGATGATTTCAGGAGTAGAATCCAGTGGTTCATCCCCTATATGTAACACCCAGTGCTCATCCCAACGAGTGCCCTCCTTAATGCCCCTTGCCCACTTAGCCCGCCTCCCCACCCACAACCCCTTCAGCAACCCTCAGTTTGTTCTCTAGATTTAAGAGTCTCTTATGTTTTGTCCCCTTCCCTGTTTTTATATCATTTCTGCCTCCCTTCCCTTGTGTTCATCTCTTTTGTATCTTAATAAAGAAATATTTTAAAAACAAAAACAAAAGTAGAATAAATGAGGAAACTGACCTTGCTACAGATCACATTATAGTGTCAATTTAATAAAATAGAAATTATCAGACAAATACGTAAACGGAATGATATAACCTGTACTTCTCCATAGGGTTGTAGTGAAGATCAAATGAAATAATGGATATGAAGGTGCTTTCTAATGTACATTCATATAAACATATTAACAAGGGGACCTAGTCCTTGGTAATCGTTAGAGCTGAGAAGATCGAGTAATACCTACCCACTTCATTACCCTTCATCACATTCCACCAGAATCTCTCTCCTTTCCAGAGTCAGGAGATAGAATCTTCTCTTACCCTCCAGCCCTCCTCCTCATTACCTCGGATGTTCTCACTGGCCTCCAGACTATGTACCACATTCCTCCAGTCAGACTGTAGGCGTTTGATGAGAGTAAATGCAAGCAGAGGGTTAGACACAGGAGTTGCTGAATCCTCATGCAAAGAAAGCACCTTGTCATAGAATCTGGAAGAGAGGAATAGAATGATCTCACTTACTGAGATAGCCACTGCCCCTAGTAAAGGCTAGCATGGTGTATGTACATTTAGAGTCGTTAAAAATGAAACATGACGCCCTCGAGACTCATGTAATAGTCTAACCAATAAGCACAAAGAATATGAAAACTACCAACACAACAAAAGAAGATCCATTCATTTGTTCATTCAGTGAGTCAGTCTCTATTGGTCAATTACAGAACATCAGGCACCACACTAGATGCTAAAGATACAAAGGCAAGACAGGGTAGATGTTCCAAGGAATTCACAAACCAGAAAATCTTTTTTTTTTTTCCTCATCACTCTATATTCAATACTTAGAATCTGGTAGAAGCTCAAAAATGTTGTTCCATTAGTTGCAATAACTGTGATACCTGCTATGAGACATAAGCTTGCAATGCTATGTAATGTTACAGCAATTTGTAGGCAGGGCCCCTAACCCAGGTGGGAGTTAGAAGGTGTAAGGGAAGACTTCCCAGAGGAAATGGCACTTGATCTGAGTCCTAAAGGATGAAACATTTGATAGCTACTGCTTACTGAGCTTTACTTCTATTAGGCATCCTGCTAAGTGCTCTAAATATATTGTCTCATTTAACCCCCCAAACGACCCTTAGAGTAGTTTTTATCATGCCCATTTTACAGGGAGAGAAAACTGAAACAAGGCCACACTTTTTGTGAGTGACAAAGCCAGATTTGACTCTGAAGTTTATTCTCAGCTGATTTTGCCTTATTGTTTCCATGGAACTAGAACAAATAAAGGAAGAATTTATTTATTTATTTATTTGTTTATTTAGAATGTTTATTTATTTTTGAGAGAGACAGAATGCGAGCAGCATAGAGGCAGAGAATGAGAGACAGACAGAATCCGAAACAGCCTCCAGGCTCTAAGCTGTCAGCACAGAACCCTACGCGGGGCTTGAACTCACAAACCACGAGTTCATGACCTGAGCTGAAGTTGGATGCTTAACTGACTGAGCCACTCAGACACCCTAGTTCTTTTTTTTTAACTTGACACACAGTGTTACGTTAGTTTCAAGTGCACAACAAAGTGATTCAAAAAATATGGAACACTTCATGAATTCATATGGCATCCTTGTGCAGAAACCATGCTCAACTTCTCTGTATTGTAAGCAGAATATTTTTTGAGTCAACAGGGACCAACATGTACCAGAGCACAGAGGCTTGATATATTTATTCATTCAATACGTCAGTCTACAATGGTTGCTTGCCAGATGTCAGACTCCATGCTAGATGCTGGGGATGCAAAGTCAAGAACAGGGTCCAATGCTCGAGAATTTCATGAACAAGAAGATAGCTGTTTTTCTCATCACTCTATACCTAAATTCAATAAATAGTTCTATGAAAGAATGACTAATATATACTCTTCTAGGATCTAGGAACAGAATTTTGAATAAGACAATAACCTCAGTCTCAAGGACTCACAGACTAGTAGATAAGACACAAATAATTATATTACAGATGAACACCAGATTTAAGAACAAGGCTTAGGGGGCCGTAAGGAGAGGGGGGAATTAATTTGGCCAGAGCAAGTCAGGGATAGTTTTACAGAGGACATAATAAACTAAAACTTGCAAATAGTGAGGAAGGGAGGAGAGGCAGGCAGAGACAGCTCAACCTGTGTGAAGGGACAGAGAGAACAGGTAGGGGAATATAAGCTGTTCAGCACTGCTGGAGGATAGGGTAGATTAGCCTGGAAAAGTGAGGAGCACCCCACAAGCCACCAAAAAGTTTTAAGTGAGAGTCGGACACACTGACATATTTATATATATAAATTCATGAGAGGGTGAGAAAGAGGGTTCAGAAATGGGAATGACCAGAGGCAGATAGACCAGTTAGGAGGTCAATTCAAAACTGTAAGCAAGAGTAAGGAGAGTCTGAACCATAATAATGACAGTGGGGGCTGCGAATGGGATAGATTCAATGAAGCTATTTAGGGAGCAGGCCACATAGAAACTGGTGATGGTTGTAATGGGGGATGTATACGTGGGGTCATAGAGCATGCTTCCAGCCTCTCTGGCTTGCCGACATGTGTAGAAAAGGGCCAGAAATGGTGGGACCAGAAGTGATCATCTTTCTAGTTAATTTCTCTCTTCAGATGTCCTACAAAGTATTCACACAAGCAAAAGATGCTGTTTCCTGGGGCGCCTGGGTGGCTCAGTCAGTTAAACACCAGACTTCGGCTCAGGTCATGATCTCAAGGTTTGTGGGTTCGAGCTCCTTGTCGGGCTCTGTGCTTACAGCTCAGAACCTGGAGCCTGCTTCAGTTACTGTGTCTCCCTCGCTATCTGCCCCTCCCCCGTAGCGCTCTTTCTCTCTCAAAAATAAATAAACAGTAAAAAAAAAAAGTTGTTTCCTTTCCTGGCATATTAAGGTTATTCCATTTATAACACACTATTGGAATTAACATTATTAAATTATCAGTTATAATAAGGCAGTCCTGAGAGTTCCAGCTGTAAACCTCTAAAATTTTTTTCTTATTTTGGGGCGCCTGGGTGGCTTAGTTGGTTAAACGTCTGACTTTGGCTCAGGTCATGATCTCACAGCACATGAGTTCAAGCCCTACAATGGGCTCTGTGCTGACAGCTCAGAGCCTGGAGTCTGCTTCAGATTCTGTGTCTCCCACTCTCTCTCAAAATTTATAAACATTTTAAAAAAATTTTTTTAACTTTTTCTTGTCTTAAAATTATTAATTTCAAGAACAATATAATAACAACAATGGACGTAAAAGAAAAAAGTGTGTGCAAAATGAAAAGGATATGTATTTATAGGAATGTGCTCAAGAGTGTGTGACTCCTTTGGCCAGAGTGGAAGACTTCAGTGAGCAGAAAGGGATGAAAGTAAAGAATAGAGGAGTGGCAGGGTGGAGGGATTCACTCCCCTGAAGCTGAGTCGGCCCTAAGGATTTCTCAAGGGTGGAGCCCGCCACTGGGAATGGAACCTGAAACAGAAGATGATTTACCTCCAGGTGCTTCAAGGGAGCCAAGAGTTCAAGCACAAACTAAGAACAAGAATCTCATTTCCAGGGAGGAAATGAGAGCTCTGTCAAGTCCGAGGATGTCTCTGATCCCGAGACAGTGCACTTTGACAGTGGCTACTCTATGGTTTTAAAAACTAAACCGGCCTCCAGGGTGTGGGATTTTTTTTTTTTTTTTACTGCCCATTATTTCCTGCTTCAGCTCCATATGGAACTACTTAGTGGAAGATATTCCACTGCTAGACGAAAACACTTAAAGCAAGCAGAGACTTGGGCCTGAGTCCAGCCTGAAGAGTAAGTGTCCAAGGACAACTGAGGCTGAGGGGGCAGTAATTTCATAGACAGTTGGATTGGAAGGAGACCTGAGAGGTATCCTGACACAGCCCCCAACTATCTGTCAGTTTCCTCCTCTATAAAATGATAGAACTGGGGGCGCCTGGGTGGCTCAGTCGGTTAAGCATCTGACTTCGGCTCAGGTCATGATCTGTCAGTTTATGGGTTCGAGTTCCGTGTGGGGCTCTGTGCTGACAGCTCAGAGTCTAAAGCCTGCTTCAGATTCAGTGTCTCCCTCGCTTTCGGCCCCTCCCCCGCTCGTGCTCTGTCTCTCTCTCTCTCTCTCTCTCCCATAAATAAACATTTAAAAAAATTAAAATGACAGAACTGGTCTAGTCTAGAAGATCTCTATGGATTCTTTCGGCACGACCATTCTATTCTCTCTTTCCATCATCTTTTCCATAACTGAATAGATTCTTCACTTAGTGCTTGAGGACTAACGTTTAACAGGCATCAGAGGAAAGAAGGAAGGCAGTGAGGTGAAAATTTCCCCCAAGTCCTCCAGCACATCAAAAGCACTAGCTCCTTGTTCTCTTCACACCCCACTTTGTATTACGGTGTCAGTTTATTTAAGGCAGGGGTTTGATCTCTACTGCACCACATGATTCAATTCAGTGTTTAGATACGTCATTTTTCTGTCACACAAAGAAAAAAAAACCTATCAACAGATATCTGAGACTGGCTTGGAATCTAAACGTTGGCCTTATTCCCAGCCTTTGAGCAAATAGCTGGTTTTCAGAGACCGAGTTACTGGATGCTGAATTCAAACCTCAAGGTTTCCTAAATGGCTTTTTGCTTTAACAAATGTTGCTGAGAGTGGAAAATCAGATCCTTTGCTTCAAGAATGTGCACATAAAATTCGCAATCCAATACCGCATTAAACATAGCCTGGGTAGGTTATCCAACCGCAATACATGAGCTTTTTTAATTCAATATGTTTCTCCTTGGGAATTCAGAAATGGCTTTGTCTCAGTTCTTCTGAGACATCCTGAATGTTTAATTCCTAACAGAAAAATTATTGCTGCTGATTTTACTCTTTCAATCTTGGTAGTTTTTTAAAAACTACAACAACTGTTATCTATATATATAAAACTAGTATTTACACTATACCGGTATATAATTATATATACTATAACTGGTAAAATTTTTTCTTCATTAACTTGGGGTAAGACGTAGTTTCAACATCGAAAAATATTTTATTGCTAAATTCAGAAATTTAAAGAAGAATATCAACTGAGTCCCTTAGAAATAACATCTCAAGTTACATTAGGTCACCAGATTGGGAGTATAGGAAAATGAACAAGAATTGCCAAAATTCTTGTTCTCAAAAGCAAACATTTCACTAAATTTTAAAGCACTGACTAAAGAACAGACAGTCTGTAAAATACCACGCTAAACTTTGTGAAATTAAATGCTCATAAGTCATATGAGAAAAGGATCTAGAATTTTTCTGATTCTTTTTTATCTGGGCTCTCACAATCTTAGTTACTGCTTAGAGCCAAAAGCAGAGTCTAGGTTCACCAGGCGGTCTCAAAATAAAAATCATACAGTTGGAGCTAACATTTGTTAAGCATTTATTACATTCCAAGCAAAATGATAAATAACCTTTACGTGGTACTTAATCCTTCCAACAACTCTGTGGGGTAGGTACTATCATTATCATCATTTTACAGAATGTAGGTAAAGGAACTTGCCCAAAGTCAGAGCCAAGGATTCAAACAGAGGTCTGTTAAATTCCTGAATCCAGACTCTTAACCACTATGTGCACCAGTTGCTCATAAAACCTCAGGAGTTATGGGGCTTGGTCTGGGTCCCGGCACATCAGATAAAGCAAGCAGTCAGGACATCATGGCACGATAGAAAGAAACCATCAAAAAAACTAGGTCCTAGTCCTGGATTTGCTACCCTACTATCTGGGATAAGGTACTAAATTTTAGTCTTATCATATTTACATGATTCTTTTTTATTATCTGGGCTCATTTGTTTAAGAGAGTAGTACAAACCTATTTCAAAACACTGTGTGTAAGAATCAAATGAGATTAGTATTCTCTGACAAAGCTGTAACAACGACAATAGTGATAATACAGTAAAGGAGACCAGCATCAGAGCCCTGCCCCCCATCCCCTCTGCCAGTCACTTTGATCAGCACTGCAAACTCTCAGTTCTGAACCTGTTCCCTGAGAGGCCCAGCATCAGGATTCTAACCTCCCCATCTCTATCTGAGCCATCGAAATAAAGAGAAGGAGCACGTAGGTAGCAGGGAGCATGTTGGGATCTCAAATTAAAGAGAAGAGTCTTTTATTTCCACCAACAAACCGAGACTCCAATGCATGTGGACTGAGAACAAAATTAAAACATTTTGCTTTATAGAGTAGACCCAGGGGCACCTGGCTGGTTCAGCTGGTGAAGCATCTGACTCTTGATTTTGCCTCAGGTCCTGATCTCGTGATTTGTGAGTTTGAGCCCCGCATGGGGCTCTGTGCTGACAGTGGGGAGCCTGCTTGGAATTCTCTCTCCCTCTCCCTTTCTCTCTGCACCCCCCACACTCTCTCTGTCTCTCTCAAAACAAATAAATAAACTTAATTGCAACTCTGAAGAGTGACAAGAATTATTGAAAATATCATTTTTTAGACATGAATAGACACTTCTCGAAAGAAGACATCCAGATGGCCAACAGACACATGAAAAAATACTCCACATCACTCATCATCAGGGAAATACAAATCAAAACCACAATGAAATACCACCTCACACCTGTCAGAATGGCTAACATTAACAAGTCAGGCAACAACAGATATTGGTGACGATGCGGATAAGGAGGATCTCTTTTGCACTGCTGGTGGGAATGCAAACTGGTGCAGACACTCTGGAAAACAGTATGGAGGTTCTTCAAAAAATTAAAAATAGAACTACCCTACAACCCAGCAATTGCACTACTAGTCATCTATCTAAGGGGATACAGGTATGCCATTTTGAAGGGGCACATGCACCCCAATGTTTATAGCAGCACTATCAACAACAGCCAAAGTATGGAAAGAGCCCAAATGTCCATCGATGGATGAATGGATAAAGAAGATGTGGTATATATATAAAATGGAGTATTACTCGGCAATCAAAAAGAATGAAATCTTGCCATTTGCAACTACATGGATGGAACTAGACAGAGGGTATTATGCTAAGTGAAATTAGTCAGTCAGAGAAAGACAAATATCATATGACTTCACTCATATGAGGACTTTAAGATACAAAATAGATGAACATAAGGGAAGGGAAGCAAAAAATAATATAATGAACATAAGGGAAGGGAAGCAAAACATACTATAAAAACAGGGAGGGGGACAAAACATAAGAGACTCTTAAATATGGAGAACAAACAGAGGGTTACTGGAGGGGGTGTGGGAGGGGGGATGGGCTAAATGGTAAAGGGGCACTAAGGAATCTACTCCTGAAATCATTGTTGCACTATAGGCTAACTAACTTAGATGTAAATTAAAAAAAGATAAAGTGGTAAAAAAAAGAAAATATCTTTATTGTTAGAATACATACATTTTGTGTGTGTACATGTGTGTGTATTCATACTCTTTCAAACTAATAGTGAATTTAAACATGCATTAACTACTTATATGCAAGCTACATACTTAAAAGCACATACCAACTTACATCATCATTCAGTCACTACTGAGTAACAAACAAGATCTTTCACACACACTTCCATACACAAACTGATTCTCTCCGACCCGGGCTCTCTTATACAGCCATAGCGTCCCCACACACCTTCTTCCCATGTGCCCCAGAATCGGTATTACTATCACATACACTCAACTCAGTTTTATCAGCAGCACATTGTGAGACAGGTCTCTGTTGTCTCGGCTCAGCAGAGAGTCAGATGATGTAGAGCTGTATTAATATATTCAGTTAGCAATGTGGTTACACCACTGCTGTAGACTTCTTAATGTCCCAAGCAGAGAAGGCACAACACCTATTCCAACACATGGTACCATAATACAATCATTCATCTTTCAGAGTTTGACACTGACAGTCAATACATGATTACAGTGCCTGTATTCCAAGTCTATATATAGTATTTTATGTCAGTGTGTAGCACTAGAGTGTGTTGATTTCATAGCAAAACAGTACAGCTGAGCATTTGCTTGTGTGTGCTATACCCATAATCCTCTAGTATCAAGTATGTTTTTCCTCCAGTGTTTCTTTTTTAATTTTTTTCATGTTTATTTTTTGAGAGAGAGAGAGAGAGAGAGAGAGACAGAGTATGAGCGGGGGAGGGGCAGAGAGAGCGGGAGACACAGAATCTGAAGCAGGCTCCAGGTTCTGAGCTGTGAGCACACAGCCCTACGCGGGGCTTGAACTCACAAACCGCAAGATAATGACCTGAGTGGAAATCAAGAGTCAGACACTTAAATGACTGAACCACCCAGGCACTCCTCCCCAGTGTTTTCTTGATGTCAACATACACATATCAAATGTCAGTTACCTTGTATTTAGAATTTAATTTTTTTTTTAATTTTTTTTTTGAGACAGAGAGAGACAGAGCATGAGCAGGGGAGGGGCAGAGAGAGGGGGAGACACAGAATCTGAAACAGGCTCCAGGCTCTGAGCTGTCAGCACAGAGCCTGAGGCGGGGCTCGAACTCATGAATCGCGAGATCATGACCTGAGCCAAAGTCAGACGCCCAACCGACTGAGCCACCCAGTCGCCCCTTGTATTTAGAATTTAGAGAGCTCTTATATATGGGGAGAGAAGGGAGAGTTGAAGCAAAGGAAACAAATGCTATGGACTCCAAGCTCCTTGAGGTCAGGGTTGGGTCTTGTTCACCATTTTATCCCCACTGCCTGGAGCAGTGCCTGGCTCACAACAGGCACTCAAACGTGTGTGTTGAATGAGTTAATGAACATGAAGCATTAGTCATATAGTGAGCTGTACAAGCAGCATTCATTAGAGACACAGAGATATCCATAGTGGCTGCCCACGCAGTCCCAGAGGCATGTAAATCTCATACACGGTCACAGAGAGTCACTTCATACTAAACACTAGTCCTCTGGGTCACATGGCCACCACACACGGCTACAGCCTCACAGTATTTTCTCTCTCTCACTCTTGTAGTCTTGCTGTGTCTCTGTGACACAGAGCCTGGGGCCCCACACAGCTGGACACAGTGCCTTGTGAGGTCCTTCCTCCTCAGCCCGAGTCACCCCACTACACTTTTGCACAGCTATCAACTTGGCTGTGTGAGGATGGCTCTGGGGTGCTAGTGTGTGTGTGTGTGTGTGTGTGTGCGCGCGCAACGGAGTTCGAGACTCCACTCCGTGTGACACGGCGTCCCTGGGGTCCCACTCAATCTGTTTCGCCACGACCTCATGCCTCGGGCCACACCTCGGGGCTATCTCGGGGTCCCGCACACTGGACCTGACCGTCACACTGGGCCACGGTGTCTCAGTCTCACGGTCTAGCGAGGCTCTTACCCAGTCTCAAATCGAGTCTGAGGTCCCACGCAGAGGGACAACGAGACCGAGTCGCCCGCCACCGTAGAGCAGGGTGTCTCGGTCTGGTCCTCTGACTCAGTCTCCCCGACTGCGGCGCCCCTGGGGCTCCCTCCCGCCCCAAACCCGTGCCCTCACCTGGTCAGGTCCCGCAGCCGCGCCTCCTCCCCGCGCAGGTAGCGCCGCAGCAGTCCCAGCAGCCGGCGCTCGGGAGCCAGGGCGCGCGCAACGCTGGTCAGCGCCGAGAACGTGTCCCCCCGCGCCGCGGCTCCCGTCGGGTCCCCTGCCCGGAGCGCCAGGACAGCCAGCAGCGCCGCCAGCCGCGCCGCGGGGCCCATGCCGGCGCTCGCGCGCGTCCCCTCGGACGGTCCCGCCAGGCCCCTGGCGCGCGCCGCTCCCGCCGGGCCCGCCTCTCGGCCCCGCCCGGCCGCTCGCCTGCCCTGCAGCCCCGCCTCGGGCCTCCCCTCCCCTCCTTTGCTCTGACGCCTGCAGTCTCTCTCCATCTCCCACCCGCCTGCCGCCTGGCTCCTCCGCCTGCGTGGGGGCTGCTGCGCCCTCCGTGTCCGCGCGCTAAGACGTGGGCCCGGGAAGGGTTTCCGCTGTGGCCCGTTCACACTCGGGGGAAACAGAGGCAGGGGGTGTGGGAGATGAATTCACCGGTCTATGGCTGAACAACGCCATCCCCCGAGTATTCACCCCTCTAGATGGAGGGTGGGAATGCAGAAACACCACTGGATTCTTAAGGGGAAATCCAGGAGAGTGAATGATGTGGTTGGTAATGACGATGTGGGTGGAGAGCTGTGGGAGAGCAGAGGGAAGGAAGAAACACTTCACGGAAGACTTGACAATCTGAGCCATCATGAAAGACAGGCAGAACTCTGGTAAAGAGGGTGAAGGCGATCAGGGTCACGGTGTGACAAATCTAGGACCCATCACACCTAAAACGCTGGGGTCCTGGGTTATTGCTCCACACCATATACCTATGGCTACTTAAGCAAACAAAAATATTATTATTATTATATCCTACTAGGCTACTTACTCTTTTCCTCACGTTTCCAGGCAATGTTCATTCATTCATTCATTCATTCATCCATTCAACAAATATTCAGCACCTCTATTACTGTGCTGAGGACACA
Source organism: Panthera leo (assembly GCF_018350215.1). Classification (NCBI taxonomy): domain Eukaryota; kingdom Metazoa; phylum Chordata; class Mammalia; order Carnivora; family Felidae; genus Panthera; species Panthera leo. The sequence goes on along the minus strand of NC_056688.1, from coordinate 57,374,670 downwards.
GAGAAACAGCACATCCAACCCTGGACTCACAAGGGGAAACAGACATAAACAAGTAACCACAATAAAGCGCTATCAGGATAATGGAGGGCTGTGCAATGAGCAACGGCAACACTGAGGAGGGAGTCCCTGCCATGCATAGGTGGTGGTGAGGGCTTCCCAGAGGAGGCAATGTGTGCAGGTCCAAAAGGATGAAAAGAAATTGTCTGGAAGATGACAGGCAAGTGACGGATGGGCTTTCCTTGCAGAAGGTACCTATATGTACCAACGTTTGGAGATGGAAAAATAGTCTGAGTTCCAGAAATGATGAAAAGTTCCTTGTGGTTGGAACTGTCAGGTTATATTGCATTGCATGACATACTAAGAAAGTTAGCCTATCCTTTATGAAAATCTACTGGAAGTTTTAAGGTGGCAATAACAGCAATAACAACAGCAAGAGTAAAAATAATAGTTAATACTTACTGAGTGCTTCCTGTGTGCTAGGCACTGTCCAAGCATTTTGCATGTATTAGCTCATTTAATTCTCATACTGACTTCTATGGCATAGGGAGGATTATTAGTCCCATTTTATAAATAAGAAGACTGAGGCACAGAGAGGATAAATAACTTACCCAATGTTAATTATGTATAGACTAGTTCAGAGGTGTGCTGGTAAACTGGCTCCCCAGGACAATAAAAGTCCCGATGTGTGACATTTGCTAACTTCTGTGGTGTAAACTCCCACAATGGCCACTTTCAAGGTACTGAGATGATATCACTGAACACAGTAAAGAGTTAACAACTGGCTCCCATGAGGAGCTATGAGCCAGCTCCAGCATAGCACTGCTCACGGAAGACACAGAGATGCATCATCCAGATCCCTTTTCAAGGGAGGATTTGATGCACAGCTCCAGAGAGTGTAGTCAGGAGAGTCTCTAGTAGTCAGCTCCTTGGGGTCTGTCCTGCAGCAGAGAGCAACCTTACCTCAAGCCATTTCAAAACTTCCTTGGGAAGCCTGCATCCAGTCTCTGAGTGAGGGAATAAAGATGGAGCTTAACTTAAACCATGTGTCATTGGCTTTAGCAAAGTCTTGAAGGCCCTCATAAAGACTGTTAGCAAAATCTGGAAGGGCCTCCAGGAGACTGTTGATGAGGGATTGAAGGACAGGAAGGAAAACAGCCTGGAGAAAAGGGCACTTGAGTGCTGTTCTGTACTGGAAGAACAGTTAATGAAGCTTGTCCTGCAGGCAATGTGAAAACAGAAGACATTCTAATAACTACATTGTGAATCTGGCTAATGAAGTCTCCAGGCAGAATGATGAAAGTGCCAACTGGCTTCTTCTGGCAGACTACAATAAAATACAAAAAACACACAAGGAATGGCTCAGTTTCTAAGCCAAATTTAGAGGAAATATAGAAGGTCTAACCGTCTATCCAAGGATCTAAAATTTCTCAAATAAAGAAGTGATGCAGGGTAAAGAACAAGCCCAGAGCACTACAAGTAAAACATGACCTCAAGGAAAAGCTTTCAAAAGTATGGTTTTAAAGACTCTTTGTTGAAACTTTAGGAAGATTTAAGGGCATGCCGAGCAGACCTTCAAAGAAAGGGCATTTCATTTAGATTCTCTCTGGTAAACAAGAGAGCCTCTAAGAGCCTTGAGTGTCCCCTATAAAGCAGACTATTTCGACCAGGCAAAAATGTTTCTAAGAATCTTAAGACTGTTGTACCACAGCATCCTGACTCTCAGACCAAGTGAGAGAAGGGCCTGGAAAGAAAAATAGATGTGGCTTTTGTCTAAAGGACTGGATTCCAATAAGATGTATAGGAAATCACCAAGAATTTTCAGATAAGGGGCATTTGACTGGCTCAGTCAGTGAAGCATGTGACTTCCTTGACCTCAGGTTCATGAGCTCAAAGCCCCATGTTGAGTGTAGAGATTACCTAAATAAATAAGCAAACAAACTTTTATTTATTTATTTATTTTTAATTTTTTTTAACGTTTATTTATTTTTGAGACAGAGAGAGACAGAGCATGAACAGGGGAGGAGCAGAAAGAGAGGGAGACACAGAATCGGAAGCAGGCTCCAGGCTCTGGGCCATCAGCCCAGAGCCTGACGCGGGGCTCGAACTCACGGACCGTGAGATCGTGACCTGAGCTGAAGTCGGACGCTTAACCGACTGAGCCACCCAGGCGCCCCAAGCAAACAAACTTTTAAAAAGTTTTAAGATAATTTTATCAGAAGAAGTACTGCCAGATTGGGGTAAAGAGAAAGAAAGAAAGAAAGAAAGAAAGAAAGAAAGAAAGAAAGAAAGAAAGAAGAAAAAGGAAGAAAGAAAGGAAGGAAGGAACAGAAAAAGAAAGAGGGAGGAAGGGAGGAAGGAAAAAAGAAAGAGGGAGGGAGAAAAAAGAAGGAAGGAGGGAGGGAGGGGGAGAGAGAGAGAAAGAGAGAGGGAGAGAGGTAGGAAAGGGAAGGAAGGAAGGAAGGGAAGAAGGAAGGAAGATAGGGAGGGAGGGAGGAAGGAAAGAAATTTAAAAAGATGCCTTTGGACCCCTGTACCCATTTCCTATTGCTGCTGTAACAAATTACCTCAAACTTAGTGACTTGGAAAAACTCAGATTTATTATCTTACATTTCTGGAGTTCAAAAGTCTGAAATGGGTTTCACTGGGCTGAAATCAAGGTGTCAGCAGGGCTGTTTCTTCTGGAGGTTCTGGCAGGAGAATCTATTCCTTGCTTTTCCCAGTTTCTATGGACTGCCTGCATTTCTTTATTTGTAGCCCCTTCCTTCTTCCTCAAAACCAATGTAACATGTTTAAATCTCTATTTGACTTTGCTTCTACTGTCGCATCTCCTTCTCTGATTCTTTTAAGGACCTTTGTGATTACATCAGGCTCACCAAGATTAATTCGGTATAATCTCCCCATCTCAAGATCCTTAACTTAATCACACACCAAAAGGCTCAGATTTGGGGAACTAGGGCATGGACATCTTTAGGGAGCCATTATTCTGCCTACCAATACCCCCAATCTTCTATGGGCAGAAAACAGGCCAAGATGGCTACTCAGTTGCAAACAAAGGTCCATGGCCATTTCACCATTCTTACCATGAAGAGAAGTGTTAGGAGGGAAAGTGTAATGGAGCGGAAGTCAGAGTAGAAAGAAACAACTTTACCGATTGTGGTCAAAATAGTTTTCTTTGGCAAATTTAAAAAATTCATATAGCAATGTGAAGACATTGCTAGGCTCCCTCATCCCCCCAACCTGAGGGCCTCTGAAAGGGTTTGTGCACATTAGGGGCTTTGAAGCTTAGGCTTTATGGCAAACTGCCTCTGGTAGGCACTAAGAACATGGAATCTGGAGCCACATACCTGGGGTCACGTCTCTGCTCTGTACTTACACTGTTTGCACTGATGTTGCAGCACCCAGAAGCAGATGCTGAGACAGAGTTTGGGGTACAGGATATTTATTACAGATCAACATCTGTGAAGGGGAGAGGAAGGAGGGAAGGGCACAGGAAGAGTCAAAGAGGCCTGACAAAGCTTTGATCAAAGTGACAGGAGTGGGGGTGCCTGAGTGGCTCAGTCTGTTAGGTGTCCCACTGACTTCCTCTCCAACTTTGGCCCAGGTCATGATCTCGCTGTTCAAGAGTTCAAGCCCTGCATCAGGCTCTATGCTGACAGTTCAGAGCCTGGAGCCTGCTTGGGATTCTGTGTCTCTCTGCTCTCTGCTCCTCCACTGTTTGTGCTCTGTCTCTCTCTCAAAAATAAATAAAAACTTAAAAAATTTTTCTAAAAAAAAGAGGCAGGGAGACTGCAGCTAGTATCTCCTTTCAGAGCTGTCTCACAACAGGCGTGAATGGCTGGGTCTCTAGTCTGTCACCTCACTAGGTCCTTGTTTAGGGTTCACTGAACTTCTCAGATATGTAGACCTATGTCTTTTGTCAAATTTGGGAAATGTTCATATATTATTTCTTGAAATACTTTTACAAACTCTTGGAATTTTAATGACATGAATTAGATACTGCCTCATAGGTCCTCAGGCTCTGCTCATTTTTTAAAAACACTTTTTCTCAGGGTGCCTGGGTGGCTCAGTTGGTTAAGCAACTGACTTCGGTTCAGGTCATGATCTCACAGTTCATGAGTTTGAGCCCCATGTGCTGACAGCTCAGAGCTTGGAGCTTGCTTTGGATTCTGTGTCTCCCTCTCTCGCTCTTTGCCCCTCCCCTGCTTGCACTCTCTCTCTCTCTCTCTCTCTCTCTCTCTCTCTCTAAAAAATAAAATAAAAAACAATTTAAAGAAAACACTTTTTCTTTGTTGTTCAGATTAAATAAATTCTATGGACCTATCTTCAAGTTCACTGATTCTTTGCTGTCATTTCTATTCAGCTATTGAGTCCATCAATGACTTTTTTCCTTTTGTTATTTTAATTTCAATTGTAACATTTCCATTGAGTTTCTCTTTATATCTTCTATTTCTTTGTTGATAGTTCCTACCTTTACATTCATTTAAAGAGCGTTCATCCTTACTCCTTAGAGCACTTTATGAATCTTCAACAATTTTCTTTTTTTGTTGTTTTTGTTTTTAAGTTTATTTATTTATTTTGAGAGAGAGAGAGAGAGAGACCACATGTGAGCAGGGGAGGGGCAGAGAGAGAGAAGGAGAGAGAGAATCTCAAGCAAGCTCAGTGCTGTCAGTGTAGAGCCCGAGTCAGGGCTCTATCTCACGAACTGTAAGATCATGACCTGAGCTAAAACCAAGGGCTGGACATTTAGCCTACTCAGCCACCCAGGCACCCTGCGTCGTTGACAATTTTCAACATTTGTGTTAATCTCTTTCTGGATGTCTGTTGGTTGCCTTCTCTCACACTTGACATTTTCCTAGTTCTTCATATGCAGAGTAATTTTGGATTAAGTGCTACATATTTTGAATATATAAGTGTCTAGATCATATCTATTTATTTATTTATTTATAATTTAACTTTATTTTTTATTTTTTAAAATTTACATCCAAATTAGTTAGTATATAGTGAAGCAATGATTTCAGGAGTAGATTCCTAAATGCCCCTTACCCATTTAGCCCATCCCCCCTCCCACAACCCCTCCAGCAACCCTCAGTTTGTTCTCCGTATTTATGAGTCTCTTTTGTTTTGTCCCTCTCCCTGTTTTTATATTATTTTGTTCCCCTTCCCTTATGTTCATCTCTTTTGTCTCTTAAAGTCCTCATATGAGTGAAGTCGTATGATTTTTGTCTTTCTCTGACTGACTAATTTCACTTAGCATAATACCCTACAGTTCCATCCACATAGTTGCAAAAGCCAAGATTTCATTCTTTTTGATTGCCAGGTAATACTCCATTGAGTATATATACCACATCTTCTTTATCCATTCATCCACAATGGACATTTGGGCTCTTTCCATACTCTGGCTATTGTTGATAGTGCTGCTATAAACATGGGGTGCATGTGTCCCTTCAAAACAGCACACCTGTATCCCGTGGATAAATGCCTACTAGTGCAATTGCTGGGTCGTAGGGTAGTTCTATTTTTAGTTTTTTGAGGAACCTCCATACTGTTTTCCAGAGTGGCTGCACCAGCTTGCATTCCCACCAGCAGTGCAAAAGAGATCCTCTTTCTCCGCATCCTCGCCAACATCTGTTGTTGCCTGACTTGTTAATGTTAGCCATTCTGACAGGTGTAAGGTGGTATCTCCTTGTAGTTTTGATTTGTATTTCCCTGATGCTGAGGGATGTTGACCATTTTTTCATGTGTTGTTTGGCCATCTGGATGTCTTCTTTGGAGAAGTGTCTATTCATGTCTTTTGCCCATTTCTTCACTGGATTCTTTGTTTTTTGGGTGTTGAGTTTGATAAGTTCTTTGTAGATTTTGGATACTAACTATATCTGATATGTCATTTGCAAATATCTTCTTCCATTCTGTCGGTTGCCTTTTAGTTTTGCGGATTGTTTCCTTCACTGTGCAGAAGCTTTTTATTTTGATGAGGTCCCAGTAGTTCATTTTTGCTTTTGTTTCCCTTGCCTCCGGAGACGTGTTGAGTAAGAAGCTGCTGCGGCCAAGGTCAAAGAGGTTTTTGCCTGCTTTCTCCTCGAGGATTTTGATGGCTTCCTGTCTTACATTGAGGTCTTTGATCCACTTTGAGTTTATTTTTGTGTATGGTGTAAGAAAGTGGTCCAGGTTCATTCTTCTGCATGTCGCTGTCCAGTTTTCCCAGCACCACTTGCAGAAGAGACTGTCTTTATTCCACTGGATATTCTTTCCTGCTTTGTCAAAGATTAGTTGCCCATATGTTTGTGGGTCCATTCCATTGATCTGAGTGTCTGTTTTTGTGCCAGTACCATACTGTCTTCATGATTACAGCTTTGTAGTATAGCTTGAAGTCTGGGATTGAGATGCCTCCTGCTTTGGTTTTCTTTTTCAAGATTGCTTTGGCTATTCGGGGTCTTTTCTGGTTCCATACAAAATTTAGGATTCTTTGTTCTAGCTCTGTGAAGAATACTCATGTTACTTTGATAGGGATTGCATTGAATATGTAGATTGCTTTGGGTAGTATCAACATTTTAACAATATTTGTTCTTCCTATCCAGGAGCATGGAATCTCTTTCCATTTCTTTGGGTCTTCTTCAATTTCTTTCATAAGCTTTCTATAGTTTTCAGTGTACAGATTTTTCACCTCTTTGGTTAGTTTTATTCCTAGGTATTTTATGGTTTTTGGTGCAACTGTAAATGGGATCGATTCCTTGATTTCTCTTTCTGTTGTTGCTTCATTGTTGGTATATAGGAATGCAACTGATTTCTGTGCATTGATTTTATATCCTGCAACTTTGCTCAATTCATGAATCAATTCTAGCAGTTTTTTGGTGGAATCTTTTGGGTTTTCCATATAGAGTATCATGTCATCTGAGAAGAGTGAAAGCTTGACATCCTCCTGGCTGACTTGGATGCCTTTTATTTCTTTGTGTTGTCTGATTGCAGAGGCTAAGATTTGCAATACTATGTTGAATAACAGTGGTGAGAGTGGACATCCCTGTCTTGTTCTTGACCTTAGGGGGAAAGCTCTCAGTTTTTCCCCATTGAGGATGATATTAGCATTGGGTCATTCATATATGGCTTTTATGATCTCGAGGTATGCTCCTTCTATCCCTACTTTCTTGAGGATTTTATCAAGAAAGGATGCTGTATTTTGTCAAATGCTTTCTCTGCACCCTTTGGGAGGATCATATGGTTCTTGTCCTTTCTTTTATTGATGTGATGAATCACGTTAATTGTTTTGCAGATATTGAACCAGCCCTGCATCCCAGGTATAAATCCCACTTGGTCGTGGTGAATAATTTTTTTAATATATTGTTGGATCCGGTTGGCTAATATCTTTTAAGAATTTTTGCATCCATGTTCATCAGGGAAATTGGTCTATAGTTCTCCTTTTCAGTGGGGTCTCTGTCTGGTTTTGGAATCAGGATAATGGGGACTTCATAGAAAGAGTTTGGAAGTTTTCCTTCCATTTCTATTTTTTGGAAGTTTCAAGAGAATAGGTGTTAATTCTTCCTTAAATGTTTGGTAGAATTCCCCTGGAAAGCCATCTGGCCCTGGACTCTTGTTTTTTGACAGATTTTTTATTACTAATTCGATTTCCTTACTGGTTATGGGTCTGTTCAAATTTTCTATTTCTTCCTGTTTCAGTTTTTGTAGTGTATATATTTCTAGGAATTTGTCCATTTCTTCCAGATTGCCCATTTTATTGGCATATAATTGCTCATAATATTCTCTTTTTATTGTTTTTATTTCCGTTGTGTTGGTTGTGATTTCTCCTCTTTCATTCTTGATTTTACTTATTTGGGTCTTTTCCTTTTTCTTCTTGATCAAACTGGCTAGTGGTTTATCAATTTTGTTAATTCTTTCAAAGAACCAGTTTCATTGGTTTCATTGATCTGTTCCACAGTTTTTTTTGGTTTTGATAGCATTGATTTCTGCTCTAATCTTTATTATTTCCTGTCTTCTGCTGGTTTTGGGTTTTATTTGCTGTTCTTTTTCCAGCTCCTTAAGGCATAAGGTTAGATTGTGTATCTGAGATCTTTCTTGCTTCTTTAGGAAGGCCTGGATTGCTATATACTTTCCTCTTATGACCACCTTTGCTGCGTCCCAGAGGTTTTGGGTTGTGGTGCTATCATTTTCACTGACTTCCATATACTCTTTAATTTCTTCTTTAATTGCTTGGTTAGTGCATTCATTCTTTAGTAGGATGTTCTTTAGTCTCCAAGTATTTGTTACCTTTCCAAATTTTTTCTTGTGGTTGATTTCAAGTTTCATAGCATTGTGGTCTGAAAATATGCATGGTATGATCTCGATCTTTTTGTACTTACTTAGGGCTGATTTGTGTCCCAATATGGTCTATTCTGGAGAACGTTCCATGTGCACTGGAGAAGAATGTATATTCTGCTGCTTTAAAATGAAATGTTCTGAATATATCTGTTAAGTCCATCTGGTCTAGTGTGTCATTCAAAGCCATTGTTTCCTTGTCGATTTTTTTATTAGATGATCTGTCCATTGCTGTGAGTGGGGTGTTGAAGTCTCCTACTATTATGGTATTACTATCAATGAGTTTCTTTATGTTTGTGATTAATTGATTTATATATTTGGGTGCTTTCACATTTGGCGCATAAATGTTTACAATTGTTAGGTCTTCTTGGTGGATAGACCCCTTTATTATGATATAATGCCCTTCTGCATCTCTTGATACAGTCTTTATTTTAAAGTCTAGATTGTCTGATATAAGTATGGCTACTCTGGCTTTCTTTTGTTGACCATTAGCTTGATTGATGGTTCTCCATCCCCTTATTTTCAATCTGAAGGTGTCTTTAGGTCTAAAGTGGGTCTCTTGTAAACAGCATATAGATGGATCTTGTTTTCTTATCCATTCTGTTACCCTATGTCTTTTGATTGGAGCATTGAGTCCATTGATGTTTACAGTGAGTACTGAAAGATATGAATTTATTGCCATTATGATGCTTGTAGAGTTGGAGTTTCTGGTGGTGTTCTCTGGTCCTTTCCAATCTTTTGTTGCTTTTAGTATTTATTTATTTATTTATTTATTTATTTATTTATTTATTTTTTCATCTTTTCTCCCCTCAGAGAGTCCCCCTTAAAATTTCTTGCAGGGCTGGTTTAGTGTTCACAAACTCCTTTGATTTTTGTTTGTCTGGGAAACTTTTTATCTCTCCTTCTATTTTGAATGACAGCCTTGCTGGATAAAGAATTCTTGGCTGCATATTTTTCTGATTCAGCACACTGAATATATCCCGCCACTCCTTTCTAGCCTGCCAAGTTTCTGTGGATAGGTCTGCTGCAAACCTGATCTGTCTTCCCTTGTAGGCTAGGGACTTTTTTTTCCCTTGCTGCTTTCATGATTCTCCCCTTGCCTGAGTATTTTGTGAATTTGACTATGATATGCCTTGTTGATGGTCGGTTTTTGTTGAATCTAATGGGAGTCCTCTGTGCTTCCTGGATTTTGATGTCTGTGTCTTTCCCCAGGTTAGGAAACTTTTCAGCTATGATTTGCTCACAAAACCCTTCTACTCCTATTTCTCTCTCTTCCTCCTCTGGGACCCCTATGATTCTGATGTTGTTCCTTTTTGATGAGTCACTGATTTCTCTAATTTTTAAATTGTGCTCTTTTGCCTTAATCTTCCTCTTTTTTCTGCTTCGTTATTCTCTGTAAGTTTGTCCTCTATATCTCTGATTCTCTGTTCTGCCTCGTCCATCCTTGCTGCTGCTGTATCCATCCGTGATCACAGCTCAGTTATAGCATTTTTAATTTCATTCTGGCTGTTTTTTACTTCTTTTATCTCTGCAGAAAGGGATTCTAATATATTTTCGACTCCAGCTAGTATTCTTATTATCGTGATTCTAAATGCTGGTTCAGACATCTTGCTTGTGTCTGTGTTGGTTAAATCCCTGGCTGTCATTTCTTCGTGCTCTTTCTTTTGGGGTGAATTCCTTCGTTTTCTCATTTTTTTAAATTTTTTTTTAAAGTTTATTTATTTTTGAGACAGAGAGAGACAGAGCATGAACGGGGGAGGGTCAGAGAGAGGGAGACAGAGAATCAGAAGCAGGCTCCAGGCTCTGAGCCATCAGCCCAGAGCCCGACGCAGGGCTCGAACTCACAGACCGCGAGATCGTGACCTGAGCCGAAGTCAGATGCTCAACCGACTGAGCCACCCAGGTGCCCCCTTCGTTTTCTCATTTTGAAGGGAGAAAAGGAATTAATGAGGTAGAAAAATTGAAGTTAAAAAAATTAAAATTAAAAAAATATTAAAATTAAAAATTAAACACACACACACACACACACACAAATCGAATAGATGATGCTAGATCCTAGGTGTGTTTTGTTCTGGGTGTAGAAAGTGGTTTGACAGATTAGAGAAACAAAAAAACCAAAAAAACAAAAAAAGAGGGGGGAGAGAAAAAAAAGGAAATCGTTAGAGAATTTGAAAAAAATGAACACACTAAAGTAGACTAAAATACACAAAAGTAGAGAATATAGTAGAAAAAATTATAGAAAAATATTTTTAATAAAAATTAAAAAGAAATACGAATTTTTTCATTTTCTGCATTTAAGAAAAAAGAAAAGAAATTAAAAAGAGAAAAAAGATTTGAAAAAGAAAAAAGAAAAGACAAAAAAAATAAATCGTTTGAAAATTTGAAAAAGTGAATACACTGTAGTAGACTGAAATAAAATAATGGGAGTAAGATAGAATTTGAAAAAAATTACATAAAAGCAAAAAATATAGTAATAAAAATTAAATAAAAATATTTGAAAAAAATTGAAAGTAAAAATGAAGTTTTTCTCTTTCTGCATTCAAGAAAAAGAAAAGAAATGAAAAAGAGAAAAAAGAAAAAGAAAGAAAAAAAAGGAAATTGTTTGAAAATTTGAAAAGGTGAGTACACTGAAGTAGACTAAAATAAAATGATGGAAGTAAAGTAGAATTTGAAAAAATTCACACAAAAGTAAAAAGTATAGTAATAAAAATTAAGGACAGATATTTTTAATAAAAATTAAAAATAAAAATGAGTTTTTTCTTTCTATATTCAAGAAAAAGAAAAGAATTGTAAAAGGGAAAAAGAGAAAAAAAAATTGAATAGATGAACCTGCTAACAGATTGAAGTAGGACTGAAGTTGCTTCGTTTTCCCCTAGAGGTCAGTCCATGTAGCTCTTTATAGTCCATAAATTAAGCCAGTGGTGAGGTTTGTGCTCTTGAATAGCGAAGTTGGCCCAGTAGGGCAGGGCCCGCTGTAACAGCACCACTCTCCACTAGATGGCGCTGCTAGCCTACTGGGGTGGATTGTTGCGGTGCTTGTCGGTGCGCATGAACATGCGCGGGAGCGGTGAAAAATGGCGCCACGCGGCCACCCAGTCTGTTCTCCCGGATCAGCAATGCGCACTGGTCCTCCGTCTTCAGCTCTCATCCACTCCCCGCTTTTCCACTCTCCGTGACCAGGCCCCAGGCAGTATCTCTCTCCCAAGTTTTGTCTCAGATGCGGCTGTTTTCCCCTGGCCCCTTACTTCCGAAGGACTGCGGCTTTGACCTCCTCTGCCCCTCTGCGGGAGGGTCTCACCGAGCAATGGCCGAATGTCGGCTGCACCCAGGAACGCTTGCTGGACCCGGGTGCTGCTGGTGCCCCGAGACTGCGGTCAGGTGCCAGCCCGCCCCAGAAAAAGATCGTGAGACAGTGTAGCCGCAGCGTTTCAGGGTCCATGGAAAATTGCACCACACGTCTGGCACCAGGCTTCACCTTCAACAACCTTGCCCCAGCACCAGCGAATGTGGCTGCCTTCCAGGTGGCTTCAACAGTCTCTACCAAATGTCCTTCCAGCAGTGGAACCGCTTTTTCCCGTGTGGCCCGAGAACCTCCTGGATCCCACTCTGTTCCTGGGGATTCACCTTTCCCACCAGAGCACCGCCAGGTATGGAGCTGCTGAGTTGCAGCCTTTGTGCTCCCCTTGTTTACAGTCTTAATGGAATTTAAACCCTCTCCTTTCTCTTTTCTCCCTTTTTAGTTTAGTCCCTGCGGCTATTTCCAATTTTCCACTTTCTCTCCAGCTGCTTTTGGGGAGGGGTGTTTTTCCCGTATGTTCCCCCCTCCCCAGTCTCCATCCTCACTCTGCCCACAATAGGGGTTCCCTACCATTCAGGGCTTCTTGCTCCCCAAGTTCAGCTCTTTGTGTCGCGTACCTGCTGAATTCTGTGGTTCAGGTTGTGCAGATTGTTGTTTTAATCCTCCAATCAGTTTTCTAGGTGTGTAGGATGGTTTAATGTTGGTCTGGCAGTATTTCATGGACGCGAGACACACAAAAAGCTTCCATGCTGTTCCGCCATCTTGGCTCCTCCCTAGATCTTATTTAAATGATATAGAAAATATTAATATTTTTGTATAGCTTGTAGTTAACTCAGTTGGATTCAAGCCACAAGTTCTGATCTGCCTTCTGCGACCAGGAGTTCAATGTCAGTTCAGTTTTCGCAATACTTTTCAGATTTGTCCCATTTGTGTGCCACATTTGAACCCAGACAGTGGTCTGTCCCATACCTCAGTTCTTAGGTCTATGGTATGTACTTTAGCATCAGATCCATGCCTGCAGAGCTAAGGGGTGAGTCCGGGAATTATGGGGTTGATCTCTCCAGCTTCGCCCTCTCTACAATCTCTCTGATAGTTTACAGCCTACTGATACTTCCCTTTTTGGTTCTCTGGCCAAAGACCTGGGCTTCAAATAACTCTATTCCGCTGTATGCTTCTCATTATTACATATGTCTGGGACCAAGTGGCAGGAGGATGCAGAGAGAAAAAAATCAGTGGGGGTTTCCCCACCCTGTTAGGATTGCCGAAGCAAAAATTACAGCATTATTTAAGATGGTTTCAGTGTAGGTAGATGTAATACATAAGATAACTCAATGTTTTAGACAGCCGCAGGAACCTCACTGCCACCTTTGCCATTGGGGCCACCACTGTGAGATTGCCCCGGGGAGATGTGTGGGGTACGGGGAAAGAGAGAACAAAGGAAAACGTGAGATCTCGCCCCTCTGAGTAGGGGAGTTCTATTCCTCTTTGCTTGAGCCAGAGCTAGTGGGTTTCTCCTGCAGCTCTCCCAGTCCTCACCTTGGGTCCCAATTCTGGGTTTAGGGCCATTGAGGATTGAAAAGTGGAAATTTAATGCCAGCTCAGTGATGCTTCAAATTCTGGTCTTCTTTCCAAATCTACCTGCTGTCGTTTACTTTTCAGAGTCCTCAAATGCCATTTCCATGCATTCTGTCCAGGTTTCATAGTTGCAGTCATTGGGGAGACACAGTAGAATGTGTCCATTTCATCTTCCCGTAACTAGAACGTCCCCCATTATAATATTTAATTTAATTCTGCACCAGAGAGGAGTTTTAAAGTCACTCTGAGTAGCACAGGGTTCTAAGTTTAACTAAAACCGAACTAAAATGTAACTGAATTATACTACCAGTACAAATAACTATGTGACAATAGAATAGATACTTTCTAAGCACAGCTAATTGTAACAGCTCAATTTATACTCCTGTTTGGTATTTAGCAAGGTGTTTTTTTATTTATAAACTTGCCTTAGTAGACAATGCCTATTTCTGAACATCAGAAACTGAAAAATGTGCAGAGTAGTCCCCTTTATTCACAGTTTCACTTTCCGTGGTGTCATTTACCTGAGGCCAACCAGGGTCCAGAAGCAGACGATCCTCCTTCTGACACCCTGTCAAGTCAATAGTAGCCTAATGCTCCATCACTATGCCTACGTCTCCACCTCACTTCACCTCAGCATGTAGGCATTTTATCATCTCACATCATCACAAGCAGGGTTAGTACAGTACAAAAAGATAATTTGAGAGAGAGTCCACATTCACGTAACTTTTCTTATAGTATATTGTTATATTTGTTCTACTTTATTATTAGTTACTGTTCTTAATCTCTTACAGTGCCTAATTTATAAATTAGTATAGGAAAAACATAGTATATTTAGGGTTCAGTACTACCCGCAGTTTTAGGCATTTCCTGGGGGTCTTGGAACGTATCCCTTGCAGATATGGTGGGACTACTCTGTTAGCTTTGAGGAAATGTTACTAGTATTATTAGGCTTTATAGTGTAAAAGTGGGGAAAAAATTGAAATGGAAAAGAGGGTGAATGAAAAGATAAAAATTTTCACATAAATATCAAGGCAGGATAAAAGGAAAGTTTTCCAGAAATAGTAATCATCCTTAGTTTCATGCCCCTCTCTCCTGCTCACTCCACACCAGCCACTCTGGCCTTTTCATTTCCCACTCCTGCCAAGCTCTTTCCTGATCCGTGTATAATTTCTGACTAATTCCTACTCATCCTTTGAGTCATTTCCTCAGGACGTTTTATTTGTCTGAAGATTAGGTTTGAATCCCCACATTATTTAAAGCACAGTTTATATTTTCCTTTGGTAGTATTTATTACAATAGTAATTTCTTATTTCTATAATTAATGACCATCGGCTCCACTAGATCAGAAGCTTCGTGTAGGCAGGACTGCCTAACGGAGTACCTGGCAACAGCCATTACTCATTTAAGGAGCTAGAGTTAGGGGCGCTTGGGTGGCTCATTTGGTTAGGCATCCGACTCTTGATAGTGGCTCAGGTCATGATCTCACAGTTCATGGGTTCCGGACCCGTGTGGGGTTCTGTGCTGACAGCGTGGAGCCTGCTTGGAATTCTCTCTCCCTCTCTCTCTGCTCCGCCCCATGCATATTCTCTCTCTCTCTCTCTCAAAATAAATAAATAAACTTGAAAAAAAAAAAAGAAATAGAATAAATGGAGTAGAAAGAGCATTCAAAATAAACCCATCAACCAAACTCTTTTATCAAGGGTCCTCTACGTGCCAGTCCCCTGCCAAACCCTTTATGCTATTTATCTCCTTTTTTCCTCACAGTAAGTCTATGGAATATGTATTGTTGTTCTGCATTTTACAGTTGAGAAAATCATAGTTCAGTGAGGTTAAGTGATTCATTAGCAAGATGGTAAAGCCTGAAATTGAACCCAGAATCTCCAGTTCTCGGTTGGGCATTCTTTCCTTGTATCATTACTTCAGGTGCTCATTATCAGTTCCGGGGCCAGCCTCCCTTACTATACCCAAGGAGAGTTTCTGTGGGACTCACTTCCACTCACTTCTCGTGAGTTTTCTCTTCTGTTATGAAAGGATTAAACCAGTGGATTGATGTTTCTAAAAGTGTAGTCCACAGTTCATCTGCATCAGAACCACGGTGGGGACAAATGGATGTTCTTATGAAAAATTCCATTTCAAGATTCCCACCAAGACTTGTTAAATAAAAATGTGTGTGTTTGGGGTGGGGGTGGGGGTGGGGGGAGGAGAAAGTCAAGGAATCTGTATTTTTAGCAGGCTCTTGGGGAGATTTTTATGCATGTTTGAGTTGAGGACACTTCATTAGGTGATTTCCAAAATTCCCTCTAGTTTTGACAGTCTTTACTTCTAAGGAATGCCTTTGTATTTCTATCATCTTTTACATAGCCTGGAACTAAATATACTTTTAGTTAAATACATTTGAATTTGGGAGACAGATTTAAGTCTTTGCTAAGGTACCTCTTGACCCTTAGAGTTACCATCTTTAAGATGGAAATAATAACAACAATCCCTATTCTGGCTCCCAACAGTTGATGTGGAAGATAAATTAAGTCATGTTTTTGAAAGCTCTTGCGATGATTCCAAGTTGAAGAACCATTACAGATAATAAAGTGGACACCAACAGGAGTTACTTCGGTCCTTCAAACTCACAGATGGCTGAGATACAGCTCTTTCAAGTGGACTGACTAGGGAGTTTATTAAAAAACAAAAACAAAAACAAAAACAAAAAACAAACAAACAAGCATCACCTTTGAAAATTACATCTCCTCCAAAGTAGGTAGGGTCTTTCCAAGGAAATGACATTGATTTTTCCGGAGAAACCTGAGGCGTTCCCATAGTGCCCCCTGGTGGAACTTAGAAGCTAACTTAAATGTACCATCCTTGTCAGGCATTTATTTGCTGTTTGTTTAGCAGAGAGATGGATCTGTCTGTCTGTCTGTCTGTCTATGTGTCTATCTATCTAAATCTGTTCTCCACCTACACTAGGAGCTTTTGGTGGAAGTTCTCTTTGTCCCCAGAACCTACCATTCATTCTTCATGCATTCATTTAACCATTAGTGAGCATCTATGGTTCTAGGTGCTGTGCTTAGCACCCAGGATTAAGAAGAGGAGCCTGGTGGCCAACAACAACAGTGATATATGCCATGTAGGAGAAGGTACAGGGAACTATGGAAGCCACTTTCTTTGGTCAATACCCATTGATCAGTTTAGAGAAAAAGCATGGCACATTTGGGGATGGATGGCAAATATGAGGCAGGAAGTGTGCATAGGAGCTAGATGATGAAGGGCCTACTCTGTTAATAAGTTTGGTTTTATGCTAAGGCCAATGGGAAACAAGTGAACAGTTTTAAAGAGAGGAGCGGTATGATTCGATTTTTGTTTTGAGCGATCATTGTGACTACAGTGGGTTGACCTGATTGATTGGATGAAGCAAGACTGGAGGCAGAAAAAGTCAGCTAGGAAGCCATTGCATAGTCCAGGTGAGAAATGAATGTTTGGTGGGAAGGATACCCAGGGAGGGTAAAATGTATTGCCAAAATTCTGTTTCTCTCTTACAAAAGCATTTTATTCTTTGTATCTTACATTTAAATTATACAAATTCTTTGGTATATGTGAAGTCATTCATTTAAAAACATATAACAGTGATGGGAAAAATATTTTTGTGTTCACATAATTATAAAGATTGGAAGGGAAGGATGCATACCAAATTCATGATGAGGCTGCTTCTGAGGAAGTATGGTGGGCTGTAAAAATAGCCATGGTCCTATTCTGCCCTGTATCCACACCTGTTACTATGTGATTTTGCATTTCTTTTCATTCCCCTTTGCATTCCTCCTCCCCTTGAATCTGGGAAGGCCTTATTACTTTCTTTAGCCAATAAAATGCAATAGAAGTGACGTGTACCAGTTCTGAGCCTAGGCCTCAAGAGGCCTTACATGCTGTGACCTTCCCTTTTGGGTCCCTGCCCAGGCACCCATGTGAACAAGCCTGGGCTAGCCTGCTGAAATATGGGAGCCACATGAGGCAGAACTCAGCCAACCCAGCTGAGGCCATCCTAAACTAACCAGCACCCAATCAACTTGGCAGCTGACCCCCATCTGATAATTGGACCAGAAGAACCAGACAGATGATCTCAGTCCAAATTGCCAAGCTGTGACACATATAAATAGTTTTGGGGTAGTTTGTTTTACAGCAAAAGTTGACCATTACAGAAACTGGTGTCTGAAAGTGAAATGCTTACCTTTAACAAAACCCCAAATTCATGGCATTGGCTTTGGGATCAGGGATGGGTGGAGATTGGAAAAATGGCAAGCAAACAGTGAAGTCTGGAAAAAATGGTGAGGAAATTGTTTGGAGGCTGGAAAAATGGTGATCTGTGTTTTATAATAGCAAAACAATTGGCCGAAGTGTTGCCTATGGCAACTTGGAAGCTGGGGGAAAATACTCAGAAAGTGTTTGGTTAGCTAAGGAGATCTCTAGGCAGAGTGTTGAAAGTGTCAGTTGGGTGTTCCTAGCTGTGTAACCTTGTAACAGGAAGAGAGGTACCAGCTAAAGAAAGAACTGGCAAAAAGAATTTAGAGAGAACAGAGGGACAGGACTTGGTTAAAAAATAAAACTTTTTGGGGGACACCTGGGTGGCTCAGTCAGTTGAGCATCTGATTTTGGCTCAGGTCATGATCCCAGGGTTGTGGGATTGAGCCCCATGTCAGACTCCATGCTTAGCATGGATTAAGATTCTCTCTCTCTCTCTCTCTCTCTCTTTCTCTGCCTCTCTCCTGCTCATGAGCGTTCTCTTTCTAAAATAAAATTAAAAAAATAAATAAATAATAAAATTTTTTCATCTTGAGGCTCTCTAGCCAGCATAGGGTTATTACAGGAAAATACATTCTGGAGATGTAGATCATATCAAAGATGTAGCTGTAACACACTTTGTAAAGACTTTGAAAGAATTAGTGATGTCTAGTAGATTCCTAGACAAAAAGACTTCTTGGAATCCTTCCTAACAGCAATATCCACAGAAGCCCAATTCCAAAATAGCAGTGATAAAATTGAGGGAGATGTCTCAAAAACAGTTGTGAGTATAGAGTCGACCATAATCAGATACATAGAAAACCCACAAAAATTTTAAATGAGTTGTACGTGCCAAAGTACCAACAGCTTGAACTAAAAGGAACTGAGAAATAATTCCCATTGCTACCCAGCTCCCCGCATGTGCTACTGCTTCAGAAGTAGCTAAGGAAAGAGATGGACAAGGAGGGAGGGTCCAGAGGGTGGAGCCAAGAAGCACAGAGATCAGTGGACTAGGGAGCCACTTCCAGGGAGCAGAGCGCAGGCCAGAGCAAGGAATATTAGAATATCCCTTCTCCCAGGCTGGAGCCCCATCTGGTGTTTATCTAGCTGGAGTCAGAATTGCTCTGTTTAAGGATGACTATGCCCCTTTCATGCTTCTCCTTCTTGAACAGAAATGTCTGTTGAGCTTATCCTGCCTCTGTCTCGCTGTATACTCTCAGAGCAATAGTGGGAACTATGGGCATTTCACCCAGAAAGAGTGTATAAAATCAGAAGTGCCAATGGCTGAGATCAGAAACCTATTATTCAGCCTTCCCAGGATGCTTCTTCCTGCTTTTTTCTTGCTGTCTCCTGGGTCTGCAAGGCCTTTCCTTGTTTCTCTGCCCAACAGACACCTGTTCTCTCTTCAAGGCTCCACTCTAGTCCCAAGCAATTGTTTGGACCCCCTCCTGGACCCCACACAGCTGCCCCTCTCTCCTCCTGCACCATTTCTGTGTTCACCTTTTACAACATTTCTTTTGCTTATTTGTTTTTGAGAGAGACAGAGACAGAGCATGTGTGGGGGAGGGGCAGAGAGGGAGGCACAGAATCTAAAGCAGGCTCAGGCTCAGAGCTGTCAGCACAGAGCCTGACTCGGGGCTCAAACTCACGAACTGTGAGATCACAAGATCACAAGATCACGACCTGAGCTGAAGTCCTCCTACACTTAACTGACTGAGCCACCCAGGCGCCCCACTATTATAGCACTTCTGTTGCACTGTCACTGTTCTTGTCTTTGTAAAGATGGATGACATCTTACCAACCTCTTATTCACGGTCCTGCTTCCAGCAGGTTAGTAAATATTTATACCGGAAGGAGAAGGGACTACCAGTCAGGAGACCTATTAGTTCCAGTTTTGTCTCTTACCAGCTCTGTGACCCAGGGTATCACTTCTCTCTGGACCTTAGTTTTCAACGGAATAGAAATAGGAAGGGCCCTTTCTGACTAAAGACTAAGATTTATTGAAAGAATTTTAACTAGCCGTCCTCAGGTCATGGGAGTGGAGGGGGGCGGCGCGTAGTGGCGGGGAAACAGCAGTTTGGGAGTAAGACAACTTGGGTC
This sequence comes from Panthera leo, assembly GCF_018350215.1. Classification (NCBI taxonomy): domain Eukaryota; kingdom Metazoa; phylum Chordata; class Mammalia; order Carnivora; family Felidae; genus Panthera; species Panthera leo. The sequence goes on along the minus strand of NC_056688.1, from coordinate 57,355,127 downwards.
CTGTAGAAATCCACTCCGTGGACTCAAGTGGGTCCCTGATCCGACCCTCAGGCTTCCCTAATTGTCAAGAGAGATGCTTGCACTGAATTTGGGTTCCTTGCTTTGCGCAGGGACTGTTTCTTTTGTGGGTCGTGGATCCCTGTCCACCGGGGGGGTGGGGTGGGGGGGGTGGGGGGGGGTGGAGTATGCATATGTGGGAATGGAATAGCGGAATAGCGACTGGAAGAAACTGACCCAGTTGCTGGTTTTTTTCCGCCCTTGTTCCCTCCCCACATGGGAACAAATCTCTTCTACCCTTCCCCCATGCCTTATTCATCCTCAGGTTGATTTCTCTCCCCTCAGTTTATGACTTTTTTCCGCTTCAGTTTATGTCTGTCTTGAAGCCCTCTAGCAAATCTCAAGTAGTCCTACTTCCCAAGACTTCATTCACATATTTCTTTGCTTTGAGTTGAATGTACTCATATAACATGTGTGTCTCCTCCCCTTTGCTTATTCACAGCCTACTTGCCTTTAAAAGCTCAGCTCAGGGGCGCCTGGGTGGCTCAGTCGGTTAAGCGGCCGACTTCAGCTCAGGTCACGATCTCGCGGTCCGTGACTTCGAGCCCCGCGTCGGGCTCTGGGCTGATGGCTCAGAGCCTGGAGCCTGCTTCCGATTCTGTGTCTCCCTCTCTCTCTGCCCCTCCCCCATTCATGCTCTGTCTCTGTCTCAAAAATGAATAAAACGTAAAAAAAATAAAAAAATTAAAAAAAAATAAAAGCTCAGCTCAAATTCCAATATTCCAATTCAGTTCACTTCAGCTGAACCTTTTTTTTTTTTTTTTTTTTTTTTTTTTTTTTGAGGGCTCATCATCCGCTTGGCTCAGTTCGGGGCACTGGGGGATACTGCATTGAGTCAGCCAATTCCAGCTTTAGGAGAGCTGGGAGAGTCCAATACACAAGCAGATCATTTCTTCCTGGTGTGGGATGTGCTGTAACAGAGGCTGGCAAAGGGAGCTATGGCCATATAGAGCAGGGCCCCTGTCCAGCTTGGCTGGTGGGGTGGGAGGTGGCAACCGGGCAGTGAAGGTTTTTTGGAAGGCATGATGCTTGAATTGAGGGTTAAAGGAGTTATTTGCGAAGTGAAGGAGTGTCACGCAGTGTGCCCCAGGCAGAGCCCCCTCCCATATCAGGACTAAATCCCACCTTTTACTACTCTGGGCTGGTACTACCATTTCTGGTGTAGCATATTAACTCTGGATCCAGTTTTTTGAAAACTGTCCACGTGGTGATCAGGAAGGCAATTGGATGGTCATATAAGGAACAGTAGCTGCACTGTGCATATTTATACTGAGGGAAAAGGGATTTGGAGTGAAAAGGAGATGCAGTTTGGAATCACATTGATCTTTCAAATACAATTGGAGGGCAGAAGCTTCGGGAGGCATATTTCAGCTGAACACAAGAAAGAACTCTCTACTGGCCTTTAGTATTTTTTTTATAAATTAAAAAAATTTTTTTTCGTTTATTTATTTTTGAGAGACAGAGTGAGTATGGGAAGGGCAGAGAGAAAGGGAGACACAGAATCTGAAGCAGGCTCCGGGCTCCGAGCTGTCAGCACAGAGTCTGACGTGGGGCTCGAACCCACAAACCTTAAGATCGTGACCTGTGCCGAAGTCAGACACCTAACCAACTGAGCCACCCAGAAGCCCCTATACTGGCCTTTCTTTAAAAGAGTACAACTTGTCTTGGCAAGTTGTCACAGGAGAGGTTCAAATATAAATCTGCAGATAGTGGGAACTGATGAGGGTTGGATAAGATGAACTTTAAGGTTCTTACCAGGGATGGGCTCTCTCATACCACCTCCCCACCCACACCACCATCTCAGAGACCTTCTGTTTATGCCTTTCTATACTCTCACCTGCTGATTGAAGTCCAAGCTCCATACCATAGCACACAGGGCTCTCTCCACTCACACCCCTACTCAACATGCCAATAGCAAACCACTTACAGTTCTCTGCACACTCAAGCTGATCTGTGCTTGATGCGTCCTCCCTCTTTGCCTTCCCCATAATTTCCAATCGGTCAATTAACTCTCTCCCACTGTGTCTCGATGGAAAGGTATAAATGCAGTGGCCTGCCTCCTACTACCATTCAGAAGGAAGCTGGGGGGTCAAATTCTTCTCTTATCAGTTTTTGGTTTCAGCTAGGAGGAAGGCATGTCACCAAAGTATCACAAAAGCCAACTGGGCCTTCTTTCTAGTGCTTTGAATCCAAAGACATAAGGAATAGATAAAGGTGATCTGGTGGATTGGGGGTAGTGGGAACAGTGTCCTGAACAGGCTGTTCCAACAATAAAATGGCTGCTGTGTCTTTTTTCCTACTTTGTAGCCTTCTGGAGGGCCCTTGGTACCTACATATTTCCAACTTCATAAATATTTATAAAATGAAATAATGAAGCATGGGGTGCCTGGGTGACTCTGTTGGTTAAGAGTCTGACTTCAGCTCAGGTCACGATCTCCCAGTACGTGAGTTCAAGCCCCACGTCGGGCTCTGTGCTGACAGCTCAGAGCCTGGACCCTGCTTCAGATTCTGTGTCTCCCTCTCTCTCTCTGCCCCTCCCCGGCTCATGCTCTGTCTCTCTCTGTCTCAAAAATACACAAACATTAAAAAAATTAAAAAAAAATAATGAAGCAAAGGATAAAATAATTTAAAGCAAGCTGCATGCAAGATGAGACCATTTAATGATTAGAATCAGAATTAAAGAGAGGAAAATAAAGACAGGAGAATGGTCCTATCACTAACAGAAATGAGGAAGTGCAAGTTTAGGGAAGACAGGAAGGAAGGACCAGGAATAACAAATATATTATAATATATATTTAACTTTTTATTATGTTAACTGATGCTAAGGTGAATAGACAAATTAGGTCAAATGAAAGAAAGAGAAAAATAAGATGGAAAAAACTTGAATATTAGCTCTTTCTTCTGGGACTTCTGATGAGCCAGTTTATGAACATGTTTAGTGAATAATAAGCTAGAATATTCATTTAGGCTGAAAGTAGGTTCTAGGTATGCCATGCGTATATTTCAAAAATATGTTCCATTTGGATAGCAAACTTTATGAACCACACAGTAATTAAGATAATAAAAATTACACAGAAACTCATGCTTATAAAGAGGCCTGTTTATTACCGATAACACTTCATTTGGCTAAAACCACAAGAAATCCACTCACAAACACTTCAAGTGCAAATTCTCACAGGCAGTACTTATGATACATCCTGGTGTTTTCATCGGGAAAAAAATGAGAAAATGTTGACAGAAACTGTTAAAACAACGGCACAATTTTGAGCAACTGCTGCACAGGTCAGAAAAATAATTCATTCTTAACTGTATATATTTTATCTGGCATATTCAATGACATAATACAAAGAGTTTATTTTAGCCTAAAACAAAAAGGCCTCACCATATATACAGATGCAGACTCTTGTTTGAGTGCCTCTTTTAAGATATATGATGAATCATAACAGTGGACAAAATATACCAAATAGTTTCAAATTAGTTGTGACTCACTTGGAAGGTAGCACTATTAGGCTCAAAATGGCACTTATAACCCGTGATATTAAGTCTACATAGATACCTTCTTAGCCTACTTGGCCAACATCTTGCTTTGAGTGTAAAATACTAGGCATTATATATAATTTGCAAATAGGAATATGCTCTGCTCTCTCAAAAGGAACAGTATTTAAGGGTGTGCATGCTTAATGAAGATTTATCATAAATTCCAGCAATGAGAAATGCTTAAAAAAACTGAATCAGAAAATTAACATTTTTGATTGTTTCTTACTTAAACTATTAGTTTCTTTAAAATACAACCCCCTAATTCCTACTGTCACCAACTAGGCACTCTATAACACGTACTATATCTGGGGGGCAGGGGGAGGGTGTGGGTATGAAAAACTAATAAAACATGATCTCTGCTCTCAGGGAGCTGATAGTTGGGTGCTCCTTCTCGGTCAAGAAATGCCAATGAGTTAACGAAAACAAACGGGCCAACACCTCTGACAGTATTATATAAGGCTCAGTGGTAACGGAGCTGTTTCAGTTCAGTTTAATTTGGCATTAATACTTTCAAACTTCAGCTTTTAAAAGGCAGGGAATATCCTAGGTATGTCCTATGTCTATATTTCCCAAAGTCAGTGTGTGTACCACCAGGCGGACGCGGCAATTGAGGAGGGCAGAGGGGGAAAACTGAGAGGCCGTGTGCTAAATGTGGTGCTCCTTGCCGGCAGCACTGGTTTCCGTGAAGACTGAAGGAATCATCTTTATGTCGAAACAGTTTTATTATGGAGAATGCAAAATTCAACTTACGTTTTTAAGACAGAACACGAAATTTCACGAGTGGTAGACTACTTCAGATTTTGTGCTTGGGCCCCTTCCCCCCACGTATTTATACTCTTCTGCTTTAGGGTGGAAAAATTTGAGAAGCAAACTTTAGATATGTCATTTGCCCTTACCTTGGACACGTTACTCATTCTTATATGTCCTCTTTTTCAAGTACACAGTCTTGAATGAACAAAGAGAAAAGATCATTTAATGAATGTAATAGTATGGTTAATTTTTTAAAGTAACCAATGGAAAACTTTAACTTTGTTTCCACCTGGAACTAAAGAAAATCGTGCTGTGTTAAGTCCTGCAAAGAAAGATCCTCTTCTTTCCACCTGGGACTTCTTACAGCTTATGGTAAGATGCTGTGGGGACAAATGTGAAAAAAGATTTCCTCAAATTTTGTGCTTTGGATACCCCAAGTACAAGGAAACCTGAAATAATATGTGAGATCAATTGACCATTCAATTGATTAGTATGACTCTTTCCTCATCAGTTTCTAGAGCAATCTCAGAAAAACAAGTGAATTGTAAAAGGCTATAATAAATTAACATATAGTAGTATCCAGACAGACCAAAAAGGTTATGAAATAGATTTAAAATTACTTCTTACAATGTCTTAAATATTCTCACAATAATAACAAAATAACCAAAAGTCCAAAAAACAGACATAGTTTATGAACACGTTTAAAGCATTCTGAATGAATACAATTAAGATTTCTTATCAGTGAGGTAATAGGGCAATAGCTTTTCACAGTAACAAAATGTGGGAGGGGACCTAGGGAAAAAGGGAGGTAGAGAGAAAAAGGCATAAAATAAATTTATCCAATCAATCAAAATTTGGATTTTTCAAGCATCACAAATATCAGTGGAAAACATCTGAAAGAAATACCAATAGCAGCAATTCATAGTTCATAGAACAATTTCTCCATTAAACTCCAGCTAATACCTTTGTTCGATCAATTCCAGAAGCAACCTCCTTAAGAAATAGGAGGTCTATTTCCTATATAAAGTTATGCCCAGAGTATCCAGTCTTTTTCCACTGGATCCACACTTTTATGCCCAGAGTATACAGAGTCTTCCTCTCTGCTGAAGTTAGGACACCCAAATAACAATACAGTTAAAACAAAACCCTCAAATATCCTATAATGCTATATAGTCTTCAAGATGAATAAAATGGTGTTCCAGTCTCACTTATTTGCCAGGTTAAATTAAAAATAATATCCGAGCAGGTCTTTATGCAGTGAATAAAGACTGCACTCATGCCTCTACTACTCAACATATACAAAAAGTCTCTTGTGAGCTAAATTCTTCTAGATAAGGAGCAAAAACTCAAATGTAACTTTCAGTGCTATGATATCATCGTTGTCCCAACCTGAGTTTTAAAAAAACGTATTGGAAGGAACCTTTAAAATCCATTTAGTACATTCCTTAATATATAAATTTGTTATTTAATTTTTTTAAAAAGATCCTTATTCTTTTTTAGTCTGTCCTCATTGAAGATAGAGAATAGTTTGATATATTCCTTCTTACTTTGAGCCTTTCAATAAAAGATTCAACTAATAACTTAGGAAGACTTATTAAACTATCTCAACAGCTTTCTCCCCCCCAGAGTTAAATGATCTTAATTCTTCGAACTCTTTCTCACAAGTCTTATTTTCCAATTTGTATTATATTCCTTTTTATTTCTGCTATGTCCTCTCCTCCCCAGTTCCCATATGATCCTAAGACACAACATCCTAGCAGGAATTGAATCAGTAAGGGGGTACTTTTTCTCACCTCCTAAAACTTGGCTTCTTTTTAGTGGTTGCTAATAAAGGAAAGAAAGCAAAAGGTTCGCTATTTGTTCATCATAATAACAAACACAGCTAAATAACTTGCCCACAGCCAGTTTATTCCCTACTTTTTGAGAGGTTAGTTTGCCCTTCACAAGAAGTTGTTCCTGTGCCATCTTATTGACTTTTCTATTGTTTATTTCTACTGCTTATTTTCAATGTATTCTTTGACCTTGCCCCACTAGTTTGTTCCTTTTCCCCAAAACTCTAGAGAAGCCCAGTTTTGATCTATATACTCAAGGAGAATGCATTCATTTTTGTGATATAATTCATAAAGAAAAAGCTAAACAATGTAGAGCCCAAGGCTGAGACTCATGGGCCAGCACCTCTGCCCTTCCTGGTTGACTTGGATCACTGATTTATTCTATTAGGCCACTGTATACCCACTATGTCAAGTTCATGTTAAAATACCATGCTTACATAGACTTGAGAGCTTGGCTAGAATCTAATAATTCCCTCAATCTATACATTTCAGGAACGTTTGTAAAATTTTGTTAATTTTAACTTTGGATTTTTAAATTTTTGAGATAACCTAAGCTTTCATAACTTTTCACCTTGATTAAGATGACTTAAACATTGTATTATATTAAAGCACTCAAACTGTTCTCTTTATAATAGAATGACAATCATGACATGGCTTTAGTGATTATGAATGGGCTATCATATCATTTTAGCTTCACTTTGTTCTTCAGTCATGGAAACACAGACACTAAAGCCAAATATACATATTTTTGATATATATAGCATCGTTTATAATACTTGGCAGAATATAGGCTATCTCCTAAGTTACATTCTACATTCCTTAAAGCCAATAAAGCAAAAAAGTATACACATTTTCCCTAGTGCAAAGCCTTTGAAAACAATGTCATTCAGAAGTATGGTGCTCTCTACCCTTAGCTAGCTATTACCTACAGTCATACGAGATCTAGCTATAAGAAAGGAAGGAACAAATTAACAATAGTGGCAATACAATAATTTGAAAATTATACTTGGACTATATGGGTTCAACCAAATGTTAGCTGATAGCTGCAATAAACCAAACTGTTATTTAATAAATGTTTAAATTTTATGCTATTATTATTTTTTAGGAAATAAATTCTCTAATACCAGTTATATCCCACTAGCTATTTGTTCAGTATAATTACACACAAGGCCTTGTGATTGTTACCTCTTAACTATAGCACTTGGGTTTAATTATTAATTCTGTGAGTTATATAGGACAGGATACACTTTAAGAAGATTAAACGGTATTTCTCTATTAAGACTTTTTTAGAAGTCTGGGGAATCAACCAAAAGTGACCTTCCAAAATTTTTTTCCAAATTGGTAAAGAGTACTCTTGAGATCAGAAATTCTACAGTGGCCAGCAAGATGTTAGAACAAACTGGAATTTAGTTTTAAAACATGTAGTTTTAGTGTTATTCTAACACCTAAAATCTGGATATTTTATTTCTTAGTAAAATTAGCATTACTTCATCTGATAAAGGAATAAATCTACTTATAAAAATGTAATTCCAAAGTTAGACATTTAAATAAATTTAGAGCTCCTTTCTCAGTTCAGATTTTTTTCTTTACTTGAAGGCTGTGATTACTGACCCTGAATTCTAACATGAAGATCCTTCAGTATAGTTACACTGAGTTTGCTTTTATTAACATTTTTATTTGCATTCATAAAATTTTTTTAAAGGGCAAATTTATTTGCTATAGAGGGGAAGCACCTACATAGTTTGGAAGATTTCCTCAACTGTCTGAAAATTGGCTGATTAAATTATATTCAATGCAGGAACACTGTTTTAATTCATACCATACCCTGAGAAGGCACTGAGAAATCTGACAAGAACAAAACCACTAGGAGCATTGCCACTATTGTTTTACGTTCAGTAAACGTCAGAATTTTAAATACGTACAATAAGTTCACACTACATTAAGAGCACCTGAAAAAGAGAAGCTGAAACCACATATTGTAACATCGGTTCTAAGCTAAAAATGCAAATACCCTATTTCAAATACTCTACTTTGTAAGTTAATACCTGTGACATAACAATGACACTTTCCCACAGTATTATGGGAGCAATGCCATTTTCTTGTCAATTTTATAGATTAATTTCCTTAACTAACTCTACAATTATATAACATGTATCTGCCTTTTTTTTTTAAAACCGTGCTCTACACAATTATAATATGGAACTAAGCTTAATCACACTTAAATAAGAAAACTCACTTATGTATTGTTTTTTTTTTCTGTTAAAGGAAGAACAACGTGTCACTATAATACTTTTAATGCAATGACTTTTGTTCAAGATTATGAAAAAATTTGAATCATTTCTCTCCAGACCATTGCATTTCAAATTGATAGTTTGTTTAGTCAGCCAACCAAAAGAAAGAAAATAAAAGTAAAAGGATACTTGGCCAGAGGAGATAGGGAGAGAATGCTCATATGACGTCAACACATGGAGTTCTTTGCTGTTCTGTTCCATGTGCCAGTGCAAAGAAATGATGTACTGGTGTGCACTAGACAGAACGCCAGATCAGTCCATTTTTACTGGGCTCAAGAAAATTCTCAATCAGAGCTTCAATGAGTTTCTTCAATTCCTCTTCTAGTAAGGCAGTGTCACTGAAGAGAAAGATTAAGGGTTTTGAAATTCTTCATTTTCATCACCTTAAAATTCATTTAAATTGTTATAATTTTAAGAGGACATATTCCGGAGAGGATGATCAAACAATTTGTTAACAAAGCAGAAGTTCACTCAGTTAAAACAAAACAAGACTAAAGGGGAAACGATCACACACACACAAAACACAATTATCACCAACTGAAGTTGAATTTCATGAAAGGGAGTTCCTTGGTACACAGTACATGGATGAGTTTCGGTATATCTACAGATTTCTCCTGAGTTAGGCAATTTAATGGCCTAGAACACCAACACTAGGTGCTATGCTAAAATGGCTTTCTGAAAACTTTGAAGGATACCCAGTAGATATTATGGGATGACATGGCATGATTCAGGTACAGAGGGAGATGTGACTAGAAAAATGAGATGTTTAAAAAATAAATATACACTTACAGGTATGCGCTTCAAAGTCATCACTGCTGTTGCCCAAAAGATTTCCAGGAAAGCTTCTTCTCAACTGACTTCACAATCATTTTTTATTACTTTAATAATCATCCTTTAGTTTTAGCCAAATACAGCATTACCCAGTTTGGTTTCCTTTAAACTCTACTCTGAATGACTTCAGGATGTCTTTTTGCCCCCAAAGGAAATAAAATCTACTCTTAAATGCAAAGACTTAGGAACATACAAAATAATGTACCTCGGACTCTGAAGGCAATTCCAAAAAATCTCCTTCCCAAAAGTATATTAATCAGTGACGAGGTACTATTTTTAGTAAGTTTAAATAGCGTTTGAGATGTTTATTAAAGTCAATTTAGTCACAATTCTTACTCTTAAAAGGCAATAAATTAGGCAGATTAAGTCAAATCATATTTGATGTAAAAAATGAATATTCTCGGGGCGCCTGGGTGGCTCAGTTGGTTGAGCATCCATCTCCTGATTTTGGCTCAGGTCATGATCTCAGTTTGTGGGATTGAGCCCCACATGGGGCTCTGTGCACAGAACCTGCTTGGGATTTTCTCTCCCTCTCTCTCTCTCCCTGCCCTTCCACTGCTCATTCTCTCCCTCCCTCTCTGTCACTCTCTCAAAATAAAATTTAAAAAAAAATTTAAAAAATGAATATTGTCTGAAAATAAATTATTTGTTCATCATTTCTTTATGTTCAACATGTAACAGTTAAAGCTCACAGAACCTTCCAGTAATAAAAATTCACTAAAATTTAAAAATTCAATTTCTTTTTTTTTTTTTTTTTAATTTTTTTTCAACGTTTTTTATTTATTTTTGGGACAGAGAGAGACAGACAGAGCATGAACGGGGGAGGGGCAGAGAGAGGGAGACACAGAATCGGAAACAGGCTCCAGGCTCTGAGCCATCAGCCCAGAGCCCAACGCGGGGCTCGAACTCACGGACCGCGAGATCGTGACCTGGCTGAAGTCGGACGCTCAACCGACTGCGCCACCCAGGCGCCCCTAAAAATTCAATTTCTAAATGATGCAGCTGGTTTGGAAAATAGTCTGACAGTTTCTCTGAAGGTTAAACATAGAAATACCATGTGACCTAGCAATTCTACACCACCTATATACCCAAGTGAAATGAAACATGTCCACACAAAAATTTTTGCACAAATATTTGTAGCACTGCTATTCATTAATAGTTAAAATGTGGAAATAACCCAAATGTCCACTGCCTGAAAAATGGATAAAAAAGTTTTATAACCCATACAACAGAATATCATTAGGCCATGAAAACAATTTTTTTTAAAAAAGGAATAAAGTGCTGATTCATGCAACAACATGGATGAAACTTGAAAACATTATGTTAAGTAAAAGATGCCAGTCACAAAGGGCTAGATATTGTATGATTCCATTATATGAAATGTACACAATAAACTAGTCTATAATGACAGTAGATTGGTGGTTGCCCAGGGTGAAGAGGGTGGGGAATAGCAAGTGACTGCTAATGGGGATGGTGTTTCTTTTTGAGGTGATGAAAATGTTCTAAAATTGTTAGTAAAAAAAAAAAATTGTGGCAAACCATAAGAGACTCTTAAATACAGAGGACAAATTGAGGGTTGATGAGGGTGGGGAAAACAGATGATGGGTATTAAGGAGGGCACTTGTTGGGATGAGAACTGGGTGTTATACATGATGAATCATCGGAATCTACTGAAGCCAAGACTACACTGTTATGTTAGCTAATTTGAGAATAAAAAAAAAAAAAAGAATACGTGGAGAAAAAAATTGATTGCAATGATTGCACAATATACTAAAAACCACTGAATTGTACACTTTGAATGGGTAAACTGTACAGTATGTGAATTGTATCTCAATAAACTTTATATATGCGCATATATGTATATGTATATATATATATACATATATATATATATATGTATATTTAAAAAATCAATTCTCACCTCTGCTCTGGTGATGCACACATCTCTGCGTAATACTTTATCTTGGGTTCTGTCCCGCTTGTCCGAAGAGTAGCCACACAGCCATTTTGAAAAGTAAATGTAATCATTTGGCTGTTTTTACTCACAGGCAGCACCTATGCACAATTTTAACAACAGCTTAGTTACACTCAGTACCTTTTTCATTTTCAAGAGTTGTAAAATATACTCTACTTATATGAGGTATCTAAAGGAGTCAAATTCATAGAAACAGAAAGTAGAAGGCTGTTGGCAAGGGCTGGTGGGGGGCGGGGGCAGTTGTTTAATGGTATGGAGTTTCAGTTTAGCAAGATGAAAAAGTTCTGGAGATTTGTTGCAAAATAATGCAGATATAGTTAACACTGCTGGGCCTGCATGCTTAAACAGTTACGGTGGTACCTATTATGTTATGTGTTTTTTACAGCTGAAGATATTTTTAGAAGAATTATAAAATACAAAAGGAGAGTACATACATAATAATTTATAAATATACCATGTACTTAACATTTATAATAGTACTGGCATTGGGTTATATACATGGTCTCTAGGCCTCAAGAATAATCTTCCAAAGTAAATATTACTTCCAATTTACCGACAAGTTTCAAAAAGAGTAAACAACCTAGTCGAGGTAACCAGCTTAAGTGGCAGAGCAAGAAGCTGAGGCCAGGCCTATTTGTACCAAAGTCCAAACTGCCTCTACATTTGCAAAGTGCTTTACAATTTCAAAGCACTTTCACAGTTTATCAATAGCTTCCAAAGCAGAGTGCCCATATCCTAGAGGACAGGCCAAATAACCTACTGGGGTACAAAAAAATTGTATACTTTTTATGTAAAAGTTAAAAAAAGAAATAAAGCTTTACTTTTGACATTGAACATATGGATTAACACTTGTACTCTTCCTGGACCACAGATCTGTCTATGAAGGTATCTTGGGGGACCTGTGGGGGTTGTACTGTGACATGGGTTTGACAGTGGTGCCTTTCACCAGGTGTCCTGAGCCTTGTCCTCTCCGTGAAACCCCTCCCTCAGTGGTATTACCATACACCAGTTGCTTAAAACAGTCACCTTCTGGGGTTCCTGGGTGGCTCGGTCGGTTAAATGTCCAACTTTGGCTCAGGTCATGATCTTGCAGTTCATGAGTTTGAGAACCACAATGGGCTCTGTGCTGACAGCTCAGAGCCTAGAGCCTGCTTCAGATTCTGTGTCTCCCTCTCTCTCTGCCCCTCCCCTGCTCACACTCTGTCTCTCTCTCTCTCTCTCTCTCTCTCAAAAATAAATAAACGTTACAAAAAATTTAAAAAAAACCAGACACCTTCTTCTCCTCTTTTTCACTCACAGACCATCAATTAGCAAGTCCTGTGTATTCTACTTCGCCCAACTTTCTATCTCCACTGCTACTATATTAAATTTAGGGGCACCTGGGTGGCTCAGTCAGTTAGGCATCCAACTTTGGTTTAGGTCACGATCTCATGGTTCGTGAGTTCGAGCCCAGCATCAGACTCTTCTGCTGTCAGCAGGGAGCCGCTTCAGATCCTCTGCCCCCCTCCTCTCTCTGCCCCTACCCCACTCTCAATCTCTCTCTCAAAAATAAAAAACATAAAAAAAATTCAGGCTCCCATCATCTCTCAGCTTGATTACTGAAACAGCATATGAACTGATCTTCCCGCCTGGGAGTTTGTCTCTCTCTAACCCACACACCGCACAGGCCATTCTGTCTCAAACTCCACACTACCACTACAGTTGTAGAGAACTCCTTGTGGTTCTGTGAAGGAGAACATGCCTTCTCACCTCCAGATCTAGCACCTGCTGCTCCGTTTGCCTGAACACCCACTGTTCCTCCTACATCTGGATAACTCCCACTCTTACTCAGCTCCCAAAAGTCCTCTAGAATGTATTCCATAAGCCTCCCAAATCCGAGCAGGGGTCCTTCCTATGCTCTTCCATGGCACCTTATGCACCCCCTGGTTGCATTTGTCATGTTGTAATCAGTTTCATTCCATTTCCCCACTAGACTCTTGAGTGTAGAAACAGCGCCTTTGTCATTGCTCTATCTCCAGTGTGTCTGTACCTGTAGCACCAAAGGATTCTGATAAATGCCTATTGAACATACACATGAATATCAATCTGAAATGTGAAGAAAAACCTAACAAAGTCTTTGACACTCACTAAGTGACCTTAGGGGATTAACAACATCTATAGCACCTGCCTTATAAAATTGTTGTAAGCATCTGCAGAGAACACACAGGAAAGTACTTTGAATAATGAGTATCATAAGGCTTAAAGGGGGTTAATAGGAAAAAAGCATCACAGCAAGAACTACTCTAAGCACAGCAACAGTAGTGAAATAAAAAGAAGCAAAAAATTTGGTTCTTCTCTTCAAGTAGTTTACAAAGACAGAAAAATACACACATCCTTGCACATATACAGAATACCAACGACTGGGAACCAATATTTGCTGACCAGATGAATTACACACACAAAAGGATTATGAGCTATATTATACACAAGGAGTTGCAGATTTCCCAAAATATATTATGCCCCTAGCAACTTGAGACATCAGGACATTATAAATGGAAATTTAGGCTAATAACCATAACAATAACCAAATACATATGATCAGCAATCTATAGCATTTAAATATTTGTTGCGCACCTACCACGTAGGCAGGAGCCTTGAGAGGCACAGAGGTGTATCAGAAATGTATCTGCCACGTACAACACAATGATAAAATAGAAAGTGATAAGTGACAAGAGGAAGGCACCATATATAATGAAACCTCAGGAGGAAGATATCTAATTTTGGGACCAGGAGGGTATGTGGAGGAGGTGACATGTGTCTGAAGTCTTAAATAATGGCTAAGGTGTGGACCTGCAGCAATAGGAAGGAAACAAAGACTGAGGAAATAGCTTGAGCAAGAAGAGAGAAATTTATAATAAAAATGTATGCATGTAAGAAACTATTAAGTTGTTCTATTTGGCTACAGGTATAGGGAACAAGGTCGAAAAGGGAAGTTACAAATAGAAGGGGGTTAATTGTGAACTTTGAAACAACAGGCTTTTAGACTTTATTTTCAGCATTATGTAGCATCATCACACATTCTCCCTCTCTCCTTCCCTTTCTCTTTTTGTCTAATTCTCTTTCCCATCTCCCCACATGGAGAAAGAGGAGGACAGGATCAGAGGCAGGGAGGCTCTGGGATTACAACTGCTCTGAAGATGGGGCACCTCGGTGGCTCAGTCGGTTAAGCGTCATGACTCAGGTCATGACCTCACGGTTCGTGGGTTTGAGCCCCATGTCAGGCTCTGTGCTGACAGCTCAGAGCCTGGAGTCTGCTTTGGATTCTGTGTGTGTCTCTCTCTCTCTCTCTGCCCCTTCTTGGCTCACACTCTGTCTCTCTCTCTCAAAAATAAACAAACATTAAAAAAACCAAAAAAAAAAAAATTGAAAAAAAAAACTGCTCTGAAGAAAAACAATGGATCCCCTAGTTTTAAGACACTCACAGGCTTGAACTTCCACCATTTCACTATAGTACGAAGTACTACAAATTGTTAAAAAACTTAAAAAAATATATTTGGGTACTTACTGATTTCTTATTAGGCTGGCTGCTGTCATATCCAGTGGTAACATCCCGTATGTGCAATATAGCAAATGTCCCACAAAATTTTGGATATTCTTTTGGAGAATCAAAATTGCGAAGCCTTTCAAATATACTTTTGATGGTAATCGGATCATAACACAAGAAATAGGACGTTTTTGAAATGTGATAACCATATCTGCACAAAAATTTAAAGTGTTAAAATCAGATGTCAGATAACTCTTCAGGAAAGTACATATTAAAGATAAGCCTATTATTGTATTATGTAGAAAGTGGAAGTCTTTAGTTCAGTTTTAGAACTTTTTAAAAAGGATTGGCTATTTTCAAAACCAAATTTAGAAATCTAAAAGGAGAACCAAAAAACTGAGAAATTTAGCAATTGAAACTAGAAATTCATAATAACATAACTTACTTTTCATAAACCTTAATCAGTTGTTGTTTCAATGTTATGTTCATGGTTTCCAGGTAAGCTGCCATCTCAGCAACAACAACGGCTGCACTCACCCCATCTTTGTCCAAAACTGAAGTTCCACACAGAAAACCTGAGAATTAAAACACATTTTTGAAAAAAGGGGAAAACTTAAGCCTATAATAATTTCAATAGTTTTAGTGGTGCCTGGGTGGCTCAGTGGTTAAGCATCCAACTCTTGGTTTCGGCTCAAGTCATGATCTCATGGTTTCATGGGTTCGAGCCCCACATCTGGCTCCATGCTGATGGTATGGAGCCTGCTTGGGATTCTCCCTCTCTCTCTTCCCCTCTGCACTCATGCTGTCCCTCTTTCAAAATAAATAAATAGACTTGAAAAAAAATAATTTCCAGGGGCGCCTGGGTGGCTCAGTCGGTTGAGCGTCTGACTTCGGCTCAGGTCATGATCTCACAGTCCGTGAGTTCGAGCCCCGTGTCAGGCTTTGTGCTGACAGCTCAGAGCCTGAAGCCTGCTTTGGATTCTGTGTCTCCCTCTCTCTGCCCCTCCCCCACTCATGCTCTGTCTCACTCTCTCTCAAAAATAAACATTAAAAAAAAATTAAAAATACTAATTTCAATAGTTTTATTTCTTCAGAAGAACAAATGAATTTAAGAGCCTAGTAATAGATGATACCCATTGATACTGAAGGTATTTAGGGAATTTTTAAGGGTCTTTTTTTCCCACGATGAAAAATGCAGCCACATATTTCTGAGTTCTCTATGGTTTTTACAACACAAAATGCAAAACCAGAAGACAAAAACTCCTCTCTATAGAATTACTATATTTAAAAAGATGCTCTCATTCAAATTTCAAAGATTTTAATATTTACTACATACCAATTGACTCCTCAAATGCAAAAAGAACTTCTTTTCCATTTTCCAGGAGGTCTTTTATCCTACATCCAATCCATTTAAAACCTGGTAATGTTTCCTGAAATGCACAGAAGGCCACTCTAGTTAAGTGACTCCTCATAAAAATATAGTAAAGCCTATTGCTAAACGCACATAACACTCTCATAGTGATCTTCTGTTACGGTGTTTGGTCCACACAGATTTATAAAGTGGTAAGCATACAGCCAGGAAATGCTTGGATTCACATTGCCACGACTGATAAACTACTATTCATTGAGCACACAAATAGGTGATTTGCACCAAATACAGTCCAGCAGTTGAAAGTGGTGATACAGATAGTCACAAAGTAACATAAATACACACATCTATTATGATCATCCACTATTTATCAAGCACTGTTAACGGGTGCTCTATATCACTGTCTTTTTAAATGCTTACAAAAACTCTGTTGCTGAAATAGAGGCTCAGTAAATTTGCCCAAGATTATGCCGTATATGAGATAGAGCCAGGATTCAATTACACTGCTTCTCAGAAACTGTCTTTTAGGCTGTATTATAAGTACTAATATAAGAGCACCCTACAAAGGGTGTGATTTAGTCCCCCTGAATAATTGAAGGCCATAAAGCTTTTTAATGATGCACTTACAACATTATCACAGCATATGCTTGAACCAAGTGTTCCTTACTATAATACCATGGCCTAAATAAACCCAAGAGAGTTATTGAGCCCTTCTTTGGTAATTAGATTCAAGGACTTTTCATCTGATGAGCTACTGTTCACTTTAAAGACATGAACTGTCTGGGGTGCCTGGGTGGCTCAGTCAGTTGAGCGTCTGACTTCAGCTCAAGTCATGATCTTGTTGTTCCCGAGTTCAAGCCCCACATCGGGCTTTGTGCTGGTGGCTCAGAACCTGGAGCCTGTTTCAGATTCTATGTCTCCCTCTCTCTCTGCCCCTCCCCCATGCATGCTCTGTCTCTCTCTCTCTCTATCAAAAATAAATAAAACATTAAAAAAAAAATAAAGACATGAACTGTTTTATGGGGCGCCTGGGTGGCTCAGTGGGTTAAGCATCCAACTTCAGCTCTGGTCATGAACTCGCGGTTGGTGAGTTTGAGCCCTGCATCAGGCTCTGTGCTGACAGCTCAGAGCCTGGAGCTGCTTCAGATTCTGTGTCTCCCTCTCTGTCTGTTTTTCCCCTGCTTGCACTCTGTTGCTCTCTCTCAAAAATAAATAAAGATTTAAAAAAAAAAAAAAGACGTGAACTGTTTTACAACAGAAAGAGCGTGTGATAGACACTGATTCTAGAGCTGACCATTACTAACTTATGATTCCCAATTCACCTCTCTACTTCCTCAGTGGGAAAAAATAAAAGCCAAAAACCTCTGCTACCTCCTTACATACAACAACACAAGGAAGCAAATTTATAATACTGGTCTCCAGAATCAGGTTCTTTTTTGTGCTCATTGTATGTTGTTTTTGCCATAGATATTAACGAGAATGTTAACATTAATATAATTCAGAATCTCAAGCTTGAATAAATTTTCAATTTCTGCTCTTTTGCTGTTTGTATTTCTTTAAAAGCCTGAGAATGAAAGTTCCATTTCATTAAAACAGGTATAATTTTATTTTATTCAGCCAATTAATGTTAAGACCTGTAGCTTGGCTGTGGCAAAAAAAAAAAAAAAAAAAGGCCCCAGAGGTGACATTTACACTGACATTTTGGCAAAGATGGCAGAGGAAAAGGAATTTAATTGGCATCAGTCTCAGAAGCTCTAAAAACTGTCAGCTTAACTGCCTGAGACTCACAGAGGTTACAGATCTGTGCTGAGAGTGAGTCATTATTTGTTTTTTTGGATGGAGAATCATTGGGTCTTCATTTACAATTTGGAAGACTGCTTTAATTTTCTTAAGACTGAACCTGAAGAGCCTAAACAGTGGTCGATGATACCTACAATTTTTTGGAATGGAGTTTATGCTACTGATGAGGTCACTAGGAGCAAGATTTTCTCAGTATGAAAACCAAGTATTGTTGTATGAAATAATAAGCATTAATTCAATTTTTAAAGTACATCTTATCTTAGTTCCAGAAATTCACATACTGGATGAACTTGGCTCAAGGTGTCTGAATTGTCAGAAGATGAGCAAATTTTAACAGAATTAGAAAAAAGGGGGGATTATAAATCAAATCAATAAAAGTCAGTTTTAGTGGGGAGGTGAATTTATTGTATAGAAATTGATTTAGAGGGGCACCTGGGTGGCTCAGTTGGTTAAGCATCCGACCCTTGATTTCAGGTCAGGTCATGATTTCATAGTTTGTGAGTTTGAGCTCTGCATTAGGCTCTGTGCTGATCGCTCAGAGCCTGCTTCGGATTCTCTCTCTCTCCCTCTCTCTCTCTGCCCCTCCCCCAGCTCGTGCTCTCTATCTCAAAATAAACTTGAAAAAATTGTCAGATTAATGCGTTTAAGTAATAGCTCATGTAATTTTAAAAAAGAAATTGATTTAGAAAAGTAGCACACAGATATTATCTTTTCTTACTTCAAAATGAAATCCTTCTTCAAGTGCAATTGCCTTCAAAATTTTGGAAGAGACTGTGGTGGCTAACATATAAACGTTCTTCACATCAGCATTTCTTGATTTATTTTTCTTCCAGCAATCAAACATCCACCACCCAAACAAAGCTGCCAACTCATTCCCTGTGAAAACTTTCCAATGACCACTGGAGAGAGAATGAAAATTCAGTTCAACACTTTTATAACTTCTTATTAAAATTTCTTGACCCTAAGACATACAAACAAATTACCATCCTTCACATAGGAAAATCTAAGAACTATTATATGAGATTTTTGAGAAAACATTTAGTACCATTTCTACCTCATCAGGGGTGAACTTTGGGTAGAAATGGCAGCAATGTCTGCTGAAAAATTATTACATTATAACTTTTATTCTCTTACTTAATGAGAGAAAAATTTAGACTATGATATCCTGTCTGTGCAAGGACATTTGTCACAACATTATAATGATAAAAATCCACAGCAACCCAAAGGACCAAGATTAGAAAATGATTGTATTCATAAAGCAATCTGTTGGGGTATTACTCCATTTTAAGAATTAATATTTTAAGGGGTTCCTGGGTGGCTCAGTTGGTTAAGCGTTTGACTTTGGCTCAGGTCATGATCTTATGGTTCGTGGCTTGAGGTCCTGCATCGGGCTCTGTGCTGACAGCTCAGAGCCTGGAGGCTGCTCCAGATTCTGTTTCCCTCTCTCTTTGCCCCTCCCCCACTTGTTCTCTCCCTCTCTCTCTCTCAAAAATAAAAATAAACATTAAAAAATTTAAAGAAAAGAATATTTTAAGCAATATTTAAGCAATATGAAGAGTGTTCATAGTTCAATATTAAGTGGAAGACAATGAAAATATTAAAATATATATAGTATAATAACAATTTTATAGAAACAATTATAGCATATCTCAAATATCTGAGTAGAAAAAATATAGAAAGGAAATGGCAAAATATCAACCTAAGGGTTATCTTTGGATAGTGGGCTTCTGGGAGATTTATTTTCTTATTGTTATTATTTCCGATGAGCCTGTAAGACTTAAAATCAAAAACTGTTTTTCAAAGTTTTAAGCTTTTAATTAAATAACAGGCTTTACTTACTTCTCCTGAAGTTCTGCTACTGCCAGTCGGTCTGCATCAGGATCTGTGGCTAGCACTACCCGGGCATTTTCTCTCTCTGCCAGTCTCAAAGAAAGTTCCTGAAACAGCCAAATCATTGGATTTTATTAAAGATGTTAAATTCATTTAATTTCTAAATGGAGGGATGATGTTAGTTGATATAAATTTTAGAAGGAATATAAGTTTGGCTAAATTTAAGATAAGCCTAGGGGCTCCTGGGCGGCTCAATCGGTTAAGTGTCTGACTCTTGATCTTGGCTCAGGTCATGATCTCCTGGTTTGTGAGACTGAGCCCTGCATCAGGCTCTGTGCAGATGGTATAGAGGCTGCTTCGGATTCTCACTCTGCGCCTCCCTCTCTCTCTCAAAATAAAAAAATACACTTAAAAAAAAAAGCCTAGAAGTAGAAATATCTACTATAGAGATTTCAAATAAAACAGAATATATGGCTCCAATATAATTTAAATTATGTAAAGTAAGATGGTATCTACTTTTGTAAGTAATCATTGAATTGTCAAATGAGTTCTAGCTATTTGATGAAGTTTAACGCACTCATAATAATTTAAATAAAGAAAAAAAAATACCAGCACAGATTCTCCTTCTTCAGGATTTGGGCATTTAACAGTAGAAAAGTCTGGATCAGGATCTTTTTGTTCTGGTACTGGAATAGGAGGCTTAAAACCAAACACTTGAAAAGCCAGCTGCACATAGTCATGTCCGACCCCATGAAAAGATGTATGTACAAATTTCAAGGTGGTCTTTGAATTTAATTCCCTGTAAAGGAAAAGAATTATTCAGTCAATATCACAAAACTTGGTACTTGTGGTATAATTAAAATAAGTTAGAGAAAAAGCTAAAATCTATTTTTTAGGATAAAGCAAATAAACTCAGCAAGCCAGGATGCTTTCTAGCAGTAGTGTTAGCTATTTATGGAATAGTAAGAAAATATGGAAGTAAGGCAAAATCAAATTTTAGAAGAAATTTCCTGATCTCATACAGAGAACACATATATTTAGCTATAATTTTTAATGGCTTTATGAGGAAGCAATTAATATACTATACTATACAATTCTTCTATTAAAATGTACAATTTAATGGCTTTTTACTACGTTCAGTTATTCAAACATTACCATAATCAATTTTAGGACATTCTCATTACCCCAGAAAGAAATTGTGTACCCCAGAGCCACCACCCCCTAATGCTCCCATTCCTCCCAGCCATAGGCAATCACTAATATACTTTCTGTTTCTGTCTCTACAGATTTGCCTTCTCTGGACATTTCCTATAAATGGAATCATACAGTATGTGGTCCTTTGTGACTGGCTTCTTTCACTTTGCATGTTTTCAAAGTTTATCCATGTTGTGGTATGCATCAATATTTCTTTTTACAGCTGAATGATATTTTGTTGTACGGATATACCATAGTTTATTTATCCATTCATTAGTTGATGGATATTTGGGTTATTTTCACCTTTTAACTATGATGAATAGTGCTATTTAGCTATATTCTTCATATAATCCATAGCCAACACATTTTTATCCCTATGTCTTTCCTTTATTTATCTTATTGTATGGTAATACTATCCTACATTCCCCCCGTAGATACCTGTGAAAACAGATCTTTTTAAGATCTTCCATGTATCTTCTGCAAATGTCCTGCAGAGGATCTCTCTTCAGTGGGCTGGTATCCACTAAATTATCATTCCAGGAACCATTCCAAGGTTCCACACATTCTTCTATACATTTCAGAATTTCTTTGTCATGAGGAGATGTGATCTGGGCACCAGTTTCCCAATAAACCTAGTTGATAGGTAAATACAGCTATAATTACTTGAAATGTAGGCCAGATATTTTTTGCTACAGTAGAGATCTTTGGCTTTATAAAGAACCATACCAAATTAATCAAGTAGAAACTGTCAACAGGGGACTAAAGTAATATGAAAGGATGTTGCTGATAAAGATTCCTCAGGGACTCGTTAATAAAATGATCATGTATTATTTTCTCTTTTAGAAGTATACTTTAATAACAATACAAGTAAAATATAATCAGGGCACCATTATGACAACATATTAATGCATACATATACCATAGTATTCAATCATACTCTTAGATCTATAACTATGTACTACAGATAATCTAAGAAATTATGGGATATCCATGAACTTTGACACTATAAAATTTTAGCATTATAAAGTAGTTCTGTGATAAAGAAGAAATTATCAGCTATAAATTAAAGTAGAATTTATGTCACACCAGATAAAGTCTAGATCAGGAAAAATAACTAACATGTTAATTACTGCATATACATTTCAGTATATGTGTTTTCAGTATTAATCAAAATACATTTCATTAAGCTGTCAGTTTGTCAAGTGGCTTGATCAACAAGAAATTAGGAACAGTTAACAAAAAAGCAAGAAAATGTATTTCTATAATTCATAGGATCTCAAAGTTAGAAGGGACTCTGCTTAGAAAATATCTATACTGACTTCTACCATATATACGACAAGACTACCCTCTTTTGCATCCTGAATGATGAAAAGAAGAATACATTTGAATATAAACTATGTACTAAGCTCTGTGCCAAACAATATGGTAGGCTAGATGAAAATTCTCACAATATAAACACCTTAAAATGTTAGCTAAAGTTGGAAAAACATTATCTAAAATGTATAGCTTAGTTCATAAGAAGAAAAGGGAAAACTCCAGGCAATGGGAAAAAAGGAAAGAATTGAACACCAGATTGATGAGGCTGTGAGCTAATGCTGTGACTGCCTGGGGTTTGGGAACTATTTCCCTGGTTCTTGAGTTGTAACACCCATGTGGAAGGCAGGAAATTTGAGATCTGAGACTCCCCTCCCACCCCTTGTGATCAGTAGAATTACAGTATAGAGGCTCTGCCCACTATTCTAGAAAGGTGATGAGGAAGCATGTCTATTCTTCTGGGTATGAAAACACTTTCAAATCTGAGGTCTAAATTAACACAGAAATTGCTCCCCATCAGCGAAACTCCTGAGGATTCTAAAGAAATTAAAAAAACAATACCAAAAACTAATCTGAGTGATCCTCCCACAGTCCAAGCCATAAAAAAGATTCTATCCATAGCCTATATCCATAGCTTTCAGAAACTCACCATAAAAATTTATAAAACATGACAAAAAGCTCCTGGCCTTTCTCCTTGCCCATTTCTTCTTGCCTTTGTATATGGATGTGATGCCTAGAGTTACAACCATTATATGATGTCCACACTGGTGAGAAAGGCCAAAAAACTGCAGAGATGCCAGGCCCAACAACACTGAGCTACAGAACTCTGCCAGTAGCCACCTACCTTTGGACTTTATGTGTGAAAAATAAACTCCTATCAGCTTAAACCATTTTTGTGGGTTTTCTGAATCTATAGCAGAAAGTATCCGTATTTGATTCAATAACAGAAGAATCCATGCAACAAAGTATACCCAGGAACAAACTTCAAAAGAAATATGAAAAATCTATCAAAAATATTTAAGGGGTGCCTGAGTCAGTTAAGTGTGTGACTCTTGGTTTCAGCTCAGGTCATGATCTCACAGTTTTGTGGGTTCAAGCCTCACACCGGGCTCTGTGCTGACAGCATGGAATCTGCTTGGGACTCTCTCCCTTCCTCCCTTTCAGCCCCTCTCCCACTTGCCCTGTCTCTCTCAAAATAAATAAACAAATTTAAAAAAATATTTAAAATGTTACTAGAGTATATAATAGAAGTCTTGAAAGAACAGAAAGATACATCCTGTTCATGAATAAAGAGACTCAATAAAAATTGTAAAAACATTGAAGCTGCCTAAATTAATCTACAAATGAAATATGATACCAATAAAAATGTCAAAATAATTTTTTCCCAAGTGGAAAAAATATAATACCACGCATGGAAAATATAAATAAAGTCAAAAGGCAAATGATGATATGGGGGAAAATACCTGCAAAACAGATGACCAAGAGCTATTTTTCACATATAAAGAGTTCCCAAAAATCACTAAGAAGAAGAGCAATTACCCAAGAGAAAAATGGACAAAACCTTTAACAGACTTCTCAGGAAATGGAACACAAATATCATGTAAATAAGTGAAAAGATGAGCAACCTCACTCACAGAACAGGTGCAGATTAAACCTAACATTTTCACCTGATTGGTAAAGACCAAAAAGTTTGATAATATGAAAGGTATACATTGTTAGTGAGAGTATCAATTGGTATAACCACCTTGAGTAGAGAATGACAAATTTTCTTTCATATCCCTTTGACTCAAAAATTTCACTTCCATGGCCAAAATGAACAAATCAGGAGACTATAGATGCTGGAGAGGATGTGGAGAAACGGGAACCCTCTTGCACTGTTGGTGGGAATGCAAATTGGTGCAGCCGCTCTGGAAAGCAGTGTGGAGGTTCCTCAGAAAATTAAAAATAGACCTACCCTATGACCCAGCAATAGCACTGCTAGGAATTTATCCAAGGGATACAGGAGTACTGATGCATAGGGGCACTTGTACCCCAATGTTTATAGCAGCACTCTCAACAATAGCCAAATTATGGAAAGAGCCTAAATGTCCATGAACTGATGAATGGATAAAGAAATTGTGGTTTATATACACAATGGAATACTACGTGGCAATGAGAAAAAATGAAATATGGCCTTTTGTAGCAACGTGGATGGAACTGGAGAGTGTGATGCTAAGTGAAATAAGCCATACAGAGAAAGACAGATACCGTATGGTTTCACTCTTATGTGGACCCTGAGAAACGTAACAGAAACCCATGGGGGAGGGGAAGGAAAAAAAAAAAAAGAGGTTAGAGTGGGAGAGAGCCAAAGCATAAGAGACTGTTAAAAACTGAGAACAAACTGAGGGTTGATGGGGGGTGGGAGGGAGGGTAGGGTGGGTGATGGGTATTGAGGAGGGCACCTTTTGGGATGAGCACTGGGTGTTGTATGGAAACCAATTTGACAGTAAATTTCATATATTAAAAAATAATAATAATAATAAATAAATAAACATTAAAAAAAAAATTTCACTTCCAGAATTTATCCTATAGATCAACAGTGTCATAGAAATATAAAGTCAGCCACAAATGCAAGCCCACTTATGTAATTTTAAATTTTCTAGTAACCACATTAAAAAAGAGAAAAAGGAAGAGGTAAAATTAACTGTAATATGCTTTATATAACCCAATATATCCAAAATATTATCATTTCAACATGTAATCAATATAAAATTAATTAAACATCTTACATTCTTTTTTCCTACTATGCCTTTGAAATCCGGTGTGTATTTTACACTTTCAGTGTATCTTAGTTCATACTAGTTGTATTTTAAATGTTCAAAAGCCATAGGTGGCTAGTGGCTACAATATTGGACAATGCAGCTATAAGATGATAAGAATAAAAGCAATTGGGGCACTGGGGTGGCTCAGTTGGTTGAGGGCCCAATTTCAGCTGAGGGCATGATCTCATGGTTCATGGGTTCGATCTCTGCATTGGGCTCTGCACTAACAGTGTCGAGCCTGCTTGGGGTTCTCTGTCTCCCTCTGTCTCTGTTCGCCCCCGTTCGTGCTCTCTCTAATACATAAACATTAAAAATTAAAAAAAAAAAAAAGAATAGATGCAACAGCTAACATTTATTGAGCATTTATTGGAGCCAGACACTATACTAGGCATTTTGCATGCAGTATCTCCTTTAATCATCACTCTTACCCTATGACATTGGTTCTATTATTCCCCCTAGTTTGCAGATGGGGAAACTAAAGCACAGAGAAAAGAACTTGCCTGGGGTCACAAAGCTTCTGAGTGGCAGAGGCAGGTTTTAAACCCAACCCATAGTCTTAACCCCTATCCTAAATAGATCTACCCTATGACCCAGCAATAGCACTGCTAGGAATTTACCCAAGGGATACAGGAGTGCTGATGCACAGGGGCACTTGTACCCCAATGTTTATAGCAGCACTTTCAACAATAGCCAAATTATGGAAAGAGTCTAAATGTTCATCAACTGATGAACGGATAAAGAAGTTGTGGTTTATATACACAATGGAATACTACTTGGCAATGAGAAAGAATGAAATATGGCCCTTTGTAGCAACGTGGACGGAACTGGAGAGTGTTATGCTAAGTGAAATAAGTCATACAGAGCAAGACAGATACCATATGTTTTCACTCTTCCTGAGAAACTTAACAGAAGACCATGGGGGAGGGGAAGGAAAAAAAAAGTTAGAGAGGGAGGGAGGCAAACCATAAGAGACTCTTAAAAACTGAGAACAGGGGCGCCTGGGTGGCGCAGTTGGTTAAGCGTCCGACTTCAGCCAGGTCACGATCTCGCAGTCCGTGAGTTCGAGCCCCGCGTCAGGCTCTGGGCTGATGGCTCGGAGCCTGGAGCCTGTTTCCGATTCTGTGTCTCCCTCTCTCTCTGCCCCTCCCCCGTTCATGCTCTGTCTCTCTCTGTCCCAAAAATAAATAAAAAACGTTGAAAAAAAAAAATTAAAAAAAAAAAAAAAAAAAAAAAAAACTGAGAACAAACTGAGGGTTGATGGGGGGTGGGGAGGGAGGGAAAGTGGGTGATTGGCATTGAGGAGGGCACCTGTTGGGATGAGCACTGGGTGTTGTATGGAAACCAATTTGACAATAAATTTCGTATTAAAAAAAACCAACTATTCTATACTGACTATGCAAATCTACTTAAACATATGAACAGGGGTGCCTGGGTGGCTCAGTCGGTTAAGCGGCCGACTTCGGCCCAGGTCATGATCTCGCGGCCCGTGAGTTCGAGCCCCGCGTCGGGCTCTGTGCTGACAGCTCAGAGCCTGGAGCCTGTTTCGGATTCTGTGTCTCCCTCTCTCTGACCCTCCCCCATTCATGCTTTGTCTCTGTCTCAAAAATAAATAAACGCTAAAAAAAATTAAAAAAAAACCCAAAAAACAAAAAACATATGAACAAAGACATATGTAGAACATTCTTTGTAGCACTGTTTATGAGTAGCAGAAGATCAGAAACAAATGAAATGTTCCTCAACAGAGGACTGGTCAAATAAACCAGGACTCGTTTATATAGATTTTTAAAGAGGAATGAGGCAGACCTATCTACCTATCAATTGATCAACTGAAAGAATGATCTCTAAGACTGTTTCATGCTGTTGTGTGTGAAAAACAGCAAGGTGTAGAACACTATATAGTACTCTCCCATTTATGGAAAAAAATGTGGGAGTGACACTCTCCCATTTATGGAAAAAAACGTGGGAGTGACAAATACATATATAATTATACATGCATAGACAATCTCTGGGAGGAAACAAAACCAGAAACAATATTTGCTTCTGAATAGAGGTACTGGGGGAAAGAAATGGGAGAGGTACTTTTGGCTGTTTAACTTTTTACACTGTTTAACTTTTATCCTTTTTATATCGTGCTTATATTTTAAGGAAAAAAATCTTTGAGGCTCTACTATGTGACAAATACGTTCACCAGGAATGACTACTATAACAGGTGAAGTCCTTCCACCCCTGAGCTTATATTGGGGAAGGGGATTGGGGAAGGTCAAACAAGTCAATAAAGAAGCAATTCATCCTAAAGAAAGCAGATAATCAGAGACAGTGATAAGTTCTGTAAAGGAAATAAACAAGATGATGAGACAGTCACTGAGGGAAGTCACTTCAGATAAGATGGCTTGGGAAGGTCTCTTCAAGGAAATAACATCTGGGCAGGAATCTGAAGGATGAAAATAAGCAAATCTGCAAGATTAAGGAAGAGCAATCCAAGCAGAGGAAAAAATAATTACAAAGGCTCAGAGGTGGGAAAGGCTTTGGTATACTGGAGGACCAAAGGAACAGAAAGAAACAGTAGTGTGAGTGGAATGTAGTGAACACAGGAGAGGAATGAATGAAATGAGGTTGAAGAGGTAGGCAGGAGACAGAGTCCTGGAAACCCCAAGGTAAGGAGTGTGGATTTTATTTGAAGAGTGAGAAGCCACTGGAGAATTTTAAGAAGGAAAGTAACATGACCTTTTCATATTAAAAAAAAATCATCTGCTTGCTTGGTGGAAAATGGATTTCAGGGAGAACAACGGGACCAGAACGAGACCAGATAGGATGCCATGGCTCTGACATAAGATAAAAGTGCTTGACGACGGTGGAGGTAGAAGTGAGCAGAGCAAATATATTCAACATACATTTTATTTTATTGTATTTTATTATTATTTTTTAAAGTGTGTTTATTTATTTTTTACTTATTTAGAGAGAGTGGCGGACGGGTAGAGAGATAGGGAGAGAGAGAATCCCAAGCAGGCTCCATGCTCAGCTCGGAGCAGACCCCTTCCTGACTGTGAGATCACAACCAGAGCCAAAACCAAGAGTCGGACGCTCAACCAACTGAGCCACCCAGGCATCCCTCAACATACATTTTAAATGTAGAATCTGTAGAGTCTTTTAGTGGGTTAAATGTTAGGAGTGAAGGAAAAGGAATAATCAAGAATAATTTTGGGGGGCGCTGGTTGGGCACCTGGGTGGGGGGTAGGATCAGCTCCATGCTAAGTGTGGAGCCTGGTTGGGATTCCCTCCTCTCTCAGCCCTTCTCCTGCTCATGAGCACATGGCATGCACTCTCTCTCTCTCTCAGTAAATAAATAAATGAATAAATGAATAAATAAATAAATAAATAAATAAATAAAAATTATTTTTGGTCTTTGTTTGGGTGGCTGATAATGTCAATTTACAGAGGTGGGGAAGATTCAGGGAGGAACAAATTTGGGTGTGCATGTGACAGGTTGTGGGGGAATTAAGACCTCTATTTGAGAGACACTAATTCTGAAATGTCTATTAGACATCCCAATGGATATCAGGTAGATAGCTGGATTTAGAAATCTGATCTGATGCTCAGAGGAGAGATCTGGGTTCTCAGCTCTCTTTGACAGTTGACTTCTCCTTCCTTGCAACTCTCTTCTTATCCCTTTGGTTTTTATGGCACTAATCTCCCCTGGTCTATCCTCTATCTCAGCTCTTCTTCTTTCTGCCTTCCTTAAAGTTGATGTTCCCTGGGGATCCCTTTTGTACCTATTTTTTACTATATACTGTCTCTGGGCCACTCACCCAACTAAAAGACTTCCAAATATTCTTATATGTTCTAATATGTATGATAACCCCCAAATCTGTAACTTTAACCTTAGATTTCTCCCCAGAGAAGATCTATATACATCCAGTCACCTACCGGATGTTGCTACCTGGTTGGCCCACAAAGACCTCAAACTTAATATGTCCCAAACTGAATTAATCATGCTTCTTCTCTGCCTCTGTGCATAGTAACACTACCCATTTAGCTGGCCAGAGCCAAAACCATAGATTAGTACTAAATCTTCTTTTCCCTAATAAAACAGAGTTCAGTGTACCTGAAGACCTCCCATACAAGAAGAAAAACAAATATAAGATCATGCATTCATCACCGAGGAGCCCCGAACACTGGCTCAATACTGTGCTGTACCCTCTCTTTGCTGCTCTTCACCCCTCTCTGCCCTGCTTTCTGCCATGGAGGCTGACACATCAAATGGATCCTACAGCCAATGGGGAGTCCCAGTAGAAGGTTGTAGGAAAAGGAGAGTGAGATAGAGGTACTGTTCCTCTGGCTTTCCTCCTGCAAACTCCCATTCATTCTTTAAGTTCTCAGTTCTCAGTATGACTTTGTTTCTAAAATGTAGACAGGGTGGGTTTGAGATAGGATGGGGAAATCAAAGGCAGTAGAATACTAGAAGTAAAAAGACCACTGAAGAGATTTTTTTTTTTTTTTCAACGTTTTTTATTTATTTTTGGGACAGAGAGAGACAGAGCATGAACGGGGGAGGAGCAGAGAGAGAGGGAGACACAGAATCGGAAACAGGCTCCAGGCTCCGAGCCATCAGCCCAGAGCCTGACGCGGGGCTCGAACTCACGGACCGCGAGATCGTGACCTGGCTGAAGTCG
This sequence comes from Panthera leo, assembly GCF_018350215.1. Lineage (NCBI taxonomy): Eukaryota > Metazoa > Chordata > Mammalia > Carnivora > Felidae > Panthera > Panthera leo. The sequence goes on along the minus strand of NC_056688.1, from coordinate 57,325,353 downwards.
GACGCTTAACCGACTGCGCCACCCAGGCGCCCCTGAAGAGATTTTTGTAGTAGTACACGTTGAGAAGTAATAGGGCCATTAGGGAAACACATCCTTCAAGGGCTGGCCTTCATGTTTTTATATTCCTGTCCCCAACATCTAACCCTGCTCCTCAGTGATGAAAATATAACTCAGCACATATTATTTAAATAAAATAAGAACTATACAATAAGCAAAGATCAAGAGTCCAAGGTTTACCTTGTACCCGTTGTCTTCTTTGCGGTTGTGAGAAGCAGTAATCATCACACCTGCAACTGCTTTGAGCTCCTGGACCGCATATGGCTGAAAAAACAGTCACACCATAATTCCATTTTGCTTTCCACCTACTTACACATTTGACCTAGGAATAACTTTGAGTAACAGGAGAAGACATTAAGACAGAAATAGGCTAAAACTTGTTATCTCGTTATAGATCAAATTCTTTGGTGGTTCAACACATGCTTGTTGAATGAAAATAAACTCAGTGTAAACTTTGTTTCCCTTCCTTTGGTCTTTCATGTCACTTAATATAGCACTGTAAGCATGACAAATATTTGAATCCTGATTGATTTAAGACATTTTTTTAATTTGCGGCAACAAACTGTACAATCAATAATATAAAACACTTACTACAAAAGGCGTAGGAACATATCTTGAAAAAAGGTACACAGGAACATCTTTGGCCAATAAGACTGCAGCAGTGAGTTTAGCAAGTCTAAAAAAAAAATTGAGGGAGATTTCACTCAGTCCTTAGCTTATCATAGATTTTAAAACCTAACCTTCTACAAGATAAATGTTTCATATTGGAATTATTCTGAACATATAGTAGCCTAATATAACCAATTCTTATAATCAGCAGTTAAACTTCATGCTCCAACTTAAAAATGTTAAATAAATAAGGTTTTTTAAAAAGGAAGTTAATAAGAAACAGAACTGATCTTTTAATTTCCTCCTTTTTCCTTAATCATCTTTTGATGGCTCCTTTACTAAGAAATAAAACCTGAAAAGGGCAAAAAGAATGCAGGAAAGTGAAATAATAGACTCTGATAAACACAATTGCATAAGTAACCCCTGGAAAAAAGTATCACTGTCTCATGACTATGTGTGAAAATCACCTAAAACTAATTAAATGGGATTATAATGAGAGAATACAATTTTTTTTTAAATGTTTATTTTATTTTTGTGAGAGAGAGAGAGAGACAGAGCGTGAGCAGGGGAGGTGCAGAGAGAGAAGGAGACACAGAATCCGAAGCAGGCTCCAGGCTCTGAGCTCTCCGCACAGAGCCCGATGCGGGGCTCGAACTCACAGACCGAGAGATCATGACCTGAGCTGAAGTCGGACGCTCAACTGACTGAGCCACCCAGGTGCCCCGAGAATACAATTTATTTAATCACTCCTACCTGGTGCTTTTGCCAAAGTATTAAAATCATAACATAAACTATGATACCATTCTAAATACTAACTCTAAATATTTAAAAATTTTAATCCTGCCTGTAAAACCTAAGCGTTCTTTTTAAAATGCTTCTATTTCATCTCTAAAATAAACATCAGCATGTGATCACATTTCTATTTGACAGTTTTCTGTTTCAGAAATCCTACTGTTAATTTTTTTTTTAAGGCTATCGCAATCCAACTTAATCTCTGAAACAATTAATGCCGTACCTCTGGCTGCTGCAGCTGCTAGTTACTTGACCCCGGGTGTCATACCCGACGACAAAGCCTCTCTGCTTAAAGTCTGAGAAGCATCTCTCAAGGTATTTGTACATTCCCTGGAGCAGATAAACACAAAAGATTAGTTCCTGAATAATACCTGCATTTTCCACAACTTAAAATCTATTATTTTTATGTGTAGTGGTCAGTTTATTGGCTCATAGGGAACCGGCTTCCGCCTTCATACTCATGTTTACCGATTTGGGAACAATACTGTTCAAGCCTCAAATGTGAGATGACAAAGATTTATTTCCTGGAATTTCAGACTCATTTAATACCACAGAAATATCAATTAAGTAACTATTAAATCCAATATGATACATAAAACATTAGGGGAAAACGAGGGGACAAGAGAGTCAGTATGCTAAGAAAAAAATACTGTCAGAAGACCCAAAAGAAATTGTTTCTTGTCTTAAGGCTCTAGAGAATAGAATTTTGACCATATTTGGCCTTGCTAAATCATAAGACTGAAGCCAACCAAAATATTTGACCTATTTATGACACAAACATTTTAAATCAGCAACATAAACCTTCATCAGAACATTTCTTAAAATGGCTGATCCCGTTCGTAATTCCTTAGTTTGAAAATCTCACAGAAAGAAAATCTCATAAAGTAGGAAAATATGCAGTCACTGGTGACAAAAAAAGAAGCGAAGCACTGAATACTGAAAATATCACAACGATAAACTAAAACCATTTAACTAACTTATGGTTTGATAACTTCAATAAATGCTTTCATCTCTGAAAATAACACTTCATATTTTATAGTCCTTTAAAACCATTATCAAAAGTGTTGCCACATTTAATCCTCAAGACCCCAAAAAGAAAGAATGCAGATACCTTTTCTATTTTTGTCTTTCAATATCTCTTCAAAAAAAGAGGTGACAGAGTAAGACTGAAGCTCCATTTAATGAATTGCCCAAGGCGATTCATTCAACTAAAACTAAGTTATACTAATTTATTGAAGTACTGGATGGCAGGCACTGCTAAGTAACTATGTGGCAGCACCAAATGAAGCCCCAGGGACCTCTGGACCCTTTTTTCATGGCTCTTTCAAGTGTAATTATTCTTTTCAACCTGCTCCTCAAAGAGGATTTCAATTACCTCCATTTTGACCTTAGGCTCTAATTTCCTAATTGATTAAGTTCTTTTTCCCAGCTAATCTCTTAACTCAGCAAAGATGCTGGCAAAGCATCTCCTTATGGAAACTGTAACTGTGACTACCCTGAGCCAGCAAGACCCACATGATTGACTACAAGACTATGAGCGACTTGACCTTCACTGCCCACCTGCAAGTACCTCCCTACCTTTGTCCCACATTTTCCTTATACAAACCTGGCATTATTTTCAGCACTTTGGAGGCAGTCTTTGAGATGCTAGTCTGCTGTCTTCCCGGTGTTGGTATCACTGATATAAATTCCTGTCTTGTTTCACCACCACCCCACTCTCTTTGGATTTTGTCATTGGCAAGTGGTCAAATCTGGTTTGTTTGGGACCCCAAGAGCCAGGTGCTCTTGCCCCCTGTCCCTGGGTTACATTCCCTATGAATGTGTGTGTGTGTGTGTGTGTGTGTGTGTGTGTGTGTGTATGTGTGTGTGTGTAAGTGCACACATGTGCATGCTTAATATAGCCCATGTTGACTAGTTTCCCCAATTTATTTATAATAACGATGCTATCCTAAAACTTCACAGAACATCCTATTATTCTCTGGTATAAATATCTGTCTTATCCTCCTTTATCTAGACTCTGAAAAGGGTTAGGGCTTAAGTATTAGATTCCATTTGGCTTTTCCCTTTCACACAATGGAATCTCAACTCCAGTAAAAATTTACACTTCCATAGAAATTTATTTTCAAACACCTCCTCCACCCCTTTTTATAAAGTCAAGGAATCTTCATTTAAAATGAAAGCTTATGAGGAAACCAATATATTAAAAAGAGTGAACTGATGAATTTTGGGGCGAGGAGAAGAAAGGGGTCTGGGATGGGGGAAGTGGCACGTATCCTACCCATGTAGTCTAGTCATCTTATCATCCCTTCTACTCCATCCTCTGCAGTAGCTTTTGCCTTTGGAGAATTCCCTCAGAACAAAGCTAAGGATGATTTACTGTTTGACAGTATTGATTAGAATTATGCCTACTGAGCAATTCTCTAGTCCAGAACTATTTTTAGTATATTCTAAATGCATTTTGGCTTCAAAAGTATAGTTCCTTGAAGCAGTGAGAATGTTTCACTAGAAAAAGAAGTAATTTGTTTCTAGGGTAAGTTGTATAAAATGGGGAGACATAAATTGTATCACATCATACACTGTCTTAAAGAACTCTCAAATGGATATAGAAAACCATGTTTAAGGGAAATATTTTCAACTAAATTTTCCAAATATTCTGGTTAACCTTTATCAATGGCCATATGCCAAAATGAGTAATTCTCTTTTTCCTAAATTTGTTTCTTTATGTTAATTGGAAATCTCAATATCTGTGTCCTGATTTCAAATGCAAAGTAACTGTCAAGATTTCAAATGCAAAGTAAATGTCAAGAAGTTGACAATGGTAATCATAAGAACTCTTAATCAGAAAGTTAGTTTGTGACCTTGAAGATACACAAATGACTTATAAGATAAATTCTGTGCAAGAGCAAAGGTTAGCATTTGTCCCAAGGTTTTTTAACTTACAAGAAGGTACCTTCCTAGACATAAAGTTTGTTTTTGTTTTAGAAAGCCTACCTAATTTATAAAGCAAAAAAATAGAGTGATAAAAAGTATACATAATACTTTATAATACCTACCTGTGTTGACTGTATTACTGTAAGGTCATTAATATAGCAAAATCCTGCCCCCATAGCAGAACGAAGTCCTGCCGTCCCAAAAGTCATTCGGCAACAAAGACGATCTCGTAGCTCCTTGTTCATCCCATTCCGTAACAGATTTTCAATTTGCTCTTTTGTTTTGGGATTCTATAAAAAAGTATTAAGACTTAATCAGGATCACAAGCAGAGTCCTGATATGAAGCCCTTCTGAGGAGCCAGTAAGTATTATGCATATTTCACAAGGTTCTAAATATAAGTTCCACAGTGCTACTTATCAATATTAGTATGTATAATAAAACAATACCTGTCATCTATGGAGCCCCCCAAAGAACCAGACCCTTACCGAAGGCAATGCACGTATCTCTAATTGTCATAGCATTTTTGGTAATACTACTCAAGAATTTTTTAACAAATTGATAAACTTAAGAGCTATGGAACCCAAATAAGCCTCCTAGTCAAAAACAACATTAAGTAAGTTAGAGTCTGTCTTAAGTTTTAAAAGAAATAAGGAACCTATTGGATAAAAGCCATCAACACATGCCTACCAATTACTTCCTAAACCTCTGTGATTCAAAATGACCAGGTAAGCCTTCTGCTCTTTAAAGTCACAGAAAACCATTCAATGTATCTACAGTAAAGGTGATCATAAAAAGGTCTTAGATGTTAAATGTGGACTTGGTTAAGAATAAGAATGAAAATTCAGTCCAAGCTTGGCTTGTGAGGCAGGACATGCCAACATCTATACTTTAGGATTATGTATTTCATTATCACATCCATTAACTTATTTTCATAAAGCTCATGGATACTCTTGACTGAAATATTACTTTACAAGCAAGTTTCAAATGGACGTGCAATTATATAATAAGAATAAAATTTGAATGGAATTTTCTAGTATTTTCCTTATAAGAGAAAGAGTCAAATATTATGAAAATAAGGTGAATCACAACTTCTCCCTTCCATACTATATATAGTATGGATTTAGTCCATACTAACAGCTTAGATCTTCTATGTCTATGGCCTATACAATGATAACGAATATTCAGAATGATAAACCAAGGCACCTATAAGGTGCTAAATATTAGAATAGATTTGTACTTGCAAAGAAATAAAAACATATTAATATATAATTTAAACAAAAAGGTTTTCTGGGGGCACCTGGGTGGCTCAGTTGGTTGAGCGTCCGACTTCAGCTCAGGTCATGATCTCACAGTTCATGAGTTCGAGACCTGCATTGGGCTCTGTGCTGACAGCTCAGAGCCTGAAGCGTGCTTTGGATTCTGTGTGTCTCTCTCTCTCTCTGCCCCTAACCCACTCGCATTCTGTCTCTGTCTCTCTCAAAAATAAATAAACATTAAAAAAAAAAATTTAAACAAAAAGCTTTTCTGGTTATAGTGGAATTAAAGTAACCAGAGTACATGCCACAAACTAATGAGAAGCCATGGAAATTCTGATTAACTGAAATTATAATCAGCTAAAAATGGATATAAATTTATGTATATATATGTATGTATATACACGTATAATGACCTTAGCTCATGAAATCTCCATTTTATAAATGGCACACACTAACAAATACACAGCCTACATAAAACTATGAATAGCTATTAAGAGGAGAATCTAAACAATAAGACTAACTGGGCTATTCTATATTTTCCCAATGTTTAAGATGCTACCAGATTTGATACAAAGGTCAAAGAGACTTGAAGATGGCTAACATTTAAAAACAGGTATAAGAATGGCAAAATTGAAGACTAAAAAGTTTCAGTTCTGTAGAGGGTATAATGGCAGTGTCATACAGTTCATGCCATAGAAATTGAGATAGTCCTAGGGCACCTGGCTGGCTCAGTCGGAAGAGCATGTGACTCTTGACCTTGGGGTCATGAGTTTGAGCCCCACGTTGGGTGTAGAGATTACTAAAAATAAATAAGTTTATTTATTTAAAAAAATAAATTAGGATTTAAAATTCTTTTAAAAAGAAATTAGGATAGTCCTTTTAGAATGATATCACAGCAACTACCAAAATTTAAACTGCATATGCCTTTTGGCCCATAAATATCTCTGTCCATAGCAATGTCTTTACTCAAACAAGATTTATTCATACAAGAATGTCAACTGCAGCATCTTACTGGTAGTATTATTACCTCTGTGTTAATAAAGAAATTAAGATTTAGGGAGCCTATTATTACCACTGTATTAATAAAGAAATTAAGATTTAGAGAGCCTATTAACATGGAGCTAACATTGGAGGTCTAGACAGGATTTGAATCCAGGTTGGTCTGGTTCTAAATCCTATACCACCTCACAACAACAAAATAATTATGCAGAGCAGGTTAATAATGTTCCTAATAATAATGAACTCCAACTATAAAGCCAAATATGATTCCTTTTAATTATAGCTACATAAGATACAAAAATGACCCACCAGACATGAATATTATTAGGTTACTGAGTACTTCCTAATGTTTAACTGCACAGCTACTAGAGTAGGGCCTAAAAATTCCATTCTCTGTTATAAACATTACAACCAGTCCTAACCTAATTCCTGTTTCTGAAAAAGACTGTAAATTAGAGAAAAATAAAAATGGATAAAGAATCACGATGCATTGGACAGACGTATATTTTTATGGTAAAAAGTGCTAAGTGATTATGGTGACAGGCAAATGAAATCTACTTTAAATGCAGATTTCTCCACTATTTCATAACTACATTAAATTAGATGATGATGTTAAAATGTTTAAAAATACACCTAAAGGGCAATCTATGTAGCCATGATTATCATACATTTTCCATGAGGATGAAATTACATTTCTATTTTGTTGTTAAAATATTCGAACAACTATGATTTTTATAAGCTATCATATTATGAAGATTCTAAAGAACTACAAATTATTTTTAAAACTCTTTCCACATAAAACTCAGATACATTAAATGAAAAGCAGAAGCATACATAATGTGTTTTAATTTGTATAAAAAGAAGTATATGTATACTTACATCATTCCAGAAATACTCCATGCTAATATAAGACACTAAAACTAGTGATTATCTCTGATGGGGAAACCAGGCATAAGGTCTGAGGCAGAAAAGTGACTTTATTGTACAGCCTTAGTACTGTTTGGATATTTTATATTTTACTTATTTTATGGTAAAAACTAAATAAATCTCTCTCTCTGATGGCTGAGAAAAACTACTATTGTGGGTCTCCATGGATACTTTTTACCTCACAAATTGCTTTTTTGTCACTCACAGAAGGTTATTAATAAAACAAATGTTGGAGCTTTCTCAAATACAAATTATTGTTTGCTTTCTAAATGTGCTCTTATTTACAATGCGTTCATTACTTAAGGATAGGAGCAGGCTAATCAGCAAAAAAAGAAAAAAATGGTTCAAGTGAATCCAACAGTAAAGAAAGCTCTAAAAATTATACTGTAAGTCTGCAGAGAAGTTATTTGATTTACATACCTTCTGGAAATGTACATTCCTTTTGGAAAGTAAATGCATTCAATCTGAACTAAAGTTGCTCTTAACTAGTGTATTTTAGAATCCTAATAATTTTAGTGCCCCAAAAAAGTAATCCTGCAGAAAATCCAAAAAGATTTTAGTGACTACTAGCATTTTCTATACTTCATCAGGAAGGAAGCTGATTGTTTAGTAGGAAATCAGTAAGCTAAAGAATACAGAATTAAAGCCATGCATTATTTTCAAAGGTTACCTGTTTACCCAAAATTTTCCTTTAGGTTCTAATCCTATGGAGTGCTGCAACTTTATATGGCTGAAATGAAGAAAAGAAAGTGTCTTCTTACATAATACTCTGTGGAGTTGTGTTTTTTCCATAGCGTAGGTCCTTAAGGCCCAAATTCAAAGAAAACATGAAAGAACTGATTTAAAAAAAAAAAAAAAAAAGCAGCACTTTATATAAAGAGAAGTACCTCCTTTAACAAACCTCTTACAAACTTTCATAGATGTGAATAAAGGTATATACCAGACCAAAATCATTCCAACTCTACCTGCCATGAAACGAAAGTATTAGTATTCATTTATGAAGGATTACTCTGGATTCACCCAAGCTTTTCTGAACCTATTCTGTTCATAATTAGGGGGCTTCTATATTATCTATATATAATAAATATAAATGTATATAAAAGTACATAAAAAACTGATTAATCATCATATAAAACAAATCAAGTTTGTCAATGAAGAATTCACCTATAAATCTTCTTTCCTCCTTCTCTTATAAACCTAATAATTGTATAATTTTTATACAACTTGAATCTACTCTATTAATATTATTATATTATATATATATTTTTTGCAATCAAAATCCTAATATTGTTATATATCTAAAGGTGAGGTAATATACAAAATTGACTTCTTAGTGGCTCAAATATATCTAAAATTGCAAAGCTTGTAAATAACATTTTAAAATGTTACTGACAGAGGCTAGTGCCTAAACAACAAATACCAGTTTTATAGAACTACAGAAAAAAAAATATTTAAGTTTATTTCTCAACAGAAGTTAAAATAGGAAACTGCCATCTGAAAACCTGAAGGGTAAATGTAACTGACATTTACTTCTAAGGGTCAACCAGCTTGAAGATCCAAATCTAGAGACCTGAAGCAGAACATGTTTTCCAAACCAGATGCTTCCTCAGAGTCCAAAATATACTCTTGCTAACCAATAATTTTTTCCCATCTAAGAGTCTTTGTGTAATTCTAAATTTAATTTCTCCATCTTAAATTTTTTTTTGTATTTAAGTATAGTTGACATATAAAGTTGTATTTGTTTTAAAACATAGTGATTTGATAATTCTATAGATTACACAATGCTCACTCACCACCATAAGTGTAGTTATACCATCTGTCACTATACAATGTTAATACAATATTATTGACTATATTCCCTATGTTGTACTCTTCATCTCCGTGACTTATGTATTTTATAACTGGAAGTTTGTATTTCTTAATCCCTTTTACCTATTTTGTACATGTTCCCACCTCTCTACCCTCTGGCAACCATCTGGTTTGTTCTCTGTATTTATAAGTCTATTCCTGGGTTTCGTTTGTTCATTTGTTTTGTCTTTCAGATTCCACATATAAGTAAAATAATTTCTCCATCTTTAAAAACATTGTAGAAATTAGCATAAGTTGGCTTAGATAACAAATTTGAATGACTATTCTTGTCATATAAAATGAGATTTCATTAATAATAATTGGCTTAATAAAGCTTGAGACCATTTAATGAATATAAAAATCATATCCAGGAAATAAAGATTCTAACTACTCAAAAAGCAGAAAATAAGACATTAATATAACATATTATCATTTAAGTATAATACTAAACATGCCAAAATTCGTGTGAAAGATAAAAATGTTGATTAATTCATTTCAAAACATGTGTGTGTGTGTGTATATATATATATATATATATATATATATATATATATAGTCTTTTTTTTAACTTTTGGATTGTTTTTCTAACAAAACACACACATGTGTTCAATAATATAGTCATACTTAAGTCTCTGTTATGCTTTAAACAAAAAATACTTCTCATAAAGACAGTCAAAATAAAACATTTCAAATGTTTGCTATTTTTCTCTAGGTATTCTGACACATACTTTTCTTGACAGAAACTGATCTTAAAAAATAAAGTCTCAGTTTAAAAAACAACAGAAAAAATATCATCTTGGTAGATGCAAAGGAAGCATTTGAAAAAACTCAACACCCAATAGCTATTTTAAAATTTCTCAGTAAATGCTGAATAGTAATTCCACTAGGAATCTACCCAAGAGAAATGAAACATGTTCACACAAAGACCTATAAATGAATTTCAAAGGTAGATTTACTCTGAAGAGTTAAAGCCTGTTGTCCATCAACAGGTGAATGAATAAACAAATTATTGTACATCCATAAAATAGAGTAACATTCAGCAATAAAAAGGAACAAACTGCTGGTATAGAAAACAAAATGGATAAATCTCACAAGTATTATGTTAACTGAAGGAAGCTAGACACAAAAAGCCTACGTATTGTATGATTTTTATAAAAGCAAACTACAGGAACAATAAAGAACTATTACAAGTCAACAATAAGACAACCCAATTTTAAGAGGGACAAAGGATTCACTAAAGAAAATATATAAATAGCCAATTGATTCATGATACAACATGGATGAAATCTGAAATGTGCTAAGTAAAAGAAGGCAGACACAAAAGGCCACAAACAATAGTATGGTTCCATTTATATGAAAGGTCCAGAATAGGAAAATCTAGACAGATGAATGGTTGTCAGGAGCTGGGGGGGGGGGGTGCGGGGGGGGGGGGAATGGAGGAATGGGCAATGACCACTAATGGATACCGGGTTTCTTTCTGGGATAATTAAAATGTTTGGGAATTAGATAGTGGTGGGGCACCTGGGTGGCTCAGACAGTTAAGCATCCAGCTTCAGCTCAGGTCATGATCCCATGGTTTGTGGGTTTGAGCCTCGCATTGGGTTCCGTGCTGATAGCTCGGAGCCTGGAGCTTGCTTTGGATTCTGTGTCTCCCTCTCCCTCTGCTCCTCGCTCCTCCCCCTGCCCCACTCTCTCTCTCAAAAATAAATAAACATTAAAAAAAATTAGATACTGGTGACAACTGCACAATCTTTTGAACATACTAAAACCCACTGAATTATATACATTCTAAAATGGTGAATGTTATTTCACATTATGTGAATTATATCTCAATTAACAACAACTACAGGACAAATTAGATGAGTGGTTGACAGGGGCTGGAGCAAGGGGATTCACTACAAAAGGGCACAAGGGAACTTTCTGCAGTGATCGAAATGCTCTTTGATTGTGATGCTGGTTTTCCAACTGTATACACTCTTCAAAATTCATTAAGTAGAACACTTAAAAGAATTAAATTTACTGTCAATTTTGTAAATGTAAATTATACCTAAAAAACAAACCATATAGAAAAACTCTAAAGCTGAGACTAAAGTAGAAGAAATACACATAAATCCAGATGCACACAGGGTTTTACCTTATAATGCATGAATTAATGACAAACAATATTAGGTGCTTTTTTCAATTCCCTTTATAAAACATTTGAGAAATATAGTTTAATGTTAAAAAAATTACACTTGAAAGATACTTGAATTCTCTTTATGAAGCAGAGTTTTTTTTTTAAGACATACAAATTACAAAAACAAATTCATGGGTGTGAATTGTACTGTTGCATAATATCAGCTCTCTTACTGTTAAGTTTTTCCTGATAATTATGTAAAAGTTCCTTGATGTTGGGGAGAACAATTAAGTCATTAAATCTATGTTGTTACGAATCTAACTTTACAGAAACCACACATGAAACTTACTATCTTTGTAAAATATGACATTTCTACTTAGAGAAAGAACATCTTAGGCTGTATTTGATGTTATTTTATTGTTGACTTGCCCTATAGCTTCTGCTACTATTTAGGGATAAGTTAACAGGGTCCACATTTTCAAAAGTTATATATTAAGTATATATTATAAAAAATATAATACTTCAATTTTGATTCGAGTGTTTTCAGGCATTGAAATATTTTTCACTACGTGATTTTTTTTAAAGGAGTTGTTTAACTTTCAGGGTTATCTTTACTTGACTAAATGAAAAACAAAACTATTTTTCAAACAAACAGGAAATTTAGACAAAACTCTAGTATTCCTAGATATGCCTTGGTTACTTGGAGGAAAGGATGGAGGAGAATGTAAAGTAGATATGGGAATTTAAACTGAACCTGTAGCTTAATTTTTTAAAAAGGAGTTCTGATTCAAACTTGGCAAAATATTGTAACGAAATAGAAGCTGTTTATCATTTTCTGTGTTAAAAATTTTTTTTTAATGTTTTATTTATTTTTGAGACAGAGAGAGACAGAGCCATGATCAGGGGAGGGGCAGAGAGAGAGGGAGACACAGAATCTGAAGCAGGCTCCAGGCTCTGAGCTGTCAGCACAGAGCCCGACACAGGGCTCAAACCCACAAACCATGAGATCATGACCTGAGCTGAAGTTGGACGCTTAACCAACTGAGCCACCCAGGCGCCTCTCAGTCTCTGTGTTTTTAAAAAGGATAGGACAATTGTTAAAAGGGCTCATTACTTCTTTAGTTTTCTTGGAAGGCTCTGTAATCATCCAAATGTAAAACTTTGTTATCCATAATTCTGAGTCTCCATCTCCAACCCATCTCATCCTAATTACATACTGCCAGATTAATCACCCAAGAACCAACAATAGAGTCCAATTCCAGTTACCTCAAATATAAATAAAGGTCAGGAAGGGTGGGAATCAGATCCCAAAGGGCAGAGGAATTCAAAACCTTTTTGGATTCAAAAACTCTCTTCATTTCTCTGAGCCCAAGTTTGTATATAGGTTAAAAATGAGAATAACAACTACCTCAAACAATCTTTGAAGGATTAAAAGAGATTTTTTTTTTACATGAAAGCATCTATTAATTAACACAGCTGGCACATGATCACTCAATAAACACTAGATATCCTTTTTCCTTTGTGTAGCCTAAATTGCCACAGCAGTCTAACACATACACTATACTTGAGTTAAAAAAAAAAAATCTTCATTGTTCTTGCACGCTGTGCAGTTTCACTTTCCTGATCAGTTTCATTTTCCATTTTATTCTTCTATTTCTCCCACCTTAAATTTTCTGTCCCCCTATTCATCATCTATTCCTATCCTATTTTTCCTTTCAGGCCCAGGTCAAATTCTACTTCTTACATAGTCTTCCTGACTTTGAATTCCTATCGCTCTTAAAAAGCAGCCCCACAAGGTGACTATTAATTGTTCTTTATTTGTATTTTAAATATTATTAATTGTAACTATGTATTTTCCTAGTTTAAAATAATAATAATACAGATAAAGCTACAGACATTTTGACTATTACCTTTAGTCCCAGACCACTCCTGTGGGGGAGCAAGTACTATTGTGATGTATCCTTCTAGACCTTTACTGGCATCTATATATGCACAGAAATGTAGTTTAGCTTTCTCTCTTTATTTTATATAGATGCTATCAAATTGCATATGATGTTCTATAACTTGCTTATTTCACTTAATGTATCTTGGAGTTTCTTTCAATACATACAGATCTACTTTTGTTTTGTTTTGTTCCTCTTTTACTGAGAAATAATTGACATCACTAAGTTTAAGGTGTACAGCATGATGGTTTAATTTACACATACAATTGACCCTGTAAGAACACGAGTTTGAAGTGAGCAGGTCTACTTATATGCAGATTTTTTTGATAAAGTCAGTACAATAATGTAAATGTATTTTCTCTTTCTTATGATTTTAACATTTTCAAAAGAAAATGTCTAGCTTACTTTATTGTATGGATACAGTCTATAATACATATAACATACAAATCTGTGTTAATTGACTATATTATCAGTAAGGCTTCTGTTAACAGTAGGTTATGAAGTTTTTGGGGAATCAAAAGTTATATGTAGATTTTTGACTACATGGCGTGTTGGTGCCCCAAACCTTCATGTGGTTGAAGGTATTGTGAAAACATTACATGATAGGTTTAGTTAACATCCATCATCTTATGTAGATACAATAAAAGGAAAAATTTCTCTGTGATGAAAACTCCTAGGATCTACTTTCTTAACAACTTTTCCTATATATCATACAGCAGTGTGAACTATAATAAAATTGTCCGTTACATCTCTGTACTTACTTACCTTATAACCAGAAATTTGTACCCTTTGACCACCTTCCTCCAATTCTATACCCTCCCCCCAATAAGGTAACCACAAATCTGATCTGTGAGTTTCGTGTGTCTTTTGGTTTTTTGGGTCTTTTTAAATTCAACATGTAAGTGAGAACATAGTGTCTGCCTTTCTTGTCCGACTTATTTCTCTTAGCATAATGTCTTCAAGTTCCATTCATTTCATCACAAATAGTAGGATTTTCTCGTTTTTTATGGCTGAATAATATTCCATGGTGAATATATACCATAACTTTTTTATCCATTCATCCCAGACCTATTCTATTCAGCTGTTGCAGTGTTCCAATTTGTTTACTCTTTCCCCTTTGGTGTGCATTTAGGTTTTTTCTAATATTTACCTGTATAAATAATGAAGTATTTCAGAGGGCAAATAAGATGAGAAAAATTCTGAAGCAGAAACCACAAAATAAAGTCACTATTTACATTAAAGAGATTTTCTAATGAGTTGAAAGCTAAAAGGTCTATGTATCTGAGAAGCAGAGGATTTTTCATTTATATTATAATTTTAATATTTTTTTTTTCAATTTTCATATTCTTTTGGGCATTAGATTGGGCTATGCCATGGTTTTTTTGGGTAAGGTTCAGTGCTCATTAAATTATCTGGTATAAAATATCCCATGCAGGATTAGATATAGTACCTACCTGTCTATTTTCCACCAGCATTATTTTCTCCATTCACTCCCAACACCAGAGGGCAGTAGCCTTAGTGCTAATTAGCAGTCACGTATAGATAAAGTGACTCATGAAAAAATATTTTAGTAAAATCTGCACTAAATTACTAAACGTTTTGTTTTGGGGGAAAATATTTCTAAAAAACAGGACATATAAAATATGTAAAAACAATTAAACAAGCTGTCTAAGAGGATGAAAGAACCCTGATTTAGATAATCCAGGGAGTAACCATGAAAATCTAAGATGATGAAATATAATACTTACATTCTTTGGCTAGTTCAGTGTATCTTACAAGTAAAATCTGGAAGAACCAAATGAAGACAAATTCCTTTTCATTAGGTTCTCCAGGCTCTCTCAGATTTTTCAAATAGGAGGAAAGAAAGAGATAAGGAAATAATTCTAGATCAAAGATATATCCACATAGGCTTTCTAATGGCCTTGTGGAAAACTTGAAGGAACTAAACAAAAATCCTTTATGAAAGAAAAAATAGGGCAAAGAAGACCCCCAAATAAAAGGCAGAAAAAGCCAGTCTGCCTATTTTAAAATTTTCAGGTGGGAAAGAAGGAGGTGCTTTCAAATATAAATCCTTTCTTTCAAATATATACATATATGTATATATATATATATGTATATATATATATATATATATATATATATTTTTTTTTTTTTTTTTTTTTTTAATGCATAGACTTTACTTTTTTTTCAACTTAAAAATTATTTAAACTCTACTCTCAACATGGGGCTCGAACTTATGATCCTGAGATCAAGAGTCACATGCTACTCACTGAGCCAGCCAGGTGCCCCTAGACTTTACTTTTTAGAACAGTTTAAGGTTTACAGAAAATTGAGCAGATAGTACACAGAGTTCCCATAAATGCCCTAGCCCAGTTTTCCATGTTGTTAACATCTTGTATTAGTGCAGTACATTTGCTGTAGTTGATCCAATACTGATCCATTTTTTTTCAAAGAATTTTTAATATTTTTAAGTAATCTCTACACCTAACATAGGGCTCGAGCTCACAACCCCAAGATCAAGAGTTCCATGCTCCACTGACTGAGCCAGCCAGGTGCCCTTGATCCAATATTATGAACTAAAGTCCACAGTTTACATACGGCTTTTGACAAATACATAATGCCATATATCCACCATTAAAGTATCATATAGAATAGCTTCACTGATCTAAAAATCCCTTGTGCTCCATATACTCCTTCCTTTGCCCTGATAACCAGTCATTTTTCAAAAATTACCTGTTTTCAAAATGACATATAGTGGGCATCAGACAGTATGTAACTTTTTCAGAATGGCTTCTTTCACTGGGTAGTATGTATTTAAAGTTTCTCAACTGTGTTTTTGTCTCTTGATGGCTCATTTCTTTTGTGGCTTGATAACTCATTTTTAAAACATCAATGAATTGGAGCGCCTGGGTGGCTCAGTCAGTTAAACATCCCACTCTTGATTTCAGCTCAGCTCACAATCTCATAGTTCATGAAGTTGAGCCCTGAATCAGGCTCTACACTAACAAGTGGAGCCTGCTTGGGATTCTCTCTCTCTTTCTCTCTCTCTCTGCCCTTTCCCCACATGCGTGTGTATGCACACACGAGCACTCTCTCTCCCAAAATAAATAAACAAATAGGATATACTAAAATTTGTTTACCCATCACCTACTGAAGACATCTGGGTTGCTTCCAGTTTTAAGTACATTTTTAATTTGAAAAAAAAAAAAAAAGAATAGAGAGTTTTAGTTGAAGATGGAAACCTCAAGCACTTGTCTCTTCTTCCTCCTGAGAATTTTTTACATGACAATAAAGGTATAAAATAACTAAATCCATAATGCAAAAAGAACTGGAGAAGGGGTCAATGGATACTGAGGAGTAGATGAGATTTCAACATATTTCTGAAAGACAGAAAGAAGCATGAAATGAAATACAATAAGCCAAAACCCTATTTATGCTGATAACATCTACATTTTGTTCCAGCAATCCCACTTTTGGGTATGAGGACAAAAGAATTGAAAGCAGGGTCTTGACGAGATATTTGCATATCCGTGCTCACAGCAGCACTATTCACAACAGCCAAGGGTGGATGCAACCCAAATGTCCATGGATGGATGAATGGATAAAAAAAATGTGGTGTATCATATTACTCAGACTTAAAGACGGAAATCCTGTCACATGCTACAACATGATGAACCTTAAAGATATTATGCTAAGTGAAATAAACCAGCCATAAAAAGACAAATACTGTATGATTCTCTTTATATGAGACATCCAAAGTAGTCAAATTCATAGAAACAGGATAGAACACTAGTTATTAGCAGGGGCTGGGAGGAGGGTCAAAGAGGACTTATGTAATGGGTGCAGTTTCACATTTGCAAGATGAAAAAGTTCTAGAGATCCATTTCACAACAATGTGAATATAATTAACACTACTGAACTGTACACTTAAAAATGCGTAAGACTGTAAATTTTATGTTATGTACTTTTTCACAATAAAAAAATAATTAAATCTTGTGTTTCGTCTTGTTGATCCTCAAAATTGAAAATAATATGTAAGCACAAGGTTAAGATCATCTAAATATTGTTCATTGTGGATCTATGTAGTGGGTGTGGATAAAATTTGCTTCTGTTCAGACCTACCTATACCTCCTGAAGGTATTGAGATCAAAACGATTTTTTTTCTTAAGCTCTATCAATTAGTTGTTCAAAATCATGACCTGTTTTGGTTTCATGTTCAAACCATAACTTGCTTACTCAGGTCTTCCTTCCTTCCTCCTCCCCTCCCTTCCTCTCTACCAACCCCTGGATAATTGCTTTTCTTTTTTAAATGTTGTTGCCAGGGTGGTGGTGCCTGGGTGGCTCAGTCGGTTAAGCGCATCTGACTTTGGCTCAGGTCATGATCTCATGGCACGTGAGTTCAAGCCCTACAATGGGCTCTGTGCTGACAGCTTGGAGCCTGAAGCCTGCTTCAGATTTTGTGTGTCCCCGTCTCTCGGCCTCCCCTGCTCTTGCTCCGTCTCTGTCTCTCAATAATAAATAAACATTAAAAACAATTTGTTTAAATGTTGCCAGAAAAACATATCATCTTCACCATATCATTAATATCTTCCAGATTTTTACTATTTATGCATAGATGTTGCACTCTTTTTAAAGACACATTTCTTGAAGCCCAATGTGGATCTAGGGCACTACGGTCATCTGAGATTTCTTTACATTGGGGTAGTTCCTCCATGTCAACTTCCCTTATATTTCCTACTTCCTTTTGCTGTAGGTTTCCTCAACTTAAGCTTTTATATTTTCTATTGCATTTGGCAAAAGGTAGACGGATAGTCATTTATTTTTCTCTTAACTTCTAAGAGCTCGTTCCTATTTTCGATGCCTTTCTCATAGCAGCTTTCCTCATTTGATGGAATTCTCTTTTTAAATTTAACTTTAAAAAAATTTAAAATTCTATGTACTTCATTAACCTCATTTTTTTCCCCCCTCTGGAGCCATTGCTTTGTTTTTCTTGCTTTTAATGTTGCTTGTTTTATGTAACTTGATCCTTGGTCAGTCATTGATATCCATAAATTATTCTGTGAAAATGGTATGGGTTTTCTCCATTTTTGTAAATGTATGTTATCTGCCAGTCTCCCTTGTTGCTGTTGTTTATTATTTTTGAAAGGGTGGGGCAGAGAGAGAGGGAGACAGAAGATCTGAAGTGGGCTCTGCACTGACAGCAGAGAGCCCAACGCTCGGCTGGATCTCAGGAGCTCAAACCCAGGGTGAGATCATGACCTGAGCACTGAGCTGAAGTCAGAAGCTTAACGGACTAAGCCACTCAGGGACCTCAACTAGTCTCCTCTTAAATAAAATGGGCAATTAGGAGTTCTGGATTTGTGGATTGGGCTTATTGTTCTGCAGACTGTTAGCACTAATTACATTATTTAAACTTACAAGAATAACTACAACATAACTATTGAAATTTAGGAGAGGTAGAGAATAATGTAAGTTAGCTCTGATTTTTTACAGCATATATTTGCCAAGTAACATATAAAATAAACCAAGGACTAGTGATACTAGTATATTGTTTAGTCGTTTGATGGTAACCATGAGAATAACTAAAAACAAGTAGCTAAAAATGGTTTCTAAGGAGCAAATTGAAAATGAGAAGAAGCAGTTAGGAACATTGTTTTTTATTATATTCCCTTTTGTATTTTTTTTTATCATAAGCATGTATTTCTTTGAAATAAATACAAATGAAGTGAATATGAAATGGTAGAAACTGAGGGGAAAATGTAAGAAATTTGAAAAGAAAAAGAAAAAATGAATTTCATTTCTAAGAAGGAAAATAAATTCAAACCTTCATTTATCTGTACTAAATTTCTCAGACAGAGGGAGAATGTTGTTGCCAAGGAGACCAAAGCAACTGTTGAGCCGCAAATTCAGCTCTTTAAAAAAATTCCATGACATTTATTCTGCAATTACATCCTACTCAGGTTTTACAAAGGCCAATAAAATGGTTTTAATGAAGTCCTTGAAACCTGGTGTATGATGTCACTAACATTTACTAAATATTCAGGTTATAGAATCTAGTACAGTGATAAGAAAATTAGAGTAAAAGTCAAATGATCTAAATTCTAGTCTCAACTCCACTGCTTAAAAGCCATACATCCTTGAGTAAGTCATTTACCTTTTCTGAAACTTTCTTTACTTGTAAAAATGGGGAAAACTACTATCTAGCTTGCCTGCCATGCAACGCTGCTGTATCAAATGAGATTTAGATCATTTTCCAACGTTTGAAACATTACAAATAAATTCAAGTAGTAGTGTTAATATTTCCCAAAATTAATAAAGCCACATGTATTCTGTACTCTTCATTGCTTAAGGACCAAATTAAGTATTAGGAAAATGTGAACCAAAAAAAGTAACCTAAACTACTACTATAAAAACTGGATTGAACTAAGTGGCAGATCCAACCTCTGGTCCAGGCTCTACCCAAACTGGATAACTTCCACAACTTCTTTAGATCTCTACACCATGAAGTTAGACTAGACCACCTTTGTAGAGGTGCTTCTTGGGTGTCTTTTCCAACACACAATGATGATTAAAAGGGAATTCGTTCACCTCCATTTTACTGGGCTATATTTTGCTTGCAAATGTTTCACTGCTAGGTATCCGAAAATCACTGGCTTAGACTGAAGTCTTTTATTTCTATTTTCAGGCATTTCATAACCCTAACCTAACCTAACCTAACCCATATTTACATTCTATTCTTTCTCAACACAGACCTACATTTTGAGACCAGAGTACTCTACTCACTATTTCTCAAAATCCCTTGGCCAAGCTGTGCCTGCACATTTTGTCAATATACAACCGTTGCTCCAACTGGGTGAATAGCACTGCCCTGTGTCCTGTTCCACTCCCCACCCACACATTAAAACACCCAAACTTGAGCAGTACTCAATACTTTGGCTATATCTGCTTTCAAAAAGTTAAAGTTTGAAGTAAATTAGAAACAGGTGATAGTTGTCATGTTAAAGAGAACCTGGCTTCTAGGCCAGCCAAGACTTGTGTGTAATTTGATAGGATGTTAAAAAAACATCAAAAGAAGTATGAAGAAAGTGGGAGCTTTAGTTAGCCCTAGCACATAGAAGGGAGTGAGCACTATAGAAGAGTCATCTGGGCACTACTTGGAAGAGGAACACCTTGATCCATGGACTTGGGTTCCAGTGGTAAGAGTCCCATCATAGAAACGGATGCATTTACTTACTACAGGCCAATGCTGTTAAACATTTAGGCATATATCTGAATCCTTGTGATTTTATTTCATGATCTTTGACTTCCTTATGGTGCATCTAGAAAATACCTTGACTACAGACAAATCTACTTATTTTACATCTGTACCATAAATTAATACAACTGCATTCTGAATTCAGACATCAGGTTCAGTTTCGAGTATATCGAATCCATCCTGAGACAACACAGCCTAACAAATTAGTCTGACAGCATAGAAACTGAGGGTCAGATCCTGGACTATGGTAAATTTACCAACAGAATGCCATCCCATAGTACCCCAAACTGCTCCAGTAAAAACCCTGTCTTGTGGTATTATTTTCCTTTTAACACTTAACCACACTCTTATTCAAGGCCAATAAACACATACTGAAGCTTTTCTATGGCCCCTACATACCTTTCTGATAATTTCTATGTACCCTAAACTACAGCTGAAACAAATGTTCTACATACACAAAGTTTCTATCTCTGCTTGGAATAGTCTTCCTATGTTGGGAAATCTAAATTCTAACTAATTCTGAAAGTTCAGCACAAATAACACTTTTTTTCATGAAGATAAAACTAGCAATTTTGTTGATCTAGGCAAGCAGAGTCATTGAGGATCAGCCATATTTGATAGGGGTTCCTTTTTTTTTCACTAAACAGGTATTAATCAGGTATTAAGCTCAGTTTCTCTTCTAAAAGACTATTTATGCTGTCAGTGTGTAATGTAATAAAAACTGTAAGTTTGATCTATTATTTTACATTTCTGCACTCTAAATTTCAGTGCCCTGGGATATAGCCTAGGTTACCCACACTATCAGTCTATAGTAAATACACATTTGTTTACCAATTATAAGCATTCTTTCCCATTATGGGGGGAGTCAGTTAAGTAATTATTTATTATTTTTATTAAATAATTATTTAAATTATTTGGATCTATTCCTCAGTTAAAGGCACTTACTACTTGTTCCCTTTGCGAGCTTTAGTTTTATTTTCCCTTCTATGTTGCTTGAAGATATGATCCACATCTATTTCATGTTTGTATCTCCCACAAGTTTTTAGCTAGTATCTTACATAGAGAGGGCACTTTAAATATAATTTAAGAACCTCTCTTCCATTTTCAGTGAAGGCTCACCTCAGTCTTTTTATATTTATCCTGGTTTTATAAAGTCTCCTTTGATCATCCCAGTCCACAGGTCACTCTTACTTTTGTTCCAATAAGGACTGCCTATAAAACATTTAATTGCCAGCAATACAACCCTAATGTTATCTTTTTTTGGTGTATATGCATTTTATAGTCTTTTTATATTTCAGTATATTCCAATAATATCCAGGCATAGACAATTAATACATATTGATTCATTCAGCCAATCTTTAAAAAGAAATCAATCAAGAGACTCATTAGGAAAAGTATAGTCAAAACTGGCACCTAAAGAGAACAAAAGATCTCATCCATGGCAATGAAAAACAAATTCCTATTGTTGGGGTCAAACAACCTTGACATACTTAGTAGTTACTAGTAAATTAAATTGTGTTGTAATTCTACAAGTGTTTTCAAATTTCATGAGTCTTCCTTTCTCTTTAGGGACACATAAGTGCCCAACCACATCCATTTCCTGAAAATACCAATGAAAGCAGATGGCTTTAAACAAAAACAATTAACTATATTAAACATATACAGTTATCATTCATTTGTAATTTGGGTAGGTTTCCCTGCTGAAGACATTATATAGTTGGTTTGTAGTACATTTGATTTTATTGTATGCTATTCCTTAGCTCTTATGCTATGCTTTAAAGTTATTTGCATTTTACACATCCTTACAGTAATTAATGGGATATCACAAATTCTGCACACTTGATTTAAAAAATATATCTTTATGGTCAAATTCTGTAATAAGGGACTTATTTCTTTAATTTGATATTTGAATCAGAACACTAGAGATTCTCCCCGCTCCAAGTATGGTCCACAGACTAGCAGCAATGGTATCACCTGGAAGCTCATTCTTGAGGCCGAATCTCAGACCCTACCCCAGGCCTACCAAACGGAAATTTGCATTTTAGATTCCCAGGTGATCTGTAAGCACTTTAAGGTTTGAGAAGCACTGGTTTAGACTCTAGAGGAAGAACAGAATGTCTAAGATGCACATGACCAAGAAACAGTTACTAACTCATTGTAATTGCTTATTTGTTGGTCATTTCTGCTAAATGAAGGCGTGTTGAGGGCAGAACCCTTTCTATTTCCTCACCACTAGTATTCATTCCCTGGCCCTAACAGGCTCTGAAAACATTACCCAATACACAATACATATTTTTGCTAAATGCATGAATGACTGAGCAAAGTAAAAATAAAACTTTTTCATAAAGTGAATCCTTTAGGAAATTCTTTTGTACAACACAATTCATGTACTACCATACTAATTCCTTAATTCAGTGTTATGAATTCCATTTTAAATACACTGCCTTCGCTACTTCAACAAATGCATTTAATGCATTTGACAAAGCAAAAGCTTGGATCATCTTCCTCTGCTGGAGTCACCAGTGGCGTCTTTTACAAGTGAGAGAGCTGCATTTTAACTCTGGCTCTCACAGATCCATCCCATATGTCTGCACAAGATGAAATCACCCCAACAACTTGGAGGGGGTGGGGGGAGTAGAGGAGGAAAAGGAATGGGTAAAGCAAAAACAATTCCATATCAGGAGCATCATATGAAAGCTGGAAAACATGATTCTTTGAACAGGATACTGCAGAAAATAACTCCCGGCAAGGGGAATAAAGAGGTAAGAGAATTCTTACCTTTTCAAGAGCTAAAGGTGATAGAGAAAACCACCAGCGACTACCTAGCGACGGAAAGTGGAAACACACCAGACCAGAAGTAAAGCAGAGAGCGGTTAGAGACACCTAAAAAGGGTACCAAAAACCACTTTCAGGTTTGCAGAGAAGGAAGTCAAAGGAGAAGAAAGAGGAAAGAAAATAGTTCTATGAAGGGTAGAACTTACGACATGATGATGATAAAGTAATAATAAATAATCGATAATAATAATTTTTTTTTAAAGAGACGACATGCACTTGAAGGGCGGGGCTGTGGGTGAGAAAGGGAGGCTGCAATTCCGCGCACTGCAAAAGGAAGTGACCACAGGTATCCCGGCTCAGATGGTCCCGGGGAGGCGGCCCAGGCATAGGTGGGTGGCAACGTCCGGCTCCGCTGTCTCCCACCCCGTGGCCTGAACCATCTTCTCAGCAGCCTGCTGACCACCGGGTGCGGACGGGAAAGGGCGGACTGTGCATGGGCGGGCGGGCGTGCGGGAGGACAGGAGGATGCAAGGCTGAACAGGTACCCACCTTATCCCAACGGAGCCACTGCCCGATGGCCGTGTCTAGCTGAGGATCACCGGTATGGTAGGGGGCGTGGAGCAGGTTGGAGTTCAGGTCTCCCTCCGCGTTTTCAGCCATGGCAGCCGGACTGAGGTGTGAGGGCCTGGGGGCCGGCGAAGACACGGAGTTGGGGGTGGGGCTGAGATGCGCTCACCAAGGTTCTGACGCCCCCTCCTCACTGAAGGGCATCGGAGACCAACCGCAAGGTGTCTGAACCAGCTCCTGCCGCAGCTTTGCGGAAGCAGGAAAGACGGGGGATTCGGCCACCCGCTCCCCACCAGACTAGCTCCGGGTCTCTTTCTGGGCCAACGGACTGAGGCGGTCCGGCGGCGAGAGAACAACAACAGTCCCCGATGTCTGGGTCTCGGCCGCCGCCGCCGCCCTCGCCGCTGTACGCCCCGCCTCCCGCGCCACTGGCCCCACCCTTTCCCGCCCCAGCTGATTTAAGTCCCTGGGGCGTGAGGCACCAGCGGGAGAGTACGATCCCGGTGCCTTCGCAGTAACATAAGTTAGGATCCGCTGGGGTGTGATGGGTTGTGGCGCGGCCTTTTTTTTTTTTTTTAATTTGCTTCTTGCCACGCGTCTTTTCCTTGTTAACAGTCCTCACACACTCCCACGCGTCTCCTTTTCTCGCTCAGCTGCCAAGGCCGCTACCAGCACGCTGCTTCAGAGCTCGCTCCGGGGACCCGGGCGCGCGTGCAGGACCCCTGCTCCCTCCAGCTTCAGCTTGGGGTACGCGCTTGGCGGGAGGATGCACGGGCCTGTTTCCGCACGACCTCACGGGAGTTGTAGTACTCTTCTTTCCCGGAGATCTGTAGAGACCGCCGCAAAGACTACAACTCCCAGCGGCTGCGCGCTCTCCCTTTCCTCAAAGGAAAAAGATCCGCCTCGAAGCTATTCCTTATGGACGCGCCCTGCCCTTACCTTGCTGCGCAATGTGGCCTTAGAATGAAGTTATTTTAAGCCAGGACTGATGCAGTAAGGGGATCACTGTTATCCATTTAATGCTTTACAGTTTATCAGTCATGTTCTATCGCTTCAACCATCTTGTGAGGTAGGTGGGCGTGATCTAGCCCTAATTTACAAACAAAGAGGAAACTGCCTGTGCCTGTGAAGGGAGTTTCTCAAAGGCAAAATTCGTAATGGAACCAGGGTGCCAACCTCACATTTCAGCTGGTAGTTCTGTTGCTGCAGTGGGGTAGGAGGGAGAACAAGATGACTGAAAAAATAGACAAAGAAGTTAAGGAGGGAGGATGGGTCAGCATTTAACCATAACAGAAGCAACGATGTTCAGGTGTCAAAAGAGAGGTAAAGAGCAATGACGATAGGCATACGGAGGAGGAAATGAGATTTTTGAAATAATCTTCAATTTTTTATTTTGCCTCTCTGCTATGGAACGCTCACCTTGCAGAGTCACACAACTTGAGGACTGAGAGATGCTGAGCAGGGCTTACCTGTCAGAGGTTCAGTTTCTTGGTTTGGCCTTCTTACAATGGCTCTATGATTTTGGCCGAGTATCTTACAGCTCTTTCCCTAGTCAGCTTTTTTGTAAGGAGGGTGTAATAATATTTTACAGTTACTGGCTCTACAGTAACTTAATAAATAGCTTTAGAGTGCTTGAAGGTTCACAGGTAAAAGACCTAGTAAATTCAAAATACTCCTTTCTTCCCTTTAACAAGCCATTTACCATAATAAAATCCAAGCTACGAAAGTACAGAAAGAGCATAGTGCCAATTCCTAAAAAATAACGTGCCATGGTTGGGATTTACAGTCTGCTAAGCAGTTGGGTGTTTCTTTTATGGAATTAGCAAGTTCTTTTAATCACACAAGGCCTGGGAAACAACCACGTGTCCTGAAAAGAAATTAATAGTTTACTATCGTCACCATTATTGTCCATGACAAATGTTGAGTATTTACTCTATGCTAAGCATTATGCTAGGAGCTGAGGCCACAAGAAAGTATATAACAAAACTGTTTATTTCAAAAAATAAAATGTGTCTGGGAAGACAGATGTATGTGAGAAAATGCTTCCTTCAGACAACTGTTAAAGAATTCAGAGTCTGAGGTAGTCAATAAAAGCAACAAGCAGCAGGAGGGAGAAGCACTGGGCTTTAAAGGTCAAAAAATTAATAAGTAGAGAAAAAGGTAGAGGGCATTTCAAACCCATACATCACTGGTTCTCAAATCTCCCTAGGAATTCATTTAAAATGTGTATTTCTGGGGCACCTGGGTGGCTCGGTTGGACATCCATCTCTTGATTGTGGCTCAGATCATGATCCCAGAATCGTGGGATTGGGCCCCATGTCAGGCTCTATGCTGTCAGTCTCCATGCTGAGCTTGGATTCTCTCCCACTCCCTCCCCCTCTCTCTCTCTCTCTCTCTCTCTTCTCTCTCTCCTACTCTTCCTCCCTCTCTCCTTCTTCCCCTCTCCCCCTCATGCTCTCTCTCTCTAAAAAAAAAAAAAAGTGTATTCCTGGTCACTGCCCTAGAGATTCTGATTCAGTGCTTTGGAATAGGGTCTAAGTGCCCACATATTTAACAAATATCTATTGATTGTGACATAGGTGGCCATGATCTGACTACAGAGTTTGATAGGAGGACCAGTGAATTGGGGTCCTCTGGAATCTCATTAAGAAATACAAAATTTCAGGGGCGCCTGGGTGGCTCAGTTGGTTAAGCGTCCGACTTCGGCTCAGGTCATGATCTCGCGGTATGTGAGTTCGAGCCCCGCGTCGGGCTCTGTGCTGACTGCTCAGAGCCTGGAGCCTGTTTCAGATTCTGTGTCTCCCTCTCTCTCTGACCCTCCCCCGTTCATGCTCTGTCTCTCTCTGTCTCAAAAATAAATAAATGTTAAAAAAAAAAAAATTAAAAAAAAAAAGAAATACAAAATTTCAGGCCCCATCCCAATTGTGCTGAATCAAAATCTGTATTTTAACAGGAGCCAATCATGATTTATATGCATATTAAATTTGATAAGCAGTGGTTTTTATAAGACAGTTCTTTAATTCAATTCTGAGAAACACTACTAAATCAACAGACCTTCTAAGAGATGGAATTCTATAACACAAGTATAAAAGACTGGAGAAATACAAGTTTTAATTCAACACCAGAATAAACCAGCCCTCAATTTTATCAGCAAGATTATGACATACACTGGTTACCAGAAACCTTGCCCAGCATCTTTGGCTTATTGCTTAGGAATTGAGGGGTACCCAAAGAGACCTACAACTTATCAAATCAAAGAATAGTGTAAGTGTGTCCAGAAGAGGGGGTATAACAGTTTTCCTAGTCAGAGAAAGTTCAGAAGCTTTCATTTCTGTTGGAATTTGCCCAGGGTTCTTTTTTTTCAAGTCTTTATTTAAATTTCAGCTAACGTACAGTGTAATATTAGTTTCAGGTATACAACATAGTGATTCAACACTTCCATATATCACCCAGGGCTCATCATAAGTGCACTCCTTAATCCCTGTCACATTTAACCCATCCCTGCACCCACTTCCCTTCTGGTAACCATGGGTTTATTCTTTATAATTAAGAATCTCTCTCTCTCTCTCTCTCTCTCTCTCTTTTTCCCCCCTTGCTCGTTTGGTTTCTTAAATCCCAGGTATGAGTGAAATCATATGGTATTTGTCTTTCTCTGACTGACTTACTTTGCTTAGCATAATACTCTGCAGCTCCATCCATGTTGTTACAAATGGCAACATTTTGTTCTTTTTTATGGGAATTTGCCCAGGGTTCTGTATTTTTATTTGCTAAATCTGGCCAACACCAACTGTGGTCATAAAAGAGAATATCTCTCTTGGTCCTAATATATATATGACCTAATATTTTAAGGTCATGATGTATATAACTTACCCTCAAGTGGTTCAGAAAAAAATACTGTGTGTGTGTGTGTATACACACACACAAATATATGTTATATATACACACACATATGTATTATATAAATATACATGTAAACATATGGTTAGATAAATACCAAATAATAGATCAAATGGGGGGACATTTTAACAACGGGTGAATTTGGGTAAAGGATAGATGGATAATCTTTGTACTATTTTAATTTTTGCAGCTTCATTTGAAATTATTTCTAAATTAAAAAATTTAGAAGAAAAACCTCAGGGCATCTGGGTGGCTTAGTTGGTTAAGCACCCAACTTCAACCCAGGTCATGATCTTGTGGTTCATGAGTTCAAGCCCTGCGTCGGGCTCTGTGCTGACAGCTCAGAGCCTGGAGCCTGCTTCAGATTCTTTGTTTTCCTCTCTCTGTGCCCCTCCCCCGCTTGCACTCTGTCTCTCTCTCTCTCAAAAATAAATAAACATTAAAAAAAAAAAAAAGAGAGAAACCTCAAGTGTATAAGAAATAGCCATTTATTTATTGTTTTTAAAATTCTAATCAAGAGATTCAAACCTCTCATTCTGTCAGGGTAGCAAGAAATTAAGTTTTCATCAGTATCAGGGGCCCCTCCTCTCACTCAGGCTTTATTGTATGGTACTGGGGAAACAGAGAGTCAATAGCTCTAGTTCATCAAAGTTTTTGCTAACATCTGTATTGTCCAGGGTCTTTTTTTTTTTAATTTCATTAAAAATTTTATTTTTAGAGCCCATCAATGGACAAATCCCAAACAGTAGCAATACAGAGTATTTAAGAACATTTTAATATTTCTTTCTATCCATCTTTGTTTTCCTTTCCACAAACAAACATACTGGATTAACGCAACAATACTCTTAACCCCAAGTTCAATGCCTGAGTACTTTCAATATCTATTTTGAACACATAATAAAGCAGAGGCAGTTGATTTTATTTCCATTTGGAGCTCAGCAATTACTTTAGCTTCACATTATTGTATCACAAGTTATAACCAAATGGCCTACCAAAGCATCTAAAATCATAAAATTATTATAAGCCAAGTCAATGGTATGTATAAAGTTAACATGAAACAACAACTAGACTAGTATACATTTGTTTTGGGTCCTACAAGAAATATGCCAAAATAACAAGCTTTGGTAAAAGATGAGGTCCTGGGGCAGAGAAGAAGGGGAAGTCATATCATCAAAAATTTTGAGGAAAAGTTAGGTAAAAGGAAACCAGCCTATAGTTTTAACCAAATGAAGGAAGAAAGGGGAGTACATTATCAGGGTTGATGACAACTTGGGAAAAGACATATAGCATTCCATCACAAACTTGTTCACTACCTCAAGAGCTCAGCATCAGGCTCTCCAGGCATTCTGTTATTCTCCCGCTGGGTTTCTTCCCGTGAACATAAACGTACATTTATGCTAACAACAGAGTATTATACGGTATTTAATCTGATGGCAAACAATAGGAAAAAAAATTGTTGGGGCCAGACTGACTTCAGGCCATCTCAATACCCCTGAAAATAGGGGCAAAAAATGAATCATTAAGAAACAGTATTCAAAGAGTACTGTATTACCTAATGTGATTTATAAAACAAGAACAATTCAGTAATTGTCAATGGAAAAAGTCATAATATTGGAAAATTAGGAATGTTTTGATGCTGATTTTTTACCAAAATGGTACTCCAAACAGTTAAGTTGGAACAAATTCCAAACTCGCACTTACTTGCATCACCTCAGTTTAATAATCCAATAAATGACAAGACAAACAATGAAAACAACATCATATAGCACAGCAGCTTGTTTGGCTCCCTCTAGATAAAATCTTCAGTTTTCCCATAGTTTTACCTAGAAATCCAGTTATAGAATCAAACTGTGAATCCATTTCAGCTAATAATTTATTTTGATGCTTAACCTCATGGCCTATTTCGATGGAAAGAGATTTTATAGCAGTTACTTTGCTTCTCAGACTTTCAGTGAGTCTCTCATTTTCTTCACAGGCACTATACCCACTGTTAGCATAGCCATAGTTCCCATATTTGCCTGGAGGTACTCCTTCACCCAGGCCTGTATGCCTCATCCTGCCAGAGTAGGGAAGGAAAAAAAGCAGAGGGAGGGGTGGGTAGAAAGGGGCCATGGTCCCTGGATGGTGTCTTCAGAACCAGGGCCCAAAGAAACACCAGCTTCTTTCCCCGAAGCGCCATGACATCAGTCTGTATTGCCCAGGGTCTTAATGGTCTCTGGAAGTCTGACAGCTTTCTCCTTGCAAAGCATTCATAAGCTGTGGCCAGGAAACTTGGTTAAGACTATGAACCCCAAAGCCTCTATCTAGGTATACCATATAGCCATCACCTCTAAAATCTTGCCAATTCCTTAGACCTCAGGGACTCTCTCTCCTCACTCTCCTATCTTAAGACTTTAAATCTTGAGGAAATCTATCATTCTGCTGTGTGATTTCTCTGAAAAGGGAAGTATTGCTGCTCACAAAGATAGTTGATATAAACTCTACTGAAATCTGTATTAAAAAAAAAAGTCAAGAAGCAATTTTCAACTTTTAGCCCTGTTGCATAAAACTCCAAGGGAATACAGTAATAACAAAAAGTGATTATCTTTGTGTGAGGGGGAAGGATGCAGAGCACGCCTGAGATTCGAGTTAAGCAAGGCAAAGAACCTGGGGGGCAAAATCTAAGGAGGTGCTCCTTTTTCAGGTTTGTGGAAGTGCAGGATTGGTGCCCGAGAGTGAGTGCCTTAATATATTTTTTTAAACAGCTTTATTGAGATATAATTCGTATATTGAGATATAATTCATTTAAAGTGTACAATTACATGTTTTTTGTTATGTTCACTGATATGCACAAACATTACCACAGTCAATTTTAGAACATTCTCATTATCTTGGAAAGAAACCTCATGCCCTTTAGCTATCAGCCTGCTATTGCCTAATCTTCCACTCCAGGCCTAAGCAACCACTAATCTGCTTTATATATTTGTAGATTTCCCTGTCCTGAACATTTCATGCAAAAGGAATCATATAATATGTGGTCTTTGTGACTGACTTTTTTCACTTAGCATAATGTTTTGAAAGTTCATACATGTTGCAACATGTATGAGTATTTAATTTCTTTTTACAGTTGAATAGTATTCCAGTGTATGGGTATACTACATTTTGTTGACCTATTTGTCCATTGATGACATTTGGGTTGTTTCTGTCTTTTGGCTATTATGAGTAATGCTGCTACAATATTCATGTACAGTTATGTGTAGACTATGTTTTCATTTCTCTTTGGTATATACCTATGAGTGGATTGGCTGGATCATGTGGTAACTTATGTTTAATCATTTGAGGAACAGCCAGGCTGTTTTCCAAAGCGGCTACACCATTTACATTCCCAACAGCAGTGTATGAGGGTTTTACCACAGATTTTCCCAACACTTCTTATTATCCCACTTTTTGATTCTAGCCATTTTAGTGACTGAAGTTGTATTTCATTGTGGTTTTTATTTGCATTTCCCTGATGACTAGTGATGTTGAACATCTTTTCATATGCTTAAGGCCATTTGTATATCGTCCTTGGAGAATTATTTATTCACATCTTTTGCCCTTTTTTAAATTGTTTTTTTTTTTATTGAGTTGTAAGATTTATTTATATTTCTGGATATAAGTTCCTGATACAAATCAGATAAATGATTTGCAAATATTTCCTTTCATTCTGTGGGTTGTCTTTTCACATTCTTCTATATTACTGACGTATAGATGACATACAGTGTTATGTTAGTTTCAAGTGCACAACATAGTGATTTGACAGTTTTATACATTACTCAGTGCTCACCACCTGTCACCATACAATATTATTGACAGTATTCCCTATGCTGTGATTTTTGTCTTTATAACTTATTTTATAACTGAAAGTTTGAACCTCTTAATCCCCCTTTGCCTATTTCACCCATCCCTCCCATCCTCTGTCTTTTCACAATCTTGATGGTGTTATCTGAAGCACAAAAGTTTTTAGTTTTGAGGAAGTCTGATTTATCTTTTTTTTCTGTTGTTTATATCTAAGAATTCTTTGCAAATTCTAAAGTCATGGAGATTTACCCTTTGTTGTCTACTAAGACTTTTATGTTTCTAGCTCTTATGTTAGATTCTTGATCTATTTTGAATTGCTTTTTTATATGGTGTGAGGAAGGGATCTAAACTCATCTGTAAGTGGCCATCTGAGCTCCATTTATTGAAAAGACTACTCTTTGCCTACTGGATGGCCTTGGCATTCTTGTAGAAGATTAGTTGACTATGGACATATGGATTTATTTCTTGACTCTCAATATATTCCATTGGTCTATATGTCTATCCTTGTGCTAGTACCACAATGTCTAGATTACTGTTACTTTGTAGTAAGTTTTGAAATCAGGAAGTGTGAGTCCTACTTTGTTCTTCTTTTTCAAGGTTGTTTTGACTATTCTAACTCCCTCACAATTCTAAGTAAATATTACAGTAAGCTTGTTAGTTTCTACAAAGAATTCAGCTGGGGATTCTGATTGGTTGCATTGAATCTATAGAGTAGATTGGGGAGTATCACTGTCTTAACAATGTTAAGTCTTCCAATCCATGAACATGGGATTTTTTTCTATTGTAGATCTTCTTTAATGTCTTTCAACAATATTTCATGGTTTACAGAATGTAAGTTTTGCACTTTTTTGTTAAATTTATTCCTAAGTATTTTATGCTTTTTGATGTCATTGTAAATGGAATTGTTTTCTTAATTTCATTTTTGGATAGTTCATTGCAAGTGTATATAAATACAATTGGTTTTTGTACATTGATTACATCCTGAAACATCACTGAATTCATTTATTAGTTCTGATAGTTTTTTATGCAATTTCTTAGAATTTTCTGTATGCAAGATCATGTCATCTGTGAATAGTTTTACTTTTTCCTTTATAATCTGGATGCCTTTTGTTTCTTTTCCTTGCCTGTTTGCCCTGGCTAGACCCTCCAGTACAATGTTGAATTGAAGTGGCAAGAGTGGGCATCCTTGTCTTGTTCCTGACCTTAGGGGAAAGCATTCAGTCTTTCACTACTACGTGTATTGTTTACTGTGGGTTTTTAGTAGATGCTTTTAATCATGTTGGTGGAATTCTCTTCTGTTTCTAGTTTGTTGAGTGTTTTTATCATGAGAGAGGGTTGAATTTTGTCACTTGCTTTTCTTAAAAAAAAAAAAGTTTGTCTATTTATTTATTTATTTAGAGCAAGTGGGGTAAGGGCAGAGAAAGAGGGAGAGAGAGAATCCCAAAAAGGCTCTGTACTGTCAGCGCAGAGCCCAACACAGGGCTCGAACTCATGAACCTTGAGATCATGACCTGAGCCAAAATCAAGAGTAAGATGCTTAACTGACTGAGCCACCCAGGTGCCCCCAAATGCTTTTCTGTATCTATTAAGGTGTACATGAAAATTGTGTTTTTTATTATGTTGATTACATTATTACAATTATTACATTAATTGATTTTTTAGAAGTTAGACCAAACTTGCCTTCTACTTGTTCATGGTATATCATTGTCTTTATATGTTGCTGCATTTGTTTTGCTAGTATTTTGCTGAGGATTAATCTGTCCATATTCATAATAGATACAGTCTATATTTTTCTTGTGATATATTTTTCTGGTTTTAGTATCAGAGTAATACTGGCCTCATAAAATGAGTGCTCCCTTCTAACTTTTGGAAAAGTTTGTATAGAATTGGCATAAAATTTCCTTTAATTTTTAATAGAGAATTCAGTGGTAGAATCATTTGGGTCTTGGCTTTTGGGTAGTTTTGGGTAGTTTTCTGATTATTAATGCAATCTCTTCACATTTTGTAGGTCTATTCACTTGTCTTTCTTCTTGAGTTTCATTAGTCTGTTTCTTTGTAGGAATTTGTCCCTTTCATCAGGGTTTTCTAATTTGTTGGCATACAGTTGTTTATGGTATTTCTTTTTAATCCTTTTTTTCCCCATAAAGTCAGTAATAATGTCTCCTCCTTTATTTGATTCTAGTAATTTGACTCTTGGGGGGAGGTGGTTAGTCTAGCTACATGTCAATTTTAGTTTCTCTTTTCAAAGAACTAACTTTTAGGGTCATTGATTTTCTCTATTGCTTTTCTATTCTTTATTTCATTTCCACTCTAATCTATATTATTTCTCTTCTTCCAGTTTCCTAATTTTCTTTTTATCAGAATCTAATTTACTAAACTGAGCCTTAGGTTTTTTGTGTGTTCATGTATTCCAATAAAACTTTAATTTACAAAAGCAGGTGGCAGGCCATGTTTGACCTGTGGGCCACAGTTTGCCCATCCATGATCTAGAGTAATGGTTCCCAACCTTGGATGCATACCATTTTATGGAACTGATTCCTGGACCTCACTCCCTGGGATTATGACCCAACTGATCTGGATTGGAGCATAGGGTGTTTTTTTCTTTGCTTGTTTGTTTTTTAAGCTTTCTCAGGTGTTTCCCATGTGCAGCCAAGGCTGAGAGCCCTCTTTTCAGAGCAGTGATTTGACCTTGGGTTTTTTGTTTGTTTGTTCTTGGCTTAAAACAACAGAAATTTAATATCTCAGAGTTTGAGGCCAAAAGTCCAAGTTGCAGTGTCAGTAGGGCCTTGCTCCCTCTGAAGGTTCTAATGCAGAATCCTTCCTTGCCACTTTCAGCTTCTGATGGCTGTAATTGTTCCTTAGTTTGTGGCTACATAACTCCAATCTCTGCCTCTGTCTTCACATGGCCTCTCCTCCTCCAACTCAAGAACAGCAAATGAGGGGCGCCTGGGTGGCTGAGTTGGTTGAGCATCCAACTTGGGCTCAGGTCATGATCTCGCAGTCTGTGAGTTTGAGCCCCGTGTCAGGCTCTGTGCTGAGAGCTCAGAGCCTGGAGCCTGTTTCGGATTCTGTGTCTCCCTCTCTCTCTCCCTCTCCCCCGCTCATGTTCTGTCTCTTTATGTCTCAAAAATAAAGATAAACATTAAAAAAAAATTAAAAAAAAAAAGAACAGGAAATGAACAGATGCATAGGGCAAAGTGTGGGGGCATGGGGTGGCATGGAGTTTTCATGTCCTCAGGTCATGCCACCCTCCTAGTATCTGGATGTGTTCACCAACCCAGAAGTTCCATCTTTGAAGTTTTGATTTCAGTTATTATATTTTATATATGTATTAAATTCTTTTAGATTCTTTTACAAATTTTACAAAAGTGCTATAGCACTTTTTATGGTTTCCTGTTCTCTATAGAGATCTTCTCTTTATTTAGTGAAAGAACTGGTAGACTGTAGTCAGTTTTCTAACAGTGTTTCATTTCCTGATGAAATACAAGATCCATCTTCTATTATAATATGCAGATAGTACAGTATATTATGGATGAAGGGGTACTGAAACTATTGAGGTTAGCTCTGGGCTCCAGGAGAGAAATTATGATTTTATGATGGTGTGATGTCCTCAGCCTGATATATCCTGGAAATTTCTAGGAATTGAAGAAAATTAAACATTCCAGACTCAAAGCAACAGGAAAACATAACCCCATATTATGTGGCAAAGGGAGGACTAAAAGGTATTATTTTTGTGGATTTCATTGTTTAAAAAAGTCTATATAAATCACAAGCTGGAACAAGTAATACATACACACTCATATTTTCCTGCCCACTCTTTAGTTAGGGATATCAGTGAAGAGTGAAATGGCTAAAAGTATGTATCAGTTATGATTGCATTCAGCTACATGTGTTGAAAACCAAACTAGAGTGACTTAACCAAAGAGAGGTATTTTTGTTTTCCAAATAACAAGAAGTCCCAAGGAAGGCAATCCAGGTGCAGCAAGTCAAAGACATTATTAATGACCAGTCTCCTTTTTATCTTCCTGCTCTGTCATCCTAAATGTGTGGTGCCTCACAGTCAAAAGATGACTACTGACTTCTGGTTTCTAGTCAGGCATGTAAGGAATTTGGAAGATGCCATTGCATCCTAACCATAAGTAAACAGCTGAACAAACTGAAAAATCAATAGCTTTCTTGGATCCATCAGAGAAGTGATGTCACAGTGCAAGCTGCTGCCCCCAAACTGGAGACACAGGCCTAGATGAAGAATCACAATTTACTGTAATGGAAATCCCCAAGCAGAAACCTCAGGAACCAGTGCAAGGGTTGGAAAACCTAAACTACAATTGATGAACTACGGGAGGCTCAATGTGGCCAAGTCTGAGAATCAAAAACTCCAAGGAGACCAGTCATATGGGCGTATATACTTTTGTCAGTTTTACCTCCAGGAGGTTGACCAGGTTTTCATAGTGAATATTGGAGAAAAATCCCTCATACTTCTGGCAGGCCAAGGGAGGAAGAAACCATTTTGAATACACCAGAGCATCTGCTCTTAACAAGACCTGCCTCAGGAGAAACTGTTTAACCAGAGGCTAACCTGCTGGATTTTTATCAGAGTTTAACTGACCTGGGGGGAGGGAAATACCCAACCCAAGTGCACTCGAACTATCCTGTCCCCTAAGGGTTGGGGGAATTCTGAAAGGTACTTGTGAAGTTTACAACCCAGAGTCACAGGCTCCTTAAGAGACTGATACTAATCATCGACTACAGAATACTTCTACTCTTCCTTCATCTTACCATGTTACAAAAGACCCATTTATAAGCAGTTCTTTTACCCAGTATATCACATGCAAATATCAATAAAAATTATTAGACATATTAAGTGGCAAAAAACAGCTTAGAGAGAGAAATCATCAGAACCAGACTCAGATACAGCAGGGATATTGGAATCATCAGATGAGAAATTTAAAATAACTGTTGTTAATATGCTAAGGGCTCTAATGAATAAAGGAGACAGCATGCAAGAACAGATGGGTAATATAAGCATAGAGGTGGTAATTGTAAGAAAAAATCAGAAAAATGCTAGAGATCAAAAACATGTAGCAGAAATGAAGAGTGCCTTTGATGGACTTCTTTTGTCAACTGGACACAGCGGAGGAAAGAATTTCTGAGCTTGAGGATATCTCAATAGAAACTCCCCAAAATGCAAAGCAAAGAGAAAAGAGGCTGACAAAAACAGAATATCCAAGAACTATGGGGCAACTACAAAAGGTATGATATACTATTCATAATGGGAATATTAGAAAGAGAAGAAAGAGAAAGAAACAGGAGAAATATTTAAAGCAATAAAGAAGGAGAAATTCCCCCCAAATTAATGTGAGACACCAAATCACAGATCCAGGAAGCTCAGAGAACACCAAGCAGGATGAATGCCCAAAAAACACTGTATTTAGGGATATCATATTCAGATTGTTGAAAATATAAGATGAAGAAAAAATCCTGAAGGAACCCAGAATTATAAAAACAGCTTACCTATATATGAGCAAAGATACAAATTACATCAGCTTCTTCTCAAAAAACCATGCAGAAGAAGGGAGTGGAGTAAAATATTTAAAGTGTTGACAGGAAAAAAAACCCTAGAATTATATTCTTTGCAGGCTAATCTTTAAAAAGTGAAGAAGAGGGGCGCCTGGGTGGCGCAGTCGGTTAAGCGTCCGACTTCAGCCAGGTCACGATCTCACGGTCCGTGAGTTCGAGCCCCGCGTCAGGCTCTGGGCTGATGGCTCAGAGCCTGGAGCCTGTTTCCGATTCTGTGTCTCCCTCTCTCTCTGTCCCTCCCCCGTTCATGCTCTGTCTCTCTCTGTCCCAAAAAATAAAATAAAACGTTGGAAAAAAAAAAAAAAAAAAGTGAAGAAGAAATAAAGACTTTCTCAGACAAGCAAAAACTAAAGGAATTGTTGCCAGTAGACCTGCCTTGCAGGAAATGTTAAATGTTCTTTAGAGAGAAGGAAAATGATACAGGTCAGAAAGTCGTACAAAAAAGAAAAAAAAAAAGCATTGGTGAAAGTAAAAGTGAAAGTAAAATGAAAACATTTACTTTTCAAAAAAAGGCTTCATTTTCATATTGTTTTTTTAAAGTGCTTATTTATTTTTGAGACAAAGAGAAACAGAACACGGGTGTGGGGGGGCGGGGATAGAGAGAGAGGGAGACACAGAATCCAAAGCAGGCTTCAGGCTCTGAGCTGTTAGCACAGAGCCCAACTTGGGGCTTGAACTCACAAGCCGTGAGATCATGACCTGAGTCAAAGTCCCACACTTAACCAACTGAGCTATCCAGACACCCCTAATTTTAATATTAATTGATCTAACAGAAAACAGTTTGTTCAAAACAGTAACAGCAGCAAAGTATTTGACTATATATGTTTATGTATATAAATGAAATAAATGATACAATGAAAGGGAGGGAGGAATTATTTTGTTATAAGGTATTCACACTACCCATGAAGCAGTGTAGGATTATTTGAAAGTGGACTTAGATTAATTGAAAATTATAGGGCAAATACTAGAAAAAGTAAAAAAAAAAAAAAGTGTATATATATATATATATACACACACATATATTCATATATATGTATATACGTGTATATGTATACGTGTGTATACATATACATGTATATGTATATACATATATACATATATATGTGTGTATATATATATGTGTGTATATATATATATATATGAATGACATGCTGAGACAGAGAAAATGGAATTGTGTAATATGCTCAATTAAAATGACAGAAGGCAGAAAAAGAGTGGACAAGAACAAGGGCAACAAATAGAAAACAGTAACAAATATGTTAGAAATTAATCCAACGATAAATATAATGACTTTAAATGTCAATGGTCCAATACAACACTTAAACGATTGAGATTTTCAGAGTGGATCAAAAAACAATACCCAACTATATGATATTTACAAGAAGCCCACTTTAAATATAAAGACACATGTAGATTAAAAGTAAGTGAGTAAATGGATGGAGAAAGCTATACCATGCTAACCCTAATTAAAAGAAAGGAATAACGATATTACTTTTAGACAGAACAGACTTCAGAACAAGGAAAGTTATCAGATTGAAGAAGTACATTACATAATGATCAAGAGATTAATTCTTCAAAAAGACATAACAATTCTTAATGTGTATACATCTAACAACAGACTGCCAAAGTATGTAAGGCAAAAACTGATAGAACTGCAAGGAAAAATAAATGAATTCACTATTATATTTGGAGATTTTAGTGCCCTTCTATCAGAACTGGATATATTCAGTGGGCAGAAAATCAGTAAAGACATAATTGAACTCAACAATACCATCAGTCAACTGGATATAATGAACTCTCACAGACTTCTTCATCCAACAGCAGAATACACATTCTTCTCAAGCACATATGGAACATTCACCAAGATAGACCACATTCTGGCCATGAAACACACTTCAACACATTTGAAGGAATGTCTGCTCTCAGACCACAAAGGAATTAAACTAGATATCAACAACAGAAAGACAATTGGAAAACCCCCAAATATTTGTAGATTAAACAACATTCTTCCTTATAGCACATGGGTCAAAGAAGAAATCTCAAGGTAAGTGTGAAAATGTCTTGAACCGTGGGGTGTCTGGGTGGCTCAGTCAGTTAAGCACCTGACTTCAGCTCAGGTCATGATCTCACAGCTTGTGAGTTCGAGCCCTGCATCAGGCTCTGTGCTGGCAGCTCGGAGCCTGGAGCCTGCTTCCAGTTCTGTGTCTTCCTTTCTCTCTGCTCCTCTCCCACTTGTGCTCTGTCTCTCTCTTTCAAAAATAAATAAACATTAAAAAATTTTTTTAAATGTTTTGAACTAAATGAAAATACAAGTTATCAAAATTTGTGGGATACAGTGAAAGCAGCCCTTAGAAAGAATTTTATAGTATTGAATGCATATATTAGAAAAGAAGAAAATCTAAAATCAGTAATCTAAACTTTAATTTTAGGAAACTAGAAAAAGAAGAGCAAATTAAATCTAAAGTAAACAGAAGAAAATAAATTAAAAAATTAGAACAGGAATCAAGAATATTTAAAACAGGAAATCAACAGAGAAAAATCAACAAATCCAAAAGCTGGTTCTTTGAAAAGATCAATAGAATTTAAAAACTGCTAGCCAGGCTAAGTAAGAAGAAGGGAGAGAGAGACAGGACAGAAATTGCTAATATCAGAAATGAAAGAGAGGATATCACTATAGATTCTATGGACATTAAAAGGATAATAAATAGGGGTACCTGACTGGCTCAGTCAGTAGAACATGTGACTCTTAATCTTGGGGTCATGAGTTTAAGCCCTACATTGGGGGTAGAGTTTACTTTTTAAAACAAGGATAATAGGGTGCCATGCCTGGGTGGCTCAGTCAGTTGAGTATCCGACTTTGGCTCAGGTCATGATCTCGCAGTTCACGAGTTTGAGCCCCATGTTGGACTCTGTGCTGACAGCTCAGAGCCTGCAGCCTGCCTCAGATTCTGTGTCTCCCTCTCTCTCTGCTCCTCCCTGCTTGCACTTTGTCTCTCTCTCTCTCAAAAATAAATAAAAATCTTTAAAAAAAATTTAAAGGATAATAGAGAGTACTATGAACAATTCTAAGCCCATAAATTTGATAACTTAGATGAAATGGACCAATTCCTTGAAAGATAAGATCTGCTGAAATTCACACAAGAAGGTATACACAATCTGTGTCTGTTAAGGAAATTAAAATTACAACAGTAATTAATAACTTTCTAAAATAGGGGTGCCTGGGTGGCTGTCAGTTGAGCATCTGACTCTTGATTTTGGCTCAGATGATCCCAGGGTTGTGGGATCGAGCCCCCACGTTGGGCTCCACACTGACCATGGAGCCTGCTTAAGATTCTCTCTCTCTCCCTCTACCCCTCTCCCCTGTGTGTTCTCTCTCTCTCTCTAAAATAATAAATAAATAAATAAATAAATAGTTAAAAAATTAACTTAAAAGTTTTTTTTAATGTTTATTTTTGAGAGAGAGACAGAGACAGAGCACGAGCAGAGGAGGGGCAGAGAGAGAGGGAGACACAGAATCTGAAGCAGGCTCCAGGCTCTGAGCTATCAGCACAGGGCCTGATGCAGGGCTCAAACTCACAAACTGTGAGATCGTGACCTGAGCTGAATTTGGACGCTTAACTGACTGAGCCACCCAGGCTCCCCTAAAAATATATAACTTTCTAATACAGAAAGCACCAGGCCCAAATGGGTTCACTGGTGAGTTCTTGCAGACATTTGAGGAAGAAATTATATCAATTCTCTACAATCTCTTTCAGAAGATAGAAGCGGGACTATTTCCTAACTCATTCTGTGAGGCCAGCATTACCCTATTACCAAAACCAGACAAAGACATTAAGAGAAGAAAACTGTAGACCAATATCTCTCATGAACATAGATATGAAAATCTTCAACAAAATATTAGCAAATCACATCTAACAATGTGTAAAAAAATTACATACCATGCCACCATAACCAAATGAGATTTATCCCAGGTATGCAAAGCTGGTTCAACGTTCATTTAATGTAATCCATCTCATCAAACAGGATAAAGAAGAAAGATCACATGATTATATCAATAGATGAAGGAAGAACATTGCACAAAACCCAACACCAATTTATAATAAAAACTCAGTAAACTAGCAATAGGAGTGAACTTCTCAGTTTGGTAATATCTACAGAAACCTATAGCTAACA
The DNA here is from genome assembly GCF_018350215.1 of Panthera leo. Lineage (NCBI taxonomy): Eukaryota > Metazoa > Chordata > Mammalia > Carnivora > Felidae > Panthera > Panthera leo. The sequence goes on along the minus strand of NC_056688.1, from coordinate 57,283,808 downwards.
TCATACTTAATGGTGAGAAACTTGAATCTTTCCACCTAACATGAGGAACAAGGCAAGGATGTCTCCTTTCACCACTCTTTTTCAACATCATACTGGAAATCATAGCTAATGCAATAACATAAGAAAAGAAAATAAAAGACATACTGATAAGTAAGGAAGAAATAAAACTGTCTTTGATTGCAGATGACATGAATGTCTATGTAGAAAATCCAAGAGAATTGAGAAAAAAAACCTCCTACAACGAATAAGCAATTATAGCAAGGCTCCAGGATATAAGGCTACTATACAAAACTCAATCATTTTCCTATACACCTGCAATGAATAAATGGAATTTGAAATTAAAAACACAGAGGTTTTGGGCAGCTTTCTGCTCATAACTAATTGTCCAAATGAGATACATACCTAACCAATCCCTGGCAAGGAGAATGAGACCACATGAGTGCCTTAGATCAGTCCTAATTCCTTCCTGCGGTGAGCTGGAGCTAGAGAGCGTTGGGCAGGAAGATGGGATCTAATCAAAAGTGGAGCTCTGCCAGCATGAGAATAGGAAGAATTGGAATATGGAGACGCTACAACAATATCTGCTAAAGACAGGGAGCGATGGAAAAAAAGAGAGAGAGAGACAGAGAAAGGGAGAGAATGTGTGTGTGTGTTATACACCAAAGGAGAGTGCAAGAGACAGAGAGGCCATACTATCTTAGGCTCTTGAATGCTGCACTGTGGCATCAAAATTTCCGGGGAGAGAGCATCAAAACATTACATATCAATGTTGAAAGAGATGAGTTAATATGACAATTAGTAGTTGCTCAATTGTTTTTAATGTTTATTTATTTTGAGAGAGAGGGAGAGGGTGCGCGTGTGTGCATGTGCACGCATGTGTGCACAAGTTGGGGAGGGGCAGAGAGAGAGAGAGAATCCCAAGCAGCCAGTGCAGAACCTGAGCCCAATTTGGGGCTTAACCCATGAACCATGAGATCATGACTTGATCCATTGGATGTTCAACCAATCGAGCCACCCAAGCACCTTAGTTGCTCACTTCTTATTTTTGAAAGAATTGACTTTTATATCAGAGAAAATAGTAATTGCTCTCATAAAGTACTTTTTCAAGTATTTGGTATAAAGTCTATCCCAAGAGCAGTCTGCTTTCCCTGTAATATGTGCTCATGGACATACTGATAAGGAAGGCCAGAATGTATTCCTTGGAAAAGTTTTTCATATATATATATATATATATATATATATATATATATATATATATATGTTTATTTATTTATTTATTTTGGGAAGGAGAGAGAGACAGAGACAGAAAGAGGGAGAGAGAGAGAGAGAAACACAGACATGAGTAGGGGAGGGGCATAAAGATAGAGAATCCTAAGTAGGCTCTGAGCTGCCAATGTAGAGCCTGACAGGGGCTCAAAACCATGAACCCTGAGATCATGACCTGAGCTGAAACCAAGAGTCAAAAGCTTAACCAACTGAGCTACCCAGGCACCCCTGTTTCTATGCTTGATCTCAAGCAAGGCAAAATAAGCAAAGATGGAGCTCTACAGACAACCTTTACTTAAAGCATTCTTTATCATCAAGAAATGGGATATTTTTTGTTTGAAGTGAGTGGGATTTGATTACATTCCTTTTTGAGTCATTTTGAAGTTTTTTCATGATGTGTTAAAAAACCTGTGGCAATTAAAGCAAGTTGTCTTAAAGGTTGGCAATAAGCCTCTTTAAAACAGGTTGAGCCAGTCCCCCACCCCAACACCTTTCTTTAATTAATCAGGTTAAATGGTTAAAACTAGCCACACAGATTGCAGTTTATTTATTATGTGCATTCAAGATGAAAAGGAATGAGGTAGTCTCAGCAAGTCCCCTGGGGATAGCTCAAATTTTGTATCCAGCCTTGTTATATGGTGCTTTCTTTGCAATTGTCTTTTGGTTACCATGACAACCAAAGAGCTCACGGGAGGAAAGATTGTTTTGACTGCTGGACTGAGATTAGGAGGAAGAGTTGGGATAGGTGTAGAAACATAGATTCAGGTCAGGGAACAATGAGAGCTGGGAGCTAGGTGGATGTGTACATGCTGAGCATTTTATGTTATTTTGTAAGGAAGACAGGCGTGATGCTGAGGAGTATGACAATGCAGAGTACCAGAGGAAGACATGGAGAACTTAAAGGCCAGTGGGGCAGAAAAGTTTTATGTAGCCACAATGTCCCCTGTCCCTTCTCAGGGTGTCTTGAGTAGAGGAACACAGCCAGCTTGATCCTGTCCTGCTGAGGTGACCTCAGGGGAAGGGATTTGGTGACAGAGTCACAGCTTTCTTTGGCAGGACCTCTCCACAGAGCAGAAGCTATCACTTCCCCAACTCATGGAACAGCCAAGGGATGTTGAGGAACATTGTCTCCTAAGGTGACCCTGGTGACTGGCAAGCTGAGACTAACTTAGAAGAGGTTCTGTTGTGCCCAAGTTGGACTTTGCCTAATGTGGAACTAACCTAATTTGGTACAGGTACACACTGTTAAAGAATGGTTCTCGCCCAGGATGCCTTTCTTGGCAGTTCATTGTGTCCAATTACACCCTGGCACAGCCATCTCTTGGATTCTGGCTGTCACAGGGACAGTTTCAGAATTTATTCTCCTTTTACCCATCACAGATGCAGAACCACTCCATTTTTTTAAATTGAAAACAATTTTTAAAACATTTTTTATTTTAAAATTTCATTTTTATATTTTTATTTATGACTTTTTATCTGTTGCAATAGTGATTCCAAGTAGGGGTAGAGCAATACGTGTTCCCCAAAATAAGAATTGGAAAATTTTACCACCTAAAATTGATTATGAGTCATTTAACGCTCAAGAACTATTTTCTAACTTATCGCTGACTTGAATTAATGCCACATTTTATTCTAAATCTGCCTTTTGTGTTACTTCCTCTGTTTCCCTGGCCTCCTGTTGGTGAAAAGGGATTTTAGTGATATGTAACCTTTGAAAAGTACATTCATTAAGGCTGTCAGCAACATGTATTTGAACATTATAATCCTGGCTTTTTATTATGTTTCTTTTCCTCTTGTTCTCAGTTTTTATTCCTGAATGTTCTGCAGTCTCTCTTTACTGCATGCTTGAATTACAAGCATACACAAGGAAGTGGCTTTTATGACATGCCAAGGCAAGGATATTGTGTTCAAGCTTTATAATAATAGCATTGGGGAAAATACTTTATTTCAAAAAGACTAAGTAAGTTCTACTTCAAAAGAGCTTTAGTTAATTAAAGTTAAGGTGGTAAAAAGCTTAAAAAGCAATGCTTAGACCATACAGTATTTTTATTTAGTATTAATTGAATATATTTCCATTGTACTTATAGCCTTACCTATTAATACTTTTTTTTTAAATAGTCAAACAAAAATGGATATGCATGTTGAACTGCCTTTACTGTATTTTATTATTTCTTTTAGCTACATTCTGGCCTATTGAAAATGATTTCGTATTTGCTGACACAGTACTGATGATTCACATTTATTGCACAGTTAATAAGAGGTATATTTTGCATCTTGGAACAGCAACCTGGTCATCTGTTCTCCTGCCCCCTCCCTGTAAGCCATCTGCTTTCTCTTATAACAGCTCTACTGCTTACATATTCCACATGCTGCCTTTGACAAAAATTCTTTTATTCATTTACCGAGCATCTAAAATGTTCATGGCACAATTGTGCACATTATAGGAAATGAAAATATAACACTATATTATATACTGTTTTATAATTTGTAAAAATATTTTTTATGATGTAGGGTGGGTAGGAAGAAGTCAGGGAGGAGGTAGGATTCATTAGAAATGAGCTCAGAAGTAGATGGACAGGATATTGCCAGGCAGTTGAGAGGGAGGAGATTCGTATGTAAAGCTGTGAAATAGGTAAATTTTACCTTTGTCTCTTATCTTACTCCTGTCTTCATCCAAAGCTAGCTCTCAGCATGCCTCCCTATTCCTTACCTGAATGAATGTGAGCTTCATGAGCACAGGGTTTTTTTTTTTTTTTATCTGTTTTGTTCACTGCTGCATGTTCAGCACCAATAATGCCTGGCATGTACAGATGCTAAGTATTGAGTTTTTAAATGAATAAACATAGGAATGAAATGATAATTACCTGTAAGGTTTAGGATCTCTGGCCTTCTAAGATGTTAATTAGTTCCTTTTTTTCTCCGTAAACCTTGGCCAATACAATTTATTATAAAGCTTTTTAAATTTTTAAAAAAAATGTTTATTTTATTTTTGAGAGAGAGGGGGGAGGGGCAGAGAGAGAGGGAGATAGAGGATCAGAAGCAGGCTCTGTGTGGACAGCAGAGAGCCCGATGTGGGGCTCAAACTCACGAAGCAGGAGATCATGACCCAAGCTAAAGTTGGACACTTAACCGACTGAGCCACCAGGTGCTCCAATTTATTAGAAAGCTTTTTAAAAAGTTGTTAAATGTATATATTTAAAATTGTGAATGAGGGGTGCCTGAGTGGCTCAGTCATTTGAGAGTCCAACATCGGCTCGGCTCATGAACTCACGGTTTGTGAGTTCAAGCCCCATGTCAGGCTCTGTCCTGACAGCTCTGAGCCTGGAGCCTGCTTCAGATTCTGTGACTCTCTCGCTGTCTGCCCCTCCCCTGCATGTGCTCTGTCTCTCTCTATCTTTCAAAAATAAATAAACCTTAAGAAATTTTTCTTTGTGAATGAGATTTCATATATTTTGCAGCTGTGTTTTGGTTTGTTATTGTTACTAACTTTCCTTTGTGTCTTTTCCCATTTGTATATTGGTTGTCTCTTATCAAAGGTCATTATAGCTAAAGTAAATCAGTTTTTTGTCTGTTGTATGTCTTGCAAACATTTTTTTTCCAACTTGTCATTTAGCTTTTTACATTGTTTATTGTATGATTTCATGTGTGTTATTTTAATATTTAGGTGGTCATCTACATAAATATTTTATGTTTTCTGAGTTTCTCCTTGGTATTTAAGAAGAGTTATCTCATGTTTTCTCCTAGCACTTTAACCATTTTGCTTTTTTTTTTTTCTTTTTTTTTTTTACTTACAGTATCTTTGATCTATTTAGGTCAAATAATTTTTATTAAATAAACCATCTTTTTGTTACTACTTGAAATGTCATTTTATCAGATACTTAATTTCTGTATATATTTCCATTTCATTGATCTTTTTGTCCATTCATGTGTCTGTGCCAACATGCTTAGAATACTGTATCTTTATAATATGCTGGGTTTTTTGGGGTGTGTGTGTGTGTGTGTGTGTGTGTATAGTTCTATGCAGTTTTACGTGTATATTTGTGTAACCACCACCACATTCAACATACAAAACTGTTGCATAACCACAAAGGAACTCCCTAATGTTATATTTCTGTGCCCACCCTGCTACCCTCTTGGCATCCACATCTTATAGTTTTGTCATCTTGAGAATATTATTAAATGGAGTCACGCAGTGAGTAGCCTTTTAAAATTAGCTTTTTTTCACTAAGCAAAATGTCCTTGATATTCATCCAGATTATTGTGGGATTTTTGTTTTGTTTATTTATTTATTTTGAGAGAGAGAGAGCACATGCACACGAGGAGGGGAGGGGCAGAGAGAGAGAATCTCGAGCAGCCTCTGTGTTGTCAGCTCAGAGTCCCACATGGGGCTCAAGCCCATGAATCCTGAGATAGATCATGACCTGAGCTGAAATCAAGAGTCGGACACTTAACTGACTGAGCCACCCAGGTGCTCCAGATTATTGTGCTTAATATGAGTTTGTTTCTTTTCATTGCTGACTAGTATTCCACTATATGGATGTGCCAATTTTGTTTAATCATTCACCAACTTCAGTTGGTGTTTTGGGGTTAGACATTTGCATTATTTTCAGTTTTTTGCTTTTACAAATGAAAAATTTTAATAATGTTATGAACATTATTCTTGGTGAAGAATGTTGTTTTTCCTAAGTAGAGAGTATTGGATTAAATATAATCATCAGTTTATGATAGATACACTGTCATCATTGGTCCAGCGAAGAACCTTAGTTGTATTCATTTATTTTTCTGTACTAATAAAATGAAGATCATGAACCTACCACCTAAATTAAAAACAGATAACCTACATTTCCTAAGATCTTCATCCCTATATCATCCCCTTGCCTCCCCCTCAAAGACACCCACCCTCTCAAATTTTGTTTTTATGTTTGCTTTTGGGGAGGAGGTGTGTTATCACTTATATTGTTTTATTTACTTTTTATTTTTATAAAAAGATTTTAATATCTATATTATCTTGTGGGATTTTCTGTGTTACCAAAATTTTGTTGGCACTATTTTCATTCCTGGTTAATATTCCATTGTGAGAACGTAAGAAAATTTAAGTTGTTTTTAGTTTTTACTGTTATGACCAAAAGTCCTTCTTCTAACCATTAAGCTACAGTTAGTAATAACAATTATAATAATACTTTGTTTTAGCAGTAATAAAAATACTGCCATAACCTAATAATAATAATAATAGCAATAACAATAACAATGTGATTGCCCACCATAACACTGCTACACTGATCTGAGATGCTTATGTTAGTCCTAGGCTTGTATTTAACTTGCATCAATTAAAAAGGTCAGTGGAAAACCATGTAAGACCTGAATATTCTGCTCATTCATGGTGATATTTATGTTTTATAATAAACCTCTCCCTGATACACTCTTCCACAGAGTGTTTGTTGGGGGTAAGGAATTATTTATATGTTTACACAATTAATTCAAGAAGTTAGCCACTCTCCCAAGTAGGCCAGACTCCTTTTACTGGTATTGACATTTAGATAACGTAAATAACTGCTCTGAGGACACCTGGTTGGCTTAGTTAGTAGGGCATGGGACTTGGGATCATGAATTTGAGCGCCACATTCGGCATAGAGATTACTTAATTTTAAAAAATGCTGTCATTCTGTAGAGGTTGCTAACTTTGTTGTACCGGATGTCTTCCATATGCCCCTCTAAGTCTGCCTTCCACCCTTCTACAGCCCACTGTGCCTCAGGAGGCTGACCTATATGGAGTGCCTCCACAGGCTTCTTTTCTTCTGCTTCTAGTCTGGTTGGCCAATGGGGATCACCAGCAGGTAACTGAAAGAAGGAGGAGATTGAAATTGGAATGCAATCTGATTTATCCTTTGATATAATTGATGTCAGGTGATTCTCTCCACAAGCCCTTTTGATTTCTTTTTTTTTTAATTTTTTAAAAAGTTTATTTATTCATTTTGAGAAAGACAGAGAGAGGGCGTGGGGGAGGGGCAGAGAGAGCAGGAGAGAGAATCCCAAGCAAGCTCCTCACTGTCAGTTTGAAGCCCAATGCGGGGCTTAAACTCACGAAACATAGGATCATGACCTGAGCTGAAACCGAGAGTCGGATGCTTAACGGACTAAGCCACACAGGCACCTCTTGTTTCTGATTCCAGAAACTGCTACCTCCCCTCATCCCTATAGGTTTTGCAGAAGTGACATCTCCTCATCAAGCAGTTTCTAACTCTGGGGCCCTACGTTATCCTTTGTGGTATTTCTATCCATATCTTTGTGTATAATCTCTTCAATAGACTCTGCTCAGAGTATTCAATCTGAAAGGCCTCTCTTTCCTGTCAGCACACACACTCATATGCTGAGGTGACAGATGATTATTTACTTGCCACAGAGTGGAAGAGGCATGTCTGCAGTAGAGGAGAATGAGAGAGAAGGAGAATGCAAGATGAAGAGGAAAAGTCCTGGTGCCGTGGAGATATCAATTCCAGTCCCCAAAGCCCTCATTTCTCAAACCCCTCCTTCCATTCCTTCAGTTACATTAATGTACTGCGTGGCAAACAGGCAAGTATCAGGAAGCCCATTCGTGTCTAGACCAATTTGAGTTGAGTTTTCTGTTACTTGCCATGAAGTATACTAAGGTAGCTCATGGCTTATGAAACTGCAAAGTCCAGAGATAGGTTGTGCTTCAGAATTAGTGTGTTGTTTTTTTTTTTTTTAATGTTTTACTATTTATTTTTGAGGGAGACAGAGACAGAGCATGAGTGTGAAAGCGGCAGAGAAAAAGGAGGACAGAGAATGTGAAGCAGGCTCCAGGCTGTGAGCTGTCAGCACAGAGCCTGATGCAGGGCTCAAACTCGCGAACAGTGATATCATGACCTGAGCTGAAGTCAGACACTCAACCAGCTGAGCCACCCAGGCGCCCCTGGAATCAGTTGATCTAGTAGTTTAACAATGTACCATAGACCTTGTTTGCCATCCACAGTGCCATCCATATTCTAGGGTCTGGATATCTACATAGTTGTAAAAAGGCTTGTATCCATTCCCCTCACATCTGGTGGGAGGCAATTGCTTCCAAATACTTTTCTTAGAAAATTCAGGAAATTCTTTTTCTGAAAACTCTCAACAAACCTCTCCTTGCTTCTCATTGGTCCACACAATATCACAGGCCCATCCTTGAACCAATAACTATGGCCAGGAAGTGGGATTGTGCTGAGTGTAAACCTGAGCATAAATTTTTCTCTTCCCATCAAGAGTAGGTCAGTTTCCCCCAAAGCACATGGGTGCCACAGTAGGGATGGAGGGGGAGCATGGATAATGAAAACAAATAGGGGAGATACCAAGAGAAAAGGGAACAGATCTTGGGGGGAGATCATCGAAATATCTTCTATGCCTTCCTAACTATTATAAGCCAAAAGTTTATTTCCTTCTTAAACCGTTTTATGTCAAGTTTCTTTCCTGTCTTGAAAAGGCCCTGATTAATTCAACTAGGAATATTTTGGTACCTGTTTTAGCTGTGCCATTTCCTAGTTGTGTGACTTTGGGCGTGTCATATAAGCCACCTATGCCCTAGCTTCTGCTTCTGTAAAATTAAGATAAATAACATCTGCCTGATAAGGTTGCCGGGGGCTCAAGTGAGACGAGAGATATGAAAGCATCTTGTAACCAATAAAGGGCTAAATAAATGTGAGGGCTATGTATTAGTATAGCTTTGTTGTTGCCACACCCTGGAGCTGAAGTTGCTCTCTTTACTGAGCAAATTAGATGCTCCCACCTGACTCAGAAATGCTAAATTGCTAACAACTTCCCTAAAGTTTAATCCTCTTTCTTTTTCATAAGAGACTTCCCTCTGGGCGCCTAAGAGCCACAGTTGGATTAAATTCTCAGGTTTTCTCCACTGCTTCAGAAAAGAACCAAGATGTACAGGTCATTCTAGACAATCCAAAAGCACTTATTAAACACCTTCTGGTGTCTCCTACTGTGGTAGATATAAATATAACCATAACAAACTGTTAGTGTGAATTATCACAGAGAGAGCAGTCCTTTATGCACTTGGAGATTAGTTAAGCAGCAAACGTTTTGCTATCTTCCAGGCATTCTGCAAACTCATATCATTGTAAGGACTTTTATGAGTTGATGGTGATAAGGAAGAAAAGCATTGAAGGAAATGATTACACGGTTAGGAATTTGGCAAGGTGGGTTTTTCAAATAGACTGTAGAGAGCTTATAATCCCTATGAATGTCTATATTTCCCTCTCCAGTCCCCTGGAGATGAGAAATCTACTTTGCGAAAACAGTAACTTGGTTCAATTTAATAAAAATAGCTCTCGGTAATCAGAATAATTGTGGAGATATAGAGAAAGGCTCTGTCTCCCTGCAACTGCACAAAGCTATTAAGATTTAACTATACTGAATAAACTCAAAGTCTGGTGCTGTTGCAGTTCTCACCAAGAGAATGTAGTCCAAAATTATCTTTCTCTCTTGCCTTCCCATTCTAGGGTATATCAGTGAGTAAGAGAAGAGAAGGATCAGGCCTGTTCAGTTTGATAAAAAGTAACCTCCACACACACTTAGGACTCAGTGGCCTAAGATAGTGAGTTTTGAGTACCCAAGGGCCCTCACTCTCTTCATCCAGTGTTTTCTGCCATTATACCAGAGAAGTTCAAGGGATAAGGGAGTAACTTCTTGGTCCAGAGCCCGAGAGCTGGCACATAAACTTTGGAACCTGTGCTTGTACATCCAGTTTTTTTTCCCACTGTTCTAAGCCTCTTCCTGCTCATTGTTGACACAAACCTCAACAGCGAGTATATGACAAATATGCATTGCCCTTCTATTATGTTTAATGCACTATGATAGAACTACAAGATAAATTAAGTATAAATGCATCTATTTATATGTGTGAATGTATATAAATCAAAGTCTTTGGTTTTATTAGTGTTTTAAATCTAGTCAGGAAGACAGGATATATCCTTTAAAAGATTTAAAAACAAAGGGTCATGTGCTTAGGGTCAAATGAGTGATTTAGACCAGTGAACCATTGCAAGTAATTTGTTTCTAATAATGAAGCAAATTTTATAAATTATTTGCCTTTATAAAATAAATTAGAGCAGGTTATAAGGACAATAAAGACATTCACATTTCGGTATGCTTCCTTAAGTTGGGGAAAAAAGGGTAGAATTATATCCAGCTAGCCAGAAATGATACATTGTGCATAACAATAAATCATTTCACATATAACTTTATTGTTTCTATGGGGATATGAAAAAAAGGCTGAGGACTGTTAATTTATGCACAGAACTTCGGAATTTACTAATATAGACAGTTATTGAAGGCTACTGATTTTGTAAATTTTCCTAAAGAAAGTTTGAGTAGCATTTAATTTTGATTGAACTATAGGATTTAAGCAGACTGGAAAGAGATTATGGGGAACGGGAGGAAGGCATGGGTTCACTCCATGCCCTAGAAATGTCAAATAACTAATGATTTAGAGCAAGGGAAACTAACATTGAATAAATAGTTGTTATATGGCAAGGAGTTTGTTAGGTACTTGACATGTATTATTTCATTTAATACTTAGGAGAACCTGAGACACCTGGAGTCAACTTTCACAGTTTCACAGATAAGGAAATTGATCTCAGGAGAGAAAAAGTAAATTGCCCAAGGTCAACCAACTAGGAAGTGAGGTAAATTAAATACTGCCACAAATTATTTTCAGCTCCTGTCACCAAGACCACCATACATCTGGAGTGCGAGAGGCCATGTGGAAGGTGCCCAAGCAAACCCAGACATGTAAGTGAGATCATGACAAGCCTTCTGACCCCACAGACACTCCTGCTGAATGCAGGCCCATGAGTGAGCTCAGGTGCACCCAGCAGAGGAACTGCCCAGCTGACTCACATAACTGTGAGAAGTAGTAAATTGCTATTATGAAGTGATTTATTATATAGCCACAGATGACTGAGACAGCCAGGCTTTGGCTTTAGGTCCTCCTTGTTCCAATGCTGGTAATCTTTCTATGACACATACTACGACTTTGCTATTGATAACATAGAAGTATTTGATAAGATAATCTATCTTGAATTCTTAATAGAAGGATATTCTAGATGCATGGAGTTGGAAAGTCCAAGGTGTGTTTGGATAACAGGAACAGGCCAGTGTAAATTAGGTTTTTGTCAAGGGGGTAAACAGTACAAAGAAAATCTTAGAGCATAGTGATTAAGAGCAAAAGCTGGGTTTGAATCTTAGGCCACTTTATAGCTTTGGGCAAGTCACAGAACCTTCCTGTGTCTTGAAATTCCCATTGTTAAAAGGTAATGAAAATAGAACCTTCCTCCTAGGGTTGTTATAAGAATTAAATGAGATGGTACATGTAAAAAGTTAGAACAGGGACTGACTCATAGCAAGCACTCCATTTGTGGACACCAAGTACACTAAGGAAGACACCAGAGGCAGGAAGTCCTGCCTACTCTTGAAGTGAGGGTAATGTCAAAAAGGTGGTTTTTTACTCTGGTGATGATGTTTGCCTGTAGCAATAGCAAACATTTTAAGAATCTTGGGAAGTTTTGTGCATGGACTGCTGATTTTTTTTTTTTTTCATTTCCATGTTATAAACAGAAAATTTTTATTATAGTGATAGCTGGTACAAAGGGTTCTTTTAACATAAGTCCTTGACATACACATAATGTGTTCAACTATGAAGTAGTCACATCTTTTTGTCATTTGATCACTACTATGCAAATAATTAGGAACCATGGAGTCAGAGTTCTAGTCATTCATTCAGTAAATATTTATGCAGCATTTTCATGTGCTAGGCCCTTCGATGGGTCCTGGGGAAAATAATAGTAAAGGGAAACTAGAATGGTTTCTGTTCTCATAGAATTACAATGGAGTGGGGAATTAGAGACAAAATAAGCAGGAAGTTACTGTCCAGGGAGATGAATGTTTTGTTGAGGAAAGTTTGGGATACAATGGGTGCTTATAGGAGGTACTTCTGAGGCAGACTGAGGAGACAGACCAAATAAGATATATTTCACTTCCTGAAACAAAGTGATCTAAATGGATATCTGAGAGATAACTAAGAGTTTGCCAAGATGATGCCTGAAAATTTGCCACAAGGCAAGACTAGTTTGTTTAAATGGTGGGTTCACATTGAGGAGTAGTGTAGAGAATACTGCATAATTAGGGGGGTGAAGGGTTCCCTCTGCTATTGGAATTTCCTTCCCGACAGTTAAGGATAAGACAACAGCAGTTGACTGGGACCTAGAGGTGACTGAATAGTAATATAGTAAAACTGACCTAGAGAAAGCATTGAATAGGTGACCCAGAGAGACAAAAGAATGGAAAAAGGGTGAGATTAAGGGATAGCTCATATTTCAGGTCATAAATGTTCAGAAAAACAAAAGGTGGTATATTGGGAAAAACAAAGGCTCCTGGGTGGCTCATTTGGTTGAACGTCTCTGACTCTTGATTTTGGCTCAGGTCATCATCTTGCAGTCGTGAGATCAAGCCCTGTGTTGGGTTCCATGCTGAGTGTGGAGGCTGCTTGGGATTCTCTGTCTCTCCCTCTGCCCCTCTTTCTGGCTTGTGTATGCTCTCTCTCTCTCTCTTTCAAATTAATTAATTAAATAAATAAATATTTTATGTGAAAAGCAAGTGTCAGATGACATGGAGTCTGATCTTGGTTTGGCCATTAACTGCCTTGGTATATGGTGTTTGGTAAGAAATATCCCCTCTCTGAGATGATTTCTCCATCTCCAGCCTATGTGTGTTAGGCTACAGTTGACTTGAACAACACAGGTTTGAACAGCAAGGGTACAACTTATGTGCAGATTTTTTTCAGTAAATACAGTACAGTACTTCAAATGTAATTTTTCTTCCTTCCAATTTTCTTAATAATACATATTTTTGGGGGCGCCTGGGTGGCTCAGTCGGTTAAGCGTCTGACTTCAGCTCAGGTCATGATCTCACGGTTCGTGGGTTCAAGCCCCACGTCGGGCTCTGTGCTGACAGCTCAGAGCCTGGAGCCTGTTTCAGATCCTGTGTCTCCCTCTCTCTCTCTGCCCCTCCCCCACTCGTGCTCTGTCTCAAAAATAAACATTAAAAAAATATATATATTTTTTTTCTGTAGCTTATTATAAGAATAGAGTATATAATATGTATAATGTACAAAAAATGTGTTAATTAATTGTTTATGTTATCAGTAAGGCTTCTGGTCAATAGTAGGCTTTCAGTAGTTAGAGATTTGGGGGGAGTCAAAGTTATACTCAGATCTTTGTGTAGAGAATGTCAGTGCCCCTAACTCCTGTGTTGTTCAAGGGTCAACTGTATTTGTTTTGTTTTTTTTTTTTTTTTTTTTAAATTTTTTTTTTTTTCAACGTTTTTTATTTATTTTTGGGACAGAGAAAGAGCATGAACGGGGGAGGGGCAGAGAGAGAGGGAGACACAGAATCGGAAGCAGGCTCCAGGCTCCGAGCCATCAGCCCAGAGCCTGACGCGGGGCTCGAACTCACGGACCGCGAGATCGTGACCTGGCTGAAGTCGGACGCTTAACCGACTGCGCCACCCAGGCGCCCCAAGGGTCAACTGTATTTGAAAAGAAACAAGAAAGGAATGCTACAGAACAGAAAGTGAAAGTGGTCTGTGTGGCTGAATAGTATTCCATTTCAGTAACATTGTCATTTGAGCCCCAACCTGACCAAAGCACAGAGGATTTTAGGATCTGATGTTGAGCAGGTGAACTGAGTAGGATCAGTTCTATAAAGGGAACTAAGCTTGCTCCTCTGATTATTTATTGAATGTTTGTGAGGAGAGTGGACTCTAACTTTTCACTTAGTTGCCTGTCTCCCTGCTCTTGTCACCCTTCTGGTCTCCTTCTTCTGTTGTAAGGAACTTGGAGAAGGTATATGAAAAAATAAGCCTAGAGGAGCAGAACCCAAACCAAAGCTAAGTGATTGCAAATGGTCACATTTCAGGTCTCAGGATGGGAATGATCTTCAGAAAACTGCAGTGGACATCTATTGTTTTGTCTGGCTGGCACCCACCTTCTCTTCTTGGAACGGTAGCCTCCCTTCTGCTTGAACACTGATTCCCCCACTCTAATCATGTGGTTCCCATAGGTGTGGAAATCATAGTACCCCTCACCCTTGGCACAGAGGCAATGTGTCACTCGAGCCAGGGCAAAGGGAGATTTTGCAAATTGGGATGAAGAGAAGGGGTTTATCCTTCTCAGAAAGTGTCCTTCTCAGATGGCAAAGCTGTGAGATGGAGTCAGGAGCTAGTGGTAGCCATGTCCTTTGCTGTACCCCTAAGGCTGACAAGAAAGGAAAGCAGAGGGCTGGGAGAGTAGGAGGGTAGGATGGGCAGAAGCGGGAGGAGAATGAGAATGCAGAGCACTTTGTGGCATTATTGTGCCTGTTTCCATTTGTCCTGAAAACCCAGTTACAACTTTCCCCTTGTACGAGGGAATAAATTTGCCTTTTGACATTTTTGGGTTTCTGTCCGCAGCAACCAAAAAAGTATTGCTTGACCCAGAAACTCTTGTTTTCTGTTGAAGGTGACTCCTTACTGTGTTGAGAGATAAGGCTACTCCTGGTCCTGGGCTCCTCATAGATCCAGCTTTCCTGAAACAGCCCCTTACTTATCCTGCTTAGTATTTTTACAATTTACCAGGTGGTAATTTCAAATTGCTTCTCACAATAATCCTCCATGGTGGAGAGGGTAGGGTTATCCCTGTTTTGCATTCAGGCTACCGGAGTGCAGTGACCTGCTGAAAGTCACATGGTATGTAAGAGGTAGAGCAAGGTCTTGAATCCAGGATGTGGCTAGTACGGTTTCTGTTATGCCACACTTTCTGTCCACTTGGGCAAGAGCACTGGACTGGCTCAGAATATGTTGCTCATTAGTTCAATAAATACCACTGAGAGGCACCTGGGTGGCTCAGTCAGTTGAGTGTCCAACTTCAGCTCAGGTCATGATCTTACAGGTCATGAGCTCAAGCCCCACATTGGGCTTACTGCTGTCAACCTGTCAGCACAGAGCCTGCTTCAGATCCTCTTTCCCCTCTCTTTGCCCCTCCCTTGTTTGCACTCTCCCCAGAATAAATAAATATAAGATAAATAAATACCATTGAGCCTGTGCTTAGGCCCAGGGTACAGTGTTGAACAAGACATAGTCTCTTCTCTCATGAAGCTGATAAAACAGTGTGAATATAGACCAGTAAACAGGTAATTAGAATAAAGTGTGGTAAATGTGAACATAGAGAGAGTACAGGGTCCTTCTGAAGCAGGTAAGAGTGGCATTAAACCTGATCTGAGTTAGTAAAAGCTCCACAGAAGGGTCACTGACAGCTTATATGGTTACCTGTTTGGGAATCAGAAAAAAAGGTGCCCTTTCCTCAAAATACTTAGCTGCCAACTGCCAGAAAATTGTAATAAAAATATATAAATCTGTAATAGCTATGCTGTAATTGGCATACGCTAAGTATGTGCAGTATGCAACCTGCACAACTGTGTGTGGCACCCTGCTTCCCAGAAGAAATAATGTTTAAGCTGAGATCTAAAGGGCAAAAGTGAGTTAGCAGACTCCCTACCTGTAGGCCCCAGCATGTCCTAGAATTGGGTCTGCTGCCAAACAGGCCATTATTTATTTAGGCTGCACGGCCCTCCTGTGGCTGCTCTTGTATCCTCGTGGACAATATACCCTTTCCCTTCACTTTAGCCTAGTCTCTCAGGGAACCTAGAGCACTCTCTCCCTGCAGGTCATACAATCTCCCTAGACCTGTTTATCTTGCTGGAGACTAGGTTAAGAGTTTGTGTTTCTGGACTGTAGCCCTCAGTGGTGCTTAATTCAAACAGGAAGAAACCCCAAGAGAAAACCCGATCCTCTCCGGGAGGAGCTAGTCTGGAAGGTACTATATCTGAAGGCCTGCAGATTATGGAGCCTTCTCCTGATTGGCTGCTAATTATGCCATTCCCTTGCCTGCAATTTTTTGTTTTTTATTTTAAACTGTGGTACTTAGCTCAGTAGGAGAAATAAATGAAAAGGGCACCGGGAACCCTGTTGCTCTTAGAATCCTAAAATACTGGACCTGAAAGAAATCCCACACTATGCTTTCCTCTCCCAGCATTCTTATCTAGGTGAAAATAAACAGCAAATGCAGACTTAAAGGGGAGTAGAATGGCTTGTTTTTATAAGAGAAAACTGAAGGTTCAGTAAAGGACAGGGACAGTTCCATCTCCCTGGCTTTGGCAACATTGGGGGTTTGTGTATTGTTGAAATGTACGGGAATATTAGATCTTTTAGAGCCAGCTGACTGGAGAACTATTTTCCTTCCCAGATCATCTGCACCTCTATATAAAGATAGAACAGAGTCACATTTCGATGCCCTGGATGTCTCGATCATGAATTTAGCTCCACTTTAGAGATGTTACTGGTCCTCTTTCCTACACTCTACTGCCTGTCATAATGCTTGTTATGTTGTGCTGTTATAGTAATTATTATATCATATCATATCATATCATATCATATCATATCATATCATATATCATTCTTGGCTTCACTGGAAATTCTTTTCACTCTGTACCCCTTCTCTTTCATGCCTTTCTGCAGACTCTTCCAAGATTAATTTAGGGAAGTTGTTGGAATCTTAGACTGTTCAAATGGAAGAACATTAAAGAATGCCTGGCCTAGTTCTACAGATTACAGCTAAGGAGCACAGGCCCAGAGGGGCATTGAATAACAAAGGTCAGCCAGGGAGTTAGAAACTGAGCTTAGATGTCAGCCCCAGTACTCTTTCCACCCCTGACACTATCTGTTTTGCCAGGTGATTAGTTTGGGATAAGTTTTGGCATGGTTCTGAAAAGCCCCCCCCCCCATCTTATCTTTCTAGCTATAATTTCCTCTTTCCCAGTTCTTTCCTCTTCCCTACCTTGTGTCTCTCAAATTTTGACTCTAATCCAGGAGCCACAACAGGTGTTGGGCCTGCTTCTCAGCAAATCCTGAATCTTGGCTGGCAGGGTCCTGAGGGTGGAGCATGCCCTTGTGCCACCTGGTAGGCTGCCAGAT
The DNA here is from genome assembly GCF_018350215.1 of Panthera leo. Classification (NCBI taxonomy): domain Eukaryota; kingdom Metazoa; phylum Chordata; class Mammalia; order Carnivora; family Felidae; genus Panthera; species Panthera leo. Next base: position 57,266,474 of record NC_056688.1, on the reverse strand, counting down.
CAGTTTCAAGGTCTCTCTGGTAACCTCCAAGGCCAGTTCTACTAAAAGGCTCCTTTGTCCTTGGAGCATCCAGTCATTAGCACGAGGAAAGTCTTCAAAAGTCTCCTCTGAGCTCCCGAGGGGTGAGGGATATTTGATTGCTAACCTACCTTGAGCTCTGTACGGATTGTTCTCTTTTGCACTACGCTTGACACAGTATTAATATATAATAGAGGCTATTAATACATGCCTATTGTTGACAATAAAGGTAATAAAAACCCACCCAATTATTTGAAATCTTCCCAGATTCAGTCATTCCACTGGAGAGGGCAGGGGTATTACAGTGTTGAGTGCAATATCTTGTATAGGTCCAATAAATATTTGTCATAAATATGTAAAATAGGCCTCAGTTTGAGCTTAAATTATGCCCATTTTTGAATTCACACAGGTGTGTGCATGTCCAGTGTGGCAGGCATAGGGAGTGCACTGCTCAGATTTCCCATACAGAGAGCCTCCTGGGAGGAGTGTAGTTAGCGGACAGCCTCTAGCTGTAGCATCTTTGGAATCTACCAGTGTTAATACACCGGTCATGCTTTCCCTGTCCTTCTCCCTGTCAGTGACAGGGCACTGCAGATGTGCTAGAGCCAAGCCTTTCCTGCCCAACGTGGGGTTCCTCTAATGGGCAGTCTGCCCTACAGCTTTCTCACAGCTGCGTTATTTATGATGATGATGATGATGATGATGATGATGATGATGATGATGCTCTTGGCCAATCTTCCTTCCTTCCTCCTCCATTCACCGGTGTCAGAACTGCATTGCAGTCTGAGGCTTTCCTCTTTCCTTTCCCCTTTATCTTTTACAAGGTGTTTCTCCCAGTAACTCTATTGCACTTTTTTATTTTATTTATTTTTTAATTTTTAAAGTTTATTTATTTTGAGAGAGAGAGGCAGAGAGAGCAAGGGGAGGACAGAGTGGGGGGGGGGAGAGAGAATCCCAAGCAGGCTCTGCACTGCCAATGCACAGCTTGATGCGGGGCTTGATCTCATGAACCGTGAGATCCTGACTTGAACGGAAGTCAAGAGTTGGACGCTTAACCGACTGAGCCGAGCCACCCAGGCGCCCCTCTTGGACTGCTTACTCTGTCTTGCCATCTGCTTCCTGGAGGTCCCAAACAAGCGCTTCCAACCTAGTTGGGCCAACTCACCAAAGGTCTATTTTGCATGAGGGCTTTAGGTGTCTCCTGGGAGGGAACTTATCCTAAGGAAAGTGAGGATTATAGGCAATGTGGATCCAGTCACAGAATCTTCAAAATCAAAGAGGAGTCTAAGTTCAACATTAGGTTTATCACAGATTGGTTTCCTAGCCTCGATGCAGCCTTACCCCTACCATTGGCACATGCTTAGTAATTTGTGGAGGGGAATGGGGGTGAGGAGGAATCAGCAAAATATAGAAGAGATGCTTTAATAAAAGTCTGAGTCAAAGGGCATAAATAATACCTATTGGAAGCCCACGTGACAAAGTATAACATGATATGGGGAGAAAGGTGTTCTCTCCACTGCACAATCCATATAATAGGTTCTGGGCACTGGGGACCCCAGAAGGGTCAGTGTCACCTGGCATCCCAACAACACAGCATGTGAGAATCACTCTCTGAGTCTCCCAGGAATTAAGAGGAACATTTCTCAAGGAGCTAGTGTCCTTTGTTAAGAGGTAGAGGCAAGAGCTTGCAAAACTATATAAAAATGTGAATAACAGAGTATCAGAGCCGAAAGGAACTATAGAGATCATCTAGTGTGCTGATTCTCAAACTGTGTTTCATAGAGATTCTCAAAGGCCTGGGGAGAAGGAAGGAGTGTCACAGACGAAATACAAATGTGTGGTAGTTCAAAGAAGGGAGAAATTAATTTGACGCAAGAAGATTTTCAATAAAAATAAGAAGATGAGAAGATGAATTAACCATGTAGGTCAAATGGCTAATAATAAGTGGAGGGGCTAAGACAAGAAGCATGATTTCCTGGCTTCTTGGGTACCATCACGTGGGCCTTTAGCTGTTACTTTTAAAATGTGGTGGCTGTGAGTAAATTACTTATAATGGAAGGAATTTGGGGGTCATGTGTATGTTTTGTCTGTATATTCCTGCTCCTGGAGGAAGGGCAGAGTGGATGTGATGTCCCTTCGAACGCAGCTGGGTGACTCTAAACAAGTATGCTCTTCCTGGAGTCTGGTTTTCATTATTTTTATAACCTCAGGCTTACAAATCAGCCAGGGCAGAGATGCCGACAGAAAGGCCTAATGGAAGGAATATATTTGTTCCTAATTTAGACTAAGAACAACCACACCCTACAGATCAAAATCCATGGAAACTTCCACTGCTCTGCAGCACTGGTTGAACAGCATTTCCAAAAGAGTTCCAATATGCTCTTGAGAAAGGATTCCATATTGATACTTTGAGGGAATGTTCCATATTATATCCTTGTCTTGAAGGTTCATGTTGCTCATAGAAAAGTCTCTGAAGAGCTCTGCAAAAGATATCTGTTTAGCCTTAGTCCAGTGTTTTTCAAACTTGCTTACAAATGGAAACTTTTATTCACGGAATATCTATTACCACACAGAACACACTTAGGAAATGCTGAGGTAAAGACTACTGACTGGGAACAGAGGAGGTCTGGGTTGTGGTCACATCTTTGCCACTAATTTGCATTTTTCATCATTTTTGGACTTCACTTTCTTCATCTGCAAAAGGAGAGGTTTGAAATCAATGATCTAGAGAGAAAAAAGGACTACCATTTATTGCACACTTACTCTGTGTCATGCACTGACATGCCATCAGGGTCCTGACTTTAGAAGGGCCCCATGCTTGACTTAATCAATGGTTACCATCTGCTGTCACCATCTTGATTCTTGACTCATCTTGATTCTTAGTAATATTTAAACAAGGAGCTCTGCATTTTCATTTTGCACTGGGCCCCATACATTATGTAGCTGATCCTGTGCGTGTGTGTTTGTGTATCTAGAGAGAGAAAGAGAAAGGTTGTCTCTAATATTATTTCTCATCCTCACATCAGTCTAGTGAAAATATATGTGTACTATTATTTGTGATATACAAATACGGAAGCTGAGAATGAAAGAGGTCAAATAAATTACTCAAGGTCACATAGGGAGTGAATAGCCAGGATTCCAAGCTAGCCCACAGGGCTCTAAAGCTCTTGCTCTTCCCACTAGACCAGCTGCCAGTGCAAACATTCTACAATTCTAAGATTCTTTTGTTCTTCGAACTACTGGTAGATCTATCTCACTGTTCCAGTAACAGAAGCACTGCATTAATATCATTTGCTGTCTAAGTGACTATCTGGCTAAACAAATTAGGGAGTGATGGATTAGATGTCAGTGAAAACATGGCTAGATGGCAGGGAATGAGTGGCTGTAGAAGTCAGACAGACATGGAATCCATCAAACCTGGTTCTGCCATTTACTAGCCATGTGACCTAGGGTGACCCACTGTGCTCCTCTGTCTCAGTCTACCTCATAGGTCATTGTGAGGATTAAATGAAATAATGCATTGCTTAACACATGGTAATCTCTCAAAGGATTATTACTATCCTTTTATTAAACCTGACCACACTAGATTTGCTATTGTGATATCAGAGGACCAACTATTGGAACTCATTTAATTTATTCAATAACGAGTGCAAGAACATTAGATTTCTTTACTTTTTTCTAAATCAAATCAAGTCAAATTTTAATTTCTCTAATTCAAATCTAATTAAATTTAGCTTCACTCTCACCTACCAGGTTAGTGGGACATAAAATTTCAGAGCTTTTATGGGGATGCTAAAATCTCAGGGCTTCCCCAACCTAGAAAACCTGGGGAAGTGTCTTTAGCCCATCATAGTTGTAGCTCACTGTTCAGGGAGGTGTGTTGTAGTCTGATGTATCTGGCCCAATTGGTCAAGGCATCTACTCTTTCTAATCTAAACTTGGCCGCCAAGAGTTCCTGTATGACTCCCAAAGCCATGGCATCCTTATAGTTACCACTGCAAAAAATATTGGGAGAGAGCCAAGTGCAGGTCCCCACCACCCCTTCATCCTCTTGGCTTTGAGTCACCCTCCCAAATAATCCAGCTTTGTCCCTTCAAGAATATATATGTTGGAAAAGGACCTCTAAATGTTTTTCCCCTGAGGTAAAGAAAGCCTCCCAACCTACAAAGGACTAACTGTCCTTCCAAAAAGGGTACAGATGAAAATGTTCTATGTCTTTTTACTAAGCAGAAAAAAAAAAAATTAATTGATTTAATTCATTCAATTACACCATATTCTCAAGCTTTTTCTTTTTTTTTTTTAAGTTAAAAACCATTTTTTTAATGTTTATTTTTGAGAGACAGAGAGAGACAGAGCATGAGCAGGCAAGGGGCAGGGAAAGAGGGAGACACAAAATCTGAAACAGGCTCCAGGCTCTGTGCTGTCAGCACAGAGCCCAACACGGAGCTTGAACCCACGAACCACGAGATCATGACCTGAGCTGAAGTGGGATTCTTAACCAACTGAGCCACCCAGGTGCCCCTCTTTTTCTTTTTTCTTTTTTTAAAAAATTGTTTATCTATTTATTTTGGGAGAGAGAGAGTGTGCGTGCACAAGCAGGGGAGGGGCAGAGAGAAAGGGAGAGAGAGAATCCCAAGTAGGCTCCATGTTGTCAGCACAGAGCCCAATGCAGAGCTCCATCTCGTGAATCATGATGTCATGACCTGAGTCGAAATCAAGAGTCGGACGCTTAACCTCCTGAGCCGCCCAGGCACCTCAAACTTTTTCGTCTTCTGTGAAGTCTCCTGTAACCTGTTTCTCCCTTGGCCACTATATTTCACATCTAAGCTTGCAGGTCTTATCTTTACTCTAAACTGGGGAAGTAGAGGAGGTAGGGAAAGGACAATACTAGAGAGAATATGTTGCTGATTCTCCCAATTTGTGGGTGAGAATTTTCCAAACCAACCATTTGGAATTCTACATTTCAGATCTTCTGAACCCCTTGAGAACAATGAGCAGTGGGTGGAAAAAACACAGGCTTTGGAAGCCTTGATTTATAGGAGTACGTTTATATGTAATGGAACAGAGGGCTTGGTAACGGTATTAGAACAGGCTAGGGCACTGATGTTCATGGACGAGGTAAAAGGACAGGAACTGTTCGGCCACTTAGTGCACATAGTGCGCATAGTTATGCTGGGCATCTGCCAAGTGAAGGGCAAAATGAGAATTTTGCTTCTAACTTAGCAGCAGAGCTCTAGGCCTGTAGTGGTGGGCCCTCTAGTGGCTAGTTCTTATTCAATGACCATAACGCTGTTTTCTCAAGTTCTCTAGTTCTTATTCAAAGAATTGATCACTGTCTCATCTTCTTTTTGGTTTTGTTAGAACCACTAACTGCCCCCATCTATATTCTGTCCTCTCATTCCTCTGTCATTTCTATCTCCAGGGAAAGATTCCCTTAGAACCAGACTGAGATAGAGAGTGGCATGCAGGTTTTGGGGGGCCAGGTACCTCAGTAAGTGAGGACACAGGAGTAGACAGAGGGAGAAGCTAACTCACACAGTGGTTGCAACTGAAGCCTCATCTGATCCTAACGAGGAGGTCTGGAGTTGAGGTGGCAACTGAATTGTCCCAAACTGATGCCACGGAACCAGAACTTTATATATCCCTGCATCAGTCTGTCATTGCTTGTGAGTCACCTCCAGGAGGGGTGGTGAAATAGTTATCTGTGGTCCAGGACAACACACAGAGATGCGGCTGGGAGCCGGGAGCAGATCACATTCCCAGCAGCTGGGTGATGCGAAAGATCTGGGCACCGAACCCTGAATCCACTCGTGGGAGTTTGCATTCACATTCATGGGCTTCCTGAGTACTTTGTTCCTCTCTTTTTGTCAGTTTCCCCTTGATGCAGGAAGGAAAAGTCCAGAAATGAAAATCAGGAGACAGATTCTAGCATACACTCCTGCTACATGACCTTAAGTACGTCACCTAAATTATCCCAGCCTAAGGGCTAGCAAGAGAGCTCAACAACAATGCTTCACCACTAAAGTTTTTTTTTTTAATGTTTATTTATTTTTGAGAGAGTGTGCCCGCGTGCTCGTGCGAGAGGGTGTGGGGGAGGGGCAGAGAGAGAATCCCAAGCAGGCTCTGCACTGTCAGAGCCTGATGCAGGGCTCGAACCCACAAACCGGGAGACCATACCCTGAGCCCAAATCAAGAGTCAGACACTCAGCTGACTGAGTCACCCAGATGCCCTGCTTCACCATTTAAATTTTACAAAGTGCTCTCATATTCACTTTCAATTGAAACCACTGAACAAAATTCTCTAAACCAAATGAGATAATGGAGAGAGAAATAGTTTGAAAGATTGGTAGTACATATACATGTGAGAGGTTATGTAGCACAATACTCATAATAATGTTAATCCATTCTAATATTTATTAAGCATCTACTTTGTGCCAGGCTTTATCCTAGTTGATGGGGCATAGAGATACATTAGACATGGTCCCTGTCTGCACCTTTGCATTGTTTCTTGGAGGGAAAAAGACGTGCCGAAAGAGTACAACGTGGTAAAAATGATCACAGAATCATAAACCGGGCAGTAAGATGGGTGAAAGTAGCCTCAGTCTATGTTAGGGAGGGGCAGAGGTGGGTTCAAAGTAAAACTTCATAGAAATAGAATGTTTTTATAGGTAGAAAACCTGAAATGGTGAGCTAATCTTTGCCCCCATGAAGGCAGGGACCATGCCTACCTTATTTGTTGCTGTTCTCTTAGTACCAAACACTTTACCTACAACTAAGTACCTAATAAATATTTGTTGAATGAATGAATACATAATAAACCAAAAGCAGAACTGCCAGCCTGCAGTTGTCCCACAGAGCTCTTTTCAGATGTACTTAAATAATCCCATCCTGTCTCTGACTAAGGGAGATGCAGCAATGATTCACATTAGATGCTTTCTTGAGATTAACTCCTTCTAATCTCCCAGCAGATTCTGTGGCTGGTGTCTCTGTTCCCCTTGTCCCCAGTGTTTGGAGTCAATGTTGTAGGGACTCAGGGACCCTCACCTGAGAGCCGTCCCAGTTGGCTTATTATTCCCATAGAATCATGACAATGTCCTCTCTTCTCTTTGAGGCATCTTGACTGAGGATGGAAGAAGCTGGGCAGGGATGAGATTGTGATTGCTCTACTTGATCCCTGAAGGGGAACAGAGAGGCCAGCCACAGTCTGCTGGGAGATTAGAAGGGTTTACATTCAAGAAAGGATCTAATGTGACTCTCAAAGGAACCAGCTATGGTGGGGATGATGCGGTTTGAGGTGTTGGAGTTAGAGCCAATGGCCAAGAAAGAATTCTTGAGACATCTTTGGTACAAAAAGGTGGTTTTATTAAAGCATGGGGACAGGACCCCTGGGCAGAAAGAGCTGCACTGGGGTTGTGATGGGTGACTGATTATATACTTTCAAGTTGGGAGAGGGTTTTAGGGATAGCGTAAGCCTCTAAGGAATTTTGGAAACAAGGTTTCCAGGACCTTGAAGGGCTAGCTGCTGTTAAGAAGAGATCATTTGTTATTGTTTAGTAAAAACTCAGTCATGAGACCCTTCACATGTATATCAGGGGGCTGTAAGCTTGGAGTATGATTGCCAACATATATCTTGTGGGGTAGAGATAAAGGAAGTTTCCAAAGCAATTTTTATTTACTTATTTCTTTTTAATTAAAAAATTTTTTTAATGTTTATTTATTTTTGAGACAGAGAGAGAGAGAGAGAGAGAGAGAGACAGAGCATGAGCGGAGGAGGGGCAGAGAGAGAGGCAGACACAGAATCCAAAGCAGGCTCCAGGCTCTGAGCTGTCAGCACAGAGTCCGACGAGGGGCTCGAACTCAAAAACCATGAGTTCATGACCTGAGCTGAAGCCGGACGCTTAACCGACTGAGCCACCCAGGCGCCCCTCCAAAGCAATTTTTATATGTTTAAGTAGACTTACAGGATCCTGGAGCTTGGGATAATGTTAAGATTGCCTTTGCCCTTAGCAAAGTGTCATCATCGAGGCAGCTGAGCTCCTAGAGGAAAGTCACTCTGCCTGTCCCAAGGACTTGTCAATGGGCTGTTAAGTTGTCAGGAAATTTAATTTTTTTTTTCTTCTGCCATTGTTTCCCACATCAGAAACAACATGGGCTTTGAATGCAGGCAAGTCAGTGTTAAAATCTAGACAGCCTCACGCATTAAGTGAATGTTAAAGAAGCTATTTCACCTCTGAGCTTCTGTTTCCTCATCTATTAAATGAGGATTTAAAAAAGTTAAGAGATTTTGGGAAGGTGAACTAGGTAACATGCAAATTCTCAGCACAGTGCTTAGCAGAGACTGGCTGCACATCAAAAACTAGTTTTTCTTCACTTTTTCCTGGTCACTAATTTCTGACTCTCCTGCTCCCCAGGAGCTCATTCTCTGTCAGTGTTTAACCACTGCCACGGATGGGTCCTCTGATTTCATCTAGGCAGATCATATTCTTGGTTTCTTAGGGCACCTGAAACAGGATTCTTTTCCCTACACAAGGCTGGCTGAAAGCCTTGCTTTGTCTATTTCCCTTATGCTTAAACCAATATCTTGGATATTACCATTACAAAGAGAGATGAGACAAGATTCACCAATACCAGGGGAAAAAATGAGTAAAAGTCACACTGCCAGGACAGGCTTAGTTATACCCACAAGGCTCCAACCCCCACACCCCCCAAAAAAAACATGACCAAATCAGAGTAACAGCACTTCTTTCTTCTTGACAAGGCTGTACATTTTTCTTTCATGGCCAGTCCTGGGGGAAAGAGTGAGGAGGGTAGGGTGAAGACCACTAGCTGTCCACCGAAATCCATTCTTCCCTTCCACAGTAATAGAGATTTGATTAGGACATCGCTGCCCAGGCAGGAACCTCATTTGCCTACTTGCCTTGGAGCCAGTTGTGGTCATGTTACTAAGCTCTTGTCAAGTGCCCCTCCGAGATTAAGTACCCCCTCTAGCAGCCATCACCTGTCTCCAGAGAATTGCCCTCCGTTGATGAGATCCTCCTTACAACCTTCCTCTTGTCCCCCCCTCCCAACCAGGGTGGTCCACAACCAATGACTGACTATATGGGGGCATAAAGAGCCATCCCCCTTGCCTCAAGGGGGTGTAATCCTGCTGTGTGGTTTGTGCCCCTGCCATGTAGAACAGTTCTCTGAGGATTAGGCCAGGGACATGACATGAGAACACATTTTGGTTCTTTCCCTTTCCTATCTACTTCCCTCTCTCCCTTGAAGGTTTTTCCTGAAAAGTGCCCCATCAATAAATGCCTGTCTCAAATTCTGTTTCTAGGGAACCCAACCTCAACCTATCAGTGTCAGTGCCCTGCTACCATTTTCCCAGATCACTTTCCCATTCATTTCAAGGGACAATTCAGATCCACACCCTGGGTTGGATGTACCATGGTGCCAAAGTTGGATTGAATGTGGTACAGCAGTTAGATGAAGAACTAGTGGGCTCTACTGAAGTAATTATAAGGAATACCTACTAATAAGCGTTGTTATATGGGTATTACAAGCTGAATGAGTTAATGTATATACAATGCTTAGACCACTACCTGACATATAATAAATGCTCTTAAGTGTTAGAGCAGGGGTTTCCTTGATCTTTTTTACTTATGTATTCCAAGAGTGCCTAGATGAGTGCTTGGCACGTAGTGGGCCCTCAATAAATGTCTGGCGAATGAGGGATTGTTGAAGTTTTGCTTTGAGGGCTCAAGGTGATGTTCTGGGATCTGGCCAGCAGAGGGCAGAACCGGTGCCGATAAAAAATCTTATGCGCTGAGAGGGTATTGCCACTTAACTCACAAACATTTGGGGTGGGGTAGAGCTGGAGGGTGGAGAGGGTAGTAACGAGGTATATAGAGCCCTTACTTTGTGAATTCAGGCAAATAAGTAGTTCTAGGCTCAGGAGCTGCCCTGGTGCTCAGGAGTTGCCCCGGGGCTACTCAGGAGTAGCTCTTCTTTTGAACTTGTGACTGACTGCTCCATGCTCCCTTCAACAAATCCTCTTTCCTGTTAATGCTAATATACACCGGGTTTCTGCAACTTGCAAGCAAAAGAATTTATATTATTTTATTATTTAATCCTGTAAGCATAAGGACTCTGTGAAGGAGAGCCACTACCATGGTTAGGGACACTGAAGTCCCAGAGTTGCCACACTGGATCTGCTCCCTGCCCAATTTCCCAGCCAACCACTCTCTTTAGGCGTGTGGTTTCACCACATTTCTACCCTCAAGCTTCCCTTGGTTTGTTTTCTTCTTTTGCTGTGCCCACTTAGATCAGTCCTATCTTTTCAAAACTCAGTTCAAATTCTACTTTTGTCTGACTCCTCAAAATCTACCCAATCTCATTTCTTAAAACCCTTCTAGCCTGACCATTCATTCCTATTCTTGATTCCATTTCCTATTTGGGACTTTGGACTGGGTGGTCTCTAAAGTCTCATTCAACTGTAGACTTCTGAATCATTGTCTTCCCATATGTCAAATCTTCTTAAATAGGTCTCTACCTTCTCCTTCACGAAGAGCTAAGGAAAGCTATGCCTGGGTGGCTTAGTCAGTTAAGCATCTGACTCTTGATTTCAGCTCAGGTATGATCTCAGGGTGTGGGACTGAGTCCCACGTCGGGCTCTGCGCTGACAGCATGGAGCCTGCTTGGGATTTTCTCTCCCTCTCTCTGCCCCTCCCCTGCTCATGCTCACTCTCTCAAAATAAATAAATAAGCATTAAAAAAAAAAAAAAAGAAAAATTAAGGAAAGGCTTGAGCACATATGGGGCTCAGCACAGATTTGCAGGGAGTTAACACAACTGACTGCTCATGGGAATGAATGTGTTCTGTATCTTCCATTCAAGAAACACACAAGCATTTATTTTTATTTTTTCAAGGTGGAAGTAGCTTCCCCCCCCCGCCCCCGATTATACAAGTAGCATACTTATGGTCAGATAAATCAAATATTACATAATTTTTTAAGTAAAAAAGGGAAAATCACAATCCTTCTTTTTCAGAGATAATTACTATCAAAATATTCTTTCAGGGTTTTTGCTATATACAAATATGTATGTTTCAATAGGGCTTTCTGGAGACCCTTTGTACATCCCTTAAACAGAAATCAAACAGAACAGTGCGAGGTTCCAGCTGGGGATTTGTAGCTTGTAAGATATTCACTCGTCACATTGCACATATTAGGCTGAACCATATGAAAACTACTGATATTCAGCTGCTTTTGACCTACAAACACAATTTTATGGTTTTAATCTAATGTATGTGAAGACCAGAATGTCAGAACTAGTAGAGCTCTTAGAGACTTTCAAGTTGAACTGTTTCATTGTGAGGAGGTGGGAAAAGGATCAGAGAAAGGCGTGACCACTCAGTTCATGTACCAGAATCCTTCCACTGAACCAGGTACCTGCCTTGCATGCTCTCCTTCTTTTAATATGGTAATCTTCTAGGTGTGATAATAACCTTCTAGAAGCAGATTTCAATTTGGTGTCAGAAAATTCTTCCCAGAGTTTAATCAAATCAGAAGAGGCTGTGTTAGAGTTAGTGATTGGAGATGTGGCTCGGAAGGGCACTGTGACCTGGCTGGAGAAGTGCACGAATCATGGAACTAAAGAGCCTTAACATTCAGGGCCCTGCGCTTGCATGGCTCCTTAGGGTCTTGGGAGGGGTCTTAGTAATGTATTGACATGGCAATATGTTTTTGTAATATTTGCAAAAGCAAAATTATTTTGAATTCTTTTTCTTAAGGGGACCCCCAGGATTGTGTAAGTTTCAGGCCTGGATCCTGTCCCATGTTTAAAAAGCACTAGGCAAGGAAACCAGAGCTCCTACGTTCCAGCTATGGCACTACTCTGGCCCAGGTGGGCAGAATGGTACTTAATTTGCTTCCCTCACAGGGGGTAAAATCACAAATGTTAAATGTCTGGAAAAATATAAAATGTGAACAAATATAAATAAGTAACGTTACTCATTTCTTATCTGTGATATGGTAATCACTGCTGCTTTTCATGGTCGTTGAAGATAACGCATCAAAAAACATGTCCTCCGTGCATCTTCCCGTTTCATTTGCTTCTGCTACAACTTCCTTTTCTCCTTCCTCCAGCCTCCAGCTCCTAGCTCCCAGTACTCCAGCCGCTGGACCAGTAGTGGTTACTATCTTTTGCCACTTCTATATATTTGTTCATGGGGCTCCCAAAAGTCTACTTTTGCTGGAAAAAAAAATCTTTATCCGCAAGGCCCAGGTCTCCCAGCCCCTCTCCTCCCACCCTAATGATTTCTTCTAGCCCTTTTTCTTGTTGATCTTATAGATGGGGACACTGAGGCCTGATGTGGTCCAGCACTGAGTTCTGGTGTCTTGATATTCTGCCATTCCTGGTCCCCTAGCATCAGATCATAGACACACGGTTCTTGATGTACACGTGATAGGGATCACTGCGCTTGTCCACTTTGCGGGAGCGGGTATATCCCAGGATGAGGCTGCCCACAGTGACAGCAAATAGAAACATGACAAAGAGAATGTACATGTAGGAGTTGTCATCACGGCCAGGTAGGCTGGCCCGCCGCTTCTCTGTCAGGTTGTCTGGCCCTGGCCGGCAGAGCAGGTTGCTGTGAATAGTGGCATTTAGAGCCTTCAGCACAGCGTGCAGGCTTTTGTACCAAGTCTCAGTCCCGTTGGTGGTCTCCATAGCAATAGGGATTGAAGTGGGCAAAGAACTGGAGGACGCTCTGTTGGTGACAGAAAAGAGAAAGGGGATAGCTTCTGTCATCTGCAGCTTGAATTCCATCCCGACTCCCACAAACCCCAGCGAAAATCCCAACATCACAGTTTATTCTACCTATTAGTTTACTTGTCTGTCTTCTCCACTAGACTGCCAGGTCAATGAAGGCAGGGACTATGTCTGTTTTACTAACTGCTATAGGCAAGCACTTAAGACAGCACCCAGTAGGTGCTCAATAAATACTTGTGGAATAAAGCCTTCCTCAACCATTGTAACCCATATTAATCTTTCTTTTTTTTTTTTTTTTTTTTTTTTGATTCTATAAATCACCGAGCTTTAGGCTACAAGGGCTTTAGGGATTATTTACTCTAATTCCTTCCATTTTTATACAAAGGGAAGCTGAGGCCCAGAGAGAATTAAGTGGCCTGTCCATGATCACAGAGAATATTGGAAGTAGAGCCAAGACAGAGTCCCTCTCTGTGATGGCCGGCTTACAGCTCCTTTGGCTCCCGGGCCAGCTCTCGGCAGGACTGTGTGGCACCGTCAGAAGACATTACCCAGAGTCCTCCTTCAGCACAGTTTTTTTTATATTCCATGGACAGCATTTATAAGAAGTTTGGGGATGGCTTAAATTTCACCCTACCTGGAGGCCAGAGGCTGGGTCATTTGATCTCTTAAGCACATTATGTCCCAAATGCTCTAGGTATTGCTAGCTATTTAGGGGAAATTCTGTTGGAAAAGAGGCGGTGGGGGAAACAGGGAGAGGCTGATAACCACTGAAGACACCAGGGAAAAGAAGGACAGGGTTGAACCTGAGGGCAGGGGAGTGAAAGGAACACTCAGTCTGGTTTGGAGCTTTCCTACCCCAGAGAGGGAAGAGACAGGCACCTCAACTCTCCTGCCTTCTGACACAAAGTCACTGTGTACCTGGTGTATAATAAATGTTCCTTCCCCTTCTTCTTAGAGATCTTTAGTCCATAATATAGAAAAACATCCAAAGACAACCTTGTATCCTAATCTCTGAAAAATCATGTCATTCTCTTTAAGCAAGGCTCCATCCACACTCACTTCTTTCAGGAAGACTTCATTGAGTGCTCTCTATCCTTTAACCATATTCCACAAGCTTTATTGTTGCAGCCCTCCCTTTTGACCAGCACTTACATGTAAGGCACTGTGTGGCTATTCTCTTGTTATTGATAAGGGTATTAGCAGACCACATGCTCCTGGTCAGTAGGACTATATCTCTCCCTCAAGTCTAGGGGATTACCCTGAGACTGGCTGGGTGTTGTGTTTCCCCAGGGGTCTACCTAGTAACTAGCTGTTCTTCCTTCAATAGTCTCCAGTAAAAATGGCTATTTTAGGGACTTTTCTACAGGCCAGTCACTCAGAGTTCACTAACTGGTTCCAAAGCCCTCCTTTATCCAGGTAGATATGTCAACCTAACTGAAACTAACAAACTTGAATATTACATATGGTCTCTTCCAAACAAAAGATGACTGTTATGACCATGATCAATATTCATGAACAACTCTATGAATGAAGAAGTTAGGGGAAAGAATTTAAATAATACAGCAATCACCCAGGACTGGCCTACATTTCGTGCAAGGCCTTTGGGGCTCCCTGGTAAGTAGTACTTGAACTACCTTGTCTGGACGGAGGAGGGAAAGAGAACAAGGGCTCGTGGAGTTAAGATCCAGAAGGCAGAGATTCTCATCTACTACCTCAATTGTCAGGTAAGAAATTTGTGCCTTCTTCTTCCCTTGTATGGACCAATGGAAAACAGGAGCAGCACAATGAAATTAATGGCTCAACTCATCATTCAGCCAGTCATCATGTATGGAGGCCCACTGTTAGGCAGGCCTCATGCTGGGAGCTTGCGGAGGCTCAAACCCGGTCCCTGAACTTAGGGACATTGCCAGCTGATGTATTATGAAGGCAACAAGCCAAGGGCTACTGGGGCTTAGAGAAAGAAGGGACAAATTCTGATCAAGGCTCAGAGAGTATTCAGTGACAGAGGCATTTGAATTGGACCTCGAAGGGCTTTTAGGAAGTAGAGAAGGCAAGAAAAGCAAAGAGGTAAACAAGCATGACAACAAGAATATTTAGAAGAGGGGCACCTGGGTGGCTCAGTCGGTTAAGCAGCTGACTTCAGCTCAGGTCGCGGTCTCATGGTTCATGAGCTCAAGCCCCACGTTGAGCTCTGTGCTGACAGCTTAGAGCCTGGGGCCTGCTTTGGATTCTGTGTCTCCCTCTCTCTCTGCCCCACCCCTGCTCATTTTCTGTCTCTTTCTCTCAAAAACAAACATTAAAATTTAAATTAAAAAAAAAAACAACAACATAGAACATGGGATAGAGAGACTTCTCTGAAGTAGATCATGGAGAGCCTTGAGTGCCAGGCTGCAGAGTTGGAACTTTATCCTGTAGTTGGGGAAGAGCCATGGAACAGTATTTTAAAAGGGAATACAGTGATGAGATCTGTGCTTTGAAAGGACAGTCAGGCTGCCATATGGACTGGAGGAGGCAAGAATTGAGGCAGGGAGCCTAATGACAAGGGTCCTGAAATAGTTCAGGCAGAAGACACTGAGTCCTGAGTTGGGACCATGGGGATGACAAGGTGGGGGCAGGAGTTAAGATCTCACAGATGTGATTTGTGAGAGGTATGTGGGGAATGGCTTAGGGAAGAAGGAGCCTTGGACAGTTTTACAGGCAGGTAACAGATAGATGGAGTGCCTGGAGGATCCCACTCTGAATTTTTTTTTAACGTTTATTTATTTTTGAGACAGAGAGAGACAAAGCATGAATGGGGGAGAGGCAGAGAGAGAGGGAGACACAGAATCGGAAGCAGCCTCCAGGCTCTGAGCCGTCAGCCCAGAGCCCGACGCGGGCTGGAACTCACGGACCACGAGATCGTGACCTGAGCTGAAGTCGGACACTTAACCGACTGAGCCACCCAGGCGCAAGGATCCCACTTTGAAAGAAATGGGCTTCTTGCCATGTTCTGGCTTTAGTTTTCTCATCTGTCGAAATGATTATCATCGGGAGTTATTCAATGGGTTGAGTTTCAATTTTGCAAGATGAAAAAGTTCTAGAGATTTGTTGCACAACGATGTGAATACAGTTAATGATACTGAGCTGTATACTTAAAAATAGTTAAAATGGTAAATTTCATGTATTTTTTAAACCATGATTAAAAACAACAACAAAAGACTGTTATCCCTGTCCTGCCTCCCTCCAGGCTTGCTTGAGCATACACTTTTATTATGGTGAAAAAAATGTTTAAATCTAGTAAGTATGTACACACAGTACATGCAGTGAAGACAAAGTCTCCCTATTCCCAGTGGTCCAGGACTTTTTCCCGGAGCGGTAACTGTTACCAGTTTTCTTAGAAATCCTTTGCAAAGTAGTTTTAACTGACAGGGCAGAGGAAGGGGAACCTATATCTGGAAGACTCACCAAATAGTAGGCAAATTCTCTGGCTCTGAATCAGCTTCAGAAATCTCTCTGTGGGTGCCCTAAGGCTCCCCTGCCCCTCAGCTTCTTCAGGGTGTCTCTGGACACATCTGGGGTCTCAGTGTTGACATTGAGAGCTGAGAAGGAAAGGCCCAGTGCTGGAAAACAGGGGAGGAAGCAGGGAAGGAAGAAATCAGACACACAGAAAAATCTTCAGAACCAGGGTGGATCTCCTAAGGCTGGGGCCCCAAGGGTTGTGCAATAGCTTTGCTGTGCACCCCCCCACTTCCCCTCCCCTTTATGCAGCAGCTGGGTCAGACCAGCCTAGGGTTGCAGTTACAGGAACTGTGCAGTGGCTAAGGGACATCTGATTGCTGTCCCCCAACCCCAGGCCCGCGATGTCTCTACTGGGTGACTTTGTGATAAACCTCAGTTTAACATGTGGACTCCTGCTCGGGGAGCTGCCAATAGTGCAGACTAAAATATTCCCTTTCCTAAGGGTACAGGTATCTAAACAGAAGTCTCTAAAAGGTTCAAAGAGCCTGAGCCCCAAGGGAATGATGTGTGTGGCAGGGTGGCAGCTGGCAGTGGGTTGATATTTTACATAGGCACAAATGATGGTTCCAATGAACCTATTTGGAGAGACTGGGTAATACATGGTCACAGCATCAGCACTATCTGTAGCAAAACTCATTGTGAAAATTAAAGAAGAAAATTGCAGCGTCTGGTACCAGGTGCCGCACAGGGGTGGTGACGGTTTTATTTTTGCAGAGCAGAGGCTGGCGGGACCTTCAGAGGCCATTTCGTCTAACCTTTAGTTAACCTCCCTCATTTTACAGTTAAGGAAATGGAAACCCAAGGAGCTGTCTTGGTTCAGTTGCTACTTGTGTGACTTTGGGCACATGACTTCCCTTTTCTGGGCCTCAGCTTCTGTCTGCATCTATAAAATGAAGGCATTTTAACTATGTAATCTGGCAAGGTTGCAGTAAGCTCTAACATCCCACAAAGGTACAGATCACAAAACCACACTGTGAGATTATGGGAGATTGGACAGGTTGGTGGGAGAGGTGTTTTGGGGTCTTTTTAAGCCCCTGAATCACAAGATAAGGAAGGCTGCAGACTTTTTTCTCACAGATTAAAGATGTACCTGAGACAAGGATTAAGTTACACTGAATATTCCTGCCTAGATAAACTGAGAGCCAAGTCAGTTGACTTTGGCTTTTTTTCTTAACAGTTCATCTGTCCAGGCGATCTAGCCAGGGAAGGAGGGAGACTCTGTGCAGAAAATGAGGGTGGACGGACAGTGTGGGGGATGGGGTGGGCTCCAATGCAGGGTTCAGTGAGGGCAGTAAAAGTTCATGAAATCATTGATCCCTCAGATCCTCCTTCTGGGGCCTCTGGATAGACCTGGAAGTTTGTGGTTCTGACAGGGGAAGCAAAGAAGTCACTCTTACATTATCTTTAGGTACTGGGTTGGGGTAGGAATGAGGGCCTGGGTGCAAGGGCATTGCTGGGTCAGGAGAGACAGAAAGCTGATGAAGAATGGGTTGGTTCTCTGTGAACTGCCTCTAGGTCCAAGGATTGGCAGTTGGCAACAATGAGAATTTTGTTCCTCTTTCTGAGCTCCTTGGCTTCCCTTGTCAAGATAGTCACTGATTATAAAGTTCATAATGGGGCAGATAGAGCTCTGCTCCGGAGAGTTCTTAACTTGAAACAGAAGATAGACCAGTTAATAGGAACTGACCATGCTGAAAGAGATTGTAAAGATTATTTAGAATCTAGATTCTAGGCCAACGCCTCCATTTTGTAGATGGGGAAATGGAAGCTCTGAGAGGGAGGGTGACTTGCCCAAAATGACACGACTAGTGACGGGCAGAGCTCTGATGAGGACCGAGGTCTTTGGGGGCATGTGCTGTTAAGGTGCTCTTTCCACTACCAATGGCAACATTCCCTGGCATCTGAGTTGTGCATCATATGGAACACAGTCTTCTCGTGTCCTGTAGCATCATATCCTCTAACTCCATACTTTTTCCTGTACTGCAGATTCTCACCAATCGAGGATCTAGTAGGGATGGGGGAGGGGGGTGGATGTTGGCATGTTTTGGACGAGGAGTTAACCTTCTTTTATAATCTCATCTCCTATGGTCCTTTCTGCTCTAGACCCACTCCTGATCCCCCAAAACGCCAGGCTCACTCTCCTCTTCCACACTCTATTGCTATTTCTATTTCCTGCACCTTAACAGATTCTTCCTAAATGTTTTTTTTCGTTTGTTTGTTTGTTTTTTAAGTAAGCTCTATGCCCAACATGGGGCTTGAACTCGAGTCACATGCTCCAACTGAGCCAGCCAGGTACCTCATCCCCCAACTCCCCATCCCTGTGAGTTAGAACTCAAAGGTGTCTAACCTGGGGGTGGAGCTGTAAAGCTGTCATCTGAAGGATGAACTGGGCATCTTAGGTTTTCTTTCAGGTTTCTCTGGGGAAAAATGAAACTCCGCCATCGGTTCTTTTGGTTTTCCCACTGCTCTGTTTTAGCTACTCTTTCAGAGTGAACATCTTAAGTGTTTAGAAATGTGGTAAAGAGAGGTGAGGGGGAAAAAGTCACACAAAGCAGATGGAGATCCAAAGACAATCCCTGGGACCACACAATTTTGCCATTGGTCCCTCTGGTAATCTTATCACCACATGGACTGGGGAGCCAGTGGGGTGGGAGG
Source organism: Panthera leo (assembly GCF_018350215.1). Classification (NCBI taxonomy): domain Eukaryota; kingdom Metazoa; phylum Chordata; class Mammalia; order Carnivora; family Felidae; genus Panthera; species Panthera leo. The sequence continues at coordinate 57,247,548 of NC_056688.1, read as the reverse complement.
AGGAGTTCAAGGCATGGACCTTAACAAAGAGTTGGAAGGAGACAGAGATAGAATCTGAGCTGAAAGGGATCTTAATAATTATGTTGTTAGTACAATCCCCATCCAAACAGGAAAACAGAGCACCCCCTCCCTGAGGAAACCACTTGCACAAGGTCTCACAGCCCCGTGAACTGGGATCACAAATTGGTATCGCATCCACGGACCTTTCTAGTATCAGTTCCCCGTTGCCTGTAGGAAAGTCTAACCTTCTCAGATTGTCATTGAAGCTTCTTTGGATATGACCCTGCCTCTCCCCAGTTCCCTGTGCCAACTGGTACTGAGTTACAGACCATTCTCCAAACATTCCTCACATTTGCACACCTCTTGCCTTTCCTTATGCTGTTTTCTTAGGCAGAGGAGTTTCCTTCCTCTTTTTATCTTCCTGGTGAACTCCTACTCATCCTTAAAGGCCCAGCTCTAATGTCACCTCTATAGACCCCCTCCTGAGAGACCCCCTTCCCCACTCCCTAGCCAATTAGTCTTTCCCTCTTGTCTGTTCCTAAAGTGCTTTGCATAAAACCCTATTAGAGCACTATGCTGTACTGAAAGTGTATGTGTGTATAGGTATAGATATATGTAGATATGTATGCTAAACTATGTGCTGTGAGGTGTGAGGGCAGGGACCTGTGCCTCATATACTTCTTTATGCCCTGGGCCCAAGCACATAGTAGGCACTCAAGAATAAATGAATCAGGGGCACCTGGGTGGCTCAGTTGGTTAAGCATCTGACTCTTGATTTCGGCTCAGGTCATGATCTCATGGTTTGTGGGTTCAAGCCCTGCATCAGGCTCCGCACTGACAGTGTGGAGCCTGCTTGGGATTTTCTCTTTCCCTTTCTCTCTGTCCCTCCCCTGTTTGTGTTCTCTCTCCCTTTATCTCTCAAAACAGATAACTAAACATTTTAAAAATTGATTAAAAAAAATGAATCAATGCCATTTCTTATTAGACCATCCCCTATCCAGTACACACATAGACATTCATGAAAACAGCTTACAGTACTTAAAAAGCAAGAGCAGACCAAAACATATTTTATTTGGTCTGGGGAAGGGGTGGCTCAAAGAAAAGAAGGTGTCTCAGTCAGGTGGGGAAGTGACTCAGAGGAGAAGGAATTCTAAGACTTCTTTGAAAGCCCAGATGTTCCCTGCACCTGAATCCCATTCAATCCAAAGGGCAAACATTCTTGGCCCCAAAACACTAGCAGTGGCTTTGCCACCCTCTTCCCTGTGTACCTACTCAGGGTGTGGCCACACACACCCAACCACTGCACACACACAGTCCAATTTCCAGTCACCCAGCCTGTGATTTTGCCTTTCATGTGTGCGTTTCATGGTTCCAATCTTGGCTGTATGCTTGGGTATGTGACCTTGAGCACTGCATTTATTTCCTCTGAAACTCATGTATGAGATGGGATAATTATCCCTGCCCTGTTTACCTCACATGGGAACTGGAGGAGACAACAGAGGAAGGTGTTTTAGAAATTGCCAAGTATTATAGAAACATAAGAGACAATTATTGGGCAGTCGGGTCACCTGGTTTTCTTTTCTGTTTTTCTACCCCACCTCCAGATTACCAAGTGTTGCCCCACGCCCACTGCCTTAGTTCTCTATCCTCTGAAGAAGCCAACAGGTTCTTATTACTCTTCTTGATTCTTGACACACTTTCCTCTTTCAGAAGCCTTCCTTGTTTCTCATACTCTGATCAGCCCTGTAGTCCCTTTCCATTGAGGGGTACCATTTGGTAGTCTTATAGTTAATGGAGAACACACAGGAATTGGAATCAAGAGACCTGCCCCTATTTGGCTGTGTCTAGCTGTGTGTCTCAGTGAAGTCATGGCTCCACTCTGGGCCTCATGTTCCCCATCAGTAAGATGGGGGTTTTGCCTTAATTCCCTCTTAGTAGGTATTTTGAGCACCTGCTCATTCAGTGTATGGATAGAAATGTGTTTTGAAATGTATGAAGTGAGTGAGGGATGAAGAATGTTGTTGGTTATCATCTTGAGGAATCAAGAAAATATGAAAGCAGTTTCCATGCCTCAGGCAGGGGTCTCCTCCATTTGGAACCACCAAAGTTGATAGATGGCATTACAAAATGAGGACCTTACACTTTTACAATGCACCTTTGTAGGTGAAGTGGAGAGAGCCCTGGATTAGAAGTGAGAAGGCTTGGGTTTTGCTTCTCTCTGGTCCTGGTATGTTCCTAGGCAAGCTATCTCCCTGCTGCCTCAGTTTCCCATATGCAAATTGGTGAAGATGGGGAGGAGGGAAAGGAGGAGATACTCTTCATGGGCCTTCATACAAGGGTCTGTCTGAACTCATCTACTTTCTAGATAAGAGAATCCCACCCAGGTCCAGACCTCTTTCCCCTCATGTCACATGGAGTGTGGGGCAACAAGACGGAGAGGCCCATTCTACAGGTAGTGACCCAGGAAAAGAAAGCACAAGGCATGGGAATGCAAGCTGGTGCAGCCACTATGGAAAACAGTATGGAGGTTCCTCAAAAAACTAAAAATAGAACTACCCTATGACCCAGCAATTGCACTACTAGGCATTTATCCAAGGGATACAGGTGTGCTGTTTCGAAGGGGCACACGCACCCCCATGTTTATAGCAGCACTATCAACAATAGCCAAAGTATGGGAAGAGCCCAAATGTCCATCAATGGATGAATGGATAAAGAAGATGTGGTATACATATACAATGGAGTATTACTCGGCAATCAAAAAGAATGAAATCGTGCCATTTGCAAGTATGTGGATAGAACTGGAGGGTATTATGCTCAGTGAAATTAGTCAGTCAGAGAAAGACAAAAATCATATGACTTCCCTCATATGAGGACTTTAAGACAAAACAGAGGAACATAAGGGAAGGGAAACAAAACTAATATAAAAACAGGGAGGGGGACAAAACAGAAGAGACTCATAAATACGGAGAACAAACAGGGTTACTGCAGGGGTTGTGGGAAGAGGGATGGGCTAAATGGGTAAGGGGCACTAAGGAATCTACTCCTGAAATCATTGTTGCACTATATGCTAACTAATTTGGATGTAAGTTTAAAAAAATAAAAAATAAAACAAGTTTAAAAAAAAAAAGAAAGAAAGAAAGCACAAGGCATACAGCCGGTAGGGGACTTGCACAGGTTTACACAACCTGTAAACTGGAACTCCAGTCTCCCGACTCCCAACCTAGACCTCTGTTATTAGCAACAGAAGGTGTGCCTTTGAAAGTCCCCAGGCGCAGGACACAATGCAGTAGCAAATGCGCAAGTCAGCTCCGGCAGAGCAAAAAGACCACGCAGGGTCCCCGAAGGGTGTTTCTGCGTGTGCTCTCGCTGCGGACCAGCCGGTGTTCGCACGCACATTTGTGGACGTGGAAAGAGCTTTCGAGCCGCGGTCCGGGGGCCTGTGAGTGCCGGTGCAAGCCCCCACGGTTTTCAGGCTGGGTGTGCCAGGAGCCCAGCTCCGCGCCACGTGGGGCCCCGGGATCCCTGCAGCTCGGGTCTAGGGAGGATCAGCTCCGTACGTGAGCCGTTCCGCACCTCGGGTCGGCGTTCTCCCGGGAAGCGGGAAGACTCCTCACTTCTACCCTCAGCTGCAACCCAGCTTTCCCGACCCTGCTAGTGCGCCTTACCTGCCTCTCGGCAAGCCTCCGAGGGGCGCCCGTCCGTCGGTAGGACACCGCACTCTGTGCTCCCCAGTGCCTCCGCACAGCACCCCTTGGCGCTCGGGTGGCCAGTTAGCACACAGCTCGCCCCCTCGGCTCTGCGCCCCGACCCGCGCTCTGCTCTCTTTAACCTTCCCCAGGGCGCCTCCTCCCCCAGCCCCGCCCGGTCCCAGCACACCCACTTCTACTCTGGCTGACTTAGGGCGCCTCCGCCCAGCTGCTTGGCCTTACACAGCCGAGGGCTCCGATCCTTCCGTGTCTTGCAGCGCCTGCTTCCTGGACGGGAGACCAAATGCCTCTCACTTTGCTTCAGTTTATCCAGCCTGAGACTGATCAAAAGGCGAGGCTGAACATTGGGTGCTGGGGGAATAAGGCTTTGCTCCTAAGTGGCTGTGTGGTGGTGGGCAAGTCACTGCCCCGTGCTGGGCCATAGCTTCCTCGCTGTAAAATGGGTACGGTTCCTGGCATGCATTCTTCACCACACGGTGGTGGCTGGGGTCAGATGAGATTGTAGCATCCAAAATATTAAAGCCAGTGGTCACTGGAGAAATCATCTCACACAAACCGTCTCTTCCAGGCAGGAATGCAGAGGCCAGCTTGGGGAAGGGACTTGCCCAGGCTCACCGAGAAGCCAGCAGTGGAGCTCAGACTTAGAATCTACTATGCCACTTTCTCTCCTTCACCCCAGCTTATGCTCCTCCTTCCACGTGTCGACAGCTCCCCACATGCCCACACAACTGTTGTCCAGCTGTACCTCATGTCCCAGAACACCCTGCACTTGTGGCCACCAGGCCCTCCCTCACACTATTACTTTCTTGCTGATGACACTGCAGGCTCCAGAAAAGGTAAGCAGCCAGGGGCAGCTGGAAAATGAGGACCAGGAGGCTATGGGCAGCAGAGCGGACAGTGGCAGAGAATAGCCTCTCAGGGGTTCTGTGGGAGTCCTTATCAGAGCCCTCTTTAACAGCCTCCCACCTTGGGCTAATTAATAATAAACTGAGGCCAGATCTTGCTCCCTTATAAACAAAGATCTGTTCCAGGATATCTGGGGCCCTTATCACAGAATCTCAGGTTGTATTTAAGAAGTGCTATCATTTTGAAAAGATCTACCACATGGAGGGAATGCTGTACAAAACTGCTATTCTTTATCAAAACACAGTACTGCCATTTTATTTCTGTTACGTATTTTGACCCAGCTACTTCTTTTCCTCAGTCTGATTATCACCTCTCAGAAAAGTCATCCTGACTCTGGGCATGCAGTACCAAATTTCAGTCTGCCTAAGAATCACCTAGGAGCTCGTTCTTATAAAGTAGACTTGGATGCCACACCAGAAGTTCCAATCCAGGAGATCTGGAATGGAGCTCAGAAATAAACATTAAAAAAAAAAAAAAAAAAAAAAAGATTCCCAATGATTTTGACGTGAGTGGTTCTTTTTTTTAATTTTTTTTTTAAACGTTTATTCATTTTTTGAGACAGAGACAGAGCATGAACGGGGGAGGGGCAGAGAGAGGGAGACACAGAATCTGAAACAGGCTCCAGGTTCTGAGCTGTCAGCACGGAGCCCGACGCGGGGCTCAAACTCACGGAGCGCGAGATCATGACCTGAGCCGAAGTTGGCCGCTTAACCGACTGAGCCACCCAGGCGCCCCGGCGTGAGTGGTTCTTAAGATCAGCCTTGAGAAAACAGTCCTGGTTCCTTCCCCATTCTGCCAGGGCCTTGCGTTTACTCTATAGGACTTTTTATTACGCTTATCAAAAGTAACTATTTGCCCACCTCATCCACTAGATTGCAAGTTCTTTGAAGATAAGGATTATCTCATTTTAATAAAATTCTAGAATCATAGACTTAAAATCACACCATCTTAGAGTTCTAGAATCATTTAGTGATAGAACCTAACTTGGAAGGACCTTTGGAGTTACCTGGTCAAATCCCTCACCTAAGAATCCCCTATATTTTATTAAAAATTTTTTTAATGTTTATTTATTATTTTGAGAGACAGAGAGAGACTGAGCGCGAATGGGTGAAGGGCGGAGAGAGAGGGAGACACAGAATCTGAAGCAGGCTCCAGGCTCTGAGCTGTCAGCACAGAGCCCAACGTGGGGCTGGAACCCACGGACTGCGAGATCATGACCTGAGCTAAAGTCAGCTGCTTAATGGACTGAGGCACCCAGGTGCCCCACCTACATTTCATTTTCGACATGAGATTGTCCAGCTTCTCTGGCACACCATTAGTGACAAGGAGCTCATTGCTTCTGAGGCAGCCAAAGTTCTGATTGTTAGGATGTTTTCACGTTTTGACAAAAACTGCCTCCCAGTTACTTCTACCCTTTGGTCCTTGTGTCCACTGGAGACATAAAGTGTATGCCTAGTTTTCGTTCCCTTTTTTGGTCCTTCAGAAATTTAAGGTCTGTCCTCCACTTCCCCTGCTCTGGAGTGAGAATGGAGCAGGAACCGTGTTAGAGAAGCCAGGTGCCTAAGGGGTTCTTGGAAAGTGGACTGAGATGCCTCATTTTCTTTTTCTGTGCCTTGCAGGTTTGCAACGAAGCTTAGATGACCCAATGTGTGTAACGGGCCCAGAGCTGGGTCCAGCGTGATGCATGTGCTTAATAGGTGGCAGCTCCTATTGTTATCAGATGAGAAAAGAAAGGATGGAACAGAGTTTCTGTCTCAGGAAGACCATAGTCTGAGAACAGCCTTCAGGGGACTCTCAAATCCAAAGAAATTGGAGACAAGGCCCTGACCTGAGGACAGGTTGGGCAGGGGAGTGGGGTGGGATGATTGAAGGGGTCAGGGAAAGACTCACCTGGAGATAACACCTCCTTTAAGTCTTTGCTCAAGTGCCACCTTCTGGCTGAGGTCTTGCCTGACCATCCCATATACAAATCCTAGTCCCTCCCTACCGCTGCCCTCCCTAACCCCTTTCTCCGCCTGGTTTTTCAGTAACATTTAACATCATCTGATATATTTAACTTAAAAAAAAATCTTTTGCTGTTGTTTCTCTTGCTGCATTCCTCAGCTGAAGCTCCCAGCTTCTGTCAGCCCTATCTCAGAGCTCTACTTGTTTCCGCGTTCCTGTAACCACCCTCTTCCCTCTCCCCTGCAGGCCTGGGGAGGTAATGGTGCCCAAATGTTTCAAGCCCCAGGGTACTTCATGATCCTTGTGGTTTCCCTACTCCCTGCCCACCTCTTTGAATAGAGCCTCCTGAAATTACTGACCTGAGATGGCCATTTGCTTCCTGCAGGACCTGGCTGATACACAGGCCCATTCTCCTGCAGCCCCTTGCACTTCCCTTGAACACAGGACTTACCAGTCTGTCTTATAATTGTCCACTTTATATGTTGACTCCACACTTAGAACATACGCTCCTTGAGGGCAGTAGCCAACACTGAGTCTACACAGAGTAGATCTTACTGAGAGTTTGTTGAATCAATGAATCGATGAATCAGTGTCATGAAGGGGAGATCACTGGGAATAACGTTATCAGGGAAAACTTCCAAGAAGAGATAGAACCTGAGAAAGCCTGGAAGGATAATAGCATGCTTTTTAAACCTCTAGACTAGACTTCTCCTCTGAGCACTAGACTCCTATATCTGACTACCTACTTGACATCTCTGGATGACATATTGGGGTTGGAACCCTTGACTTCCTTCCCTGGCTCCCCTCAGTCTTCATTCTCTCAGTAAATGGAACGATTATCAATCCAGTTTCCTGTTTGTTTTCTCCAGAGAACTCAACCTAGTCTCCTATTTAGCTGTGTACTGACATGGGGTCTGCCTTCCCCATCAGACTGTAGGCACTACAAGAATACAGTCCAGGTGTATCTTTTTCTTTCTTTCTTTCTTTTTAAAAAATTTTTAAATTTATATCCAGGTTAGTTAGCATGGAGTGCAATAATGATTTCAGGAGTAGAATCCAGTGATTCATCCCCTATGTATAATACCCAGAACTCATCCCAACAAGTGTCCTCCTTAATGCCCCTTACCCATTTAACCCATCACCCCTCCCACAACCCCTCCAGTAACCCTCAGTTTGTTCTCCATATTTATGAGTCTCTTATGTTTTATCCCCCTCCTTGTTTTTATATTAGTTTTGCTTCCCTTCCCTTATGTTCATCTGTTTTGTATCTTAAATTCCACATATGAGTGAAGCCATATGATATTTGTCTTTCTCTAATTTCACTTAGCATAATACCCTCTAGTTCTATCCACGTAGTTGCAAATGGCAAGATTTCATTCCTTTTGATTGCTGAGTAATACTCCATTGTAGTATATATCACTCTTCTTTATCCATTCATCCATCGATGGACATCTGGGCTCTTTCCATACTTTGGCTATTGTTGATAGCTCTGTCATAAACATTCGAGTGCATGTGCCCCTTCAGAACCAGGTGTGTCTTTTTCACCATAGAATACACAGGATATAACTCAATGTCTGTCTAGTGGGTTGGGGGAGAAGGGTTCAGAGGTAGGGTGAGCACAGATTGTATCTGTCAACAGTGCTAAAAGCCTGGGTTACCAGGGAAAATACAGCATGAAACACAGAGGAAGCTTAATGGTCACATCAAGTTATTTTATGCCATTACTCATCAGCAGCCCGTACTTCTGTGAGTTGTCTCCTCTTGGCCTGTCAGTTTGACCCTCAGAACACTTTGTCTCCTTGTTCCGAGCATCACTTTTCTCCTGCCTCTGCAAGCAGCACAGAGCAGTGAAAAGAGCACTGGAAGAGGTACAGCAAGGGCGGGATGGTGTGGTGTCAGGAAACTAAAGATCTCTGTAGCATCTTCTCCCCACCTCACCCTCACACATGCTATGTCCTGGGAAGCAGCTGGTCCAGAACACTGCCTCTGGGGTCCAACAGAGCTGGGTTTGAATCCTAGCCCTGACACTTATTGGCTGTGAGAGTTTAACCTCTCTGAGTCTTAGTTTCCTTATCTGTAGAATGGGGATAAAAGTAGTTACATCTGTGAATTGCAGTAAGATATTATTTCTAAAGTGCTTTAGCTGGTACCTGGCACACAGCAAGTGTTACATAAAGAATAACTATTAATGAGGGCATGTTGTTCATAGTGGTATGAATATGGACGTTTAAATCTTATGATTTAAACAATAAAGGAAGGCAGAAGAAAGTAGGATAAGTTAGGACTGAGATGTACAGAGGAAGTGAGTGTCTCAGTCAGGAGTCATAATTGCAACAGACAGAAAATGCAGCTCAAACGGACTTAAGCAGAAAATGGTATTTATTGGCTCATGTAATTACAACAATCAGAGGACTGACTTCAGGCATGGCTAGATCCAGGAGCTCAGATGATGTCTTCATGAAGCTATTTGAATCTTTTGGCTCTGCTTCTCTCACTGTTGCTCCCTTCTCAGGCAGGATCCCACTTTGTGGTGACAGGATGGCTGTCTGCAGTCCCATGTATACACTCTGTTCTGTCTGCAAAGCCAGTAGGAAGAGCTCCTTTCCCCCCACAACCCTCCTGGCAGAAGTCTGGGTCTGACTCGTATTGTCCTAAAAGAGGCCCAGTGCCCATCTCTGCACCAGTCACAGAAAGCCAGGGAAAGAGGCTGGCAGGGGTGTCACCTTTACTCAAACCACAAAAGCTTGGGTGGGAGAAATGGGTGAAGGTGTTCAGAAGGTGCAAATTCCAGTTATAAAGTAAACAAGTCACAGGGACATAATATACAGCACAGTGACTATAGTCACTAATACCGTGTTGCATATTTGAAAGTTGCTGAGAGTAGTTCTTAAAATTTCTCATCACTGGGGAAAAAAAGTTTGGAACACTGTAAGGTGTTAACTAGACTTAGAGTGGTGATCAAATTGCAATGCATATAAATATCAAATCATTTTTTGTACACCTGAAACCATTATGTTCTATGCCAATTACACCTTAATAAAAAATAACACATAAACATAAAGTCGGTGGGAGTACAATTCCTAAGGAAGATATGGGTGTTATTAGGGGAAGTAGGGTAAATGGACATTTAAATGAGCAGACAGGGAGGAGGGAGGAGGACACCCAGAGATTCACAGCCATGCAAAAGTGAGAAGAGGGGATTAAGTGTGCTGTGAGCACAGCTCACACATCTGGGGCAGAGGGAGCAGACATGTTCTATGGATCCCAGAGAGAAGACCCAGAACTGTGCTTAGGGACGGGGGAGTCACAGGACCCAGATCTCCGCTCACTGGGAACAAGAAACAGGCTGCCTCTGGCCAGAATACGCTTCCCATCACTGGAGAGGTGTGCAAGCAGGGTTTCCTTTTCAGAGTTGCTATCAGGGAAATTTTCTAGATGGGCTCTGACATGCCTTGCATTCCCCAAATCTGAAATCCTATAGTCCAGAAATCAGCTCCTCCCCACCCCCCATCCTAATCTCCACTGTTTTTCTCTCTTCTGAACTCTTCTCTGAGGGGAATGCTACATCCTTCTTGCTGATATGTTTACGGGATGTCTGCAGACAGTCTGGATTCGAATTCTGGTTCCTGCAGGAATGTGGGACCTAAGAGGAACCACTTGTCCTTTTTGGGGTTGTTTCCTCCTGGGCATAGGAGGGGATGAGGTTGTCTGATCTCTGGGTCCCCTGCCAGCTCTGACCTTCCAGTGCTCTGTCAAAAACTCAGCCTGGCCTTCTTGGGAGGGATGGGACATAGCACAGTTCTCAGGCCAACCAGGTGTGTTGGCTTTTCAGCATCTCAAAAGCACCAACTGTCTCATTTGGTTCTTTCCCCTGACCTATGAGGAAAGCAGAGTGGGGGTCATAGGAGTGCTGTTTAACACACGGCCTTTGGAGTCCAGACTTGACTTCAAACCATGGACTGCCTCTAACTAACTGTGAACTTGGGCAAACCTTCAGCTGAGCCGCTTTCCTCTTTGTAAAACAGTCAGTAATTCAACCTTGTGGGTTTGTTATTTGCTGTGAAGTTGACATAAAGCGTGTAAAATGCTTAGCACAGCCTTGGATCCCTGTGGGTCAGGCTGGAGAGAGGCGTCTGTGGTGGAATGGAGTTGACCTGAGTAATGCTATCCCCTCACAGAAACCCAGTACTTCACAAGGCCCAGCGTGCCCCCAGCCCACCTCTGGCTGCAGGTGAGAGCTGGGTGTCAGCATTCTGGTAGGAAACAGACGGCTCCCTGAAACTGGGTAATTTGAAGAGAGTACGAGGAAGGTTCAGGAAACCAGCAAGCAATGGTGCCACCCCCCTGGCTAGCCAGGGTGGAGAGAGAGACACAGTGACTAGGCCCAGAGAGCAGGGGAGGAAGGGGTTACAGGAAACCGCAGAGGGCAGCAGGCTGGAGCTGTGGCTTTTGGTAGAGGCTGTACCCAACCCATGCTGACCCAGCAGGGAGAGAGCTGAGGAAATAAATATCCTTCTCTGCCCCTACTCCCTCCCTTCCTTATAGTCGTCTACCACTGTCTCCCTTTGCTCTAGCGCTGATGGGAGCTCCAGAGCAAGGAGGCCTGTGGTAGTGGAGAAGGGTGGTGAGCACCTAGTGGGAGAGAGTACAGGCAGTGGCAGCAGTCTGATGGGTGGGAGCCTGCCCCATTCCTCTTTATCCTGCTCTACACGAAGGGGGCGGAGGGAGGGAGTAGGAGAATGAAGGAATATGGGGGAGGCTGTGAACGCAGGCTGTTCACCCTAGAAAGAGGCAGGAAGACAACCTGCATTTCCTCAAATACCCACCTGCTCTCTATCCTCTCCAGGCCTTTGCTGTGCTAGTCTCTCTGCCTGGAGCACCTTCCTCCGGGGGCTGGCTAACTCCCCCCTTACATGCTACCTCCTCCTGGATCAATCTGTGCCTGAAGCTAGCCCCAGACTTGTTTAGTTTTGAGTTCTAAGATACTCTTTTCATTTGAGCTAGTTTGAGCTGGGTTTTTTCTTACTTAGAACCTAGAATTCTAATTCAATGTCACCTTGAGCCTTTTCTGCCCCCCTCCTCCCTTTTAAAATCTGTCACTTCTTTTATGTTTCCACAGTACCCTGTGCAAACTTCTCTCATGGTACTTGTGACAGTTTATTGTGAATTGTTTTTACAGGTGTGTCTCCTCCACAAAGCTATGAGCTCCTTGAAGACAGGAACCAAGTCAGATCCATCCTCCTCAAGGCCCAGCACAGGCTGACAGACCTCACACTGGCCAGACCATACCAGCCATGTTATCTTCAATTCCAAGCAACACAGATTAAAGGCACATTAGCCAATTAAAGCCTATTGAGATAAGGGCAGGGGTGTGGAGTCTGGAAGCCATGTTCTGTGAAGAACAGAAGAATCAGGAAAGAAAACATGAAGAAGAGACCATTCCCAGGATAGAATTCATTTGCTGACTCAACAGGCCATTTCTGGGCACCCCTTCTGCATGAGGCCCTGGGCAGGTCCCCAGGAGGCCACAGAGGATGCAGCTACAGTCCCTGCCTGGAGAGCTCACAGTCAGACATAGAAACAAGTAACTATAACATGCTGTGGTTACTGCCTTTTGAGGGGGATGTAGAATGAGGCCAGGAACGGACTCTCAGAGGAGGCCTTGCAGGGGGTAGAATTATGACAGTGTCAGAGGTAAGTTTCAGTTTAGAGTGACGACTAACTTTCTCACAATCAGAATCACTCAGGAATGGAAGCTGCCTGCTCCATATCTGAAAGAGCTGGAAGCTGTGAGCATGGCCACTGTGACTGCTTCACAGACCTGATATCCATATCCATCAACAAAAGAACCAAATGTGGAGGCTGTAGGAAATTCTTCACAGTAACATAGACATTAAACCTGCTTCCTTTTACATGCCAGGTACTCGAGTACAAACATGAACAAACAGTCTCTGGATTAGAAAACCTCACAATTTAGGTAAACTGCAAAAAACATTAAGACTTTAGTCTTATACCTGTGTCTCTTGAATTTGAATAACGTATGGATCCCCCCAAAATTATTGAGGCAGTCAGTGTTGGCAATCTAAATATGTTCAGATTTAAACTCGGTAAAAACTAATGCAACCATAAAAGTAAATCTTTTAGGGGCACCTGGGTGGCTCAGTCGGTTAAGCGGCCGACTTCAGCTCAGGTCATGATCTCGCGGTCCGTGAGCTCAAGCCCCGCGTCGGGCTCTGTGCTGACAGCTCAGAGCCTGGAGCCTGTTTCAGATTCTGTGTCTCCCTCTCTCTGACCCTCCCCTGTTCATGCTCTATCTCTCCCTGTCTCAAAAATAAATAAAACGTTAAAAAAAAAGTAAATCTTTTATATATAATTTTGTATTCAATACAGACTGTTAGTGAATATGAAAAGAACTAAAAAACTAATAAAATGTCAATAACAACACTAATGCCACTGGTCTTGTTGAGTTCTATAACCATACTCCAGCTAGTAAGTGAAGGCATGACAGAATCAGAGTATTACATTTTATAAACTCCTAACAAATTAATGGATCTAGGGAATGATCATCACAAAAAAAGGAAAAACATACTGTGTGCCTTAAGAACACTCCACCACCCAGGAAGCCAACTTGTCCAAGAGAAACCATACCTGAATCAGATCAAATATCTGGTTTCACCTTTCAATCTTCAGGAAACACAGGAGAAAAAGATTTTTTTTTAAGTTGTGGGAGTAATCTGTAGGTGAAAAGAGACTAAAGAGACACTTATGAGACATGACAAATGCAGTGTGCAGACCTTGTTTGAATCCTGATTTGAACAAACCAAGTGTAACAAAAAAAAGCAAACAATTGGGGAAATCTGAGTATTAATCGAGTATTTGTTGATACCGAAGTATTTTTCCTGTGTAATAATGCTATTGTGGGTTGTTTTTTTTTGTTTGTTTGTTTTTTGTTTTTTGTTTTTTTGAGTCCTTATCTTTGGGGAATACATACTGAAATATTTATGGATGAAATAATATGGTATCTATGATTTGCTTCACAATAATTCAGGGAGAAAGCAGGAAATAGGTACTAGTTTAGACAAACTAAGACTGGCCATGAGTTGATGACTGCTTTAGGGGCCTGATGGGTATGTAGGGGTTCATTGTCGTATGCTAAAAAGATTTTATACCAAAAAAATTTCAAAAATGAGAAAAAACCTAAGATGCTAGAACATTTAACCTTCAATTTATTTATTTATTTTGAGAGAGAGACAGTGCAAGTGGGGGAGGGGCAAAGAGAGAGAGAGAGAGAGAATTTGATAGCATAGAGCCTGACATAGGACTTTATCTCACCACGGCGATAACACAACCTGAGCCGCTGTCAAGAGTCGGAGGCTTAACTGACTGAGCCACTCAGGTGCCCCTAAAATGCTGGAACATTTAAAATTCAGCCATCTCCCTTGTACATTATTGGAGTATAAATTGGTATAACTTTTATGGAAGGCAATATGACAATATCTATTAAAATAAAAACACACATATCCTTTGATTCAGAAAATCACTTCTAAAAATGCAACCCATGTACTCACCATGTGTGATGTAACACATACACACAGACAGAAGGACAGACAGGCATGCACGCGTGCACACACACACACACACACACACACACACACACACTTTTATAAGGATTTTCACTGCAGCCTTGTTTGTAAAAGCAAAAGATTAGCAATAACCTAAATGTCCTCAATAGGATCCTAGCTAAATAAGTCATAGGAAATCCACTGAATGGAATACTCTGTAGTCAGTTTTAAAAATGAGGTTGCTCTTTATATATTGATCTGAAACAGTCTGCAAAGTGCAATACTGTGTCTATAGTATGTTACTGTATGAAAAAGAATGTATATATATAATCATGCACACTTACAGATGCATAAAATATCTCTGAAGTATATAAAAAAGAATTTACCACCATTTGGGCCTCCAGGAAAGAAACTGAGTTTACAGGGGAAAAGAATAAGAGCAAGACTTACATTTCAGTGCTACCATTTTGTACCTTTTTAATTTTATCCCATGTGCATGCATTACCTATATTTTAAAAAACATTAAATTCTAAGTTTTAAGCAAAATGAAAACAAAATTAAGACATCCAAAAATATAACTATAAAGATTATGTAGCAATGTGGGAAAATGTACGTAATGTTTGGTTACATTTGGTACATAATTGTACCCACATAATTACAAGTACATAAATTACAGGTACATAAAATACAAGTACATAAAATGTCTGTTCATGATAAAGTACTAGCGACACGCAAATGGACGGGATGTGTTGTCAGGTGGGAGTGCAAGTATTGTTTTCTTTTTAAAATTTATAGGTGTTACAATATGGTAGGGTTATGTGTATGGCAAATTGTAATTTGGCAAAAAGGAAAATCAGACTGAGATTGCAAAGATCTGATTTCCATAGGGCTTTCAGAGAGAGGCTTTCCCCAAGAAGTAAGGTGTACTGGGTCACAGTGCCAAGAGCTGGTTTGATTTGGTTTCTTGCCAGCCTCACTGGAGGAACAAGATGTTGAACCAGACACAGCAGCTGGTCACAACCTTATGTTTAACACTCATTTACCAGACCCTGAACAATCTCTTTATGGGGAAAAGATTCTGCACAAACAAGAAGAGGCCTTCTGGAGGTGCTAAATATCCTTCTTCATACGCTCAGCTTCCTTCCTGGAGGAAGGGCCCCTGTGGGAAACCGGAGGTGGGCTCTGTCCAGGCAGGAAGAAGAGCCAGGAACCCACAGCAGTGGCTTGACCTGATCCCACAGGCCTGGCCTCAACCCTACTCTGACCTTTTGCTCTGCATCCTCTTGGCTCTGCTGACCCACAGCCCACCTGTTCTTGAAGGCTTGGCTCTTCCAGGATGCCTGGCATGCTCACCCTTCAGAGGCTACTGTGGAAGAGTGGAGAGACCCAGCCTAGGAGCCGGGGGCTGACTCTGCTTCTTACTAACTGCATAGCCTCAAACAAATCACTTAGCCTTGATGAGCCTTGGTTTTCTCATCCTTAAAATAATCCTACCTAGGGGCGCCTGGGTGGCTCAGTCAGTTAAGCGGCCGACTTCGGCTCAGGTCATGATCTCACTGTCCGTGAGTTTGAGCCCCGCGTCGGGCTCTGTGCTGACAGCTCAGAGCCTGGAGCCTGTTTCAGATTCTGTCTCCCTCTCTCTGACCCTCCCCTGTTCATGCTCTGTCTCTCCCTGTCTCAAAAATAAATAAAACGTTAACAAAAAAAATAAAAAATAATCCTACCTAGACTGCTCTGCTGCCAGAGGAGTGAATGAGATTGCCTGTTGTTTCATTCTGGGCCCCCAACTATTTCTCTGCCTACTGCCTTTGTGCCTCCTTGCCTGCCCTTCTTCGCCCATGCCTCACATTTGTCAGTCTTCTGCCCTTCTCTTCTGTCTCCAGACCTAAAACATAACTCATCACACCCATGCTCCAGATCCACAAATCCACTGCCTCTTGGTCCTCTCCACTTGCATCTCCCAAAAGTGTTTCAAACTTGATTTATCTAAAACTGAACGAGTTATCTTCCTCTCCAAACTTGGTCCCCACCCAGTGTTTCCCATCCCAGCAATACCTCTAGCATCCACCTTGTTGCTCAAGCCAGAAACCTGGGGGTTTTCCTTGACTACTCCAATATTAATGGATGATAGCAGCAGCAGCAGCAGCAGCCATCTTCCACCATGCAGCCTGGGAAACAGAAAAAGCTGGACTGAAGCCAGATAGAATGAAGCAGACACCAAAAAGCCTGGCAGGGAATAGGAGAGAAAGGACTATCTGGGTTCCTAAAGGGCTACATGCTCCAATTCTATTCTTGAGCCCAGTGGCAGACCTACCCTTGCATTTTATGAGGCCCTCCCCAGTACCTTTTCCAATAATGCCTCCATTGTCACTCTTTTATTTATTTATTTATTTATTTATTTATTTATTCATTCATTCATTCATTCATTCATCTATCTATTTATTTTTGCATAAGTGAACTTGAGTGGGGTTTCTACATTTGCACATACAAGACTCCTAATTACTATATACGTATTATATCAGTCAGAATAGGCTAGATTATGCTGTGGTAATGAACAATGCCTGCATTTCAGTGGCTTAACCATACCACCTGTCCAACAGCAGCAGGGGCCTCTGCTCATTGCAGTCCCTCCGGAATCAGCCGCTATCCTGAATGTTGTTGGTCACCGTTCCAGAGGGAAAGAGAAACCCCAAGGGTCTGACACCAGCAATTCAATGCTCCAGCTCAGAAGTGGCATGTCCTCTCCATTCATAACTCATTGATCAGAACAAGTTACTTGGCCCCACCCAACCACAAGGGAGCCACAAAGTACCATCCTGCCTGAAATGTTTTTTTAAAAAATTTTTTAATGTTTATTTTATTTTTGAGAGAGACAGAGACAGAATGCGAGTGGGTTAGGGGGAGACAGAGAGGGAGACACAGAACCTGAAGCAGGCTCCAGGCTCTGAGCTGTCAGCACAGAGCCCAATGCAGGGCTCGAACTCACAAGCTGTGAGATCATGACCTGAGCTGAAGTCGGACGCTCAACCGACTGAGTCACCCAGGTGCCCCCTGCCTGAAATATTTGGTGAACATTAATAACTACCATACATTTCCCGCTGCCTATTCTGTGTCAAGCCTTGAGCCTAATGAGACAGGCTCAGGAAGGCCAGGTAACTCAGTCACTACACCATGCAGAACGATTCCCAGTGATCCAGTTGCTAAATGAGAGAATGTACTTAAGAGGGCTAACACAGTACCTGGTACCAAAAATAAATGGAGTGAATGTTTCTTTACCAGTCTCTGGAGGTATTCAAGATCAGGCTTTATGGTCAGTTGCTAGGGTTGCTAGAGAGGGGAGTCGAGTACTAGATGGGGAGCAACACTATGCACAGCCTTCCAACCATGAGAACCTAACTCCACTTTTCCCGGGAATAATTGTTTTCCTTCTTGGCAGTAATACTACAAAGTAATTATCAACTACTACTCACCTCCCACATTCCTACAACAGTACTGTTGGCTCCATGGAGGGAAATAAAAGGCCTAGAAAGAATATAGGTTAATGACGGGTGGACAAACTAGCAATCCACGAATACTGACCAAGTGTCCATGATGGAAAGCATATTACCCTGAGCTCTAAGTCAGTATGCAGAGCAGGAAAAGAGCATGAGAAATGGGCTTATATCTGGGACCCAGTCCTAGCTTTGTGATTAACTTACTGTGTGGTCTTGAGCAAGTTTTTTCCAAAGTCTTGGTTTCATCTCTGTACAATGAGGAGACAGGTACATACCTCCAAATTCTCTTCCAGCTTGAATAACTGATATAAACTGTGTGCCCCAGAAGTGGGAGAACTCCTCTTTCTTCTCCAAGGCAGTGGGGCCACAGGATACTGGAAGCTCCAAAAAGGACTTTAGATACCATATTACCTAAAGCTGCACTTTACCGTGTGGTAGCCTCTAGCCACATGTGACTACTGAAGAGCTGAAGTGTGATGACTCCAAAATGAGATGTGCTATAAAGCGGAAAATACACACTGAATATCTGGATATAGTACGGAGAAAAGGAATGTAAAACATTTTTATACTGACAATATCTGGGGTCTATTAGGTTAATTAAAGTATCATTAATGTCACCTGTTTATTTTTCCTTTTTAATGTGGCTACTAGAAAACATAAAATTACAATGTGGCTCACATTGTATTTCTATTGAACAGTGCTTGTGTAGGGCAAACTGAAGTGCAGAGAGGGTAAACGACTTGCTCAAAAAGCTGGGACTGCAACCTGGGTCACCTGTCTTCTCATTCAAGGATCTTTCCACCCTAACTGCCTGTGGTAGCCAGTCTCTAAGGTAGTCCTAAAGATCTTTACTTCCCATCACCCTGTGCAGTCCCTTCCACACTGAGTAGGGTTCCCGTGTTAGGAGACTGTAGAAATGACTCTGTAACTTCCAAGGCTGGGTCATAAGACATTTTGGCTTCCACCTTGTCTCTTTCAGGCATCACTTGCTCTAGGAGAAAAAGCAGCTCTATGGAGCGGCTCACATGGTGAAGAACCCAGGCCCCCTGTCAACAACCAGTACCAACGAATCAGAGTGAACCATCTTTGAAAGTGATCCTCCAATCCCAGTCAAGCCTTCAGATGATGGCTGCCCCAGCTGACATCTTGACTATACCTCATAAGAGATCTCCACCCAGAACCACCCAGCTAAGCTTCTCCCAAATTCCTGACCCACATAATATATATGAGACAATGTTTATTGTTTTAAGCCATTACATTTTGGGGTGATTTGTTGCATAGCAATGAATAATTACACAGCTTTATAAATTGAGGGATCTCACTTAAGGAAAACTTACTTCTACCTTTGACATTTGTATAATGTAAGATATTACTCTGGTCTTTTCCCTGGCTCTGGTCTAGCTCAGGTTACCTAACTAAAAATAGCTATTGGGCTTGGAGAATCCAACCCAGGAAGGCAAAAATCTCATTTTGTTCTTTAAAGATCCCTTCCCTTTTTTCCTTCCATTGCAGAAAGCACCTAGATCTCTTGAGAATGAAAAAGCACCCCACCACATTACCTTCACCTGGGCTATCCAGAGGTATGATTCCTATAAAGTCAAAGGAACTGGATCTCAGAATTGTCCAATTAAATACAGTATTTAGGAAGCAATAAATATTTGAGAACTGATTATGTCTGAGTTTCTCTAAGCTGAGAAAATGATGTCAATAGCAGTGCTAATGTCTTACATTTATATAGCATGTGTTGCTTTTCAGAATGTTTTCAAATCTACTATATCTGAGGTAGATGAGAAGATATAAATAAACCAGTACACATATGGAAACAATGCTAAGGGCTCATAATTTGTTCATAGTCTCATGGTGAGTGAATGACAGGGCCAGGTCTAGAATCTGGGTTTCCGTGACTCCAAGTCAGGCTTGGTGCTTCTCAAGCACAACCTCCCAGCTGTGATAACATGAACATCCTTTAGTTGGGGCTGTCCTCTGAGATAAAAGTGCATTTGTAGGTCTCCCTAAAGGCCTCAAGGAAAGGTGGTATTACTTCATCCACACTGACGTGCCTTTGGAGTTCCTCACTCAGAGAGGTGACGCCTGTCCCAACCAGCCCGCAGGGGACGATGTGCTCAAACCACACGAGGTCTGTAGAACAGTTCAGAGCCAGGCCGTGGGACGTGATGTGCCTTCCACAGCGGACTCCTGCAAGACAAGCCAAAGGGTCTCAGAGTAGATACCTTTCCTCCCTGGGCTTCAAGATCCCCTCGGTACAATGAAGGAACTGGACTGGATCACTGGTTTTCCAGCTTTGTTTTTGAGCATTCAAGGGGTTGTGCACAGATCGGGGGAGGGGGACAAAGCTGGAGAGGAGTGTGTGACTCCACAGCTGCTGCAATTATGGAAATTCCAGAAAATGTCTTTTAACAGATTAAGTTGTTTAAAAAAAAGTTTGAAAACTACTAAGCTTCATTATTGTCCAGACATTGTGATTCATTGGAAGTAACATGGCAATTCACTTCTCAAAAAGATGAATATTGGAAATGACCATTGAAGGCCCTCCTGAGAGCTGCGAAAATGAGATCCGTGAGAAGGCTTAAAAACTCAAACGCAGCGGGGAATTTTGATTTATTAAAGCCCGCGCCAGATCCACTTCCTCCCAGCCCGCGCTTGCCCTCACCTCCATTGGTCCAGTTCTGCCAAGCCCCGCCCCAGCCCCGCCCTAGCCCATAGCACTAACCGATCGCGCAGACTTTGCGCTCCCCCAGCCAGACGCCGGTGTAGGGTGGGGGCCGCGCGCGGGCTCCGTGCAAGCCCTGGAGCTCGCACACGCGCACCGCGCACGACTCCAGCGCAGCCACGTGGGTGCGCAGGCGCAGGCCCAGGCGTCGCAGATCTAGCACCGAGTGGCAGAGCAGCTGGCCCGGCCCATGGAAAGTGGCCAGGCCACCGCGGCCTGTGGCGCGTACCTCGGCGCCCAAGGCCCGCAGCCGCGCCGTTTCCTCCGGCGTCAGGCCGCCGCGCAGCCCAGATGTGTATACGGGCCCCGCGGGCTCGCAGAGCAGGAGCGCGCCCGCCTCAGCCGCCGACAGGGCCTCACTGCCTGGTTCGGCCTGCAGCCGTCGCAACCAGCGCTCCTGCAGGGCCAGCAGCTCCGCGTAGGGCAGCCGATTTAGCCGCACCAGCCGTACCACGGGCTGCAACATCGCGTCAGCAGCTCCTTCTGCGAGGTCCCGCCCCCTGCCTAGGCCGGCGGGCGGGGAAGGGAGGGGCGTGCCAGGAGGGGCGGGGACTTGGGGCCCCTCCCCGGCTGCCGCTCCTCTAGCTCTAGAGAGATTGTGAGCCCAAGACCCAGCATCAGGTGTGTTTCTTCCATTCATTTATTTCAACAACCAGTATTTAGGGTCTGCTTGTGTTCTGTAGGCCCTGCTCTAGGCGCCTGATACAGTGGTGCACAGTGTATGGGGAAAAAAGTCTGTCCTGGGTGGAGTTGCCTGATTTACAGTCTTAAATAAGCAAGTATTAAAGCATCGAATAAACAAGGTTATTTCACACATTGACAAGTGCTAGGAAAAAAATATAAAATAGGCTAGTGTGTGTCCTGGGTGGAGTTGCCCGATGAAGAGACTCTGAAAAGCAGGTGAACGTGCAGAAATTTTATGGCGAGGAGGGGGTGGGGATTACTGTCAAGACCCCGCCTGCGAGAGAGTGATGGAAGCAGGATCGCAGAGGGAGAAAAACTGAAACAATCGCTTTAGAGGCCTCAGCCAACCTCAAAGAATACTCTGAGCCTAGGATGACCTTTAAGAGTTGTTCCAAATTAAAGAACAGGGGCCAGTAGTTTATATCCTATCATTGACCAGTGATAGAGGCTATCTGTAACTTTTGGCAAGTTTCATTCCTTCTGTGGAAGGCAATTCCCAGAGAAGAATTATGAGCCATAAGCAGCCTACTTCCAGAAGCTGGGGAAATGACTGGCTAGATCCTGAGAGTGGGTCTGGACCACAGCATCCATTATGTTGTATTGGATTGTTATTTATTTTATTTATTATTTTTTTTAAATGTTTATTTTTGAGAGAGAGAGCATGAGCGGGTGAGGGGCAGAGACAGAGGGAGACACAGAATCCGAAGCAGGCTCCAGGCTCTGAGCTGTCAGCTCAGAGCCCGACGCGGGACTCGAACTAAAGAACTGTGAGATCATGGAGAGCCTGGTGGCTCAGTCGGTTAAGTGTCCGATTGCAGCTCAGTCCATGATCTTATGGTTCGTGAGTTCAAGCCCCGCGTCAGGCTCTGAGCTCAGAGCCTGGAGCCTGTTTCGGGTTCTGTGTATCTCTCTCTCTCTGCCCCTCCCCTGCTCATACTCTTTCTCTCTCTCTCTCAAAAATAAATAAACATTAAAAAAAAAAAAAAGAACAGTGAGATCATGACCTGAGTGAAGTCGGATGCTGAACCAATTAAGCCACCCAGGTGCCCCTGTATTGGATTGTCATTTAAATAAACTTGGACTCCTTCAATAAACTTTTACTGACTAGCAACTATGTGCTGTTAGGCCCATTGCTAGATAAACAGGATTCATAAGGCTATCCCATCCCTGTATTCCTAATAGCATAAAGAACCCAGTTTTTATGTCCTCAATCTATCATCTGAATCTATCTTACAAGCTGCAGCCAAGGACTGTTCAATAGAAAAGAAAAAAAAAAATAAGAAAGCAGGAAAGTGTAGATAATAATGTAACAAATTATTGTTTACCACCCTCCAGCCTTGTCAAATTTTAATATTTTACTATTTTTTCCCAGGTATCTTTTTAATTTTAGAAACTAATAACATTGCTCCCTTAGGTATCTGAAAGACATTTCCTAATATGGACATTAAAATCCCAAGCAAATATTAGCAAATTGAATCCAGCAATGTATAAAGGGATTATTACATCATGATAAAGTAACGTGTCCCAGGAATGCAAGGTTGGTTTAACGTTATAAAATCAGTATAATTCACCATAAAAGAGAAAAACTATATGTTTTCAGTAGATGCAAAAAAAGCAGTTGGCAAAAATCAACATATACCCTGACTAAAACTCCCAGCAAACTGGAGTGAACTAGGAAGAGAAGAGAAATTCCCCAGTGTGATGAATTGCATCAATTGGGATTCAGACAAGAGAGAAACCACAAAGGTAATATTTTTATATATATTTAATTTTTTATTTTAAGAAAATTGTAGACTCACATGCAGTTGTGAGGAGTAATACAGAGAGATCTTGTGTACCCTTTACCCAATGGTAATGCCTTGCCAATGTCATAATTAGGTTATTGACATTGAACAGTCAGGATATAGAATATTTCCATCACCGCAAGGATCCCTCATGATCTGCTTTTTTATCTGCACTATTTAACTACTGTGAAACGCAAATCTGTGTTATATAAATGGAATGATACAATGTATAAATTTTTGGAATTTCCTCTTTTTTTTCTCAGCATAATTTTCTGATTGTTGTTGCATGTAACAATAGTTCGTTTCTTTTTATTGATGAGTATTATATCATGGTAGGGATGTACCACAATTTGTTTATCCATTCCCCTGTTGAAGAATGGCTAGGTTATTTCCAGTTTTCAGATATTCTGGATAAAACTGCTACAAACATTTGTGTACAGGTGTGTGTGTGTGTGTGTGTGTGTGTGTGTGTATGTATGTACATAAGTTTTCATTTATCTGGAATAAATGGCTAGGAGTAAAATTGCTGGCATATGTACTTGCATGTTTAGTTTTTCAAAAAACTGCCAAACTGCTTTCCAGACTAGTTGTTCCATTTTACATTCCCACCAGCAATATATCTGTGAGTGATCTAATTTCTCTGTATCCTTGCCAGCATTTGACATTGTCACTATTTTTATTTTAGACATTCTGATGGGTGTGTAGTGGTATTTTTTTGTGACTTTAATTTGTATTTCCTTAATGGCTAGTGATGAACATCTTTACATGTGTTTATTTTCAACTTGAATATCCTCTTCAATGAAATGTCTGTTCATGTATTTTGCCTATTTCCTAATTGTGTTTTTTTACTGTTCAGTTTTTAGAATTCTTTATATATTCTAAATACTAGTCCTTTTTGATTTGTAAATGGCTTGTAAATAGCTTCTCCCACTCTATGGCTTATATTTTCATCCTCTTAATAAGGTCTTTTGAAGAGCAAATGGTTGTAATTGTGATGAGGTCCAATTTATCTACTTTTCATTTCATGGATTGTGCTTTTGGTCTAATCTTTGCCTACCTCTAGATCCTGATCACCTTCTCCTGTGTTTTTCCTAAGTTTTGAAACTTTGGTCATTATTTTTAAATTTTGTTTTGCCTATGGATATTCCAGGCTCCAGCACCATTTGTTCAAAGGGCTGTTTCCAACATTTATTGCTCTTACATCTTTGTCAAAAACCAGCATAAATCCCTATCAAATACCAATAACATTTTTCACAGAACTAGAACAAATAATACTAAAATTTGTTTGAAACCACAAAAGCCAAAATAGCCAAAACAATCTTGAAAAAGAAAAACAAAACTGGAGGTACCACAACCCCAGATTTCAAGATATACTACAAAGCTGTAGTAGTCAAAACAGTATGGTAATGGCAAAAAACAAAAAATTAGGCACATGGATCAACAGAACAGAATTGGAAACCCAGAAATAAACCCTTGGTTATATAGTCAATTAATCTATGACAAAGGACGCAAGAATATGCAATGGGAAAAAGATAATCTCTTCAACAGATGGTGTTGGGAAAACCGGACATTTGCATGCAAAAGAATGAAACTGGACCACTTTCTTACACTATACACAAAAATAAAATATATTTAAGACATAAATGTGAGACTTGAAACCATAAAATTCCTAGAAGAAAAAATACACAGTAATCTCTTTGATATCAGCTGTAGAAACATTTTTCTAGACATGTCTCCTTTGGAAAGGGAAACCAAAGTGAAAATAAACTATTGGGACCACACCAAAATAAAAAGCTTCTGCAAAGTGAAGGAAACCACCAACAAAACAAAAGGACAACCCACTGAATGGGAGAATATAATTGCAAATTATATATCTAATAAGGGGTAAATATCCAAAATATATAAAGAACTAATACAACTCAACACCAAAAAAACACAAATAACCCAATTAAATGTGGGCAGAAGACATGAACAGAAGTTTTTCCAAAGGAGACATCCAGATGGCCTTCAGACACATGAAAACATGCTCAATATCACTCATCAGCAGCGAAGTGCAAATCAAAACAACAATGAGGTATCACCTCACACCTGTCAGAATGGCTAAAATCAAAAACAAGAAACAACAAGTGTTGGTGAGGATGTGAAGAAAAAGGAACCCTCATGCACTGTTGGTGGGAATGCAAACAGGTGCAGCCACTGTGGAAAATAGTATGGAGTTTCATCAAAAAATTAAGAATAAAATTGCCATATGGTCCAGTAATTCCACTACTTGGTATTTACCCAAAGAAAATGAAAATACTAATTTGAAAAGATAATATGCTCCCCTACGTTCATCACAGCATAATTTACAATAACCAAGATATGTAAGCAACCCAAATGTCCATTGATTGATGAATGGACAAAGAATATGTGGTCTATATATACAATGGAATATTACTCAGTCATAAAAATAAGAATGAACTCTTGTCATTTGCAACAACATGGATGGATCTAGAGGGTATAATGCTAAGTGAAATAAGTCAGAGAAAGACAGATACCATATGGTTTCACTCATATGTGGAGTGAATGAATGAAGAAATGAATGAGGAAAAAAAGAGACAAACCAAAAAGCAGGCTTGTAACTATAGAGAACAAACTGATAGTTACCAGAAGGGAGGTGGGGCTGGGGGTGGAGGATGTGTGAAATAAGGTCAAGGGGACTAAGAGCACCAAGTATTGCATAGAATTGTTGAATCACTATATTGTACATCTGAAACTACTATAACACTCTATGTTAACTATACTGGAATTTAAAAAATAAATAATTTAAAAATTATTTTAATCATGTTTTGTTTATTTCAGTCATTATACTAAAGACTGTTTTATGTTAAAAAAAAAAAAAAAACCCACAGGGGCACCTGGCTGGCTCAGTTGGAAGAGCATGCAACTCTTGATCTTGGGGTCATGAATTTGAGCCCCACGTTGGGTGTAGAGATTGCAAAAAAACCCAAACCAAAACAAAACAAAACCCACAAAAAAGAGTTGGGCACATTTGTATGGGCTGATTTCAGGATTCTATGATTGATCCCCACACTAATTGAACTATGTGTCTTTCCCCACACCAATACCATATATTATTGATTGCTGTAACTATATAATAAGTTTTAAAATCAAATATTCTCATTCCTCCCACTTTATTCTTCTTTTTTCCAAAATTGTTGTAGTTATTCTAAATTGTTTTAGTTTTTTGCATTTCCATATAAACTTTAGAATAACCTTGTATATATCTAAAAAATCTTGATGGAATTGCATTGAACGTGTGTATCAATTCAGGAAGAATTGCCATATTTGCTATATTGGGTCTTCCAGTCTATGAATGTGGTATGTCTCACCATTAATTAGATCTTCTTTGACTTCTTTCATCAGCATTTTGTACTTTTCAGCATACAAATCTATATATGTTTTGTTAGATTTATACCTAAATATTTCTCTTTTGAGTAATTCTAAATGGTATTGTATTTTTAATTTCTGTGTCCATGTGTTCATTGCAAATATATAGAAATGCAATTGAGTTTTGTATGTTTATTTTGCATCCTGCAAGATACCTTGCTGAACTCACTTATTAACCCTAGGAATTGTAGGTAGATTCTTTAGGATTTTCCATGTAGATAAGTAGATAATTTTGTCATCTGCAAATAGACAGTTCTATTTTCTTCCTTTCTGATGGGTATGCATTTAATTGATTTGTTTTGCCTTTGTTTTGCCTTTGAATAAGAGTAGTAAGAACAGACCTCCTTGCCTTTTTCCAGTCTTTGGGGAAAAGCATTTATCTTTCACTGTTAAATAAATGGTTAGTTGTAGGCTTGTTGTAGATGGTCTTTATTAAGTTGAGGAAGTTTCCCTCTATTCATGTTTTCCTAAGAAGTTTATTTTTTTATTTTTATTTTATTTTTTATCATGAAGGGTGTTGAATCCTGTTAAAAGTTTTTTTTTTTTTGCAATGATACATTATCATGTGGCTTTTTTCTTCTTTAACCTGTTAATGTGGTAGATATCATTGATTAAATTTTAGATGTTGACTAGCTTTGCATAGCTGGAATAAATCCCACTTGGTTATGGTGAATAATTTTTTTTATACATCATTCTATTTGGTTTGCTAATATTTTGCTGAGGATTTTTGCATCTAAGTTTATGACAGATATTGGTTTCAAGTTTTCCCTTTTTGTGCTTCTTTGGTTTTGGTATAGGGTAATGCTAGATTCATAAAATGAATTGTGAAGTATTTTTCCTTTTTTGTTTTCTGGAAGGGATTGTGTAGATTGTCTTCATTCTTTTTTTAAACATTTGGTAGAATCTCTGTGAAACCATCTGGGTCTGGAGATTTGGGAAGTTTTAAAATTACAAATTCAATTTTATTAATAATTATAGGTCTGTTAAAATTATCTATTTCAGGGGCGCCTGGGTGGCTCAGTTGGTTGAGCGTCCGACTTCAGCTCAGGTCATGATCTCACTGTCTGTGAGTCCAAGCCCCACGTCGGGCTCTGTGCTGACAGCTCAGAGCCTGGAGACTGTTTTGGATTCTGTGTCTCCCTCTCTCTGACCCTCCCCCGTTCATGCTCTGTCTCTCTCTGTCTCAAAAAAATAAGTAAAGGTTAAAAAAATTTTTTTTAATTATCTATTTCATATGGGTGAATTATAGTAGTTTGTGTTTTTCAAGGAATTGGTCTATTTCATCTAAGTTTTCAAATTATGTATGTAGAATTGTTTGTGGTACTCACTTATTATCCTATTAATGCTTATGTTGTCTGTAATGATGTCCGTTTTGTCATTCCTGATACTGGTCATTTGTGTTCTCTCTCTCTTCTTTGTTTGTCTTTTTAGAAATTTGTCAATTTTGTTATTTTTCCAAAGAATTGGCTCTTTGTTTCATTGTTTCCATTGTTTTTGTGTTTCTAATTTCATTGATTTCTGCTCTTTATTATTTGCCTCTTTCTGCTTGCTCTGGATTTATTTTGTTCTTCTTTTCCAAATAATTTCTATGTGGGAGCTCAGAGAATTGATATTAGATTTTTCCTCTTTTCCAGTGTATGGATGTAGTGCTGCAAATTTTTCCTTCTCAGTGTGACTTTAGCTATATCCCACAAAATTTGATATATTGTATGATCTTCTTCATTCAGTTTAATGTATCTTTTTTTATTTCCTTTGAGACTTCCTTTGTGACTTATATATTATTTCTAAGTATACTGTATTCCTGTTATGTTTCTGTTACTGATTTCTAGTTTGAGTCCACTGGGACAGAGAACACACTATTTGATTCCAATTCTTAAAAAAAAAAAAAAGTTTCTTTTAAAAAAATTTTTTTAAAAATGTTTTTATTTATTTTTGAAAGAGAGAGAGAGAGACAGAGCACAAGTGGGGGAGGAGCAGAGAGAGAGGGAGACACAGATTCCGAAGCAGGCTCTAGGCTCTGAGTTGTCAGCACAGAGCCTGATGTGGGGCTTGAACCCATGAACTGCGAGATCATGACCTGAGCTGAAGCCAGATGCTCAACCGGCTGAGCCACCCAGGTGCCCCTAAAAAAAAAGTTTCTTAATGGCCTAGCATGCGGTCTATCTTGGTATACATTCTGTGGGCAGCTTAAAAAATGTGTATTCTGTGGGGCACCTGAGTGGCCCAGTTGGTTGAGTGTCTGACTTCAGCTCAGGTCATGATCTCACAGCTCCTGAGTTCAAGCCCCTGCGTCAGGCTCTGTACTGACAGCTCAGAGCCTGGAGCCTGCTTCAGATTCTGTGTCTCCCTCTTTCTGTCCCTCCCCCGCTAACACTCTGTCTCTCTGTCTCTCAAAGATAAATATAAAGATTTAAAAAAATGTATATTCTGCTGTTGTTGGGTGCAATATTCTTTAAATTTTAATTAACATCTTTTGGTAGATGGTGTTGGTGAGTTCTACATCCTTGCTGATTTTCTATCTAGTTATTCTACCAATTGTTCAGAGAAGGGTGTTGAAATTTCCAAATATAATTGTGTTTACCTATTTCTCACTTAAGTTCTATTAGTTTTTGCCTCACATATTTTGTAGCTTTGTTGTTTGGTGTATATCCATTTAATATTGCTATGTCTTCTTGCCAAAGTGATCCTTTTTTCATTTTATAATGTTCTGCTCTGTCTCTGATAATTTTCTTTGCTCTGAAGTTTACTTTGTCCGATATTTTTGTAGTCACTCCTGCTTTCCTTTGATTAATCTTGCATGATATATCTTTTTCCATCCTTTTACTTTCAATCTGCCTTTATCATTATATTTAAAGTGAATTTCTTATCAACAGCATATAGTTGGGTCATGCTTTAACCCCTGTACTGTACCAATCTCTATCTTTTAATTGGTATATTTAACCCATTTAGATTTAATGTAATTATTGATATATTAAAGGTTAAGCCTGACATTTTATCTTTCTGCTTGTTCTCTTTATTATTTCTCTGTTTTGTTTTGTTTTTTTACTGTTTCCTGTGCTTGACATCACTAATCATCAGGAAATGTAAGTTAAAACCACAACAAAATGATATTACACATTCACTAGGATGGATAAAATGAAAACCACTGAAAACATCAAGTGTTGACATAGTTGCAGAGCAACCAGAAATTTCATACAATGTTGTTGGCAGTATAAAATGATATAAACACTTTTAGTAAAAGTCTGGCATTTCTTATGAAACTAAATATACACCTATGCTATGACCCAATTTTTCCCTAGGAATTTACCCATTATAAATGAAAACATTTATACCACAAAAAGATTTGTATAACTATATTCACTGCAACTTTATTCATCATACTCCCAAACTAGAAGTTGTTCATGTGTCTATCAATAAGAGAATGGATATATGGTGGTATTTTTATATAATGGAATGCTGCTCAGCAATTAAAATGGACAAACTATCTTCCATGAGTGGCATAATGTATGGTTCACAAGAGTCTCAAGTACTATGACTATGAAGATGAAGATAAGCCCACATCTACCAAAAGTAGTATCACTTGTACTTACTAGTAAGTACTTACTAGTAGTAAGTATCACTACTTTTGGCACAACCAAAAGTAGTAAGTATCACTTGTACTTACATGTCCAGAACTTACTCACCTGACCACATCTAGCTTTAAGAGGGTTTGGAAATATAGTCTTTTGCTGGGTCACCTTTTGCCTAGCTAAATTTTGGGCAATCTATTAAAGAAAGAATGGGATATGTGGCAGTCACTGTCACAATTAAATTGAAAAGCTAACAAAGATGATATAAATTTATGTTTGTAGACATTTGTTAAATATTTATTGCTTTCCATTTCATAGTTTTTATATTTTGGATTCTGTAAAAAAAAAAAAAAAAAAAAAAAAGGGCGGGGGGAGAAGAATGGTACTAAACATTTTTCTGGACCCTTGAGAAGCTTGTCAGCTTCAAGTGCTGGGCTTGTGGTACCTAATGGATACAAGATATCTGAGAATGATGAGAGAGGGAAGGTGTGATCTGTCTCTGCCCCAGGCCCAGTCCTAGATAAGAAAGTAGCCTTTTAAAGTGTTTGGGGCCAGATTCAGCACGCAAGTTGTGGGACTAAGGAAGTATAGACACTCAGACCAAAAAATCAACGAATCCTTGTGTAGTTGGAGAATAATCCATAGGGGTAGGGGAGGAGGAAGTGGAAGGTAGCCAGAATGAGGCTCAGGCTAATAAATCGGGAAGGGAGACAGTATAACATGGACAGATATATACAATGGTAGGTTTCAGAGCAGATTATAAAAGTCTTTGTGAGTCATCAATGGCTGTTGTTTAAAAATAAATATAGCATTCAGATAGCTCCAGGCTCTGAGGGAAAAATAGAGGCTGGATTTTATAAGCCCAGTCCCAGGGAACCTACAGTCTATAAATAAGTATGTATGGTGTGGGGAAAATAACTCATGAGTTTGTTCTTGGAAAAGATGAACTCAGTGTTCTAGTCTGAGAAAGGTTCTGATGGGAATTGGAAGGAGCCCTGGGCTGGAAGGCTGGGATCTGGATTCGTGTTCTGTGTCTATCACTATTTGAGAATATGAACTCCTTTGGGGTAGGTCATGCATACTTTGATCCCTAGATCCCCACCTACCCTAATGCCTGGCACACAGTTCTTAGTGAATATTTGTAGAATGAATGAGTGATTTATTAATAAATAACTAGCTGTATGTCTTTGAGCTGGGACCTTTTATCAGGGGTCTTGACCATTAAAGGAAACAGTCCAGGTGGCCTTCAGGTCCCTATTGACCCTAAATTTTCAGGACATGAGAATGGATGTTTGACTACTATCTCCCTAAAAAGTGTGCATCTCATAGCATGCTGAATCAAACGTAGACTCAACCCACAAGCCTCAGCTCAAAGACTGCCTGCTCCATAATGCCTCCCCAGCCTCTTCCTCAATAACTGTGCCTGTACCTCTGCTAATACCTAGTCTGCCTAGATTCTTGTGGGTTCAGTTGATCACGCTCCCTCCCCCATTTGACCTATGACCTGAGAATACAAAAGTAAAGCTAAAAACATGTGCAGGGAACTCTAAAAGCTTTAAAATCATCAATGCATTTAATATTTTAACAACCTATAAAGTAGGTACTATCATTTTCCTCATTTTACAGATGAAGAGACTGAGGCACAGGGTGAGTACCTTGCTTACTATTAAGCTGCTAGTAAGTGCTAGTGATAGGATTCAAATCTGGGTAGTCAGGCTATAGAATCCTTGCCCTTACCCAGGATTCATATACCCTATAGCATGCACTCATAGTTTGGCACATAATAGGTGCTCAACAAAAATGTTTGTTGAATGAATAAACAAAAGCAATAAACTGAAAGCTGGGTGTTTCCTGCAGTTCCCTGAGTACCCATCTGCCTACTGAGTCCCAGCCTTTCCTCCACATATGGGGTTAGTGTGTTATTCCATCTGTCCATTCATCCATCCCTCCCTTTATCCATCCATTCAATGAATAATTACTGCCTACCCCACTCCACAGTGAATACCAGTGATACAAAATGGATTGTCACAGAAGTAGAGACAGAAGTGTCCACAGACAATGGCAGTACAACATTTAATGAGCAACACAAAAGAGAGAGCCACACTAACTCTACCTGGGTGGGGTCAGGGAACACTTCTTGGTCTTTGGGAGAAAACTCAATTTGGGGCTTTTAAAATCTGCTCCAGGTCCCTGTTGGACCAGGGTCCTGCCTGATTCCAGTCCATGTAAGTGGAGACAGAAGAGCCGCTTCCTGGCTGCTGGATGCAATCTTTCCCTGAGGATCCATAGCACTGTCTGTGGTCTGAATCCTGATGTTTTGGTTGGCTACTGTGCCCCTAGATTGAGCCATATCCCTTTGGACCCTTATTCTGACTGTTGGGCCCCTTTAGCTCCAGGGTCACAGCCAACCATGCCCCCCTTGCCAGTTCCCATCAGCTCCCTCCCTTTCCTGATTGGCAATGGCCAGGGGCCCAGCATGACCCTAAGCATGCGATGATACAGATCTGGGACCTCTCAGTTTCCTGATCTCTAGTTTGTAGATCCTCTTCTCAGCTTCTAAGGAGTCACAGGTAAAACGAAGCAAGGACTCGAGCCAGAGCAGGCCTATAAGGGCTCTGTCATGCTTGTGTAGACTCTACTTGTTAGTGCTGCACTGACCTCAGAAATCATTCAGATCCTTGCCCTTCATAAGGTTTGGGAAAGGCAAGGGACTTACCAAAGAGCATACGGGGAAGGAAACAGGACTGGAACTCAGGGATCCTGACTACCAGCCTGGTGTGTTCTTTCTGTTATACTATGGGTTCTGAAATCCATTTTTAGTAATGGAGACTTCCTATTAAATTTTTACATAGATCCCCATTGTATAAAGCAGAATGCCTCTGCTTCTTGGCCTCTCCCTCCCTGTCTCAGCCTTTTAAGTCCCTCCTCCTCCTCTTCCTCCTCCTCCTCCAACTTCTTCTTCTTCCTCTTCCTCCTCCTCCTCCTCCCCTTCTTCTTCTTCTTCTTCTTCTTCTTCTTCTTCTTCTTCTTCTTCTTCTTCTTTTCTTCTCCTTCTCCTTCTTCTTGTGTCTCATTGTGGTTTTAATTTTAATTTCTTTAATGCCAAAGGATGTTGAGCATCTTTTCATATGTTTATTTGCCATCCATACATCTTCATCTATGAAAAGACTGATTAGATCTTTGCCCATTTTCTTTCTTTTTGTCTTTTATTTTCAAGTTAGTAACATACAGTGTAGTCTTGGCTTCAGGAGGAGAACCCAGTGATTGAATATCTCTTACATATGACACCCAGTGCTCATCCTGAAAAGTGCCCTCCTTAATGCCCATCACCTATGTAACCCACCTCCATCAACCCTCTGTTTGTTCTCTGTATTTAAGAGTCTCTTATGGTTTGCCTCCCTCTCTGTTTTTATCTTACTTTCCTTTCCTTTTTTTTTTTTTTTTTTTGTCATTAGCTCTTAACAGTGGAAGTTGAAGTTGGTCCAGTGAGATCTTAAGCCCATACACAGATGGCATCTATCACCCTCCAGCCTGTTTCTGTCTATCTAACCTTCCACACTACATTGAGAGACGTTTCAAAAACCCAGACTTGTCTGTGCCACTCCCCAGTTTTAAAAAGTCCATTCATCTATTTGGCCAACAGTATTTGTTAAATGCTTTTGTTGTGCCAAGTAGCAGTGTGATGAACAAAACAGTCCCAGCCTGCTTTGGGTGGGTGGGGGAGACAAAAAAAAAAAAAAAAAATCTGTGGGCAATCCCACAAATCACTAAACAGAGTGCTGATTGAGAATAAATCAGGAGGACGGCTTGAAGCCAGAGTGTTGCATAGGGACCAGTTCTGGAGAGCCTTAAATGTCACTAAAATTACTGGTTTTTATCTTAAGAGCAAAGGGAATGCAGTTGAATGCTTTCAGCAAGATAGCAATTCTGATGCTATTTATGTTTAATATTCTGCTGGTTGCTGGAGCAGATAGAAGGAAGGCAAGAGTGGAAGCAGAGAGGCCTGTTAAGAAGAGATTGTTGTGTGGGGCACCTGGGTGGCTCAGTTGGTTAAGCGTCCAACCCTTGATTTCTGTTCAGGTCATGATCTCACAGTTGGTGATGTTGGACATCACCATGAGTGCTGTGCTGACAGCATGAGTACAGACCCTGCTTAGGATTCTCTCTCTCCCTCTCTCTCTGCCTCTCCCCTGCTCTCTCTCTCTAAGTAAATAAATAAACTTTTTTTCTTAAAAAAGAAAAGATTGTTGTAACCCAAGAGAGAGATGATGGTGGCATGGGCCGGATGGGGGCAGCAGAGATGGGAGAGAGGAGAGATTTAAGATATATTCTGGAGGCAGAATCCACAGGACCAGCTGATGATTGGGTATGTGGGGAGTGAGGAAAAAGGAGGAATCAAGGATTCAATACCTCCCCTGGACCAGTACAAGAGGAGTCTCTTCCTTGAGCCTCATACTTTAGAGGCCTTAAGTACCACCTCCCTCCCTGGCATACGCACAGCCCACCCCCCAGAGTTTAGTAAAGAATGCATGATTGACTTGACACTCAAGAGCTTGTGCTTAGCGCTGGCACTGCATGTCCTGTACACCAAACATTCCTTTTCGTGCTTAACCTCAGTCAGGCCTCGGGAAAACACTTCACATGTCTTGCTTTACATCCTAAATACAAAAAAAATTGCATGTTATACATACAATAAAGTGCACCCATTTAAATGCACAGTTTGGAGAGGTGAATGTACCCATCTGTATAACCACCATCCCACTCAATCATGAATGTAGACCATTCTCATTACACGGCGGAAGTTCTGCAGCTTGTGCTGCTGCCCAGATCCGAGCTGGACACTGCTTTGGAGTATGGGGAGCCTGTGAGTGGCAGAGCTCTTGGGTAGAAGAAGAGATAAACACATGAACAGGTCCTGTGGAATTGTTTCTCTCAAATAGCATGAGTGCATAATGAGACATCATTTCCCAGAGGAACAGAGTTCATTTGCTTGTTTCTCTTTGTGTTCCAATTTGTGGCCCAGGAGGAACCCAAGAATAGCTTGGTATTTGTAACAGTTGCACATGACAGTTAATAAATATTTTGAATATTAAAAAATTCATACAACTTTTACATGTGTTTATATGTAAACATATGGACATAGGATCTGGTTATAACATGTTTGAGCATGATACTGATTCTTTTTTTTTTTTTTTTTTTGAGAAAGAGAGATAAAGAGAGGAGTGGGGAGCAGCAGAGGGAGAGAGAATCTTTTTTTAAAAAATATTTTAATTATTTTTGAGAGAAAGAGAGAGAGTGAGCAGGGGAGGGGCAGAGAGAGAGAGAGAGGGACAGAAACAGGCTCTGTGCTGACAGCAGAGAGCCTGATGTGGGGCTCTAACTCATGAACCTCGAGATCATGACCTGAGCTGAAGTTGGAGGTCCAACCCACTGAGCCACCCAGGCACCCCATGGGAGAGAATCTTAAGCAAGCTCTATACCCAGTGCAGAGCTCCACATGGGACTGAATCTCACGACCCTGAGGTCATGACCAGAACCTAAATCAAGAGTTGGACCCTCAACTGACTGAGCCACCCAGGCACCCCAACATGATACTGATTTTTTTAAATTAGTTAATTAATTAGTTAATTAATTAACTAATTTTTAAAATTTACATCCAAGTTAGTTAGCATATAGTGCAACAACAATTTCAGGAGTAGATTCCTTAATGCCCCTCACCCATTTAGCCCATCCGCCCTCCCACAACACCTCCAGTAACCTTCTGTTTGTTCTCCATATTTAAGAGTCTCTTATGTTTTGTCCCCCTCCCTGTTTTTATATTAGTTTTGCTTCCCTTCCCTTATATTCAACTGTTTTGTATCTTAAAGTCCTCATACAAGTGAAGTCAAATGATATTTGTCTTTCTCTGACTAATTTCACTTAGCATAATACCCTCTAGTTCCATCCATGTAATTGCAAATGGCAAGATTTCATTCTTTTTGATTGCCGAGTAATACTCCATTATTATATATGTACCATATCTTCTTTATCCATTCATCTGTCGATGGACATTTAGGCTCTTTCCATACTTTGGCTATTGTTGATAGTGCTGCTGTAAACATTTGGGTGCATGTGCCTCTTTGAAACAGCACACCTCTATCTCCTGGATAAATACCTAGTAGTACAATTGCTGGGTCATAGGGTAGTTCTATTTTCAATTTTTTGAGGAACCTCCATACTGTTTTCCAGAGTGGCTGCACCAGCTTGCATTCCCACCAACAGTGCAAAAGAGATCCTCTTTCTCCGCATCCTCACCAACATCTGTTGTTGCCTGACTTGTTAATGTTAGCCATTCTGACAGGTATGAGGTGGTATCTCCTTATGGTTTTGATCTGTATTTCCCTGATTATGAGTGATGTTGAGAATTTTCATGTGTCGGTTGGCCATATGGATATCTTCTTTGGAGAAGTGTCTATTTATGTCTTTTGCCCATTTCTTCACTGGATTATTTGTCTGTTTGTTTGTTTGTTTGTTTGGGTGTTGAGTTTGATAAGAGGGATACTAACCCTTTATCTGATAGGTCATTTGCAAATATCTTTTCCCATTCCGTCGGTTTCCTTTAGTTTCGCTGATTGTTTCCTTCGCTGTGCAGAAGATTTTTATTTTGATGAGGTCTCAATAGTTCATTTTTGCTTTTGTTCCCTTGCCTCTGGAGACGT
This sequence comes from Panthera leo, assembly GCF_018350215.1. Classification (NCBI taxonomy): domain Eukaryota; kingdom Metazoa; phylum Chordata; class Mammalia; order Carnivora; family Felidae; genus Panthera; species Panthera leo. The sequence continues at coordinate 57,211,040 of NC_056688.1, read as the reverse complement.
GTTGAGTAAGAAGTTGCCGTGGCCAAGGTCAAAGAGGTTTTTGCCTGATTTCTCCTCGAGGATTTTGATGGCTTCCTGTCTTACATTTATGTCTTTCATCCACGTTGAATTTATTTTTGTGTATGGTGTAAGAAAGTGGTCCAGGTTAATTTTTCTGCATGTTGCTGTCCAGTTTTCCCAGCACGATTTGCTAAAGAGACTGTCTTTATTCCATTGGCTATTCTTTCCTGCTTTGTCAAAGATTAGTTGGCCATACGTCTGTGGGTCCCTTTCTGGGTTCTCTATTCTGTTCCATTGATCTGAGTGTCTGTTTTTGTGCCAGTACCATACTGTTTTGATGATTACAGCTTTGTAATACAGCTTGAAGTCTGGGATTGTGATGCCTCCTGCTTTGGTTTTCTTTTTCAAGATTGCTTTGGCTATTCAGGGTCTTTTGTGGTTCCATGCAAATTTTAGGATTGTTTGTTCTAGCACTGTGAAGAATGCTGGTGGTATTTTGAAAAGGATTGCATTGAATATGTAGATTGCTTTGGGTAGTATTGACATTTTAACAATATTTGTTCTTCCTATCCAGGAGCTTGGAATATTTTTCATTTTTTTGTGTCTTCTTCAGTTTCTTTTTTTTTTTTTTTTCTTTATTTTGATATACTCCGAGTGGAGACACATTGTATTCAATTTCTTTCATAAGCTTTCTATAGTTTTTAGATTTATTCCTAGGTATTTTATGGGTTTTGGTGTAATTATAAATGAGATCGATTCCTTGATTTCTCTTTCTGTTGCTTTGTTATTGGTATATAGGAATGCAACCAATTTCTGTGCGTTGATTTTTGTATCCTGCAACTTTGCTGAATTCATGGGTCACTTCTAGCAAATTTTTGGTGGAATCTTTTGGGTTTTCCGTATAGAGTATCACGTTGTCTGTGAAAAGTGAAAGTTTGACTTCCTCCTGGCTGATTTGGATGCCTTTTATTCCTATGTGTTTTCTGCTGAGGCTGACTTCCAATACTATGTTGAATAACAGTGGTGAGAGTGGACATTCCTGTCTTATTCCTGACTTTAGGGGGAAAGCTCTCAGTTTTTCCCCATTGAGGATGATATTAGTGTTGGTTCGTTCATATATGGCTTTTATGATCTCCAGATATGACCCTTCTATACCTACTTTCTTAAGGGTTTTTATCAAGAAAGGATGCTGTATTTTGTCAAATGTTTTCTGTGTCTATTGAGAGGATCATGTGGTTCTTGTCCTTTCTTTTATTGATGTGAATAATCACATTGATTGTTTTGCAGATATTGAACCAGCCCTGCATCCCAGGTATAGATCCCACTTGGTTGTGGTGAATAATTTTTTTAATGTATGGTTGGATCCGGTTGGCTAATATCTTGTTGAAGATTTTTGCATCCATGTTCATCAGGGAAGATACTGATTCTTTATGGACTTAAATATTTCTTTAAGGAACAATGAAAGTCACAATATAACTGTTGATGATTTATATAATAAAATTAAAATATTTTGGGTTATTTCTTGTTATAATTTATTACATATGTTAATTTTTATAAATTTACCTATTCCCCCCCCCCCCCCCCCCAGTCTCCTCCCCTCTGGGAACCATCTGCTTGTTCTCTATAGTTGAGAGTCTGTTTCTTGGTTTGTCTCTCTCTCTCTCTTTTTCCTTTGCTCATTTTTTTATTTCTTAAATTCCACATGTAAATGAAATCGTATGGTATTTATCTTTCTCTAACTGCCTTATTTCACTTAGCATTATGCTCTCTAACTCAATCCATGTTGTTGCAAATGACAAGATTTCATTCCTTTTTATGACTGAATAATATTCATATATATATATATATATATTCCTTTATATATATAAAGGAATATAATATAATATTCCAATAGGAATATTATATTATTCCTATAGGAATATAATATTCATATATATATATATTCCTTAATATATATACATATATATACATATATACATATATACATATATATACATATACCTATACCTATACATATACATATATATACATATATATATATATATATATGTATATATATATATTTATATTTATACACCACCTCTTCTTTGTCCATTATCTATCAGTGGACATTTGGGCTGCTTCCATTATTTGGCTATTGTATGTAATGCTGCTGTAAACATAGGGTTCCAATGTATCCCTTTGAATTATTGGTTTTTTTGAGAGGGGAGGGGTAAATGCCCAGTAGTGTGATTACAAGATTAAAGGGTAGTTCTGTTTTTAAATTTTTGAGGAATCTCCATACTACTTTTCACAGTGGCTGCACCAGTTTGTATTTCTACCAACAGTGCATGAGGATTCCTTTTTCTGCACATCCTTACCAACACTTGTTGTTTTTTGTGTTTTTGATATTAGCCACTCTGACAGGTGTGAGGTGATACCTCATTGTGGTTTTGATTTGCATTTTCTTGATGATGAGTGATGTTGAGCATCTATTCATGTGTTTGTTGGCCACCTGTATGTCTTCTTTGGAGAATTGTCTGTTCATGCCTTCTGCCCATTTTAAAATCAGATTATTTGTGTTTTGGCTGTTGAACTGTATAAGTTCTTTGTATATTTTGGATATTAACCCTTTATCAAATGTGTCATTTGGAAATATCTTCTCCCATTCAGTCGGTTTCCTTTTAGTTTTGTTGACTGTTTCCTTTGATGTGCAAAAGCTATTTATTTTGATGTAGTCCCAATGGTTTATTTTTGCTTTTATTTCCTTTGCCTCAGGAGACAGATCTAGAAAAATTTTGCTACTGCCGATGTCAGAGAGATTATTTCCTGTGCTCTCTTCAAGGATTTTTATGGTTTCAGGTCTCACATTTAAGCCTTCAATCCATTTTGAATTTATTGTGTGTATGGTGTAAGAAAGCGGTCCAGTTCCTTTTTTTCCCCATGTTGCTGCCCAGTTTTCCCAATACCATTTGTTGAAGAGACTGCTGTCCCATTGGAAAATCTTTCCTGCTTTGTCAAAGATCAATTGACCATATCATTGTGGGTTTATTTCTGGTTTTCTATTCTGTTCTATTGATTCTATGTGTCTTTTTTGGTGCCAGTACCATATTGTTTTGATTACTACAGCTTTCAATGTAACTTAAAGTCCAGAACTGTCTCTGGCTTTTTTTCTTTTTCATGATTGCTTTGACTATTCAGGGTCATTTGTAGTTCCATACAAATTTTAGGATTGCTTATTCTAGCTCTGTGAAAAATGCTGTTGGTATTTTGATAGGGATTACATTACATCTGTAGATTGCTTTAGGTAGTATAGACATTTTAACAATATTTGTTCTTCCAACCCATGAGCATGGAATGTCTTTCCATTTCTTCATGTCTCTTGAATTTCTTTCATCAATGTTTTATAGTTTTAAGAGTACAGGTCTTTCACCTCTTTGGTTAACTTTATTCCTAGGTATTTTATTAGTTTTGGTGAAATTGTAAATGGGATTGTTTTCTCATTTTCTCTTTCTGCTGCTTTATTATTAGTATATAGAAATGCAACAGATTTCTAGATGTTGATTTTATATCCTGCAACTTTACTGAATTAATTTATTAGTTCTAGCTGTTTTTTGGTGGAGTCTTTAGGGTTTTCTAAATATAGTATTATGTCATCTGCAAATAGTCAAAGTTTTATTTCTTCCTTACCAATTTGGATGCCTTTTATTTCTTTTTGTTTTCTAATTGCTGTGGCTAGGACTTCCAGTACTATGTTGAATAGAAGTGGTAAGAGCGGACATCCTTCTCTTGTTCTTGACCTTAGGGGAAAAGCTCTCAGTTTTATAATTTATTATATATTTTAATTTTTATAAATTTATCTTGAGACATAAATATAATTATTATGAAATATATAATGTATTATGTGTTCCCATAACAATATTTGACCATAATATATAAAATTCACGATACATTTTAAAATCTAAAATATTGCCTACAGAATTTTATTGGCAATTCCAGTTACTACTGGAAAGTTTTTCCAAATTGAAATTAGTAAGTAAAAAAGAAAGTCTAAAATATACAGTGATTCAACAAAGTTTATTTAATTTTGGACCTTATTGTCAATCAAACAAAATTATTTGAAAAATCTTGAGTATAACCATGTAATTAGTGACTTTGCTGAAATGAAGCAAGAACAAATTTTATGAAATATATAATCTTTATGAATAATATAGTTCTTTTTTACACATATATGCTATTCATCAAAAGAACACCATTAAATTCAGTCATCTTTGATATTTTGCCAGCTTTCCATCATAAAATATCCATAGCTTTTGAGCAAAGGAAGCCAGACACAAAAGAATACGTTGCCTAATTCCATTTATAGAAAGTCCTATAACAGGCAAAACTAACCTACAGTGATAGAAATTAGATGGGTAGTTGCCTGTGGGAGAGAGGAGGGGAAACTGGCTACAAATAGGCCTAGGGAAACTTTCTAGGGTAATGGTAATTGATTGGGGTGGTAGTTACACAATGTATTTGTCAAAGCCCCTCAAACTATGCCCTTAAAAGGTGTGCATTTTATTGTATGTAAAAATACCTCAATAAAGTTAAGGAGACTTTATCTCTTAATAAATAAGTAATTGATTCAATCTGATGTATAACATTTAACCATTTCGGATTATGGCACTGTATTTTTGGTGTACGCCCGGAGATAATGCCTCGGTTTCCAGCAGGAGCTCCTGGGCAGATGAGGGTACCATTACTGAGATGGAGAAAGCACAGGAGGGTTATGTTTGATGGGGGGCAGGGCTGATGTACAGCTGGTGCATTTCTGGACTGCAGGATGGTTGTGCCTCTTAGGAAAAGCACTGCTGCTCTGAGCCCCCTTGCTACCCCAGATGCCTGGGCTTTCTCCTGAGACCCTCACATCTTTCCACTCTCCAGCATCTAAAAGTGCTAATACCTGGCACAGCTATCGGCCTTCATGATGCTGATCCCAAACCCTGGGGACCTGCTGGTGCCTCTGCTCTAAATTTTTTTAACATCTCTGCTGGTGGGTTTTGGGCAAGGAAACACTGTAAGCCAGGATTCATTCTGGGAATGTAAACTTAGAGGTGACTATAAGACCCCCAAGTGGAAATGTCAATACAATATATATAAATGGATAGAATTTGAGAGGTGAGGTCTGGGCTGGACATGGAGATGTTGGCTCCCCACTGTCAACACAAGTCCAGACTCCCTTAGGTTGATCATCCTGCCCCGACCTATCTTACCATCTCCATGTCCTGCCACCTCCCTGCCGGGTCCCCTGTCTTCTTGCTGTTTCCTGATCACTCTGTGTTCTAGGACATACTATGCCTCGGCTTGGAATGGCCTACCATGTCTTCTCCACTGGCCACCCTCCTAAATCATCCTCACTTGTCTCCTCCTCCTGAGGCCTTCTATTTCCTGTCCTGCCTACCATGGCCCTTGGTAGAGAGAGCACACTGCGTTGTACACTTCTGTTTAGATCCCTGCCTCTTGCACTAGGCTATCAGCTTCTTCCAGGTTAGGATGGTATCTCTTGGCTCTCTGGGCCCAGCAGAGGCCCTTAGTTATATGGAGCGATTTTCCAGTAACCACTGAAGGAATACATGGTAATGCACAGTCCTGATGGTATTTACCACAGCCCCACCCTCACTCCATAGCCTCTGTATATGTTGAGTCACATATTTAGACAAGCTAGACTTGCTCTTCTTAAAAGAATAGGCCCTTTAATGGCAAAGACCATTCCTTATACGTCAATTCTCACTCTCTCACAGCCTGAGAAAGAGCACACAAAAGAAAAGAATGGAAGAGCTCCGTCAGTTGGAGTTTAATCTCAGCCTGGACTCTTTTTTTTTTTTTTTTTTTAATATATGAAATTTGTTGTCAAATTGGTTTCCATACAACACCCAGTGCTCATCCCAAAAGGTGCCCTCCTCAATACCCATCACCCACCCTCCCCTCCCTCCCACCCCCCATCAACCCTCAGTTTGTTCTCAGTTTTTAACAGTCTCTTATGCTTTGGCTCTCTCCCACTCTAACCTCTTTTTTTTTTTCCTTCCCCTCCCCCATGGGTTTCTGTTAAGTTTCTCAGGATCCACATAAGAGTGAAACCATATGGTATCTGTCTTTCTCTGTATGGCTTATTTCACTTAGCATCACACTCTCCAGTTCCATCCACGTTGCTACAAAAGGCCATATTTCATTCTTTCTCATTGCCACGTAGTATTCCATTGTGTATATAAACCACGATTTCTTTATCCATTCATCAGTTGATGGACATTTAGGCTCTTTCCATAATTTGGCTATTGTTGAAAGTGCTGCTATAAACATTGGGGTACAAGTGCCCCTATGCATCAGTACTCCTGTATCCCTTGGATAAATTCCTAGCAGTGCTATTGCTGGGTCATAGGGTAGGTCTATTTTTAATTTTCTGAGGAACCTCCACACTGCTTTCCAGAGCGTCAGCCTGGACTCTTAAGAGCTGAGTAGCCTTGGGGAAGTTACTTAACCTCTCAGAGCCTCAGATTTCTCAGGTGTTAAGGATAGGATGGCGGTACTTACACTGTAAGGCAGATGTGAGGCTTAAATAAAATAATGTACATAAAAGTGTTGAGTGTTTACCAGGGACTGGGGGAAGGGGGAATGGGGAGTTATGGGTACAGAGGCTCAGTGTGGGATGATAAAAAAGTTTTGGAGATGGATAGTAGTGATGGTTGTACCACAGTGTAAACGTAGTTAATGTCACTGAACTCTATACTTAAAATATGGCTGAAATGGTAAATTTTATGTAATGTATATTTTACCACAATATAAATAAATAGATAGATAGATCATTTGACAGATGACCAGAGCAAGAGAAGCCAGACCCCCTTTCCCTCACACAAAAAAATCATGGTCTCAGGTACACAGTGGCTGATCTCTATGTCTGAGTTTCCTTCTTCCTTCCTTCTGGATTTATCTTCACCTGGGTTCCAGGACCATGGCCAAGAGGCAGGATGAGGGAGAGCAGGATGGGTATTGAGAGAGGAAGTGATTAAATGTTGAACGAGGATCTGGTGGTTGTGGGGTCAAAGCCAGGACGGCCTGCTGGGAAGGCCTGGCTTGAGGAGTCGGGCTGCCTTTCTCCCTGGAAGGAAGAAGGATATCCGGGGGTCAGGGATGACACTAGTGTTTTGGCCATGGGAGAGAAGTGAGATATCCAAATTAAGGAGGAAAGGCGGGTGGGAATTGCAGGATGTCCGTATTGGCCCTTGCTGCAAAAATAAATGCTTCTGGGAGTAACTACTACGTAAATAAATAAGTAGGGTTTTTTTTTTTTTTTTAAGCCCTCAAATCCACTTTTTTTCCTCCACTTTACCAAGGACAAGGGCAGCATAATAAACTGAGAAGGGAAACAAAGAGATTTTAGACTCTGGCTGCTATGGGGAAATTACAAATGAGGCCAGATGCTATTTTTGTTTCTTTTTCATTATGAAAAATACCTTGCCTGACATGGGCACCCTGCCACCATTGGGAGAACCGTGAGAATCCAGTTTGTTCCCAAAACACTGCCACGCGGAGGTGAGGTCACAGGGAACATGGCTTTCCCCCAAGGCAGACCTAACCAAAAACAAATAAATGAATACATGATAAATAAGTAATGTTTTCAAAATGAGAATCAGAGCACATGGCTCTGATCTAGCGCTTTCACATCCTAGCTGGGTTCCCTGGGGGCAAATCATTTCCCCTCTCTGCATTTTGGTTATGTTCATTTCTTTGGGTTCTTCCATCTCTGATACTCTGAGTCTAGGACATATTCTAGGACATATCATAGTGGGAGTTGAAGAGAGGAAAGAAAATGTTGAGCTGGATAGTTGAGCTGAATATCCCAGAGCTGGAAGAGAGGTCGTCTAACTCATTCATTCACGCATTCATTCATTCATCTATTCAGTATTCCTATTTGAGCAAATACCCTGTGCCTGGCCTTGTGTAGCGAGCTGAGAGCCACAAAAGGCTCAGACTCAGTTTCTACCTTCACCAAGCTTATAGTCTAAAGGATGGGGGAGATGACGTGGGGGCAAGGCAAGAGGGTAAATGAATAATTTTATCACCAGGGCCTATGGGACTATAGACTGAGCATATAGGGTATGGTAAGGGTGCAGAGTGGGCAAGGCTCACTCAGCTTCTAGAAACCAGGAAAGGCTTCCAGAGGATGAATCCACTCAAAGGACAAGTAGAAGGTGACAAGGCAGATGGAGGGAAACAGCAGAACAGTATATGCATAAGTGACCCAGTCATTCCATTTCCAGGGGACTGATGTTCTACCTTATAGTTCTTCAGGTAAAGACATTCCAGAGTTTTGGAGGTCATTAGACCAGAGTTTCTCAAATTTGAGTCTGTTTGAGCCTCAGGGCTCATAGATACATATTTTCAGAGCCTAAAATGTGTCTATGAGATCTTTTAAAGGTTATATTACATTCTGGTGATAATCCAAACAAATTAAAATAAACCTGTTCTGAGTTGTCTGGAAGACCACCACCTGCCAAGCCACCTTGGCATTTCCTTTATGCTCGTGATCACTCTGGTGCCCAGGAATTAATTGTTAGAGCCTGAGGAATACAAGGAGGTGGACTTAATGTAAATGATGCTCCTGTGCCAAGTGAAAGTCAAATGGGTTCTTGGTGTATTATCAAAATGAAGGTTTTCCATGAGTTTGACCAGAGAAGCATAATGGGGGCTGCCTGCAGTCGCACAGTGCTGTGAGTATGCCAGACTCAAAAGAACTAAGCCCTAGGTGTTTGAGACACAGTCAGGTTTCAAGCAGCAATTTAATTTCAGCACATCAACGTCTTCTATCACATTCAATAGAAATCTTTTGAGTTTTGGAGGTTTTATAGTTTTATTTTCCTTTTGTGTTGGTTTAGAATTATGGAACTGTGAGCACAAGGAACGTGTACTGAGTTTTGTGCTTACAAATATGTAAGTGGTATTAAAATAAAAAATCAGTCCATTTTGGAGTGAATCTGTGAAAATTAAAAAAATATATTTAAAAAATTTTATTTTTCTCAAGTTCCACATAAGGAGAAAAAACAGTTTCAAACAGAGAGGGAGGCAAACCATAAAAGACTCTTGAATGCTGAGAACAAACTGAGGGTTGATGAGGGGGGCAGGGGAGAGGGAAATGGGTGATGGGCATTGAGGAGGGCACTTGTTGGGATGAGCACTGGGTGTTGTATGTAAGCGATGAATCACAGGAACATACCCCCCAAATCAAGAGCACACTGTATATGCTATATGTTAGCAAATTTGACAATAAATTGAAAATAAATAAATAGGGGCACCTAGGTGACTGAGTTGTTTAAGTGTCTGACTTCACCTCAGGTCACGATCTCATGGCTTGTGAGTTCGAGCTCTGTATTGGGCTCTGTGTTGACAGCTCAGAGTCTGGATCCTGCTTCAGATTGTGTATCTCCCTCTCTCTCTGCTCCTCCCCGCTCATGCTCTGTCTCTCTGTCTCTCAAAAATAAATAAACATTACATATATATATATAACATATATATTATTTATTATGTACATATATATTTATTATATATACATATATATAATAAATTTTATTTTTATGTAATCTCTACATCCAACATGGGGCTCGAACCCACAACCCTGAAATCAAGACTCACATGCTCCACTGACCAGATGGAGCCAGCCAGGCACCCCTAGTCTGTGAGAATTTTGAATAGCAACCCATCCATTACCTGAGTTTGAGAAACATTTTATTAGCTGTTTGGTGAACAATTCTCGTTTTTAAGAATTTCTTTTTAGAGTCCACTGAGAGTCTTTCTCCCTGCCACCTAAGGTCAAAATGACCTCCAAAAAGATGAACCACAATCTATTATCATGTTGTTAAAAAAAAAAAAAAAAAAAAAAAGGTGTGCACAGGGCCTCTAGGGAAATAACTCAAATTTAGACATATCTGACATTTATTTTACCATTTTACCCTGCCTCCCTTCCCCCCCCCCCCATACATACCCATACATACTCATACGTACCCTTAGCAGTATTCAGTAAGCAATTTAGGGAAAGTCTTTAATCTCCCCAAGCTCTACTTCCCTAATCTATAAAAATGTTATATCTCAGTGCTGTTGTAACGATTATTTGGGCAAGCTCCTGGGATACAGTAATAATGGTTCTAATAGCCATCATTAACACTAAACACTTTTCTTACTTTATCTCGCTTCATCTTCCTCAGTCTGCATGGAGATAGTTTAATCTGAATTTTATAGCTCAAGAAACAGGCTCAGAGAGGTGAAAGGAATTTGCTCAAAAGGCTGAATTGGATTCAAACCTAACTCTCAAACATGCAAATGGCCTTTGCTGGGAGACATTGCCCAAAATACACTCTGCCAGGTCCATCTACAGAAATCTTTCCTGCCTTTTAAGAATTCTTAACAGAATTAAGCTCTCCTCCTCCTGTGTGCTCATACCTTTTCCTTATCCTCATGGTTTGCAGGAATTTAATCTAGTTTTGTATTACACAAAGTTAGTTTACCCAGGACCCACCCACTGGGGGTGGGGGATGGGGAGAGATTCTTAGGGTCTAGGAACAATCAAATGTTCTCTGGCTCTGAGCCCCCACCCAGTGAAGTCACTTACATCCAGAGCCCCTTCCCAGCAACCCCCCACCACTCCTTTCCCATGGCCTGGTTCCCAGGGGCTCACTTAGGTGTTTGTTATATTGAATGGGATTGCGTGGAGCCAGGAGATTTGGGCTCCAGCCTCTGCCCTGCGACTACAGTGTCTGGTCTGGACAAGCCATTTAAACTCTCTGGGCTCACACTATGTAAAATGGGGTAGGGGTGTGGGTGTGTGTAGAATGCTTGGTGAAGTCCTACCCATCTTTAACATTCTGTGTTTCAAAAGTTATAGCCAGAGCATAGACATGGGACCTATGGCAGATAAAGTTTCTTGATGCAGGGTCTTTCCCGAGACTACGTTTATTGTGGTATCTCTTCATGACTGTAGTGAGAAGGGGAAAGATTGGACATTGAAAACAAAATTTACCATAGTCACGTTTTTTCACTCACGCTCTTTCTGTTATTCTTAATTCATTTTTATCTATGTATTTCATTTGTATAGTTTATATTGCTGTCTTTAAATTTGCAAATCTTTTCTTCTATTCTAATCTACTCTTACTCCCACCAGTGTATTTGTCATCACAGACATCTGAGGTTTTCATCTCTAAAGATTTGATTTGTGTCTTTTTTCATGTCTTTCATGGCTCTATTTAACTTTTTGAACATATGGAACATTTGGAATTTCTTTTTTTTTTAATGTGTATTATGTATTTTTTGAGAGAGAGAGAAATAGCATGAGCAGGGGAGGGGCAGAGAGAAAGGGAGACACAAAATCTGTAGCAAGCTGCAGGTTCTGAGCTGTCAGCACAGAGCCTGATATGGGGCTCGAACTCATGGACCACAAGATCATGACCTGATTGTTAAGTCTGATGCTTAACCGACTGAGCCACCTAGGTGTCCCAAACATTTAGAATTTCTGAATGAAGAAACTGAGTCTAGAGAAGTTATTTATCCAAGGTCATTAAAACAAAAGTGGTGTAGGGGTGCTCAGTCAGTTGGGTGTGTGACTCTTGATCTCGGGGTCTTGGGTTCGAGCCCCACATTGGGTGTAAAGATTACTTAAAAAATTTAAAAATAATTAAAAAAAACCCAGAGGTGGCTTATCTCTAGCACCCATATTTTAAGCCATCAAATTGTACTCTTTCCATATATATAATGTGTTACTATTTTCTCATTTTTATGATAAACTGCTATTAAAACTATGGTGTTGTTTATAATCAATGGCAGTTTAGAATAGAGAGGACTCAGGGGAACCTGGGTGGCTCAGTCGATTAAGCGTTTGACTGGCTCAGGTCACGATCTCACAGTTTGTGAGCTCGAGTCCCATGTCAGGCTCTGTGCTGACAGCCTGAAGCCTGTTTCAGATTTTGTGTCTCCCTCTCTCTCTGCCTTTCCTCCACTCGTATTCTGTCTCTCTCTCTCTCTCTCTCTCTCTCTCAAAGATAAATAAACATTAAAAATTTTTAAATAAAAAAAGTATATAGAAGAGAAAGGATTCAGTAATTTTAAAAACCAAGGGCAGAGAATAGGAGAATTCTATTTGGGCTCCAGCCCAATACGTCAGCTGCTAGCAGGAAGTGTGGCTAACATTTATCAAGCACTTGTTGGAGGCCCGATGCTTGGCTGAATACTCTGCCTACAGTACCTATTTTATCCTCACATTCAATTCAGCAAATATTATCTCCATTTTACAAATGAGGAAACTGAGGCTGAGAAAGATTTAAGTAATTGCCCACTATCCCGCAGTGAGATAGCAGCCCTAGACCATACGCGGGTCTTCTGACTGCTAAAGCCGTGCTATTTACCGTTCCACTAAATTGCCTGGTTTGGGAGGTGGAGACAAAAGCAGGTGTGCTACAGGATCCTTGTCCTCTCAGAGTTTACAGCTCAGTGGAGGAGACAGGTGTGAAAACAGTTGCATTATATTATTCTTTTTGTCAGGACTTCCTTCACTGTAAGTGACAAAATTCCACTTTGACCTCGGCAGAGGATAAAGGGAAATTTTTCTCAATGTAATCCTGAGAAGGGCAATAAAGCAGCCGGGCCCTTTAGGACAAGTGGACCCCGAGGTTGGAATCTCCTCAGGATTCTGTCACTCTCTGACTCTTGTCTCTTCCTTCCTCCCTCCTTCAATAATTTATTATAAAAATTTCAAGGCTGCCTGGCTGGCTCATTCAGTGGAGCATGCAACTCTCGATCTGGGGGTCAAGACTTCAAGCCCCACAGTGGGCACGAAGCTCACATTAAAAAAAAAAAAAAATTCAGGAGCACCTGCGTGGCTCAGACTCTTGATTTGGGCTCAGGTCATGATCCTGTGGTTTGTGGGTTAGAGCCCCAAGTCAGGCTTCTCGCTGACAGTGCAGGGCCTACTTGGGATTTTCTCTCTCTCCCCATCTCTCTGCCTCTGCCCTGCTCTCTCCCTCTCTCAAAAATAAATAAGCATTAAAAAAAATTAAAAACAATTTCAATATACAGAAAAGTTGAAAGATTTGTACATACTCATACCACCACGTAGATCTTACAACTGTCCCATTTAATGTATATGTATATTTAATGTACATGTAGCTGTCCATCTATTTCTGCTTTACTTTGCACATGGGATTTATTTTCTCAGAGTTCTTTCCTTCTGACAAGCAAAATTCCCATCTCATCCTTCAACCTGAATTCTGCAACTCCAGCTCATAAACTTCTATGGCAGGACTCAATTTCATCTAACGTAGGTTGGAGCTCCCTTGGACTGAGGGGAAGGTATATTGTAGTTGGCAACTCCCACCAGGACTACACGGTGGGCATGGAGGGAGGGGCCAGAAAGGGAGGCAAGCACACAAAACCGTACAGGTGTGATCCATTCTGTGACAAAGGGAGTAGCAGGCGATAGTGGGCATGCAAGGGAAGACCCCCAATCCAGTTGGGATAGTCAAAACACAGCTTTTTTTTTTTTTTCCCCCAAAGGAGGTGATTCCTGAACTGTCTTAAAAGACATGGGGAGTTAAGCCTGGTAAGAGGCTGGAGACTATACAGATCAAGGTGCACAGTAGTGAGAGAGTCTGGGGAAGCGTAGAGTAAGACAACAAAAATAATGTGACCTCACACGTGTGTTCGAGTGTTGAAATACTTAATAGTGCATGGCTCGCAGAGCTTGTTGTGTGCATGCATGTTGCAGTTTGAAATTGGCCATTGGTGGGAGTATTTACACCACGGAGATCTGCAAACATGACTCCCCCCCCCCCCCCCCCCGAGATTGGTGTTAAACATCGAGAGAGACAGAGACAGCATGAGTGGGAGAGGGGCAGAAAGAGAGGGAGAGACAGAATTCTGAGCTGGGCTCGAACTCAGAAAACTGCAAGATCATGACCTCAGCTGAAACAAAGGGTCTGACGTTTAACTGACTGAGCCACCCAGGTGCCCCAGAGATTGGTTGAACATTTACCAGCACCACTGGCCCCAGGGTATAAAAGCCTGAAGACGGCTATTATGTCTTCTTCTGATGTTTTCTCTGTTATAAAAGCTCCTTTGACAGATTCTGTTTCTGGCCTTGAATTATTTTGTTTTCTCTTGAAATTTCATTCATCCATCTCACAAACCTGCCTAAGTGGTGCCTTGCATGTTCTGGGTCTTGACACCACTAAGAAGCCATAACACCTGCTGTCAAATGTTCCCAGGGGCCCAAGGCCAATGCCCTTGTTCCTGTCTGGACTTCGCAGAGCATTTTATCAGGAACTTAAGTAGACAGATTGCTATCAGTAAAGAAAGATTCCTTTGCCAGTGGGATTGTTTTTTTATTTTTGAAAATAATCCATTAACATTGGTGGAGCCATAGCCGGCTCCAGGGTACTCCCGTCTGGCTCCCACAGGAGATTACAATAGGGCTTGGCAAAGTCTCCCAAACCATGTGTAACCATTCCCCTGTTCAGATCTCCTTTCCCCATAGTGCTGTGCTCAGGCTATCTTCACTACCATAATTATTGTCAAAGTAACCACTGAGCTATGTTAAAATAACTAACACACACTTCCTGCTCTTGAAGGGAGTCAGGACCTATTCATAAATATATAAAAACAAATAAAAAGCAAAAATAAATAAGAAAAGTACTTAAATTAGAGAATCATAAGCATGGAAGGAACTATCTTATGCCTCCATTTTGTATACTTGTTTTTGCTTTTTTTAAAAAAGTAATCTCTGTGTCCAACATGGGGCTTGAATTCATGACCCCGAGATCAAAGAGTCATATGCTCTACTGACAGAGCCAGCCAGGAGCCCCTGTTTTCACTTTCTTGATGATATCTTTGTTTTTGGGGCACTTGGGTGGCTCAGTCAGTTAAACCTTTGACTGCAGCTCAGGTCATGATCTCACACCTTGTGGGTTTGAGCCCTGTGTCAGGCTCTGTGCTGACAGGTCAGACCTTGGAGCTGCTTTGGATTCCGTGTCTCCCTCCCTCACCCTCTGCCCCTCCCCAGCCTGTGCGCGCACTCTCTCTCTCAAATATAAATAAACGTTAAAAAAAATAAAGCACCCAAGTTTTAGATTTTGATGATGCCCAGTTTATTTTTTCTTTTGGTGTTTTAGCTTTTTATGTTATGTATAAGAAATACATATATTGCTTTATACAATTGCTTTTAAAATCAGTTAATAGATAAAGGAGAATTACGCATTTATATCGTCTTTTATAATTATAAAAGGTAACATAATTACCTTTACCAGTGTTCTTTGTTTTTTCATTTGGATTTGAATTACCATCTGGGGTGAGTTACTTTTGGGTTGAAGAACTTCCTTCAGCTTTTCTTTCAAGGTGGGTCTGCTAGCAAAAAACTCTTTCAGCTTTTTTCTTTGAGTTCTTTGAACTTTGAATCCTGAATGTTGAATGCATGAAACATAATGGCTACTTTGAAGTCTTTGTGTATTAAATCTGACATCTAGGGCTTCTCATAGGCAGTTTCTGATGCCTGTTGTTGTTTTTTTTTTCTTAACCTGTGTATGGGTCACACTTTCCTGTTTCTTTGTACGTCTCATATTTTTCTGTTGAAACTGATCACTTTAGGTAATATATTGTAGTTTCTTGGATCTTGATTCCTTTCTCTCCTCTCTGAGGCTTGTTTTGGTTGTTGTTTGCTTATTTGCTTAAGGACTTGGCTGGACTATTTAATTTTTTTAATTTTTTAATTTTTAAAGTTTATTTATTTATTTTGAGAGATAGAAAGAGAGAGAGCATTCAGGAACAGGGGAGGGACAGAGAGAGGGGGAGAGAGGGGATCTCAAGTAGGCTCTGTGTTGTCAGTGCAGAGCCTGATGCAGGGCTCAAATTCATGAACTGTGAGATCATGACCTGAGCTGAAATCAAGACTTGGACGCTTAACTGACTGAGCCACCCAAGCACCCCTTGGCTGGACTATTTTAGTGAAGTCTATTTCCCCCACAATGTGAAGTCCCTGATGTCATTCCTCAGAGGACACAACCTTGAACATGCACACAGTCACTCTGGGATACCAATGGTTTTAGTAGGGCTCCCTTTGTCTCTCTCCCTGATCTCTCTGTTAAACTGTGTGCCTTGTTTGGTATCACACACACAGATATTAGGCTTCTCTAATTGTTGGCTGTTTGCTTTTCTGTTTTCAACAATGCTCTGGGGCATAAATTGCTCTGCAGTCTAACTTAACATCACAGATCTGCAGCCCCAGATTTTACTTCAAGGAGGATTTTTGCCCCAGTTGCTAGGAGTGGTGCCAGTAGACAACTTCTAGCTATCAGTTCCTTCAGGAGTTGCCTCAGGTGTATAGAGAGCTACTTCACCCAAGGCTTTGCCCTTCCTGGGGCATCCCATGTTAGGTGACTGAATGGGGCAGGGGTATAAAGGCTTGGCCATCTTGGCCCACAATGGGACAAGGCTGGTGGGTTACAAATGCTCCAGAGGTCCTCATGGGTTGGCTGAAGCTTTGTCAGATTTGTATGTCATTTGGGCTTTCCCCTCTGCCCAGTTTTCTTCCTTTTCCTCCCTTTCAAAGATGTGGATGCTTGATAAATATTCTGCAGACCATATTCTTGTAGATATCAGTGCCTGCATCTGGAGAACCCAACCTGCAGAAATTGGTACCAAGAGCAGTCCAAAGAAGCAGGTGGTAAGCTGGGATTTTAAAGCTAGATCATTCCTACCACCTGGTTGGCAATGAGGATCTGATCATTGGTGATACATGGAGCAGATAACACTATGTGGCACAAGATGGTAATCCAATTCTTAGTGGTGAGGAGTTAGGGTGGTATGCCCATGGAGGGAAATGTACTAGCTGCTGCAATGTATTTAGCATTTGAGAAGTATAGGAGAAATAGTAACTGCAAGGATAATGGGATTAGGTAACTATTGCTAAATCCATGGATATTCCTTGCTGCAGGCAAGGAAAGCCAAGTGTGAAAACTTACCAAAAAAGGTTCCATCTCCTGCAGCAGGAGGGCAGAGAAAGCTGAAGGCACTGGGGTGGGATTTAATAGGGTAGGAAAGCTCCAGAGAAGATTAAATGACCACCGAAGGCAAATCTAATATGACAAGGCTAATGGGACTCTGATACTTAGGATGGGGATATCTGGGTATATTTTGAACTCCCAGACTCCTCTAAATTATCTGAGCATGCAGAAGTAGCCTTCCTCTCCTTTTAAGAGCTAGCATATCCTGCTTTCTTAAAGGTAATGCGGAGAACTCAGACCCTCAAGACAGGGTCTGCCCTGCACCTCCACTCCTGGACATTAAGTCCATAATTAGGGTTAATTCATAGCATAGTACAGCTGGGAGTGTGCTGAGCCTATAGTAGGGAGTAAAGGACTGTTCACCAAAGGATCTGCAGAGGAGCTACAAGGCCCAGCCATCATTTACTGGCATGAGCCAGGACATACACATGGCACTGGACTCTGAAGAGGCTTGATCAAGAGAACCAAAATGTAAGACTGGATAGAGGAGAGTTTATTTTAGTAATGGGCAAACTTGCTGTTAGGATGGAACCTAGAAGCATGGGAAAAGTGAAGGCTCATACTAAGTGAAGCTAAAATGCCAGAAGTGTCAATGCAATGCATTTGGTGGAGGAAAGGATAGAAAGACTCAGGAAAGTGAGTATGTCATGTAGGGCCAGAAGACTCACCAGATAACTATGCTCCAAGGGAGGTTTACACCATTTACTGAAGTTACAAGGAATATGCTGGTGAGAGGGGCACCTGCTTTACTAAAACTTCAGTGGTGGCCTTCCTTGGTACACCAGGGCTAGTGGTGAGAGAATCTGTCACTAGGCACACTAAGTAGCCCTGGGGATGTTAGAAATACAAAATGATGGAAACCAGGTAGCAGTTCTTAGCCACTAGATTATTTCTGAGTCACTAGAGACAGCTAGAAACCAGGTGGATGCAATTATCATAATTAGCAAGTGTTGGAGTGTCAGCTAAGGAGGCTTGATCCATTAAGAGTTATGGACCAAATTAAAATTTGATAATCCCAAGCCACATCTCATACCAGAGCCCATTGATTGAAGAAGAGGCTAGGTCCCCAGGAGGAAGAATCCTATAATGTTCTGGCAAGTATACATGGTAATAATTCCCTCTCAGTCCTTCCCCCCACCGCCATATGGAAAGAGAATACCAAAATATTTGGGGGACTTTGGGCATAGGGTCCAAGTTGGCATTTATACCCAGATACTCAAAGTATTATCATGGCTCCTCTTTTAGAGCCAGGGCTTATGGGCACCAGATAATGTGTGATTCAACTTACAGAGGGTCCACCAGGTCTGCAGCCATACTCAGTGAAAATATTCCTAGTTCTCAAACGTATAATTGAGGTTGGCATACCTGTAGTTGACGTAACCCTACATTGAGTCCTGAGCCTGTAGGATAAGAGCTATCATAGTAGGAAAGGCCAAATGGAAGTCTCTGAAACTACTCCCTATCCAGTCAAGATAGTAAATAAGGAACAATATCACACTCCAGGGAGATGGTGAAAATTAGTGCTACCTTTAAGGATCTAAATGATGTGGGGAAGATGGTCCCCATCATATTTCCATTTCATTTACTTGAAACAATATGATCCTAGACAATGATAATAGTCTTCACAAATTCAACAGTGTAGTAGCTTCAATTAGAGCTATCATGCCAAGTAGATCTATTACAACCTCTGGGCAGAGCAGATTAACAGGGCCTCAGGTACATGATATAAACCCATTGACTTGGCAAATGTATTCTTTTCTATTCTGATTAGAGAAGAGTGTCAGAAACAGTTCACATACACATTGACAGGGCAACAATATACATTTACAGTTTTGCCCCTTGACAGTGTTATGCCTCTCTTCTCTCCACAGGTGTTGACCCTAATAAATATCCAGCACATCAGACTCTATCTCAGCATCTGCCTCTGAAGAGCCCAACCACCAGCAGCAAGAATCACAGAAGTATTAGTTCTGTTCTAGTCAGAGGTCCTGATTTCCTCAATTTTAACAGTACCAGCTCTAGCTCAGCAGAGAGGGGTGAATACCCCACTAGTTGGTGTGGTTAATTCTTAGTGGAGTTGTATTAGTTTTCCATTGCTGCAAAAAAAAAAAAAAAAAAAAAAAAAAAAAAAAATCACCAAGGGGCACCTGGGTGGCTCAGTCTTGATTTCAGCTTAGGTTATGACCCCAGGGTCATGGGATTGAGCCCTGTATCAGGCTCCAGGCTCAACTTAAGATTCTCTTTCTCTCTCCCTCTGCCCCTCTCCCTGGCTCTCTCTCTCTCAAATTAAAAAGAAAAGAAAAGAAGAGAAGAGAAGAGAAGAGAAGAGAAGAGAAGAGAAGAGAAAAGAGAAAAGAGAAAATCACCACAAACTTGGTAGCTTAAAATAACAGAAAATTTATTTTCTCACAATTCCGAAGGCTGGAACTTCAGTTCAGTTTCACTGGGCCACAAGCAATGATTCAGGGCAGAGTCACACTTCCCTCTGAAGGATCAAGGGAAGAATCTGTTCTTTGCCTCTTCTGGCTTCTGGCGGCTGCCAACATTACTTGCCTGTGGCCACATCACTTCAATCTCTGCCTCTTTGGTCACACTGCCCCCTCCTCTTCTATGGGTCATCAAATCTTCCTGTGCCATTCTCTTATAAGGTACTCATGATTACGTTTAGGGCCCATCCTAATAATCCATGACAATCTCCCTACCTCAAGATCTTTAATTTAAATTCACATGCAAAAGCCTTGTTTCCATAAAGGTAACATTTATAGGTTTCAAGGATTAGGAGCTGATATCTTTAAGGGTCATTATTCAGCCTATGATAGGGGCAAATCTGAGTTTTCTCTTTCTGTTGTTCTAACAGGGAAGGATGGTCTTTAGAAAGGAGTAGAGACACAGGGACTTTGTTTGCATGGTAACACAATGAAGTTATGTTCTGAGTAATAATCAAATTTTAAGAGAAAGTTTTGTTTGTCTTATGGGTTTCTCATTCTATAGAAGCTGAAGGACGTGAAGATTTTTCCAAAAATGTATACCTTTTCAAGGATCTGATGCTCCCTCTTCCATGATGAGGGGACCCTACAAAGAGGTAGAAGATTAAAGAGACTTAGAAAATGGTCGAGGAGGAGAAAAAGGGAGGGAAACCAGAGGGAAGGAAGAGAGAGGATGGAGAGAGAGAATGCCAATGGTAAACATGTTTCCAAGTACTGATCTGTATTCACACACCCTCCCAGACTATATATTTACTCTTTGGAGGGGACAGTGAATTGCTCCTGTGGGTGGCTGTAATCGTAGACAATAGGAGAATGGAGTACAGATAGATAGTGTTAAAGTCAGCTCTGTTTTACTCAGTGGAAAGGACAGATCACTATATGCCACTATTTCACACACTGGGGAGATTTCAAATATTTGGGAGCTGGGGTTTGAGCTAGACTGTATAGATCCTGGAGGATGACAGAAGATTGGAAGAATTCAGAAGAGCCATGAGAAGGGTGCTCAAGCAAGGCCAGTGGCCTAAGTAAAGAAAATCAGAGCTACTTTTTCCTGGGTATCCTGGTGACTTCCAAAATACATTCCTAGTGCCTAGGATAATACACTAGAAGTACAGACAGGGGGTAGGAGATTAATCTACCCTCTCAGTCTGATCACCCAGCTCCAAGCACTATTCGATAAATACATTACATTAAGTAGTCAATAAAATTCCACACAACATTTCAATTTGGTAGGTTAACCATAAGTGTGAATTTTCTTATCTTTCTTTACTGCCTCTGCCACTTTTAATGTCTTTTTAATAGCCACGATCCAAATAAGAAGTTTTTAAAAATTTTATTTTTCTAAGTAACCTCCACACCCAATGTGGGGCTTGAACTCACAACCCTGAGATCAGGAGTTGCATGCTCTTCCTGCTGAGCCAGCCAGGTACCCCACCATAGTTTTATGTATGTATTTATTTTTTTAATTATTTTAGAAATATAAATGTGGCATATATGAAATTCTAAAGAAGTCTGCTCATTTCCTTTGGGAAATCTCCTTACCCTTGTACCACCAACCAACTTTATAAAGTACCCAGCTAAGGGGTGCCTGTGTGGCTCAGTGGGTTAAGTGTCTGACTTCATTCAGCTCAGGTCATGATCTCACAGTTTGTGGGTTCGAGCCCTGCATTAGGCTTGTTGCTGACAGCCCACTTTAGATTCTGTGTCTCCCTCCCTTTCTCTGTCCCTGCCCTACTCGTGTTCTGTCTCTCTCTCTCTCAAAAATAAACAAACATTACAAATAAAATAAAGTACCCAGCCAATTTCTGTTCAGAACAAAAAGTTGGTACATTACTTATGTATTGATCACTTGCTTTGTTAGCTTATTAATTATTCCTATGATTATGGGCCATTAAGAGTTGAAGCTTGGTGGTATTTTATCTTTTTTTCTGGATCCATGGTATAGAACTTGTTAATAAATGCTAATTGACATTTAATACCTAGGTTGGGTCAAAGTAGCAAACTCTTTAATGTCAGGGTGCAGATTTAACCTAAATGCCCTAAACATAGCCTCAGAGTCATAAAAAATCTAACTTTTTAGAAAACCCATTTTTAGTTTATTAATCTTTTGCTCACAGCATAGGCAAAATTATAGAATGCTAGAATTGTGAGCAATTTTAGGGCTAATTTAGCCTAAAATTCTCATTTGATACCAGAGGAAACTGAGGACCAAAGATTAAAGTGACCTACTCAGGGTCACACAATGAGGATCTGACTTGGAGTGAAGGGCCAGTTCATAAGGGGCACCAAAACCAAAATACTGCAGGAAATTGAACAAGGTGAGAAAAACTGAGTATATGACAACTCCTCTGGGGCAGAGTACTCTAGTTTTTGTAAGGAACATTTTGATTAATAATCTAAGATGGCTATGAATAACAGTGAACACTTACACAACAGCTTCCTAAGGGGGCTTTTGTTTTGTGGAATGGAATATGCAAATCTGGGTCATAACTGAATTGCCCTGGAAAATAAAGGTGGAGATTAGCACTACCACCTCTGGATGTCCTTCCTGCCTTTCCCCTTTATAGCACTCAACTACCTTCTTCAAGAAAGTTGGTTTGAAGAAAGTGTGCTAGTATCTCTTAGCTGCAAACCTACCCTTCAGAACACTGGGGTGCTGAGGCTGGGACTCTGCAAGCCACGTTTTCTTTTGCCAGCCCCATCCCCTGTCCACCTCCCCCTACAAAGGGTGCTGGAGGAAGACTGGAACACTGGAGGAGGGAGATAGGACTTGTTCCTTCCAGTTTGCTTCCTGTTCCTATCAGCGTCACCCCAGCCAAAGCCATTCACCTTGACAGCAGCAGATGGGGTCAGTCTCTAGATTTGGGGAGCTGTCTCAGAACGAGTCCAAATTCTAAGCTTCTAGATCTCCATGAACCCCATCCTCTTTCCTCTATTCCCTAATCTCTGGTGGAGGTAACTGCTAATGCAGTTATTCTCTCTTTTATCTCCTTTCTCTCTTTTTCAATTCTCTACTACTTGTTTAACTAATTACTTACATTAAATTCTCTCTGTTAAAATACCTAGTGTAAATTCTGTTTCCCTAAAGACCCAGCTGCTGGGAGGTGCCAAATCATTAATATTCTCAGGGTTTCTACAAGTCAGTGCAATCTTGGTTGGGGCTGATAAGAGCTACCATTTATTTGAGGACCCACTATATGCTCCGCACTTAAATACATCATCTTGTGGGGTGGTTGGGTGGCTCAGTGAATTGAGCATCCCACTCTTGATTTTGACTCAAATCATGATCCCAGGGTTGTGGGATCGAGCCCCATTTTGGCCTGAGCATGGAACCTGGTTAAGATTCTCTCTCTCTCTCTGTACCTCCCTCGCTAGCGCCTGCACATATGCTCTCTTTCTCAAAACAAAACAAAACAAAACAAAACAAAAAAACCCACACAGTAACTATTTACTTTAATTATTTTTCATTTTTTTAAGTTGATTTACTTATTTTGAGAGAGAGAGAGAGTGAGAGAGAGAATGCCAAGCAGACTCCACACAGTCAGCACAGAGCCCGGCATGGGGCTTGAACTCACAAACTGTGAGATCATGACCTGAGCCGAAATCGAGAGTCAGACACTTAACCCACTGAGCCAGCCAGGTGCCCACCCCCATTTTAATAGATAAGAAAATAGAGGCTCAGAGAGGTTTAAACAAGTTGTTCATGGTTATCCAGCCAGTATATGATAGAATGGGAGTTCAAATTTAGATTTCTCTGACTGCTTTTTCTTATTCCTTTTAATTTTTAAACATACTTTTTATTTTTTTATTTTATTTATTTATTTTTTTAATATATGAAATTTATTGTCAAATTGGTTTCCATACAACACCCAGTGCTCATCCCAAAAGATGCCCCCTTCAATACCCATCACCTACCCTACCCTCCCTCCCACCCCCCATCAACCCTCAGTTTGTTGTCAGTTTTTAAGAGTCTCTTATGCTTTGGCTCTCTCCCACTCTAACCTCTTTTTTTTTTCCTTCCCCTCCCCCATGGGTTTCTGTTAAGTTTCGCAGGATCCACATAAGAGTGAAAACATATGGTATCTGTCTTTCTCTGTATGGCTTATTTCACTTAGCATCACACTCTCCAGTTTCATCCATGTTGTTACAAAGGGCCATATTTCATTCTTTCTCATTGCCATGTAGTACTCCATTGTGTATATAAACCACAATTTCTTTATCCATTCATCAGTTGATGGACATTTAGCCTCTTTCCACAATTTGGCTATTGTTGAGAGTGCTGCTATGAACATTGGGGTACAAGTGCCCCTATGCATCAGTACTCCTGTATCCCTTGGGTAAATTCCTAGCAGTGCTACTGCTGGGTCATAGGGTAGGTCTATTTTTAATTTTTTGAGGAACCTCCACACTGTTTTCCAGAGTGGCTGCACCAGTTTGCATTCCCACCAACAGTGCAAGAGGGTTCCCGTTTCTCCACATCCTCGCCAGCATCTATAGTCTCCTGATTTAAACATAATTTTTAAAAAAAGATTTTATTTTTAAGTAACCTCTACACCCAATGCAGGGCTCAAACATACAACCCCCAGATCAAGAGTCATACTCTCCATCTACTGACCTAGCCAGGTGTTCCTAAACATACTTTTTTTAAAAAATAAGGAGTATAATACATACTGTTTATAATATGTCAAACAATGGGAGAGTTAACATATAAAGCACATGTTAATAATCTTTCCCTAATTCCCTCTAATACCTTCACTACTCCCTCCCTACCATTTTCCACCCCACCCCTAATTACCAATATTAACACTGTGTTGTATAACTTTCTGCACCTTTCTTTTTGCTAATACAAATATATAAACCTAAAAAAGGGGGTTCCTTTTTTTTTTCTTAGAAAGTATTGAGACATGTGATACACACTACTATGCAACTTGCTTTTTCATTTAATATTCCATATTCATTCTTCCTGGTTGGTATATAAATTTAACTCCTATTTTAAATAGCTAGATAATATTCTGTAATATAATGTAAATGCACAAAAATGTACTCAATAATTTCTCCACTATTGGACATTCAGGTTATGTCCAGTGTTTTGTTTGTTTGTTTGTTTTTGACACTCTAAGCAATGTCCCCATAAATATCTCTATCTATATCTGTATCGATATCACTATCAATATCTATAGATATCTATGGATATATAGATAAATAGATCAATATCTATAGATATATAGATATATGTAGATATTGATAATGATATTGATTCTGACATATTTATTTATTTTAGGTACTAATACATTTGCTCCAATAATATAGAGTCTTAAAAGAGAGATTACTGGACCAAAGGGTACATACATTTTAAATTTTAATAGATCCTTCCAGAATACTTTCCAAAGAGATTAGGGTATAATGTTACACCTTCACCGACAATGTGTAATGATGTCCATTTTCTTACTCTCTAACAACAGCTGGATGTTCTCAGACTTTTAATTTTTGTCATATTTTGTAAAAGTGTGTCCTATTTTTATTTCCATGATTTATTTATTTATTTCTAAATGTTTATTTATTTATTTCTGAGAGAGAGAGAGAGAGAGAGAGAGAGAGAGCACCCAGCAGGGGAGGGGCAGAGAGAGAGGGGGAGAGAGAGAAAATCCCAAGCAGACTCCATGCTGCCAGCACAGAGCCTGACATGGGGCTCAATCTCACGAACCATGAGATCATGACCTGAGCCAAAACCAACAGTCAGATGCTTAAGCGACTGAGCCACCCAGATGCCCTGCATCCTATTTTTTAAAGCTTACATTTCCCTAATGACTAGTGAGTTTGAACATTTTTTCATGTTTCTTGTCCATTTGTATTACCTCTTCTGTGAATTGCCTATTCATATCATTTACCCATTTTTCTCTGTGGCTTGTTCATCTTGTATATATTCCGCATTGCAACTAAAGTGGTCAATAACAGAATCAGGACTACACCCCAATCTCTGAACTTCCAAATCATGATTTTCTCTACTCTGGCCACTTCCTGAACTATCACGCATAGTTGTTCTGTATATTAGTTGTATTATATTTATGTCTCTTCTCTTACAATGTTAGAGTAGATAGTTTGGTGAACAAAGTGAACTCATACTGCTGTAGACAGAAAACCATATTTTCTCCCACCAGTTTCTCTACTGAATAGGTCTTTCCTTGCTACTAAATGAAATCTTGGACGGACCCCATTGGGTTCTTTGTTTGCTTGTTTGTTTTGGTCCTCAGGTAATGAGAGCTCTTCAAGTGCTTTCAAATATTAAAAAGAAGACAAAATTAGAAAGATACACTCTGCCTGGTCTGGAAGAAAGCCAACATTCATGTTGTAAACTGCATACGGGATGTATTAGTCAGCTCAGGCTGCCATGACAAAATACCACAGACTAGATGGCTTAAACAACAGAAATTTGTTTTCTCACTGCTCTGGAGGCTAGAAGTCTGAGATCAAGGTGCCAGCATGGTTAGCTTCTGGTAAGAGCTCTCTTCATGGCTTGCAGATGGCCACTTCCTTTCTGTGTGCTCACATGGCCTCTCCTCACTGCATGTGCATGGAGAGACAGAGAGTATGCTCTGATGTCTGTTCTTGTAAGGACACTAATCCTGTTGGATCAGGGTCCTACCCTTATGACCTTACTGAAGCTTAATTTTACCTCCCAGAAGCCCCATTTCCAAATATTACTCACATTGGAGATTAAGACTTCAACCTATGAATTATGGGGGGGGGGGGGAGACAGGAGGGGAGACACAAAAATTCAGTACATAACAAGGGGCCACATGGAAAAATATTGGAAGTGGCCTCTAGGAGCTTAGAGTGGTCCCCAGTTGATAGCCAGCAAGAAAACAGGGACCTCAGTCCTACAAATTTAAGGAACTGAATTCTGCCAATGATCAGAGCTTGAAAGAGGATCCTGAACCCCAGACCTGACCAAAACTGAATTTAGCCTGGTGAGACCCTGAAGAGAGAATTGAGTCATGCCATGCCCAGACCTTCAGCATACAGAACTAAGATAATAATTCTGTATTGCTTTATGTTGCTAAGTTTGTGGTAATTTGTTACACATCAATAGAAAACCAATATATCTTTAAGAAAAAGAATCCAAAGTTGTAAAGGGGCCTAAAGGGACCCATTCCAGGGAGGGGTCCTAAAACACAAACTTTGTTAGTTTCAAGGTATACCCATCTCTGGCTCCAAGGGAGGACCACAAGGCATCCACTGCAGTGTAATGCTGCTTTGTGGGGTGGTCAGAAGTCCTAAGCCAATTCTTTCTTTTTGGAAAGCTTTAGCAGGCCTTTTGGAGATCCTCCCCTAGAGCTTCTGCCTGGACTTCCCTTGATAAGGCAAGGCCTCTCTCCCAGGTTAGCCCCTGAGCTTCTAGCAGTCCATCCTCTTTGTTGGGATCACAGTACCCTCCATGCGATTCTTTGAGGGCAGTTCACTTTTAAGAAGATTTCAGGCATCTCCCTTCTTCTAGGTCTACATCAGTCCCTAGGACGCACCTGTCATTTTCCCGTGGCCAGTGGGAGAACAGTTTGTTCTCAGCATAACCATCTCTCTCCTTGTCCTACAGGTTTCTTTCGATCTCTCATCACTAAGTTCCTCAAGCAAGTGTGAAATTATGTTTTATGATTCCCAGACTCCAGAGTCACATGTTAAGTTCTCCGAGTGGCTTTCTGGAAGTTGCCTATCTCCCTTGTCTTAAGGAAGGAGGAGAATATACACCACCCCCCCCGACACACACACACACCGCCACCCTGTGCACTGATTGCCATTCAGTAGAAAGAACACTGATGTGGGATTCAGGAACTCTGAGCTTTAGTCTGAGTTCTGTTATTAACTTAGTGTATCCTTGGGAAACTTCTTTTCCATTCTGGGCCTTGCTTCCCTGGGTCAGTTAAATGAAGTTGCTGGATTAGATTCACACATTTATTTAGTAAATGGCTGTTGAGCCTCTACTATGTGCCAGGAGCTGTTCTGGGCACTGGGAAGCTGCAGAGAACAAACTTGATGACCTCTGAGGACACTTCCCGTCCTCATATTCTCTGATGCTCCTCCCCACACAGTTCCCATTCACCCCCTACTCCTGATGGGCAGTCAGTCCTGGCCTCCCACATGGCCACCTTTTCCACCCCAGAAGAGCATAGCCTCTTCTTTCTGGGACCTTTGATGGAACTAGGGGTGAGCCTTCTCTGAAGGCAACATTGTTGTCTCTCTGTTACTTCCCATCAGTCTGGTCTGTCTAGGCTGGAAGTGCTGCCTGGCCAATGACAATGGAAAGGTTTATTTGTAGTGATCAGGAAGTCCCCCATGACCCCTTTCTATCCACCTCTGGGACAGGAAGCCCCAGGAGGAAAAAACAAAAGATGAAACACTGGCTGATTTCCCAGCTTCCAAGTGTTCAGTGATACTCTGGTCTGGAAGATCCCTTCTGACCAGCAGACAGTGACCTCCCTCAGAAACTCCTTCCTCGTCATTGGGCCCCAGGACCTCAGTTCCTTCCCAGAGGATCCAGAAGGACTTAGGTGACGTAAAAGAGGTACAAGAAATGAAGACAGACTCTCTGGGAAAGGATGCGTGATGTCTTATCCTAAGCTAAGTCTCTGTCTGGGAGGGAAGGAGGCTGAATTCACAGAGTGGGAAAAATATTCTCAGTGTTTAAGGAAGCAAGTGAGTCACCTGCTCTGACTTTCATCTATGCCTTCTCATGGCCAGGGTAGTTTCAGGGAGAGGGTGGGAATGGAAGAGATTTCCAAGCCTCAATTTTTGCTTCCTGAGTTATTTGGGGATCCTTACCTGTGACATTGCCTTCCATCCATCATTCTTGTCCCAACAGCTTAACTAAACCTGCCTGGAAGAAAGTTACCATTGATAGGATGTGACCTGTGTAGGTGCCCAGGGCCTGTGCTTGGAAGGGCCTCATGCTTGGTTTAATGTCTGTTGCTGCTATCTTGAAAGTCTTGATAATTTCTGAATAATAAGCCGATGTTTTCATTTTGCAGTGGGCCTCGCAAATTGCACAACTGCTCCTGATTGAGAGTGTCCCATGTGTTCGGTTCTAGGCCAGGTACTTGACATACTTGTGTCATTCCAGCCTCTAACTGTGCTGAGCTAGGTGTTAGCTCCTTGTTACCATTGATGAAATTTAGGCTTAGGTAAATGTAACTTGCTGAAGGCTACATACCAAGTACAGGGTGGAGCTAAGATTCGAACCCAAGTCTGATTCCAGAGTCAGTGCTCATTCTTGTCCATGGCGTCTACCAGAAGAGATGCTTTTAGTTCCACTATATGGGAGAGCTGAGTCTGGAAAAGCAATTCAGGAGGGTCAGGCAGGGGTGGGATGAAGGGCTTTCACTAAGCTGGAATTCCAAGCAAGCCCTGA
Source organism: Panthera leo (assembly GCF_018350215.1). Lineage (NCBI taxonomy): Eukaryota > Metazoa > Chordata > Mammalia > Carnivora > Felidae > Panthera > Panthera leo. The sequence continues at coordinate 57,182,103 of NC_056688.1, read as the reverse complement.
GTATGTTTTTTGAGAACAACCTACATGCCTATATGTTCACACAGTCACACGCCTTCACTCCCACTCCATCTCTCATGCACACATACTCACACATGTTCACATCTACACACACACACCAGCAGCAGCAGCAGCAGCAGCAGCAGCCCAGAGCCTGCCTTCAGAAGCAGTTCAATTATGTGTATCATTACAGAGTCCTAGAGTGTCAACACAAGTACCCCTAGGGGAGCACCTAATGTGACAATCTGATTCCTTCATCTGACAGATGATAAAACTGAACTCAGAGGGAGAAGAGATTGTCTAGGTCACACACATTACTAGTGGCAGAGCTGGGGGCTTGTGCCAGCCTCCCAACTCTAGATTCAATGGCATAGCATAGGACAAATTGATGGGAGGCAAATGGGGCAATTACAGACATATCTGAGCAGAAAGGAAGCATAATGTTGAGGTTAACCAGGCTTTCTTTCCCTCCTGACCACCATTCCTATACACCTCAAGCAAAATTTGCCCATCAGCATCTGATAAATACTTTGCTTCTGACCCTGGCTGGGCACAGAAATCTCTACCTCCATATAAGTGTTTATAGCAATGCTATTGCTCAAGACCCAAAAACACCTGCTTTAAGGGGTTAGATGGTTTGGATTAGCAATGTTGATTGTTCTTTCATTCATAAGCAAAACAAAACACAAAGGCAAAAATATAAACAGGATAAGGCATGAGGGCTTAATTACCCTGTAGAAACAGGAGAGTTTCTATGAAGTAAAAAACAAAACAAAGAACCATGATCTGCCAGGGACTGCCCTGGAAGAACAGGTGACCTGGGGCTGGGCCAGCTTTTGGCGTTCTCTGGGCAATCTCCCAACGCCAGTCCCTAAGACCAAACTGGGCGTGAGATGGAGTAATGTAGCTAAAGAGCGGGGTTTTGATCCTCTTTCATTCTGAAGATCCTTCTCCTCCCATGTTTCCTCCTGGACAGATCTGGGTTCAAACTTTGACTTTGCCATTTACCAAATGTGATTTGGGCATGTTGCACAATCTCTCTAAGCCTCAGTTTCCTAATGTGTAAAATGGGCATCATACTCAAACCTATGTCCAGGTCTCAGGGGATTCCCAGGATGTAGGACTTTCAGTGCTACACCCAGTAGAGTCCCAGGCAAACTAGGAAGGCTGGTCGCCTTAGGTTATTAGGGAGATAATGCTGATAAAGCATTTATCAAAGTGGCTGGCAATAGTAATTGCTTACAGTAATTATTATCCTTTTTTCTTCAAACATTTAAAGAGCACTTTCTGGTTGCCATTCTTCGTGTTAAGCACTGTTAAGATAAAGTAGAAACATCCACAGAGTTCATTTTATAGTTTACAAAGCATTTTCATACCTATTTTCTCAGTTAATCTTTACAACAGCCCTAAAACAGAGGTAAAACTCAATATCCCCATTTTATAGGTAAGGTAACTGAAGCTCAGAAAGATGAATGACTTTCTCAAGGTCACTTGGCTACTAGGTTGCTATGGAATGAATGTATCCTCCCAAATTCATATGTTGAAGTCCTAATCCCCATTTTGATGGCATTTGGAGGTGGGGCCTTTAGGAGGTAATTAGGTTTAGATGAGGTTGTAAGGGTAGAGTTCTTTGTAAGGGATTGGTGCCCTTATAAGAATAAGTAGAGACTAGAGCTGTGTGTGTGTGTGTGTGTGTGTGTGTGTGTGTGTGTGTGTGATGTGAGGATGCCATAAGAAGGTGGTAATCTGCAAACCAGAAAGGGCTCTCCCTGGACCTCACAGCTTCCAGAACTGAGAAATCAATGTTTAAACTAGTTTGTCTACAGTATCTTGTTACAGCAGTCTGAGCTCACTGACACGCAGGTGAAGGGCTAGGACACAAATGTAAGTCCCTTGGCTGCAGAGCTTAAGGATTTTCACATCATATCACACTCTCTCTCCTACTTCCCTTCTCCATCCTCATTCATTGAGGCTGCTGATAGTTCCTATTTCTTCCTACCTTTACCAAGCAGGATTTGTTACTGCAAACAGGAACCATATTCTGGCTTATTTAAACAGAAAAAGAATTGTTGAAGGGATATCAGGTAGCTCACAGAATCTCGGGGAGGACCAGAGAAGCTTTCACCCCAGGAACAACTCCCAAATTCACCACGTAGAACTGGCCCAGTAAACACATGACAGCCACTGCTCTAGGGAGTGGGTTCCACTGCCTACACCATCAAGACGACCAATGACAGACCTGGACTCTACCACCACAGCTGCTGGCTCTGCTGCTGCCAGCCGTGGCTCACGCTGATTTGCATGCCGCTGCTTCTTTGCCTCATTAGCTTCCAATTCAAAGTGGACCTAAGGCAGGTCTATCTGACTGTCAGGGCTTAGGTCATGTGCCATGCCTGAGTTGCAGGGGTTGCTGGGAAAGCAAGTCTGGCATTTTCAGTTTCTATAATGGGAAGCTAGTTCTGTCTATCTCATAAGATGGGGAACTCTCCAAACATGAAAAGGTCCTAAAACTTAGCAGCCCAAAACAATTACAACTATTTGCTATCCCATCCCTTCTCCACTTTCTCCACGCCTCCAGGCCAGCCACCTTCAAACTTCAAATTTTATTTTGTCTCTGTATACCTTACTAAAGGTAACCCAGGTGTTGTGAGTTCATTCAGAGTGAAGTCCAGAGTTCTTAAAGGCGTTATACTTTTACACAGGTTTGTTCATCCAGGTCTTCCAAGAAACACAGCCAAGAGGGGATGAAACATGCAAGGATTTTACTCATGTAACAACATGTGAAAAAAAAAATGAGAAGGGAGAGGTTGGTTGAACCATAAATCCTCCATGCGAGTCTGACCCTAAGTAAGCAGAAGGGGAGGGACAGTTGGGAGGATGTGTACAGTCTAAGGAAGGTTGGGCTGTCATGAAGCCAGACTTAGCTGTCAGAAGAGTCCTTGTCCCTCAGGAATATGTCTACTTAGCCTTCCTGCTGCACACAGCCCTTGGCTGGGAGCAGCTCAAAGGAGGTGTGGTTTCAGCACAAACTGAGCAGCAGCAGACTTTACAGAGCAGTGTCTGGGGCCATTGGTCTATTATACTCCTATAGTTGGAGATCTGCAAGGCACCTTTTCGTGGCCCCATAACATGCTCTTCTCTACACCTGCAATGCTTCTTTTCCAGCATTTTCTTTTTGGCTAACTCCTCTTGGTCTCTCTCTTTCTTTTTAAATGTTTTGAGAGAGAGAGAGAGGGCGGGGGAGAGGTATAGAGAAAGAGAGGGAGACAGAGGATCCAAAGTGGGCTCTGTGCTGACAGCAGAGAGCCTGACTTGGGGCTTGAACTCATGAACCGTGAGATCATGACCTGAGCCCACGTCAAGAGTTGGATACTTAACCGACTAAGCCACCCAGGCACCCCCTAAGCCCCTTTCTTATATATGGAGAATTCTCCACCATGGGATTCTTGGAGAGGCAGATCTTGTCTCCTATTATAGAAGTAAACCCAAGGCCAGAAATTTGCTTTCCAGCCCACCCTTACAGCTAGGGTATGCACGTATGATTTAGACTCAGTCAATCAGGTACATTCTCCTGGAACTTAGAATAAGATACTTGTATTGCAAAGAAGCAGGGACAGTGGAGAGTTTGGCAGGGGTAGGGACAATGGCAGTAGTGTGTAGGTTTCAGGGCACCAATGCCAGCAGAGTGAGTGGTGACCTCTGGGTCCAGTGTTCAGGGCAGGGGTCAAGATGGCTTATTGAATTGGTTCTGTAGCATGATAGATTAGGGATGAGGTTGTATCTGCCCTGGCTCCCTTTGTTTCTGCCAATTTTTTAAACATCTTTATTGAGATATAATTCACATACCATATAATTCACCCATTTAAAGTATGCAATTCACTTAAAAAAATTTTTAATGTTTATTTTTGAGAGAGAGAGACAGAGAGTGAGGTACGGGAGGGGCAGAGAGAGAGGCAGACACAGAATTCAAGGCAGGCTCCAGGCTCCAAGCTGTCTACACAGAGCCCAACATAGGGCTTGAATTCACGAGCTGTGAGATCATGACCTGAGCCAAAGTCGGATGCTTAACTGACTTAGCCACCCAGACGCCCCTATAATTCACTTTTTAGATTATTCATCACCATCAATTTTAGGACATTTTTATTGTCTCAAAAAGAAACCTCACGCTCTTTGACTATCATTCCCATCCTCTACCCCTGCTTCTCCCACCCCATCTCCCCCCAGCCCTGAGCAACCACTCATCTACTTTCTGTCTACAGATTTCCCTATTCCTTTCATGTGAAATGGAATCACAAAGTATATAGCCATTTGCGACTGGCTTATTTCATTTAGCATAATTTCTTCAAGGTTCATCTGTGTTTAATCTTATGTCAGTACTTCATTCTTTTTAATGGCTGAATAATATTCCACCGTATTCCAGATCTTGTTTATTCATTCATCAGTTTATGGGAATTTGGGTCTTCTCTCCTTTTTGACCATTTTGAATAATATCACTATAAACATTCATGTACAAGTGTCTGTGTGGGTGTATACCTTCATTTTCAGCTCATTTTTTAGCCTAATTCTTCAGTTTTTCTGGTGACTGTATGAGCTTTAGAAGATCATCAAATATATTTCTTATTCAAGTCAGCAAGAGCTGACATCTATTCTTTATCACCATGAGGTCTTTACTCCTTTCGCTTGGGGGCCAAGTTTTTAGCCCCACATCAAAAAGGCTATAGTTGGCTAATGTGACATACTTCCCAATTAACCTTCAAAGTCTTGAGTTTAGCTTTCTCTATACTTTGATGTTGATATTGAGGTCCAAAGGGAGAAAGTGACCTGCCCAAGTTCACACAGCCAGTCAGTTGTACAGCTAGGACTGGAATCTAGGACTCCCCAGCACAACTTAGAGTTCCTTCCTTTGTACTATGCTTCCTTTCGTCAACTCAAGAAATGTTTGTCAAGCTCTGTGGCAATAGGATATATGGAAGAAGTAGAGGATATAGAGTCCAAAGACATGATTTCTATTCCCAGCTTTGCCACTTCCTACCTTTGTGACCTTGGACAGTTTATCCAATGTCTCTGGGCCTCAGCTAGCCCATCCGTAAACAGGCAGGGGAGGTTCTGGGGGAAGAGATTGAATTAGACAGAATCTCAAATGCCTACACCCTCTGTAGGGTGATACTGTTTTACTTATTCTGTTCTATTTTATTCATTTATAATTTACCCCTCTTAATTACAGTTTATAGCAGAAACACTTATCTGCATTAAAAAGAATCAATTCTGTTGATGTTTTAGTCCTTTTTTCCATTTTGTTGCTTTTTCATCTCACATCTTTTCCATCTTCTTCTTAGGTCTTATTATGCTTTATTTTCATAATAGTATTTAGGTTGTATTCTTTAAACATAGACAACACTGTGATTACTTCATTTTCACAAAAACTGGGTTCTTTCCCCCTCCTTTTTTGAAACTTGTGGTCCTCTCAATCTAGCTCTTTCTTCGTTTTGTTGAATACATTGTCAGGAACTATTCACTGACAAGAAAAGAGTTTAAGAAAACTAACAGTACAAATACTTTGACCAATGGCAAAATACCCTTGGCAGAAGACGGCAGCTAGATGTTTGGATTAATAAGACCTAAAATCTGATTTTTAATGTGAAATCCCTTGTTCTTTACATTCAGGCAATTAATTCAATTAAAGTTTGGCTCCCAGAGTGTTTTCTTCTAATTAGTTGTTGAGGTCCTTAGTTATTGTTACTCTTCCTGTGAGAAGGAGCATCAGCGCCTCCTAATGGTAGATGACAGAAGGAGAGGGGACTCTGCCATCTGCTGCTCATTGACAGTACATACCTGCCAGTCCTTTATTAGAGTTCCAGCACCACCCTCTGAAAGGGTCAGATCTGGAAGACCTTGTCATGGGCTCCTTCTTTTTTGTTTTTAACATTTATTTATTATTGAGAGACAGAGAGACACAGGGCGTGAGCAGGGGAGGGGCAGAGAGAGGAGGAAACAGAATCCAAAGCAGGCTCCAGGCTCTGAGCTGTCAGCCCAGAGCCCGACGCAGGGCTCGAACTCACAAACTGCAAGATCATGACCTGAGCCAAAGTCGGTCGCTTAACCAACTGAGCCACCCAGGTGCCCCATGGGCTCCTTTTTTTATGGATGGGTGTCGGAGGCACATGGAGGTCTTTCTTTCCAATACCCAGAAAATGCCTGGCCAGCTCCTGGGTAAAACCCATGACCAGAGTGTCCTCTGGTAAGCATCAGGGATGTACTGGTACAGAGTACAAAGCGTGGCTGGAAAAGGATGCAGGGAAAGGAGAAGGGATTGGAGCAGGAGATATCAAAGGAAGTTGGAAGCTGTCACAGATCTTCAGGAATGGCTAAGGTAAGAAAATTAGAGAAAAAAATGATTTCAGAGAACAGGATGGAAGAGAAACAGACTTGGGGAGACCTAGGATCCAGAGAATGAAAGGATGGGACTACTAATGTCTGTCAATGAATTGTACTTTGTGCTACTAGATTAATTTTTATAAAACTTCAATTTGCTCATTTATTAACTCCAGCCTGTTTTGGCTTCATACTGAGATCAGACATATAGCAATCTGTCACCACATGGACACTGAATGCCCCTCCCCACACCCAGCCTTCTCCCCAACTAGTCTATCAGGAATCCTAGGTTGGATGGGAATCGAAAAGTCCCAGTGCAAGTCCCAAGTTCAGTTATTTTCTGGTGTATGAGCTTGGGGAAAGTCACTAAACATCTGGGACTTAACCTTTTTCATTTCTAGTATACCCATTTGAACAACGGCTCCCTCTATGGGGCAGTTCTGCTGAGCCTGCGTGTTCACTTGGTCTCTACTCTAGTTGTGAATGTTGTCTGAATTTACTCTTCTTACACAGATAATGTCCACCCTAATGACCTCATATTAGCTTAGTTACCTCTTTAAAAACCCTATCTCCAAATACAATCACATTCTGAGGGGCTGAGGGTTAGGACTACAATATATGGTTGGGTTGGGGGGTGGACACAATTCAGTCCAAAACAGAAGCCATACACAAATAACTACACGTTGTAGGTTCCATCTATATGAAAAGACAAAATTATGAGGACAGAGAACAGATCAGTGGTTACCTGGAGTTGGGGGGTGGGATCAGGGATTGATTGTGTAAGTGGGGAATTAAGGCACATGGGAATGTTTTGGGGGTGATGGAAGTATTTTAAAATTGAGTTGTGGTTGTATGTGGTGGTGGTGGTGGTGGGGTAACATCATCAGATCTGTGTTTTAGAAACATCATCCTGGAACTGGAGTTAAAGATGGACCATGGGGCGGATTGGAACCGAGATGAAGCTGGAGAAGATGAGGATGATGCTTTCCTTTATAAGCAGAAAAACAAGTTAAGAAAAATTGACTGATGATAAGGAGAGTCTGAAATTGGACAGGTACAGAGAGATCAAAGGTGTGATGGAGGCATCTTCTCATGGACAGAGAAAGGGGAAACGAGAATTTGTTTGGGTGAAGTTTATCCCCTTGTTTTTGTTGTTGGTCTAGAGTCTTGGGAGAAAATACTGAAAGGTAGGATACTTCAGGTTACTCAATCCATGGAGTATTCACTAGATAAATGTGTATGTGTATGAAGTTTATATATATAGGAATGTAGGAAACCTCACTTTGAAGTCTCCAGCAACAGTGCTCTCTGCAATTCTCAAGCCTGTTTAGGACCTGTGCTTAGTCCTAGCTTTTGTCCATAAAAGCCTCCCCCCGCCCCACCCTGTGCCCTCATTTCTGATCTCTGGGCCTTTGAAGGAAGCTGAATTTCCCCAGTTAGCTTATCAGTAATGCTCACCTTGATAACAGACTATGTAATAGTTCAAGTGGTGGAAGGGAAGGTAGACAACACCTTCCACAAACAATAGTCTGTAGATCAACAAAGGGATTATAGAACAGAACAATATTTAATTCAGTTTTATCCATCCATTGATTCATTCAGCCATTCAGTTACCAGTCAACACATATTTGCTAAGGGCCAGAGACACATATTTGCCCTGTGCCATCTATGGCCACGCTGGGTGCTGGGAATCCAGGAATGAAAAGACCTTTAAGAAATTTCCATTCTTTGGAAACCGAGGATCTACCCTATGCCCTCCTCCTGCAGATTCTGGCCTGAAGTTTCTGAGGCAACCCTACTGAGGACATTCTAGATGAAAAAGACCCCAGAATTCCTGTCCTACCTTTTTCTAAGACAAATACCCACCACCACCTCCCACCCCTATCGCTTAGGCACATATGTTATAAAGTTCATGACCACCCTCACTCCTATTTCTCCATTTCCACATACTTAATTGGCCAGAGTTGCCTTTACCCTCCATCTTCAGTTTCTTTTCTTACATTTCCTCCCTCCTAACTCACTGCCATCTGGCTTTTGTGTCTCTCACTCCTTTTGTACTTCATCAGAGGCCTCCTGACTGTCAAACCCCTATGTGTTCCTCTCAACCCCTACCCAACACCATTTCACATTTTACACTGTTGCAAACTCTCTTCTTCAAACTCACTTTTTTTTTGTTTCCATATGGAAACCTACCAGTGCTCCTTTTCTCTCTCAGTTCCCTTTTTAGGCCTTTCCTTCTTTGCATGTCCTTTCTGTGCTGATGTTCCTTGGAGTTCTGTTCTTCAGCTCTGTCCCTGGGTGATCTACTCCCTCTGATGGCCCAAACAGAATGTTGTGGATCCCCAATCTAACTCTGCATCTGGGCATCATGTATTCTACTGTATCTCATGTGTATAGTGGGCTCATAGAAGGAATTCAATGAACCATTGAGGATTAAGTAAAAGAGCACCTATCCAAGAGGAACCTGTACATGGCTGGTCAGTATCCTGAGAAAGATAGCAATACTCTGAGATTTTAAAAAACCAAAACCCTGAGATAAGCTGAGCAAATCAGGTTCAACCATTTAGGAATTACAGGATGGGGAATTGTCAAAAGCATCTGTAATGATGTGCTATAAGCTGGAGGTAGTGGTGTAGATGACCCTTGGTAACTTATGGTTGTGTTTAAACTAAAATTATAAGGAAGTAGAAACTGTGATTAAGCCAAAGTCAAACAGAATAGTCGTAGAGATAGAGAAGCAGTAATGCCAGGAGAGAGACAATGAGGCAAAGAGAGCAGCCACTCCATCCACTGTATGTAGAATGGCCTTTGCCCCTTCATTACTCCATACCAAAGTGAGGCCACATGACATTTCCTCAGGAAGTCTTTCCAACCAGCAGTGCCGGAAGCCAGACAGCAATGGTGTCTAGAAAAGGATCACGTTTCTTTCGAGCCCTGGATGCCAAGTCTCCCTCACCTTCCTGCTCCCAATTTAATAATTCATAAATGATGTGCTTAAGACAAAACTTCTCATCACCAATTTCCAATTATCTTCACTTTTACCATCACCCTTCTGGTTTTAGGTAGTTTTGCCATAAACATCTTTGCCAAATAACTAATTGGCTCTAAGGCAATTTTGCCATAAAAGAGAAAAGTAACTGGTTGGTAGTTCGGTTTGACAGTTTGTTGGTTTCATCAACTGGTTGAGTTTGGTTTCATTTCTTCATTAACACAGTACTCCCATTTTTATATTATGTGAGTCTTAGCCCTCATAGTGGTCTATACAGTGGCAGAGTTTTGAACCCACATTTCCCTTAGAACTTTGTAACATCTACCAATGGACATATGCCAAGAACAAACAACAGTGTAGAAGGCAGTCACAACGCAATACAAAGTTCAGTTACAAATATGCATCCTCCTATTTGGAAACTGATACCTCTATTAACGAAGGAAAAAAATTTAGCAAAAAAAGTCTGATGTCCAATGAGGAAATGAATCAACAAGCAAAAAAATTATATAATATTATGAACAAAAGATTTTCAAGACAAGTGCTCGGATACAATCCACAAAATAAAGTCAGTTATTTACACAGTATTGCCATGAATCTACACTATATATTTTGAATGCATTCAAATACTTTGTATTTTGCCATAGTGTCTTTTTAATTTTGTTATTCATTCTTCAGTATGTCCTTTTTAATGAATGTCCCTCTTTTATTTTTTGTGATCTTATCTTTTATGGAAAAACTGCTTTTTGGCCAATTATGTGGCTAAAATACTTACAACAAAAATGCTAACAGCGAAAATAGGGACACACACTCCTCCAAAGCACCCTTCCAGCCTCCAAAGGGATTGAGAAAGGAAAACAATATACAAAGTAATTGCAAGATGGGACCGGGGTGAGATCTTCCTGCTCTTTTTCTGTGTGACTGAGGCAACAAAGGTAGCAAAGTGAAACTGTTGGTGATTGAGTTGAGAAGTAAACAGGCTGAGGTGTAAGTTTGGGTTGGGGATATGGTGGGGTGGCAGTGGGTATAAAACAGGGGAACCAGTGTCTGATTGCCCTCTTGGCTCACCCACTTTGTTTTGGTAACAGAGGGGTTTTACATTGATTTTTATAGAACTGATAAGGTGTGTTAGAACAGCATGTTATTTTACCCTTCCCTGGGCTCCTGCCTCACCAGCTGTCAAGAAGGTTGATGTGCCCTGGCCTTGATAGCTGTACATTCCACAAGACAGCCTGCACAAGGTACACATGTTCTCATAAAATACCTTTTATTATATTGGCTTGTTGTATGTGTTAATAACAGTGACAGCACTCTGATTTCCTATATATTTCACCTAAAGTGAAAGGAGGGATTGCATGCTATCTAGTCCTGGATACCTAAATCCAGTTTTCTCCACATTTCTTCTGAGCTCCAGGCTGGGTTAGTTGCCTCTGCCAGGTTCCCATGGCACCCTGTGCTTTCCCCACATTGTATTGCTATTTACTCCCCACAGACTAAACTCTCAGAGAGGAAGACCATACTCTGTTCCCAGTAGTCACACAGGGCCTGGTAGACAGGAGGCCTTGAGTAATATTTGATGAATGAATGTATGAATGATCTAATGCTAATAGCATGGTATTAATAAGTTCTGGGTCCCTGGGATCTGGAACAACCCTTGGACAGTTATGTGGCCCCTAAATTATAGCTCTTAATCTTGTATTCCTTGGTTCTGACCTGTTCTTCTGCCTGGAATGCTATCTCCCAGAAATCTGCAGGAGCCCTGTAGCCCAGTTCTCTGGTGGGACTCCTGAGAAGCTCCCACAGGCCCCATTTCCTGGTCAGGGGCCTGGTGTCCCTCCCCTACTCTGAGTCTGGGGTCCTGCCTGCATATAGGTTGACCACTCCTTATTCTCTTCCCGATATTGATTGAGTCCAGTCTAGATTCACCATCCCATGCCTCGTCACAATCATTAGCCTCTCTGATGCTAATCATTTCTGGGATGAAAAGGAGGAAAAAGAAGGATTAGTCTTCTGTTTCTAATATCAACCTCTTTTGAAACATGAAGGCTGAAGAGTCTTGATCCTATGGCTCCCACTTCTGGTATCAGCTGACACTGCCATCCCCAAGTTTTGTCTGGCCTCATTTGTTTAGAAATACTTTGGTTGGTTGGTTGTTCAGATTCCTGGAGAACTGCTATTGTTTTTGACGTTTTTATTAAGCTTCATCTATAAGGAACAGGGACTGAATATTTTTTTTTTTAAGAAGCAGCATTTAAGGTAGAAATGGTGGTACTTTTCCTTTTTGGAGGTTTGCCCGTTACATTTCAAATAGGGAAAATGTTACAGATGCCTAGAATAAGAAGATGAGTTAATTTTACATTGCTAAACGCCCCAGGCACAGAACCTGCCCAGTTGGGTCTGCAATTGACAAGGAGTGGTAGGGCTTGAGAGCTCCCCCTGCTGGCCTCCCAACTCCATTCTAAACTAGGTTTCCTTTTATTATCTTTTCACAAGAGCCATTACTAAAAATTAAATTATATAAATTTACAACTAAATAAATAATAGTAAAAACAAAGACAATATATATTCGAATATCATCACTTCCTAATTACCTTACTGCCATATATACTCTTGAGGTCATTTGTTTATTCTATGTGTATTGAGGAAATAATGGTGTGATCTCATGATCTTGTGTGTCTCCACGTACTTTGCATTCAGTGACATCAATATCACTAGCTTGAAATCTGCCACGATGGGAGTATTCACACCACATAAGTTTTCAACTCAGGGCTATTTATTTATTTTTGAGAGAGAGAGAGAGAGAGGCTGCATGTGTGCACACAAGCAGGAGAGGGGCAGAAGGAGAGAGAGAATCTCAGGCAGGTTGCATGCCCAGTGCAGAGCCCAATGGACAGTTCAATCTTACCACCATGAAATCATGACTTGAGCTGAAATTAAGAGTTGCGTGCTTAACTGACAGAGTCACCCAGGAGCCCCAAATCAGGGCTTTTTAAATTTGGTTGTTATACATTTATTAGTACACCAGTTTATTGCTCCTTCTTTTAAAGATCAGGAAACGGAGGGCTAGAGAAGTTAAGTTGATTTGCCTAAGTCCACGCAGCTAGGAAGTGGTTAAACTGGGATTCAAGCCCAGGATTTTGTTTGCTTGCTTTAAAGAAAAAAAATTTTTTTCACCAAAGCCTGCATGCATTCCATTCAGTCCCTCACCCCTGAGGTAGGATTGTTCAAACTGGATAGGCCTCCCAAGGCTAACTACTAATCTGGCTTCTAAAAGTCACACAACTCTTTTAACATTGATATATCTAGGGCCATGTTGTTTCAGGTATATTATCACCTGCTCCCTTAGGTGTGGGGGTAGTGGCAAGACTCTGGTCAATCATCTTACTTCCCATCCCTGTGGAACAATGACAAGAAGCTTGAATTCCAAACCTAGTACTACTACTCAATACTGTGACCTGGAAAATTCATCTCTCCTCTCTTAAACCTCAGCAATCTAATCTATAAAATATGGACAGACACAATTCATTTGCAGGGTTGCTATGGGGATTAAATGAAATCTCACTCTCATTACTATACACCAGGCATAGTATATAAGTATATAGTAATGTAATCCACTGTTCATTGATTTTATTGTGTGTAGGTATGGTGTGAGGGATATATATATACACACATATATATGTTTATATGTATATATATATATATGTATATATATGTATATATATGTGTATATATATATATATATGTATATATATATGTGTGTATATATAACTGTGACTAAATAGAATTCTTTGATATTCTTTGATATTCTCATCTGCCCTTTCTCTCAGTCTCCCACAGCCAGTAGTCAAAAGCATCACCATTTACCTAAATATTTAGATTCCAAATCTAGGTACTTTCCTTCATTCCTGCCTTTCCCACACTCTATTCATCTACTCATCAGCAGGTTTTGCTGACTCTAAAAAGAAAACCCAAGTCATTCAGTTCTTTCAATTTCCCACTATCCTATTTTAAGCCCTTGCCATCCCTCACATATCTTTATGAGAATGTAAGCTACATGTGAACAGGCTCTGTGTATTGCTGACCCCAGCTGACCCCAGCACCCAGAACAGTGCCTGGCCCTTAGTAGGCTGTTGCTATGTCTTGAATCAGTACTTGTTGCAACAAAACTTTGAAGGGGATGCTATTATTATTTCTATATTATAGATGGGGTAAAAGGCTTGTAGTGGTTAAATAACTTACTTAGGGTCACACAACAATTATCAACACCAGGATTCAAATCCAGGGTCTAACTCTAGAGCTTGCTCCATTTTCCACCATGCTGCCCTCTTGAACTACACTGGCTTATGTGGAAGTCAGTTATTAAGGGTTCTTTAGCTGATGTAAGGAGAAATTTTAGTTGAAATCTCCCAACCTGAAACCTTTTCCTGAGAATCAAGTTCATGTGCCCCTTCACATAGCCTTGTACGTGCAGCATGATTTGCCTTTTCCCAAGTCTCATCTCTCCTCATTGCCCTCTTCTCCCAACATTCCAGCTGCAACAAACTCTTTTTTTCTTCCCAGCAAATGTTCCTGCCTCTTTCTGAAACATTTCTCTTCCCATCCCTTCTTGAAAACTATCTCTAATTTCTCAATTTTGAGGGATTATAATCAGCAGTACTTTATCCCAGCTGGCATCATTCTACTAAAATTACTGGTTTATTTCTGTCTTTATCATTCACTCCTGTGTCCTCAGTGCCTAAGAAGTGCCTGGAATAGGTACTTGATAAGTATCTGTTGAATAAAGGTTTGAAAAGGCAAGGATTATTTTATCAATTTACAAAGTGGAAAGGCTGTGATTCCCAGAGGTGAGGTATTTTGCCCTGGGTTAGTCATTAAACTGCAGATGGGAGATTTGAAACCACAGCTCCAAGAACAGCCCTTCCACCTCACGCGCACGCTCTCAGCTCTACACTTCCGCCTGCTCCAACTTACTAGCTCCGCCTACTTGAGCCTGCGCCGTCTCGGAGACTAGTTTGACCCTCGGGCGGCCGCCGTAGCGCGTCGGATTCGTTGCTGTGGGAAACGACCCGGGACCTGGGAGGGTGGAAAGACGTTTCCCGCCGGCGGGAGCTGCGGTTGTGGCGGCGGGGCTCAGCGCCGCAGCACCATGGCGGACCAGCTTTATCTGGAAAATATAGACGAGTTCGTCACGGACCAGAACAAGATCGTGAGGAGCTAGGACTGGGGAATGTGGGCATGCGATTGGAGTCTTGGGCCAGGCCAGGGTTGCTGGGGGCCTTGACCCCTCTGCGCGTGGCCTGGTGGGGACTGGCGGAGGGGAGACAAGTCCCCACGCCTCGTGCCCCTGGGCGAGCGAGGACTCGCAGGGGAATTTCTCTGCCGCGCGCAAGTCCGCGTCCCTTGGGTGGGCGTGTTGGGGACTTTGCTAGGAGCCAGGGCTTAGAGGACAGGCGCGGAGGGAGGGGCACTGGTAGATAATAATTGTAAGGCGTTTCTTCACCTGTCTGATAAGGTGGCTGGCGTTTAAAGTCCCAAGTTTACTGTTGAGGAAATTGTGCCTTAATTGGGTTAGGTGACGAATTGTTTAGCCTTTCAACAGTCGATTTCCTCCTCTAGGAAATTTGGTATTAATACTTCATAGGGTTTGAGTAAAAGATCAAGTGAGCCGATGAATGTGAATGGACTTTGCAAACCGTGATAATTGAGTGCCTACTGTGAGCTTGGGATATACATGACTGCATTTGATCTTTACAGGACCCACCCAAAGGGCGGTGGAAGTAACCCTAAAAAAAGGAAGTTGAAGCAGACGAGCCAAATAACTTCTTGGTAGTTAGTAAGGGATAGGCAGTTTTCCAACCTACGTCTGTCTCTTTTGCTATTGCTTTCGTCTATGTCTTAATTATTGGAAACTCAGCATTTAGAATTGAAGACTTTGAGAGGTGAGGAGCATACAAGGAAGTGACAAATGACGGGAAGTTCGAGGAAGGGTGGAAGGAAAAACAAGGCTTAATGCCTGTAGTTTCCAGTCTAACCCCAGATACAGTATTCATCGACTTTTTTCATTCCTACCCCTACACCATCTGTGCCTGTTAACGTTTGTATGGCTGCAACTTTCCTTAGAAGTTTACGGTATACACTTCAAAGTAATCTAGCTCCTGGATGAGTTTTAGATATTTATCAGTGGCGGCCACACAAAAGGATGGAATGTGAATAAAGGGCACTAGTAAAACAGAATGTAAGGAAAATGAGAGCTTTTTCTTTGTATATTCAGCCCTTCTTTTTAGACTCTTGCATTAATTAGCCTGTGAAACAAACTTTTTAATATTTGTAAGATAAATATCTCAGTCCTACCTGCCCAGATGGATCGTTCTTGCCAAAACTAGGGTGGCAGCTACTGTAATTTATAAGGCATAATCATCAAAGAGTAGGAATCTCTAGGAGCCCTTGTGACTGACTTGCACTCTGGAGTTATCTAATAAAATGTTAAAAAAAATTTCTTCTTGTAGGTGACATACAAATGGCTGAGCTATACACTAGGAGTTCATGTTAACCAGGCTAAACAGTAAGTCCAATTTACTAATTTTATTCACTTTGGAATTTTTTGTTTTGTTTGTTTTGCTTCACTTTTATTTTATTTAAAAAATTTTTTTTAATGTTTGTTTTTGAGAGAGAGAGCATTCATGCAAGTGAGCATGAGCGGGGGAGGGGCAGAGAGAGAAGGAGACACAGAACCCAAAAGCAGGCTCCAGACTCAGCTGTTAGCACAGAGCCTGACACGGAGCTCAAACTCATGAACCATGAGATCATGACCTGAGCCGAAGTCGGATGCCTAACCCGCCTAGCCGACTGAGCCACCCAGGTGCCCCTGTTTTGCTTTGTTTTTAGCTTTACAGTTAGCCTTGAGGTAATTTTTTCTTCCCCTGGAAAATGGGAAAGAGAACTATTTTTTATACTTTTTACTAATTTTGCCCATTATTTAGGAGATAGGTGGACTTACCTACTTATATACAAATGTGTGGTGATACATTTACTGGATTTTTTTGTAGTCTTGGCTTCTGATGAACATCACTTTGTCATTTCAAATTTATTAAATGGGCTAGCCAATTCTGTTTATGTCTCAAATTTATATGCCTGTTATATCTTTGTTACATTTAACACGCGTTCCTTAGGCCCACATCTGGCTGTTACTGAAGTACTTTCACAATGAGGTCAACAGGTGTTTGATACAGGCTGTGTAACAATATAAGCCTGGGGAGAACTATTTAAGTGACAGTAAAAAGGGAGTGTTCAGGATGGCACAGGGCATTGTCCTTGAATTTTGCTGTATCACCTTTGCTTGCTGAAACTTGTAGTCCAACTTGAGGCCAAAAGGGAAAAGGCAAGGTTTTGAATTAACTTCAAAATTTCTTAACTTGAAAATGTTGTCTCTGTCCCAAGGGGACGAATTGGTGAACAGGCTGAGAAAACGTATATTGAATTAAATGCCCATTTAGTTCAGTTTATTCCTAAAGATGGTCTGATTTTTTTCCCCATTCTTTGAGTCATAGAAGCTTTCTTTGAGTTAGGGAATATTCCATGAGTCTTAGAAAATTCCTGATATATAGAATGGGTCAGTTTGGCTTTATGTGCGCTGCTGTTGGACAGATCTAGAATCTGGTTTTGACTGTGATTTTTATGCCTCCAGGACCTGAAACTCTTGGCCTAGGGATTGATTTGGATTGATTTTGACTCTCTGAGATTTCTGTTGCTAATGCTAGTCAGGCCCAAACCCAAGAGTTTCAGGTAACTTTGAGAATGGACATATATAAGAGTAATTGTTATGGCTACAGATGTTTATGAAATAACTATTACGATATAAGCCTGTTGGGGCTTAAAGGTGCATATTGAGAGCTGGGGATGAAATAAAGTTGCCTGCCATTTTATTGTAGTTACCTTGATGATCTGTAATTTTTATAGAATCAGCATACTGTTTAGCCCCTGTCTCTCAAACAACTTCATCCCATGCTACTGTCTACCTCACTTGTTCCTCAAATATGCTGGGCTCATTTCCACCTTTGGACATTTGCACCATTCCTTCTATCTGGAATGCTCTTCTCCCAGCTGTCCTCATCCTTCAAGTTGTAGCTCAAATGTCACATGTTACTTTTTGCAACAACCCTTTATAATGCTCTATTTCAGGTATCCCCACCCTTTCCTAACTTCCTGTCGTATCAATCTGTTAGTTCTTTTCTTCAAAAGAAGAAAGAGATATAAAGAGATATGCTTTATTGAGATATAATTCACATACCATGTAATTCACCCATTGAAAATGTACAACTCGGTAGGTTTTAGTATATTCACAAAGTTATACAGCCATCACTATAATTAATTTTAAAACATTTTCATCACCCTAAAAAGAAACCCTGTATCCATTAGCAGTCACTTACCACTTTCTCTCCACTCCTTTCTCATCCCCCCACCCTCTTCTTCCCAGTATTAGGCAACCACTAATATACTCTCTGTCTATAGATTTACTTATTCTGGTAATTTCGTATGAATGGAATCCTGTAATATGTATTCTTGTGTGTCTGGTTTCTTTCACTTAGCACCATGTTTTCAAGGTTTGTCCCTGCATGTATCACTAGTTAAGTCCTTCTTAGGGCTGAATAATATTTCATTATATGGCAAGTTAGTTTCCTAAGGCTGACATAACAGAATGCTATGAACTAGGTGGCTTAAAACAACAGAAATTTCTCTTGCAGAAGCTAAAAGTCCAAAATTAAGGTGTCAGCAGATGCTCTCTCTGAAATCTGTAAAGAATCCTTCATTCCTTCCTAGATTCTGGCGGTTTGCTGGCAGTCTTTGGCATTCTTTAGCTTATAGCTCCATAACCCCAGGGTCTGCCTTTGTTGTCACATGGCATACTTCTTGTGTGTTTACGTCTTCACATGGCCATTGTATAAGGATACCAGTCATACTGAATTGGGAGCCCACCCTACTCCAGTATGACCTCATCTTAACTAATTACATCTGTAAAGATCCTCTTTCCAAAGAAGGTCACATTCTGAGGTACTGGTAGTTAGGACTTCAACATACCTTTTTTTGGGTGAGGGGGGACACAATTCAACCCATAATATTGAAAAAATTTTTTTTTTAATTTTTAGAGAGAATGAGCTTGAGAGCTGTGAAGAGGGGCAGAGGGAGAGAGAGAGAGATGGAGAGACAGAGACACTCTCAAGCAGGCTCCATGCTCAGTGCAGAGCCTGATGTGGGGACTTGATCCCATGACCCTAGGGTCACATGACCTGAGTCGAAATCAAGAGTCAGATTCTTAACCGACTGAGCCACCCAGGTGCCCCAACCCATAACATACTTAAATAATACATTTTATCTGTCATCGTCAATTGATGGACATTTGGGTTGTTTCCATATTTTGAGTATTATGAATAATGCTACTATGAACATTTGTGTACAGATTTTTGTGTGGACATGTGTATTCAGTTTTTTTGGATATATATACCTATTTCTGGGTCATGTGTAACATTTTGAGGAACTGACAAGCTGTTTTTTAAAGTGGCTACACTAATTTAAAATCCCACCAGCAAGGTATGGGAGTTCCCAATTTCTCCACATTCTTGCCAACTCTTTTTATCATTTGTCTTTTTTGTTTTAGCCATCCTAGGGTGTGTGAAGTGGCATTATCATGGTTTGATTTGCATTTCCATAATAACTAATAATGTTGATCATCTTCTCGCGTGCTTATTAGCCATTTGTGCATCTTCTTAGGAGAAAGATCCTTTCCCCATTTTTTCACTGGGTTGTTTTCTAATCTTTGAGTTATGAAGATTATTTTATATATTCTGGATACAAAACCCTGATCAGATATATGACTTGCAAAAATTTTCTCTCATTTTGTGGGCAGTCTTTGCACTTTTTTGATGGTACTTTTAGAAGCACAGAAGTTTTTGTTGTTGATGAAGCCCAATTTATTTTATCTTTTTAAAAATATTACTTTAAAGTTCTGTGCCCAACGTGGGCCTTGAACTCATGACCCCCCCCCCGCCCCCCCCTTAAGAAGTCCCATGTTCTACTGACTGAGCCAGCCAAACACCCTTTTTTTTTTTTTTTTTTTTTATCTTTTATTGCTTGTGCTTTTTGCCCAACCCAAGGTCATGAAGATTTACTTCTATGTTGTATTCTAAGAGTTTTGTAATTTTAGCTCTTACATCAATAATTATCACATATTCAAGGTTTCTACATATGCTTGTTAACATATTAAAAATGCTTCAGTCCTCATAATACGAATACACTGTAGTTTTCAAATTAGGTGTTGGCTCAAGCTAATTTTAAATTCCTTTTTTTAAAAATGTTTATTTATTTATTTTGAGAGAGAGAATCCCAAGCAGCCTCCACGCTGTCAGCTTGGAGCCCAACGTGGGGCTCGATCTCATGAACTGTGAGGTCATGACCTGAGCCAAAATCAAGAGTCAAATGCTTAACCAGCTGAGCCACCCAGGTGCCCCAGCTCAAGCTAATTTTAAATGAAGCACTAAAATGTGTAAATAGGCACTTTTTCTTCCAGGAATCATTTTGTATATGGTGTAAGGAAAGGGTCTAATTTCATTTGTTTGCATGTGAATGTCCAGTTGATCCAGAATTTTACAATTCTTATTACTATCTGACATTTTCTAGGGTGCTCGCCCCAACTATCATATGAACTCCATGAAGGTAGAGAACTTGTTTACCACGTTGATCACTTTTCCAATTACTATTGCTGTATAACAAATTATCCCAAAATTTAGCAGCTTGAAACAACCATTTTATTATGTTCATAGATTCTTTTGGCTTAGAATTTGGGCAGGACACAGAATGGTTTATCTCTGCTCCATCACATTTGGTGTTTCAGCTTGGAAGCCTCAGTGGTGGGGGCCTTATCATGTGTGGGCATCTTTATGCACGTGTGGCAGTTGATGTTGGCCATCTGCTGGGACTTCAGCTGGGGCTGTTGATCAGACATTGCATGTGTCTTTCTATGTGGGCTGGGCTTCCTCAGAGCATAGTGTCTCCAGGTGGCTGGACTTCTTTTTTTTTTTAATTAAAAAAAATTTTTTTAATGTTCATTTTTGAGAGACAGAGAGGGAAGGAGTGGAGTGGGGGACAGGGAGAGGGGGAGAGGAGAGAATGAGCAAGGAAGGAGCAGAGATAGAGGAGACACAGAATCCAAAGCAGGCTCCGGACTCTGAGCTGTCAGCACAGAGTCCGGTGCTAGGCGCAAACTCCCAAACCATGAGATCATGTTGTGAGCTGAAGTCAGGCACTTAACGGATTGAGCCACCCAGGCATGCCCAGGTGGTTGGGCTTCTTACATAGCAGCTCAGGACTCCAAAAGCTAGTGTTCCAGCACAAGGCAAAAGCTGATTGCCTTTTCCAACTAACCTCAGAAGTCAGGCAGTGTCATGTGTGCTTTATTCTTTGGGTTAAAATGAATCACTAGCCCTCATATTCAAGGCATGGGGATGGACTCCACCTCTCTATGGGAGGGTGTAGAAGAACATGTGGGGTGGGAGATGTTGTTGTAGCCATCTTTGGAAAATACAGGATGCCACAATCATCTCTTCAGCGTCTGGCTCATAATATGTGCCAATAAATATTTGTTGAGTGAGTATTAAGCACTATGGTAGATATTTTCACATACATTTATCTCACATAATGTTGTCACAGTCCAATGTGATGGGTGTTATCAACCTCTTATAACAGTTGAAAAAATTGAGACTTAAGTGTCCTGTCATATTTTAAAATTTTATCTATAGGGGAAGCATTTTAAGTATTGGCAAGGGGCCCCTGTGTGGCTCAGTTGGTTAAGCATCTGACTGCCGCTCAGGTCATGATCTCACAGTTTGTGAGTTCTAGCCCTGCATTGGGCTTTTTGCTGACAGCTCAGAGCCCACTTTGGATCCTCTCTCTGGTCCCCCTCTATCTGCCGCTCCCCTGCTTGGTGTGTGTGCTCACTCTCTCTCTCAAAAATGAATAAAATATTTTTAAAAAGTATCATTTGTGGTACTAAGGGCAGTGACTAGGCGTGGATGTTATTGATTTGCTTGGATTTGTTAAAAATTTTTTTAGATGTTTATTCATCTCAGACAGAGCACGAGTGGGGGAGGGGCAGAGAGAGAGGAAGACACAGAAACGGAAGCAGGCTCCAGGCTCTGAGCCGTCAGCACAGAGCCTACCTCAGGCCTGGAACCCACGAACTGTGAGATCATGACCTGAGCTGAAGTCGGATGCTTAACCTACTGAGTTGCCCAGGTGCCCCGGATTTCTTAAAGGAGTATTTTTTTCATTTCTTATTGTTAGCATTATTTTAGGCTGTGTCATAAAACCGTAAACCTAACAGATTAGCTCTTTCTCATCATTGATTTTAAACAAGATAATTTCGGGGACACCTGCGTAGCTCAGTCGGTTGAGCATCTGATTCTTGATTTCAGCTCAAGTCATGATTGGCTCAGGGTTGTGGATTCAAGCCCTATGTTGGTGTCTGTGCTGAGCATGGAACCTGCTTAAGATTCTCTGTCTCTCAAATTAAAAAAAACCAAAACAACAAGATAATTTCAAGTTGTAAAAGTGCTGTAAAGAATAAAAATAGGTTTGAGGGGCACCTGGGTGGCTCAGTCAGTTAAGTGTCTAACTTCAGCTCAGGTCATGATCTCACAGTTCGTGGGTCCGAGCCCCGCATCGGGCTCTGTGCTGACAGCTCAGAGCCTGGACCCTGCTTTGGATTCTGTGTCTCCCTCTCGCTCTGCTCCTCCCCCACTCATGCTCTGTCTGTCTCTCTCAAAAATAAACATTGAAAAAAGTGGTTTTAAATTTAAAAAGAATAATTAAAATAGATTTGGGAAGGCATTATAGACTATATACTGTATTCATTCTAGGGAAAATTAAAATGGGAAAGTATAGTTAATCATGTGTAGGGAAGTGTATCGTTGATATTTAAGAATATTTTGCATATTTTGTCAGTAAAGGTAAAATGTTTGGTGTAATACAGTTAGATAAACATATCTTAGAGACTTAAAAGATACGCAGAAATTATTGTATTTGTAAAGATTTTATTTTTAAGTAATCTCTATATCCAACTTGGGGCTCAAACTTACAACCCCAAGATCAAGAGTCACATGCTCTAGTGACTGAGCCAGCCAGGTGCCCCTGGAAATTATTCTTTAATTTTTTTTAAAGTTTATTTCTTTTATTTTGAGAGAGACAGAGATAGTGTGAGTGGGAGACAGGCAGAGAGAGAAGGGGAGAGAATCCATGCTGTCAGCACAGAGCCCAACTTGGGGCTCGATTTCACGAACTGTGAGATCTTGATCTGAGCCGACATCAAGAGTCAGACACTTGACTGACTGAGCCACCCAGGCACCCCTGAATAGGGCACATTTTTGTCCTCGGGGAGCTTATAGTCTAGTGGGGATGGCAGATATATAATGAAGTAGTTAGAATATAGTGTGATAAGTGCTCTAATAGGTATGGCATAGGTTCTGTTAGAACTTAGAAGGCAGGGATACCCTGCTAGCCTAGGTGGTATTAGGGAAGGCTTCATACAGGAGATGATAACTGAGCTGCTGTCTTTTTTTTTTTTTTTTAATTTTTTTTTTTTAACGTTTATTTTTGAGACAGAGAGAGACAGAGCATGAACGGGGGAGGGTCAGAGAGAGGGAGACACAGAATCCGAAACAGGCTCCAGGCTCCGAGCTGTCAACACAGAGCCCGACGCAGGGCTCGAACTCACGGACCGCGAGATCGTGACCTGAGCCGAAGTCGGCCGCTCAACCAACTGAGCCACCCAGGCGCCCCTGAGCTGCTGTCTTGATGAGGAGTTAGGTAGATGAGGTCTGAGAAGAGCATTCTAGGCAGAGGGAGGGCATACCAAAGAGCAAGGGGGAACTGCAGAATGTTTCCTAAGGTTGAAAATAGTGAGTGTGGGAGAATGGTGAGAGATACAGGGGCCAGAACAAGAAGGGTCTTACCTGTCATTGCTAGAGTGTTGGAGTCAATCCTTAGGGGCTAGGAAAAGACTGAGAACTTTGGAACAAGGAGTAAGATTTCAGACAGGAGTATCCAATTACCTTTCAACATCACTTATTGACTAATAGGCATTTCAGATTTAACATGCCTCTAAACCCAGCTCCTAATTTCTCCCCCAACACCTGTTTTTCCCCATCTCAGTGAATGACAACTTCATTCTTTGAGCTGCTTAGTCCAATCATCTTTGACTCCTTTCTCTCATACCCCACAGTCAATCCACCAGCAAATTCTGTTGTTTCTTCCTTTAAAATGTACCCAGAATTCACCCATTAATCACTACCTCCATTGCTAACGTCCTGGTCTGAGCCCACCATCACCTCTAGCCGGGATTACTGCAGTAGCCTCCTCACTAGTCTCTCTGCTTCCTCCCTTTCCCCTCAACAGTATATTCTCCACACAGCAGTGAGGAATCCTTCTAAAAGGTGAGATCCTGTTATTTCTGTTCTAAAGCTTCTAATGACTTCCGTGCTTAAAGTCCTACGTAGGGTCATAAAGCCCTGCAAGTCTGGCACCACTCTTCTTCCTCCACACTTGCCTCTTTTCTGTTCTTGAACTTTGCTTACTTATATTCTTGCCTCAGAGCCTTTACATTTTTAGTCTGTCTGCCTGGAACATTTTTCCCCAAGATATCCACATTGGTGGCTCCCTTACTTTCACGAAGGTTTCTGCTATGAGGTCTTCCCTAATCATCTTATATAAAATCACAGAACTTCTCAGGCTAGTTATATTCTCCTTACCTTTATTTATTTTTTTTCTTTCATAGATTCACTACTGCCTGACATATATTTACTTGTTAGTTTATTGTTTGTCTTTCTTTTCTACAGCGTAAGGGTAGGGATTTGGACTCCTCTGTTCACTGCTCTATACTCTAGAAATAGAACATAAAGTAAAATTTTGTTGACCAGATGATTTGCATTTTTAAAGCTTCACCATGGTGGCCTTGTGGATAGTGAATGGGAAAGGGGCAGGGCAGAACTAACACTTGAAATAGTCCAGTTAAGAGATTTGGGGCCTAGAGTCAAGAATTACTTAGGAGGAAGACCTAATGAGATCTGGTAACTCACTAGACCGGGAGAAGTGAAGGATGATGATTCCAGATTTCTGGTTTGGGTGGTTTGAGTGGATGATGTTGTTAGGAATAAATGAAACCATGGGGGTGAATGAAATAGACCAAAATGAGAATATGTAGTTAGGTGACCAACCATCCTGGTGTGCCCAGGACTGTCTGTCTGTTTTAACACTAAAAGTTCATGTCTCAGGAAACCCCTCAGATCCAGGCACACCCAGATCATTGGTCACTCTAATTTTTAGAGGGAAAAGATAGCTGACAACAGAACTCCAGCAGCATGGAATAGGAGGAGGTGGTCAAGTCTGTGCAGGAAATGGGGCAGAGGCAGTTAAAGGGGTAGCAGGAGACTCAATGGGACATGGGATCATGGAAGCTAAGAGAGCAGATGCTTCAAGAAGAGTG
Source organism: Panthera leo (assembly GCF_018350215.1). NCBI lineage: Eukaryota > Metazoa > Chordata > Mammalia > Carnivora > Felidae > Panthera > Panthera leo. Next base: position 57,157,219 of record NC_056688.1, on the reverse strand, counting down.
GTCAACAGTATAGGTTGAGTTTCCCTTGGAATTTTTGAGTATTTAGCTGTCTTTGGCAGAAGTGTGACATATCAGAGGCACAGTAAATGTTTCTTAAAATAAAAGACACAAATGCTATGCCTCTATTGTTGTTTTTGTTAAATTATTTTGTTAAACTAAGTTAGGGGGAGTCAACTTTGGATACTTGCTGGGAATAAAGATAAAAATTAGTTTAGGGATACTACTAAAAGCAACATTGGGGCGTCTGGGTGGCTCAGTTTGTTAAGCATCTGACTTCAATTCAGGCCATGATTTCACGGTTCGTGAGTTTGAGCCCCGCACCAGTCTCTGTGCTGACAGCTCAGAGCCTGCAGCCTGCTTAGGATTCTGTGTCTCGCTTTCTCTCTTCCCCTCCCCCATTCATGCTCTGTGTCTCTCTAAAAAATAAATAAACATTAAAAAAATTAAAAAACATTAAAAGCGATTTTATTTTTACATTGAGTGTCAATTTCAGGTCGATGAATATTCTGAATACTGGGCAGTGTGAGTAAGCTGTTACATTCTGCAGTTCTGAAACAGCATTGCGTCTGAGCGAACATAAAATTTGAATTTCAGAATGAGACACTTATGATCATCTACATAGTGGTTCTTACTGTTTTAGAGTAATTCCTTTGAGAATCTATTAACCCTGAACTGTCTCCTTCCAAAAACACATGTGTATCTTGCTTTCAGTTTAGGGAGTGGAGGGTTAGAGATGGCCACAAGAATCCCAGGCTAAGAGTCACTGATTCCCCTCGTTTTATATCTTAGGGTTAAGAGGCCTAGAAAAATTAACTTATCCAGGATAGTTAGTGACTGAACTTTTTCTTGATTCATTGTTGTATCCACTGTGTGTTGTTGTTACTGTGCCAACTCCATACAAGTTGACCCAAACCTGTATGTCCTGTTTAAAGTCCATTTTTTTTTTAACTCTCTGTCTATGGGATGGATCAAAATGTTCTGTAAAAATTTGATGGACCGTCAGATTTTATATATTTTAAGTCATGAATTAAGAGTTGATGGGGTAAAAACTTAATAATGACTGGTGCCTTTTGTTTGGAACAGGATGCTGTATGATTATGTTGAAAGGAAGCGAAAGGAGAATTCAGGAGCCCAACTGCATGTCACCTATTTAGTGTCTGGCAGTCTCATTCAGAATGGACATTCTGTAAGTTGTCAGAATCTTATGAGCTGGAGTATGTTTGAGTTGTAAACCATGTTACATAACATAACACAAGGGAAAACAGTAGGATTCAGTATTAAGGAAATTTTAAAGGGAAACTTCAAGATGCTGATTATTTTGGATTTTTAGACTGAACCTAAAACTCTAAGTTTGGGTAATATCTTGGCTGTGATGCAGAGAGAGTATCATGATTATTCAGTTTTCCTAGGCAACAAGATTAGAAGACTGCTCTGTTATTCTTTTCTTCCTCTTCAAAGTATACTGGGGACAGTGATGGTTAATTTTCATCCTGTTCAGATGTCCAGCCACAACTTGGGTGTTCAGAAAGTCCAATTTTATTTATTTTTAAACTGAGTTTGATTTCAATTTAAAATTTTGAAAAATTTCATCTTGGTAGGCTTATGTCTGAGTGGCTGAGGGACAGAGGTGTTAGTAGGGGACTGAGCTAATGCAGTGCAGAAGCATAGGCCAGGAACACCTTTATTCTTCTGTATCTATTTATAGTCCCATCTGGTATCTGGTCATTCATCAGCACAGGTTACTGCTGTGTTTTTATCATCCAGAGCACAAAGCTTTTTCAGGTCTGCTGACTTCTCTTAGCTACTTCCCTGTCCCTCTTGAGGGCTCAAGGATCATTCTATTACTGTCATGCCTGGATGAGGGCATCAGAAGCTCTGCTGAGATAACTCGTTCCTTCTTCTTCACTAGACTGATCCTTGGGAACTTTGATAATTTCTCCTCTCTGTCTTCCTCCCAAAAGTAAGGGACACCTTTTCTATTCTCACTTCCCCAAATCTCTAATCTGAAAGTTCTTTTGCTTCCACCACCACCACCATCAGCTCCATAGAACTTAGCCCAAGGATTAGATTTCCTGCTCAGATATCCACTAATGTATGAGTTTTTCTCTTTCTTTTGACTTTCCCTTAGAGCCCTCCGCTCAGAAAAGCCTGATTTATCAATATATTGACTGGGGTCATCTTGTAGCAAGAGTCCCAAGCATGTGAAATTTAAAACTTGGGGCGCCTAGGTGGCTCAGTCGGTTGAACATCCGACTTTGGCTTAGGTCATGATCTCACGGTCTGTGAGTTCAAGCCCCGTGTTGGGCTCTGTACTGACAGCTCGGAGCCTGGAGCCTGCTTCGAATTCTGTGTCTCCCTCTCTCTCTGCCTCTCCCCAACTCATGCTCGCTTGCTCTCACTCTCGCGCTCTCTCTCTCTCTCTCTCTGTCAAAAATAAACAAACATTAAAACTAGATTGGCAATTTAGTAATTTATAAGGAGAAACAACTGCTGTGGGATCAGATCCTTATATTCTGTGACCAGCATATTCTTTCCTCATTGGTAAGCTATTTGGCAAGCCAGGTGATAACAAGGTATTTATAAGTGTAAACAGAATCAGATGCCATTATATATCAGAAACACAAAATTAAGCAGACCTGATTTATTTGCTTTCAGAAATAAACCTGCCACCAGAATCCTTTCCACACATAGCTTTAGAGTGAATACTGCCCAAGTTTGCATCTGAATGTCTTCTTTCCTTTTTTTCTAGGTTTAACCCCCCCTCTTTCTTTTCTTTTGTTTTTTCTATAAGGCAAAGCCCTTTTATTTATTTATTATTTTTTTAAATGTTTATTTTTTGAGAGAGAGACAGAGACAGAGTGCAAGCAGGGGAGGGGCACACAGAATCTGAAGCAGGCTCCAGCCTCTGAGGTGTCAGCACAGAGTCTGATGTGGGGCTCGAACCCACGAATTGCAAGAATATGACCTGAGCCAAAGTCAGACACTCAACTGACTGAGCCACCCAGGCACCCTGCCCCCCTCTCTTTCTTTAATTAGTTGTTGCCTTCAATCTAGTCATGTCAATTTTATTTATTTATTTATTTATTTATTTTAGAGAGCATGAGTGGGGGAGAAGGGCAGAGAGAATCTTAAGCAGGCTCCATGCCCAGCACGGAGCCCAACATGGGGCTAGATCCCATGACCCTGGGATCATGATGTAAGCCAAAGAGTCGGATACTCAACTGACTGAGCCACCCAGGTGCCCCTAGTCTTACCAGTTCTTTACCTTAGAATAATTGTGTTCCTTTTTTTTATTATTACTATTTTAATGTTTATTTATTTGTGAGAGAGAGACAGAGAGAGACAGAGTGTGAGCAGGGGAGGGGCAGAAAGAGAGGGAGACACAGAATCGGAAACAGGCTCCAGCCTCTGAGCTGTCAGCACAGACACCAATGCAGGGCTCAAACTCACAGACCATGAGATCATGACCTGAGCTGAAGTCGGATGTTTAACCAACTGTGCCACTCAGTCACCCCTTGTGTTCCTTTAAAGCAGTGGTTTTTATTCTTTTTTTTTGATCACTGATTCCTTTAAGAATCTGAAAGAAAAATATGTATGTTGACATATTCATAAAATTTTGAGTGAGATCATGACCTGAGCTGAAGTCAGATGCTTAACCTACTGAGCCACCCAGGCACCCCACCCCCGTGTCCATCTTAAGAGGAACCCACTGAGTGGGACGAGGTGGCCGAGTGGTTAAGGCGATGGACTGCTAAGAGGAACCCACTGAATCAGACCTCTACCCTGGTATGCATTGTTTAGCATAAGCAAGTTGGCATTTCAACTGCCAGTATCCCCTCAGGCAGCATTTAGCCACACTGAACTCTCTAGGCCGTCCATATTTTCTCCTGAAGGTACCCATTTTTGTTTGTAGGGCCTTACTTAGAAAGTTACATAAGTTTGAGTGGTTAATTCCTAATGCTGCTTTTCTAATTAGCTCTATAATTTTTTTGGTACAGTTTTACAGAACCTAACATTTTTCAGAATGACTTTTTTTTTTTTTTTTAAATGTTTGTTTATTTTTGAGAGAGTGAGTGAGAGAACAAGTTGGGGAGGGGCAGAGAGAGGGAGACACAGAATCTGAAGCAGGCTTCAGGCTCTGAGCTGTCAGCACAGAGCCCAACATGCGTCTCGAACCCAAGATCATGACCTGAGCCGAAGTTGGACACTTAACCAACTGAGCCACCCAGGCACCCTGACCTTTGTTTTTTTAAGGAGAAAATGCATTATGGAAACATACTAATATACCCAGTTTATAAAAATCACACTTTTGAAAAAAAATTTAGTTGATTTTATACTGCTTTTTTCTCTTATGTTATATGAGTTTTGGTAGTTCCTAACATTCATAAATATGTTAAAATACTGAAAAATATTTGCTTTAGTAAAGCAAAACTATCTTTAATATGATTACCAAAAACAGGTTAAGATTTCTTTGCAGTTCCTTTTGTCTGTAGGATATATCTTACTAGGGATGCACAATCAGCTAGTATTTTATTTTTTTATTTTTTATTTTTATTAAAAGCTTATTTGTTTTGAGAGAGAGAGTGTGTGAACAGGGGAGGGGTGGAGAGAGAGAATCCAAAGCAGGCTCTGCACTTTTAGTGTAGAGCCCGAGGTGGGGCTTGATCTCACAAACTGAGATTATGACCTGAGCCAAACTCAAGAGTCAGATGCTTAACCAGCTGAGCCACCCAGGCACCCCAATCAGCCTGTGTTTTAGAGTCACTTGCAATAACTCCTCTCTGTGGATAAGCCACCAATTAAGTATCTAGTTAAATTCAAAATTTTTTCCACTTTCAATTTTTAGGTTCCCTACTTTTCCTTACAGGTAATTATTTTAATAGATTCTGCTCCTATTCCGTTGTTGTTGTATATATTTTTATTTTTATTTTTATTTTTATTTTTATTTTTATTTTTATTTTTATTTTTATTTTTATTTTTATTTTTTTTAACGTTTATTTATTTTTGAGACAGAGACAGAGCATGAACGGGGGAGGGGCAGAGAGAGAGGGAGGCACAGAATCGGAAGCAGGCTCCAGTCTCTGAGCCATCAGCCCAGAGCCCGACATGGGGCTTGAACTCGCGGACCGCGAGATCATGACCTGAGCTGAAGTCGGACACTTAACCGACTGAGCCACCCAGGCGCCCCTATTTTTAATATATGCAAATATATATTCTATTACTCCTCCCTCCCTTTTTTTTAAGAGAGAGAGTGCAAGTGTGGGGGAGAGGGGCAGAGGGAGAGAGAATCTTAAGCAGGCTCCACGTTCAGTGCGGAGCCTGACATGGAGCTTGATCCCACAACTTTGGAATCACAGCCTGAGCTGAAATCGAGTTGGATGCTCAACTGACTGAGTCACTTAGGTGCCCCTTTATTACTCCCTTTCTTAGATAAAAGTTTTCATACTATACTCCCTATTTTACATTTGAACTCATGACCTGGAGACCCAGAGTCACATGCTCTTTCAACTGAGCCAGTCAGGCCCCCCAAAATATTCCTCATTCCTTATTACAGCCACCTGATGCTACATTGATAATACTTTAGGTTTTTCAACAGTCCCTTATTGATAGTTTTTGGAGTTATTTACAATACATGGCCTTTACAAATTGTGCTATAGTTAACCTGTATTTTTTTTTTTTTTTTAATATTTTTGCCACTTTTAAGGTTGCGTTTCCTAGGATTGTTAGGATGCGTATGTACTTTTGTTGGGTAATTGCCAAATACTTCTCCATTTTTCATTCCTACCAGTAATGTATGAGAGTCCCTTTTCTATATAATGCATGTTGTCATATGTTTCGGGGTCATTTGTGTTTCTTTTCCTATGAATTGTCTTCATACCTCTTGCCTATTTTTTCTAAAGGAGTTTATTTCCTCTATTTTAGAAGCTATATATTAACCCTTTGTGATATGAGTTGCAGGTATTTTTCCCACTTTATCATTTCTCTTTGTACTTTGGCTTAAAGTTTATTTTTGTCATCTAAAAATTGTACATTTGTTAGTTTTTATAGATTATTTAAATTCTTCTTATTGTTTATAGTTAGGAAACTTTCCTCATTCTCATATCACTTTATAGTAGAATTTATCTGTTTACAGAAGAATTCACCCATATTTTCTACTAGTGTATGTATGGTTTTATTCTTTACACTTAAATCTCTGCTTGGTTTAGAATTTGTTCTAATCTGTGAGAGACAGATCCAATTTTTATTTGGTTCCATATGATTATATATTAATTCTCTTTACAAAACTTACTAAGAGGTTCTTTTACTCACACTATTTGAGATGCTGTGTTCATTTTCTTGTGTTTATTTTTCACTGTTTTAAAATTTAGTTTTATTCAAAGGGGCACCTGGGTGGCTCGGTTGGTTAAGCGTCCAACTCTTGATTTTGACTCAGGTCATGATCTCACAGTTCATGAGATTGAGCCCCACATCAGGCTCTGTGCTGACATCATGAAGCCTGCTTGGGATTCTCTCTCTCCCCTGTCTCTGTCCCTCCCTGGTTCGTACTGTCTCTATCTCAAAAATAAATATACTTAAAAAAAATGGAGTTTTATTCTAATACGTTAATACTAATGCATGCCTGATAACCTAGTGATAATTCATAAGTTTAAGAGTTCACAACATTTTTAGAAAGCACATAATGTTAACATTCAAATAAGGCGTTATAGAAAATTTTGTGAAGAATGAAATGTTTACTATAATCCTTAAAAGCCTTGGTCCATTTTGAAAGATCAACATTGAAGTTTTAAAAATCAGAAGAAAGGAAAGTAAGTTTTTTTCCTCCACAAAATACATAAGAACCACTTGCTGGCATTTGTATTTTGAGTGCCTGGAATAAAATGGGCTACATTTTCAAAGGCAGTTAGTAACAGCTTGTACAAGGACTTGTTTCATTTGATTTAGCACCAAGTACATACATTAAGAGTAAATACACCATTCAAGAGTCATGTTTCTCCTCTAGCTCTCATATGCCCCACAGGACGTAAGCATCCTTGTTACCCCACTAAGGGATCAAATCATTTTCATTTTAATATGGCAACTCAGATTATACTCACCGGTAGAGTTTCTTCCTGCCAAATAACAGTGGCCATAACTATGGCAGTGAATGCTAGCAGGTATCAACTTCTTTGATTAGGAATAAAGAACTCAGTCAGCAAACTCAGTTATTTTTTGGTCTTTTTCAGCCTGTCATGTAAATGCTTTTAATTGCTATAGCCGTTTACTAATTATGATTGTTATATATATCAAGGGAATTTTCCTCTAGCATACATGATCTCTTTCTGTTTCCTTGTGCCATGGGTTTTCTTTTATTCTTCTTTTTGTAATTAATTTATTAATTACAAGACAGATCTTACATTTTGATTACAAAGCAAACTAGCAAGTAGATCCTAAAGCACAAATTTTTAAACTCCATAACATTTGAAAACATAAGACTTTACTTACATTTTCTGTTGAATATTCAGCTTTGGTGTTTTTGCAAGAACTTCTGTCTGTTTCTGATGTAAATCATCCCTCAGTGCACATGTATTTTCAAAAGAACAGTCTTAGGAAAATGAACTTTCTTATGTGCTAATTAATACTTTTTTTAGTAAATTGAAAATTTGAGTAAACTGAAGGTATGTTTAATGACAAAATAAATACAGCATATGTGACTAGTTTATAAGTGTCTTAGTGTATAGGTAGCAGTGAATTTGCATCCTGCAAACTAATCTGTAAATCCAGTTTTTTTTTTCCTTGGAATTTTATAGACATAATATCTCACAAAGCCATATACCACAGTGCTGAAGATGCTTTTTCTTTTTTGGATCAGTCTATGCAAAAGCCCCTTATAAGATACTTTCCCCAAATAACATGGAATTTTTTTGTTTCTTTTCCATAAAGTAAGGAAACTTTATCAACCACTTATTCTTCTGAACAAATGTTAGGTTACTACCAATTGCTTTTTTAATTTGCTCTAAAAGATTTTTTTTAGGGCCGCCTCGATGGCTCAATCAGTTAAGCATCCGACTCTTGATTTTGGCTCAGGTCTTGATCTCATGGTTTGTGGGTTCAAGCCCCACTTCTGGCTCCGTGTTGACAATGTGGAGCCTGCCTGGTATCCTCTCTCTCTGCCCTTCCCCACCTCATGCATGGGTGCTTTGTCTCTCTCTCTCAAAAATAAATAAACTTAAAAAAACATTAAAAACGTTTTTTTTTTTTTTTTAAGTTTAGACATTTCTGATGTTTTTCAATTGCACACCCACAGATTACTGGATAAAACACTAGATAATTTCAAAAGATGAATCTTCATATTTCACTCATTTGACACATCCTTAATTTCCAGATAAAATCAGTAGAAATGAAACTAATAGAATTCTCAAAGAATTCATACATGCCAGTCTTAGGATAAGGAGCTTCTAAATGCATGGATGAGGAGCTTCTGCTCATCTTACTAGGTAAATGCGATTTTCCTCATGAAGTAACTGATGCTTTCTGGTTCATTTGTGGAACTTTTGTTTGTAGGGAATCATATACATAGGGCCAGATCTTATCAGTTTCTGTTGTGGAGAATGTATCCTACACCCCTTTTGTCTGGTAGGTAATATTCCAGGACCAGTTCTATTTGGGTTTTGTAAGCCTTCCATCTCTTGAGAACCATTTCTGGTCTGTTATTCTCACACTGGATGATAGGTGCTCCAGTCAGATCATCACGGTTTTGGGAGGGATGAATTTGATGTTGTAGACCGGGTGGCTAGGTGGATGAATTTAGCAAGGAGTGAGGTGTTGTTTAATGACCTCAAAGGGCATGTTCAGATTAATCACCATGTCTATCTGATAAACGATCCAGGGCTTCTGCTTGTGGAAGTGTCCTTGGAAAACTATCTAATACCCAGCTATGTTGGGTGAGATTTTTCAGCTCACGAAGAGCCAAGCTGAGTCATGACATTGTCTGAAATGAGCTTCCCTTGTTTAGTGAAAGTCTTGGCTAACCAATTTCTGTGTCCCAAGCCCATTGTCTCAGAGTGGGTCCCTGTGGGAGAGGGGCTTCAGCTCAAAGTATTTTGTGATGTGCGATGACACACCTTGCCCGAGCTCGGTGCCACCATGATCACTGCGTTCAGGAGGCCCGGGCTGCACAGAAAGGGGGCTTTGGCCTGGTTGCACGCTCACCCTGTTCTGTGGTTTGGGACCTGTGGGCTGGCAGCACTGTGAGCTGAGGGCTGCCATTTGTTTGGTTTTTCATTGTATTGTTGATATGTATATTCTATCACTTTCCTTAACCTGATGAAGTTTTAAAGTAAACAGCTTAAGTTAAAAAATAAGCCTGACTTTATGAAACTGTAATACAGATTTTTATGGGTACCTAATGTTCGTAATTTCACATCAAGGTGCAATTGAATTATCAGCAAAGAAACTTTCAAATTGGAAGTTGTACTACTACTTTAAACACTAATGAGATGTTATTTCCTTACAGTGCCACAAGGTTGCAGTAGTGAGAGAAGATAAATTGGAAGGTAAGTGTTTTAGCAACTTAGCAAGATTTTCCTCTTTTGGGATCAATGTAGGTACAGAAAAAATCTGCCCCTAGCATCTGCATACAATTATATTTAGCTATTTAACTGAAGAGCTGAATATTCCTTTTATTAGTAGTTTCTGAAACATGTTAAAATAGGATACCACATCTGCCTAACTTCCCATTTTTAAGACCAGTAGCTGCTGACATTTATAAAGCACTTTTATCACAGGATTTCAAAGCTCATGTGATTCTTGCAAAAAAAACTATCATGAATAACATGTGGAACACCTCATCAACTGTAAAAAGACAGTAGTCTCTAAATACTGTTTTGTGTTCCAGGACAGTTTTTTAGGAAGAAAATTAAAGGTTGCTTTTCCAAGGTCAGAAAGATTTAATAGAACTTCTAAATTAAATTTATCTTCCCATTTCAAAATTATTAATGCTATGGTTCTATTTAAAAATCCAGTTCAAAGGAATTTTATGACAGGGTCCACATGATCTGGACCTTTGTCTCAAGACAAAACTTGTACTGTTGTACTTCCTATATAAAGACTCCCACCAGTGGTGTCATTTTCTTACAAAAGAACTCTGAGGTATTTAGGGTGGTGGAGATGTCCACTTTTTTCTTTGTGAATTCCCACAGTGGTAGGCAAAGTGAGATTTATTCATTCAGTAGATACATCATGAGTATTTATACTCTGTCAGGCTCTGTGCTACGTGCTGGAGACTCAAGCACATTCCCTTTCTTCGTGGAATCTAACATTTGTTCTTGTGATGTTCTTCTGTGTTTCTCCTCTGCAGACTTATCTGGTTAGTATTTTTGTTATAGAGTTGCTTTGTCTGCACAAAAATTGAATTACATAATTGAGTCTTCTCAGGTAGAAATTATTCTTCAGTTATATGCTAAAGATTCTTCCCTGACTGAAAAAAAAAAAAACCCTAAAACATCATAGTCATCATCAATCATTCATTAATGTTTACCGAATGTCCACTGGATGAGTGATACCCTCACAGGTGTGGTACTTAGGACTGACTCACCACTACCTACCTTGTCATTATGTCCCCGTTATAGAAAAAAGAGTTGATGTTATACTGTGTATGTGACTCTTTGGCCTTTTAGGGCTTTTTGGACCACCACAGATTGCAAATGGTTTTAATGCAGAAGGGTTTCTTGTTAAAGTCCCCACATGCTATGAAGTTTGTGTATTAACAGACTGCTTTTCCTGTTGACTTGTAGCAGTGAAGTCCAAGCTAGCTGTGACTGCCAGCATCCATGTGTACAGCATCCAGAAAGCCATGCTAAAGGACAGTGGGCCTCTGTTCAATACCGACTATGACATCCTTAAAAGCAACTTGCAGAACTGCAGCAAGTGAGCTCCTTAATGTTCCTTGTGGGCTTCTTTACGAATTGATTTTGTAAGATGTTTACACAGTGGCTGCCTCTTAAGAGTGAATGCCAAGTCTAGTAAAACCCCATTTATCTTGCAGTAAGACACATGCCTGGTTTTATTAGTACATCATAAGGTGAAAAATAGCAGCCACAACCCATATTGAAAACCCCAGTGGACTCCCCATAAATCTATTTCTCATGTATTTATCCTGTCACCGCCACCAGAAATGTTTGTTGTGCCCCCTCATTACTCCCTTACCCCAGTCTCTGCTTGTCTGAATCCTACCCATTTTTCAGGAACCAGTGTAAACGTCCTTCAAAAACTATTTCTAATTTGTTATCCCTCTACCTTCCATCCAAAAGCAGTTGATCTTCCACAGCCAGGATCACATCTTGTTTGTTTTTGTACTTTATATCGTTTTCAGTGAGGTGATGGACCATAATGCACAGGCTTGTGTTGTGGCTTTGCTGCTTAATAGCCTGGTGGTTTTGGGCCAATTACTTAAACTCTTTGAGTTTTGGCTTTTTCATTTTTAAATTAAATTCATTTAAAAAATTTTAAATAGTAATACCTACTTTGTGGGGTTGTATTAAGAGTTCAAATCAGTTCCCCAGACATATTAAGCACCTACTACTTTGATAGGTACTAAGTGAGATCATTTGAATTCATTCCACAAAGTTCTGATGAGTACCTATGACATGCCACACACTGTAGAGTGAATATGGCCCAGTACCTGCTTATGGAACTAATGGTCCTATGGTAAACACTTACATTATAGCGTGACAGTGCTATAATAGGAGTAATACTGAGGGAGGCTATTTGGGGGGCATTTGTGGGAAATCAAATAGCTAGGGCCTGTGTTAGGAGATTATAGGGAACGCATTGCAAAGCAGAACACTGCTTTCTGGCCTGCTCTTCTCATAGCCCTCTGAGTGATCTCCACCGTAGTGGCCTCCTCAAGACGTCATGAACAATGACTGATTACCCTCCTCAACTCCCATGAGCAAGAAGATTCTTCAAACAAAAAAGGGGGATAGGTGGGAAATCAAATAGCTATGTCCTGGGTTAGGAGAATGCATGCTTTCCTTATAATCGCCTAACCCAGGACATAGCTATTTGATTTCCCACAGACACTCATCCCTCACTTTTGGGTGGGGTGGAGTGATGAGGCAAAAGAGAGAAGGCTTCCTAGAGGGTGTGACATTTAAGTCAAGGCCTTAAGGCCCAAGTAGAAGTAGCCAGTAAAAGGAGAAGTAGAAGAGTGAGGACAGAACTGTGAGGAAACATGGTGCTTGTGTGGAACCAAAGTCATTTTCTATGGCTGGACTTAGACTGAGAGGTAGGAAATAATGAAATATAAGACTAAAGTAGGACTCACAGTGTACACTTTGACTAGTAGGTTAAAGAGTTTCGACTTTATTCTGAGGGCACTGGGGAGCCACTGAAGATTTTGAAGCAGATGGGTGAAATGATCAGAGCTGCATTTATAGAAAGATCACTTGGGGCACCCAGGTGGCTCAGTCAATTAAGTGTCCAACTCTTGATTTTGGCTCAGGTCATGATCTCATGGTTTGTAGGATCAAGCCCCACATCAGGCTCTGTGCTGAAAGCGCAGAGCCTGCTTGGGATTCTCTTTCTCCCTCTCTCTCTGTTCCTCTCCTGCTTGTGCTTGTTTTCTTCCTCTCATTCAAAAATAAATATTAAAAAAAAAAAAAAGATCACTTGGCTGCAATAAGATGGTGAACATCGATCAGAAGGGAATAATCGGGAGACAAAGCCATCAGTGAAGTGAGATATTGCAGTGATTCAGGGTGGAGATGACAGTTATCTGAAGTATAGTAGTTGTATTGAGGGTGAAGAGGTATGAAGGTTAAAGAGTCATGCTGTCAAAACCTGGATGTTGTCACGCTTGGAGACCAGGTGTGTGTATGTGGCTGGGTGGGAGTGTTCATGATGTTAAGGATGATAACCGTATATCTGACTTGGTGGCTGAATTGGGTGATGGTGTTATCAGTAAGAAAGGGAATATGTGGGGAGGAGTAAGCTTGTGGGGAGAAGGAAAATGGTGAATTGGGTTTGGACATGTTGAGTTTGAGAAGCCTGTGGGGAGTCCAAGTGAAGATGTCCATGCAATAGATAGGTGAGTCTAGAGCTAAGGAGAGAAATCTGGCATGAAGATAGAGATTTTGGAATCAGAGAAAATAGGTAATTAATTGGGACACAGCAGTAGATACAGTCATTCACAGAGAATGCGTAGAATGAAGGAGGGCAGAAAGTAAAACTCGAGGCCATGGTTACTAGCTGTATAACCTTAAGCAAATTATTGAACCTCTCTGTGCCTCTGTCTCCTCATCAGTAAAATGAAGCTAACAATGGTACAAAGCTCAACAGGTTATTGAGGAGTAAATGAATGAATATATATAAAACACTTAGAATAGTGTTTGGTACGTAGTAAGCGCTATTTAAAGATAGCCACTTTTCAAGGGATGGGCAAGAGAAGAGGAGCCTAAATGGGAGCAACCAGAGATGAGAGGAAAATCACGAGAATATAGGGGGCTCTAAAAGCAAGGAAAGAGTTTTAAGAGGTAGGGACTGATTGGCAATATCATATCTTACTGAGAAGCAAAGTAGAATAGGAACTGAAAAGTGTCCATTGGATTTAGTGATGGCCTTGGTGAGAGGCTTTTCCATGGAGTGGCCAGAATCTGGTGAACTGAGTAAATGGGAGCATGATAAAGTGGGACAGCAAAAATGGACAAGTCTTTTCAGGAAATTGGACTGTAAAATGGAGAAAGAGAGAGGTAGCTAAAGAGGATTTGAGACTGAGAGAGAATATATACATTGTTGAGAATGCCCTGAACTTGTACTATTCAGAAAGAGCCATAAGAGAAGAAATGATTGAAGCTACTGGGGGAGATGGGGTAACTGATACAGCCAGGTCCTTGAGGAGAAATAGAGACTTGCCAAACATAGTTTCTGTAAGTTCCATGAGAACAGGGATTGTGTCTATTTTGTGACCAAAAAATGGTGCCTGGCAAATGGTAAGCATTTAGTAAGTAACTGTTGAGTGAATTGATGATAGACATTAGTTCTTTTACTCTACTGCTCAAACCTTAATAGGCACACAAATATTTATTAAATAAATAAATAAATATAATTCTATAGCTAGAGTAATAAGTGGTGGGGTTTTTAAAATTTTTTTAGTGTTTATTTTTGAAAGAGAGACAGAGCATGAGTGGGGGAGGGGCAGAGAGAGAGGGAGACACAGAATCCGAAGCAGGCTCCAGGCTCTGAGCTGTCAGCACAGAGCCTGATGCAGGGCCTGAAGCCACAAATTGTGAGATCATGACCTGAGTCATGATCCGAAGTTGGATGCTTAACCAACTGAGCCACCCAGGCACCCTGATAAGTGGTGTTTCTTAGGGAAGGACTGCAAGAAAAGATGAATATCCTGATAGGTTTATGTAAATTGTACTATTAGATTTCAAAAATAATCTGTATTAAAATCTAGTTGTGGCATGTCAAGCTCTAAAAATCAGTTCTTCTATTGTATCTGAGTAGACAAACAGGAGTAAAGGGGACTCAGAAGTTCAAAATGATATTTACTCAGGGACCACTAAAGTAAACATGGCAAAGTAGAAATGTGGTAATAGGAAGCACTTTAATGAAACCTTACTTAAATACTTAAAGTATAATGGGTAGAAATGTGAAGAATTTATCTCCAATAAAGAAGTTTGTAATTGCCCTTGAGAATTATAGGCCAACTGAAATCTGACTCATTGTTTCGTGTGTTTTAAGAAGTGCTGTGACAGGAAGAAAGTTGAAATTTTAGGACTGAGCAGATTCTTCTCTCTTCGGACATGTTCCCAGCCTAACTTGGTCTCTTCCTTATTGCCAGTTCTGGTCCTGACCCTAAGGTGTGGAATGTAGACCAAATGGAGAAAGAGTTGTTTCAGGGCCAACTTCAGATGTTGACAATGAAATAAACCATTGCTTTTTTCTGTGTACATGGAAGCACTGCAAGGCCAGAGAGGAAGACTAGTGGGTACAAGGAAATGATTTCCGTCTGTTCTTAACTCTGATGCACAAAATATTTGTGTTAGTGTGGGGTTTTCTGAAGTGGACTCTAATAAATCGGGGGAAGATTTTGGAGCTATAGACTCAGCTTTAGGGCTGCTCAGTCTAAGGTTACTTCTGAAATTAAATGATGTATCAGGGACTTTTTTCTTAGGCCAGTTAATCTAGAAGTTGTGCCTGGTTGATCTCTCGAATGATTACTATTACCACATAGTTTCTTTCTTAACTTTTCCCACCTCAAGTGGAGGTGATACATTAAAGAAGGGAGAGAAACCAGAAGCCTCACTTCTAGGGACTTCAGTTCTCTCATTCTTTCACACGTATTTCTATGTGCCAGGCCTTGTACTGGGTACCTAAAATACAAAAGATGAATAGTACCCTTCCCTACCTCCAAGGAGCTCTCACCTACTCCCAGTAAGCTAAAGACTGGGGGAAATAAAATGTTTTTCTTTGTCAGAAAAGTTGAGGAACTTTGCTTTAAGCACAACTGGGATTTGTGTGAACAAGGCACATCTACGATGATTATAGAAGAGATGAATGCTCCCTTTAATATGCCATGCATACTGTTCCACATTTCTTCACTTGGCTTTGGGCATACTTGTCTGGTGCTGTTAGTGGGTGTTATTAGAAATTTTTAACAAATGACAATAAAGGACCACAGGTCATAGGAGCCAGTGGCTCTGTTCCCAGCTTCTTCCTTATTTTAAAGCATGACCCACTCTGGCCAGGAGAGTTGCCAGGAATTTTATTAATATTTAAAGCTCGTAATTTTGGTTCAGTCAATATTTATTGCATACGTAGCTCTGTAAGGTGAAGGTCTTTAAACACAAGAGATAACCATTTGATTTCCCAAGGATGTTGACATTACTAATCTTTTGTTATTTTTTGGTATATTCTTACTGTTTTGAATTGGGATGCTTTCTTCAAAAAAGTAAGATGTTCAATATGGTATGGTAGAAGACCTCAGATTCCAGTCCTGGTTCTGTTACTGACTAGATGTATAATCTAGGACAAGTCTCTCAACATCTCTCCAATACTTTTTTCTCTATCTAAATTAGAGTTTTTATTTATTTTTGAGAGAGAGCAAGCAAGGGAAGGACAGAGAGAGAGGGAGACAGGAGACAGAATCCCAGGCAGGCTCCACACTGCCAGCACAGAGCCCGTGGCCAGGCTCAAACTCACGAACAGTGAGATCATGACCTGAGCCGAAATCAAGAGTCAGACGCTTAACCGACCGAGCCACCCAGCCACCCCTGCACAAAATAATTTCTAAAATCCATTTTAGTTCTAAACTTTTCTAATTTAATAGTGTTAGAGGTAGAAAGTATTGTGTGGAAGAAGCAAGACTTTGAAATTAATGTAACATTTCCAACTTCAGGTTTAGTGCCATACAATGTGCAGCTGCAGTTCCCAGAGCTCCTGCTGAATCCTCATCTTCCGAAAAGTTTGAGCAGTCAGATCTTCAAGTATCAAGTGAGACACAAGCCAATAATGAGTTGACAACCAATGGTCATAGTCCACCTACCTCCAAACAGATTTTACAACAGCCCAAGGGAATAATGGGAATGTTTGCCTCTAAAGCTGCTTCTAAAACCCAAGAAGCCAACAAGGAAACCAAAACAGAGGCTAAAGAGGTAACAAACATAAGTTTAAAGATGTCTTTATAGCTCAGAATGGGTAACTAGAAGAGCATTGTAGTTTAATCACATAAGGTTCCAATATATAATAATATAGTCTAGTTTTTCCATTGTGGTCTGAATCCTTTAATTCTTGATATTCTCGTCTGAAATTGTCCTTTTTCTTTTGAAAATGCTTCTCACCAAGCTTTGGATTCTTCTGTAAAATGGTCCTGTGCACATCACAAGATTGTTTTGCAAGCCAATTGAAATCATGCATGTGAGAACACTTGAAAACCATAAAGTGCCAGGAATTGTATATTAGCAATATGTCATTTTGGGAACATCTTATATTCTGAGCTTTGCCATGTATGCCTTTCTTCCTAGTGTATTTAACATTCTCATTCTGTTTTATGAATTTTTCTTGTTTTTTTCCTCATCTGCTTCCCTTATTTATTGTTCATACATCTGAACTAACTTAAGTGCATTGACTTAAGAAAAGTCTCATTAAAAACTATTAAAAAATACTCCAGAAAAGCATAATTATTGTTATTTTTTAAGGTTTAGTTATTTTTGAGAGAGAAAATGAGTCAGGGAGGGGCAGAGAGAGGGGGACAGAGGATCAGAAGTGGGCTCAGCAGAGACCCTGATGCGGGGCTCGAAGTCACGAACCAGGAGATCGTGACCTGAGCTAAAGTCAGACGCTTAACCAACTGAGCCACCCAGGCACCCCATAATTATCATTATTATTGTTATTACCATCATTGTGATTTTTGGCCTCTGCTTTGGAAAAGGAGAGGGGAGTGGAGGGAAAACCCCTAACATTTATAGAACTACTGTGTGCCAGTAGTTTGGATCTTTGCTTAAATCCTCCTAACTATTCTGTGAGGAAGAGATCTCCATTTTGTAGGTGGTGAAACTAAGGGCTAATTGCCTGGATATCAGATTGCTATTACATGGCACAACCAGAATTCAAATCCACTTCTGATAATAACAAATGTAACATTTTGGAGGTTCCCTTGTTGTATCATACTGCCTCTGATCTGTTTTAATTCTATCAAACTAAGCAGTTTTTCAATATACTCAAAGTTTAGACACATTCATGGGTAATAATTCTGTAAGAACTATGAGTAACTAAGCTTTGGAGATTAACATCAGATACTCTGGTGTGGATTGGTTCTTAAATCTCACGCTGACACATTTTGGCATGATTATATAGGGACTGTGCCATTGTGACAATGTGCCCTGCAATTGAAGAGATTGTTTGAGACTCCGACTTGAAGAACAGCCTAGACGCTAAAAAAAAATCATATGTGTTTTCTGCTTCTAGGTATCTTCTGCAGGCAACAAGGCACCAGGGAAAGGGAATGTGATGAACAATTTTTTTGGAAAAGCTGCTATGAGTAAGCATGTTTTTACCTTCCTTTGATTAATACATGAATGGTAATATAATAACATATTTGAGGGGAAAGCCACCTTACCCAGTTTTTACCCATCTGGTGTACCATGTAGACTTGCTGCATCCTAACATAAATTTGCAGTCTACTGACCAATATATTGAATGGAAGTAACCCAACTGGAACAGTGGATTTTAATGGGTGAGCTGAGTTCAGTTTACCTTGGGGGGTAGTTTACTATTCCTGTTTTTACTTCCTGCCTTGAAAAGACAATTTTTTGTTTCATAGGGCTCTTGAAAATGGGTGATAAAATAGAAGGGAGGTTGCTTGGTTAAACAGCATAGTGTTGAGGTTAATATCCTAGATGCTGGGGTCAGTTTGCCTGGTGTGACCATTATTAATTATTACCTCTGTCTCCCAAGGGGTTGCAAAAACAAATCTTTTTGACATTCTATAGTTATTTTTTACAGATTATGCATGTTAATGAACTAGACCTCAGTATGAATTAGAAGGGCACAGGTGATTGTAGCCATTTAAAAATAATACTTTTTGAGAAAGCAAAATTTCCTTTATTTAAAAATTTTTTTTTAATATTTTTATTTTTGCGAGAGAGAGAAAACCAGCAGCAGGCTCCAGGCTCCAAGCCGTCAGCACAGAGCCTGATGTGAGACTCAAACTCATGAACAAGATCATGACCTGAGCCAAAGTCAGAAGCTTAACAGACTGAGCCATCCAGATGCCCTTAAAAATTTTGTTTTAATTAGAATTCTTTCATATGGAAAGAACCAGTAGTCACGTATTTTCATACTTCTCATACCAAGTACACCTCCCCTAAGGGTTATGTGGCATAATACCAGAAAGCATTCAGGAGCCACAGGACAATTATGGCACACTTTCTTGGAGCATCAGTTTTACAAAGATCTTGTGGGAAGGTGTTTTGTTACATGCTTGTGCAAGAAAAATTAGTCAGAATTCTGCTTTCCTGTGATGGTCGGATTAGTGGTTGGAGGAGGCGTTGGGGTAGATAGTGTTTATTTGCCATAAAATCCATCAGAGAAGGTTTTTGTCTTTTGAAAGTATGTAGAAAATTTGATACTTCAGGTTATTGGGAAGCGTGTTGTATTGTTGCAGGCAGAATGCACAAGGAGGGCTCCCTACTTCTGTGAAAATAGATAGTGCTAATGTCACTGGCCTGCATGGCTGGTACTGGTCCACTGAACCCAATCAGAGTGTGTGTGGTTCCTTGGTGACTTTTAGGTCCACGTTTTTATTTTTGTTTTGTTTTCTTATGCATTTGTAACCAGTGAATTTAAAAAATTTTATTATTTCTAAAATATATAAGCTGTGAATATTCGCTAGTTGTAAAAAAAAATCAAGCTATACAGAAGTATATACTTATTTATTCATGTGTTTATTTCAGAAATATTTATTGAGCAAGTACTGTGTACTTGCAACTATTATACATGGTGATACAGTGGAGGAAATGTAGACAAGCAAGGTCTCAGCCTTCATGGTCCTTATATTCTACTGTGAGAGACAGACAAATCAATAAAGAATAAAACAGTTAATTATTTTAATTGCTAGGCAGACAGTGATAGAAGGAGTAGGGAAACTGGATAAAATAAAAGAATTAAATACTTACCTACTAAAAAGAATGGCTTCTAAAGTTGATTTATCTAACATTTTTTTCAAGGATGAATGTTTAGAGTAAAATGATGAATGTTTTATTGGATGAATGGTTTAGTGGGTTAAGTGTCTGACTTGGCTCAGGTCATGATCTCATGGTTTATGGGTTCAAGCTCCACGAGGGGCTCTGTGCTATCAGTGCTGAGCCTGCTTCAGATCTCCTTTTCCCCCTCTCTCTTTCTCTCTCTCAAAAATAAACATTAAAGAAAAAAGTAAAATGATAAATATTTTTATTGTATTTGAGACATGACAAGATCATTGTGATAAAAGTGAAGAGAGTTGGATGAAAAGAGTTGAGGAGACTTGAAACATTTAAAATTTAATGCTGGGCAATAACAAGTGTTGGCAAGGATGTGGAGAAGTCAAGCCCTCATATACTGCTGTGGGGAATATAAAATAATGTGGTTGCTCTGAAAAACAGTATAGTAGTATTTCAAAAAGTTAAGTAATTATCCAGTGCTTCCACTCCTACATATCTACTCGAGTGAATTAAAACTGTATGTCCACATAAAAAATTGTACACAAATGTTCATAGCAACATTATTCATAATAGCCAAAAAGGTGAAACAACCCAAGGGTCCATCGTCTGATGAATGGATAAACACAATGTGATATAACCACACAATAGGATATTATTGAGCCAAAAAAGGAATGAGTCCTTGAACTATAACATGGATGAATCTTGAAATATGTGAAATGAAAAAAGCTGGACAGAAAAGGCCACCTGTTATATAAATTTATTTATACAAAATGTCTAGAATAGGCAAATCTAGAGACAATGTAGATTAGTAGACTAGTGTTACAGGCTAGGTTGGGATTGGGGAGTGACTGCTCATGGATACAGGGTTTATTTTGGGGTGATGGAAATGTTCTAAAATTGGATAGTGTTGATATTTGCACAATTACAAAGCACTGAATTTTATACTTTAAAAGGATAAATTTTCTGGCATATGAATTATCTCATTAACAAGAACCGTAATGCTCCATATGTGAAAAAAATTACAGCATTGGTGACAAAATTAAAAAGTCATCATCTGTATCTTGCTTCTAAAGGTGTTTCATATTTTGAGTATAAAAAGGAGATGCTTTTAATTAGTCAGTGATACAAATGATTTGATCATTCAGAAAAAAAGAAAATGTAGTTAAATTTTCCTTAACAGTAGTCTGAAAGTGTTGCAATGAGCTGCCTCTTTACCAGCTAATTGGCCATTTGTAGCTGCATATGTAAATAATTTGGAGTTCCCCAAATACTGTGAAACCACGACAGAGTGAAAACTCTGGATGCTGAATCTCTTTGGTCACTGGTATTTTAATTAAGATCAGTTTCCTGAAATTGGTAGACTGTATGCAATAGCCTTGCTTTCCTTACCCCAAGAGTGAGGTAGGAAATACTTGGAGGTTTTTCCTCCTAATTATTTTATTTATTTTACTTATTTTATTTTATTTTATTTTATTTTATTCTACTTTTTTGAGAGAGTGGGGGAGGGGCAGAGGGAAAGGGAGAGAGAGAGAGCATCTCAAGCAGACTTCCCACCCAGTGCATAGCCTGACGTGGGGCTCGATCGATGGATAGATCTCATGACTGTGAGATCATTACCTGGTCAAAATCAAGAGTTGGACACTTAACCAAGTGAACTACCCAGGCACCCCTATTATATAATTTTAAAACAGTTGCTGTCAATATGATATAAATTCTGTAACAATGCAAATTTTGCATAAACTTTAAGGATATACATGCAGCTTCAGAGAACTGGTTTTTTGGGAATCAGTTACTGACTCTGGACCCCCTAGAGATACATGTTTACTCTTCTGTACTATTTGGTGGAAAAACTTGAGAAGTACTGATACTTGAGAACAACAGTTTTGAAAAGGCAAGAGAAAATGCCTCCATTCTCTGGTGGATTCCACCAGATTTCTCAGTCAAGTCTTCAAAAAATAAAGTATAAACAAGCTGCATGTTATACTTTTATCCATCATCTATTCTTTCAAAGAATATACTTTGTTTATAAATTATACTAAGCCGTGTGTAATGGCCAAGGCTAAGCTATCAATTGGTCTTTTTCCTACCCTGTAGCTGGTTTTAGCCATTTTACATATAACCAAAGCTACTTATTGAAGAGCCTCATGCTGTTCACAGCTAAGAGTATTTTATGACTTTTCTTGAAAAAAACTGTCACTGAATATAGCACGAAGGCTATTCTTCTATGATTTCTCAGATGGCTAGGCCCATCCTGCTTGCATTTTTTAATCCTCTGCATGGCATAGTAGTTGCAGCTTGGTGTAGGGAAAGAGGTAAGGATTTTGAGGAGTTAAACTGACCTAGGTTCAAATCCTGTCTCTCAACCTTTTCTGTCAGTGTTACCTTGGGTAAGCCATACAACCTCACATACTAATCCCTTTTAATCCTTACAGTAATCTCATAAATATTCAGTTTTTACAAAGAAGATTGACTTTTAGGTAACTTATCCTGAGTGAAAAAGTTTGCATCAAACTTTTCTCATTCCAAAGTAGTCTTTTAATTATATAATTAAGATAATACTGAGATGATAAGAGTATCCAGGTTTAAGAAGATAGAATGGAATAGGAAATAAGATTTTGGTATGAATTTCTGTTGTCACTATTTGTAAACTGTATACTCGGGAAACGTCTTTTATCTCTCAGACTCTTAATTTTCTCATCTAATAAGTGATATATAAATGAGAATGATGATACCTCATATAGTTGTATTTGCTTTTTCTAAGCCCTGCTTTTACTATTATTTGGCCTGGGAGTTGTGATATAATGAAGGATTAGCAAGAGGCAGAAATGAAAACAGTTACTGCTAGAGTGGTAGTTGGAAAGGAGAAATGTTCTCTGACTAGACCATGAGTTCTGTTAGGACAGGGACTGTTTTTTTTATCCCTTTAGCCCCCTGCTCCTAACCAATTACCTGGCACTTAGTCGACTATCAGAGGAATAATAGATTGACGTTGCACGATGAGGTTATATATCATCTATTATACTATATTTGTAGATAAACTTAAAGTCAATTTGGATTCAGAACAAGCAGTGAAAGAAGAGAAAATAGTGGAGCAACCTCCAGTGTCTGTCACTGAACCAAAGCTGGCAGCCCCTACTGGCCTGAAGAAACCCGGCAAAAAAGCAGAGCCTGTTAAGATGCAGCAGAAGGAAAAAAAAAGGTAGGAAAATTTTGTTGCCTGTGAGGGAAGAGTGTCTCTGCTGGGGGTGAGAAGGTCTGTTTGGGCTTATTGACAGTGGGCAGTTTTCAGTTGAGTACTAAATCCTACTTAATGCCGTAGGGATACAGCTGTATAACCAAAATGAAGAGAGAAGCTCAGTAGCTTATCTAGGGAAGTAGAACTGTGGAACAGCCAGTGTAGATGGTTTAGAGCCCAAATCCAGTTTTTTGGGCCCCATTGAACTAAATCGATTATCCTTTTTTTTCTTTACTTCATTTTAAATTTGTGGACATGGCATAAGTGTGCCTGATTGTGTCTGTGTCTGTTTTTCACTTTAGATTGCCAAGTGAGGGGTTACTATTTCCAGTCAAATTTAAGAGAAAAAGTTCTTTGTTTTCTTTTTATATCAATGAGTTTATTTTTCAAGTGGTAAAATGTAATTAGAAAAGAAAATAAAAAGCACACAAGCTGTTAAAAATGGATCCAGGAATTTGAGACACTACCTCATAGTTGGTAGGAATTAGTCTGTTGAAAGAAATTCTAAAGACACTGTCAGCACTGATAGGCCCAGAAATACTTGACTTTTGTAGCAAGGCTGGGGCTACTCTAGTAGAAAACATCAACAAAATGCTCAAGTTTCAGAGGGTCAAGGCTCTGTCCAGTGGGCCTTACCTCCTAGGAATATGTGAGATTGGTATGTTAAAATGTCCCCAGCCCATGGGCATAACACTCATTGTTGACAGTTATAGTCAGGAATGCGTTCAGTATTTCATTACCGAGTGTGATGTTAACTGTATGTTTTAAGTAGATGCCCTTTACCAGATGGAGGCTGTCCTTTTCTGTTTTTTTATGGATGGGTGCTGAATCTTGACTGATGCTTTTTCTGCATTTATTGAGATGATCTTTTGGGATTTCTGTTAGTGTGGTGAATTACCTTGATCGGCTTTTAAGTGTTAAACCAACCTTGCATTCTTGGGATAAACCTAATTTTTTGTCATGATACATTATCCTTTCTATAAGTTGTTGGATTTTATTTGCTAATATTGTAAGGATATTTTGCCACTGCATCTGTGAGGCTGATAGACCAGTTATTTACTTTTCTGATAATGTCTTTATATTTCAGTACCAAAGTTATGTAACTTCATAGAATTAGTAGAAAACTGTGTTTTCTGAGTTTGTGCAAGATATGTATTATTTTTTTTCTTAAAAGTTTGATAAAATTCAGTGAACCTGAGCCCAAAGTTTTCTTTGTGGGGGAGTTTATTTATTAATTTGATTTCTTTAAATAGAGTCATCCAAATTTTCTTGTTCTTGTTGGGTCAGTTTTGGTTGTGTTTTTAAAGGAATTTATTTCATCTAAGTTGTTGAGTTCATTGGCATAAAGCTCCTACTATAGCCTTATTCTTTGAGGATCTGTAAAATCTGTACTTATCATTACAGATTATTCTTTTATTCCTCGTGTTGGTAATATGTTGTTTTGTCTTATTTTTTTAAATTTTCTTTTTAATGTTTATTTTTGAGAGAGAGAGGGAGACACAGAATCCAAAGCAGGCTCCAGCCTCCGAGTGGTCAGCACGGAATCGCGAGATTGTGACCTGAGTCGGAGTTGGACACTTAACTGATTGAGCCACCCAGGCACCCCTGTTTTGTCTTTTTTTAATCAGTCTTGTAGAAGGGTTTATCAATTTCATTAATGTTTTGCCCCAAAATAACAATTTTTAACCTTGTTAGTTTTTTTCTGTTTTATTTCATTAATTTCTGCTCTTTATCTTTTTTTGTTGTTTTTTGTTTGTTTGTTTGTTTGTTTTTACCTATTTGGGGTTTGTCTTTTACTAGCTTGAGGTAGAAAAATAAGTTATAAAGTTACATAAGGAATAAGTTACTTGAAGATAAAAACCACATTTTATACATATCTGAATAGTGTGATAGAGTATCCAGAGGAGCTAACTACGTTAAGATGGAGTCTAGGTTTTTTTTATTATGTCATTAGAATCACCTTAAGATCTTATGTCTATGCCTTTGCACATTTTTTTTCTTCTCTTTAAAGTATTTGTCTCCCTTTTTTTACCTGATGAATTTCCACTTAGTTTTTAGTTTTCGTACAAGAGTCTTGTCCCATAACATTTTATTTGTCCAGTAGTATTTATCACATTGTCTTACATTTGGTGGTGTTTATATCTATTTCTCCCACCAGAGCTTCTTGATAACAGTATTTTCTTCATCTTTGCATCCTCGGTGTTTAGCAAAAAGCCTGTGTGTGTAGTAGCTGCTTATTTAAAGCTTGTTGAATGATTGAAAGGTCAGTAGGAAAAGTAAGAAGGAATTTGTAATGATAATTGATGAGCTGGTAAGTAGTTTCCAGTGAGCTATATAGAGAGCTAGAAAAATGTTTCATTCTGGTCACCCCACGAAATGACTTAGTTGTGGTCAGCAGAGTATCCTTAAAAAGAATCCTTATTGGTCTACTTTGACTCTTCTATCCTCTGGAATTAAGACCAGGAGTTATGAAGCAAGACCCATAGTAGCATATGCATACTTATATTTTTATTTTGTGTAACATGATTAAATTATTCCTGGATGGCAACAGGGGGAAGCGAATGGAGTTATCTGATGATGAGACAAAAGAAACTGAAAGTATGAAGAAAAAGAGGAGAAGAATCAAACTTCCTGAGTCTGATAGCAGTGAAGATGAAGGTGGGCTATGAAAGGTTGCTATTAATTTTTGGCTAGTGTCATTGTCTCCGTTACTTGGGTTATAGCAAAAGTACCATAGACTGGATGGCTTAAGCAGGACAAATTTGTCCTGTTCACAGTTCTAAAGGGTGAGAATTCCAAAATCAAGGCACTGCCTGATTGTAGTTCCTGGTGAGAGCTCTCAGCTCTCTTCCTAGTTTGTAGGATATCTCCTTGCCATATCTTCACATGGCAGAGAGAGAAAGTGTTTCTCTTGCATCTTTTATAAGGGTGGTAATCTGATTCCATTAATTACCTCCCAAAGACTCCACCTCCAGATACCATCACGTTAGGGGTTAGAGCTTCAAATATGAATTTTGGGGGAACACAAATATTTAGTTGATAGCAGGGGTCAATTCTTACTTTGACGCTCACGGAGTTAAAAAGTAATTTATTACAGGTCACAATGACAATAGTAATTCTAGTATTGAGAGATAAACAATAGCACCATTAGAGTCTGCTTTCGCTTTTTGATCAGAACCATTGTTTTTTGGTAATTTAGCAAAGTAACTAACATAAAAGGAAAGAGAATAAGGATTATTATTATGTATATTATCAAAGAGCTTTTCTTTTTCTAATTTATTTTTTACTTTTTAATTTTTTTAATTTTTTAATGTTATTTTTGAGAGAGAGAGAGTGTGAGCGGGGGAGAGGCAGAAAGAGAGAGGACAGAGGATCTGAAGCAGGCTCCACACTGACAGCAGAGAGCCTGACACGGGGCTCAAACCCATGAACCATGAGATCACGACTGAGCCAAAGTCAGAAGCTTAACTGACTGAGCTGCCTAGGTGCCCTGAAGAGCTTTTCTTTTTAAAAAATGAAATGGAGATATTCCTTTGGCTACCTTCATGTGAATCTTTTAAAACAGGTAATATTGTAGGTATCAAGGGTGTTGGTGATATGGTGTTCCACGCCACATAAATAAAAACATGCTAAGTTTGAGAATCTATAGTATCATTGTTGAAAGGGAATGATACTATGGACCCTTCTAGTTTTATGCTGTGGGCTCTATTGTAAGATAAACAGAATAAGGGTAAGATTCTTACCTGGAAAATTCATATGCCTTTTCAAGGAATATCAGGTGTTCGAAGAGCCAAGATCTCTTCCCAAATTGTGTAAATGAAGGTGTATAGAAAGAGGATGAGGCTGGGGCACCTGGATGGCTCAGTTGGTTAAGCGTCCGACTTCAGCTTAGGTCATGATCTCGAGGTCCGTGAATTTGAGCCCTGCGTCGGGCTCTGGGCTGACAGCTCAGAGCCTGGAGCCTGTTTCCGATTCTGTGTCTCCCTCTCTCTCTGCCCCTCCCCTGCTCATGCTCTGTCTGTCTCAAAAATAAATATAAAACATTAAAAAAAAAAAAGAGGATGAGGCTAACAAGAAAGATGCCTTGGTCAAACTGCTATGCCAGATGACTTCTACCCTGCTTTGAGAACGGTGGTGAGAAGCTTGAGTTTCTATAATCCATTCTCTATGAATTTATGCCATAATGGGTATAAAACATTTTGAGGGGTCAGGCAAATCTACTCCAAAGGAATTCAGCATCAGATGAAGGTAGAATGACAAAACAAACAAACAGATGCTAAAAGAAATTAAAGAAGAATAATGAATGCAGGAAAAGGAACCTGTTCTGCTGGTAAAGGACAAAATAAACTTGTTAGGCTCTACTCTTACCAGAAATTTCTGTAAGAATTGAAAATGACAACAGAGGCACCCCGAAAGCAACTCAGTGACTGTACATGTACAAATGAGTGAGAAAGCCATTTATATATACAGATGACAGTAATACAAAAGAAATGAACAGACCTAAGAAATTGTACAAGGAAGTTAAATCTATGATGTAGGTATATCTTTGACTCTTCCATAGGTTTAGATCCTACCAGTCATGCTTGCATGTAGGAGTTTATAAGCTCTGATATCCTGTAGAGGTATTGTGCCCACCAGAGCTGTGGTTTTTTTTTTTTAATGACTCTTTGGAATAGGTAGGGATAGGGCATTGTGAGCATCCTAGAGGAGCTGTCATTATATACTCATTCCATGTCATTTATCAAAATGCTTTGACTAAGACACCTGAAAGGAAGATACCCAAGTGTGTGGCTGAAACAAGAGCCATCAAGTTAAGAATTAAGGAAATAGAAGCGACTCCATGAAGATACATGGGAAAGTAATTAGGAAGTAACAGGAATATTACTGTGCTATTGAAATTGTCTTCCCTATTTCCAACCAGGAAAAGGATTTGGGGAAGAATCTGGAAAAGGCTTTCAAGCCATCAACCTAATGTACTTTGAAAAGGTAAACTAGATACTCCAGTGAAGGAGTCAGCTCTAAGTCAGGGAATTACTGTGGTTGATTAAACACTCATTACATATTTCTGAAATATTCTCTGGAGTTCTGATCATTAGTGCACAAAAATAATACCTGTGGGTGATTAGAAATATGAGTGGGGTTATTAGTTTAGAAAGAAGTGAGAAGAAATGTGATAGAGGTGAACAACCTATAATAATAGATAATATAAATGAGAGGTTCTCAGATTTTTTATCTGGCAGAATAATTTTTAGCATCTGACTAAATTAGCAAACCTTTGCCATTTTATTCCTGAATTTCTTCTTCATCTCAAAGCTAGAGGGCCTTTATTTTAAACCTTTACACAGTCTCTAATCTATTACCATTTTATTCCTGTCACAATATATGCTTATTCAATATGCTGTCTTCAGCTGGAAATTAGCAAATGAGCAGCAAAAGTGGAAGAAATGACAGGGACTTTGGAGTAAAACAGACCTGGGTTTAAATCTTACTTCTGCCACTTAACTGGGTACATGGCACCCCAATGTTTATAGCAGCAGTATCAACAATAGCCAAAGTATGGAAAGAGCCCAAGTGTCCATCGATGGATGAATGGATAAAGAAGATGTGGTATATCTGTACAAAGGAGTATTACTCAGCAATAAAAAAGAATGAAATCTTGCCATTTGTAACTACGCAGATGGAGCTAGAAGGTATTATGCTAAGTGAAATTAGTCAGAGAAAGACAAATATATGACTTCACTCATATGAGGACTTTAAGATACAAAACAGATGAACATAAGGGAAGGGAAGCAAAAAGAATATAAAAATAGGGAGGGGGACAAAACAAGAGACTCTTAAATAGAGAGAACCAACAGAGAGTTGCTGGAGGGGTTGTGGGTGGGGGGATGAGCTAAATGGGTGAGGGGCATTAAGGAATCTACTTCTGAAATCATTATTGCACTATATGCTAACTTGGATGTAAATTAAAAAATCTTTTTAAAAATAAAAAACCTTACTTCTGCCACTTATTGTGCAACTGGAGACAGATTATTTAACTTCTTCAATTCCTTGTTTCCTCATCTCTAATGGGGATGTTATCACACTGTGTAGACTTTTTATGAACATCAAATAAGATACGTCAGCAATGCCAGGACACTGCTTGACATAGCAGGTTTTCTTCTTACTCACCCCACTTTTTCTATTGACGTGTTCCATAAGTATTTAACAGCAGTCTCTTCTCTCAGAAAATTCCCTTCAACTTCATATCTTTAACTCTCCACCCAAAAGACTTTTCCTTTATTTCTCTTCTTGGCAGAGTCATAAGCACCATTAGCAGTTCTACATACTCTCTTTGTAAAGCAAGAAAAAGCCAGACCCAGATAGAAATCCCATTAAGAGTAATGTTTTCATTGCTAGGAAGAGGGGCGCCTGGGTGGCTCAGTCAGTTGAATGCCCAGCTCTTGATTTTGGCTCAGGTCATGATCCCAGGGTAGTGGGATCAAGCCCCACATTGGGCCCTGTGCTGAGTGTGGAGCCTACTTAAGATTCTCTCCCTCTTCCCCACTCGTGCTCTGTCTCTAAGATAGAATTTAAAAATATATATTGCTAGGAAGAAATAGTTTTAGCTGATTAAGTTTTTGCTAACATTTTCAGTTTTTGCAAATTACTTATGAAGAATGTTAAGCAAATGACCCCCCCCCCCCACCCTTTTTAGGTTAAGATAGGTAGTTTATAAATTTTCCTAGGAAGCTATGAGTGATTTCCAAAATGACCCATCTCTGCCATAGCACTCTGGTAAACAGTGGTTACTCTGCTAGTAACTAGTTTTGCTACAGTTCTTATTCTGCTGTCCTGGGGTAACTGTTAAATTGCACTTCTTGAGTACCTTTCATCTGAAAAGCTGTAAATTCATTATAAATATATTTAAAATACACCAATGTATGAAACCCTCCTTATGCTTATGTCACTAAAAGTATGTCGAGGATATATTTACCTTGATGGAAAATCAGACACATACGGATTCTAGCATATGAATGTGGCCAAATTTTTTTTAGTCTCTTTGAACCTCAGTTATATAAAACAGAAATAATAGTAACAGTGATTTTGTGGGGGATATTATGTG
This sequence comes from Panthera leo, assembly GCF_018350215.1. Taxonomy (NCBI): domain Eukaryota; kingdom Metazoa; phylum Chordata; class Mammalia; order Carnivora; family Felidae; genus Panthera; species Panthera leo. Next base: position 57,127,200 of record NC_056688.1, on the reverse strand, counting down.
AATGAATGATTAATGTTTGTAAAGCCCAGAAAATTCTAGCTGTTTTCTGTATCCTTCCTTCCTTCCCTTTTTTTTCTTTTAAAAGTTTATTTATTTTGAGACAGAACAAGCAAGGGAAGGGTAGAGAGAAAGGGAAAGAGAGAATCCCAAGCAGGCTCTGTGCTGTCAGCACAGAGCCCCATGTGGGGTCCAGTCCCACAGTTTGTGGATTGAAGCTGAGCTGAAAACAAGGACTGGATGCTTAACTGACTGGGCCACCCTGACACGCACCTCCATCCTTCCTTTCTTAAAAAAAATTTCTTTGTGGGGCGTCCGGGTGGCTCAGTTGGTTAAGTGACTGACTTTGGCTCAGGTCATGATCTCGCAGTTTGTGAGTTCAAGCCCCACGTCAGGCTCTATGCTGGCAGCTCGGAGCCTGGAGCCTGCTTCGGATTCTGTGTCTCCGTCTCCTCTTCTCTCTCTCTCTCTCTCTCTCAAAAATAAATAAACGTTAAAAAAAAAAAATTTTAAAAACTTCTTTGAGAGAGAGAGAGTGTGCATGCACGGGAGGGGCAGAGGGAGAGAGAGAGAATCTTAAGCAGGCTCCATGCCCAGCTCAGAGCTTGACGTGGGGCTCGATCTCACAACTGTGAGATCATGACCTGAGCCGAAGTCAAGAGTCAGATGCTTACCCGACTGAGCCACCCAGGTGCCCCAAAATGCTTTATTTAAAAAAATTTAAAGTGATACACAACTTGAAAAATCCGATAAAATAGAAGTTTTGTGATAGATTGTAAGCTCTCCTATTGGACTCAATGTAATTGATGCTTCTCCTGTCACCTTTCTCCCATCTGCCTTCCATCTTCTGGGGATTTGTTGAAAATTCTTATTCATTACAAGTTCTTGGCTCCCTCTTCTACTCTCTTCCCTGTTATGGCGGGGATAGGAGTGGCAGGCAGGTTTACAGCATTTCATTCCTTAGTCATCACTGTAATGTGTCTCTTTGGGTGGATGTGGAAGGGAGGGGGAGGTATATGCTGATTCTTCCTTGACCTAGAAGCCCCTCATCCCAAATTCCAAAAATGATTGTTTTCCTTTATTAAAAGTATCGTTACTGTTTGTTCAGTGCCAGGGAAATTGTCGTGTCTCTGCCTCCATGGAGGTTAGAGTCAGAGGAGGATCTAGATAAACACTTGTATACAGTGCAGTGACAGGGGTCTTAGAGGGTGCCACTAGGATTAAGTGTCTTCATGGTTACAGAAGTGGAAATAGAATGAAAACTCCTAAATTTATTGTGAGGACTCAAAATTCCTTTTCTTTGGCTTCCTCACTGTGTAAACTTTCCTCCTGCCCCTGTAACGCATGTGACACAGCTTTCCTAATTGCTATACCTTCAAAGAAATGGGAGCTTGGCTCTGTGGTTTAACTTTTCTCTTGCTTACTTGAGCTCCCATCATGTTCTATTCTCCTAGAGCTGGGTTACTAGCTGGACCACTTTCCTCATATGTTTCTGACTCTTGTTTCCCAGAGCTTATAAAGTTTTGGGGCCCGTTTCATACTTGAAGTGTATAATTTATTGTTTCGTTCTGGCTCTTGTTTTGCTTCACCTCTTTAGGTCATTTGGCCTTGAACCCTCCACTGTCATAATTTTTAACACTGACCTAATCAGTTGGGAGAATTTCAGATCCAAGACTTGTGCTAAGAATTTGAATACAGCCAGGAGATTCAGGGAGCAGGTGAGGCTAAGCAACTACCCAGTCTTTTTACCAGCAGTTTCTCTGTGGTGATTAAGCCGTAGGTTAGCTGAGGATTTTCACTTCCCCCTCTCATGGGCCTTATACCAAGACCACTATTTCTGGAACTGTTCAGGAATGATGGAATCCCTCTGGAGATGCTCTCTTCTCGGGTGATACCACTTCCAGAGCAATATTGCTTTCCCAAAAGTGTTTTTTCCGGTTACTCTCACTACAACAAAACAAGCCTCATCAGTGAGCAATCACTAGAAATAATTCCCATACAAAATAGTAATCCAGTCTTAGTTGTAAGAGCTATAATTGTGACTGTTTCAAAGGTGATTTTTCCTCCAAAGTTTATGCTCTTAACATCAGCTGGAATATTTCAGTCTAATAAACATCTCAGGTGGTTGCAGATAATCCTTGGATCATAGTCATGAAGACTCTGGCATGGAACATTTGATATAATCTGAGAATTATATCTGTTTGTTTAATCTTAAAAGAAAATGTCTGGCCCTGAATGGTAAGGCAGCACAGAATAGTTGGAATGGTAAGGCTGTGGCATCAGACTGACTTGGGTTTAAAACCTCCTGCCTCATTTGTAAGCCCTGTGACCTTGGCAAGTTAATTAACCTCTTTGAGCCTCTTTTTACCCAACTGTAATGTGTGAATAATATTTGTCTCTTAGGGTTGTTATGAGGATAAATGAAACAATTGTAAGTGGAATACATGACACATGTTAGATGATCAGTGGATATTTATAAAACAACTTTAGACTTTCCTACAAAATAAAAGGTTTAGCTAAGATAATCTCTAAGGTTTATTCCAGCTTTAATAACTCTTAATTCTCTGGTTTTCTTTGTATAAAATTAGTAAAATGTATATTTTAAAGATCTATAACTGCAAAGTCCTTGGTTGTCATGAATTACTGCTTGCAAAATGTCCTTTCCTGGATACAGACGTTTAAAAAGTCACCAGAGAAGGCGTTGTACCAGATAGTGCCACAGTTCTCTTAGCTAAGCTTGTTTCATTATTTCAGTCATACCAGACTCTCCTGGGGATTATGAAGCTGAGTCACCATCCCCACCTCCTCCTGCTTCTCCACCTCCTGAACCAGTGCCTAAGACTGAACCAGAGCCTCCTTCTGTCAAGGTAAAACTTTACTGGGATGGTTGCCTTTCCATGTGTCTGACCTCCCAAGGACCTGAAACTATGCTGAACCGGCCACTGCTGTATAGTCCAGGGACACCAGTAGATGGCTCTTTTCTCATTCCACTCTCTGTAGGTACTACAGGATGGACATTCCCTCTCCTCACCTGCGGTGAGAGCTCAGCTATAGGGCACATCTCAGGAAGGTTGCAGAGGTCAGGCCTGGGAGTGGTTTTGTTTTTCATGACCTCCAGCATCAGGGCTGCTGTGTTACCCAACTCCTGTTGGAATTTTGCAAAGTAAGGTCTTGCCTGCATCAGAGCAAAGTTTGGGAAATAGAGTGAACAAACAACTTATGCACATTTGTTGTTCTTCAGAAACTCTTCTGGAAAAGGGCAGGGTGAGAAAAGCTGGCAATAAATGGGGGAATATAGTTTTCAATGGTCTTCAGCTGCATTTTGTCTATTAGTGTAGATAATGAAGAGTTGAGAAGAAAGGTGCTAACAAGGTTTTTTTTCCTTTACAACTATTAGTTTTCCTTTAATTCATTGTATTAAGACTGTCATTTAAATTTTGCACTAATTTCCTCATTAGCTGACAAGAAAATGGGATGAAAGACCACTGAACATAAAAGGAAATTGGTATTAGTAGTATCTGTGTGAGACTAAATTAGACAAGGGTAATGTTGCAGCATCAAGGCTAAAATAGCAAGTTATCTACAGCAAGGGTACATGCCACGGACCTCTCATCTGATTTAGCTTTCCTGTGTGCTTCCATAATGTCTGCCACAGCCCTCCATTAAAGCCCTTACCACAGTGGATTGCAGTGGTCTGTCTTCCTCGCTTCTCTCATCTGCTAAGGTCCTTGTCCTATTGGTCTTTTTAACCACGGTGCACTGCTTACCAAAAGTTTGTTGCCTGAATGATCACAGTTATCTTACAAGCATTAAACATCAAGCTTCCATATATAGGAATGTAACTTGTCTGTATAGTAGGACTGGTCCGTAAAAGGAAATGGATAGAGTTTCACATTCAACTTTTTATCATCATGGAATATTGGAGGGTGATTATTGTAGATTAAAAAGCTCTTGTTCTTTTTCTCTATAGAGTCATTGATCAACTGAATGTTGTAACCTCTGATCTTCCTGTGATCTTTTAGAGTTCAAATGGAGAAAAAAGAAAACGAAAACGGGTGCTGAAGTCTAAGACCTTTGTGGATGAGGAAGGCTGCATAGGTAAGAAGAGTTTCTGGCTCCGTGATCTCTTACAGAGCAGTGTGCTTCAAACTTGAATGTGCACATGACTCACACCAAATATGGCACACACCCTGAGTAGCAGAGTAGAGAACACTACAACGAAAGACAGAACATGGGTTCTTGTTTGGACCACATCCTGTAGAAATAAGCTTTGAGGTCTTGGATAAAAGTCCTGTCACCTCTGGTAGGGAGTTTCTTGATGTATGGAATGGAGGTAAAATATCCATTTTGCCTATATGCGGGATTGTTGTGAAAATTCAGGTGAGGTAACATTTAAAGGCACTTTCGATACGGAAACCATAATACCAACATAAAATGTTGTTAGACATTGAGAAACTTTTTTTTTCTAGAATGGTTGTTTTATACATTTGAACAGTGGAAAGGAAGCCCCCACTGATGATTAGACTCTGAAGAGAGTGTCAGGAGTCTTCTTGGTATTTTGTCCCATCTCTCCAGAGGGGTTTGACTCTTCCAAATCACTTCATGTTTCCCGTTTGTAAGTCATGTTAGATAAAAACGTGTGCTTTTTATGGTGACCTAGAGGGGAATTAGAATTTAGCTTTTCAGTTAGTTATAGGTTGAATTCTTCAGCCATGTTTAAGCTTGTTCTACCCTTCCACAGTTGACTCAAACTTCTGTGGGGCTTTCACACTTGCAGGCCAATAGGATGCTCTGATCCTGGTACTTTTTGTGTTTACAGAGACTTGTGGGCTTAGTCTTGGAAACCTCTTGTTAGTTGGATAGCCTATAATTGTAGTTTCTCCCTTCCTGTGGCACCTACTCTCCTAAAGAAGTATCTTTTCCCTTTCTTGACTCTCCTTTTCTGGTTCAAACTTTCATCTTAAAAAGATTGATCAATTCTGAAGAATCTACTTTTCCTAGGTTGTGTGGTTGTTAGAATAAGTGCAAACCCTGTCCCATTGTTCCCTACCTTCCACTCCTCTGAAAAGGCCTCTGCCATTTTTTTTAAAGATTATTTTTTCAATGTTTATTTTTAGGAGAGAGCATGCAGGTGGGGGAGGGGCAGAGAGAGAGGAAGACACAGAATCCAAAGCAGGCTCCGCACTGCCAGCACAAAGCCGTATGTGGGGCCCGAACCCAGAAACCAGGAGATCATGACCTGAGCTAGAGTTCAGTGCTCAGCCAGCTGAGCCACCCAGGCACCTCAGGCCTGTGCCATTTTAATTGTAGCATATTATCGGGGAATAAAATTCCTTACACTGGAAATTGGTCTTTTCAGTGCCAAATTTTTTGTGAGCCTATGAATTCTGGACTTCGAGTTAGGGTTGTTTTTTTGTATTTTGTTTTGTTTGCTTTCAGTCTTCTAATAGTGTGTTTTCAAGCCTTTTGGTTTTAGTGGTGATAATATGTGCATTTACTATTGAAGTTCTTACTTTTTCTTTGTTTTAAATTTAAGAGGACAAAGGCATCAGTGCCAGTTTTTCCCTCCTTCTACCCCGAAAGAAAAATGTCAGATATATCATTGTGAGCATTTACTGGGAGTTTGTGGCTAATTACCTGTTGCTTTGTTCAAAACACAGTACTCAAGTTTTGGCCAGGTATGGGATGTGGACTTTTTACACTCCTGTCTCCAGACAGGACCATTAAGAGCCTTGGATGCAACAATGAAAACCGTGCTCACATAGCACTTTTTTTTTTTTTTTTAAAAGGTTTGTAGTCCAAGCTCAACCTAATGAATCTTGGCTCCTGTTACCAACAAAGGAGTTGTGCTTTCCTTTCTGTTTGGACTGTTCCAAGTGTACCAGCACAGGGGGCTTGTCCTGTCCTGTGCTGGATGAGAGCTGGTCTGGGGGTTTTCAAAACTGATCTTTCTTTTTCTGTGACTTTGCTTCAGGGACTGGGGAGTTGGGCCCCTGAGATTAGTGTGGGGTCGACTTTTGGACAAGTTAGAGTTCTAACAGCAAAACATTGAGTGGAGAATAATTCTGATGTTATCCATGTAAACTGGGCTCTTTTTTTTTTTTTTTTTTTTTTTAATGGCAGCCCAGAAAAGTTGCATGTTACTCAGTTAAAATAAAGGTTCTGTATCTTTAAGTTGAAATCTCCTTTGTCTTACAGTTTGAAGTAACTAAATCTTTGAATATAGAAATTCTTCTTTTAGCTCTTGAGGTATACTAAGTGTGCTGCTTAAGAAATTTTGTTGGTGTTGCCCTGACTGGTTTTAACTCCCCCAAGCAATGCATTGCACAGAATTGGCAATGAGACAACCAGTGGTTTCAGTAATAAGTAATGAAATAATGAGCTAATTGATGTTGGAGTTTTACATTATAGACCTGCTGCCATTTGAATACAAAGTATAGCTTATGAAGGAGCAAGTTTTATACCACCAACCAGTAGTAAGTTGTTTCTTTTCTATGTCTGCATATGGCTCTTCAGACTTCCCTAATTTGAGATATTGAGTAAATAGCAGCTCATAAGTTTGTTCCAATAATCCAGTTGCATAATGCGTTTCAAGTTGCCGATGAGATTGGGCTAGTGTTCAGGGATCATAATTGCTGAACTAATAGGTATGCCATGGGAATTCCCTAAGTACCTTAGAGCAGCATTTCTCAAACTTCACATTACTTGAAGATCTTGCTAAAATTCAAATTCTGATTCAGTAGGCCCTCAGGTAGGACCTGAAATTCTGCATTTCTAATAAAATCATGGGAGAGTCTAATGCCTCTGGTCTGTGGAGCACAGGTGAGTAGTAAGGCCTTTGAGAACACTTTATATATGTAAATATATATATCTACATATATATATTTAAAGCTTCTCAGTGATTTGTAGCCTCTAAGTTGATAGGAATCAGCAAAGTGAATTCTAGGCTCTTAAAAGTAATGACAAATCCTAGGAACTCTTAGTGAGGGAACCGTTAATTATGTACTCTTAATGGGATTAGATGGGTATGGTGAAGGAATGCTCTACCGGCAACAGACCTCCAGCATGGCTTTGCCATTGTGAAGGGAAAGACCAGCATTGATGGGTACTTGCTAATAAGATCACTAGGTGCATCCATACCTTCTGTGAGGCAGTGTTACTCCCATTTTACAGGGGAGGAGAGAACAATGATTCTCAAGGTATAGTCCCCAGACCAGCAGCATCAGCATTCCCTGGGAACATGTTAGAAAAGCAAATTCTCAGGTCCATCCCTCACCTACTGAATTTGAAGCTCTGGAATTAGAGTTCGGCAATCTGTTTTAATAAGCCCTGCAGGTGATCCTGATGCACATCAAAAGTTTGAGAATTTATAAATGGCAGACTACATATTAGTATGCAGATATAGTTGATTCCAAAGCCACTGCCTCTGGAGTAGTTTGTACTTAATCGCTAATTAAGTGCTTAAAACTATTATTGTTCTTTAATAGGACAAAAATGTTCTTTAATTGTTTGAGCATTTATGATGCATATTAGGTTACTGTGTTCAGCCAAGAGGAGATGTTTTCCTTTACTCTTCATCTTCCTGCTGCAACCAGGAAAGCTGAGAAAGAATGTAGAAGATGTTGGTTATACAGCTGCTGCAGCTCTCTAAAGTCACAGGAAGGTGGCATTGTACTGTTTCTCATGATTGGTTTGTGTGCTGCAGTAATACTGAAGAGACCCTCATCAGTTCTGTGACATCATTGTTGGAAGTTATTGTCTGTGCCTATGCCCTTTTCAGCTTCCTTATACTGACTGCTCACTGGTAAAATTACTTTAAAAGGGGGAGGGGGTTAGTGAATTTTATTGGTATAAGAAAAGGCAAAAATATGCCTTTGGCTGATAGGGCATTAAGAGAATTGGTAACTTTGTTTCTCATTTTATCATTGTCTTAAAACAATCAAGTTTGTTATATGATTGAGTTTGCTTGGGGCAGTTATCTTCACAATGCAGACCACTAGTAAGTGTTGGGTCATTTAGAACTAAGAACTGAAAAATTGAGTAATCTGCAATTCTTGTATTTAGGATGTGCAGAGAGTGAGTGGGTGATGTCAGGATATAGCCAGCCAGGAGGGCCCCTGACTGTGAACCTGGTTAGACAAGATGAAGACTGGCGAATAGAGCAGAGATTAAGATCCAGAAAAGCAGCAGTGGAAGGAAATAGGCAGGCACTGTGGGTCAGGGAAGTGAGATTGAAGAAGTCAGTCAAAGCATGGAGGTAGAAGTGGGTATTTGAGATACAGACAGTTCAATGTAGAGTTCAGGAAGTTAGCTAGCATTGACCAGGACCCAAATGCAGAATTTGGGCAAAAGGCATGGGACATAGCAGCGAGACAGTAAGGGTAAATGTTGGCTCTGAGCCCCAACTAGAGACTGTATGAGTTTAAGATAAATAGTTCCTATTGGTGGCCTGATCCGATCTCCCAGTGGGAGAAGGCTCCAGTATTAGGTGAGCTGATCAGAGGGTCTCCCTTGATCAGAGGGTCTGAAGGAATTGGAGTGAACAAGACATCTCGTTCTCTTAATAACAGTGTTCTAAATGACTCGACCCACTCCTTTCCCTTTTTTTTTTTTTTTTTTATTCTGCCAGTGACTGAAAAAGTCTATGTGAGTGAATCCTGTACAGATAGTGAAGAGGAGCTTAAGATGAAGACTTCCTCCGTACATAGACCCTCCGCCATGACGGTGAAAAAAGAACCCAAAGAAGAACGAAAGGGCCCAAAGAAAGGGACTGCTGCTCTGGGCAAAGCCAACAGACAAGTATCCATTACTGGCTTCTTCCAGAGGAAGTGAACTGCCATCTCTGTTGGTTCAGAGACGTGGAGTGGTCAAGGGAGAAGACCAAGACAGACAGACTCTCACTTACTGTGTAAGTTCATCCTGTGCCTCACCTTGCCTGTATCAAAAGACTTATTCCATCCTGTGAGGTTTATACTGTTTCTGGTTTTTAACCAAAGGGAAATCACCTGGAAGCAAGAGGCAAAAGAATATTTAAGAAGCTGTTGTGTTTTAAGGACATTTTTTTAAGCACAATCTTGACCTGTTCTGGAGAAGAATCCACTCCAAACATAAATTGGAACAGGTTTCAGAATTATCACTGAAGCCATTTAGTTGCTAATTCACTGGTCCCTACCCAATCCTGTGTCCTGAGCACTTATGGCTCAAGAAGTATTCTTCTTTGTTCCTTTGTATTCTGTGGACTTGTGTGGGTCTTCATTTATCCCTGAATTTTACTGGCTGTGTTTACCACTCTCCCCATAATCCCTTCCCCACTACCATACTTCTATGTGAAGCCATTTTCTGTAAGTCTTTTAAATCTTTGTTGGACTAAAGGCTGAAACAAAAATCTCCCTATAATCCTCTAATCCTCTCTTCCTCCGTTATAAAGTACACTGACACCTGGCTACAGACCAGCACATTGCTTATGTTCTGCCCCTTTCACAAAAGCTCTCTCGACCTTCACTCGCAATTAGTAGGTAGGGAAAAGCCTCAGGCAGAGCACAAATAGAAATGTAATGATGTATTCATCTCCACCAGAAATTACTTAGTGTCAGCATTGACGATAGTAGAGGCCTTGCCATGTTGCTGACACAGGGCATGTTTTACGCTGCTCTTTGTGATTTTTGTCTCCTCCTCTCTCCCTTTCCCGCTGTTAGTACCTAGAGAGTGAAACCCAGGCAATGAAATGGAGGCTAAAAGAGAAAGCCTTTTCTGTATGCAGGGTACAACAGTTAAGAAAAAGTTCTCCTTCTCAAGGAACCTGAATGTTCAGAAACAGCAATTTTCCAGGAAGGTAACAAGGAAGAAATAAAGCACACATTTTTATACAGATGTTGCTCCTCTGTATTTTAACCCTCCCATTTGCCTAAAAGTATAGGCTGCCCAAGAAAGGTGGAGAGACTGAGTTGTTAGTAGGACTAAACAGCAAGTAACACATTCTCATTTGTTGCTTATGGAAAATCATCTATTCTATTGATAACTTTTAAGTGATTTTCATGATGGCTGGACAGTGACCTTGGTGGATCGAAGTGGTGAGGTAGTAATCTGGTACAGTGAGCTCTAGGGAAAGAACACAGGCTCATCTGCTGGCATGACTCACAACTGACAGACGAGGGACGTCTGACTTAGCCTGCGTATGTCATGATGCAGTCAGCATCCAGTAAACCTACTGTTTAAGGTTAGGATTCTAACTGACCTTGGATTCATACGAACATATTTAGCAGCCATCATCCAGGGCTCTCCAGCCAGGCACCCCATGGACTTGATTGAGACCAGAAGTTTGGGAGATGAGTCCTGGCATTACGTCTAGGACTTGAGAAGGCAGACGCTTTGTGTCATAAGCAGAGTAAAGGTTGACGTATTCCACAGCCCTTTTTCTTTTTAAAATGTAAAAGGGTGGAAAGCCTGGACTTACCTTTACAAAAAACCTCTGGAGAATGATCTTTAAAAAAATTTTTTAATGTTTATTTATTTTTGAGAGGGAGGGATACACAGAATCAGAAGCAGGATCCAGGCTCTGAGCTGTCAGCATGGAGCCCAACACGGGGCTCAAACCCACGAACCGTGAGATCATGACCTGAGCCAAAGTCGGATGCTTATCCAACTGAGCCACCCAGGCGCCCCTGGAGAGTGATCTTTTAAATGGTAATTTTTGTCATTGCCTCTAGTAATTTTTCTAAATAAGAATTGGAAAAATTAAAAAAGCAACAATCTAGTTTTTTGTGTTTTTTTTTTTTTTTTTAATTCTGCTGGGCTCTCTAGTGAAACTGAATTTTGAATTGGAAAACTCCAGTGGTAGTTGGAGTTCCATCTTTGAAAGGATAATGCAAATCCTGTGATCCCACACCCAGTATGCTGCCTGAACTCAGCTGTCTGCAAGGCTTAGGAGGGAGGGAGTGGTGGCCTTTTTTTTCTTTTTATACAAAACTCTACCATGTTATCCACATGAGTTAAATAAATTTGAGAAGTTGTTTTAAAACAGTGCTTCAAACTGAATGTCTGATAAGTCTGTTATTTGACAGGACGGCAGCAGTGTGTGCAATTATTCAAACCCTGAACAGGAACAAGGCTGGTTTTCAGTTCATATTGTTAAAACTGCACACCCATAGTCTGAGATGAACAAGTCATTTGCTGCCTTCATCATTTTTTCAACCCAGTGGGAAACCTTAGTTTCAGCCAACATCATTTTTTAGTTCATTTAGGAGAAAATGTAGTCCTGATCTTGCACATTGTGTTAGTTTGGCTTCATCACTTGCTAGCCATGTGACCTTGGGCACATTTCTAAGCCTCAGGTTCTTTGTCAAAATAGAGCTAAAACGAGTTACCACAGATTGTCAAGACTGAAGAAGTGTATACATGCAGCCTAAATTTGGTGCACAGTTGTAGCACATAGGTGCTCTACAAATGGTGGCTTCCTTCCTGGTGTGAGAAATGCAGTCAGCCACCAACTTCCTGAAACGTTTTCAAGGATATGAGCCAGATTTCTACTTTGAAAGTCGTCATTCTGGCGGGAAATGTGATCAAAGGTGGAAGATACTTGTTCTATATTATGAAAAATTTTAGAGAGAGTAGATACTTTTCTATTGAAACAAGTGAGGTTCATTGATGGCTGTATTTACTATACATGAAAATACGTGTGTCTACTCATGTGTCAGGCCTCTGACCTGGACACAAGAGGATATAGGTAGCATCCTAGAATTTAGCACTTGTCTACAGGCTCTAATGGAAGAGACAAGCCAGTAAAATGAAATTATAACATGATATGGTGAGTGCAGTGACAAGTAAGCACAGGGTTCTCTGAGAGCTCATAGGAGTGTGGGCATTCTTCCTGGAAGAGAGAAAGCTAAGTGGGTATTTGAAGGGTGAGTAGGATTTTACCAAGCAAAGAGAAATGGAAAAGATTTTCCAGGCAGAGGAACATGGCTTTGGGGGGAAATGGACAGTAGACTTTGGGAAAAGAGATGAAATGTATTGAGAAATGAAGTTGGGTCTGGCTAAGGAGTTTGGATTTTAATGTAAAGACTATGAAGACCAACTGAAAAATTTTAAGAAGAATAATAACATTAGAAGTTGATTCTCATTTAAGAGGGCAGCTGGCATATTCTTTAATTTTATGTGCTATATAGTATTTCTACCCATGCATGTACATTGTATCCTACTTCTAGTGCTATTAAAGTTTTAATGGGATTAAAAAATGTCACAGCTAAAACAAGGCTGCTTCATTCTGGCAGCCAGCATAGACAGTTGCAGTATTTCCCTCGTCTTCCCCTATCGACACAGATTTCTCTTACAGAGGCTTTTCAGTTTTCTGAAATTGATTTCAAAAATGGGGTAGTTCTCAGACACTCTCAAAGATATGTGCCTCCACTCACCTCCCTGAAAAGAACTGAGGAGGGGAGGGAGGACGGGTGGAACAGTTCTATTTCTTTTCTATCTTTGTTTCTCTAAGAAGACATTAGTTATTTTACAGGAGAGAGCTGAAGAGAAGGGCCATATAAGGAAACTAAATAGTTTCGCCAGGACATGAGTAGAATGAGTGCATAATAATGTATTTGCCAGAAACGTACTCTGTGTCAAGACTCGTTTTGGTAAACTTGTCTCCTTTCATTGGTTCCGGGATCTAGTATGCTGTAATGCAGCTTTTTACCACCATGAAACATTCTGGGGCTGCCTCGTTTTGTTGTGAGAAGGCAGTATTGCTTTCTGAGTTATTGCCCTGGCGGCTCTGTAAATTAGCCCATGCTGTCACCATGCCCTCTCTGAAGGGCACATTGTACCCAAATGACTGCATTTAGGATTGACTCTTGCCACTCCCTGCTTCATGACACTTCTCACCACTTGTATCTGTGTCCAGTTTTTTTCTGTGTGTTCTTAAGTGTGGGCCACCCACAGATTGCCACCCAGGCTCTTTAGCCAGAGAAACTTGGTAAGGCTTCTGATCCAAACCCACCTTAATTCTAGAATTGCCCTTTCATTTCAAGCTCTAAATATTGTCTGGCTCCCCCACACCATTCCCTCTCTTTTTTCTCATTTGCTCTTGCCAGACTCCTTGTTTCTTGAGGCTTCACTTTGGCTTCTACCCCTCTCTCTCTTTTTTTTTTTTAAATACTTAAAAGTTCCTCATTGCTAGTCCTACTTTAACTTCTTTCTTTTGGTCTTTCAGGCTTTCTTAAGGTTCTTCTTTCACATCTTTTACTAGACTGCTCTTGAAGAATGGAAAAACCATGTTGTTTAATATCTGCTTTGGATCATGCAAATCCAAAGTGTCAAGCAGTTGTTGAATGCTAGTTCTGTTCATTCCTGGATAAGATACTTTAGAGACTGCAAGAGCTCAGAGGTTACCATTTTGGAGTGGCAGGACATGCACCCTAAATAAATAGCATTATGTAGCAGTGGAGATGATGCTTAGATGAGGGGTAGACGGGAGCTTAATAATCAGAAAAGTACCAGGATAATCATAATGGGCAACATTTTATAGTCCTTTGTGAAAAACAACAGAGAATTTAATGCAAGAAAACAGGCTGAGGGACGGTTCACCATTTTAGTGGATTTTATTCAACTGTTTGAATGTCACTCATCATTTATACAGTCATGGTATAGGTAATCTATTAAGTGAACCTTTAGTGGAGTTATTTCTGTCCTATCTTAAGAATGAGAATACTGACAAGAAAGAAGCAGGTACCAAGGACTATTCCAAAAGGTACTTTGTGGGATATATATTGGATTAGCATGAATTCAGCTCCATTTTATGTGTGCTCAATTTTGGCACAATGGGGAAGCAGGATGCTTTGAAACAGCACAACTTGGGAGGCAGACGGCTCTGGATTCAAACTTTGTCTAAGGGCACTAACCTTAGGTGAGGAACTCCTCCTCTGAGAACTTGTTTCCTCATCTTTACGATGAGCTACCACCTACCTTAAAGGGTTGTTTTTGTTTGATTGATTGATTGCAAAAAGAGTACAAACTGGGGAGAGGGGGAGGGAGAGAGAATCCCAGGCAGGGATTTGACGATCCCACAACCCTGAGATCATGACCTGAGCCAAAATCAAGAGTCAGATGTTCAACCAGCTGAGCCACCCAAGTGCCCCAACTGTTGTTTAAGGCTTTTATGAAATGCTGCATGGGCAGCTCCTAGTATTTGGACATACAATAAACTCACACAAAACAGAGTAACTCCCATTTTTTGAGCACCCACTGTGTGTCAGGCACCGTTCAAGTACGTTAAGAAGTATTAACTCTTAATCCTCATAGTAACTCTATGAGATAGGCACGTTTATTCCCATTTTACACATGAGGAAATGGAGGCAGAAAAGTTGAGTAACTTGTTCAAAATCACAGAGTTAGCAAGTGACACAGAGCCAAGGTATAAATCTTGACAATTTGGCTTCAGTGCCTGTAGTCTTAGCCACTATGCGATCTTGCTCTTGGCTCTATATTAGTTCACACTTCGATACTGCCCAGTGATGATTGATGTTCGTTTTTATAAGTGAAAGTACAACTAGTTGTTCGGTTCCCAGATTGTGAGATGTGAAGGCAATCTTAATGTTTATCTAACTCAACCACTCATCTGCTGCTTGAGTCCTTTCTACAGCATCCCTGCCAAGTGGTCTTGAATCTATAAACAAAGATTCCATTATGCTCAGTATACTGTGCTTACTAAATTACCAAGTTAGATAAGTGGACTAATAAATGTGAAGAAGAATTTAAAGAGAGGCTGGAATAAAATAAAGTTTTCTGATTAATTTTAGATCACCAGGAAGCTCGTCTAAATAGAACCTGGTTCCCTAAGCAATGCATTTAATTGGTTTCAGTTTAAATCAAGAACACTGTTTTTCTTTGAAACAGATTGTCCAGTTCTTGTCCTTGCCTTTGACTTACCCATGTAAGAAAATCAAGAGGAAATTTGGTATTTCTTTATCCTATTTAAGCCATACTGCAGGTTCACAGGTAGAGAAGTAGCCCCTAAACTTTTGTTGCCCACTGATTGCTCTGGCTTAGGCCAAGGCAGTGTCTTCCATTTTGAATGTCAAAACCGGGTTTTTCTAAGAGATGTGTGAAGGTTATATAAACATAGCATAATCATGGTATTCTGTTTTATTCTATCCTGGAATAGGGCGTATAGGAAGCAGAACCATTTTCCTTCCGTAAAGCCTGATATGAAACTCTCAATTATAGTCTACCTTTATATGGTGCTTTACTTTATCTTATTTCATCCTTGTGATAACCTACAAAGTTTTTCTCTTCTCTGTTTTGTAGAAAACAAGCCTAGGTTGTTTAGCTAGTGTGCCCAACATCTCACAGTAAGGGGGAGTGAACCAGATGTTCTAGAACCTAGGTTCAGATTTCACATTGTGTGACTCTTCCACTATATAGCAACCTTTAATAAGAGGAAGCTGTTGGTCTGCCCATAAGTGTGCTTTGAAAATGCTTCCTGATTTGCCCAACAACCATGGTGGCTGCTGTGAAAAATAGAAAAGCACATGACAAGTTCTCTGCTTGCCTGGGACAGACCATCATTGGAAAGGCAAACATGTGCATGTTTGTGCATTTCACAGACTTTTGTTAAAAGGTTACTATGTGCCCAGCTCTGTTGTGCTAGATGCTGGGGATACAAAGATGAATTTCTTGCCCTTGAGGAATTTAGCTATCTAGTGCAGGGAGAGATGTAGACCAATACTTATAATGTGCTGTAATGCTAATATAATACTTGAGTGCTTACCAAGGGCCAAAATTCATGCAAGATATCTAAATTTACTTTCTCTAATCCTCACAACACTTTCATTTACAAATGAAGGTGGGGAGGCTCAGAGAGTTTAAATGCTTTGCCCAATAAGATGTGTCTTTTTTTTTTTTTTTTTTTTTTAAGATTTTCTTTTTAAGTGATCACTACACCCAAAGTGAGGCTTGAATGTATGACTCCACAATCAATAGTCGCATGCTCCACTGACTGAGTCGGCCAGGAGCCCTGAGATGTGTCTTTAATAATAAATTTATAGTGGAAAATTGGAGGAACTGGAATACTTGAATGGTTATGATTAGCAAACCTGTATAGGAAGCTGACTTCCTGTCAGATAGGTGTGTGAGTGAACATGGAAGTTGGAACAAAAGAAATAAAATGAATTACACCTTTAAATTGTTGATCCCAGATAGGGATGATCTTGCCAGTGGTTCAAGTCACTGACTCTTTGCTGTGATGCCCTGCATCTATCTTTACCTAAGGAAAACCATGCCAGTGGGCATTAGGCTAGAGAATGAGGCTCGCTCTCCTCTGGTTGGCCTGGAGGGCCAGAATTTGAACTCTAGGCCTTCTGACTTGAAGCCTTTATTCCTTCCACTGTACCATGTCCTTCCTTCTCTGTGTAAGGGAGGTATGTGGCCACGAGTTGCTGTGGGCCCCGGGAAGGGTTGTCTGCTACTGCCTTAGAGATTAAGGTTTTGAGAATAGGAGTTTGCCAAATGAGAACGTGAAGCCATCCCAGGCAGAAAGGACAGGGCATGCAGCATAAGGGGTGCACAGGCACAAGAGAACGCTTGGAGTACTTAGAGATTATAAGCGGATTGAGGAGAGGTGGAACAGTGGGCTATGAGGGCAAATAAGTGATCAGGGGCCAGATCACAGTGAAGTTAGACTTCACTCTATGGACAATAGGAAACCACTGAAGAATTTTAACTTGTCTGGATTGTATGTTAGAAAAATCACCCTTTGTAGACTGAAGAGAGAATTACCTGGAGGTCATAAGTCAGAGCCAAGTTGCACCTGCATCTTGCAATAGAGCAAGCAGAGGAAAATAATATGAAATTAGGTTTAGTTCAGTTTTAGGCAAATGACTTCTTGATTTCCTTGGAAACTCATGACAGGAGAGAATTGGGAGTGGCTTCAAATCTAGAATGATTAGCCTTTTGCTGGGTCATCTCAAGCTTGGAAATCCTCTGGCTCTTGCCTGAGCCATGGTCCTAGTTAAACCATGGAGATGGGATTGGTTCCACAGTTCCACTAAGGATACATGTAGGCCATTCTCTGACGCACAAACACAAACTCTGATTTAGATCTGGAACTTACTGCATCTCCCTGGAATTCTTTGGGCCAAAATGACCCATAGTCCCAGAATGGTCAATTAAATTCATCCAAAGTCATATTTATTGTACACCTATTCCCCACCAAGTGCTTCCATATACTTTGTTATTTAATCCTAATAATTTTGTGAGGTGTAGATATCAGCCCAATTGTGTGAATTAGGAAATTGAGTATCAGAGAGGCTGCCCCGTTAGTTCATGATAGAGCTGGGATTTGACTGTGAGTGTCCTATCATTGTCCATTCTTGACAGGGGTTGTTTTCCAGGGGTACGGAGCACAGTAAGCAGTACCGCATATCATTAGGGTGCGTATCAGCCACTCACTGAACAGCCATGATACCCAGGACCGTTCAGTGATAATACTTTTATCCCAGCAGTAAGTTTTTTGCTGCAAACCCCAGAGCTCACCCCTAAAGTATAACAGCCAACCTGAATAAAACTGCATGAAGCCCCCTTCCCCTTAGAATTGTGCATAGCTCACGATATGAGTTACATGGTTTCTCAGCCTATAGGAGCAGCAGAGCAGCTACAGGCAGTTGGTTTTTTGCTATCAGGTAGGTAAGTGGTTGTCACTTCTTGGGTTTGTAGAAAGTACCAGATTTTAAAATTGGTTGGACAGTTGGACAGACTGGGGGCACCTGGGTGGCTCAGTTGGTTAAGTGTCTGACTTCGGCTCAGGTCGATCTCACAGTTCGTGGGTTCGAGCTCCGCGTTGGGCTCTGCTGACAGCTCAGAGCCTGGAGCCTGCTTCAGATTCTGTGTCTCCCTCTCCCTCTATCCCTTACCCCCCTCACACTCTGTCTCTCTCTCTCTCTCTGTCTCCCAAAAATAATAAACATTAAAAAAATTTTTTTTAAGTTGGATAGACTGGTGCTGGGTGCCTGTTAACTACCCATGTGACTTCTAGAAAGGCATTTAACTTCTCTGAACCTCAGTTTGCTCATCTGTAAAATGAAGGTAATATCTACTTCAAGATTGTTGTCAGGACTAGAGATTATAAAAAAGTGCCTGGTTTATTGTGATTGGTCAGTAAATGATAACTTATTATTTTCAGAGCAGTGCTTTGGGCTTTAACCTATGTGGAAAAAAATGAATTGTCATCATTTATTTTCTTTCCTTTTTTTAAATATTTATTTTTGAGACAGCATGAGTGGGGGAGGGGCAGAGAGAGAGAGAGAGAGAGAGAGAGAGACAGAATCCAAAGCAGGCTCTAGGCTCTGAGCCATCAGCACAGAGCCCAACGCAGGGCTCAAACTCAAGAGCCATGAGATCATGACTTGAGCTGAAGTTGGACGCTCAACCATCGAGCCACCCAGACGCCCCATCATCATTTATTTTCAACTGTCCTTTATTAGAATGTCTACTTTATGTTATAGACAACACATTAAACTATCAAAAATGATGTTATGATAAAGCAAGGAGGGAATGCTAATGGACCCAGTGTTTTGGTGGGCTTCCTTGTGATTCTGCCCACCTGTCCGAGCTCCCCTTTGATCTCCCAGCATGCCTGTCTTTCAGGTGAGCTGCCATGTCACGCTGTGCAACCTATACACTTGTTTCAGCCATGTTTCTACCTGAAGCAATTTAGAGAAAAACCAGCGGTCTGAGTGTGCATTCTGTTTCCCCAAGTATAGACATCAGGGGGCGCCTTTATAAATGAAAAGATAAACAGACCTCCAGCAGAGAAGAGACCTCCCCCAACCTCCCACAATGATGTATGGGGTGCTCAGGCAATAGTCATGCCTGCAGTTTGAGCCCATCTGTTTTCTCTGTTCACCTCCTGAGTACTGTCCCCTTGTGGTTTGCATCATTCCCAGAGACCAGCCAACTCCAACCCTCCTCAAGCCACTTGGTCAATAGCTGTCTTATTTAAACACACTCCCTCTCTCTTTAGGTGCCAGATGTGAAGTTTCAAGGCAGCAGAGGCCAGGCTGGCTAACACTGTGACACCTGCTTTAGCAGGCAAGCCAGTCAGCTGCTGCTTCTGATGATGTTGGCCCTTTTTCATGGACAGCATGAGGGCTTCACCCCACCAAGCACACACACAGGCAGCTGAGAGAGCCTCATAAATTATGGTTTTGTTTGTTTACTTAGGGCAAGCGGCGTGGTGTAGTGGAAAGAGCCCTGTACTTTGAAGCAGAAAACATGGGTTTGAGTCCTTACTGGTTATGTGATTTTGTCTTCAGAGCACCTCTTTCTTCGTAGATTTATAATGTATGAGATAGTGATAAGTGCTATTTGTTTATGTGCTTATTGGCCATCTCCTCCACCATGATGTAAATTCCAGGAAGTCAGGGGCTGTCTTGGCCATCATTCTAACTCCAGCACCTAGGACAGTGCCTAGAACATAGTAGGCTCTTAGAAAATATTTATTGAATGAATGAATGAACTCTAAAACTACCTTGTCCACTTATTGGCCATATGATCCTGGAAAAGTCATTTATCTTCTCTGGGCCTAAGTTTTGTCGGCTGTAGAATGAAGGCATTAGATCTCTGTTCCTGGCACTCTAAGATTATAAGGATTCATTCATTTAACAAATTACCTCGGGTCTCTGTGCTAGGCATTCTGCCAAGCCCTGAAAATACAGTCATGAACAAGTCAGAAACAGAACCTGCCCTCATGGAGTTTTGAAAGGGAGAGGCAACCAAATAAATAATGGTGTAAACATGTATTTAAGGACCATTGTGATGAGCCTTACAAAGGATCTGCAGAGAGCACTGTGAGAGGATTAATAGGGAGAACCTACCCATGTTGGGGGTAGTCTGGGAAGATACCCTGATGAAAGTGACATTTAAGCTCAGATTTTACAGATAAGCAGGAGTTGGCCAGGAAAAGGGGTACAGGATTTCAGGCAGAGGGAAGAGCTTATGTGAAGGCCCTGGGGAAAAGTGTGGCTGGAACAGTAACCAACAGGGAGGTTGGCTGGCCCAGAGTATTGGGAACTTTGTGGCTGTGGTAAGGATTTTGTCATTCTAAAGGCAAAGAGGGGCCAGTAAAGACAATTCCTATCATTATGGAGAGCTCACTATTATATACAAAAGGGAAAGTTGGATTCCCTCCTTACATGCCTGTTCAGTGGAGATAGAACAGTTATTACCCCATTTTGTAGATGAAGAAAGGGAGGTTCGGTGCTCTTGCAAGTCAGAGGTGGAGCTTACCCTTTGGAATTTTATTCACTCCTCTCAATACTCTGCCACATTTACAGAATTGAGACCTTCTTTTTCCTCTCAAATCCTCCAAATGGCTAAATTTTAGACCTAAATATTTTGTAATAACAACTCTCATCTGAAAATTGAATGTCTCGTAAGCAACCTTTAAGCAAATCTGATAGAGACAAATTTCTCCTGAGCATTATGCTTGCATTTTGAGTAACTACAACCAAATGTGTGATGCATTTTTTATCCTTAGGATGGATTCCTAGGAAGAGCATTACTGTGTCAAAGGATATAAAGTCTTAAGGTACTCTTGACACATATTGCCCAATTGCCCTGAGATTGTACCAGCTTTGATGCTCATTATCAATACATGAGAATGACTTTTTCACTGCCTCAAGGTAATCTAATTTATTAAGCAAAACTGAGGAAAGCTGAGTTCCCAATCATACTAATTCATTTGGAGACAGGAAATACAACTAGGCTTTGGCAATATTAATTAGGGAAAGAAGATGAAGCTATAGAGATGGCAGTACCCAAGGGAAGCAGGAAACTCCCAAAGGCCTAGGAGGAAGCCAGAAAGTACCTCATGTGGGGTCTGTTCATTCACTGACAGGATGCACTCTCGTGTGTGCATCTGCTGCTGTTCAGAGCTTAGTGTGGTTCCTGCAGACTTAAGTAGGCTCTCTGAAACTGAAAGAACCCTTAACACAGAAAAGAAAACTCTTCTCCAGCAGAAGCTAAACTGGGGGGGGGGGGGGGGGTGGAGAGCAACGGTGAGTTCTCACTGCCAGCAGAATCAAAGGAATATCAGTATGTGCTTGTTAGCTTAGCAAGTGGGGACACGGGCCTAAGAGAGATCTTGGTGGTTGTTATCCGCACTTGGGCTGGTGTGATGGGCCCATATCTTCATCTTCTACAGTGCCTTGCATGGAGTAGATGCTCTGGGAATGTTTCAGAGCCAAGCTGAGTTTTCAGTTTTTAGCTAACAGTATTTTACTGTTGATTCAACACATATTTAATGTGCTAGGCAGTGGAAATGAAGATTAGGACAACATGGTTCATGTCTCCACAGATCTTACAATCTAGTGACAGTTAACTATAAGTTATAAGCAATTACAAAATACTCAGAGAAGGGCTATAAGAAGAGAAATACAGGGCATCATGAAAGTATATAGCAGCCCCCCTCCACCCCCCATGGCTAGCTTTGGTGGATATGGTAAAGCTACAGGGTAAATTCAATGAGGACAGAGATGTATACACCTTGTTCACTGCTGTATCCCAGTACCTGCTACATGATGGGTCTCCCATAAACATTTTATGAATGAATCAACAAAGAATGAATGAATAAAGTGATGTCTAAATTGGTAAGCCAAGTGGAGGATGGGAATAATGTTTCATACAGAGATAAAAGCAATGTAAAGGACTGGATAGGTTAAGAAAGTAGTTCAGTGTGGCTGAAGTGAGAGTCAAAGAATCTCGGAGTATTAAGATTGAAGGCTGAAGAGGTCAAAGGAAGTCAGGCCATGGAGAGTCTTCTAAGGCATATTAGGGAGTTTGGATTTTTTCTTTTCTTTTCTTTTTTAGTTTTGAGAGACAGAGAGAGACAGAACCTGAGTGGAGAAGGGGCAGAGAGAGAGGTAGACAGAATCGGAAGCAGGCTCCAGGCTCCGAGCTGTCAGCACAGAGCCCGACACGGAGCTCAAACTCACGAACTGTGAGATCATGACCTGAGCCGAAGTTGGATGCTTAACCAACTGAGCAACCCAGGCACCCCGATTTTTTTTTTTAATGTCTATTTATATATTTTGACAGAGAGAGAGAACAGAGGAGGGGCAGAGAAAGAAGGAGAGAGACAGAATCCCAAGCAGGCTCCATGCTATTAGCACAGAGCTCAATGTGGGGCTCAAAATCACAAATGGTGAGATCATGACCTGAGCCAAAATCAAGAGTTGGATGCTTAACTGACTGAGCCACCTAGGCACCCCGGGAGTTTGGATTTTTTCTTAAGGGAAATAAGAAAACAAGGAAAGTTATTAAGCAAGAAAGTGATATAGCCAGGTGATAGAGATAATAGTAGTGATTACATGTCAGCCAAATGCTGGAGACTTTACATATAGTATCTCTTATTTTCAGAACAACCCTGCAAGGTATACATTATTCCCTATTTTATAGATGAGATTATGTTGCCTACCTAAAGTCGAATAACACATCTGGGACTGAAATTCGGGCCCGTTTGACTCCAAAGCCTGTGTATTCGTTCCACTAGATCACACTGCCGTCATTGTGCTTGATGTTCTCACTTTCATTTCTTATTGTGAACAATGGCCTTCGCCTGGTCCTTGGCTCCAAGGACACTGTCCTTTAGCTGAGCATGTCAGTAGCTGGTTAGGACACTCCAAAGCCTACAGGCTATGCCATTGCTGCTGAATTTTTGCTGCGTGTGATGGTGAGACCTGAGGCTTCAAGTATGATTTTTGACCCATCTGTGTTGCTTGCCTGTTAGCCTTTTCAATTACATCTGCCCAATACAGATTTTAACACATTATACCAAAACCACAGTAATAGATGGCAGTCATTTGTGGAGCTTCTGCAAATGCTCCAGGCACTATCAGGAATTCATATATATTATTTCTTTTTATCTTAATAATATTTTAAAGTAGCTATTAGCCTGATTTTGACAGGAAAAAAGAGGGTCATGCAGAGTAACTGATACTAAATCAGCCCTCCCACCACAAACAACTGTAAATTTGGATACCACACATGAAATAATTGTTTTCAGACATTGGACAACAGGCAGAGTAGGAGTTTGATCCTGAATAGAAAGAAAACAAATGTGGCATGCTTCATTATGACCCGATTTGGAGGCATTTTCTAGATCCTGATGCAGGGAAGTGCAAGCCAAACAGAACATTTGCTAAGATGAGGAAATAGTTCAGGACTACCAAGGCAGCTGAAATTTGCAGGGCAGGGTTTCAGAAAGAATGGAGCTGTATAGAAAAGGAGGTCCAGAAATATACATAGGTGTCCTATACACATAGATAGGTAGATAATCCATAAGGCCAGGCAGAGAACAACTGCTGGAAAAGTGTAAGCTAAACTACCACTGCATACAGAGAACTGAGGTATGTTTAAATTATAACTAGCTAGAATATAGAGATCTCATTGAGCACTCCAAGCATCCAGTAGAGCTCTCAGAAATTCCAAGCCTTAAGCATAGGGAAAATCTAACCCTAGAGTAAATGCTACTCTAGATGTACAAGCTTTAAAACTAGCCTCAAAAGGATCAGATTCATCCTCAAGTAAGTTATCTGCCTGCCAGAACAAAACTCAACACCCTATTAAGGAAGACAACAAAATCCACACTCAACAATGTAGCATCCATAGTGTCCAGCACAAAATAAAGTATTAATAGACCTGCAAAGAAACAGAAAAATGTGACTCATAATCAGAAGAAAAATAATTTAGTAGAAACAGACCCATAAGTGACATTAATGTTTGGAGTTAGCAGATAATGAGCTTAAATTAGTTATAAACATGTTCGAGGCATTAGAGAAAAGTATAATGAGGAAAAATCTCAACAGGGAACCAGAAATTATAAACAAGAAATTATAGAACTGAAGAATATAACAATTTTTTAATTCACTGCTTGATCTATAAATTTGATGCAATCCCAGTCCCAATCCAAGCAAGTTATTTATTTTGTAGACATGGACAAACCAGTTCTAAAGTTTATAAAGAGAAGTAGAAGGTCCAGAATAGCTAACACAATGTTGAAGAAGAACAAAGTTCAGAGTCACTACCTGATTCCAACACTTAACTATAAAGCTATAGTAATCAATACAGTGTGATGTTGGTGAAAAAATAGACAAATAGATCAGTGGAACAGCACACAGAGCCCCAAAGTAGACCCACATAAATGTAAATTTAATTTTAAATGTAAATAAGTTGATTATTGACAGAGGAGCAAATGCAGTATAATGGAGCACAGTCTTTTCAACAAATGGTGCTGGAACAAGTGGACATTCACATGCCAAACAAAAGAATCTAGACATACACCTTATA
This sequence comes from Panthera leo, assembly GCF_018350215.1. Lineage (NCBI taxonomy): Eukaryota > Metazoa > Chordata > Mammalia > Carnivora > Felidae > Panthera > Panthera leo. The sequence goes on along the minus strand of NC_056688.1, from coordinate 57,102,873 downwards.
CCCTTCACAAAAATAAACTCAAGATGGAAAGATGGATCATAGACATAAATAAAATACAGCACTGTAAAACTCCTAGAAGATAACATAGAAAACCTAGATGACCTTGGGTATGGCAATTACTTTTTAACATCAAAACATTAAAAGCACAATCAGTGAAAGAAAGACTTGATAAGATGGACTTCATTAAAAACTTCTGTTTCGTGAAAGATATTGTTAGGAGAATGAGAAAAAAAGGTCACAGGCTGAGAGAAAATATTTGCAATGGATAAATCTAAGACTTACTCAAAATATATGAAGAACTTTTAAAACTCACCAATAAGAAAATCCAATTTAAAAAAATGGGCAAAAGACTTAGATGCCTCACCAAAGAAGATAATACACAAGACAAACATATGAAAAGATGTTCCACGTCATATATCATTAGGAACTTATAGATTAAAATAACAATGAGATACCACCATACGTCTATTAGAGTGGCCAAAATCCAAAATACTGACAACACCAAATGCTGGTGAACATGTGGAACATTAGGAACTCTCATTCACTGCTGGTGGGAATACAAAATGGTACAGCACTGCTTTTTGTTTGTTTTATTTTTTTTAAAGTGATTCCTTTATTTGAGGGGTGGGGAGGGGCAGAAAGAGAGGGTAAGAGAGAATCCCAAACAGGCTCCATGCTGTCAGCACAGAGCCTGATGTGGGGCTTGAACTCACAAACCGTGAGATCATGACTTGAGCAGAAAGTAAGAGTTGGACGCTCAACCATCTGAGCCACCCAGGCTCCCCAACAGTACAGCCATTTTTGAAGAAAGTTTCTTACAAAACTGAACAGTCTTACCAGATAATCCAGTAACTGTGCTCTTTGATGTTTACCCAAATGAAATGAAAACATGTCCACACAAATATCTTATGTCTGCACAAAAACATACACCTGGATGTTTAGGGCAGCTGTATTCATGCATGAATTAAAAACTAACAGAACTGAAAAAAGTAGTGGATAAATCCACAATTTAGATGGATATAGAATGATGGGGCAGGACTTCTGGAATGGCAGAGTAAGGAGCTCAAAAAATCCTCTTTAAAAAAACAAAAATCAAAAACCCAAAACATTAAAACTATATGAAATTGTCAAAAACAAAAGTGATCAAAGGCTTACAATAAATTTAGAAGCATTCATTCATGAAAAACTACTGAACCTTTGGGAAGAACAGTGGCAGTCTGTGATGTCTTAGCCGGTGGCTGCTCCTAACTAACCTTTTTCCCCCACACTACCACCCCAGCTCAAGGTTAACACAGTAATTGTTCTACATAGAGATGTAAGCCATGGAAAACTATGTCTTTATTTTGGGAAGGAGCTTACTTGATTTGAAAAACCCCATGCCCAGGGGCATTGAAAGAAACAATAGCAATCTCAGTGACAAAACAAACAGGGAAGGCCAACAACTCAGCTAGCTTGAGGTTGAGGTCCTGGTTGAGGCAAGCAAGGGACCAGAAATTTAATAGGGATACACAGGGAATGAGATAGCCATAGTCGGTCTTGATAAGTTCCCACATATCTATGGCAAAGCACATGAGCAGGACTGACCAGAGTGCCCTGGCTATCCACATATTGCTGGTAGAACTTGAGGGCATACAGACAGGTAGAGAAACATGATAGTGTCCACCAGAAAGTAAAAACTGTGGCAGACTTATAAACTGCCTGAATTTTGAATGTATTCTCTAACCCACACATTAGATTCATCACACAGCCACTGAAGAAGGTGTAAGTCTTATGGGCTCAGTGTATTTGAACAGAACCTCTCACCAGTCATTGGCCAGCTAATTAGCCATGCAGAATCAGAGGCAATCAAGACTTAAACATAAACACAAGAATTAAAGAAACAAACAAGAAAGACATCAGTGACTGCACACTGCAGACTCCACAGATTTAGTCCAGGCAAGTTACCAAACAAGCAAAAGCAACAATAGCCCCTAGGGAGAAAATATCAGACTTCAGAATTGCTAGAATATATTACCTAACAAGATTTAAAAAGGAGATATGCAAAGAAATGGAAAGTATGACCCACATATGGGGGGCGGGGGGAAGCACTCAAAACGATAATATATGAGACTTTAGAAACCTTAACAAATTTGACCTGATTGACATTTGCAGAACAGAACCCTTGATAATTGCATAATGCTTGTTCTTTTTAAGTATGCATGGAAGATAACCATTTGTATTTTAACCCTTATTCTTTTTTAAAGTATATTTAAGTAATACCTACACCCAGCATGGGGCTTGAACACACAACCCAAGATCAAAAGCCACATGCTCTTCCAACTGAACCAGCAAGGCACCCCTTAACACCTATTCTTGATAAAAAAGAAAAAAAAACCTTTCCAAAATATTGAAATAGAACAAAACACCCTCAATCTGTAAAGCAGGATCTATAAAAATTCTATGGCTAAATATGATACTTTATAGTGAAATATTGAACACTTTCCCACTAAGTTTGGGATCAAGGCAATGATATCTACCATCATCAATTCATTCAATATTATATTATTGGAGGTTCTAGCCAATGCAATAAAACAAGAAAAGTAACTTAAAAGACATACAAATCAAAAAAAGTAAAATTTTCCTTATTTTCAAAGAGCATGACATAGAAAAACTTAAGAAATCTACCAAAAATAAAGAAAAAAACTACTTAAGCTAATAAGTGAATTTAGTAAAGTGACAGGATATCAGGTTAACATATAAGAATCAATTGTATTTACATATACTAGCAATAAGCAATTGGAAAATAAAACTTAATGCTATTTATGATAGCATTGAAAACATAAAATATTTGCACAAAATATGTCCAAGACCTCAACACTAAAAACTACAAAATACTGAAGAGAGGAATTAAAGAAACTGAAAATTAACAGAGAAATATACCATGTTCATGGATTGGAAGAACACAATATTGTTAACTTGTCAATTTTCCCCAAATTGATTAATAGGTTCAAAGCAATACCAAATTTCTAGCAGTTCTTTTTTTTTTTTTTTTTTTTTTTTTTAGAAACCAACAAGTTCTAAAATTTATATGGAAATATAAAAGATCTAGAATAAGCAGTCTTGAAATAAGACAGAGGTGAAGAATTTACATTACCTGATTTCTGGGCTTACAAGAATGCTACAGTAATCAAGACACTGTGGTACTGGCATGAAGATATAAAAGACCAATGGGACAGAATAGTTAGAGTCTAGAAATAGTAGTTAATTGTTTTTTATCTAAAAAGCAAAATCAATTCAATGTGGAAAGAAAAGTCTGTTCAACATTCAGTGCTAAGAAAATTGGCTATGAAAATTTTTTCTAGAAGATTATTTTCATGATCTTTGGATAGGCAAATATTTCTTAGGATCCAGAAAGCAGTAATCATAAAAGAAAAATCAATAAAATAGAATTCATCAAAACTTAAAGTTTAAAGCTTCTCAAAAGACACCATTAGGAAAATAAGTAGAAGAGCCATAGAGTAAATTTTCTCTATGCCTATACGTTTGACAAAGGATTTCTATCTAGAATATGTAAGCAACTCCTACAAATCAGTAAGAAGACCCAATTAAAATCCAATTAAAAAATGAGCAAAAGACATGAACAGACTCTGTACAAAGGAAGATATACAAATGTCCAACATACACGTGAGTATGTGTTTAATATCATTATTCATCAGCAAAATGTAAATAAAAATATTGAGATATCACAACATGTACACTAGAATGGCTAAAATCAAAGACATGCCATGTCTAATGTGGTAAGGATAGTGCAGTAAGCAAAATACATTGCTGGTGGGAGTATAAAGTGTAGTGATGCAACCACTTTGAAATTAGTCTGGAACTTTCCATAAAGTTAACATGCACCTACCAAATGACCCAGCAATTCCACTTGTAAATATTTTCCCAAGAAAATGAAAACATATGTCCATAGAAAGATTTATAATGTCCATAGTGGCTTTATTTCAAAACTGGAAACAACCCAAACATCCACAGGTGATGGATAAACAAGTTAATATTCATGTAGTAGAATACAATTCAGCAATAAAAAGGAACGAACTCTACCAAACATTTAAAGAAGATTTAATACCAATTCTTCACGAACTCTTCCAAAAATTAGAAGAGGAGAAAACACTTCTCAACTCATTCTATGAAGTCATTGTTACTCTGATACCAGAAACCAAAGACATGAAAAGAAAACCACAAATGTTACTGATGAATACAGATGCAAAAATCTTCAACAAAATACTACCAAACTGAATCCAGCAACATATAAAATGGATTATTCATTCTGACCAAGTGAAATTAGGCCAGGAATGTAAGATTGGTTTAACATCTGAAAATCAATTAATATTACATACCTTATCAATAAAACACATAAACCACACGATCATCTCAATAGAGTCAGGAAAAACATTTAACAAAGTCCAACACTGTTTCTTGATTTTAAAAACTCAAAAAAAATTTTTAATAGAAAAAAAAATAGAGGGAAACTTCCTGAACTTGATAAAAGGTATCTATGAAAACCCACAGCTAACATCATACTTAATGGTGGAAGACAAAGCTTTTCCTATATGGTCAAGAATAAGACAAGGATGTCTTGCTCTTACTACTTCTATTTAACATTGTATTGGAAGTTCTAGCTAGGGCAATTAAGCAAGAAAAAGCAATAAAAGACATCCATGCTGGAAAGGAAGAAGTAAAACTAGTTCTATGGCATGCTCTCCTATGTAGAAAATCGTAAGGAATCCACTAAAAAACAATTAGACCTAATCAGCAAGACCAACATACAAAAGTTCAGCAAGATCAATATACAAAACCAATACAAAGCCAATTATATTCTACAGATTAGCAACAATCTAAAAATGAAATTAGAAAATTTCATTTAGAGGGCACATGGGTGGTTCAGTCAGTTAAGCTTCTGATCCTTGATTTCAGCTCAGGTCACGATCTCACAGTTTGGTTTATGAGTTTGAGCCCCACATCGGGCTCTGCACTGACCATGTGGAGCCTGCTTGGGATTCTCTGACTCCCTCTTTCTCTGTCTCTTCCCACCTCAAAAATAAATAAACAAACATTTAAAAAAAGAGAAAATTTCACTTAGAATAGTATCACAAAGAACAGGAATCAATTTAACTAAAGAAGTGCAAAACTTATATTTGGAACCTCACAAAATATTGTTGAAAGAAAGAAGACCTAAATAAATAGATATTCCATGTTCATGAGTCAAAAAACTTAATACTGTGAAGATGGCAATACTCCCTATGTTAATCTACAGATTTAATGCACTCTCTATCAAAATCCAAGCTGGCTTTTTTTTTCTTTCCCAAAATTGATAATCTAATCCTAATTCACATAGAAGTGCAAAGGACCAAACATTGCCAAAACGATTTTGAAAAGAAAGAACAAAGTTGGAGGACTGATACTTCTTGATTTAAAACCTTACTACAAAGATACAGTAATCATAACAGTCTGATACTGGCATAAAGATAGACATATAGATCAGTGGAACAGAATTGATAGTCCAGAACTAAACCCTTATATATTTGTGGTCAATTGATGTTTGACAAGAGTGCCAAGACAATTCATGGAAAAAGAATAGTCTTTTCAACAAACGGTGCTGGAACAACTGGATATCCACATGCAAAGGAATAAAGATAAGCCCATTTCTTAAACAGTATACATAAAAATTAAATCAACAGGGGCTAAAGATAGGGGGAAAGGGGAATTCTTTAATGAGTATAGAGTTTTAATTTCACAAGATGAAAAGTTCTGGAGATGAGTCGCACGACAACATGCATGTACTTAAAACTACCAAACTGTACACTCTGCAATGGTCAGGATGGTACATTTTATGTTATGGATATTTTACCACAATCAAAAAAAAATTTTTTTTAATAAAAACATTGAACTCAAAACGTACCGTAGACCTAAATGTAATAACTGATGCTATAAAACTCTTCAAAGAAGACAGGGGTAAATCTTTGCGATTTAGGGTTAGACCAAGCCTTCTTGAACACCCAAAGGATAAGTGACAAAAGAAACGGTAGGTAAAGTGGACTTTGAAGGACATTCTCAGGAAATGAAAAGACCACCAAATGGGAGAAAATATTTGCAAATCATTTATCTGATAAGGGAATGGTGTCCAGAATACATAAAGAACTATCACAAGTCAACGGTAAAAAGACAATAATCCAACTGAAAAACAGGCAAAGGATCTGAACAGACATTTCTCCAAAGAATACATACAAATGGCCAATAAAACATGAAAAAAGTGCTCAGCATCATTAGTCATTAGAGAAATGCAAATCAAAATAACAATGATAAACCACTTTATACCCACCAGAATGGCTATAATAAAGAAGAGAGAGGATAACAAATGTCAGTGAGGATGTGGATAAACTGAAACCCTCATACCCTGCTGGTGGGAATGTAAAATAGTGCAACCATTTTTGAAGGCTGTTTTGCAGCTTATAGTTACCATATGACCCAGGAATTCTACTCCTGGGTATATACCCCAAAGAAATAAAGCATATGCCCATACAAAAACATGTACACAAATGTTTGTAGCAGCATTTTTCATAATAGCCAAGAAGTAGAAACAACTCAAGTGTCCATGAACTGATGAACAGATAAATAAGTGGTACATCCATACAAAGGAATATTACTCAGCCATAGAAAGGGACAAGTCTTACACATGCTACACCATGGATGAACCGTATAAACATTACACTAAGGAAAAGAAGCCGGACACACAAGGCTAAATATTGTGTGACAGAGGGATACAGAATAGACTGTAAATGTATAGCATACAATTAGTATTTCCTGAAAGAATAAATGACTTAATTAAAAATTAAATACAATACTGGGGTGCCTGGGTGTCTCGGTTGAGTGACCAACCTCTTGATTTTGGCTTGGGTCATGATCCCAGGGCATGGGATCAAGCCCCGTGTCTGGCTCTGTGCTGAGTATGGAGCCTGCTTAAGATTCTCTCTCCCTCTGCCTCTCTCCCCCTCTTGTGCTGTCTCTCTCTCTCAAAAAGAAAAAAATAAAATAATTAAGTAAAATGCCCATGCCAACCGGATTTAGAAGATGAAAGAAACATGAAACTAAGGTAAAGCTGAGTTTTCTAAAATGGGTGAGAGGCAGGTGGGAACATTAAAGAGACCTGGAGAGTCAGGGTAAGATCTAAAGCTCTCAGGTCCCAGAGGGAAGTACAGATGTGAGAGCTATTGTCTTAGAGGTGTTAGGTAAGGAGAGGTGATGGTTAATTTCACCAAGGAAAAAGTTCAGAAATAAGAGCAGAGTGGGGGCAGCTGAACCTTCTGCCCTTGTTTCTAAAAGAAGGTGTCTATGACCCTGGTCATTCAAGTGGCATGAGGGGTGTGTGGTGCTGGGGAAAGAACCATGGACTTGGGTCAGAGGACCCAGGTTCTTTGCTTCTGCTCCATTTTGCTGTGTGACCTTGGGCAGCTGATCTTACTATCAGAGGCTTAGTTTCTTCACCTGTAATCAGGGATAATAATGCCAGCCCTCTTTTCCAAAACCATTGCATGGACCAAAAGGGAGAATGGATAAGAAAGTGCTTTGTAAGCCGTAAAAGACTCATCAAATGTAAGGGGTTATTATTACTGCAGTGGGAGATGCAGAAGGCCAATAAAATGGATTTGGTTGCAGTAAGCACAGGGGTTACTTTCTGTTTCTTGAAGAAAAAAAAAAGGAAAGAAAGAAAGAAAAAAAAACGCAGCAGCAGCAAGTACTGCCAGGTGCACAACGTAGTTTTTCCAACTTTAAGAAGCAAATAACAGAGGGGGGCCAACTGGCTCATCCCAGGAGGCCTGTCTTCACCAATTGAATCAGAAATCATGGCTCAGGGAATAGTTGCAGGCAAAGGCCCAGGACAGCAGGCCCTGTCCTGGTGGGGCGGGACTCAGGGCGTGCAGGGCCAACAAGGGTTGTCCACATGGCCCAGGACTTGGTCCCTCAGCCCCTGCGGCTTGGAGCTTCCTTCAGTCCCCACCCAACCAGATGTACTCCTTCGAGTCCCAGGTGGCCCATGAAGGGTGCTGCTAGCCCCCAGGCCACATTCAGGAGCATCACTTCAGGGTTAGGCAGAGAAGTGACCATGGCTTCACCACAAAATAGGCCAGGCTGGGTTTCTATGGCTCCCCAGGTGGCCAGCCTCATTAGAGCTGAGGGCCGCATTGGGCCTGCCAGAACTGCAAGCCAAGTCCAGAGCAGGAGGCGAGGGGAGGCTGCTTCCAGTTCTTTCCAGGCCCAGAGACACATTCCCCCAATGCCTGGCTAGATGTGAGTCCCTAGAGTTTGTGTGCCAGCCTGGAGACAGTCCTTTCAAATGGCACCTTTAAGGCAGCTACACTTCTCCCAGATCTTCTTGGCCTGGGCTAGAGAAGACATTAATGACCATCTAGTCCAGCCTGCCTGCCCCCATTTTCAGTTTAAGACCCTGAGGCCCAGAGAGGCAGGAACTTGCCGAAAGGTCACATCAGGGGAGCTTCTCTGAGGCCGAACAATGGTGCTGAGAAGTCGAGTCTCTCTGGCCTCCCAGCTGTCCATCTCTCCCCACCCCTCCATCTCTCCCCACCCCTCCATCTCTCCCCATTACTGGTATTTTCCAGTCTCTTCTCCTTGGGGCCACTGCTCTCTTACCTCTCTGAGCTTCCTGGCCAGCCCAACCAGCCTGAGGTCTCCACCTGAGGCTAAGATTCTGCTTCCCAGCCTCTACTGTGCACTGGCCAGCTCCAAGAGCTCACCTGCCATGCCAGGCCACCTCACGGACACTCCGTAGGCCTGAGTGGGGCTGGGACGTAGGGGAGGTGAAGGTGAGGTCAGGAGCTGCAACAGCAAGCCCAGTTCTGCCACTAATGGTGATGTGCGGGCATAGGAAGAATGTCACCTTTTGAAAAATGATTCTTGCATTGAGACCCTGTTTTGGAGCTTCTCCTATTCCTCCTCTGGTTGCCTCTGGAGCATTTGTTCTTCCCCTCAGCATTCATTCTTTAATCCCTGAAATCTTGCTGAGGACTCAGACTCAGAGCCCTGCTTTGGGCGAGGCATCAGGACATAGATACTAACTGACTCAGCCCTGCACTCAGGTGGTCCCAGTCTGGTGGAGGCAGCATCAGAATGGGCATTTGTCCCCAGTGTGATCAGCATATGATATGAAGGCAGGACAGGGGACTCTACAGGCCCAGAAGATGCCCCTTGACCCCCAGCCTCGGCAGTCAGAGAAGGCCTCGAGCTCCAGAGTAGCTTGAGGAGACATTTCCTAGGCAAACAAGGCAGGGAAAGGCATTCCAGGAAGCCCATGCTAAGATGAGAAGGTAGGTGGCTTGACAGGATCAGGGAATGGTGCTGGATTTCATGTGGTTTAAACCATAGGCTGGGCAGGGGTGAGGGTGGGTGAGGCTGGGGGTTGGCAGGGGCCATATGTGAAGGGTGCTGAAGGCAGGTCCAATGTGTATTTTCCAACACCACCAAGCCATTAAGTCAATTCTTTTTTTTTTTTAAGTTTATTTATTTTTGAGAGGGAGAGAGAGAGAGAGTGCAGGAGGGGCAGAGAGAGAGAGACAGAATCCCAAGCAGGCCTTGCACCATCAGTGATGAGCCCGATGTGGGGCTTGAGCTTGCCATTAAGTCAATTCTGATGCTGTCTACCTGGAGATACCATCAGATCTCATGAGTTAAGGGCTCGGTCTCACGAGACTACGGCCACCTGTGCTTCTGACCAACTGGTTATAAATTGGAGGTTCCCGCAACCTCCTCTTCAGGTTCAATTAATTTGGTAGAGCAGCTCACAAAACTCAGAAACACTGCTGTTTACCAGTTTATTAGAAAGGATATTACAAAGGATGCAATGAAGAGCTAGATAAAGAGGTACAAAAGGCAGCATTAGGTCCCGCTTTCCCTTTTCCCTCATGTACTGGGCGTCCTGGAGGGGTGCTGGGGCAGACCCAAAGAGCCCACATTCTTTGGAGCGCCAGGCCCAGTATTCCTTTTTCTTACTGAACCTTGGCGTGTCACCCTTGCACGGGGGCCATGCTAATCTCTGTCTCCTTCAAACTTTAGCATATGTGCTGCCAAAGTGAGCGCTCCTTGCTGAGCCTTAGGCTTCCCATCCAGCAACAGGAAAGATGAAACCCAATCATATCTCGAGGGGATGCCACCCCTAGATGAATCAGAATCAACTGTGGAATTTTTTACATGACAAACACGTGGGCCCCATCCCAAGCTTATTAAGTCATCCTTTCGTTCCACAAATATTTTTGCACGTGCCAGACACCGTTCTAGGCGGTAGGGATACAGTAGTGGGCAAGCCCCTGGCCCGCCTTCATGGAGTTTACCCTCAGAAGCTCTGGAGACGGGCCTAGACAGCTGCATTTAGAAAAAAACTCCGCGAGCAATTCCAAAGCCCAGTGTTACGGGCTGAATTGTGTCCCCCTCAAAATTCGTATATTGAAGTACTACCCCTCAGAATGTGGTTGTATTTGGACATAGTGCCTTTAAAGGGGGTAATTGAGTTCGACGAAATCACGGGCTGGGCCACCATGACTGGGTGTTCTTTTAAGAGGAGGTTAGGACACACAGAGGAAAAGACCATGTGAAGCCAAGGCGAGAAGGTGGCCACGTACAAGCCAAAGAGACGCCTCAGAAGAAACCAGCCCTACCAGCACTTTGATCTTGGACTTCTAGCCTCCAGAATTGTGAGAAAATACACTTCTATTGTTTGAGCTCCCCAGTCTGTGGTACTTACTAATGGCAGCCCTAGCAAATTAAGGTATTCGGCCTCACCCAGACACTGCTGCTTAAAAGACTGGACAAGGATGCAGAATGCAAATGGAACACGCCTGGGTAGTGTGAGCTAGGTAACCCAAAGCTTAGAAACATCTGTATAGGTTTGGCCCTGACAGAAGCCAGTTAGCTTCATGTGCCTCACAAAGGCATGACTTTGCGGGAAATGTGGATCCAATGGAGCAGCCTACTGCTGGAGCCCTGCCCCAAACCCCGACAGGCCAGGCACAGGCTCCTACTGTCCACAAAGAGCCACATGCACAGGAATGACCAGCAGATCCCAGGGTTCTTACCTCCATAAGGAGGTTCCACCGGGGACAGGCCTTGGGAACAGCACCAAGGACCCATGCTGCCCAGAGAGACCCAGAATGGGCAAGGATCTGGCCTGAGGTCACACAGCATGATGGATGCAAGCCAAGCTGGAGTCTCACCCCCTGCTGGTGCCAGCTGCTTTCTCCTTCAGCCCCGGCACCTCGCCCAAATCTACTGCCACCCGCTCTGCTTTCCCACCCTCTCCTCCCCACCTCTCTGCCTCTGACTAAGGCCAGGAGCATGATTTCAGAATGATGAAACCTAGCTGCTGAGGTCACGCCGGCCTCTTTCAGTGGCTGTAATTTTGCACGGCCCCATCCCCCACAGTAGGCTGAGGCAGCTGCCAGGCCTTTGGCACATGTCTGGGGGGAATGTGAGGGTGAGACAACCAGAAGAGCCAGGTCAAGAGGAATCATACGTTACAGATCGTCTCCTGACCCAGCACTGGTCTGGGGGACACGCAGACCGATAATACAACCTTGTGCTCACATCATGCCTTCACCCGTCATTCCACTGAATCCTCATAGCATCCCCTTTATACTCAGGCTTTCCAGGTCAATACTACCAAGTTGCTCATATCTCTGTCCCCCGTGCCGTGCTGATTCACATCTCTGGGGGCTTGCTTCTCTGCTGATTTCTCTGTCTGGATTGTTCTTTCTTCCTTCTTCCCTGCCCTCCTTATCTGCTTTGCCTGGCTTCTCCTACCCAAACGTTAAGACCCAGCTCTGGTATCACCTTTTCCAGGAAGCCTTCCCTGACTGTCCTCCCACTCCCACCCCCAGCAGGTAGGCCTATATATTTCTCTGTGTACACTCATACGAAACTTTCTGTTCATCACATTGTATTTTAATCACCTGCTTACATGTCTGTGTACCCACCTCAAGAGCAGGGATAGGGTTGGGACTAGGTCTGGTTCATTTTGGTGCTCCAGCCCCCAGCACAGAGCTAAGCATAGAATGAGTCATTGAATGTGGGACAACCCACCGCCCCCCCCAACCACCACCACAGGGATAGATGAGGCAGGGAATGTTATCCCCCATTTTATAGAGGCCCAAGAGGAGTTACCTGTCCTGTTCAAGGGTCCAGGGTGAGTTAATATCAGAGCAGGGACCAGATTCCAGCTCTCCTGGTGCTTAGATTAGTTCTCTTAAGTTCCAAGGATGGCATTTACAGAACAACCAGCCAAAGGGACCCACTGAGCCATACTAGGTGTATCAGTTTCCTGTTGCTGCTATAACAAATCACCACCAACTTAGTGGCTGAGAACACCACACATTTATTATCTTACAGTCCTGGATGTCAGAAGCTCAGAATGGGTCTCACTGGGCTAAAATCAAGGCTTCAGTAGGTCTGCATCCCTTTCTGGAGGCTATAGGGGAAAATCCATTTTCTTTTCTTTTTTTAAAAAAATTTTTAAATGTTTTTATTATTTGGTTTTGAGAGACAGAGAGACAGCATGCAAGTGGGGAAGAGGCAGAGAAAGAGAAGGAGCACAGAATCTGAAGCAGGCTTCAGGCTCTGAGCTGTCAGAGCAGAGCCCAATGCGGGGCTTAAACTCAAGAACCACGAGATCATGACCTGAGCTGAAGTCAGATGCTTAAGCAACTGAGCCACCCAGGCGCCCCAGGAAAATCCATTTTCTTACCTTTTTGAGCATCTAGAGGCTGCCCGCATTCCTTGCACCCATCTTCAAAGCTGGTGAGGTCTGGTCAAGCCTTTCTTACATTGTGTCACTCTGGCATTCCCTCTTTTACTTCCCTCTTCAATTTATTAGGATCCTATGATTATGCTGGGCTCACCCAAATAATCCAGAATGATCTCCCCATCTCAAGGTCAATTGAACTACAACCTTAATTCCTTTTGCCATGTCATCTAACATATCCTCAGGTTCTGGGGATTAGGAAGTGGCTGTCTGTGGGAGGAAGGGGAATTATTTTGCTTACCACCCTGGTGGGCAAGGAGATAATGGATCTGTTAAGGATGGAGTGACCAGACTTCCCAGTGTGCCTGGGATTGTTCTGCATTAAACCTGTCATCCTGAAATGATTATTGATAGTGCCCATTTCTCTCTCAAAAACATTCTGGTTTATATGGTTACCCCAGTCATAGACTATTGGAACAGGAAGTCTAAGGCTACCATTTTGCAGATGAGGAAACTAAGGCATTGGAAAGGGGAGGAACTCGCCCAATGTCACACAGTTACTGACAGAGTGGAGACTGGGATCCAGGTTGTTTTTTGGATTAGGAGAAGGCCAGCTCAGTGCCCAGTTCAAGCTGAAATATTTCTTTCATGAAGTCAAGACTTCCTAGAGGAAGCAGTAGGCAGTCAACAATGATGATGATAATGAAGATGATGATGCAAATTTATTAAATACTTCCTATGTTCCAGGCACTGTTAATTCATGCTGAATGCTTTATCTGTATCATCTCATTTGATCCTCACAAAAATCTTGGGTCATTTTGCAAATAGGGAAACTAAGACTTAGAGTGGTCAAGTGCCCAAACCAGTAGGTCACTAAGACTCAGGCCCTTTTCTTTCCACTATAAACCTAGTAATCTTGGGCTCAAGGAATGAAGAGAGCCGAAAGCCTTGCTTTGGAGAAGCATCAGTTGCAGGGTGGGGAGGAAGAGTGTGGAGGAGCTGCTGGCTTATTGAGCCTGTGAACTGATGAGAGGAAGGGCATGAGGATGAGGGGCTCAAACAGTTGTGTTCAGTTTCCACTGACGACTTAAAACTATGGTCATAGCAGCAAGAGTTTACTTTAAAGGGTTCAGTTATTTTTCCATATCTGCCCAATGTAGAACATTTGGAAACTACCAAAAGTGAAAAGAAGATAATAACAGTTGTGATAATTCCATTCTCCCAAAGAACCAGTGCGAAGACTTTGGCAAATTCCCTTACAGGGATTTTTTTTTAATTTTTTTTTTTCAACATTTCTTTTTTTTTAATTTATTTTTGGGACAGAGAGAGACAGAGCATGAACGGGGGAGGGGCAGAGAGAGAGGGAGACACAGAATCAGAAACAGCCTCCAGGCTCCGAGCCATCAGCCCAGAGCCTGACACGGGGCTCGAACTCACGGACCGCGAGATCGTGACCTGGCTGAAGTCGGACGCTTAACCGACTGCGCCACCCAGGCGCCCCTCCCTTACAGGGATTTTTTAAAAAAATAAGATATGTTGACGTATGAAAAAGTGTAATAATAATATTATCAACACCTGTGTACCTGCTCTCCGGCTTAAGAATATGCAGTTACATATATCATTGATGTCTGGTATACCTGTTTCCCATCGTACTTCCTCCCTCCTTCCAGACGAGAGGTCCTTCCAGGCTTTTCTCTATGCATATCGCTCTTACTTAGTTGATGTCAGTGTGATTTTGCAATTTTGCACCAGAAGAGTTCAGGAGAGACATCAGAGGGTCCCTAGCCCTCCCACAGTCGGCGGTCCTCCATTTTTTTCTTATGAAAAATAGCAAACAGTGTTGCACTGGCTCCACCTTCATACCCCTGGCTCTTGGTGGCCTAGTGGTCACTCCACCCTTGGTGCTTCCTGCCCCAGGTGTGCAGCTGTGGACCTGATTCAGCCCCTCTCCTGCCCGCCTCCCCCCCTGTCTGACCGGGATGCTCTCCATCCTCCCTCTATGTCTCCACCTCTCCCTTTATTCCGCTCAGCCTTCTCCTGTCAGTCTTTCCTCGTCATTCTCATGTCCCCTGCCGGGCACTTCTCCTTATGTAGGTCCCTGTCCCTCCTCTTCATGTTCCTCAGCCAGTCCCAACAGCCACCCAGGTGGAAAGAGCAGCCAGTCCCCAAAAGCCTCCCCAAAACTTCCCCTGCCCATGCCTGGAATTCCTCTGTTGCAGCTAACTCCTTCATTGTCAGGACTGGAAGCATGGTCCCCACCCCCATTTCATGGCTGAGGAAATAGGCAGAGAAAGAACTAATGTGCCCGACATCACTAGGCAGAGTGAATAACGGAGTAGAACCAGAAGCCAGGGGTCCTGCCTCTTATTCCAGGGTTCTTGAGACCCCCCTCACTGGGTAGCAGCACCCACTAGGCTGGACCCCTCCCTGCTTCCAGAGAACTGGTGTGTCCTGTAGGTGAGTGGGTTATTGGTCACTGCCACTGTCCCGTCTGGAGCAAGGGAGCATCTGCAGCAGGAGCATGAAGGGGGTGGGGGGGAGGCCCAGCAGCTGCCATTCAGGGGCAGAGTGTCAGAGCTGGCGAGGTCTTGAAGCACACTCCTTCCAAGGACAGGGTGGGGGTGGGGTGGGGGGATGGGCGGGGTAGCCGGAACTCAGAGGGACTGTGCTTTGCTTTGCCCAGGGTGACACGTACAGTCTGTGGCACTTAGCTGACTACACTGATTGCCCAAGTGGCATGCAGAAGGGGAAAAAGAAACCCACTGGTCCTGCTGGCCTCTCTTCCCGTGTCCATATGTCCTAACTTCCTTGTTTGCTGAGACCCCTTCCTCCCTTCCCTCCCCTTCTAACTCTCCTTCTCAGTCTCCACCCCCCATCCTTCAAGTGCTAGAGTTCCTTGGGAAGGGGAGGAGCAGGAGGACAGCTCTGGTGATGGAGGGTAGGAAGAGATGTTGGGAGGCAGGGGCAGGCCTATGTGGGTCTGGTGAGGAGGAGGCCCATCTGGCTGATGGTTTTGAGGTCATCCTGCTCAAAGTCTTAAATGCCAGATGGTGAATTGGATCTTTACCTAAAAGGCTGCTGTGGGATGTATGGAGGCAGGGGACAAGATCGAGGCCCGGCTCCATCATTTACTAGCTGTGCGGTCTTGGGCAAGTCACTAAGCTTCTCTGAGCCCCCATATCCTCATCTGTAAAGTTGGAGAGCAACAACATCTCATGTGCAGATTAAATAAGACAATGCAGGGCAAGTAGCCCGCCCAGAGTTAGGCACACACATTTAACCATGTAAATGGCAGCTGTGTGACTCCTGCAGACATCCTGGGCTCACGCTGGGCCCCTGTTGTTAAGACCGTGAGCTGCCCCCGATTTCTTAGACCCATGGGGCCTGACCCCAGGGAAGATCAAAGGTGAAGGGGATTCATTCTCCCTAACCTGTCAAACAGAGAGCTCCCAGTCTTTCTGAGGAGCTAGCCCTATGACACACAGGAGCTGCCGTTCTCAGCAGTGAGGGGACAGATGTGCCAGGGTGGGGTGGGTACGCTGCGAGGGAGCCCCTGGAGATGTGGGGCCAGGCCAGAGCAGACTTCAGGGAGTGACAGTGGGCAGCACCTCCTGGTGCACGCCGACCCCTCTCAGCAGCATCCACGGGCAGCCAGAGAAGCCGCAGAGACCACAGTGCTGATGCTTCACTGCCACGAATCAGATGGCATTGGACAAGCCTCCCCGGCACCTCTCTGAATCTCAGGTTCCTCTTTAGCGGACAGAATACTCGTACCCCTGTGACGGGGTGATCTGTTCAATGAAACATCGTCTACAGAGCACATGGCAAAGTGGGGGCATAGAGTGCCCAAGAAAATGGTGGTGATTCGGTTTTGTGCGTACCTCACCTTCCAGACAGACTGAGCCCTTGGAGGGCTATTATGCCAGGGGCTCTTTCTCTTGTGCCTCCCAAGACCCAAATGGCGCCAGGTGCCCACGCGGGGCTTTTTCTGTATCCGTTGACCGAATGACTGAATGATCTGCTAACCTGAGTGAAGGGAGAATGGCGAGGATTTGCCATTTGGTGTTTTCATGCGGATGAGGTCATAAACGATGAATCACGTGTAATTGGATGCTGAGCCTCGGTGTGGTTTCCAATTCGTGAGCTCATTTTATTCGCGCAGCCCCTGCCCTCTGCCAACATTTGGAGGATTTGGAGAAGCTGGGATTGGTCTCCCCAATTTCTAGATGGGAAAATTGAGTTTGGGAGAGGCCGAGGGACTTACTTGGGTCACCTGGCAGTGGACACCATGGTTGGGGCTGCTCCCTTCCAGCCAGAGGGTTTTTGCAGGAGTCCGGTGGGAGGTTTGGGTTGCTCAGGTTGCAAGGAATCGAGGCCCACTGAGGTACTGTGGGGACATGGGGGATGGCGAGAGCGGCACAGCCTTTTCAGTATCAGTGTCTAACGTGCAGCTTTGATGGCCTGGCAGCCCCTCCAGAGGCCTTTGCAGGAACATTCCCAGCGCCTAGATTAGGCTCTCCTCGTCCCATGACTCAGCCTCCTACTTGTCTCTGCTTCTTTTCTCTGCCCACCCTCTGGGCCTCCTGTTTAAACCTCGAAGACACAAAATCTATTACCTAGACAAGCATTTTGGTTGCAAGGAGCATGGGCTCTCTCAGGCCATCTCAGGATTCCTTCTCTGGGTGGGTGGGACGGGAAACACATGGCCTCGTACTGGGAAGGGCTCAGACATCAAGGCAAACACATGCCCTATCCTCCTCCATTTTTATGTGCCCATTGCCATGGTGGGCCTCAGTTCGGATCCCTGGAGGGAGCGTTCCGACAGACTGAGCTATTTACCCCTGGTGGGCTGATCACCTCACTGTACAGACTCTTCCCAGAGGCCACCTTGGGGCTCTAGGGAAACTGAGCTGCTGCTCTCCCTACCTCTGGTCTCATCAGTGGCCTCCCCTGTGCAAACACCTGCCCAGCTCTGCTTTTTTGAAAGGGGGTGGGGTAGCATAGCTGTTTCACCAGAAGAAAATATTGTGAATATCCTTAGTGCCTTCAGATTGGGTTTGTCTCTACTTACCCTGGAGTGTCCCTCGGGGGCAGTATTCCTGAGCCAGGCCACCTCTTACAGCACTTAGTCTCTCTTAGATCCAGCCTAGAGATGGTGACTTTGCCTTAGGTGTGGCAAGGGTGGAAGAGGTTTATAAACAAAGCTGGCAATATATGTCCCCAAAGTGGCCATTTTCTTTTCTTTTTTTAATGTTTATTTTTGAGAGAGAGAGAGAGAGTGAGCATGAGTGGGGGAGGAGCAGAGAGTGGGGGGGGGGGGGGCGGACAGAGGATCTGAAGTGGGCTCTGCACTGACAACAGTGAGCCCGATGTGGTGTCATGACCTGAGCCGAAATCAGACGCTCAACCAAGCCACCCGGGCGCCCCAAAAGTGTCCACTTGCATCAGAAGGCACTGTGCAGGCAGCAGGCTCTCTGAGGCAGGGGATGCCTCTCTCTTGCAGATGGATCTCAGAGTCTGTGGGCAGAGTGGAACAGCCAGTTACTCCCTGGGCCCGCGGTCAGAGCCCTGTCAGCCCATAAGGTGTATGATAGATGGGGACTCAAGGCAAGCATTGCGTCATGGAAAGTTCTAGGCAGCAAGTGGAAAGATGTAGATGCAGTGAGGCGCCCCTGTGGGTGTTGGGGAATGGTTGGAGTGAATGTTCAGGCCCCGGATAAGCTCACCCGGAATGAGCCCATTAAGGAGTAGAATTAGTTGTGGCATCAAAACAGGAAGAAATGGCACCCAGGTCCATATCCAGGGTGAGCCTGGGGTCTAGAGACCACAGGCGGCCAATGCCCAGAGGCTGTTGTGAGGGACCCAGCACAGCCAGGACTCCCTTGAGGGAGGTCACGTGTCTTCACATCTGCCGACCACCGTGACCCCTCCCTGGTGTGAAGCCCGAATGGGGCCTGTATGAAAGCCAGGAAGATTATAGCTCTGGCTTTCCTTTCCCATTCCAGGAATAAGCATTTGTGTCTGGTTGGATGGATCCACGGGAGGGCTAGGGAGAGCTGGGTAGAAACTACCCAGTAGGGAGCAGCCAGGCTTCCCATGCCCTCTGTGAGGATCGAGATCTGCCTATATCATGTGTCCAGGGAATGCCATGAATCCAATCGAAAGCAAAGCACTACAGGGTAATCTGGTGTTTCTGGTCATGGGGCCTTCCAGTACCCTCTTAGCTCTTATCCATGGAGTCATCCGGAATAGGAGGTTTCCAGAAGCAAGTGACTGGCCTCCTTCAAGCCATCCCCAGTGATTTAGAAGGAATCCGAGGCCTCCTGAGGCAACATAGGAGGCTCTAGTCCCAACTTTACCAGGTGACCTCAGACAAGTTATTCACTGCCTGAGCCTCAGTTTCCCCACCTGCAACCTGGAGAACACAAATACGTATTCTGTTTTGTGAGTTTGCCTGAAGGCACCTTGAACAACACCAGAGCTCTGTGCACACCTGAGCAGTTCTTGCTATTAGATTGGAACGGAATTTACCAGAAATCAGGGCCTACCTGTCCAGTTTACCTTTGTGTAGCCAGTGTTTGGCACATACTAGGTGCTCAGTGAATCTTTTCTGAATAAACCAACATGGAAAAGGACAATTTTGAGACTCATTATTACTGACAGTCATTCCATCAGAGCCAGCAGAGAGGCAGGCCTCTGAAAAGGGCATCAGGTCGGTAGATCCAGTCTTGGAACTGACTTTTCAGCTCAGTCTTTCTTGCAACTGACCTGCTGAGGGAACTGGGGCAAGTCACATCACTAGTCCGGGCCTTAGCTTCCTCATTTTGTTCAAAGAAAGGGTTGGACAAGAAGAGTTCTCGGGTAGCTTCTTGGCTCTCTAGTCCTGAGGATTTGCTGGGGGTGACCATGTGCCCACCCCCATCTGGGTTCCTTGTGACCATGGAAACCATTCTCCCGGCCCTGCCCTTCTCCCCGTGTGTTTTCTTTCTTCTTGGTATTTTTTACTTGGATTGGGCTATCTTCATTTGCAGGAGTTTAAATGCTGCTTTGGCCTTTTGTATATATGTACCCTACCTCCCACCCCAATGGGGGAGCTCCCTTGGGCAGCGCTGCCTCCCCCCGCCCAATCCTCCACCGCACCTTATGGGCAAGACCATCTTCCTCCTCAGCCTGCACATCCCACCCCCTTCAGATTGGGACAGGCCTCATCTTCTTGCTGGGTCTCTCCCCACGATTAGACCCAGAGCTGTGGCTGCTGCCCTCACGACGGGTGGGGGAGGGCAGAGTGACACGCTTGCTGACAGACTGAGGCGGTGCTCCTTTGGGAGGGGGCCAGCAGCCGCAAAGGTGCAGCCGTGCCAGGTGGGCCTTGCCAGCCAGAGCTATTTTTAGAAGCCATGTTTGCAAATTTTGTGTTAATAGTGTCTCTGTCCAAGCTCTGGCTCTCAGGACTTAGAGAGGAGGAGAGCCTTAGAGAAACCCTCCCGCCTTGTTCTCCTCCTCCCCGTCATTCGTGCTCTCCTCCTCGCAGGTGGCTGGGGTTAGTGGGGTACAGCTATTTGTGTGCAGCACATGGTGGGTAGGAATGGGGCGGGGGTGGGGGAGAGGTGGAGAAGCTTAGAGCTCAGGTTGCTTGAGTCCAGTCTCAGAGGGGTGGTGGGACCCCTAACCACAGGACACCTCTGTCAGTGCCCATGTCACTGGATGGGAACTCTCAGTTGCCTGGTCTGTCACCACCTTAAGCAGTGAACTTGAGCCCCCACCAGGGTTCTATATGTCTCTGATGACACCCACCCTCACCTGCAGGACTTAACTGAGCCTGTGCTGGTCTCAGTTGAGCTCTGGTCCCAGTGCACCTTCCTGGCACAATCCATCAAGGGAAGGGACTGGCAGGTGGCAGAGAGGTGAGCAAGGCCCACACCGTCCCACCCTTAGCAGCCCTGATCTGACAAGAAAGGCAAGGTCATTGAGCACATTATTACCACTGTGAGGGGGATTCCAAAGGACAAATGGTGGGTGCTGAGAGAGTAGAACTTGCTCTAAGCTGATAACTAAAGTGTGAGCAGAAGTCAGGTGAGAAGTCGGTGGAAGAGAGATCCGCACGGCTGGAGCAAATCCTGATCACAGGAGGCTAGAGTGTAAAGGCCCAGAGGGCGAGCCTAAGGTTCAGTGATTCTCTGACCATGAGGCAGGGGATCCCTCTAACCACAGAGGCTTCCAAGGAGGAGGCTCCCATTTTTTCCTGGTCCCCACCCACCTACAGACCTGCACCCCACTCCACCCCCAATACCTAGGGCAGCCCAGGATGGAAGAAGGTGCCTCCCCTGCAGGGCAGTGCCTTCGTGCATAGTCAGGGATCCTAAAGACCAGGGCTGGAAGGGACCTCATAGTGCCACCACTGGTTGTGTTAGGACTCTGCTTGAACACCCCAGTGCTGGGGAGCCCAGTCTAATGGACAGCTTGATAGGGAGTGAGCAAACTCTGACTAGGAACATTCCTCCTGCTGAAACCCACCTTCCTGTGCCGAACCCATCTGGCCCTAGCCTTGCACTCCTTCTGCTGGAAGACAGCCTCCTATAACTTCTGGAGACACAGGGTTGGATTCCAGGCCTGGCTCTCTCATTTAGAGCTGTGTGACCTTGGGCAAGGTCAACCTCTCCAGGCTTCATCTGTAAAATGGGGATATTAATGAAGTTGGGAGGACTAAAAACGAAGTGGAAGAAGGTCTCAGCCCAGGGCCTGGAATACAGTAAAGACCCAATAAACATTTTCAGTAATGCTACTAGGTTATCATCATTACCATGTAATACACGGGGAAACTGAGGCCGGGAGCGGTCGGCAGCGGGGGCGGGGGGGCTGGGGTCGAGGGCAGCGGAGCGGGAGCGGCGTGCAGCGGGCCGAGCGGGGGCGGGCGGCCGTGGCCTCAGGGGCCCTCTCCCGGCTCCGGCCCCCCTCGCCGCCCGGGCACCGCTCGGCTGCCGCGCTTTACGAGCAAAAACAAACACGTCCCACAAGCGGCCCCTGTGCGGCGCGGCCCCGCGCCCGCCAGCGCCGCCGCCTCCCGGTCAAAGCCGGCTTTGTGCCCGCCCCGCCGCCCCCGCGGCCCAGGCGATTTTAATTAGTGTCTGGGTCTGCGCCGGGAGATGGAAATCAAAGCCCCCGTTCTTCCAGCGCCCCCGCCCCGACCCCCGCCTCCTGCCTGCGGATCCCCAGGCTCCGCGTACCCCTGCTGGCAGCCGCGGGAAGTGGAGCCCTCCCGGAGCCGCCGCCTCGAGTTCGAATCGCGCTTTTTAAGGCGCACGGACCCGGGGCACGTCATGGGCGCCCCGGGCCTCGGTTTCCCCAGTAATACTAGCATTCAGCTCAGGCAGCCAGCTCTTAAAATGTTGCTGGGATGGCTGATGAAGTCTGACTCGGCGAGCAACCACTAGAGGATGGGGAGGAGGAGAAGGCCTTGAGGGGAAAGGCTGCGTTGTGGACAGCTCTCTATGACCCAAGTTTTGAACCTTATGCTCTTCAGGGTTTCTTAATTTTTTTTTAAATGTTTATTTATATTAGAGAGAGAGAGAGCAAGTGGGGGAGGGACAGAGAGAGAGGGAGACAGAACCCATAGCAGGCTCCAGGCTCTGAGCTGTCAGCACAGAGCCCGACGCGGGGCTGGAACTCATGAGATTATGACCTGAGCCAAAGAAGTCCAACGCTTAACCACTGAGCCACCCCGGTGCCCCTGCTCTTCAGGGTTTCCTAAAGGGGCAGACTGGACCTTTGAGTCTGCCTGGGGAGCTTGTTTAAAATGCCAAAACCTGGCCCCACTCCACACCTGCTGAATCAGAACCTTGGGGCTTGGAGCCTCAAAATCCACATTTTGAACAAATGCCATGTTGATTCTGGTGCCTGAATGTGGCATGTGCAAAGGATAAATGAGCCATATTGTTAGAAAAATACAGTCTTTGCTTCCAATCCCCACAGTATCCTGACTGAAGTGGGACATTTGGCCCCACGACTTAGTTTTATTCCCCTTATAGAGTACTGTGTCCTCCAGGATATCGGTGTCCTTGCTCACAAAATGGGCACAACCTTGAGAATCAAAGGTGTCCTTGAGTGGGAAAGGCCATTAGAAGCAGGAAAACTCCTAACAGTCCCCTCTCTCACACTCTGCCATTAACACCTACCTCTAAAGGTATTTTGGTGAATGGCTGCTGCTGCTCAATACCGTGCTGTGGCTCCCAGTTGCCTTCAAAATAAGATTCTGACTCCTTATGATGGTGTTCCAGATTGGGTCCTGGCCACATCTCCTGCTGCTTTCTCACAGTCCCTCATCTTGGTATGAAGCCACCCTCCATTTCCACCTCATCCCAACATCTGTGCTTTCCTGCTTACTTGCCTTTGCCCAAGCTGTCCCTTCCGTGGAAAAATACTTCCTCCTTACCACCCCCCTACTCTATTTCAAATAGCCAGACTTTGTCATTTCCTCATGACCCTGTTGAAAGGCTACCTCTTCCATTCCTGTCCCATCCCGGTCCCAGTGGGGTGTTCTTTACCTCCCAGGAACTTTTTTTTTTTTTTTTTTAAGTTTATTTATTTATTTCGAGAGAGATTACGAGCAGGGGAGGCGCAGAGAGAGAAGGAGAGAGAGAATCCCAGGCAGGCTCAGTGCTGTCAATCCAGAGCCTGACCTCTGAAATCATGACCGGAGCCGAAATCAAGAGCCAGGATGCTTAACTGACTGAGCCACCCAGGTGCCCCTCCCATGAACTTTTTCAGCACTCTGTTCCTCTGTTAAGGTACTGACTGTCTTTTATTACTGGTTAAAATCTTGGGTTTGGGAGTTTGATAAACCTGGTTTGTTACTCTGACTCCACCACTCTGTGACCTTGGGTGAGTCTTTTAACCTCTCTGAGCCTCTGTTTCCTCTTATGATTATTGAGGGGGTTAGGGGACATAAGGAAAGGGGCAGTACTTGGGGCAGAAGCTAGTCAGTGCAGGGTCACAGTTAAAAGTGCAGGCTCTGAACTAGATTACTCGGGTTGGAAACCACATTCCACCCCTACTCATTGGCAGCATGACTTTGGATAAGATTACTAAACTCCTCTTTGCCTCGGTTTCCCCAACTGTGCGATCAGGATAACAATAGCGTGGCAGACAGCCCCCATGGTGTTCCCCAGGATGGTCACACCTTGCATAATCCTCTCTTTGAGGGTGGGTGGGACCTGTGATTTGCTTCTGGCCAGTGGAATGTGGCAAAGGTGAAGGGATTTTGTAGGATTGAGGTCCCAAATCAGTTGATTTTAAGTCACTCAGAAGGGAGATTGAGTGGGTCTGATGTGATCAGGTAAGAGCCCTTAAGAGAGGAACTAGATTCTCCATGGAGTCAGAGACTCTGTTCCTAACTTTGAAGAAGTAAGCTGTTGTTGTAAGACCAGCTGGTAGTCGCTAGGAACTGAGAGTGGCTGGCCCCTGGCTGGCAGCCAGCAAGAAAAGAGGGACTTCAGTCCTATAACCGCAATGAGATGAATTTTACCAATAACCTGGGGGAACTTGGAAGTGGGTCTTTTCCCCAGTTGAGTCTTAGATGAGACCACACCCCTGTGGATACCTGGATCGTGGACTGGTGAGATCCTGAAGCAGAGAACCCGGTTAAGCCGTGCCCAGACTTCTGGCCTATATAAACTGTGAGATAATAAATGTGTTTTAAGCTGCTAGATTTGTGGTAGTTTGTGACCCAGTAATAGAAAACTAATACAAATCGGGGCGCCTGGGTGGCGCAGTCGGTTAAGCGTCCGACTTCAACCAGGTCACGATCTCGCGGTCCGTGAGTTCGAGCCCCGCGTCAGGCTCTGGGCTGATGGCTCGGAGCCTGGAGCCTGTTTCCGATTCTGTGTCTCCCTCTCTCTCTGCCCCTCCCCCGTTCATGCTCTGTCTCTCTCTGTCCCAAAAATTAAAAAAAACAAAAAAACAAAAAAAAAAACGTTGAAGAAAAAAAAAAAGAAAACTAATACAAATCATATTCACTTCATAGGGTTCTGGTAAAGATTGAGTGGGGCCACTGAGGTAAAGCCAGCCTGGTGCTGGTTCATGGGAGATACTCAGTAGTGATTAGCTGCCATGAGCCAGCTAATTATGTTTGGAACACAGCGCTTTACAAAAATAAATTTTAATCACCAGCTTATTAGTTCGTTTACAAAAACCATAGGATTTGCAAGCAGGAAAACTACATTTGAGCAAACTTGCTGTAAGACCTTCCCCTTGCTATGTTATGACTGTTAGGATGCTTTAGGCTGCAAGTATAGAAAACTTGACTAATAGTGGCTGTCTTAGGTTGGGATTCTTAGAAACAGAACTTAAGGCAAGGAGTCATGTGAAAATGATGTGTATTAGGAAGAAGGTTTCCAAGAGAAACCAGAGTGAGAAGTAGGACTGGAGGTGGGTGGTGGTGGGGGGTGGGGGGTGACATCAAGACAAGTCCCACAAAGAGAAACTTCGGCTCCATCTTATAGAGGAGCTCCGAGGACAGTGCATGTCACTCCTCAGAGCTGGCCAGGTCAGTGCAAGGCAGCTGGAGGACTGACACCTCCATACACATCTGT
This sequence comes from Panthera leo, assembly GCF_018350215.1. Classification (NCBI taxonomy): domain Eukaryota; kingdom Metazoa; phylum Chordata; class Mammalia; order Carnivora; family Felidae; genus Panthera; species Panthera leo. The sequence goes on along the minus strand of NC_056688.1, from coordinate 57,077,505 downwards.
CACTGGTTAAGGGCCTCCCTTGAGGTGGGGCAGGGGTGTAAATTCCCAGGCTCTTCTGGCTTTTCATGCTCATAGGCAAAGTGGGTTCCAGCAGCCTGAAGGCCATCCTCTGACAAGGGGAAGCAGGTGCTGGCTTTTGGGAGTGAAAGCACAGTGGGAGCCGGTGTGTATGAAAATGTTAAAGGGATGAGAGGGTCATTGGCAGCATTGCTGCAGTGGCATAAGCTATAAGGACATCTGTTGTTTGCCTAACAAGAGACGTAGGTGGTCCCCAGATTGGCTCAGTGTGAGTCATTGATGTCACTGAGGACTCAGCTCTTTTCAGCCTTCCTTAGCATGGCTGGTTTTCATATCCTTAGCCTCATGGCCACAAGATGGCTGCCGCAGCTCCATATCTCACATCCTTAGCCGATGGCATCTGAAGTAAGAAGCAAAACAGGGCGGTAGCAAAAAGACTTTCTCTTCACAGGACTCTCTCCTTTGAGGAGGAAAATCCCCCCTTCCACAACCCACCAGGTTGGATCACATACCCAGCCCTAGACCAGTCACCAGCAGAGGAGAGTGGGTTGCTAAGGTTTGCTTAGGTCATTCAGTAGTTCACCCCAGGTGCTGAGCACCTGTCCAGTGGGGTTCTGTTAGCACAGAGGAGGTAAGGGAATGACTACTGGGTGGGCACCCAAGAGTATCTGCCACAGCATCACTCTTCCTCATTTGCAAAAGGAGAATACTGGTACCTGCCTCTGAGATTCATGGGGAGGATTCACTGAGCAGATTTTAATTGCTCGGTATGTCCACGCCTTTTTTTTCTCTGCTGTTTCTCTGTTGAGCTCATGGAAGGCAGGGACCATGTCTGGTTTACCCTTGCTTCTGTTGCTTCAGCCCTCTAAAGAGTAACTCCATCAATTTCTCTCCATGTGTTGCCACGCCCTAGTCCAGACTGCCATCACCTCTCACTGGTAGCTGTGATGGCTTACTCATAGATTTCTCAGCTCCCGTTCTTGGCTCCCTCTAAGTCTTTCTCCCACAGAAGCCTGACAGATCTTTGTAAAACACACATCTGATTGAATTATATCCCCGCTGAAAATCCTTCCAGGCTCAAGAAAAAGGGCGGGGATGGGGGTTGGGTGGAGGCTGGGGAGTGATATTCAGAGTAACTACTGGTTTGGGATGGGCCCTGGGCAATCAGAACAGGCACCAACATTGACAGCAATGCCAGCACATCCTTCCTGCACATCGGCCCTGTTCTGAGGGCCCTAGGAGAGCTGGCCTCTGCCTGCCTCTCTGGTTTCTCTCTGGAGACTGTCTGTGCCACCCGCCAATCCCCTGCTGCCTGTACCACCCTGCCTGCACTGGGCCAATGCAACTCTCGCGTCGGCCTGATCTGCTCGCCCTTCCCCAGATGTACGACTCGTCTCCAGGCTTCTGAATGTGTTTCCCGGGGCTGGAACATGATTCCCCCACTTCTTCTGGCTACTTCTTTAAAACCTGCATTTTGGGTGCCCCCTCTTCCAGGACACTTTCTCTGATACTCCTCTCCTCCGTCATGGTCTCTCATGGCCCCTGTGCTTTCTTCTGTCAAAGCACGTGTCACTCAATCGCCATTGTTGATGTCTCTTTCTCCCTCACCAGACCGGGGTCTTTCTGAGGGCACGGTGGGACACACAGGACAGTTGCATTACCCGTGCTGGTAGTAGTGGGTGGTGATAGTGGTGGTGGGGGATGGTGGAGGCCAGCACCACTCTCAGACCCAGGCCCCTCTCTGACCTTCTTCCAGCTGCACCCCTCCCCATAGCACAAGGAGTCCATTGGTTCAAGAGGATATGTGCCCCCCCTCCTTCCCCACACTCTGGGAACCCAGGGTCCTAGAATTCTCTACCCAAACAGCCCAAGTCTGCTTCCAGGACTGCATAGTCCTCTTCTCCAAGTCTGTTCTTTAAGCCAGAGGGATAGTTTGCCCAGAAAGTGGGGAGAAGGGAGGTGGGCTTGGATGAAGCTTGGACATTTTTCAGTTACTATCCCTAGGTAACAAAGTACCCCCAAACTGAGCAGCTTAAGACGGTTGTTTTTTTAATGCTTATGAATTCTGTGGGTCAGCTGAGCAGGGCACAATGGGAATGGTTTTGTCTGCTCCATGATGTCTGGGCCTCCACGGAGAAGACTCAGTGACTGGGGGCTGAAATCATCTGTTTATCCATATATCAGATCATGCTAGTAGTCGGCAGGGAGCTCAGCTGGGGCTGTTGACTGCAGTATCGCTGTGTGTTCTCCAGGTGCTTGGGCTTCCTCACAGCATGGTGACCTCAGAGTTAGTTAGACTTCTTGCCTAGTGGTTCCAGATGCGAAGGGCAAGTATCTCATTAAACAGCCAGTAGCTGCATCACCATTTGTGGCCCAGGCTTGGAAGTCACCCAGAATAATTTCTGCTTCATTCTATTGGCTAAAATGAGTCACAGCCCACCCAGATATAAGGGGAGAGGACATGGGCCAGACTTCTCAATGGGAGGAGTATAAAAGCATTCTGGACGTGTTTTAAAAACATCAAAGACTTGCAGACTGGGGTGTCTACACCTGTGTGTACGAGGCCCTTCACACTACAGGACAGAGTTGAAATAAGAAGCAAGGTGGACTGAAAGGAGGAAGTCAGGGGCCAAAGGTCAGCTCTCCATGTGTTTCCATGTTCTGGCAAAGAAGAGGTCAGACAATTTTAGATTTGAAGTTGGGCTTTTAAGTCATTAAGAAGGTTTATTTGTCAAGGTAGAAAGATAGAATGTATTTATTTAATAGTTTATTAGTTTGATTTGTAACTTTTAAACATGTAGGGTGTGATGTGTAGGCCCCATTTGTTTTCCTTCCTGGACCCTACAATGTGAGGTGCGGCCCTGGTGGTGGTGGCAGTGGTAATGGTGGTGAGAATGGTAGTGGTGATCACTCAAGGGCTCAACAACCACTTACTGAGCACCTGCTATATGTCAGGAGTCAGCCACATCTCACTGTTGTCTTCACCATTAATGCCATTCTTCCTTCCCTCATTTCCTTCTTCAATAAGCATACACTGAATGCCTCCTGTGGACCAGGGGCTGGGGATGGAAAGATAACCACCACGTGGTCTCTGGCTCAAGCAGCTTACTGTCCAGTGGGAGAAGGGCTCAGGAACACATCATTGCAATACAAAAGCATGAGTTTGGTTACCGAAGGGCATATGATGTTGGGGCAGCAGGGAGGCCCAGTGAGGGCTTTTTCTGAGGAGGACTTGGAGCATAAGCTGGAATACTGCAGGAAGGGACTAAGGAAAGGCACTCCAGAAAGAGGGAATAGCATGTTTAAGGTGTGGAAGCAAGGACACTGGTTTAAGAAGTGATCCAAAATTGTAGTGGTGGTGACTGGGAACAGGGATCCCTGTAGTGACTGTGTGTGGGTGCCACCTCCTCATTTGAGGGAACTGCTCCCCACCCCCCCAACTCCAGTCATGATTCTGATACCTCAGCCCAGACCACCATCTATGTACCCAAGATGAACCAACCAGAGTTGTTCCCCCAGAATCTTTCTATAGGAATTGGAAGGGCAGATCCTTTGTACCCTGTCTGATTGAGAGCTAATAGGCACCTGAGCAGTGCAGTGTGCTGTCTGCTTCTTGAAAGAGTTGGTTGGGAAGAACAGATTGGTATGCAGGGGTCAACAGAATGTCGTGATGGTGTCAGAGTCTGTGCCTCAGGTCTTCTTGGAGCCCAGATCCATCCCACCTGGGTCAGGTAGGGCAGCAAACTGGACCCTGGAGCGCTGCTGGGACAGATGATGGGGGAATTGGGGGCAAAAAGGCAGCAAGAACTAGATCTTCAGGGGTCCAGGAGGGAAGGTATCGAAGAAGGGGCTTAATGAAGGAAACAGGGTAAGATTTGTGTTTCTGAAAGATCATTCTGGGTTGGTGGGTAAGACTTGCTGGGAAGGGGAAGGGGAAGGGGAGGGGGTTGCTGGCAGCAAGGGAGCTGATAGGAAGGCTGATTCCACCCCTAGCCCCAACATAATGGGGCACGGAGAGGGGAGTGAATGTGGGAGTCAGACCCTGTGGGCTCCATTAGAGCCCAACTGTAGGTTGCTGTTGGACTTTGGGCAAATCTTGTGGCTCTGTTTTGTGCCAGAGGTGATAAAGGTAGGATTGGGGAAAGACCTCTGATGTCATATGGTCATTCAAGCAGCCTTGAGCTGGGGCCAGAGATCCAGGTCCTAATTCCCACTCTAGAAGGTCTGAGATAACTTTCTGTACTCAGAAATCCATGCCACCCCACCCCCTTCCAACTTCAGTCAGCCTCCTGCAATACCTCCTGTTCATCTTCTATAAACTGGCCTTACAGGAGGAGAAGGCAGGCAGGGTGTCTTCCAGAGACCAGGGTGAGGGGAAGGGGGTGGCTGGGCCTGCCCTGCCGAGAGATGCCATTGTGCCTGGTGGGGCCCCAGGCCTTCCCTTACCCCCAAGCCAGCCCCAAACCACAGGCCACGTCCTGTTTCTCAGAAATACTGCCATTTCCCAGAGCCCAGGGTTCGTGGGGGGACAGGGGGAGGTGGCTTCATAGCTACTGGAAGAGGAGGAAACCCGGAGGCCAGGCTTGGCATCATGATTGGACTATCAGGTTTGGGGGCCAGGAAGCTACCTGGGAAGGTGGAGGCTCTGAGCCCAGGTCAGCTGCACCTGCCCCAGCCCAGGACCTGGCACTTCCAGTGTTCTGGGATCCATCAGGGTACAGAATGACAGACTTAGCTAGAATCCAACCCCTCCATTTACCAGTATGTGATCTTGGTTAGGTCATTTCCTCTCCCTGTATGTGCCTCAGTTTCCTCATCTCTTAATATGGTTGACAGTCCCCATCTCACTGGGTTGTCCTAAGGATCAGATGAAACAACAGACCTGAATGTGCCTTGTTATCTCATGGCCGGGCATGGGGGAGGGGACGTCACTCTTGCATCCAGAGCCCAGCCTGTGCCTAGCCTGGCCACCAAGTAGGACTCCCTGCTGGGATCTCTGGGAGCCTCATGAGTGGAAAGCTGGGTAGTCCTGGAAGACCACCATTTCCTTCTCTGTCATCACACACACGGGGAGACCAGCAGGGTTACACAGTGAGTTAGTTAGTGGCTGAGGCAGAGTAGATTTTAACTTGTCCTTAAACCTCCCTTCTTCCACTCTCTTGTTCCTTCTCCTTTCCCCTGTCCTGTGAGGAGGTGATAAGGGATCATCACCAAGACTCACTTACATCTCTTCCATCTGAGAAACCTGCTTCTTCCATCCATGTCCACTGCCAGCCACTGCTCTGCTTCTCCCCTCTCCTTTACCACCAAGGTTCTTCAAAGACTTGTCTGTTTCCCCGCCTCCCTGACACCACCTCAGCCTCCCAAAACCTGTTCCTGCCTCCCAGCTCTCCTGACATTGCCCATTTCCACAGGCACCAGAAGCCCCCTCACCCCTGAGGGCAGAGGGAGACCCTTCCAGGCCTTGTGTGATTGAACTCTCCGCCACCATACCCTCTTGGCTTCCCTCTTGCCTCCACGGTGGTTCCTTTGCTGATGCTCATCTGTCTCTTCTCTTCACTCTACAGTCTCTCCCAGGCTGGTGCCACCCACCTCCTGGCTTCAGTTACCACCTGCAGGCCAATGGCTCCCAAACCCCTGTCTCTGGCCGAGCCTTCTCCCAGATCCATAATATACCCCACGAGCTAGGGGTATCTCCTGAGACTCAACGTGTGCTCAGCTGAATCTTCTGAGTTCTTCCCCAGGCCCCATGTGAAACACAGCTGCGCCCTACCCTCCTTCTTCTCCCTCATCCAGTCCTCCATTAGCGTCATTAGTGTGGCCTTCCCTTCTAGCCCCACCGCCTCTCTCCTGCCCAGGCCGTCGTCATCCCTCACAAGGACTCTCACAACAGCCTCGTACCTGGTGTCTGCCTCGCTTGGCCATGCTGGTCTTCACCCAGCAACCAGAGCCAGCTTGCTAACCCACAGACCTGACCCAGGCACTGAAACCCTTCCACGGCTCGTGGCTGCCCTCGGATGAAGCCAGAGCTTCTCAGCTGGGTCTTCAGCCTCACCTCCCTTAGCTCTGCCTCAAGCTGTCCAGTGAGCTGTTGGTGATTCTCCCTATGACATGCTTTTTTACATCTTCCATGCATGTCTCTCCCTGCACCGTCTCCCTCCCTCCACCTTTTCTTCACATCCTCCTCATCCTTCAGAGCCTGCTGAAGCGTCCTCAGTCTGGGCAAGCTTGTGCTCCCCATGGCCCTGTTGTCACAGCAGGTGACAAGGTGTTGTGATGCCCCATCTCCTCCTCAAGACTTTGGCTCCCTAAGGACAGGCAGAGCCGGGTTGGTTCCTTACACTGTGTGGGTCGTCTAGCATAATGTCCTATCGCAGAGCAGCTTAGCAAGTGTTTCACGAACGAACACACGAAAGGGGAAGACAACAAGTCAGAGGGGTGTAAAACCACCAGAAAGCTGCTGAGCGGTTCCCAAGGCAAGCCTTGTGTGTGCACACTCAGAAACGTCTGGACCCAAAGGAGGAGATGCTGATATGCTGAACGTGTCTCCCATGGCGGAAAAGGTTTGGGGTGAACCACACAGGCTTCGGATAAGCCCCTCAAAGAAACCAGGAAGGCAGTTGGCCTGCAATACCAGGGAAAGTATACAGGGAAGTCCATTCCTGTGCTGAGGCCCAGAGCCACTTCTGATTACAGAGTCCTGCCTCCAACCCCATTCTTCAGCAGAGGGGAGGGGCCATTGTGCAGGGGCGGGGGTGGGGGTATCCAGGAAAACTTTCCTGAGAAGAGACACCTGAGCCAAGTTGATGGCTGACAGAGTTCACCACGTAAATGGCTGAGCGTTCAGATTCCTGCGCTTTAAATGTGAGATGCTCAGAGTTCATCGTCCCGGAGTTCCGAGCTAACCCTACATGGTGAGCGAGCAAGGCCAGAATGCTGTCGCCTCTTGGATGGACAGGTGGAAGCTGTGAAGAGCTAACGTCTTCCTTCTCAGGGGAGGAGGGGAAGATTCCAGCCATGTTCCTCAAACCCCAGACTCTCAAACCAGGCCCGTGGGAGCTCGCAGGGGGAGTTTGGGCAGTACGACATTGGTCCCTGCTCAGTGAGGGCAGCAGTGATAGGCTGCTTAGCAGACTTCCCAGGCCTCCCTCAGACACCCGGGTACAAAGAGCAAGGCTCTGGAAACAATAGTCAGAGCCCTCCAAGTGACTACAGGTGGCAGAACTCCAGCCCATAGGCCACTTTACATCACCTCTCCACAGCTTCCCACAGGCTTGGGGTGAAGGGCAGCTCTGTCCTGGAGCAAGACCATGGGTCTGGGAGTCCGTAGGCTGAGGTCTAGTCCTGGCCTCACCTGTTGTCACTGTGAAGTTTTGAGGGAAGTCACTGGCCGATCCTGATCCTCTGTTTCCTTCTCTCTAAGGTGCGGGTGATTCCTACACTGTTCGTTCACCTTAAGTGGAATCATGAGCATTAAAACATCTTTGAAATTGCAAGTAATTGTACATGTAGGCAGGATAAATTATTAATGTTGTCTTTCATCGTAACTGTTAGGCTTTCTTCCCAGGTGGTGGTGCCGGGGTTGGCAATTTGACTGCCAAGTCTTGGAAATCCTCGGAGGTGAGAATATTTGGGTTTATGACATTGGTCACGGCGGACCCGGGGGGGAGGGCTAGCCTGGAGCAAGAGACCCGGCACCAGTTTTACCTCTGCCACTGCCCCGCTCTGTGGCTTCAGGCAAATTACTGCTGCTCCCTAAATTCAGTGTCCTCATTGTAGAATGGGGCTGACAATCGTAAGGATCCCTGGAAGATTTGCTGGCAAAGTGCTTTGAGGCTCCATTTCCCCCTCCACTGGCTATCTAGAGGCAGTCCCTTTCCTAGGCTCAGTGCCAATGAGCTCCAGGAGGGGGGCCGCCCATAAAAGCAGGAGGAGCCATAGCTGGGGGGCCAGGGACAGAAGCAGTACAGAGCAGGGGGGAGGCCACGGGCAGCAGACAAAAGCCTGGGCAGTGAGGCTGGGGGAGCTAGCCCTGGCTCCGGTAACAATTCACCATGAGGACAGGGCCGGTCTCTGCCTCGGCTGCATCTCAGTCTCTAGCCCTGCAAAATGGGGATGGGCAGGCCCGCCTTGTAGTCCCTGTGGGAACATGCGGGGACTGGACATAAAACTCAGCAGGCAGGATTGAGGGGTAATGCAGCTTGTTATTTATTAATATATAACAACAAAAATGATAAAGCTCATATCTGCAACTGTTTAGGTCTTTATTATAAGGTCTTGGTTGCTTTGTCTGGACTGGCAGTGACCTTCAGCTCCGGGGTCTGGGCTAGGAAAATGTTCCAGTGACCTGCATGGAGAAAAGCAGAGGGGTGTGTGTGGGGCGGGGGGGCCTGAGGGCGGTGTGTATGTGTGTGTGCAGGGGTGCATGCATGTGCACAAAAGAGGCAGAGTGACTGGGGTGGGAAAAACTTGGGACAAGAAGAACGGTGAGGGCCTGAGTTTGGAGCGCATAGGAGGAAGGGGATGGATATTTCCATCATAACCCCACATCCCAATCAGTTCTGGCACGTGACCCCAGCTTCAACCAACCAGCATCTGGGGGCTGGGCTGGCTTCCTAACACCTGTTAGTGACACTCCCGTCTGTGACTTCCTCTCCCCCACTTAAAGCCCCACCTGGATCCGTCTTCCCTGGGATACCGTAGAGCAAGTTAAGGGCATCAGAAGGAAAGTGGTTAGGAGGGTTTCAGCGGGAAACGTTCCAATACAGCGTGGGTAGGCAGCATTGGGGCTTGAGGGCTCAGGCCTCCCTCCTCCACAGTCCTGTCTCCCTCACTCCCAGGACCAAATCCAGATGGTTCTGCTTCACCTTCCCGCTCCCAAGCGCCCTGAGTTGAGAAATCTCTGGCCCAGACGCCCACTGGATTCCTGTGCCGGGAACTGACGTCTGTGGCTGACAACCACCCTGCCCCCCTCCCAGCACCAGCAGCCTGGAACTCCTCATGAGGCCCTGGCCTCTGGCCGGGCTCTTTTCCCAGGCCCCAGTCCTCAGCCCGACGTCTCACCTTCATGGGTGCTGGGGAGTAGCCGGAAGTTCTGTGCCTCTTTCTGGAAGTCTTGCTTCCTGACTTTCTTGATCTGAATCAAGTGGAAGATTCCTGAGGGCAGAGGCAAGGGCATGAGCAGGAAAGGTAGGGCCATGCGGTCAGTGAAACAGGGTGACTTGGACCTAGACTGGACCTAGTCTCCGCCCTCCCCTCCCCTATTCTGACCAGACATCAAACCCTGTAGACTAAATTTCCTAAAGGTTTTGAATCTATCCTCCCATCTCCACTGCCACTCTCCCCATCCGGGCCCCATCACATCTTGCCTGGGTCACTACACTAGACTTCTGGCCCCTTTTACTCCCCCTCCAGTCTGTGATCCTAACTGCAGTCATTCGAAAACATACGTTACCTGTCATTCCCTTTCCCTGACCTCCCATCACCTCCCTGCTGACCCTGCACCTGTCACCCTCAGCATCCTGCTCTCACACTACTCACCTGTCCACAATGTGTGTGTGTATGGGGGTGGGGAGGGGGCCTGTGTGGACAGGTCAGGCTGTTTTTTGGGCACAGAATGTGTGATAAAAATCAGTAGGTGTGTTTATCAGACTCCAAAGAGCATCAAGTGTCAGAGTGGTAGGGCTCTGTTTGCCCAACCCCTGAGAGGCCTTCCTGTGCACCAGCTCTAACCAACTACTTAAAGTCTTTGAGGGGCCCAAGCCTGTACATAGGCTGCCCCCTTTGCTACAAATCCTTTTCCTATTGACTTCCGTTTGTCCTGCTGCTATCAGGTAAACTCCTGCTCATTCTCTGAGCTTTAGCTGGGAAGTCTTCCTTGATTTCCCTTCCTTGGGGCACCCACAGCTCTTAGCTTGTGTTTGTGATTGGGCCTATTTCTAATGTCCTCTCCTTGTGTCTATTCTTGCCTCCCCTACTAGACTGGTTACTCATGGAAGGCTTTCCTCTCTGGCTCCCCTGAGCCTGGCCCACATTAGGCATGTAGGAGAAATGAATGAACGAATAAGTGAATGAATACATGAATGAATGAATCCCTAGATGAATGGATGGATAAGTAAATATATGTGTACCCAATCTAGGCCAGGCCCTAGAGAGGAACAAGGTATCATCTGGATCTCCTGATGTTTGCATCCCATGGGGAGCTAGCCACAGGCACCACGCATGGCACTGAGGCCCTGAGTACATGGGCTGGGAGGTTGCACCAGCTGTTAGCACCAGGGTCTGTGGCCAGAAAGAACAGATGTGACAGCAAGGTCTCTGCTAGGCCAGCACAGCCCTCAAGAAAACGAAGAATTGGCCTTGCTTGTGGAAATCTGAGTAGGATCCCACAGAGGAGAATGGGCAGCACTAAGGTCCAGGAGGCTGGGAATGTCCAGCATTGTTCTCAGGACCCTCCAACCCAGATGCCAAGGACCAGGATATGGGAGAGACTCACTCCAAAGGCCCAGGCTACATCACAAACCTCAGATGGTTCTTCCGCCCAGGCCTGATACGGCACATACCCCAGAACACAGATTGGAGAGATGACAGGATGAGGGAGGGTCTTTGTACTATAGCCTATAAAGCACGATCCTAATGACTGAGCTCTTGGACTTGGAATCAAGAGCTAGCCTGAGGGGCATGGTCATGCCTTTTGAGGGCATGCCAGGTCTGAGGGCAGCTGGGCTCTGTGGACCCCCAGGGCAGAGACGGCACTGGCAGGTGAGTCCCAGGAGATAGGGCAGGCTCAGCTCAATGTGAAAACAAACCCTTTCTCAGTGGAGCCATCCACAGTGGAGATGGAGTGGGGTATGTGCCGTCAGGGGCTAGAGACCATCAGGGAGGCTGTAGGGGGGCTTCCTTCCTAGACAGGGGCTGGAATTGAGACCCCTGAGGTCCCTTCTACTCTGAAACTCCAGAATCTAAAAGGCTCTTAACACTAAGCCAAGCCTCTGGGGCCTGAGGCTGGCTCCACGGTGATGTGGCCTCACTTAGCCCAGGTTTTGGTGTCCACCTGGTGCCTTTGTCTCCAGGCCAATTCTCCCCTTCCTCTCCCTGCCCCCAAGGCCTGCTGTTTCTGCTCCTCTGGGTGAGGAAACAGGGTTTCCCACTGATAGTCAGCCCTTGGAGTGTTTGTTTTGACGCCCGCAGTCTGGGACAGGGAGGTAACAGAGAGGCTAATGAGGCAATTTGGCCGCCCAGGGGGTCAGGAGATGGAGAGAAGGTGTTTGCTAGTGACAGGATGGTACAGCCTGGCATTGTGAAGTTGAAGAGTCCCCACCACCTGTTCTTTTTCTGCTGGGCCTGGTCATAACGAGACCGGCCTTGAGCTACAACTCTCCGGTCTGCGCCATCCTGGGCACACCTTGACCTTCCTCAGGTCCCTCTCTGAAAGCATTACGTCACCTCCGTGGAGATGGCACTGGGGACAGTCAGACCTGGGTTTGAATCTTTGCTTTACTGCTTAAATAAACTGTGTGACTTTGAGCAAGTCATTTTACCTCTCAGACTCCGTTTTATCTGCAAAATGGTGCATTAATACATATGCCTCAGGTTTCTTATATGGATGAAATGAAACACATTATGCATAGGGCGAGCTCCACACCAATCACAGAGCACAGGGTATGTCAGCACCGGCTCTTGGGCCAGTCTGAGGCTGTCGCTGCCACCTCTGCCTGCAATGTGTTCCTCTTGCCTTCCTAACTCCTAACCAGCTGCAGGCCCCTCCTCCACGAAGCCTTCCAGCCTGAACAACTCAGCTCCTGGTGAGCTCCTACTGCACCCCAGTCACTAAGTCCTGGGCTCCCAAAGACAGAGGCTGGGGCTTACTACTCCCTGGGGTCCCAGTCCTTGCTGGGGGTGAGGGGAGGTCTGGAGTAAACCAGCACTTGTCCAGGGGCTGATGGAGTTTCAAGGCATAAAATAATTATAAGGGTTACTGAAGCTAACTCCTCAGCTGTGGCAAAACGCCCACCCAGCCACTGCTTGCACACTCCTGTGAATGGAGATTGCTCCCTCCCTTCTTTGACAGAAACTGTCAAGGTATGACAAAGTGCTTCCTCTCATTGGTGGAAATGTGCTTCTCTACAATTCTAAGAGGATGTGGGATGAGGATACTAACGTCGTTAGCACCTACTATAAGTCGGGGCTGTACCTATGTGATTTCATCTAATCCTCCAAACACCCTCCTCTCCAATTAACAGAAGAAAAAATTGAGGCCCAGAGAGGTCAAGTGATTGCCCAAGGCCACACAGTTAAGAAATAGCAGAGCCAGAATTCGAACTCAGTTCTGTCTGATTCCAAAGCCCCTGTTTGTTGTTCACTCAGAACACAACAGCTCCCCCTTCCTGGGGCAGTCCTTCAGAGCCATGAAGCCAGCAGTCCTGTCCCCCTGAGTCTTCTCTTCTCCAGGCTGAACAGCTCCGCTTTCTTCGTCCATTCCTCCTAGGACAGGAGGCAGAGTAGAGCAGGGAAAGAGCCGCATCTGACGTCACAAGACATGGGCTCTAGCTCCCATCCTCCACTTACTGGCTGTGTGGCCTTGGGCCAGGCACTTCACCTCTCTGAGCCTCAGTTTCCTCATCTGTAAAATGGGGATAATAATACCTAACTCTCAGGATCATTGAGGATCAAATGAGATAATGAATGTGAAAGCACTTTGTAAACTCTCAAGTGCTTCACACATTGGTTGTCATTATCATTATCATTGTTATTATCATTCCCTCTTCCACCCCCACCCATTTCAGCAAGACCCATCAGTAGAGAAAAGTGACCTTACAGCTAATCCCCACTTAAAGGGTTTAGTTTGTTTTGCTCTACCCAGGGGATCTATATTTGGCAAGAAGTGCCCAGAAAACCAAATTCTCAGCAATTTCCTCATCAATGAAAACTCCTCTTCACCTTCAGCCGGTGATAGGAGCATCTTGTTGGATTGGGCGAGTTTCTCACAGAATGAGACATATATTCTCACATAGAGGGATAGACTCCACCCAATAGAAAAGGCTAAATGAGCCTGAAGGCCCTCCTGCTTTGAGGAGGCTGTGGATGTCCTTCTGCCTGAAAGGATCTGCGTCTCACAGAGTGCTGAAGTTCTACTGATAGGCCTTTGCTTCGGTTGTAGGCATTACCCTGTCCTGGCTCCTTGCAAGTGCAACAACCCCTTCCCCCCAGGAGAGGGAGCACTGGGAGGCCCTGGATGAGCTTATCAGAACTGCCAGAGAATCACAGACAGAATCTCCTTCTCCCTCTACCTTGGAATCAGAGACTCAAATCTGGAAGGGTAGCCAGAGGCAGGTCTTCCTGGGCTAGAGGCACCTGATCAACAAAATAGGCCCCGGAGGCCCCTGATAAGGGGGACAGGCCAGAGGTAAGCCCGACTGGGAGTGGGCCCATGCTCACCTTTTACCAGCTTCCAGAGGTAGATCTCCACCTGCTCAGAGGCCTCATGCTCGAGGGCAAAGCGATGTAGGTTGTCTGGGCTTGGAGACACTGATGTGTGGACGAGGACCCGGCCTGGCACCTTTGGACACCTGGTAGCACTGATCTCACCGTGGCCAGGGTCTGCCTTGTCCTCTGGGAAAGACAAGGAGCTGTGAACATTCTGTACCCCTCCTCCCGACCCCTGCCTGGTATGCTCAGGAAGCTGGGCCCTGGTCTGACAGCCCCCCTCCGGTCTTTAAGGTCTTTGGGAAAGTTCTGGTGCCCCTGGGAAAGAGATGGGGCATTTCTCCCATACACTTCCCATTGATTAGCATATTAAAACCTTCTCATCCTTCTGGGCTCAGCTCACCGTCCACCTTCTCCAGGCAGCCGACCTGGAACAGCTTAGCCTACCCTGTTTTTTCTCCACTCGCAGCCTTTAAAGCCCTTCTTGCTTATGCCTCCCACTCATGCCCTTAGTCTCACTGACACACATTGCCTTGTAACTGTCTCACTTGGGTATGTTCTTCTCTAAAAGAGACCCACGGGGTGAAGGCCAGGAGCCATGTCCTCCAAGTCTTTTGAGTCACCCACATCACCAAACACAGATTCTCATGACCATACATGGAGTGAAAGGTTTGGGAGGGGTTGAGGTGATGATGGCAATAGTGATGATCATGGTTGTGACGGAGGGTGGTGGAGGTGATGGTGTGACTGTAGTGGTGGAGGGGACCGTAAGGGTGTAGCGGGGAGCGGTGATGGCGACAGTGGTTGGATCCAGTCCTAAAGCCTGGACATGTTGGAATTCCAAGGACATTTCCTGGAACTTTCCATGTACCAACATTCCCTATTTTTCAGGGACTAAAGGACTAAGTCCCTAAACATACACACTTCCTTCTAAATTCTTCCTAGTTATAAAACTCTTAGAGATGTCCCGCTAAGAGTTGTAAGGCTACAGTCTCCATATTTTTAAGAGGAAATGGACTGGGTTCCAGTGGCAGAGCCCAAGATCAAGCGTGTTTGTGAGGGAGCCCAGCAGTGAACCACAGCCAGTCTCCAAGAGAATCCAAATTGAAGCCCCACCCCTCGTTTTCTTCCAGGTGCCATTCTGTCATGCTCTGTCCCTAACCCTGTCCCAATAGCATATTACTCTGAAAAATAATAGTGACCCCTTATATTTGGATTTTGTTTGGATGTTGATTTACAATTTATAAAGCATTTTTCATCAACTCTGTCTGAGGCTCCGAAAGGAAAGTAACTTGTCTAAGCTCACAACAGTAAGTTAGGGAAGTCCGTCGGTAAGCAAGCTAACATAGACTCACATTTCCTGACGTCAAAGCCTGGGGTAGGTGCAGACTTAAGATGATTGCAGCCACTCTGTGATCTCATTTGTAAAACAGCTGAGAGATGAGGATTAATTGAACTAGGTGAAATCACAGGACAATACCTGGTGCCGGTAGATTCTCGACACACATTTCCTTCCCCTTTTTTCCTCCCCATTCCTCTCCTTTTTGTTTTGCCAACCCAGCCCTCTAACCAGAAGTGGTAAAGGCACAACACAGCCCGCACCTTCTACCCCACCTGCTCTCCTTCCAGGATTGAGGGAATGGGCCTGTTCCTCACAACAGCTACTGTTGACAATCACAGGCTGTTCCTCCCAATGAGATACTCTGATGTTTTCTTCTGCACACTTATTAATCCTAGGGTCACATGACAGCGTTAGAGGAACTCAGCTGGCAAGTCTGGAAGCCTGAGTTCTAATTCCAGCTCCACGACTACTTTGCTCTGTGACTTTAGAAAGTCCCTTCTTTTCTCTGGGTCTCAGTTTACCCATATGTAGATGAAGGTTAAAGGAAGACAACAGTGGTCAAGAGCATTGTCTTTGGAGTAAGACAGACTTGGGTTGGGATTCCAACTGTCATTTGAGCTGTGTGACCTTGCACAGGGCACTTATTTTCTTGGTCTGTAAAATGGAGACAAAGATACCTGCCCTGTCCATTTGTGGTGAGGAGTACATGAACTCCCACATGTAAAATGCCTGCTTGGCACATGGTAAGTGCACAATAAACATTGACTATTCCTCCTAAAAGGCCTAACATCCTATGATTTTATGATTTCAAAGAACCCAGAACATTATTTGATTCTGTGTCTTTGACTGAGAGCCTCTGAATCTGTCACTATAACATTAGATATTCCATAAGTCTAATATTTTGTGAGTCTGGCATTTTCCACTCGAGTGCATCTAAAAACCCTGCATCCTATGGCTCTGAGTCCATTGCCCCATCTGTGTCAGAGATGTTCCAAGTATCTGTGCCCTGGGGACAGGGACCCAGGGCCCACTCAGGGCAGTGCCCTCCCTGCCTCCAGCATCTCTTTGTACCTGGGCAAATCTTGCAGCACTTCCCGGCCACTTTCTCAGGGTGATGGCAGGGATACTCAGTGGGGCAGGTCACCCGCTGGCAGTCCTGGCGGCCGTCCTGACAGGTGCACAAGATGCAGGGCAGGGGTCCAAAGGAGCGGAAAGCTGGGTGCCACACCTCCCCATGGGAGTATGTCTTCCCACTGTGCACGCAGGCTAGGCCAAGGAGGGCAGGAAGGGAGGAGGGTCAGTGCCTCAGACCTGGGCCAGAGTCCAGTGATGGGTGGGGGCGGGGCCTTGGGGAGCCCCCTGCTCCACCAGTCTGGCCCAGCCACACTGCTTGTAAAGCTGAGGCCAGCTGCAGACCTGGCCCCCTGTCCCTGACTTCTCCCCTGTTTCAGCACTCAGAGCTGACACATGCCCAGAAAGTTCTTGCTGAAGAGGGAGAGTACTCCCCCTGCCCGTCACAGCATGTCTGGTGGGAGGAGAGCTGAAATCAAGTTCGGACACTTACCTGGCTGTGTGAGCTCTGGCAGGTCCCTTCCCCTTTCTTAGCCTCAGTGTCCCATCTGTACAAAAGGGGCTGGGACAGCAGCTCCTCCTGCTCCACCGGTCGGGGGCGGGGGGCGGTCCCCCGCAGTAAGCCTTCTTTCCTCCCCCTCTGCTGCCACCATTGCCCACTTGGCCTCCTTCCCTGCTGCATCCTGACCATCTTGCTGCAGCCTAGCTCTGCTCCCTCCTTTCTTTGTCAAAAACTTTCCCTCACCACTTCCTTATATTAGAGTATTTACTTGCATGTCTGGAGCCCCTCGAGGACAGGGACCATTTTTCATCTCTCTGTTCTGTGCCCCTCAATTCCCAGCAAAGACATGGCAGAGGCTCGAAAAATGTTGTGCTGACACATAGTTCTGGTTCTAGGACTGGTTCTGGCTCTCACTCAGTACTCTGAACTTCAGGGTCCTCATCTGTGAGATGGGGGCTTAGACCTGATGCCCTTAAGGACACCTTCAGTTTTGATATTTTGTGAATCCACAAGCTCATGGCCAAGTTGAGATCAGGGGACCACTGAGTGGGGGGTGGGGGTGCGGGGGTGGGAGGTGGGAGCAGTCAGGGCCCCCTTTTCCCACCTCAGGGATCAGAGGAGTTTCTGTCCCCACCTTTCTTGTGTTTCTCCTTCAGGACAATCTTGACTGTTGTGCTGCCTGCCCCCTTTGGTCGGAAGTGGCGAGGGATGAAGCCCAGAGGAGCACTGAGGCCAGTGGGAGCTGGGGTGCCCAGGACCGTCTTTCTTCCATTGTCCCCTGAACACGGATCCTGGGAATGTCTCTGCAAATGGCAGGAAGGATGAAGATCACTGATGGGCCATTGTCAGCAGAAGAGCAGCAAGACAGAGCTGCAGTGAGGCCTGCAGGTAGACACCAGCATGACTTCCTAGTAAAGAGAGGCACAGGCTAGGGATAGAAAGATCTGGATGGGGTCTAAGATGTTTTCAGACAATGGATATTTGAAAACTCTCAGAGGATAGTGGTTTGGAAACCCAGTCTCCACCAACCCCTTCTCAGGACTATCAGAGCCAGGGCCTTGGGGCTGGGGTGAACAGAGGGGTACTGAGGTCTTGACCTGGGAGACACAGCAATTAGGAACCTGGGAAAATTAGAAACTACAGGTCTGTAGTGAGGATGACAGTCAGGAAATTCCTTGAGAAGATTTAGGTGATGGGATAAGGGGATGGGCCTCTGAAGGTCCCACCAGGTCCCAGAATCCTACAGGGCAGGAAGACTAAGAACAGGTCCCATCTGGAGACCAAGTCTCCAGAGCCCCCTTTCTTGAGCCCCTGGAATCCAAGATCCTGAAACCCTGCCCCTCCAGACCAGGTCTTGGCAGGGCTAGCAGTGATAGCAAAGGGTACGGGGTGAGGGCAGTGTAATGGGTCAGGCGCATCACAGCTCCTAGTTAAGAGGATTCGGCGCTCGAGGTCAAGGGGTAGGAGCAGGTGGGCTTATTACCCGCCTCACCAATACCAAGTCACTCATAGTCCTTCTTCTACAGCCCCTTCCTGCCCCATACAGTGTCTGAGTCAGCCTTTTGATGGCCCGACTGAGCCCATAGGAGCTCCCAGGAAACCATCTCAGGCCCCAGCACAGGCCCAGGCACATAGGAGGCTTCCAGGAAATGCTTGTCAAGTGGAACAGTAGCAAGAAGGAATTGAAAAGCCCAACCCTCTGATGGGACTTGCTCACGTCATCCAGTAAGGAGCTGCTCAGGGCCTGGAACTAAGCCTGGGTGGGCTTTGCTTAGCATGCTGCCTCCTAGGGAGAGGGTGGGATGGCGAGGAGATGGCCTGGCTCAGGCTCTGCGGCACAAAGCCCCGCTCCACCTGAAAAGGCCCAGCCTGAGAAGGGAGGATGAGCCAGCAGAGGAGAAGGGAGAGCTCATAGGCCAGACCCCTGGGGAGTCCCTGAGCAGGGGAGGTCAGCCTCCCGTCCCCCGGGATCCAGGTGACCCAGGCTAAAGGAGAAGGTGAAGTTGTTTACATTGTAGACAGAGCACAGAGGGTGGATGGTGACTCGAGTCAGTGTGTAAGCCCATCCTCACACCTCTTTCCTCTCTGGCCAGAGAAAGCTGGAAAGTTTAGCCCATCCTAACTCTAGACTAAGACGGAGAGGGGCCAAGACAGAGGGGAGGACAGAGAGGTAACCCCCAGACAAAGCACCAGTACCACAGGAGCTGGGTGGGGAAGGCTGGGCCAGGACAGAGGCCACATTCTCTGGGGAATGTGCTGCCCACAGGCAGGCTGAACTAAGGACAGATACAGGCTCCAGATAGAACAGTGTCAGTGTCAGAATGTTTCTCAGGAGGGAACTTGGGAAGTTTAGAGCCTGCTCTTGCCCTGCATGGCACTTGTTCTCAGCCCCTGCTGACCCACCAGCCATGATGGGAGGCTAGGGAGAGGGGCTGGGACGTGGTGGAGGGCATGGAGCTGACCTAGGGGACAAAACCAGAAATGAGGACAACAACTGGTATTGTCTGCTCCAGAGTCATGGCATTGAGGCCCTGGATACCAGCCCCCCTCACCACCTCTCCCTAGCCTGTCAGTAAAGCTGTGCACTCACCGCCCCATGGTGTGACTGTGTGGTGTCCTCTTCAGCTGATTTCTTACTTGACTCATCTGGAAACCCAAAGGGAAGTTGGGTCAACCTCCACCCGCTAAGCTTTGCTGATAGGGGCCCTGCAGGCCTTCAACCTCCCAGGCCTAGTGACACTTCTGCAGTCCCTATGCACTGGCAGGGCCCTCTGCCCCAGTGGGGACTTATTCCCACTTCTAGTTACAGCCGCTCTTCACCGTTGGGTTGACAAATTCCCTACACTGGGTTGTTGCCTCCGTTTCCCTACACTCCCTCTTGGCTGGGCCAGACATTCTTGTTCAGTGCGTATCATGGGTGACCCAAGGGCCCGGAATCCCATCCCTACAGCCTGCTTAGCTGCAGTCCCCTGGGGAGCCACCCTATCCAGCCACATATGAAGTCACCAGGCCTTGGTCTATACTATACCCTCCCAGGTACCCGCCTCCAGTCCCCTCTGTCCTAGTTGGAACACCCTAGAGTTCTGTCTCCCACTCACCCCGGGGTGCCAGCACACAAGGCCCCGAGTGGGATTCTCTCTCTCTAGCCCCTGCCTCACACACTGTCCGGCTCCTTCCAAGCATTCTTGGTTCAAAGACCAAGAACCCTGGAATTAGACAGTCCCTTAGAAATCACTGAGGCCAGGGGCGCCTGGGTGGCTCAGTTGGTTAAGCGTCTGACTTCGACTCAGGTCATGATCTTGCGGTTTGTGGGTTCGAGCCCCGCGTCAGGGTCTGTGCTGGCAGCTCAGAGCCTGGAGCCTGCTTTGGATTCTGTGTCTCCTCTCTCTGCCCCTCCCATGCTCATGTTCTGTCTCTCAATAATAAATAAAATTAAAAAAAAAATTTTTTTTTAAATAATAAATAAATAAATAAATCACTGAGGCCAACCTCTCAGTGCACACATGACATAGCTGAGGCTCAAAGAGGAACAGGGATCTGTAGGAATTTGCTGGAAGAACCAGGACTAAACTGGAGTCACCTGGCTCCTGGTCCAGTGCCCTTCCACAATGCCAACATCTGGGGAAGCATTCTACTGTGAAGTACTCCTGTACTCCAGTCCTGTCTCCTCCAGGAAGCTTTCCTGGACTAACCCAACCCACAGGGAGCAGTCTGACCATCTGTGCACTTCACTCTGCTCAAGCCATTTGTCCTTCCCTAGCTGAGGTTCCTCCACCTCTAATAGCCCATGGCGAGGTCCCTGGGGTGGGGGGGGGGTGGTGGGCACTTCCAGACCTAGGGACAGACTCACCTTTGCACATCTGGCAGCAGGATGCAGGCAGCGGGAGGGGTGCGGGGCAGCCTGGTTCTGGGCAGGTCATGAGACCACAGTAGATCTGGCCCTCCTGACAGAGCAAATAGGACATGAGTGATGAGGAGCAGCCTTGGGGTGAGGAGAGCCCCCCTGCCCTGAGGGCAAATTGCCTTGAGGTGTCCCCTGAGGTGAGGGTGGGAGGGAGCAGCCAAGCATCCTGGGCAAGGCCCAGCCAACTCAGAGGAAGGATCCCCTATACCCAACCAATCCCTCCCCCTCCCCTGGCCCCGGATTAGTTAGCATTCATCCTTCAGCTTGTAAAGTGCTTTCAGACCCTGTCTCTGCCTAGGCTCTCACAGCAAGCTGGGGAGGTGGGATTCTTCCATCCTATAGAAGTGAAGAGCCTGGAGAGCTGCCTGAACTGCCTAAAGTCAAAGACGCAACCCAGCAGAATGGATTAGAGCCCAGCCTGCGGGCTTTTCCAATGAAGTCAACACCCTTCCCCCTGACCTGGAACAGGGGGCCCAGCAGAGAAGAGGGGGATCAATGGGATACATCCTGGGATCATCTTGCTCTGACTGAAAACCCTAGGTCCCCAGCTTCAGGACCCAGCCTAGAGAGGCAACACTGTAGGGGAAAGGGCCTTCTGGGAATCAGAAGCCAGATGACCTGTGGTGAGTCACTTTTCTTCTCTGGGCCTCAATTTCCTCCTCTGTGAAATGGGGACACTCCCATCTGGGTTGTGAAGATCAAGTGAGGGAATGGTTGTGAAAACCCTTCTTAAACTAGAAGGCATGATGTACCTGGGAAGAAGTGATATTACCTTGAGTCCTTTCCCTATTCCTTTTCCAGTGAGCCTCAGGAGGCCAGGAGTCAAGCCAGTCCCATTTAAACAGGGAGGAGAAGAAAGAAGGGGAGATCCAAGTATCCAAGGAGAAGGGACAAGGAATCATAAGAATGTTCTCACCACCCTAAGGCCATGCCATCACTTCTGTCTCTTTCCACAGACTCCTCCTCATCCAGGCCCTTGTCCCTTTACAGGAAGCAGCACAGCATGGGGAAAGGAACATGAATTTTGGAGTCATGTGGCCCTACATCTGAATTCTGGCTCTGCCACTTAACTAGCTGCGTGATTTCAGGCAAGTTGCTTAACTGATCTGAGCCTCAGTTTCCTCATCTGAAAATAAGTACAGTAATATCCTTTTCCTAGGGTCTTTGGGGTACTGTTTATAAACACAAGGCATTCCCATGAACCAGCAGGTATAAAGTATCAGACCTCTGGAAGAGGCTCAAGCCCTACAAAAATAATTGCTCTCTAGGTTGATTTATAAGTGGTCACTCTTTGTCATTTGTAAGTTGTTTGCTCTGCAGCACAGATACTTTAAGATTCTGAATCTCAGACTGATAGGATCCTGTCCCTGAAAAGATGGATGGGGACACAGGCCCCAGGGAAGTGACTAGATCAAGGTCACACAGGGAACTGTGGCAGAGCTGGAGCTCAAACATGGGTGTCTGACGTCTAATCTAGGCCTCTTACCCTTGTGTCACTGCTAACTCAGATTATTATTTTAACAGGACGTTGGTGATCACCTGGTCAGACTCCCTCCCACACTGGGAGGAAGTGAGGCCCAGAGAAGTTTGATGAGCAGACAGTATGGAAATCAGGAGAGCAGGAGTTTCTCTGACCAATGCACAGATGAGTTAAACTCCAGGGTAAGAAGGCCATGGCGAAAGCCACCTGTAAACCTATAGCAGGGCCACACTTAAGCCCACTGAGGGGAAGGGTGAAGACTTTCCAGATCCGGCCCCGCTTGGCTCTAGTCTCTGTCCCCTGATAACACTGCAGGGTCAGTTCTGCCTATCCCCAGGCCCAACCCTGACCCCAGCAGATGGAGTATAAGCAACTTCAGATTAAATCCATTTGCAACAAGCAGTCTGACCCTGTCTCCGTACCCCAAGGCTGATCATTCACTCATTCACTTATTCATTCAACAATCATTATACACATCTGTGTACCAGGCCCTGGGCTGGTAGCAGCAGAGGACACAACGAATTGGGTATGCTCCCTCTGTTTGAGGAGTGTAGAGTTACTGGGGGAAACAGAAATGGGCAAATGTCAGTACGAGGTGACTGTGGTGACCGTGTTGCAATAGGCAGCTCAGAAGGATGCGGAAGCCCAGAGAAGGGCAGGACATTCCAAACCTCAGAGATTCCCTCCCCGCTGAGCCCGTTCACTCTCACTTTGCTTTGACCAGAGAGGAACAATCCCCCCGTCTCCCCCACCATACCACACCATTACGCTTTGCCGGCCTATCTGTGCCGGCCTGTGCTCACAAGAAGGCGGAAGGTCTTACGGTACAGCTGCAGAGGACACACTGGTTGGGCAGGCGGGAAGGGAGCAGCTCGTGGGCACTGAAGATCTCTCCGTGTTGGTACATGGTCCCATTGTGCTGACAGTACTTTGGGGGGGCCCGGAGCCCAGAGGGGGTGTGAGGTTCTTCAAGTGGAGGCGGGGCAGGAAGAAGAAAAAGTTGAGGTTTCATATTACTCCAAAAGCTTGGTCAAAATTCACTGGGCCACTTTTCCGAAGATTTCGCAGCTTATCCTATCTTGGCATTTAAACCAAGCTCTGGCTTCAGCCCTCCCAGCCAGTCCCCATATTAACTAATTGAGAGGTCTCACTGATAACTACATCTGACCATGTTGCTCCCTCTGATGGGTCCCCACCAAGGCCTTTCAGCCCCTCAGTATCTGAGCTGGCCCTGACAAGTGCCAGAAGCCTCAGCTCCACAAAGCCCCATTCAGTGGGGACCTGTATTAGTTCACTTAACATTCAATGAGCATATCCATGAATCCCCTCTAGTGCCAGGCACTGTCCTAGGTGGTGGGGATACAGCAGTGAACAAAACGAGGCCCCACACAGAGTTATATCCTAGTAGAGTCAGCTGGAATGATCTAGACTATCCCTGTGTTTGGTGTAAGCTCCTGTCATTCACTGGCCACCATAGCCCCACTTGTCAGCACCTGCCAAGTAGCCAGTCCTCATCCTGCCAGGTAGCAGGATAAGTCTCCATTCCTGAGAGTACCCACTCATTCCCTCAAGACACCTTTACCAAGCACCTTCTCTGTAGCAGGCACCAGGCTAGGCATTAGGAATGGAGTGCTGGGTAAGACCCAGCCCCTCCCAGCAGGACTCTCACATTCTGAGGGGTTAGAGAAATACCCTACGAGCAGTGCTGCTGTAGAAGTAAGGGCTAGGGCAGATGGAAGCACAGAAGTCATGGCAGCACAGAGAAGGAGCCCCTAACTCAGCCGGGGGTGGGGTGGGGTGGGGGGTTGGGCAGGGAGACTTTTCCAAAGGAGCTGATGGCTGAGCTGAGTTATGAGGAACATGTACAGCCAGGCGGGCAAAGGGGCAGGGCACGGAGAGGGAGAGAGGAGCATGTAAGAAGGAAGGAGCCAATGCACAAAATCAGCAAGGAGAGGTAAGGACTCCTGGAGTGAGCCTCTGCCATGGAGGAGGCACGATGACCCCCTCATGGGGCAGGATGAAGCTCAGAGCCCCTACTCCCCAAGGGGACTGAGAGCCAGGAACATCTGTGACCCGAGCCAGGGCCACGGTCAGATCTCTACTGGGGTTCTGCATGGAAAATGAGCCCCTTTGCACACATACTCCACACAGGTCCCCAGCTCACCAGGAGAGCCCTGGTTCCAGAGCCTAGAGACCATAGTCTGGAGCCCTCTTTTATCACCTTCCTGTTGCTTCTAAGCATTAATTCTCCTCTCAATATCTCCCTACCATTATGTTGGTCTCCCCACTGGCTGCCCCTCATTGGCCACGTGGTTACATATACACTTGGTAATGCCTGTTCCTTCTCAGACCACCTCTCCTCTTCTCTCTTTTACCTTCACTTCCTAGAATCCCAGTCTCAGAGGCTCTTAGAATCTTAAAATCATAGAATCATAAGCATTTAGCATCAAGACACATAGGGTCCCTGAACCTCGGCACTGGGAGAAATCTCCAAATACATGTACTCCAACTCCTGTAGTCATTCCCAGACCCAGGGTGGGACTCCTGGCATCTCCCTCCAGGGCTTCTGGGCCCCTGCTTACTCACCCCCACTTACACAGGGCATGTCCACCCCCTCCAGCTCCGGCCATCCAGAGAGAGATTGGAGCCCAAGTGTGCCATCCACAGGCCAAGCACGCCCCTGTTACCTTCAGCCACTTTCCACATTTTTTCCCTCCTTCTGCCAAGCCCAGCCACTTAAGAATGAGAAATTTGCTGCTACCCCAGCCCTCCGTGGGGATTGGGATGTTTCTTCCCCCGAATACCTTTGTCATCTCAACACCTCTGATAGTAGAGACTGCCCCCTCTCATGCCAGAGGCGCCTCTTAGCCAGAAGCCTGCATTGGGATGGGGTCAGCAGGCAAGGGGGAGAATGGATGGGGCAGAGAAGCAGAGAGAGAGGGTGATGAGCAAACACAGAGGAGCCGAAGAGAGAGAGGCCACTTACCCACACAGCGGGGACAGCACTGCTGCGGCTCGGTCACAGGCTGGGGGCAGTGGACAGGCGGGCAGTGGAGGCGGTAACAACTCACATGGGCACTCTGAAGGGGACATGGAAGGGAGGTCCTGATTCCAAAGAACCACTGCCTCCCACCTGAACCTGACCTTTCCCAAAACCCCATCCCAGCTGTGGGACACTACACTTGTTTTCAGCCTGTGACGGAACAAAAACAATCAACTCAATTTGTCCAGTCTCTCCCCTTCCCCTGCTCATGTGCCCCACAGTGTGCACAGACCTGCACAGACCTTGTGTCCCCTTCCCGGTGTTTGAGAAATACAGGTAAAAGGCTGGACTTATTCTGACATTGATCTTGACTGTTGTTGTTTTACATCTGGGGCTTCATTCTTTTACCTCTGAGCCTGAGCTTTGGGGTTACAAGAGAAATGTGACACAGGAGGGCAGGTGACAGGGATGAGGACAAGATTAGAAACCTGATGTGGAGAAGACTCGGGGCTTTGCGATCCACTCCCTGAATCTCTAGGAGGTTTGGGTAACCTTGCACAAAGCCTTGGAGCTGGCACCAGAGAAGGAGGGGCCCAAAGTTCTTTACGCTTTTTCAAGGGCAGCAAATGGAAGAGAAGGGATGGGGCAGAGAAATGGGGGAGGGGGAGTGATGAGCAGAAACAGAGGAGCTAAAGAGAGGGAGGCCACTGCCCCTTCTGGAGGTTTCCCAGCTCACCAGGCAGAGTCTGTCAGCCCGACCTAGGTGGCCCATACCTTACTCTCCCCTCTGTTATAAGGGTCATGGCATTCGGGGGCGGGAGAAACGAATTAGCTCCGGTGGATCACGAATCTTGGACTTTGTCAACTGGACCACATGTTGTCACAGACCATTTACATCTGTCTAGTCCATTCATCCACGAATTCTTTTCCAAAAACAAGGGTCATGCCTCGTCTGTTCATCTCTGAATTGTCAGCTCAGGGCCTTGCTCCAGGCTACTGCCTGTTACAGTCTGAACAAAGGAGTAAGTGAATAAATAAGAGCCAGAAAAGAAGGGATAGAGGGCCTCTTTCTTAGATGAAGGGAGGGAGCCAGTTTTGTTCCACTGTGAAGTCAGCGGGTTTGCTTCTAGCCCCCTTGCCCACCGAGTTCCCGGACAGCACCTCTTGCCCCATGGAAAACTCTGGACCAGACCCCAGTCCCTCTGGGGCCACTGCTTCTCAAGACGGCCAGATTGCAAGGACTAATCAGTGTGCTAAGGGGCATCCCAGAGTCCGCAGAATTGGTCTGAGCTCCAAAAGGGGCCTTCTAGAGGCCTGGCACACATGGGTGCTTAATAAGGTGAACTAAGGGGCGAACTAAGTCCCTCAGATGAGAAACTAGGGCAGAGTGCAAGGAACTGTGTGACCTGAAGAGTTAGGATCTCTTTCTTGATTCCAGCCTTGGAGGAGCCAAGGGATGGAGATGATCAGCCACATGCAGCCAGGAATAAAGTAGAGACAGGCAAGGGGTTGAACGGCAGGTGACCAGGTGGAAGGCCATGCAGCCAGACTGCCTCTCAGGAAAGTCATCACTGCCATTTACTGAGGGGCTACTAGGTAGGGACTTTATCTTGTATATATAAATATATGATCTCACTGTATTTGCTCAGCAATCCTAGGGGTAGGTACTGCTATCCACACTTTCACAATGAGAAAAGAGCCTCTGTCTGAGAGGTTAAAGTGCCTAAGACCACACAATAGGTGAGCACTGTCTCCAGGGTCCCTGCACTTCCGTGATGCTGAGCTGCCCCTGGTGGACGGGATGGGGACTCATTCATTCTCTCAGGATTTACTACACGACTACGGGGGTGCCAGGCCCTCTTTTAGGCTCTAGGGACATAGCAGTGAACCCGACATGGTTTTTGCTCTCGCAGAATTTGCATCCTACGAGTAGGAGAGAGACTATAAAAAATAAACAAGTAGGAACAAGGTCATTTCAGATGTTAAACTTATAATGATAATAAAATAGGGTGATGTGCTTGGGCTAACCAAGTTAGAGTGTTTTAGAAACAGCTACCAAAGAAAGCCTCATAAGGAGGTCACTTTTATGTGACAAACTGTGAGATGAAAGGGACCATTTGTGAGAAGATTCAACTGGCGGGACATATTTCAGGCGGAGGAACCACCAGGTAGGAATGAGGTTGAAGCATTGGCACAGGTAGGAGATGAGGTCTGAGAAAGAGGCAGAAGGCAGCTCATGTAGAACCCAAAGCAGGAAATTTGAATTTTACTTTAGGTGCAGTGAGAAGGTTTAAAGAGTGGAATAACGTGATCAGTTTCAGGTTCAGAAAAGATCATTCTAGCTGCTGTGTGGAGGACAGATTTAGAGGTGGAGCAGGGAGACCAGTTGGGAGGCTGGTGTAACAGCCCAGGGAGAGATGAAGGTGGCTTTCATTAAGGGGAGCAGTGGAGAGAAGTAGAGGAATTCAGGATATTTTCTGGAGATACCGGCACGATCACTTGGGTTGGGGAAACTCGGAGGAGGGAGAAACAAATTAGCTCCAGTGGATCACAAAACTTGGACTTTGTCAACTGGACCGCATGATATGTCTGGAATTTTCTGTTATGGTTTTCTTTCTGTTCTCTGGCTATATTTCATAAAGTTCTTTTTGTAAAGCCTGATTGGCCTCAGATGTGCTCAGGAGAACCGGGCGGGGCGGGGGGGGCGGTTGTGGGGGGTTGTGTCTCCGTTGGCAGCAGTGTTCTGCCTCAGACCAACATGGTAGAAGCAGTGGGGAATCAGAGGGAAAGATCCCAGGAGGAGTGAGACCCCAGTGATCAGAGTCAGGAGAGGGGCTGGTCCACCCCCTTCCACCTCCCAATGTCTTCCCAGAAGCTCTT
The DNA here is from genome assembly GCF_018350215.1 of Panthera leo. NCBI lineage: Eukaryota > Metazoa > Chordata > Mammalia > Carnivora > Felidae > Panthera > Panthera leo. The sequence goes on along the minus strand of NC_056688.1, from coordinate 57,049,900 downwards.
CTGTGCTCCCACTTTGAGGATTGTCTTAACAAGGGAGGCCCTTATAGGCTTTCTGCATTCCTCTCTTGGCTTTTGTTCAGGGAAAGATGCCAAGGGGCTGGCTCCAGGTAGGAGCTAGGTACGCTGTCCCCCTCAAGCACCAGCACCCAGACAAAGACTGTTGAGGATATCGCACCAACCAGGCTGGGCCCAGGCAGCTGAAGGGGTGTTTCAAGCCTCCCAAATCACTCCCCCTCCATCCTCACCCCTCCACCCTCATACCTGGCCTGAGAATTCTGGGCCACCTGGGGATATTTATTCCACCCAGTTGATAGTGCAAGGCTCTGTGGAGGGTGCTGGGGTGGGGTGGGGGAAAGGACACAGAAGTGAACAAAAAGATCTGGTCTCTGCCCCAGTTTGTTCAGCCTCTGGCAGGACACCAAATTGGGCATGAGTAGCGGCCAGGAAGACCTGCTCTCAGGGGCCCCATGTAGAAGGGGCAGTAACTGACAGACACAGATAATTATTATACTTGGCCAACAGTGATCAGGAGAAAGGGACAGAGAATCTTATGTGGCATCCAAGAAGGAGACACACTTGCAGGCGAGGCATCCAATAATAAGGCTAATGGTGAGGGGGGCATTTGGGTGAAGCCTTAAAGAGTCAGCGTTTGAGCCAATGGAGTTGGGAGAGCACATCCTAAGGCAGGGCAGCAAGAGAGGTGGCCGGAAGGAAATAGCACAAGGAAAGGAAGGAATGGGAGGTCAGAACAGGGAGGCTCTTGTCCTCTGCTGCATGGGACACAAGGAGGCTGGCAGCAGCCAACGTGGAAGGAAGGCTGGGCTGAAAGATGGAAGGGCCGGGTCCCCAGCCCAGCCCAGCCACTGACCCGTGGTGTGACTGATCTCTGGGAGGCGCACACAGCTGTCTGTTCCCACGTATTGCGTACTCGCTAGGGAAGTAGCATGGCCCCACCCTCTCTCTGGGGTGACTTCTCTAGGGTCTCCCGGACATACCTGTCACCGGTGGTCACGCGGCCAAAGGAACGTACCTCAGAGCAAGTACAGCGCAGGCAGTACATCAGGCCCTGTGGCTCCAAGTAGGGGTGCCAGCTCTCACCGGGGGAATATCTCTTCCCATGGAAAAGGCAGAACATGTCTGGGCCTGGCAAACCAACCGGTACTTTGTCAGTCCTAGGAGGCTCCAGCCCAAAGACCCTACTTCATCCCTTCTTCTTTCTGGCTCTAGGAAGGACGTCATCTGGACCACTTAGGTGAAAGGGAATCCACCAGAAGTGCTCTCCAGTCAGGGGCCCAGAATATCCGAGTTTGTTAGCTTGTCCACACACTTGCCGTGTGACTTTGGATGTGTCACTTCCCCCTTCTGAACCTTAACACTTCTCTCACAGGGCAGTTAGGGGGATCAGACAGTGAAAGTGTTTACAGATTTAAATTGTGGTATAAATGTTATTAGATGAACACTCTGAGGCCCTGAGAGGATAAATTAAGGTCAGTCACCAAGGAGGTCAGTCACCTTTAGGGTCAGTCACCAAGGAGGGATGCTAGCCCAAGCTTCCTGACTCTCAGTCCAGAGCTCCTTCTGTCCTCATAATAACACTGGCTTCCTTTCCCTTGGTCCCATTTTGCTTATTTATTTACTACATCTCTGCACCCCACCCCTTCCCACTGCTGAGCCTCTCCCTACACACACACACACACACACACACACACACCATCTCTGGGTCCTACGACCCACCTTTTCAATAAAGCCACTCAGAGCAATTTTTCTGTGTTCATACTGTACTGTGTCCTTACAGCTCAGCAAGCTGTGATGGAAAGTGTTTGAACTGGGAAAACAAGGGCTACATAGCGAAAAGTTCTTAGAAAGCTGACCCCTAAATTTCCTTAACAATGGTCATTGCGACTACTATGGTTGCACTATGGTTGATTACTTTTGTGATCTGCATGTCAGTTGTCTATATGCAGATGAATGCTTCTAGGAATGACTGAGAAATGGTTGTTTCACCAGGTGGGTTAGATACATCTCCTGCAATCCTGCTTTCCTCACTCACTTCACACAGCCAATCAGTCTCCCCGCCTGCCCCCACCTCTTACCAGATCACCACCTAGGCTTGGGTCGGGGCTCCAGGTCTGGCTCACAGCCCTGTGCCTCACCCTGCTGCCTTTTGCCCTGTCCCTGCCAGATCTCCTCCTCACAGGTACCTGGTGATTTTTACAACCCAGAAGGGATGCTGTCAGTCCTACAGGAAAACTCTTTTAGGGAGGAACTGGGATGCCTAGCACAAGCTAAGCTGTCCCCAAGGTTGGTGGAATTAGATGAGATTGAGCTATGGAAAAAGGAGCCAACATTTATTGACTATCTTCTCTTTACATAAATTACTTAATTCTCTCATTGGCATTATTGTTTTGAACGTTAAATTGGATGATGCTTGTCAAGGGCTTACTTAGCCCAGTTCCTAACACTTAGTCGAGTGCTAGGATTATGATAATTGTGGTAACAATGACCCTGCAAGATGGGTCATCTTGATGATAGTGTCCCTCTAACAGGGTCGTGGGGTTGTTACCGTAATGATGAGAAAACTAGATGGAAAAACTGAGGATGCACTTGTCTAGGCCATCCAGCTAGTGTTTTAAATCCAGGACTCTACTCCCAGGCAGAGCCCTCCGCAGTTCGCCTCCCCACTCCATGGCTTTTTGCCCAATCCCAGGGCCTAGGGGCTCCTCTCTCTGTCTCAGCCGACACCTTACCCTGTTCTCTATTTTCTTTCCCTGTTCCCTACTGGTCTAGAATCTAGAAGGTGCCTTTCATACCTCCTCCTGCCCACTTCCTAGAGTCTTCCTGTTAGATATTGGACCACACAGAATCACAGAGAGCTGAAAGCAGCACACCAGCAGGGGCAGCTCGTGCAATGCAGAAATCGCCTCTCCAAGTCGGGGGTGCTGGGGCGGGTCCCTGGCACACACCTCCAGAGGAGAGAGGCTCAGGGGCCATTCCTAACCTGCAGAAAGTTTCCCCTGTAAGAAGCTGGAACCGGCCTCCCTCTGGTTCCTTGCATGACTCCTGCTCTGCCTCTCAGGCCTCCAGGAACAAAGATTTGAAGTCCCGGTCATGATGCCCTCAGAGTCTGTGCTTCAGTGGCCGCTGGGGACTGTAGCAGCACAAGGCTTGGTTCTCTCCCCACCCCCTCCCCAGCTCCCTAAAGTAGAGGGGGGGGATCAGACAGCAGATCCCGTTCCCAGCAAGGCCCAGGCTGGCCCGTATCAAATGAGCTGTGTTTATCTCTCAGCCCCCGCTGGCGGAGAAGGCGGGACCCAGCCCCAGCTGGGGTGCTTGTCAGAGCCAGCCCAACTCTCCAAGGATTGAATAATGTCTTTCTTCCTCAGTCCCCTCCCCCCACCCAGGAGGGGGCCGATTGCAACACAACCTCGAAGAAGCCTTCGGTCTGAGCCTCGTTGCTGAAGAAACCCTCCACTCCCACCTTCCTTGGGGCGGCCCTGTAGCCTGGCCCCTGTGCCAGTTGGCACCCCTCCCCCTTGCCGCCTGCTCAGAGCACGGAGACAGAGGGAACGGCTCAGCCCATGCCCAGGCCAGGAAGCCGGTTGCCCCACCAACAGACCTGGCAGTGGCTGAGAACGTGTGGGGCCTGGCAGGCCGGTCCCTCAACCCCAGGAGGCCCTGCGGCCACAACCCCACCCAACCCCACCTTCCAAGGTGAGAGGCACAAGGAAGGGTGGCATTGCCTGGGGCTCCCTTTTATACCAGGGAGGTGAGTGCCCCAAGGCCATGCCAAAGCCAAGCAGAAAGAGGACCAGCCAGGCCGCAGCCTCTTCCATCCCTGCAGTCCTGGCTTTAGCCCCCATCCTTGCTTATGGCTGGGAGGAGCTCTAACTCCTTTTGCCACCAAATCACCTTGTGACAATGAGGAAGCCTTGCTCTTCCTTCTCTCAGCCTCAGTTTCTCTTCTGCAAAATAAGGGGGGTGGTGAACTTTGATCTCCAAAGGTTTCTGCACAGATACTGCTTATGAGTCTGTGATTTCTCAATTCCAAGACTGCAAGTTTCTAAGATTGAAGATTTGAGAATTCTGTGCTTCTAAGAGCCTACATTTCATGAGAACATGAAGCTTCTGTGATTTTGTGGTTCTAAGATTTGATCATTTCAAGCTTCCACGATTTAGGATATATTGGTGGTGCCACACACCCAAGCTCTTGGGGCTTCCAAGGTGGGCTAGGATAAGGTTCAGGGAGCCAGTGAGTAACATGAAGAAGGAGGCCAAGTTTGTCTCTCACATCCCCTCCTTTCCCATCTGCTCCCTTGATCTTCTGTGGCCTTCTCCCACCTGCCCTGCCCTTGGGCCTGCCCCGCTGCCCCTCTCCACCCACCACCGTACCTCATCCCATCCACCTGTACCCACATTCCTCTCCCCAACTCAGGGGGCAACTGGGCCTGCTCTTGAGGATCTTTTGGAGTTAATGGCCCCTAGCAGTGATGTCTAACTCAGGGAAAAGACAGCAGTGGAGGAAAAGGACAGTTGGCCCTGTTCCAGGCTTTAGACAGAGAAGAATTAAAGTTGGACAGGCTTCCTACCCCTCAAAATGCATGTAGGTGTGTGTATATAGTCCAAAGACCCTGGCTTTGGAGTCAGATAGGTCAGGATTCAAACTGGATTTGGCTTTTATCTGTAGCCTGAGTTTAGACAAATTACTTAATCGCTCCAGGTCTCAGTTTCCATATCTGTTAAACGGGATTAGTTTTGGCTACCTCTCAGGGTTATTGTAGAATTAAATCAGATAATATATGCAACGTGCCTAGTGCCTGACATGTATTAGATGCTCTGTTAAATGGTAGATTAGGGGCACCTGGGTGGCTCAGTCAGTTAAGCGTCTGACTTTGGCTCAGGTCATGATCTCACAGTTTGTGAGTTTGAGCCCCGCGTCGGGCTCTGTGCTGACAGCTCAGAGCCTGGAGCCTGCCTCGCATTCTGTGTCTCCCTCTCTCTCTGCCCCTCCCCCACTTGTGCTCTGTCTCTCTCTGTCTATCAAAAATAAATAAATGTAAATGGTAGGTTAAAAACAAAAAGCAGATCCGGGTGCTGACTCCAAACTTCCCTACCAGTCTGTTTGTCATGGTATTCCATTTGTTCCCACAATTTTATGGGCAGCCCCCAGACACCCATTAGGGCATGAATATCAGGGTACCTGCCACTGAGGTCACATCTCCCAGGTGTCATTTACAACCTCACCAACCCTGTTTCCTGTGGCTCCCCACACTCTCCTAGCCGCACTCACAAGCCAGATTCCCTCAACACCCCCTCTGCCTACACAGACCTCAGGGATGGGATACAGAGATGAAAGGGGTCAGGAGGCTGGAGAGGGAGGGAGAGGCTCACAAGGGGCCTTGAGAATCCAGAGGGCAAAAGAAAGGCACGGAAAAGTTTTAAACCGGGGCATGCCCATGGTCAGGTTTGCATTTTAGCATTATCAGTGTGGCCACAGGAGTGGAGAATGGGTTGGAGGAGTTGGAGGGCAAAACTGGAGGCAGAGAGACCAGGGAGGCTGTTGCAATCACTGGTTGTGAGAGAATGCTGGCCTGGGCCAAGACGGAAGCCGCGTCCATGGGCAAAAGTGCAGATTTGAGGAACACTTAGGAGGTATGGTGGGCGGGCTTTGGGGCAGGCTGGATGTGGGCGGGGAGGATAAAGGAACAGTCTACAGTAGGAGGACTGAGGTTTCAGGCCTGAACAACCAGGTGAATGGGGAGCACTTGATACAAAAACAGAAAGTGTTATTATCATTAGGTGTAGTAATGTTACTTCCTGCTATTCATTCATTTATTGAGCTTTTGTGTATCAAGTCTTCTACAAGTCTGTGGGCCTGGGCCATGACTAAGTAAGACACAGTCCCCATTCTCAAGAAGCTCACAGCCTAATGAAGAAGATGGATAGATATAATACAGCTGACCCTGAACAACACAGGTTTGACCTGCACAGGTCCACTTATATGTGGATTTTTTACACCACGGTACTGTAAATGTATTTTCTCTTCCTTATGATTTTCTTAATAACATTTTCTTTTCCCTAGCTGACATTATTGTAAGATTACCATATGTAATACATATAACACACAAAATATGTATTGATTGACTGCTTATGTTATCGGTAAGGCTTCAAGTCAATAGTAGGCTACCAGTTATTAAGTTTTGGGGTGAGTCAAAAGCTAAAGGCAGGTTTTTGACTCTGAGGGGCTTGGTTCCCTTAACCCCCACATTGTTCCAGCATCAACTGTACATACAGTGTGACAAGTTCTATGACAGTGAAAGCACAGAGTCTTTGGGGAAGGCTTCCCCCCAGAAAAGATGCCTGGCCTGGATGTTGGAGGGGTTAACAAGATGCAGACGGAGGGGAAGGACCTGTCAGGCAGGTCAGGAGCTACGTGCAAAGGCACAGAGGTGGGGGTGACTGTGGTTCACGCAAGGCCGCTGCAGGTGGCTGGGACGTGCCGGGTGCTAGCTCCCCTTCCTGCCCGAAGCATCCGCTTGAATAGGCCATAGCCAAAGCTCTTCCCTAGCTTGACACTGACTTAAAGTCGCTGGACTTAGTTGGTCCCATCTGATCTCAGGGCAACAGCGTTTACCATATAGACTCTAAATCTTATCATGTCACCTCAGACTGCCATGAGCTGGCTCTTGCCTGCTTTTCCAGCAACACTGTCAGTGGTGGCCTCGTTTTCAGCCTCCCCTCCTCTTGTTGAATCTCTCACTCTTTCACCACCCCACCAGGCTCTTTCGCACTTCTGCGCCTTCCCATGCGGTTTCCTTCACTTGGAATGTGATTCTCCAACTCCATGTTTGGCCAACTCATTCTCATTCTTCAAAAGCCTGTCTAGATGCTGCCCTTTCGGTGAAGCCGCCCCACCCTTCCAGGCCAGCTGCCAGTCCTTCCTCAGGGCTCCCACAGAACTGAGTTCAGCCCTCTGTGACAACTCCTGTCACTGGGTTTGAAGTACTTATTAAGTGCATTCTTCTTCCTTACTCAACTGTGAGCTTCTTCAGAGCAGGGACCACATCTCATTACTTTTTGGGTCTCTAGTGCTCTGCACAGGTCCTACACAGAGTTGGTGCTCGATAAATGAACGTGCCATGAAAGAATTGAGTCAGCGGAGAGGGGAAGTTCTGGAAGAGGAGGTGATTGATGGTCCTTAATCCCGGAAACCTCTTTAACAAAGAAAATACTTCATCATGTGGTAAGATGGCACTTTTAGCACTTTGACCCTTAGCACTTTGACCTTGCCACCTAACCGGAACTAGCCTTTGACCTCCCCTTTCCAGCCCTCGCCATCTAAACTCCCAAGCCAAATACCATGTAAAAAAGGGCAGAAGCCCGGGTAGGTAAGGGGATGAGCAATTCCATGATCTTCACATGTAAGTCAAAGTTTCCAATCTGTTCCATCCGAGGTCATCCCACAGTCTGCTTTGAAACTCTCATGCTATAAAGGCCTCATAGGGGATAGTTAGGAGTGGGTAGTGTGATTGGGAATTCTTCCAAGAAGAAACAGAAAAGACAACCAAAAAGAAGCTTCTTGGATGCAGGGGAGGCTGGAAGGGACCAGGGGATCTGGGGTGTGAGGAGAGAGGCCTGGGACTGTGGCTGGCCTGTCCCCAGCCTGCAAGAACTCAAGAAACCTGAGCGAGCCAGCTGCGCAGGAATGTGAGAAAGTTTACATCTTTTCCCTTGCGCCCACACAGCCATTATTTATTTATAGTTCCCTTTCATGCAAACAAACTTGCTTCCCTCTAAGACATAAGCTCTGCTCTGGGCACTGGCACCCAATGGGGGAGGCCTCCTAAGGGAATCAGAAGTGAAAACCTTAGGTCCTCAGTAGCTAAGCTGTATGACCTAGGGAAATGGCCCTCACTCTGAACCTGACTCCTCTTCTCTGGCACATGATGGATGTTCAGGAGTACAGAAGGACCTGAAATGAGAGACCTGTCAAACCAGGAAAGGCAGCTCTGTTACCAGCAAGTGTCGGGGGCGGGGGGGGGGGGGGGGGGTGCGGGCAGAGATGAGACCATTTACATGCTGTTCTGCCTTGGACATAGATACTTAGATTCACAGAATCTTAGAAAGTTAGGGACTGAGAGATGACATCCAATCCTTTATTTTACAGATGTGGAAACTGAGTCCGAGAAGAGAGGTTGGGACTTGCCTAAGATCATTGATTTATGCTAGCACAAACTCCAGTGGCAGTCTTCAGATCTGAGGGGGGGTGCTTATAGGAACACCCCTTCCCTAAGGGGGCAGGACCAGAAGAAATGGCTTTGAATTGCGAACAAAAGGATCCAGGTGAGATATAAGGAAGAATCCCAGCTGTAAGAATGGGTAACATAAGAAGACTGGAACCGCCTTCTCTGGGATGGGATGAGATCCCCTCCAGGGGGTTGCCTGAAATGATCTCAGCACTGCATCTCCCAGGGGCACCGCTCTCACACCAGTCCTTTTCTTTGGGAGTCCAAGGGATTCAGGATCCCTCTCCCAGAGACCGGCGCCATGGCTGGTGGCTGGGGGAACTTGAGAGGCCAGTCCTGGAACAGGTGCAACAGCTGGAACAACTGCGCAGCTGTTACCCAGCTCCTGCTCAGCAGCCAGCTAGCCAGTGAGTGAGACAGAGACCTCTACTGGTGGGAGTGAGGAAGTGCAGAACCACCTAGACAGACCCAGAGAGGGGCCTGCCGGGAGCCAGATGTCAAGCCTTCACTCAGGTGTCCCCCTCCCCCGTGTAAATCTGGACAGGTAGATGGGGATGCAACTAAGCTGAAAAGCAGGGCAGGGTCCCTGCCGGTGGGTCCCCCTACACACCCACTGTTCTAGACCTCCTAAGTACTGGAGGGGCCACTCCTGGTGTCTGAGGATCTATTGACTCCTCCCTAGCAGGACAGGAGTACAAGGCTGCAGACGTAAACACCCTGACTTCCTTTCCCGAAGCTCAGAACAGGCTCAGAATCAAGGCAACAGCATCTTTGGATCTTAGAGTCTTAGAATCACGGGATATTAAAGCCAGAAGTGTCCTCAATGATTGTCTCTTGGGGTCAACCATCTCTCTTTACTGCTGGGAAAACTGAGGGGGAGAGAAAGGCAACTTGTCTGGTGTCTGTGTGGCTGGAATTAGTAGCAGAGCCAGGCTGAGGCCCTGACCTTCTGATTCCAAGTTTGTCCTCTGTACTACTTCATACGATGGGAGCTCCCTTCCTGCCCTATCTCTGCTTCTGCAGTCTGGGATTCTGTCACTTGGGAACAGAAGCCTCAATTCCCACAGTTCACATCACCTTTGGAGAGAGGCTAGAGCAATTGATGGTTTTACCTGATAACTGACTGTCTCTTGAAAGCAGGACTGGGCAGCGGGAGGGAAGAGAAAGCAGAAGCGAGCCGGATACCTTGCGGGTGGGAGGGGGTGGGAATAGTAAGGGAGGAGCACAAGGAAGAGGCGCTGACATAGGGGGAAGAGCACCAGAGAGGGAGTCAAGATACTAGGCCGGTTCTCGTTCCACAGAGAAATGGATACCCAAACTGACTAACATCATACATGTATGTGTCTTCACCTGGGGCTGGGGTCAATACCAGTCAGTGACCAGGTCACAGACCTGGAATCAGGGTTAAGTCCGTGGTCAGGGCTTTGAGGATCAGGGCTCAGCCTGTGGCCAGAGCTGAGACTCAGTCCGGGTTGAATTCAATCTGTGGCTGGAAACAGAGCCAAGGACAGAATAACCTTTGTTTGAATAGCCTTTTTGCACTGTAACTGAGGAGCAAACTGCCATGTGTGTTCACAGGCCTTTGGCATTCCGCAGGGCTGAGCCACCTCAGGAGTCTGACATGACACAGACTTGAGAATTCCCATCCGTTGGTGTCACTTCTGAAAGCACCTAAGGTGTCACCAGGAGATTTCTTATGTACAACGGGCCTTAGATCTTACTTGAACTAAGACAAGAACCATCATAAGAGACCTCCAAATAGGACTCTGGCAAATGACTATAGAATAGGATTGTTCCGGGGCGCCTGGGTGGCTCAGTCGGTTGAGCCTCCGACTTCAGCTCAGGTCACGATCTCACGGTCCGTGAGTTCGAGCCCCGCGTCGGGCTCTGGGCTGATGGCTCAGAGCCTGGAGTCTGCTTCCGATTCTGTGTCTCCCTCTCTCTCTCTGCCCCTCCCCCATTCATGTTCTGTCTCTCTCTGTCTCAAAAATAAATAAACGTTAAAAAAAAAAAAAGAATAGGATTGTTCCTAGATTCATAGATTGTCAGCACTAGACAAAGTGAGGCTCCGAGCAGGGAAGTGATCTGTTCAAATTCACACAACCCATAAGCAACAAATCTATTCTTTAATAAATTTGCTGTATGAACTTGGGCAAGTCACTCCCACTTTCTGGGCTTCAGTTTAACTATAGGAAAATTGGGGGGGTAGAAGCAGACGATTTTCTAAATTTTTTTAATGTTTATTTATTTTGAGAGAGAGACAGAGCATGAGCAGGAGAGGGGCAGAGAGAGAGGGAGACACAGAATCCGAAGCAGGCTCCAGGCTCTGAGCTGTCAGCACAGAGTCCAATGTGAGGCTCAAACTCACAAAATGTGAGACCGTGACCTGAGCTGAAGTCGGGTGCTCAACCGACTGAGCCGCCCAGGTGCCCCAGAAGCAGATGATATTCAAAGGCTCTTTCAGCTCTGACATCCCAGAATCTGAACACACCCCTCTGAATACCAGCCCACCTCACTTTAACTCAAGTCTGCTCTGAGTTGTTTTCTTGTGCGTCTGTCGCTAAGACACTGCCTGAAGGCCAGTGGAGGCACAGAGGAAGGAGAGCAGAGTGGATCAGGTGGCCAGGGAAAGTTTGCTGGAAGAAGTTTGACCTGGCAAGGTGGTGAAGGCCTGACAAGATATGGGAGGCCAAGAGCAGGGGTGTGGGTAGGACAAGAGCAATCCTGCACAACGATCTGATTCTAGGACATCTTTCCAAGATGCATCAGGGGCAATGGTACCCGGAGAAACACCTTGGGAGCTAAGAACGATGTGCCAAGAGGAAGGGAGGCAGGCATAGAGGGCATTCAGTACTAAGTCCCTTTTAAGAAACAACAGGTAAGTGTTAGGAGGAAACCTCCAGGGCCCAAGGAAGGGGAGGAGGAATTTACTGAGTACTAGGCATTGTGCTGGCTGACTGAACACAGTCACTTCCCTTAATCCTCCCAAGAACTCTTTGGGTTCCAGGTAAGTATGTGTCTTAGGTGATGAAATCGAGGCTCAGAGAAGTTGTGACTTATGAGAAGTCACACAGCCGCTAAGGGGCAGAGGCAGGACTTGAACCCAACAGAGTTCCTTCCATTACTTGTTACTAAGGACTTCTATGAGTCTCATGCTAAGGGCAGCCCAGAGACGACCAGACTTGCAGCCTGCCCTCACAAGCAGAGACAAGAATGAAACAAAATCCAGCACTGCCAGCTCAGGAAAGTCATGTGCCAAAGAAAGGCAGCAACGGGGGAGTGGAGCTGTGGGGAGGGCAGAGCGCTAGGCGGGGAGTTGGGAACCTGGGGTCTTCATCCCAGGCTCTGGCTGTGTAACCTGAAGCAAACCACTGCCCCTCCTTGTCCTCAGTTCCTTTATCAGGTATTTCAGGGTTTGAACTAAACTCCTTCCTTCTCATCAAGAGAATCTTGGTTTTGTTTTCCATCCTCACAGTATTCTAAGAGACTGGGGATGGAGAGGAGGTCCAGGAGCCTCTGGCAGAGGCAGTGAGGGAACTGAGCTGCAGAGAGATTATATAAACTGTTTGAGGTTACACTGTCTAAGTGGAGAAGCATGAATTTGGGAACTGATTTTTTTTTTTTTAAGACGCTACCATGTACCAGCTAGTTGCTTTATTATATTTTCTCCAATTTAATTCTCACAACAGTCCTGGGATTTTTGACTCCCATTTTATAGATTGGGAAACTGAGGCTTAGAGAGGTGCCCTCCATCAGCTGGTATTCAGAAGATCTGGGATAGTGAAGACTGGTCTATCTCCCTGTGCCCTGCTGCCTCCCAGGGTCTTACAGCTCCAAATCAGGGTTCCTTCCAGATGCTTTGCTGTGCAGCAGGGGGAAAAGCATAGGACTTGGAATTGGAGAGCTCTGGCGTTGGATGGCTTACTAGCTCTGTAAACTTCAGCAAGTTTCTTCTGTTACCCTAAGTTTTCTCATCTGTAAAATGCAAATGATAGTACCCACCTCTTGGGAGTCACGTGAGGATCACAACAGATAACAGAATGAGGTTACCTAGCGAGCTCTTCTTTCTTTGCACCGGCTCCCTTTGAATACAATAGTCTTTACATCTCCATCACCTTCTTCACACCCTTGCAGCCAAACATACCCTGCTCTCTGCTGAGAATATAAAGCACCACCACCAGCCTACACACATGCGCACAGTGTCCTGCCTTCTCTCCCACTGCCCTCAGTCCCCCTCTCCTCAGTTCCCTGGCAGCAGCCCCCCTGGCCCTGAGTTTTGCCAAGTTCCCCCCAGTATCCCAGACTCATCAGCCCATACTGGTCGGCAGAGGAGTCTCCACTCTCCCCGCACAGGTGCTGCCTGGAAGGCTGCCAGAACAGTGTGGGGTCCCAAGTCCTGGCACTTTCCCTGCACATCCCAGGGGCTCGCATCCCTCCTCTGCTTATCCAGCCCTCCCCTCCCCTACTTACGGGCTCGTGCGTGAGAATCCAAGGGGAACCAGAGCAGCGCGAGTCCCAGCAAGGAGGAGAGGACCCTTACCTCGGGAACCATCCTTCCTTCCCCCCGGGGCCAGGCCGCCAGGCGCTGAGCCAGGAGGGGCGTCGGGAGAAACTGAGATGAGGACACTGAGGCACAGGGGCACAAAAGCAACCAGGGGGGGCTGCTGCTACAGTGGAGAGTCAGAGAAGGGTCGAGTAGGCGGTGAGAACAGAAAGAGAGGTCCAAGGTGGGAATAAGAGGAAGGTGGAAAGAGGACAAGGGAAAAAGAAAGACAGATGGAGAGATGGAGGAAGGTACGGCAAGAAGGGAAAGCAATAAAAGCAAAGGAGAAGGTGAGAGGGAGGGGAGGAGGAGAAAGACGGGGAGGACAGGGGTCTGCAGAGCGCGCAGCGTTGGGCTAGGCGCGCGGGAGCAGCGGGCGGTTCCCGGCGCGCGGGCTAGAATCGGCCGGCGCCCCCTGCTCGGTGGGCTCGGGGTCGGGCTGCGGGGTCCTGGGGCCCGGCGGGCCGGCGGTACCGGCGGCGGCGACGGCGCGGCGGCCACGGGGGCTGGCTGAGCGCGGGCCGGCTGTGCACGCCAAGGGCGCCAGGCGCCGCGCTCGGGCGCATTTGTACTTTGCCGCGGGAAGCAGGCAGCCCCGGCCTGGCGCTGGCCTAGCGCTGGCGCCTCCTCTGGGGCACCGCGGGCTCGGTGGATTGGCCACCCGAGAAACAGGCCCACTTTACCCCTCCTCTCTGGTGCGGGTCTCTGGGACGCACGCTCCAGGCGCGGCGCCGAGAGGAGGCGAGAGGGCTGGGGAGGGGGAAGGGGCCACCCGGGCCACGGGCTTTAACCCCTGACTCTCCGCGGCGCCCTGAGCGCAGGAGGACGCAACCCAGTTAGGCTTCAGGTGAAACTTGGGGGCGGGGAAGGATGAGATATCCGGGAGGGAGAGGCGAAGCGAGCTGCGGGACCCGCGAGGCGCTCAGGGTAGGGCTCTGGGCGGTGCGTGCACATCACTCTCGATGGAGTCAGGCAGGACACTTGCCATTCTTAATTCTGTTTGTGGTCTTGGACACGCCATCTCAGGATCTAAAATGCGGATCTTAATATCTCCCCACTTCTTTTTGCGAAGATGAAATGAGGTAATGAACGTCAAAGTATTCACATCTCAAAAAGAAGGGGTCGTAATCCCATGCACCTAGAATACCCTTACCAGTTCCCCTTCCTACCCACACGCTCGGTGCCTAGGTTGAAATCCAGTCCAGCTGGATTCTTGGCCCTTCCTCTGGAAGTCTTTCTCTACTTTTCCCCCTCCCACTCCCAAAGGAGGACATGGTCTCTCCTTTGTCTCTGCAGGTAAGTCTCCCACCTCTCTGAGCGTGATGACCGCGTTCATTCCTCTTCAGTGAGAGCTGATTGTCAGTCACCTTTCCCACCAACGTGAGCTCCCTGTGGGTGCCGCCCTGAAACCCATGATTAATGCTCCATACCTTGTGTGGAATGAGTGCATGAATTAGTAGGACGCTTGAGCTTTCCAGATAAGAAACACCCAGGCTCTGAAATCAAAAGCCTGGGTCTCTCCCGGCTCTCTCCCTAGCTTGCTGGGCCATTTTGGTGAAGTTCATCCATCCTGCTTTGGATCTCAGCTTCCTGCCCAGCTTCTCTTGCAGAGCTACTGGAAAGCCCAGTGAGCACCCAGAAGAGTGAGAAGTGAGATGGGAGGCCAAGCCACATCCCACTCTGGTAGAGAATCATTTCTAGCTCTGCACACTTCTGAAAAGATAGCTTCCCGCGATAAGGCTGGGCTCCCCATTCCCAAGTGCTGCCAGGCCATCCCCTCCAGAACAGAGAGCAGGGGGGAGGAACCGGTGATCTCAGAGACAGAACTTTCCCGGGGCTCTCCGAATCAGGGACAAGCATGATCTGCCCCAAAGGTGCCCTTCAGGCTTAATTTCTCCCACTCCAATCCGGCCAGTCTCTTTTTCTCCCTTGAGTATACCTTATCTTAACAGATAATGAGAGCTATGCATGTCATCGTGCTTCCCTTTTTGCCTTGCCTTTCAGGAAGTGCAGTCTCATCCCAAGGTTCTGAGTCAGGGATCTTTTCCTTTCTCCATCTTTATTTATTTATTTTTAGATGTTTATTTATTTTGAGAGTGTGCATGGGGAAGGGGCAGAGAGAGAGAGGGAGGGAGAGAGAATCCCAAGCAGGCTCTGTGCTGTCAGCCCAGAGCCTGATGCAGGGCTTGATCTCACAAGCTATGAGATCATAACCTGAGCTGAAATCAAGAGTCAGACACTTAAGCGACTGAGCCACCCAGGTGCCCCTCTCCATCTTTATTTAAAGTCTGCTATACCTATATATCCGTGTCTTAGTTGTAAGAGACGAATTAAGATTGGCCTGTCCTATATCCTGCCCATTTTACTTCAGAAAAGGTCTCTACCATGAAACCCCAAAATGTCTCAATCCTTCTCTCCATCCTCACTGCTCCCAGAGTTGGGGCCATTGTCATCCCTTACCTGGATTTTGCCAACAGCTTCTAAGCAAGGCTGCCACCCCTAACCTGGGCCCCTTCAATTTATGTTCCTCCCATGTACCCTAAGAGTTATTCTGATTATTTCTACCGACAAATCTGATCACATCACTTTCCCCTTAAAATCCATGATTGGAAATAGATAAATATATAACATTAAATGCAATGTGGTACCCTGGATTGGATTCTGGGACAGTAAAAGGACATTAGTGGAAAAACTGGTGAATAAAGTCTATACTTTAGTTGATAGTAATGTAGCAATCTTGGTTTCTTCGTTTGGACAAAGGTTCCCTGGCTATGTAAGATGTTAGCATTGGGGGAAGTAGGGTAGAGGATATAGGGTTCTTAGATAAGAACTCTACTATCTTTGTAACTCTTCTATGAATCTAAAATCTTTCCAAAATTAAAAAAAAGTCTTTCCAAAATGAAAAGTTTATTAAATAAATAACAGAAAAAAATTATTGGTTTCCTATCATATACAGAATAAAATCCGAAACTGGTAATGTTGGATTCAGGACTGTGGGCATTTTGGCTCCTACTTACCACTCCCATCGACCCTACACTTCACTACTCACTTCCCCAAATTGGCTGTGATTTCCCACACCTTCACATGTTTGCATATGCTTTCCTCCTGCCTGCATCATCTTTTTCCTTCTCTATCTAGTGAATTCCTTTTCACTTTCAAAAGTCAGCTCTGAGTCACTTTCTTCTCCAAGGCCTTCCCTGAGTCCCCCAAGCAAAGCAAATTTTTGGTCTTTGTGTTTCCCAGAGCACTTTGTATTGTAGCTACCGGCGTGTAAATATTTATTTGCATTTTGGAGTAAATATTTGCATTTCCACTCAGTACTGTGGGGAGCAGGGGCCTTTTTTCATTTATATCTGTACTTCCAGCACTTAGCAAGGCCCCTGACACAGAAAGAAATGGAATAAATGATTGCTTCGTGGATGAGTGAAGACCTCAGTGATTTGAAAAGATATTATTCTTTCACGGGGGAGGCTTCAGCACCCCTATTGTCCTCGGTTTTAATCAATGATTGACATAAGAAGCAAGCATTTGAGGAAAATCTCTGAGTCTTCTGTAGAATTGTTGAAGATAGTTCTCCAGGAAGATGGTTGTCCTTAAAGAAAGGAGACTTGATAAATTCTTCCAAAATCTATTCAGAAAAAAAAAAAAAAAAAAAGTATCTACCCATAGCAATTGGTTACAAGTTTGGTACCTGTTTGCTTCCTTCTTAGGGAACTTGCTCATTGCCTTCCAAGGCAGACCATTCAATGCACTGTTGGACAATTCTTCAACTGGGGTGCCTTGGTGGCTCAGTCGGTTAAGTGTCCAGCTCTCAAGATTTTGGCTCAGGTCATGATCTCACAGTTCTTAAGTTCAAGCCCTGCATCCAGCTCTGCGCTAACAGCACAGAGCCTACTTGGGATTCTCTCTCCCCCTCTTGCTGTCTGCCACCCCCGACTCCCACCCCCTGCTAGCAAAGCTCTCTTTTTCTCTCTCTTTCTCAAAATAAATAAACATTAAAAAAAAAAAGTTCTTTAACTGATATCTGATTCTCCGTGACTCCCCTCACTGCCCCTAGCTCTGCCCCCAAGGATGCAGAGAGTAAGCCAACTCCTTTTGTCTTTTGAGAACTCTCTAGAGATTTGAGACAGAGGACTCCTCTTCCATACTTGCATCCTTACTAGTTCTGGCTCTTGGACCCGTCATGCCACATTGTATTTTCTCTTTTCAAACTCACTGAGTGCTTTTGCTTCCCATGTCTCTGCATGTGCTATGTTTTTCTAATGCCCTCCCTCTACCCATTCTTATCTGGCAGCCTTACTTTTTCCAGGATTAAAACTGCTCCCTCCTTCATTCATCCAACCCTGTGCCAGGCACTGTGCTAGGTGCTAAGGACACAGTGGAGAACAAGAGAGACACTGGTGCTGGTAGGCCAGGTTCTCATTGAAGTCTGTTTCATGGTGTCTGAGTTAGCTTCTCTTTGCTCCATGCTTCTGTGTCTCCATTGTAGCACATGCCACTTGTCACCTTGTATCATCAAAGGTTTCATGTCACCTCCTCTAAAGTGAGTTCCTGGAGAACACAGACTACTATCTTCCCTAGCCTTCACACACAGCTTTGCACACAGTAGGTGCTAAATAAAGTTTTGTCGAAGAATAGCCTTGTTCCTTCAAATAGTCTTCTTGTGACATTATTTGTGGCTAAGACCTCCTCCTGGGCTGCAGGCTCCTTGATTATGAAAACTTAGCATAGTGATAAGGATCAGAGAGATTAGCATAAAGCAAAGACTTCTTAACCCAGTCCACTTAATTCTGTAAGTAAGATTCTAAAAGCAGATTCACCTAAGAGTGAATATAAGAGGACTACATAATAGACTCTACATCGGTGTGCTCGTAAATGTGTAACAACCAGCTCTCTAGGGGTAAAAAAAGCCCTGGTTTATAGCAGTTGCCAATTTCCATGGTGTAGATACTCCCACCGTGGCCAATTTCAGGCTAGCAATGTGACATCACTGAATGTGGAGTTGACGATAGGACACCATTATGTAGTATTTCCATTAGCGGGTCCAATACATGTAAATAATTTCAAGAACATTGATGGTGCAGTGCAGGAATATAATTAGGGGTTGAAGAGTTTGAATGTTTTGAATATAACTTACTTGTGAGTTTATATGATTTAATGTTCAGAATGATAGTGTTAAACAACCAGCTTGCAAAATTCCTGAGAATTTAACACTTAGCTAGCTCTCCTGAGTCCTTAGAATCAGCTCTAGTACATTGCCTTTACTTGATGATGTCCTGATGATGTGAACAAATTGAGTCTTTAAAGCTGGGTCCAGTTTAGGTACAGCGGGAGGAAAGTCTTATTTAAAGGAATGGTCAGAGTTAATTTATTTGTAAATTGAACAATCCCCACTCCACTCCCACCCTTCAGCCAGGTTAGAGTTACTTATCTGTGTAACAAACATTTACTTAAAACCTATTATTGCTTCAGGACATATTCCTTTGAATCTCCAGATATTGTGCATATAGTTGGCTTAAATAAATGTTTGTAGGACGAACTTGAAGCTCACCAGTATTTATTTGTTTGGGTTTTTAGTGTGGCTTCGTGAACATGTCTAAGTCTTTTTTTGTTTGTTTGTTTGCTTAACCGTAGTGGGCCCTCCTCTCTTCCAAGAACAGCTTGCAAACAGAAATTCTGATGGAGAGAGGTATAAGGAACCAGGATGAGGGAAGGCATAGCCCTTAATTTCACAGGGCCCTCACGAGGGAAACAAGTGTCTTCGGAAGATAGAGTGGGATCATCCTTCATCCAGACCCTAAGCTCTGCTAACGGCCAGAGGCCTCCCTACTGCAAGTGCCATCACCAGCCAAGCCAAAGGAACTTATGCTACTGCCTCCTCCATGTTCAGGGGACCTTTGGAGAGCAGCTTGTCCTCAGAGATTTCTGTCTATAGGTCTGTGAAGATGTAGCTAGAGTGCCAGAAAACGGTGCCATATAACTTGGGTCCCACAGCCAGACGGTGGCAGGCACTGTACCCACCCAAAGATGGGAACGAAGAACTACCAGTTATCTCTGTGTTTTCTCCAGCAATATACAGAGTTTAAAATTTTTTTTCAGGGTTACTTTTTAAAAAAATGTTTATTTATTTATTTTGAGAGAGAGAGTGCACGCAGGAGCAGAGGAGGTGCAGAGAGAGAGGGGGAGAAAGAATCCCAAGCAGGGTCCACACTGAGTATGGAGCCCTACACCGGGAACAATCTCACCACTGCGAGATCATGACCTGAGCTGAAACCTGAGAGTCAGACGCTTGACCAACTGAGCCACCCAGGTGCCCCCTTAATTCTTGATCACTGCTATACTCCTGGCTCCTAAGACAGTGCCTGCCCATAGTAGAGTCTTACTGAATTTTTAAATTTAATTAATTAATTAATTAATTAATTAATTAATTTTAAGTAAGCTCTATACCCAACGGGGGGTTTTAACTCACGACCCCGTGGCATGTTCCACCGATGGAGCCAACCCCGACTGTTTTTTTAAATAAATGAAAATAAATGGAAGATAGAATACTTACCTGGATGATCTGATTCATGTGAGAAGTGAACCCTAGACTTAAGACTCCAATCCTTGGAATTTAACCACATTAGTATTTCATCACTGTTATTATTACCTCATATATTATTATCATCCCCCCATCATCATTATCAACAACAGTGCTGCGTTGCACATGGGGGTTCTTACTGTTTATTGACTGACTGAATGAATGAATGAATGGACAGACATCGACTTTACAGCTAGCCTCAAACTATCTGTCTAGTCTTATTTACTATTCCCCCTCCCCCATTCTAACTTCTTACATATACTATGCTCCAGCTACTCAGAAGCAATCATTTTCACTTACCACACTATGTCTCCACATTTCTGTGTGTTGACTTATTCTGCTATTCCTTGTATTTGGAATTCCCATTCTTTGTTTGGTGAGTTCTCATCCTTTCTTTAGGACCCCATTTTGCATCCCATCTAGATAGTCACTCTCACTTCTGGCCTTCCAGTTCACTATGCCTGCACCACTGAAAAACCCATCTCCTGTCCTGAATTATAGCTGTTTGTTGACATAGCTGACTATTCCCTCAGATAAAGAGCTCCTTGAGGGCAGGGACAGTAAATTTTCCTCTCTGTATTCTCAGGAATCATTGCTGGGCCTGTCACATAGCAGTTTCACAGTATTTGTTGAAATCAGTCTGATATCAGGGGCGCCTGGATGGCTCAGTCGATTAAGTGTTGGACTTTAGCCTAGGTCATGATCTCATGGTTTGTGGGTTTGAGCCCCGTGTCGGGCTCTGTGTTGGCAGCTCAGAGCCTGGAACTGCTTAGGATTATGTGACTCTGTCTCTGTCTCTGCCCCTCCCCTGCTCACACGCTCTTCCTCTCTCTCTCTCAAAAATAAATAAATGTTAAAAAATACTAAAAACAAACAAACAAACAAACAAACAAAAAACACAGAAATCAATCTGGTATCAGACAGGCTACGTGCAGAGCCACATGCTATGTGCTGGAGGAGATGATATACAAGGCTGGTCCAAAACACAGTCCCTGACCCTGAATGCTTACAGTCTAATTGGAGACACAAGGCCTTTTCATAGGAAAAAATATCATTAAAAAACAGTGTATTCTAGAATTAAATATGAGAAAGGAGAAAGCTTGGTGTGCTGGAACACGTATAGGACTGGACTTGGTTTCTGGTCCCTACTTTACCATTAACTCACTATGTAGCCCTGACACCTTATTTCTCTTCTTTAGACTTTGGTTTTCTTCTCTGTAAACGAAGATGATCAGAAGGCTTGGATGATTTCTAAAGCCAGATTCCAGCTCTGACATTCGGAGTTTGGCTCCATGGAAACTAGGTGGAAGAGACATGGTTAGAGCTCAGTAGTCTCAGTTTGCCCCCTGCTGGTCACTCGGCA
Organism: Panthera leo; assembly: GCF_018350215.1. Classification (NCBI taxonomy): domain Eukaryota; kingdom Metazoa; phylum Chordata; class Mammalia; order Carnivora; family Felidae; genus Panthera; species Panthera leo. The sequence goes on along the minus strand of NC_056688.1, from coordinate 57,029,171 downwards.
ACATCACAGTCAGGGTGACAGCTGTAGGCTTTTCCCAGGGCTGGAGACAGCAAAGCTCAGAGCCTGATAAACAAAGAACAGTGGGACAATGACCATTCTAGAAGAGAACCAATCAGGCTTCCCCCTGGTTACTGGTAGGTGGGTATGGAATCCTATACTCCTTCAGAATAAAGGAATTTAGGAGATCGCGCTCTCTGTTCTCAGCCTCCAGCTGAACCCATTTCATATCTGTTTCTTTCCAAACCAGAAGGAGTCAGTCTTTGGGAGGCTGCTTTGTAGTCCTCCTGAATTTTTCTTCTGCTCCCATCACAGTGCTCTCTTCTGAGGCAAATTCTTCATTCTGGTCAGTATAACTATCCATTTATTTATGACAAAATGAGGGTTTCTCTCCCTCTCACTCTCTTCCTGGAGTAGGGCCATGAGCCAAAGTGAAGGTAGTAGAAGGCTTTCTTTGGTAGGGTGGGGAGAAGAGACAGACTGTGCTAGAATGAGGCATGTGGTTTACACTGTTAAGGTAACACTAGCAGAGAGAGGGTTGTCTTTTAGATGTTTCATTCAAAGTGGGATTGGGGAGGCCATTTGCCCATTTATTTCCTTATTCTCTATATGTTGAACCCAAGGGACTTCTTTTTTTAAATATTTTTTTAAATGTTTATTTCATTTTTGAGAGAGAGAGAGAGAGAGAGAGTGAGCATGAGCGGGGGAGGGGCAGAGAGAGGGAGTCACAGGATGGGAAGCAGGTTCCAGGCTCTGAGTTGTCAGCACAGAGCCCCACGCAGGGCTTGAACTTACCAACTGTGAGATCATTACCTGAGCTAAAGTTGGCACTTAACCAACTGACAGCCACCCAGCTGCCCCAAACCCAAAGGACTTCTTAAAGTCACCTCAATTTCCTCCAAAAAGCCCCACAATTAAATCAAAGATGGAATTGGTTACTTGGAATCTTGGGCCAGAGCATAGAGGAAAAAGAATAGGGACTCTGAGGGTAGGAAAGAGAGAAGTAAAAACCAAGGGGAAGGGAGGTGGGGCAGAGACAGAGTGAGAGCTGCTGCTAATTCCATGTGGATTTATAGGTATCTAGAGGGGAAACTGTAGGAAACTAAAGAATTCTTTTTCTCCACAAATGTGCTTGTTTGCAAACAGAATTTTTTCTTTTCTGACAGTGCATGATACTTTGAACCCTACTAAACATTAAAGGCGTGACTACAGGGATAACACTCATTCATCCCACATTACCTGGAATGTGCCAAACACTGTACCCAAAGCTGGCCCATCCGAATGGGCTCAGCATCCATACCTGGCCTGCCTGTTCACTGCTGAATTCTTAGCACCTGTCTTATGCTGCCACCTAGCAGGTGCTCAAAAGAGATTTGTTGAATAAGTGAATGGTAGCTGCACTGTACTTTGTCCAGTAATATCTCAACTCCATGAGGGTAGGAGAAAGTCTACTTAGATTTTCATGCCTCACTGATAATGATAGGATTGAGAGTTATCCTTATAAAATACAAATCCATATGTAGAACTCCTTTGGTTCCAATGTTAAATCTTTCAATAGTCTCCCAATATCCTGAGTTTCTCTGTAAAATGGAAACAATAATATACACACCTCACAGGGTTACTTTAGGTCTAAATGAAATAAACATATCATTGCTTAGCGTGTTCCAGCATGTTGTAGCTGCTCAATAAATTCTAGTTCCTTTTCTTCTCCAATTTTCTAGCCTAATGTCCAATCCAGTGTTCTAGCCATATTGAATTTCTTATTAGTCCCACCACACAGGAATGCCAGGAAGGCCATCCTCTCTGTCTGCCTGGTGAACTCGTCTTGTCCTTCAGAACAGAGCTCAAATGTTCCCCTCTTCTGTGAAACCTTCTGTCCATGCCCTCTTGCTTTCTGCTTCCTCATTACCCTGTATCTCAGTCAAACAGCATGTTTCTGTTATACTTTTTTTTTTCACTTATACTTTTGCCTCTCTGTTAGGCTGTGACCTTGACAGGTGCAGGGACCAAGTCTTACTTGTATTTGTAGAGTGTTTAGAAAGAGTCTGGGAGAGGCTGGAAAGATGACAGAAGGATTAGCTTTGCAAAAGAACTGCTTCTTGGGTGCCCGGGTGGCTCAGTTGGCTAAGTGTCCGACCTCGGTCCTAGTCATGATCTCACTGCTTGTGGGTTTGAGCTCCGCATTGGGCTCTCAGCTGTCAGTGTGGAGCCTGCTTCGGTTCCTGTCTCCCTCTCTCTCTGCCCCTCCCCAGCTGGTGCTTTCTCTCTGTCTCAAAAATAAATAAAAACTTTTAAAAAATCGCTTCTTCCTCTGAAACAAAAGGGAAGGAACTGAAGATGAATAATAGTAAGAATGTAGCAAGAATCTTTAAAGCAACAGGGAAGAGGCCAAATCTCAAGGGGGGAAATCTGGCTTGAGGGAGAGAGAATACAGGAAGAAGATGTCATCCCAAGAGATGAGGAGGGTAGAGGAGAGGGGGCAGTGGTATGGTCAGATCCTTCTCCTTCCTAGATGTGTGAGGTCTCAGGATGGACTCAGCACCTGGCTTAGCAAGAAGGGGTTCTTGGGCCTGCAAGGCAAAACAGCCTGGCCCCACAGAACTTGGCTGAATGGCCTTGCTTCACATCTGAGTCTTTCAGTCCAGCTGGGAGAGGCTGGAGGCTCCAGATGCCAGGAAGAGGGAAGGTTTGCAGTGATGTGCATGAGAGATTCTGAAGAGCTAGTGGTGGTATGGAACCATAGACACGTGATGAGAAAGATAGCAGGTAATCTGGGCAGCAATGCAATCCTCAGAAGATATGGTAGGAGTGACAGAACAAAAGCAGCTGGAGAGGGAGCATTGGTATATATGATGCACTGCTATTTGTTCCAGTTGGCATCTTTTAAAAGAAATATTTATTCGTGAAAGAGAGAGAGAGAAAGAGAGAACGAGCAGGGTAGGGGAAGAGAGAGAGGGACGCAGAGGATCTGAAGCAGGTTCCACACTGTCAGCACAGAGCCTGTCACGGGGCTTGAATTCACAGACCGCAAGACCATGACCTGAGCCAAAGTCAGACGCTTAACCAGTTGCGTCACTCAGGTGCCCCTCCAGTTGGCATCTTTGATGACTGCGTTAAGGTGAGTCTGTGAGTCTCTCTTCCCTCAGTGGTCTGTGGTATAGGTGGGGACTTAGAAAAAAGACACAACTCTGACTCGTTCTACTCTAGGCTGTTGTACTAAGTTTCTTAGATTGTTTCGTAACTTACAAAGCACCCTTGACAACTGTTTCCAGGTGACACTTCAAAAACAACAAACCATTATCTTAATCAGAGTACTTTGATGCAAACAACAGAAATTGTGAGAAATTTAAGAAAAAAAGAGAATTTACTGGAAGGATACAGAGTTGACAGGAAAGCTGGAGAGTTGGATGTGGAAAATGGGTTTCAACCTAGGAAAGCCAGGCAGCAGGCACCACAATTAAGTCCATGCCTCAGGAATGATCTGGAATGGCCACCATCACTATGGTAGGGACTCCCATACCCCCAAGCTCCATCAGGGACCCACTGTGATTGGACACCTACTGTTTCTGTTGCTCTGAATAATTCTAAACTTGTCTACGTTACATTTAATTCCCTGAAGATTCAAAGTTCAGAGAAGTGTGGCCAGGTGGCCAAGCCTGGGTCATAAGTCATGTTGTAGCTGCTGGGGGGCAGGTAGAATACCTCCCTGCTTCAGCTTCCCTAGTCTCAGCAACACTGCAAATACAACATAGAATGGGGCATTCCTCCAAGTAAGAAGGACTCCAGATGCTGATGGTAAACTAAATAAAACAAATTATCCACCACGCCCTCATCTTTCAGACTGCTTTTCCTTTCCACTTCTGTTTTTGTCAGTTGTCAGTTGTGGTCATCATGTAGGGTTCCTAGGCTTGACATGTTAGGACCATCCATCGCTCTCATTTTCCCACACAGTAAATAACTCTCCAGATTTCTTAGGTTTGCCTTACCTTCTGTCCCTGCTATGGCTTTAGTAAGATTACTCTGGCAACAGCATAGAGGAGAGAAGAGACTGGGAGAAATTGGGAGTCAGATTCATAGAATGTTAAAGCTAAAAGAGACCTTTGAACTTACCTGTTATAGTGGTCTTATCTAGGAGTATTCATTAGAATTCCTATGGCATTAATAAAATACACATGCTGGTATCTCACCTTCAGTAGATCTGAGGTGAGATTTTGGTGTGTGTGTGTACCTTTCTGAGGTGTGTTCCAGGTCACAAACTGCTCAATTTCAATACCCCCCCTTTTTTTTTAAATTTTGAGAGAAAGCACGTGTGAGCAGGGGAGAGGCAGAGAGAGAGAGAGAGAGAGAGAGAGAGAGAATCCCAAGCAGGTTCTGCGCTGTCAGTGTGGAGCCCAATGGATGTGGGGCTCAGTGGACATGGGGCTCCATGGATCAGGGCTCCATCTAATGACCTGTGAGATCATGACCTGAGCCAAGATCAAGAGTCAGATGCTTAACTGACTGAGCCACCCAGGTGTTGCACCAATACCCTGTTTTAAAGATGAGGAGACTGAGGCCCAGAGAGAAGTTAGGTGTTTGAAATCATACAATGAGTTAACGAGAAGGGTAAAGGGGCCAGGACCAATCCCAGATCTCCTGGCTTTTGGTCTAGTGCTACTCAGACCTCTTGTTTTTTCCCTCTGTGAAAGGAAATTTCCCATCTTTATTTGTATCTAAGGAAGCATGCTGCATGTGTATCGTTCAGCTCTTCCAACAGTAAACAGGCTTCAGATCAAGAGCCCCAAACTGTCGAGAATGAGCCCACACCAAGAGCCCCAATCCTAATGGTAGTTAGTTTGATCTCTGGACCACAGGCCTCCTTGTCAGAATCTGGGCAAAGCGCCCTCAAGAACCTCAAGTGGGGAGTGAAATGAGGAGGATCCCTGGATAAAGGACAGTCCAGCTGAAGCCATACTTCTGTGTTTGCCAGGATTCTGACTGGGCCTCTGTGCACACAAGACCTTGTTTCAATTACTCATTGACTCTTCTTCAATTCTTGACTGTTCTTTAGCCATCTGGTTCTCATCTTGGGAATCTACTTCTTTCTTTTTCCTGCTCTCTGACTTCCACCAATCACTCTGCCTTGGATTGTTTTACCACCAGTTCAGACACTGTTTCTGGGCAATGGAAACCCAGGGCCTCTGATGCCTTCCATTACATTATATTGCTTTTTTTGATTTTGCTCTCCTTATAAAACTTGTGCTTTCTTATAAAGATTCCCAACAGGAAATGCCATTTGCTTAATGTCCTCCTGCTCCATATCTACCTTAGTGCAAAGAAAGCAAAGGGTAGGAGAATTGCTATAGAACCATCTATCAGAAGGGAGCCATTCTTTCTCCCATACCCTCTGCATCCAGGGGGGCTGGCATCAAAGTCACTCACTTGGTGACTAGCCCAAGTAGGAATGACATGGTAAGAGCTGTCCTTTAGGAAGCAACTCTAAGAGCTGTGGAGCATGGATTGGAGGAAGACAGGCTGTGGGCAGGGAGACAACCTACTGCAACAATCTAGGTGAGAGATGATGGGACATGATTGGGTGGTGGGAATGGAATGAATAGGAAAAGATAGGTGGGAAAATAGTCACTTTGGTGGGAGAAGTGGCAGGATTAACAAACTGACAGATGTGGTAGATGAGAGAAATGTAAAGAACCCTAGGTTTAGAGCTTGAGGAACTAGGAGGATAGTACCTTTAACAGGATGAGGGAAATAAGAAATACGCTGTTTTTGAAGGAGGGTGGAAGACAGTGACTTTGGTTTTGTACACGAGGGATGCAGACATTCAATATGATGTTTCCATCAGGCAGTTGAAAGTGCAGGGCTGGACTCAGGAGGTCTGGATGGCCGGTATCAGTTTGTGAGTTTCAGCTGGAAGAAAGTGTGAGGTGAGAGTGGGGGCACACCCAAAGAGAGAGGAGGACTGAGCCTAGAAGAAAAAGCAGGCTTAAGCCCCAAATAAGGGGGAGGGATCGAAGGGGTCTGGGAAAGGGCTGAGGGGTTGAGAAAAAAACCAGGAAAGTCTGATTTTGCCAGCCAAGAGAGGGGAGTTCCAGGAAGAGACGTGAATAGGGAAGATATGGAGATGAGAACTGACAAGAGGCTGTTATTTTTGGTAGTTAGTTGCTGGTCACTAAGTAGGCCTGGTCACAACAGCTACCCTTTCATGAAATGAAGCACTGAGGGAAGGTTCTAGATAATTCACATAACCCCCCACTCACTTCAGCCTTAGTTATGAAGGTAGTGCAGGATAAATGTAATTACTTCATAAAGTTTAACATCGCTCAGAATTTCCAAATCCCATCAGTCCTCAACTTCACCGGGTTCGATAAGAGGAAATTGCAAAAACTGGAGGGCGAGGCTGAGGACGACGTAGAAGGTAGCTAATAAATATTAATGAGGTTTCGCCTCCCGCCAATCGGGCCCGGGGAGAACCTTCTCCCGGCTCATTGGAGCCCCGCCCCCTCATAAATATGTAGCCGGTACCGCCCGCCGCGCACTGCCCCGCCCTCTACTCTTCTCCCTCGCAACGGACTCTCCCTTCAAACGGGAAACAAGATGGCGGCGGCAGGTCCGAGTACTCGGGCCTCTTCCGCGGCGGCAGCGGCAGCTCTGAGTCGGCGGGGCCGACGGGGCCGCTGTGACGAGATGGCGGCAGCCAAGACTGGGGCCCCGGGCGCGGCCTCTGGTCCCGCGTTGCTGGTGTTGCCGCCGCCGCTGCTGCAACCGCCGCCACCGCCGCGGCCGGAGGAGTCGGGCTGCGCCGGGTGTCTGGAGACCCTGGGCGAAGCGGCGGCCCTGCCGTGCGGCCACTCGCTGTGCCGAGGCTGCGCCCAGCGCGCCGCCGACGCAGCGGGCCCCGGTTGCCCGCGCTGCCGTGCCCGCGGCCCGGGTTGGGCCCGCCGTCGGGCCCGCGACGACGGCCAGGCCGACGCGGAGGTGCAGGGCGAGCGCGCCCGCCGCGGCCAGCCGGAGCGCTGCCGCCAGCGCCGGGACGGGGGCGCGGCCGCCGCGGGGTCCAGGCCGGAGCAGGAGCCGCGCGCCGCGGCCACAGAGCCAGGTGGAGCTTTCCCTCCTCCCTTTGGGGGTCTGGAGCGAGGCCGAGCGCGCCCGGCCTGGCCTGGTTGGGGGGTGGAGGGTCCCAGGCCGTGCTCGAGCGGCTGTGTAGAGTTCGCGTGGGGTTGGAACTGGGCTCTGTCCAGGCGCATCTGTTTCTGAATTTTGAACTTCAGAATGAAGTACGGGCACTATGGATTTGGAGGGGCAGTGAGGGGATCTCGCGCCTTACGGAAGTTAGAAGTTTGGAGGGAAACAGCATTCTTGGAACAAGTTAGGGCCAGGTTGGAATGGTGTGTGGGAGAAGGGTTCCTAACTTTGCAGGAGCCCTGGAGGATCAGAGAAGTGCTTGGTTTCGTGTTGGGTGAAGAGCTTGGGGTCGAACTGCGTGTCGAGAAGTGGCTCCTGGGCCTAAATGGATTAGTGAGAGGTATGGAGTATCCGGAGTTAAGGGGGCGGGTTGAATTTGAGGATGTGAAGAGAGCTTTTCAGACTAGAGTGTGGAGTGGGTTGAGAGAATGAACTCACAAGCGCAATTTTCACAAAATCTTGACAGAGCCTCGCACATCGGGGTTATTTATATTTATAATTAATAACTCCAAAAATGAATAAGCTCCAGTAGTGCTCGACAAAAAACAAAACAAAACAAAAAACAAAACAACAACAAAACTGGGTGGGGGTTAAGTTTCGTAAATGGAGATTGGTTGGCAGGGGCTGCTTCTGTCTCCATGGCTGTGTAGGTTTCCTGCTATCATCCTGGCAGTTAAAAGTTGCGGGACTGTTGCTTTCAACTTCTTTGCCTTTCGATACCTCCCACAGCCTGCCCCTCTGGTGCTGAGCTTGACGTTGAAAGTGCCCTGTAAAAACACAAAACAGAACTGTGTGTAACTTAGGACTCCGAGACACATCCAGTCAACACAACGTCTATGTTCTTTGATAAAAAAATGCTTACCTAGGAGGAGATTTCCAAGAAACATAATTAGGAAAGGCCAGATATTTGCACCTTTTGTGTTGGGAATTCTGCCATTTTTTTTTTTTTTTTTTTTTTTCAGTAGGGAAAAGGAAGCATTGCTTGTGTATGAAAGTGCAGTCTCTAGAAACTACAGTTTCCGGAATGCAGGCTGTTTTGATTAAAACAGACACCTGCCACTGTCCTAGGATACCTTACTTTTATTTCTTTGTCTTACTTGGCTATATTCCTTATTTTTCCTTTTAAGTTTCACAACATCCTTATGAGAGAGGTACTTTTATTTCCATTTTAGAGATGAAATTGAGGCCCAGAGAGGTTAAGTAACTTGCCGAAGGGTGAACCCCAATTCTGTCTGATCCTTGTTCAGAGTAGGTGAGAAGGCCTCCCCAGATGTCATCTAATTTGTGGGTGCTGAGTGATGATCTCATATGCTCTTTAGTTTGCTTCAAGTTCTGAGATTATGGTAAAAATTTCTCTGGTCTTCCTACTAGTACTATTGATTATATGGTCAAATAAGATAGAGATGTCTGTTCTCATTCATAAAGTCTGGACTCCTCTGTGAAATATCAGTTCTGGACTTTGATTCATGAGAAGGAGTATGGCTTGATAATTTGTGCAAACTTTTTCTGATGAAGAAATTTGTCATAAAGTGTATCAGTGATTAAGGAAAATTATATAAAATGAGATTCCAGATTAGTACCTATTGAATTACTGAGTATCCACCAATTACTTATATGTTTATATGAGGACTGTGATGAAAAATATTTTTCCTTAAATATTCTTGTCGGATCATTGAGTGTATATAATTACAGGCTTATTAAGTCAAATCATTATAGGAGAATATTGCTGAACAGGGTTTGCGAATTATCTTCTAGCTTCAGTGGGTTGTCTGGACTTGTTAGAGTTATATACAATTTTTTAATTTAGAATTTTAATATGCCGTGCATTCACATAATCCAAACACAAATGTAAGAAAGTGTACAATGGAAAGGTTCCTCCTATCCCTTTACTCATTTATTCTTCCACCAAAGATTCTCATTTATTCTTCCACAGTTTCTTTATGCTTCTACATAAAAATTCAAATGTATTTATTTTAGTTTTTGATCTTTTTACACAAAAGGTTGTATATTGTATACATTGTTCTGTAACTTGCTTTTTTCCATATAAAGATACGTGATGGAAAGCTTTTCATATCAGTATATAGAAGGTTTCTTTATTCTGCTTACAGCTGCAAGGAATTTCATTGAATGGCTGTAACAATTAACTGTCTATTGGTAGACATTTAGGTTGTTTCCAATCTTTTGCTATTATAAAAAGTCAGTTATAAAATTGTTATATACATGTGTATGTGCATTCATATGGAGAGGTCACCTGTAGCTTTCACCAGATTCTCAAAGGGATGCAGAAAGAATGGTAGGAACCATTGTTTTAACCCAGGTCCCTCATTCTACAGAAGAGAGAACTGAGGCCCAGAAGAGAGTAGAAAGTGACCAGCTAATGGTCGTCATGAGTTAGTAGCAGATAAACAAGGACCAAAACAATAACCCATAAATAAGGGCTAAAACATAGCTTAATTCACAGTTAAATGCTCATGATGACTTGTAATAGGGAAAACTAAAAATACCAGTTTTATAAAAACTTACGTTGTGTTTTTGAGTGGGAAACAGCAACAGAACTAGCAATTTTAGGTATATTCAGAAGTATATTGCTTAGCAGTTTTTTTGGGGCATAGTTAGGTTAATTGATAAAAAGAAAGGTCAGAATTCCTTTATAATACTGGAAATTAAATTTTGTAGTAAATGCACTGGTGCTTCAGTGAAATTCTTATATATATATTTTTTAATTTTGTTGAAGCCCCATGGCTCTTTTGGAATTGAATTGTCTATAATAAGTATAAGAGTTTGTGCTTGTAGAAAATTTTGGTTGTGTTGTGACATTTTTGTTTTTTACCAGTTTCCTGACAAGCTTTAAAATTCAGAACCCTAAGGACTCCTGTATAACATGTTTTGTTTTATTCTTATATGCCTTATCAGTTTGCTTTTGGATATAGTATCAGTTGACTTGTGCAACATTGTGTGAAGCCTACTTCAACTTTATGTTCCTTGAGGTTATAGCTCATCGCATATATTGACATAGTATTTGAACCATTTTGAGCAATATTCACAAGTATGTAATGAATGTTTGTGCTGGGCCAGGCACTGTTCTAGGTTCTTGGGAGACCTTAGTGAATGAAATGTTCAAAGATTTCTTCTTCTTGGAGCTTATATTCTAAATTTAGAGGCAGTCTTGGTCCATTGATTAAAAATAAAAACTGTAGCACATGGGCATATATAGGTACTTTTGCAACTGCATTTGACCCTTGAACAACAGGGGTTTGAACTGTGTGGGTCCACTTATACATGGATTTTTTCAATGAATACATTACAGTACTGTAAATGTATTTTCTCTTTCTTATGATTTTCCTAACATTTTCTTTTTTCTAGCTTAGTTTATTGTAAGAATAGAGTATATAATGCATATAACATACAAAATATGTGTTAATCAGCAGTTTCTATTATTAGTAAAGCATCTGGTCAACAAAGGGCTACAAGTCAAGTTTTTGGAAAGTCAGTAGTTACTGTAGATTTTCAACAGTGCTAAGGGTCAGTGCCCCTAACCCCTCTGTTGTTCAATGGTCATCTGTATATACAACAGCAATACTTAAGTCTCATTGATAATAATGAATCTTAAGAATTAATTTAGTCTTTTGATATGAAATCAAGAGTGACCATTCTAAATTATACTGCTTCTGAAATTGAAACCAAGACCTTTTTAGGATACTTCTTTTTCTTCTACCCTGGGTAATAATTGAAGAGAAAAGCTACGCAAAGGCCAATGAGTCCTTTTTATTTTTTTTTTATTTTTTTATTTTTTGGAGAGAGAGAACACGAGTCGGGGAGAGGGACAGACGGACAGAGAGAGAGAGAGAATTCTGACACAGGTCTTGATCCCACAACCCTGTGATCATGACCTAAGCCAAAATCAAGAGTTAGACTCTCAACTGACTAAGCCACCCTGGAGCCCCACCAATGAATCTTTTAAATTGGCAGTTAAAACTTAAAAAAAAAATTTTAGTGTTAAAAGCGCGTTTCAAAAATTGAATAGTACCTCATTTATCCCATCCCTTTCATCACCCCTCAACCTCCCTGTTCACTTAGGGTTAACATTATACATTTAAAAAAATTCCTCTTTCTGTGACAAACAAGTAGTTCTGGTTTATTACTCAGTTGGCAGACAATGTTTGCTATGTGTGCAGCCTAAATTGCATTTAGGACTAATGAATAATGAAATCATGTGATTGTAGTGTAAAAGGATAAGAATTTCCCTCAACTGTAGGGATTTGTTGTAAAATGTATAAAATGACTCAACTTTTTATCCTGAATGACACGTACACATATTCCAGAATTTGAGAGTGTCCTTATGTGTTCTACTAATGCAGGAAACAATTCAGAATGAGATTACCTCGCCAACTAAACACTAATTACCATTAAAGGAATATCTGTATCCTATAGAATTCAGGGTTGAGCCTCAAGAATTTAGGAGGTATTTGGTTTTCTTCTTATCCACTTCCAAACTTCCAGTTAATCCGGACAATTGCCTACCCTTGAATTCATTTGTATCTGAGGGTTTTTTTTTTGTTTTGTTTTTTTGTTTTTTTGGTTTTTTTTTGAGTGTAGGATACGGGATATGTTTGTCAAATGTCATCCCACTAATTCAGTGAGCATTTTGGGGGCACATGCTCTGTAAGATAATACAGTAAAAAAGGGGAATAAGACATGGTCCCTGTTCTTTAAGATTCCACAGTCTGGTTGGAGAAACACCTTATCAAAAATATTACAAAGTAGTAAGTGAGGTAAATGCATAATGCCAACAGAGTATAGGAATGGGATAACTAAGCATCTGGAGGAGAGCTGAGGAATTTGAGCTCTATGCTGAAAAGGTAGGAATTTACCAGGTGAGAGAGGAGGGGATGGCCATTCCAGGCAGAAGAACCTACATGCACAAAGGCATGAAGTCTCTTGGCATATTCAGGGACTGACAGGAAGTTAAATATAGATGAATTGTGGGACTGAAGTGGGAAAGAAGAGAAGGGACTGTGGAAGTTAGATCACAAAGGGCATGGTATGTCATGATAAAATAATTTGGGACTTTGTCCTATAGACAGTACAGAGCCCTTACAGATTTTTAAGTAATGACGTCATCATAATGATGTGCTTTAGAAAGAATATTGGTTGGGGTATGGAGGAAAGACATGAATAGAAATGAAGAAGGGAGTCCAGTTAGAGGACTATTTTAGTAGTCCAGGCAAGAGATGAAGAGGGCCTGGACTAAAGCAGTGTCTGTGGGGATGTTTCCTTCCGTCATGCATTAATTTAGTAATCATTTGAGGGTCTTCTGTGTGCTAGGCAATGGAACTGCATATAGAATAAAGCATGATTCTTTCTCTTTGAGTCAGGGTAGTTGGGAAGATTGGTGCACAAACATGCAACTGAAATGTGTAATAAATGCAATTATAATGGTAATGCAAGATATCATTGTAGAAGGCAGTAAGGAATATGTTAATGGGGCAAGTTAATGGAGCAGGATCTGGAGACAGATTGCCTGTGTTTGAATTACAGCTCTGCCATTTATAGCTGTGTGCCATTGCGTAGGTTGCTTCAACTCTGTACCTTAGTTTCCTCATTTGCAAATGGGGATAGTAATAGCAAAATCATAATGTTGGTAAGACTAAATAATTAGTAGAATGCTTGGCATATAAAGAACTCAATGAAGAGCTTCCAGCTTGGATGGGTCAGAAATGGCTTCAGTGAAAGGCAGACACTTGACCCTGAGTATTCAGTAGGTGGATGGGGGCAGGATGAAGATGAGGGAAACCGGTATATGCAGAAGTACAGGACTCTGAAATAACAAGGAGACTTCCAGGGATTGTAAGTAGGAGTGATTGGAGCATAGACTACATGTGGGAGAGTGGGAGGAGATGGAATTCCAGAAATAAGCAGTTACTGAATAACTGGACTTTGAATGCCATGCTCAGGAGTGAGGATCCACTGAGGAATTTTAAAGAAGAGTTCCATCTTTGCATTTTAGAGTGATTACTCCTATGGGGTTAATGTAGCAAATGGATTGGAGAGCCCAGATTCTCTTTTAGCAAGAGGGCTAACTTAGATGAGAAGATGCTTCTGCTGCAAATATCCAGAAAAGCTGGATGATATTGAACTAACAATTCTTTTAAAAGAATTCCTGAGCTTTCAGGAAAGACAGGAAAATCTCCAGGTTCTAGAAATAAAAATGGAACTAAAAGCCAAAACTTTAGTAAGCTCATGCTATGTTGCCCTAGAGTGGGGGTGAAGGGGTGGAGTGAGGGGCTATTTCTGGTTTTCTATTCCTAGTGGATTGAGTTTTAACCACAGAAAAAGGAACCAAAACTAAGACTTCTGTATAAAACTGGGATTCTTGATGTGCATTCAAAGTGAAGGGGTAGGCAGAGAATAATCTTCCTACTGGTACAAGCCAGTAATAAGAAATTTTGTCTTGATTTACTTGGGCTCTATGCAGAGAGGAAATGGAGAAAAGAGCTTTCCTGAGAAATTGAAGCGCACGATGTATGCCTTGCTCATATTTGGGATCTGATTTTATATTATATGGTTTTAAGTATCACCATGCTGAGAAATTAATATAAAAGCTGGCTCCAAACTAGTGATACCCATGGATCACCTGGAGAAAGGAAAAAAAAGACTGTGGTACTCCCAACTCGCTCCAGAAGAGATTCTTTAAGAAGAGATAAGCCCAACCAAAGATGAACTTATAATTGAATGTGACACACGAGGAAACCATTTTCTAACATAAATGAGACTTAGTAGCTATAATAAGCAAGGGGATTCTATCTCCAGGAACTGGGATAGTAGAATAGCAGCTTAAATGATAATTTAAATTGGCACACTTTAAGTGACTAAAGACATTAAAGAATTAATGGAAATCTCAAGAAGTGAGAAGGACATTATGAAACAGGTGCATTTAAAAAAGAGCTAAACATAATGCAAAATATAGTCAGGGAGGTTAAAAAAAGCTCAGTGAATAAGGTAAGCACTAGTTTACACGGATGAAGAGAAAATCAGTAAGCTGGGAATTAGATATGTGGAAATCCTGAGGATGCAGAACAGTAGGATAAAGGAAAATCTGAAAGAGAGGTGAAGAGAAATGAAAGGTCAAGAAGACCCATCATCTAATAGTTACAGAAGGAGAAGAATAGAATGTGGGAGACATGGAATTTAAAGAGATGGTGACTTGAGAGTATTTTGGAATTAATAAGAAGACATGAATCCTTAGGTTTTAGAGTCATGAGGCCCTAGAAAGAATTAAATGAACAAAGCAAACAACCCCCACAACTAAACACATTGCAATGAAACTGTAGAACACCACAGGCACTTTAAAAAGCAACCAGAAAGGAAAAACAAAGGAGCAACAGACTGAGAGCAGACATCTTATAACCAAGAGAGGCCAGAAGAAAAGGGAACAATGTTTTCTCAGTGTTGAGAGATCTGAATTTTGTATTCAGCTAAGTTATAATTCAAGAGTGAGGACAAAATAAAAATATTTTCAGATAAACAAAAATACAGAGAATTTACCACGCTGTTTCTGAAAGAACTATTATACTGAAGAATATACGTCAGCAAGAAAGAAATGTAATGGGAGAAAATAGGATACAAGAAAACATGGTGAACAAAGAAATGGGTAGGTAAACTAAGTGAATATTGACTCTATAAAGCAAAAATAATTATGACTAATATGTGGGGGTTAAAACCAAAATGGGACTAAAATATCAGACAAGGATAAAATGTAAGCTGGGAGGGAAGGTGATCAGCATTGAAGAGTTGTAAGGTTCTATATATAGTTCAGGAGGATAGAGATATTGATTAACTTTAGGCTCTTGGTCAGATGCATATTAAAAATTTAAGGGTAACCACCAAAAGAAATGGAATGTAAACTCGATCTGCTGCATATATATAGAACCATACACCTCCCAAATTAGAGAATACACATTCTTTTATTTTTTTATTAAAAAAATTTTTTTTAACATTTATTTATTTTTGAGAGACAGAGTGTGAGCAGGGGAAGGGCAGAGAGAGAGTGAGAGCGAGAGTGAGTGAGAGAGAGAGAGAGAGAGAGAGAGAGAGAGAATCTGAAGCAGGCTCCAGGCTCTGAGCTGTCAGCACAGAGCCTGACATGGGGCTCGAACCCACAAACTGTGAGATCATGACCCGTGCCAAAGTTGGACGCCCAACTGACTGAGCCACCTAGGCACCCCAAGATTTTACATTCTTTTAAACAAATGTAGAACATGCACAAAGAAAGTTTTAACAGATACCAAAGATTGCTATATAAACTGTTATCTCATCCCAGTACAATAAAATTAGAAATCAGTGACAAATATAACCTATCCCCCTCCCAGCCCATGTTTGGAAATTTAAAAAGCAGAAACAAACGTCTAAATAATGTATGGTGAAGAACAAAATCATGGAAATTGGAATATATTTAGAGTTGAGTAACAATGAGATAGTAAACAACTATCTCAGAATCTGTGGAGTATAACTAAAGCAAAACTAAGAAAAATTGAAGTGTCTGAATTATGTTTCATTAAATCCTAAGATGCCATCATTTGTAAGATGTGCTGTCATTTACCAAACAATGCTTTACTGTCACTCAGACTTTTTAACTTTGTACTTACTGAAAGAGTTCTTATAAATTTATTACAGATTTAACGTATCACTTGAGCATATGTTTATAAAAGGAAGTAACGTGATAAATTAGAATATTCCTGTGACTTCATATTCAGAGCCTGATTCTTCTAAATCATAGAGGTTGTGTTTTTCTATGTAGTATTGTTTACTGTGTCATTGAGACCCTTGGTGATACAGAATTTCTTAAAAGAGTGTTCCACAGCTCTAACATTTTTCTTTTCTTTTTAAGGAAAAGAACTTTTTAATTTAAATTTTAGTTAACACAGTGCAATATTGGTTTCAGGGGTAGAATTCAGTGATTCATCACTTAGCATTTAACACTCAGTGCTCATCACAACAAGTGCCCTCCTTAGTATACATCACCCATCTAGCCCATCTCCCACCTCCCTCCCTCTGTCAAATTCATAGTTTGTTTTCTATTATCTAACATTGTTCTTTAACACTGCTGACACCCATCGTGTATGGATGCTCATGCTTTTTTGAGCTTGCCAAATGGCATCAACAAAATGTTTTCAGATGAGATTTATAGTTCTTCCTCAGATGGCCTTTATAGGCTAATACTGAGGTTACAGTTGTCCAGTCACCAGGGATAACCACCAAATCATACATTTTTTGGTGAGCTTACTCTTTAATTGTGTACATTTATACATAAATAAGCAATGACAGTGCCATCATCACTGCTGCCTGGCTGACAGTGATTATAAGACTTCAACTGTAAGAAACATCCCAATTTCAGAGATGTTAATATGAAGAAATGTAGGTCCTAGAACCTGTAAGATATTTGAGTTGAAGAAAGCCTAAACATTATTGAGTTAAGTGGTGAACCGAAATAGTTAGAAAAGTAATAGCAGAGGGGCACCTGGGTGGCTCAGGTCGTGATCTCACGTTCATGAGTTCCAGCCCTGCACTGTCAGTGCAGAGCCTGCTTGGGATTCTCTTTCTCCCTCTCTACCCCTCCCCTGCTCATGCTCTCTCTGTCTCACTCCCTAAATAAATAAACAAATATTAAAAAAAAATAGATTAAACCCAAAGGAAGTAGAAGATAGGAAAGAATAAAAATAACAGAAATTAATGGAATAAAAAATAAACAGTGAAGAGGATTAATAAAGCCAAAATCTAATTCACTGAAGGTCGTAATACAAGATTTATATTATGGGGGCGCCTGGGTGGCTCTGTCGGTTGAGCGTCTTAACTTCAGCTCAGGTCATGATCTCACAGTGTGTGAGTTTGAGTCCCATGTCAGGCTCTGTGCTGACAGCTCAGAGCCTGGAGCCTGCTTCGCATTCTGTGTCTCCCTCTCTCTCTGCCCCTCCCCTGCTCATGCTCTGTCTCTCTCTGTCTCAAAAATAAATAAAAACATTTAAAAAAATAAAAAAAAGGTTTATATTATGGACAAATCTCTGGCAAGATTGGTCAAAGAAAAAGAAAAACAAGAAGGCATAAATGATATTAGGAATGCAACAGAGAATACAACTACAGATGTGATAAAGATATAAAAATCCCGTAAATATAGAATATGGGCTTTATGCCATGAATTTGAAATATTGCATAAAATAGTTCATTTACTAAAAACTGCAATCTGTCACAGATTGCTTAAGAATAAATAGAAAATATGAACAGAAATGTAACTAAAAAAGAAAATGAATAGTAAAATCTATCCACTAAGTAATATGTAGATAAAATAAGCAAAATCCAGAATGTGGGAAACTGCAGGATACATGGCCCATTACCACAAATAATGTGAAGAAGAAGGAGGAAGAGGAAGAAGAGGAAGAGGAAGAGCAATAGAAGGGAAACCTGTAGATGAAAAGACATGACAAATTTAAGTGCGTGAATTTATTTGGATACTGATTTGAAAAACTGTGTCAAAATATTTGATAGGAATTTGAACATTGTTTGGATGTTTGTTGATATTAAAGATTATGAAATGTTCAATGTGACAATAGTTACATATTTTGTAAGAGTCCTTTAGGAGAGATACTAAAATGTTCCCAGATAAGATGATTTGATGTCTGGGATTTGCTTCAAAATCATTCCTTCAAGGGGAGTGGGGAGAGGTAATGATTGGGGGAATAGATGAAATATGATTGGCAATGAATTGATTGTTGAGGCTGGGGGATGGATAGGTTGGGGTTCATTATACAGGTATCTGTAATAAATATTTGGGACGTTTCTGTAATAAAAGGCAGAAGAAAAATTCTGTCTGCTTAGGATGAACCAGGCACAGGGTTTTACAGGTTACCCAAATATTGCAGGATGCAGACTATTCCAGGAAAGAAAAGTGTTTTCAGGTTCCTTTTGGAAGGCTTTTACAACTTGATATCAAAATCATACAAGGACAGCATAAGAAAGGAAAAATACAGACCAATCTCATGAATGTAGATTTAAGAAATCCAAAATGAAATATACACTAATCTAGTAGTGCATTAAAAAAAAAACTCACAACCAAGTAGCATTTATTCCAGGAATAGGGGTTCAGTTTAACATTAAGAATCTAACGTAATTCAGTATACAGCATTAATGAACTAAAGGAAAGTAAAACCATATGATCATCTCAATAGATTCTTAAAAGAGCATTTGACAAGAATTTACCATTCATTCATTTAAAAAGCTAGAACACCTGGAGTAGAGGGGAACTTTTTCTTTTTTAGTGGAACTTGTCAATAAGGATGATTAGTGAGTGGCCAAGAACACTCAAGACAATTTTGGAGCACATTGCTTTATCAAATATTAAGCTATTATAAAGCTGTATTAATTGAAAAAGGTACTGATGTGAGGATAGTTGGATAACCAGTGTTAAATAATTAAAAAGTCCAGGGGCACCTGGGTGGCTCAGTCGGTTGAGCGTCTGGCTTCGGCTCAGGTCATGATCTCACGGTTTGTGGATTCGAGCCCCATGTCAGGCTCTGTGCTGACAGCTCAGAGCCTGGAGCCTGCTTCAAATTCCATGTCCCCCTCTCTCTCTGCTCCTCCCCTGCTCGTGCTCTGTCTTTCTCTCTCTCAAAAATAAATAAATATTAAAAAAATTAAAATAATTAAAAAGTCCAAAAAATAAGGAGTTGAGTAACATGCCCTCATATATTTGAATTTGATAGATGACAGATGGCATTACAAATCAGTGGGGCAAATATTTTCTTTTTCTTTTCTTTTTTTTTTTTAATATAATTTATTGTCGAATTGGTTCCCATACAATACCCAGTGCTCATCCCAACAAGTGCCCTCCTCCCTGCCCATCTCCCACTTTCCCCTCTCCCCCAACCCCCCATCTACCCTTAGTTTGTTCTCAGTCCTTAAGAGTCTCTTATGGTTTGCCTCCCTCCCTCTCTGTAACTTTTCCCCCGCTCCTGCATGGTCTTCTGTTAAGTTTCTCAAGATCCACATATGAATGAAAACATTATGGTATCTGTCTTTCTCTGCCTGGCTTATTTCACTTAGCATAATACCCTCCAGTTCCATCCACATTGCTGCAAATGGCCAGATTTCATTCTTTCTCATTGCCAAGTAGTATTCCATTGCACATATAAACCACATCTTCTTTATCCATTCATCAGTTGATGGACATTTAGGCTCTTTCCATAATTTGGCTATTGAAAGTGCTGCTATGAACATTGGGGTACATGGGCCCCTATGCATCAGCACTCCTGTCTCCTTTGGGTAGATTCCTAGCAGTGCTGTTTCTGGGTCAGAAGGTAGTTCTATTTTTAATTTTTTGAGGAACCTCCACAGTGTTTTCCAGAGTGGCTGCACCAGTTTGCATTCCCACCAGCAGTGCAAGGGGGTTCCCGTTTCTCCACATCCTCTCCAGCATCTATAGTCTCCTGATTTGTTCATTTCAGCCACTCTGACCAGCGTGAGGTGATATCTGAGTGTGGTTTTGATTTGTATTTCCCTGATGAGGAGTGACGTTGAGCATCTTTTCATGTGTCTGTTGGCCATCTGGATGTTTTCTTTGGGAAAGTGTCTATTCATGTCTTCTGCCCATTTCTTCACTGGATTATTTTTTGGGTGTAGAGTTTGGTGAGTTCTTTATGGATTTTAGATACTAGCCCTTTATCCCACATGTCATTTGCAAATATCTTTTCCCATTCCATCGGTTGCCTTTTAGTTTTGTTGATTGTTTCCTATGCAGTGCAGAAGCTTTTTATCTTGATGAGGTCCCAGTAGTTCATTTTTGCTTTTAATTCCCTTGCCTTTGGAGATGTGTCAAGTAAGAAATTGCTGCAGCTGAGGTCAGAGAGGTTTTTTCCTCCTTTCTCCTCTAGGGTTTTGATGGTTTTCTGTCTCACATTCAGGTCCTTTATCCAGTTTGAGTTTATTTTTGTGAATGGTGTAAGAAAGTGGTCTAGTTTCATTCTTCTGCATGTTGCTGTCCAGTTCTTCCAGCACCATTTGTTAAAGAGACTGTCTTTTTTCCATTGGATATTCTTCCCTGCTTTGTCAAAGATTAGTTGGCCATACATTTGTGGGTCTAATTCTGGGGCCTCTATTCCACTGGTCTATGTATCTGTTTTTGTGCCAATACCATACTGTCTTGATGATTACAGCTTTATAGTAGAGGCTAATGTCTGGGATTGTGATGCCTCCCATTTTGGTTTTCTTCTTCAATATTACTCTGGCTATTCGGTGTCGCAAAGAACCCATTTTCAATTGTTGTGGATAGTTAGCTAACCTTATAGAAAACCAGAAAAAAAAAATAGATCTTTACCTCATACTATACACAAAAAGTTAATTCCAAATGGATTAAATGTCAAACCACAAAACTTAGAAAATACTAGAAGTATCTTTATGAAAATGAGGTAGAGAAGGATTCTTCGTACAAATAAACAGCATAAAGGAAAAGACATAATTTGGATACATTAAACACTTCTGTATTATAATGTAAAGTAAGATAAATCACAGGGTGGAAGAAAATGTTTTCAATGAAATTACCAATTAAAGATTAATATCCAAAATATATGAGAAACCACAAATCGCTATGACAGACACCTCACCAGAAAAATAGTGAAAAAATAGTCTATTTGAATAGACATTTCATGGAAGAGGAAAACTGAAAAGCCAATAAACATCTGGAGTTATGCTGACTATCATTGATAATTAGGGAAAAGCAAATTAAGCCAATGATGAGAGGCTACCAGACTGCATAATTTATGATCAATTAATGATAATTAATGGGGACCCACATGCTGCTGGGGAAGTAAAACCTGGTATAACCATTTTGGAGAGCAGTTTGGCCATACCTAGTAAGGTTGAAGAGATACATTCTTTATCTCTTGCCATGTGGCAATTCCGTTAATAGGTGTCTGCCCTATGTATGAATGTGTATGACATTTATGATATATATTCATGTATATACACCTATACACAATTACAAAATTTTAAAAAATGATGCTCATTATAGTACTGGAAAGAGTAGTAACAGCTGTCCTTGATAGGAAAAGGGATAAAGGGATAAATTATGGTTCAGGCAATTATTGTTTATCTTTCTAGAGAGAACTATTGTTAATAATTATACATTTCCTGCCAGACTTTACTAGCTTTTTACCTATGCCTAAATATTATATATGGCTTTTTAAAAATGATAATTAGTAAAAAGAAATTGTTTAACTTTCTTTTGATATATAAGGGCCAAATTGATGTTTAATGACTTCATTGACTAGGGAAGGTTCTGTTGCCTCAGGATATCACTCACATGTATCCTGTAGTATCTGAAATTCAATACATATTTTCTTTAGGTCCCTTATTCTTGCGGTTCTCTTAAAATGCAGGTACTTTTGAGAAAGAGAACTAGATAAACTTGTTCATATAGGGTAGGGAGGTTTTATCATTTTATGCATTCTTAAAGTTGGGATAGTTTTGGAGAGGGAAATAGCATTTATGGAGTTTACTTTGTATTAGGTCCCATATGTTAGGTTTTATAGTTTACTTGCTAGACATTTATAGAGTATCTAGATGTGTAAGGCATTGAACTAGGTGCTTAAAAAGGGTAGACTTGAAGAGAGCAAGAATGTTTAGAGGAGGAACATTGAAGGAAGAAGAATTATCTTTCATACTTAATAACTGTGCCTGAGTCTATTTTAGAAGATTAGGTTAAAAATAAGTGTCAGACGATTGTGATGAAGATATGTAAGGGAAGAAGAGTGCTGATTAGTCATACTGATAAAGATGGTGCAAGACTGTCCAATTTCAACATCTCACTTTTCTTTCTGGTTTTCTAGAAGAAATGGATAGTATTACTGTGGAGATAGTTGTATGCAAAAGCTGAGCTGGTTTATCCCAGACTGATAACTTTCCATAAGCCTGCTATTAGCTGTTTTGATTTGAAAGATCCTTAGTACTTAGGCTAAGTAAAGATTCTGTTTGTTTATCAGATTATCCCCATTCATTGAACTCTTTCGTGCCTATTGTAAACTGACCCTGGGGAACCTTGGAGGTCCTTCTTGGTGACTTTATTAAGAGCAGTTTTGGGAGAGTGGTGGAACAAACTAAGGCCCTAATAGCATGAGTTAAAGTGAGAAAGGAGAAACAGCAAATATATACATTACTCTTTGGAGGGGTCTGCTGTAAAGGGGGGCAGGGAAACAGGCCAGTACTTGCTGGAGGGCAAGAGCTCAGGAGTTGTTTCTTTTTAAGATAGCTGATATTATGTCATGTTTGTGTATTAGATTTGTGTGTTATCATAGTAGAGAGGAAGAAATTGATGCTGGAGAGAGTAGAGAAAAGTGATGAGCTAAGGTGAGAGAAGATGAGACCTGGAACACCAAGGGGAGATTGATTTTATACATGAATAGGGATATTTCTCCCATTGTGGGGACTACTCATTGCTGTCTCTATATTGGACAGTTTTAATGGTTTGAAAGTTAAGTTTTCTAGTGAATTAAAATCTACTTCCCTAGTTTTAGTATTCAAGTATTTAAAGACCATGATTACTTCTATCTAAATTTTTAGGTTAAACTTCTCAAATTCATTTCTTTGGTCTTCTTCCTCCCTTTCCAAATGTTCTGATCATGCTACAGTACTTAGAGTTCTTGTAATATAGTATGCTTTTTGGCCTTTTGTCCCCTATGATTATCCTACCTGGAATACTCTATCTTCCCGTCAAATTATACTCATCTTCTCAGGCCCAGGTGAAATATTAAGTGCTCTGTAAAATTTTTTTCACACTCATACAGGAGTCAGTTATCTTCCTTTGTGCCACCACACAGCATATGCATCACTCATGTCACTGGATTTCAGTTCCTCATTTGTGTATCTGGCACTGCAGTGAACTCTCTGAGGTCAGAGATTATGTCTTCATGTATTCAGCACTTCATATGGTACTTAGAATGTATTAGATACATAGTAAATGTTTAATGGAGGAAAAAGATTTCTAAAAAAAAAGAAATCCCTAAAAGTTCTTGATTATATGTTATGATTCCTTCTGTTTGGTCCTCTTTAAATATGCCACTCAGAGATGACTCTCATACTTTAAATAATACCTGACTAATGCAAAGTGTGGTGGGGCTTACTGTCCCTCCTTCTGGATGCTAATTCTTTTCTTTCTCTCTCTCTCTTTCTCTTCCTTTCCTTCTCTTCTCTTGTCTTCTCTTTTTTTCTAGATCGAGAGAGAGTGAGGGGGAGAGGGATAGAGAGTATCTTAAGCAGGCTGCATGCCCAGTGCAGAACCTGAGGCAGGGCTCCATCTCATGACCCTGAGATTATGACCTGAGCTGAAATCAAGAGTGTATGCTTAAATGACTGAGCCACCCAGATGCCCCTGGATGTAAAATTCTTAATACTGCTAAAGATTGCAGTAGCCTTACTCATACTGAATTTGTCAGCAACAAAACTGGTTTCTTTCCTTGTTGTTTTTTTTTTTTTTTTTTTTTTTTTTTTTTTTTTTTTTGGGCATGAATTACTGTCAAGACATCTTCCTCATCACATGATTTACCACAAAATTTTTAAGCTTGAAGATAACTTATTTCCAATTTTGGTTTGGTTTTTATTTTTCTGAGTAGCAGTGGACTTATTTTCCCTTTGACTCCCTTCTGTTTTGCCATTTCTCTTGTGTTTTGCTTGTGTTTGGTTCTGTAAAACTTCAACAAAAGATTGGACTTTACTGAAGTTTACCTTTGCCTTAATTATAAAGAAAAGCTTTATTAACTTCAGCTTCCTTCAGACAACAAATTATTTGAAAGACTTTGGTATAAAATGGTGCTAATGGTATTAAAGATCTTTCTCATTGGTTCATTCTACAAAAATGTTTTAGGCCACTGAGTCTTACACTGAGACACATACCTAGAGACCATCCCTATCTTAAAGGAAATCTTCTAGTTTGGGGAGGCAGAGGCAGCGACAAATAATTATAACATGGGTAATAAATGCTACTACCATTGAGAGAAGTGCAGAATGTTATGAGGCCTACAGGAAGCTGATGTAATTCTCTCTGGGTTAAGCGGGAAAAGCTTCACAAAGGAGAGAGCAATGGATCAGCTTTGGAAGTAATCACTGTATAGTGAGAAGTAGAAAAACCATTCTGGAAAGAGGAAGTGGCATATATAAAGTCATAGAGGAGACAGGGTATGGCATATCCAGGAATAGATGTCTTAAGTCTGGGGAGGGGAGAGGTATTGCGGGAATGGAAAAATGTGGCTGGCGTGGTAGATTGGGTACTGTTTATAAATCTTGTAGGCAGAAAGAAGCCAGGAGGATGATAGGGTAAGGTCTGTGTTTTATAGAAAACCAAGGAAGCAGTGTTGATGGTAGATGGAAAGACAAAGAGTGCAAGAGAGCAATTAGGCTACCATTTAATACACACAGAATCTGTACCAAATAGATATTGGAGGATTAAAAAAATTTTTTTTAATGTTTATTTATTTTTGAGAGAGAGAGAGACAGAGACAGAGTTGTGTGTGTGGGGAGAGGCAGAGAGAGAGGGAGACACAGAATCCTAGATAGGCTCCAGGCTCTGAGCTGTCAGCACAGAGCCTGATGTGGGGCTCAAACCCACAAACTGTGAGATCATGACCTGAGCCATAGTTGGATGCTTAACCAACTGAACCACTCAGGCGCTCCTAGATATTGGAGGATTAGATGAGAAAAGCAACCCTATTATGGTAGGTAGTACTCCCATTTTACAGATGAAGAAACACAGGCTTTGGGAGCGTAAAGACTATTAATATTTATCCTGTGGGTGGTAGCTTTGAACGCATGTAGTATAGCTCCAAATCCAGCACTCTTTCTAATTTTGGTATCATTCCACCTTGTGGACTAGTGTGAATGATTCTTTGACTCAAACAGAGCAGAAATTAAATCCAAAGGATTTTGTGCTAGGATGATGGATATAGTGGGACAACCATGTGGTGGTCTTGTTCTGCCTACATCTACAGGACCTCCCTCTCTGCAGCATTCCTATACCTGTATTTGCATCTATGACATCTTTTATTGTGTGTCTCCTGTTGATTTGACTGTGCTGATCCAATGCAAGCTGCCTAACCATGTCTAATTGTTTGGGCCATTTCTGGACTAAACAAGGAAGCTTACTGCTTTCACTCTACTTTTGTTTAATATGTGCGTTTGCAAATTCTGTTCATCTCTGTTACTTTGTCTTTCTCCAATCCATGTGTCTTAGTCAATTTGGGCTGTTATAGCAGAATATCATGGACTAGGTGGCTTATAAACAACAGAAATTATTTTCTCATGGTCCTAGAGGCTGGGAAGTCAAAGATCAAGATGCTAGTAGATTTGGTGTCTTGTGAGGGCCCACCTCCTAGTTCACGAACTCATTTTCTTGCTGCTTTTGTCCTCACTTGGTTGAAAGGCAGAGGAGCTCTCTAGCATCTCTTTCATACGGGCACTAATCCCATTCATGAGGGCAAAGCCCTCATGACCTAATCGCCTTTGCAAGGCCCCACCTCTAAATGCCATCACACTGGGGATTAGATTTCAACATATGAATTTGCAGGTGGGGGGGGTGGAGAGGTGGTAATGCAAACATTTAGTACCAGACATTGATAGATAGAGTCAGCAGGCCAGACCCAGCCTGCTGCTCATTTTTGTAAATAAAGCTTTTCTTGGAACACAGCCATACTTATTGTCTATGGCTGCTTTCATGCTACAGTAGCAGAGTGGACAGAGACCTTATGGTCTGCAAAGCCTGAAATATTTACTCTCTGGCCACGAGTCTATAGTCTTGGGCTACTCATTATTCTTTCCAAATCACGGTACAAATCAGGTTAATTCTTTAAGCTAAGGGAGCAAGATGCAACTTGAAATTTGAGTATTTATTAATTTTTATTAGCAGTTAATTTAGTAAGTACTTTAAAGTTGACCCACTAATACATATATGAAAAAACACTTTGGTGCCATTTTTTTTTTCATTGAATTTCTCATATTTTCCTACAATTCCAAGAGATTTATATCCCTGATATATATCCCTATATCCTTATAGGGAAGTTTCTACATTCAATGAATATCAGTTATGTAGCCAACACTGTACCAGACACATTACATTAAATCACATTTAATCATTCATAATAGTTCATTAAGGGAGTTATTGTTACCCTTTTGGGAATGGGGAAACTGAGGGCTAGAGATGTTGTGGAGTGCCCAGAGAGTATCTGAGTGGTATCCACAGCCCGGGATTTTGTACTTAAGAAGTTATCAGGTATACTCATATGTTTGGTAAAGTGCTATATTAAAAAAAAGTATTTAACTGAATGACCAACCCAGGTAAGCACTCCTGATAGAATCACAGAAGTACCTCCTTCATACTGTATGTAGGGGGGATTCTGCCCAAATTTGGCATTGTTACCACATAAAAGTAAAGAACAACCTATTCCCCAAGCATGTGGGATAACAGGTTTATTAACTATTATAACTACTATTAATAGTTTATTAATAGTTGTACCATATTAATAAGATTAAATATGTTAGTATCATCATTGCTTCCAACCGGGTGAAGTTTAGATTCCTTAGCCTAACTTCATAGAGAACCTTGTTGAAGGTTCTCCATAATCTAGCCCGAGCCTGCCTTTCTGGCCTGTACAACCTTTCTGTTTTACTTAAACACTGTTTTAGTTATTCACTGTCCAGCCTTTATACTTCATGCTTTGTTGTTTGCATGAATTGCTTTTTCTCCATCTTTTTACTTAACTAAATTTTACCGGTTAGACTCTGCTTCGTCCCATCTTAAAGTCTTGCCTCTCCTTCCCAGCCCTGGTTCTCTTCCTCCTGTGGGTGGGCAGATGAGTATTACAGTATTGGCTTGTAAGCTTCACTAAGCAATTGTTTATTTTGTGATATTGCATCTGTCATCATCTCTGTTGTTATTTAAATCTTTTTAAAAACTTTATGAATTTGTCTTCATTAATAAGCTATATTATAAATGCTTTGGGCAAAGGGTCTCATACTTTTTTTTTATTTTCAAGGGTTTTAAAAAAATGTTTATTTATTTTGAGAGAGAGAGCATGCAAGCAGGGGAGAGACACACAGAGAGAGAGAGAGAGAGAGTCCCAAGTAAGCTCCATGCTCAGTGTGGAGCCTGATATGGGGCTGGATCTTGTATCTGTGAGGTCATGACCTGAGCCGAAATCAAGAGTTGGATGCTCAACCAACTGAGCCACTAAACGCCCCTCAAGTTTTTATTTAAATTCCAGTTAGTTAACATATAGTGTAGTATTAATTTCAGGTGTCATGCCTTGTTTTGTGTGTTTTTTCTTCCCACAGCAACTCCCTTCTTCTTCACTGGTCATTCCTGCTTTAATTTCCTAATCTCTGGAAACTTTTTTCATTATTCTTACATACTTTTTACATGATAACTTAATATTTTTGTTCCTTTTGTGACTTCTACATTTATATTGCAGTTTCTTTTTCCACTTGTTTATTGCTATTTCTATGCTTAGTGTTTGTTTGTTTGTTTGTTTGTTTGTTTTTAAGCAGGCTCTATGCCCAGTGTGGGGCTTGAACTCATGACCCCTAGATCAAGAGTAATGTTGCTCTACCAGTGGCGCCAGTCACATGCCCCTGCTTAATGTTTTTTGTTTTTTTTTTTTATGTTTGAAATTATAAGGCATTGAGTCTGGCAACTTGCATCTCTCGTTTAATCTAAATGGTTTTCTATCTTTCTGTCTTATTATTTCTTTCTTATATCTCCCATTATTAAAAAGTCTTTATATAAAATTTTAATGGCAGAATAATCATGCATTATATAGACTGTCTGTAATTAGCCTAACCATTCTCTCAAAATTGGACTTTTAGGTTATTCTCAGTTTTTGTTTTGCAATTATGAATAGGTTGCAATGAAAATCTTTTTATGTAAAAGTTTTTATGTATTTTAGATTATTTTCTTAGATTCCTGGAGATTAATTATTAGGTCAAAAGTTGTAAGCATTTTATATGTTCTTGGTATGTGAGCTGTAACATTTTGATTTGATTAGTTCTTTGCCAAAGGATAGTTTTAAAATACAAGCAGTATAAGTTCATGTAGTGGTAATCTGTGGTGTTAATTACAGTACTTAAGTAAACAGTCTTAAAGTTTGGTATTAACATTTTATTAGCTTTTAACTTTTTCTCTCTGCCCTTCTTTTCCCCAGGTAACCACTCTTTATATTGCTTGCTATAAATTGTTATTTGTCTTGGGCAAGTGGGGAAATGAACAGTTGCGTTAGTTTAAGACAGTTAGTACTTGGACAGTTAGTACTTGGCTGTCATCTGAATGAACTCTTAGAGTTAGAAGGAGTAAACCAAAAAATAGTCGATAAAATAGAAAACACTTTAGTTTCATTTTAGAATGGATTTGTGGTTCACTCTGCATGTCTCCACCTTCCTAATTCTAAATGATATACTTAATTTAACATTAAGATTTCTCCTTTCACTTACTCTATTTGATAGTGGTTGTTTGGTGGATAGTACCAGCAGGTAACCTTGAAATTAATATGGATAATGCCCTCTTGTATCCTGTGGATCTCTGCACTTACGTATGTTTTGTTATAGAAGATATACTTGGATTCATTGTCTTCCTTTTGCTTTTGTGCACCTCTATCTCTTGCTGTTCTATGCAGCTTTTTTTTTTTTTTAAGATTTTGTTTTTAAGTAATCTCTACATCCAATATGGACTCAAACTTATAACGCTGAGATCAAGAGTCACATGCTCTACTGACTGAGCCAGCCAGGTGCCCCTGTTCTATGCAGCTCTTAAATGTTTAGTTTTATAACTCTTTGACATTCTATAATTGTCTCACCCAACCAAGTATGTTTTTCCTCCCCTAGAAAGATTTTAAGTTTCTTTAGGACTTGGAACACAAATGTTTTTACCTTTACTGTATCCCTTTCTTGATTTTCTCGAAGGAATATTCTCTACTTTTGTATTCTTCCTCACTGCTCATTCCTTCTATAGTAATGGTCTGTTGTCTGATGATAAAAATTTGTCTTTTCCACTGCTTATGAAAAATGTAGATTCTGATTCTGGCTATGATGGAGCAGATTGTAGCAGACCAAAACTCCTGTTGAGAATAACTAGAAAAGCCTGATTAAAAAAAAAAATCTATATGAAGGCATTGATACGTTGCTAAAGCAGCCAGGACTTCAGACATTTGTGGTCTCTTGGCGAATGGAGAGTGTAACTTTAAGAGGTGGAAAGATAGCAAAGCTTTCTTCATGGGGCTGGGGATACAAAAATTGTAGTTCAAGGCTGACAGAGCAACAAGAACTTGAGAGGCCAAGATCCCAGAGAGAAGGGAGGTACATTTCCCTACTCCCTTTTCTCCGTCTGCCTGCTTTTTTATCTTAAGGATTTGTTGATTCTTAAACTGTGGAGGGTAAAAAAAGGGCTAAGAACCTTCACAGAAAGCTACTGAAAAACAAAGGATTCTTGTAGCAGTTCTTTAGTGGAGAGAAAATTTGAAGACCTTCCAAGGGAAGTAGTCCTGGTAAACACCCAGACTCTCAGTTGGACCTCTGAAGGGCTACAAAGCAGGGTAAGCTTTACAAGCTTTACAAAGACTGCAGCCAGCCTTGAATCAGCTCCTGTCCTGATTGGATTGTGAGGTGATCTGCCCTCATTCTAAATGCTTATGGAGAATATGATGAATCCTCTGTAGGAATGTAATATCATCCAGAGCCTCTACAGTTTTTCATACACAATGAAAGACATTCTAATAAAAATTACTGGGTAAACCAAGAAACCAGACCAGGAATTAAAGCAGATAGTATAGTAATAGATTCACGGTATCCCAGTCATCTGATAATTTATTCAGTGTCTCTAATTGAAGGATATTTAGGTTGTTTTCAGTCTTTAGTATTGTGAGGATCCACAGTGAACATTGTTTAAAAAAAAATTTTTTTTTAATGTTTATTTTTGAGACAGAGAGAGACAGAGCATGGGCAGGAGAGGGGCAGAGAGAGAGGGAGATACAGAATCCGAAGCAGGCTCCAGGCTCCAAGCCATCAGCACAGAGCCCCACACGGGGCTTGAACTTGTCAACCTGAGATCATGACCTGAGCCAAAGTCAGACGCTCAACCGACTGAGCCACCCAGGCGCCCCCACAGTGAACATTCTTATACGTAACATCTTTGTACACATCTGTGAGATATCTTTAAGATAAAGGATACCTTTGCTAACTCGTCTTTATCAAACTCTTTGATTTTTGCTAATCTGATAAAAAGTGTTTTGTTTTAAAAGTTCTTGGTATCTTAAAATATGAGTGACATTGAATGCATTTTAATATGTTTATAAGTCATCTGAATTTATTTTTAAATGTTTATTTATTTTGAGAGAGAGAAAGAGAGTACATGCAAGCAGGGGAGGGGCATAGAGGGAGAGAGGATTCTAAGCAGGCTCCATGCTTCTTCCTTCAGGGGGTCAACCTCACAAACCACAAGACTATGTCCTGAGCTGAAATCAAGAGTTGGGTGCCAACCTCTGACTTTATTTTTACTATAAGCCACCTGTTCATGTTGTTTGCCTATTGTTTTATAGGGATTTTAGGCTTTTAAAAAAAATTGTTATTAAAGAAGTAATAAGGAATTGTGGATAAGAGCACAGATTCTGGAGCCAGATTGCTTGGGTTCAAGTCATAGCTCTTTCACTGATAGCAGCATAGCCTTGGGCAAATTAAATGCTCTATAAAATTGGGATAATAGTATGTCCCCTCTGGGTCATTATAACGATTAGATGAGTTAATAAATACAAAGTGCTTAGAAATGAGCCTGGCATAATGTAAGTGTTACATAACTGCTGGCCATCATAATGGTGCTGCAGGTGGTGATAGAGATGGAAATTACCCAAAGAGAATTTTTTTTTTTTTTTATTTGCCCAAGGATAAATAGCTAGTAAGTCTGAGTATTCAAATTAGGATTTAGGTCTTGGGACCTGAGTCCAAAGTTCTTGTTCATTCTGATGTACTGATAAGAATTTGAATGTACAGGGGTGAAAACTCAAGCATAGCCAGGTACCAAGGAATGATTAACTTTGGATTTGGGAGTGTTAGGGTTAACATCTTCCCAGTACAGTTGAATGAGTTTCTTTTTCTAATTTTGTATTGAGTATGATTTGTCAGTGATGCTTCATTCCTGAAGTTTTGGTACAATTAGAAAAATGCCTGTGTTCTATTTTGTTTTGTTTGTTTGCCTTTATTAATAACCCAGTCACCCCACCCCAGAGAAAATCCTTTTCAGGAAGCACCTTCAAGGAAGTATAGCTGCTCCTCCAGTTCACATTAGACTGAATGCAATACTCTGTTTAGGTCACCAGCCACAGGGATGTGTCATTCTTAAGGCATCATATCCTTAGAGAGTTTCTCTTCCTGTTAAACATAGTAGTAGTTGGAGGACAGGCATTAAGAAAGTATTATAACCATTGGATTCATTTACAAATACCAAGATATTCAGCACCTCCGTGACACCTGAAGTAGTTTCTAGCTTGTCTTTTCTGTGCAGTGAAGGAAAGGTGAGTGGTTGTTTCTATGCTACTGAAACACTTGAAAATCCCTATAGAAGCTGGTAGGGGAATTGGGTTTAGGACTAACTCCTCTGGACTAAGGAGGGTAATGGTGTTTTTAGTCTCCCATGTTATCAATATCATTCACCAAAATATTAGATTTGTTACCAAGAATGAGCCTACAATGCCACATTATAATCACACAGTCTGTAGTTTGCTTTAGAGTTCACTCTTGTATGTTCTTTGGGTTTGGACAAATATATAATGACATATATCCATCATTATAATATTGTACAGAGTATTTATTAAATTTTTTAATGTTTTATTTATTTTTGAGAGAGACAGAGACAGAGTGGGAGTGGGGGAGGGGCAGAGAGAGAGGGAGACCCAGAATCTGAAGTAGGCTCCAGGCTCTGGACTGAGCGTCAGCACAGAGCGCCATGATGGTGTTTGAACTCACAAACTGTGAGATCATGACTTGAGCTGAAGTCAGACGCTTAACCAACTGAGCCACCCAGGTGCCCCTGTATAGGGTGTTTTTACTGGGGTAAGAGTTCTCTGTGCTCTGCCATCTCATCCCTACCCCTCTCCATTCATGGCAAACCCTGGTCTTTTTTTTTTTTTTTTTTTTTTTTTTGTCTCCATAATTTTGTCTTTTCTAGAATGTCATGTGGTTGGAATCATTCAATATGTAGCTTTTCAGAGTGGCTTCTTTCACTTTGTAATATGCATTTAAGTTTCCTCCATGTCATTTCATGTCTTTAATAGCTCATTTCTTTTTAACACTAAATAATATTCCATTTTCTGGATGTACCACAGTTTATTTATCCATTTACTTACTGAAGGATATCTTGGTTGTCTCCAAGTTTTAGTGATTATGAATAAAGCAGATAAAAATATCTTTGTGCAGGTTTTTGTGTGGACATAAGTTTTTAACTCCTTTGTGTAAATATCAAGGAGTACAATTGGTGGTTCATATGGTAAGACTGTTTAGTTTTGTAAGAAACTGCCAGACTGTCTTCCAAAGTGGCTGTACCATTTTGCATTCTCACTAGCGGTGAATGAGTTCCTGTTGCTCCACATCCTCGCCAGCATTTGGTTTTCTCCATGTTTTGGATTTTGGCTATTCTAATAGGTGTGTAGTGGTATCTTGTTTTAATTCATAACTCCTTAATGACCTATGATATGGAGTATCTTTTTATGTGCTTATTTGCCATGTGTATATACTTGGTGAGGTGTCTGTTAAGGTCTTTTACCCATTAAAAAAAAAATCAGATTGTTTTCTTTTGAATTTAATAGTTCTTTGTATATTTTTAAAAACCTTATAATTTTTTTGAAGTAATCTCTGCATCTAGCATGGGGCTTGAACTCACAACCCCGAGATCAAGAGTTGCATGCTCTACTGACTGAGCCAGCCAGGCACCCCTAGTTCTTTGTATATTTTAGGTAATAGTCTTATATTTATATCAGCTATGTCTGTTGCAAATATTTTATCCAGTCTGTGGTTTATCTTCTCATTCTCTTGACATTGTCTTTTGCAGAGCAGACATTTTTAATTTTAATGATGTCTACAAATTATATTTTTGATAGTATATATGAAAAGGCATCACCATACCAGGGTCATCTGGGTTTTCTCCAGTTGCTCTGCTCTAGTGGTAGTATTGCAGGTGTTTCAGCCATAATTTCATCTTTTGGAGTGGAGGAATCTGACTTATGACCCTAGAAAGGCAGAGGGAAATAAAGAGAAAAAAGTCCCACATCAGCAGACAGCAGCTCTTGTATTATAAATGATTGGTTTTTTTCTTTATTAAAAGGTGGGGAACCTGAAAGGTTAATAATGATTGATAAATATCTTAGTATAATTAATAATGTTGATTTTATACATGTTTTCCAGTCAGCTTTAAGAGACATTGTAAAAGATTGTGATTTAAAAGGGAAGATTTTCATTTTTCTGGCCCTTTTCTGTTCCATTTCTCAATAGTTCAAGCGGATTGAAACACCACATTTCAAAAAGCTTCAAAGAAATTATTTAGATATTATAGCTACTCTTATGTAAGTTTAAAATCTAATAGCATTTTTACCATCATGTTAAACTTTATTAATAGAGTATTTCAGAATTTGGAGAAACCTATTGAGTAGTAAATTAAAATGAAATAAAAATATTGTTACTGAATCATTAACTTTACAAGTTATCTAGTGTGTTCCCACCCTTGTCTCTCAGGTAGAAATGAGATCTAAAGAGATTTTAATTTTAGTCCATGGTGTGTGTGTGTGTGTGTGTGTGTGTGTGTGTGTGTGTGTGTGTGTTTCTCAGGAAAGCCCAAGACCACCCAGTTATGATGATTCACCAGCAGTACTAATAGGACACAGCATATAGTCATGCTCATGGCTATGAATTATTATAGTGAAAGGATATAATTCAAAAGCAGCAAAGGCACATAAGACAAAGTTCAGGGGAAACCAGATGAAAGCTTTCAGAGTCCACTTTCAGTTAAGTCACACAGGACATGCTTAATTTCCCTAGTAACGAGTTGTTACAACACATGTGAAATGTTGCCAACTAGGGAAGCTCATTAGACAGAGTTTTAATTAGGGGCTGATGATGGGCACCCTCTGCCTAGCATGTGCCAAAATTACAGACTCCCAGCCCGAAAGAAGGTATTCACCATAACTGTATTGTTTCTATAAATAATTTAGGTGTAATAAACCTGTACCTAATCAGTTGTGGGGGTGCAAACTCTACTGAAATCCAAGTTCCTAGGCCCCAGTCAGCCAAGGGCCAACCTTGTAAGTGGGCCTTTTGAGATAGGCAGTGAGGCCTGCTGTGTTAATTCTTTTCTACATTGTGTGTATGTGTGCGTGTGTGTGTGTGTGTGTGCGACATTTAGTATATAGTGTACTTTTATTAAATGTTAGCTGTTTTTATTTATTATAGGGATTCTTCATTGATTACTCCTACTTCTTTTAATTTTGATCTTCTGCATTCCTAGGAGGTAGATTGGCCAGTATTTTGATCTTTATTTGATAGATGAAGAGACCAAGGCAAAGAGAAGCCTTGGCATTTCTAAATACTTTCACTTGATTGACCGAGCAGGTATTAGAATCTAATATGGGGTTTTTTTTGCAAGTCCATAGGATAAAGATGGGATTTTTTTTGCCTTGTTGACATTTCTAGAGGGTATTAGTAAAATGGGAAATAGGATTAAATATTTAAATTAGTGTCATGTTGGACCAATTCACAGTTTTTTTGTATTTATGTAATTTGTGAATTTGGGGGCACAATGCCATTTAATGTAGCACAGTTCTGTTGGGGCAAAAAATGATCTTGACTATTTAGCATTTTGTATTGTTAAAGCATTAAACATCATTAATCTTTAAAAAAATTTTTTTAATGTTTATTATTTTTGAAAGAGAGAGAGAGCGTGAGCGGGGGAGGGGCAGAGAGGGAGACAGAATCTGAAGCAGGTTCCAGGCTCTGAGCTGTCAGCACAGAGCCCCATGCGGGGCTCAAACTCACAAACCACGAGATCATGATCTGAGCCCAAGTCAGAGGCTTAACTGACTGAGCCACCACCCAGTTGCCCCTAAACATTATTAATCTTAATCTGAGATTAAGCTAATCTATATTAGTACTGATTTTGGTGAATGGAAATTGGTACTTCACCTCTACCCTACCCATTACCTTTTACTCTCAAATAAGTCAAGGCCCAGATTTCAGTCAGTATGCTGAGTTCCACTTGGCCTTATACATAAACTTTGAGATTTCTATTAATAGGTGTCCGAAAGTTAATTTAACTTGCAATGTAATATACTTATCAAAGCAATTGAATAATTATATTTTTTTCTTGTAAGTTGTAATTTCAAGTAAACCAGACCAAACCACAACTTCTTT
The DNA here is from genome assembly GCF_018350215.1 of Panthera leo. Taxonomy (NCBI): domain Eukaryota; kingdom Metazoa; phylum Chordata; class Mammalia; order Carnivora; family Felidae; genus Panthera; species Panthera leo. The sequence goes on along the minus strand of NC_056688.1, from coordinate 56,993,531 downwards.
CTCTCTCCAATACCAGAGACAATTTTGTAGTTAGTAGATTTTTTTTTTTTTAATTTTTTTTTTTTTAACGTTTATTTATTTTTGGGACAGAGAGAGACAGAGCATGAACGGGGGAGGGGCAGAGAGAGAGGGAGACACAGAATCAGAAGCAGGCTCCAGGCTCTGAGCCATCAGCCCAGAGCCCGACGCGGGGCTCGAACTCACGGGCCGTGAGATCGTGACCTGAGCTGAAGTCGGTCGCTCAACCGACTGAGCCACCCAGGTGCCCCTGTAGTTAGTAGATTTTATTGCATGCCACTATACTGGCTGAAATAGTTTACAGTGTTTTCATTTTCATTATACTCATTTGATCCTCATAATGGCCGGTCATAATACTCTGATTTTACAGAAGAGGAAGTAGTTGAGATGAGTTCTCCAAAGCTCTGGAAACTTCTAAGTTGGGGATCAGGCTTTTAACTTTGTATTATTTACACTATGTGATGAAGATGGTAAGCTCTTTGGACATTTTGTTCTAAATGTTAGCAAGACCGTTTTCAAGAAAACAAATTCTCCAACAGTAAATAAAAATTGTCATCATTTCCACCAGGCCACCACTAAAATATTTTTGGTCCCTTGTGTTGGATAGTAAATTTATAAGCCTGAATAAGACTGTCTTCCTCATGTTGCTCCTCAAATAAAAATAAAGGTTTGGAATTTTTAAAAGGAGACAGGAGAAGAATCTTATACTTTGTACCAGAAGAAAATATGATAGAATTTGCTATTATATTTTGGCCTGGGGAAGGTCTTTCCAATTGTACAAAAATACTGAAGCCATAAAAGGAGAAGTTTGATTAATATAACTACCTAAAAATAACCACTATAAGCAAAGTCAAGGCAAATGATAGACTAGGAAAAGTATTGCTAGTTATGTGACATAAAGCTAATTTACCTTATAGAAAGAGAGCTTTTACAAATCAAGAAGAAAAAGTTAATATAAGGAGTAAAGAACATTTCATATCAAAGTAAATGCAAATTACTCAAACATGAAAAGTACTCAATTTCACTCATAAAATATGTATATAAGATACAGAATTTCGCCTATTAGATTGGCAAAACTAAAATGTTTCAACACTTGTTGTGTTGGAAAAGGTATGAGGAAATGGCATTCTTATGCATTGCTGGTGGGACTTAAATCAGTATAGGCTACCGGAAGGAAGGAAGACTTGGTATTGTCTGTCAGAATTACAAAAACACGTAGGTACATATTCTTTGACACAGTAAGTGTAATTCCAACACTTTGATCTATGAATATACTTGCAAAATGATATGCATGCAAGATCATTCATTATAGCATTGTTTGATAACCTTTGGAGATTTAACCTCCCCCCCCCCCCACCTTGATAACTGTATTTTGGTCCTTCTCTTTATTCTAGGTATTACTTTGTTTTCTCTCTCTTTTTTTTCTTAACCTGTTTTACTAGAGCTTGGTTTATGGGTCATTTCATAGTTTCACCTAAAAGATGCAACCATCCGGTTGTCTGTTTTAATCAGCAGAAATCTACTCTGGCAAATTTAAGCAGAAAAAGAATTTATTGAAAAAGAATATTGGGTAATCCAGAATAACCAGCCAAGTAGCCAGAAAACTTGGCTTGGAAAATAGCAGCTAGGATCCAAGAGCAAAGTCTGTATAATATGAATTCTTTGGAAGTTCTTTGTGACCTAGTGAATTTTTAATTGTTCCTTGTTTGCTTTAAGGAATATATATTCTATTCATTGAGTGCACACATATATATAAATATATTAGGGTAAAGTTTGTTAATTTTTTTGTTCAGTTTTTCTACATTTTTACTTCCTTTTGGACTGCCTGATGTGTTTTTAGTTGTGGTGTGTTAAAATTTCTTACCATTATTTTGGATTTATTAATTCCTCCTTATAATGTTATTAGTGTTTTTGCTGTGGTATATGTTCATACAAGTTCGTGATTATTATATCTTCTTTGTTGGGTTGCCTTTTTAATCATTATTTGATTTCCCTCTTTATTCCTATTAATAGTTTTCTGTTGGTTTTGCCATTTACTAGTTTTGTGGCCTTAGGCAAGTCATTAACCTCTCATTTTCCTTCTTGTAAAATGGGTATAATACCTACCTTACAAAGGTTCTGTGAAGATTCACTGAGAAAATATATATGAAGTATTTTACATGTGATAGCTTCTCCATAAATGGATTCAAAGTACTGTATTGCCTTAAGGGTTTTCTTTTACCTCTCTGCTTCTCCTTCTCTATTAAAGCATCAGATTTTAAATACTGTTTGCCTATAATTAGAAATGTGCTTAAGGGATATGATGAAAATAGTCATCAGGACTTTTTTTAAGTGAGTGAAGGTGGTGGAATGTTTGCCTCCCACACGCAAAGTCTAACAGTTCTCTAGTACTTGTAGGCCTTTAAGTTACTGTTCCCTGCTTCTGCATTAGATCCAGTGTTTCTATCTTCCATATTTCTTAGGTATGCTAGAGTCTTTCAGAATAGTTGAGACAACTGAAAAAGGGCAAAAGTCAATTTTTTTGAGGAGCCTACTTGTCTACAACAAATATTTATCAACCTTAGTGGGATATAGAGTTCTTAGAAAGTCTTAAAATTAATACTGTATTTTGACCACTACATATACATAGAGTTATATAGAAATGTCACATTTAAGGAGTGTAAATGTGGACTTTTCCGCTCCTTTTTGTTAGCATTTAGAACTTATTTATTTATTTATTTTGAGAGAGAAACCGCGCGTGAGTGAGTGCACACGTTAGCGGGGGAGGGGCAGAGGACAAGGGAGAAGGAGAATTTTTTTTTTAATATAATTTATTGTCAAGTTGGCTAACATACAGTGTGTACAGTGTCCTCTTGGTTTTGGGGGTAGATTCCTGTGATTCATCGCTTATATACAACACCCAGTGCTCATCCCAACAAGTGCCCTTCTCAGTGCCCATCACCCATTTTCCAGAGGGAGAATCTTAAGCAGGCTCCATGCCCAGCATGGCGCCTGATGCAGGGCTTGATCTCACAACTCTGAGATCATGACCTGAGCCAAAATCAAGAGTCGGATGCTTAACCAAATGAGCAACCCAGGTGCCCCTAGAACTATCTTTTATTCCTATTCTTAATTCGGATTTTTATCATCTATTTATATTACCCGTGTGTACTGTATGTCTCCTGTGGTCCTGGATAGCTTGGACTTAAAAATATAGAGAGATGAGGGTAGAAAACAGAATTTCAGCTAAGAAAACAGTGTAGAAAGTTTAAAAATATATGGCATGGATCTATTGTAACTAACAGTCAAGGGTTAAGAGATCCAATGCTGGAGAAAGACGAAGTTGTGATCTGTCTTTGGAGGGCCTTGAATGACAGATTGAAGAGTTTTGACTTTCTTCTATAGGCCAATAAAAACCACAAAGGCTTTAAGGGTAAAAAAATCAGGTTATATACTGAAAATATTTACAGGTTGGATACAGGAAAATACTCTGCTGGCAATGGCAATGTTGAAAAAGAAATAGAAAGATACAGTGTTATGAATAAAACTTCAGCTCATTTAAAATGTTACTTAGTAACATTGAACTAAGAACTTTAAGTACAGTTTTTCCTTGAGGTCCTTTAACATGTTATTTTACCAGGCCCTTCCAGACCATTCTATATAAAATAATCTTTTTCTTTCATCCTACATTTATTTTCCTCCATAACAGTACCACCAGTGGTATTATGTACACACTTGTTTGTTTACTGTCTGTAAGATCCTAAACTCCACGAGAGCAAGGGCTTTATGTGTTCAGTGCTTCTGAACCGGTGCTTAGAACTCTGCCTCATTTATACCCTTTAATAAATATTTGTTAACGAATGAATGACTATTCAAATTAAGATGACTACAATTTTTCATGTGGTTTATAATGTGAGGACAGCAGTAGGACAAGGTTTGGGGTTCTTTCCTAGAAACTTCTGTTAAAAAGTGTTTCTTTTCCCTTTTCTCCAGAGTTTATATTCAGAGCACCAATCAAATTAAGCAAGCCTGGGGAACTTCGTGAGGAATATGAAAGCCTGAGAAAGGTATAGTATACACATTAGCATATCACTCATATTCTTAAAGTAAATTGAAATAATGACATTAAAGAATGCTTAGTGGGTTTTTAATTTACAATGCAGAGCCTTTCTCTGTATTACCTTATACCGTAGCTATAATAGAAGTAGAGTAAACCTTAACTAAGAACCTCTTTTTAGCTATCCTTTCAAAGATGAAAATGTAGCTCCCCAAGCCTATCTTACACCTGCAACAAGGGGGTATTCTTGGCATTTAAATGTTGGTTAAAAGCTAACATTTAAGCTTTAATAATAATAGCTTGTACTATTTTTCCTTATCTTGCAAAGTTCCTCTAATTACGTGTAATTGGTGTTATCTTTTGTTGCTTTTACTCTGTTATGTACTCCAGAAGAACTGTAACTTAGGCCATTCAGAGGGTAGTGAAATAATTTCCTAGGTGGAGAATGTTTACCACTGGGAAAGCTTTTAGCTATGTTCACATCATCTTATTTTAGATGTTCTCAAGCTAATTGTCTGGGAATCACTTAGAGAATTAAGATGTCAAAAAGGCTGGTAATAAGAAGAATGTTAGAAGATTTGTATCATCCTTCCCCAGCCCTTTCCCTATACCACCATACCTTACACACCTCCGTAAATGATTCTACATGTGGATATTTAATGTTTTGTAAAGGTAAATAATCCACTTAATCTGAATCAGACATCATCATAAAACAGGTGAGACAATAACATTATTGTGGCATTTTATATTGAATGGAAAAATTAGTATTTAAGGAGGTCACATGAAGGAGAAAATAGAGAACTCTGCTTAATTATTATACATTTTTTGACTTTCTCTTTTAAGTGAGAGTGTCAAATGTTGACCTGGGTCCTCATGCTCCCTTTTATCTTATTTTATTTTATTTTATTTTATTTTATTTTATTTTATTTTATTTTGTTTATTTTTAAATCATGACCTAGTAACTTTAAAAAAAATTTTTTTTAAGTGTGTTTTAAAATTTACCTTTAGAAAGAGACAGAGCGTGAGCAGGGGAGGGGCAGAGAGAGAGGAAGACATAGAATATGAAGCAGGCTCCAGACTCTGAGCTGTCAGCACAGAGCCCATCACTGGGCTTGAACTCACAGAATACAAGATCATTACCTGAGCCAAACTCAGATGCTTGACCCACTGAGCCACCCAGGCACTCCCTCATGCTTCTTCTATATTAGTATTATGAGGGTACTTTGGTTTCTGCCTTTTTTTTTTTTTTTTTTTTTTTAATTTACATCCAAGTTAGGATATAGTGCAACAATGATTTCAGGAGTAGATTTCTTAATGTCCCTTACCCATTTAGCCCATCCTGCCTCCCACAACCCCTCCAGCAACCCTCTGTTGGTTGTCTGTATTTAAGAGTCTGTTGTGTTTTGTCCCCCTCCCTGTTTTTATATTAGTTTTGCTTTCCTTCCCTTATGTTCATCTGTTTTGTATCTTAAATTCCTCATATGAGTGAAGTCATACGATATTTGTCTTTCTCTGATTGACTAATTTCACGTAGCATAATACCCTCTAGTTGCATCCATGTGGTTAGTTGCAAATGGCAAGATTTCATTCTTTTTGATTTTCGAGTAATACTCCATTGTATGTATATATATATACCATATCACCTTTATCACTCATCCATCGATGGACATTTGGGCTCTTTCCATACTTTGGCTATTGGTGGTAGCACTGCTGTAAACATTGGGGTGCATGTGCCCCTTCGAAACAGCCTGCCTGTATCCCTTGGATAACTACCTACTAGTGCAATTGCTGGGTCGTAGGATAGTTCTATTTTTAATTTTTTGAGGAACCTCCATACTGTTTTCCAGAGTGGCTGCACCAGTTTGCATTCCCACCAGCAGCGCAAAAGAGATTGTCTTTCTCCGCATCCTCGCCAGCATCTGTTGTTGCCTGAGTTGTTAATGTTAGCCATTCTGACAGGTGTGAGGTGGTATCTCATTGTGGTTTTGATTTGTATTTCCCTGATGATGAGTGATGTTGAGCATTTTTTCATGTGTCAGTTAGCCATCTGGATGTCTTCTTTGGAGAAGTGTCTGTTTATGTCTTTTGCCCATTTCTTCACGGGATTATTTGTTTTTTGGGCATTCAGTTTGAGAAGTTCTTTATAGATTTTGGATACTAACCCTTTATCTGATATATCGTTTGCAGATAACTTCTCCCATTGCATTGGTTTCCTTTTAGTTTTGCTGATTGTTTCCTTCGCTGTGCAGAAGCTTTTTATTTTGATGAGGTCGCAATAGTTCATTTTTGCTTTTATTTCCCTTGCCTTCAGAGACGTGTTGAGTAAGAAGTTGCTGTGGCCAAGGTCAAAGAGGTTTTTGCCTGCTTTCTCCCCAAGGATTTTGATGGCTTCCTGTCTTACATTTAGGTCCTTCATCCATTTTGAGTTTATTTTTGTGTATGATGTAAGAAAGTGGTCCAGGTTAATTCTTCTGCATGTCGTTGTCCAGTTTTCCCAGCACCTCTTGCTGCAGAGACAGTCTTTATTCCACTGGATATTCTTTCCTGCTTTGTCAAAGATTAGTTGGCCATATGTTTGTGGGTCCATCTCTGGGTTCTCTGTTCTGTTGCATTGATCTGAGTGTCTGTTTTTGTGCTAGTATCATACTGTCTTGCTGATTATAGCTCTGTAATACAGCTTGAAGTCCGGGATTGTGATGCCTCTAGCTTTGGTTTTCTTTTTCAAGATTGCTTTGGCTATTTGGGGTCTTTTCTGGTTCCATACAAATTTTAGGATTGTTTATTCTAGCTCTGTGAAGAATGCTGGTGTTATTTTGATAGGGATTGCCACTTTGGTTTCTGTTTTTAAATCACTTACACAGTTTTTTTCTACTTAAGAAGAAATTATTTTTAGCGACCACATCAAAAGAACCACAGATTCTTCTTAAATAAAATTCCAGAATCTGCAGATACTTAATTCTGATATACTTTTTTTTACAAAGAATATGGAAAATTTAAACCTATCAGCTTGAAGATAAAAAGAAAACAAGGATTGGAGGTAGAAAAAGAAGGTTAAACAATGCATAGTAAGAGCTGAGGTTTTTAATAAGCTTTGGGAGAGAGAAGGAAACCTTGGGGAACTGTGCTTTTATTCTTATTAGGAAGGAGGGACAGAAAAGCAGTTTTAAAAGGGAATGATGGCAGAATGTTTTTAAGTGAAGCTAGGGCAGTCTCACCCTATATAAACTGGATTGGGCTTGAAAAACGCTCACCTTTTGGGTTAAATAAATGACATATAAAGCTCTCTCCACCCACCTGCAAGTACCCATGTTATCTGGCATCCATTGTACAACCTGGAAAATGCAAATTCAAGTCATAAAATCAAATGGCACGAGTATGGCATATCCGTACAGTAGACTAATATTCAGCAATAAAATGGAACGTGCTACCAGTTGGATGAACCTCAGAAAGATGCTAAGTGAGAAGAGCCAGATACAATGGATGCACATATTGTATGATTCCATTTACAGAAAATGTCCAGGATAGGCAAATATATGGAGACAGACAGTAGATTAATGGTTTGTTGGAGGAGGGGATGAGAATGGGGAGTAAGAATAAACGGGCCTGTGTGATTTAATTGCAGTGGTGAAGATTTTTACAACTGATTATGGTGTGTTCCACAAATTGGTAAATTTACTGAAAGTCACTGAAATTATACACTTGAAGTGGATAAATTATGTAACATGTAAAATATGCCTTAATAAAGTTGTAAAGGAGAATTAAAAGGCGCTAGACATCTGGATGGAGAACTTGATAGAGAAAAAGGTGTCTCTTAGAGTGCATATTTTATTTTCTAAAAGAAAACAAAGTAAATATATAATTATTTGGATGTATATCTAGAGAAGGAAGATCCTTAAAAGTTTCCACTAAGCAAGGGATGGTAAGTGGGAATTTGTTGTACACAACTCATCATTACTATTTGATGCATAACATGCTACTGATATACTTTTTATTTGGTATATTTTATTTTGTTTAAGTGATAGTAAAAAATTTTATAAGGGCTATGAAAAGTTAATAAGAAATTTTATTCTTGGGGCGCCTGGGTGGCTCAGTCGGTTGAGCGTCTGTCTTCAGCTCAGGTCATGATCTCACAGTCCATGAGTTCGAGCCCCGCGTTGGGCTCTGTGCTGACAGCTCAGAGCCTGGAGCCTGCTTGGGATTTTGTGTCTCCCTCTCTCTGCCCCTCCCCTACTCATGCTCTGTCTCTCTCTGTCTCAAAAATAAATAAAAACATTAAAAAAAATTTTTTTAAAGAAATTTTGTTCTTCTAATTCTAGTTCTTTTAAAAGATACTTACTTAGTAATCATAGATTATCCTACCTATGGGGGGAGTAGTATGCTTAAGGTTACTCTGAGTTTCTAAATTTTATGATTCTGTGAGTGGATTTATATTTCCAAATATGTTTAAAACTTTCTTCCTGCCATGTATCATATATAATTTTGGGTTTTTTTGTGAAAAGAAAAATAATATAGAAATATGCAGAGCAAAATGTGAAAATTCCTCTTTTCCTTATTTTTCATTATCCTCCCCATAGTTAACTTTGATAACTAGTAACAACTAGTAACATCAGTTTAGGTCCTTTATATACTTTCACACACACACACACACACACACACACACACACACACACACACACGCTTTAGTCTTTTTCAGTATAAATGAGCTCATGTTATATAGTCATTTACTCATCAGATATTTTTTGCATCCCTACTGTGTGCCAAGCACTGGAGATATGGTTCTGCAGACACCTGAGGTCCTTGCCCAGGGAGATTCCATTCTAGTGCCAAAGACAGTAAATTAGCAAACAAATACTTAATATATATTAATAAAGTAGGATCAGAAGAGTTACTGGGAGGTGGAGAGGAAACTTGAGGAGACACAAAAAAACTGTTTTAGATAATCAGGAAGGTCTGTCAGAGAGGCAACATTGGAGTTGCTACGTGGGTTAAGTGAGGTAGCAAGCCAAGTAAAAGTATGAGGAAAGAGTATTCTAGGCAGAGGAGCAGCAAATGCAAAGTCCCTGAAATAGAAACAAGTTTGGCTTGTTCAAGGAACAGTGTGGCGGGAGTTGAGTGTGCAAGTGGTGGGTGAAAAGGTGGTATAGGGATTTGGTAGGAGATGAATTGGAAGAAATAGAAGGGCCAGATCAAAGAAGGCCTAGTTGACCTGGTAAAGAACCTAAATTTACTTTAAGTGTGATGTGAAGCCAGTAATGTGATCTGATTTATACTTTTAAAAGGTCTCTGGTTGCTGTGTAGGGAATAAACTATAATGGGTCTAGAAGTTAGGAATTGTATTTACTGTAAATAGTAGAGACCCGAAAATAATGACCAAATGAGGAGTTTTCTTTTTCTCTAGTAACCGAAACCAGATGTATGCAGCCTAGGGCTGATATAGCAGCTATGTGACATCAGGAAGTCAGGTTCCTTTTGTCTTTCTGTTTAGACATCTTCAAGTGTGCTTGTCTCCTTGTAGTGTGAGATGGCTGATCCTTCTCTAGAATCACATGTAGACAGAAGTCAGAGGCAGAAAGGCACATATCAGCTGATTTTTTTTTTTTTTTAAGGGTTTTCTCCAAAGCTCATTCAGTGACTTCACTTGTGCTTTATGGTCCAGTGTCATAGACGCTCTCTAGCTGTCAGGGAGGCTAGGAAGTACAGTGGTTTAGCTGGGTGCATTAACCTCCCAAGTAAAATATGGGTTCTCTTGGTAAGGAAGGAAAGAATGGATATTGGATAGGTAGCTAGCAGTCTGTGACTTATGGGACAAGAATGAAAATAAGACCAATTAAGGCACTTTTGGGTTTAAGCAGCCTTGGGGTTTTGCGGGAAGTATGACAGAAGGCGAGATGCAATGAATTGTCAAGTGTATACAAGGAAGTTGTTACAGTTTTGGACCATGGTTTTTGAAGTTATTTAAAGGAGGGAATTGAGAAGGTGACGGACATTATGGACAGTGAAAGAATGGTAGGGTCAGTGGGCTAGAAGTTTTGATGGTGGTAGAGACTGTAAAAGTAGGGTCACTAGCAAGTGACTGCAAGTCATGTTAGAAAGCTAGGAAGTGTTGGTCTAAATGTGAGAAGCTTAAAAGTGAGACTGGGAGGTGGGTTAGTTATTGGACAGGATGAGATTTAGAATATGATCAGGGAGTAGATAACTGAAGTAGGATGGAAAAAAAAAAGACTTATTTAGGAGGAGGTACAGGAACTGAGAGAGTATACTGATGTTGAAATCTTCAGGAATCATCATTGAAGTAGTTGGAGAGAAACGTAGGTGCTGAGTTTTTCTGTGAATAAGGGGAATTGCCAGAGAGATAGGTAGATTACTACCACAAAGAGGGGTTATAGTAAACACTTCAAAGAAGCTAGGATTTTTGAGGAATAATTGATCTATTCTGTAACTTCCTCTTTCTTTCACTAAATATGTGTTTTTTGTTTTTTGTTTTTTTTTGTGGGAGGTAAGGCTTTCATATAGATACTTTTTCATCCTGAAAGATATTTCATAGATATGGATGAGGCATAATTCACTTAACTATTCCATTATCATTAGTCATTTAAATTCTTCCCAATTTCTCCCAGTTTTGAAGAGATGCTGCACTGAATACACATGAACATGTGCAAGCAAACACTTCCTTTAGGTTAGATTCCTGGAAATGAAAGTTCAGGGTCAAATGGTATGAACACTTTGTATTTTGGTGGATATTAGCAAATTGCCTTTTAGAAAGACTTTTTCAACTTACTCTTTCACCAACAGTAAAAGGGAGGCCCCTTTTCTTTAAATCCCTGCCAAGTTTTTATTACTTTTAATACTTTGCTAATCTGTTAGATAAAAATATCTCATTGTTTTACTTTGCGTTTACCTGATAACTAGCTAGAAAAAATGTACAGAAAACATATAAATGACCAGTGAGCCTAAGATGCTTCCTCTAGCTAGTAATTTATATGTTTTCTGTACATTGTTTGTTCACAACCTTTGAATGTGAAAACCAGTTCCATCTTTTAGCATTTGTAAACTTGACTGCTAAAGGATGCTTTTTTTCCCCCTGTGCCTTTGTAGATGTATTCTATTGAAAAAGTTTCTGACTTCTTTTTCTCCCTGACATTTTATGGGGTTTTTAACTGGAAGGAGAAAAGTAGCATGTGCTCAGCCTCCTATCTTGTTACATTGCCCGAGGAAATAATTTTGTTGTATTCATTCTAGAATATATATATATATATATATATATACATATATATATATATATATATGTATATATATGTATATATATATATATGTATATATATGTATATATATGTGTATATTATTTTTTTATTTCCCACAGACATTTACTGTAGACAAGACTATAACAATATTATGTAAGATAAGAATATTGTTATAGTCTTGTCTGCAGTAAATGTCTGTTGAAATAAAATAATTTTAGCAAGAAATTATTTCAATATGGATATCTTTTTATGTTTATATGCTATATGAGACTATTAGTCATTTTTGTCTTTTAAAATAATTGATTCATCTCTGTAAGTTCTATTTATCGGTTGGATTAAGCTTTTTATTTACACCATTATTTCTTCTGCTTACAGTTTGTTTGATGCTTCATTTTGACCACCAGGTTAAATAGTTGCTTTATGTTAGAGTTAAGAAACACAATCCACATACTCTTGTTTGACTTCTTTCAATCAGTTGGACTCTGAAAGGTTGTAAGTAGGAGAAAAAACAGTCTCTGCTTCTAGACTGCTTATCTCCCTGGTTTCTGGAGTGGGAAAGATGAACTGCTTTTGGTAATTCTGTGGATCACATGAGTGGTATAGGCTTTCTCTGAATTGGTTTACTGACCTATCCATTTTCTTTTTTCTCTCTCCCTACTGGCTCATTTTTGAGGAGTATTTTCTCCCCATTGCTGGCTGAATTATTCAAGTAGTAAGCATGCAGTTCTTAGTCCTTAGCCAGAGCACAGTGTAATCAGATATGGTCAATGGGTTACTGAAGTGAATAATGTCTCTATGAGGCAGACACTAACTTTTGTGAAGGAATGTTTTGAAGGTAAGTAAACTTTTAGGACCTCATTGTTTTTAAAATTATAAATCTTTAAAGTCTCTTTTATTATCTTTATGCCATGAACTTAAAATACAATGCACTTTATTTAAACTTGAACATTTCACTTAAATCTATTTGGCTATGCAATGCATCATGAACCAAATGTTGAGCTGGCCTTACCCACTCCTCCCTTTAAAAAAATTTACTTATTTTAAAAGGAGCTTATTTACCTAGAAAGTTTAAAATATGTTCTGTCACAGAAGCAGCAGACTACTTGTTTAAATTTTTTTTTCCTATTAGATTGTAAAATCTTTCCAGATGGATCTGTTCATTTAGTCTCCTCAACTCTCCACTGCATGTAAGATACAGTCATCCCTACTTATCCATGGGTGTATGTTCTATGACCGCCCCCCCCCTCCCCCCCGCAGTAGATGCCTGAAACTGTGGAGAGTTCCAAATGCTGTATATACTATGGTTTTTCCTGCACATACATACCTATGATAAAGTTTAATTTCTAAATTAGGTACAGTAAGAGAGTAACAACGCTAACTAATAATAAGATAGAGTAATTATAACAATATACTCTAATAAAAGTTATGTGAATGTGGTCTCTTAAAATACCTCATTGTACCGTACTTGCTCTTCTTATGATAATGTGAGATGGTAAAATACCTATGTGATGAGATGAGGTGAGGCGAGTGATGTAGACATTGTGATGTAGTGCTAGGCTACTGTTGACCTGATGATGTGTCTAGAGGAGGATCATTTGCTTCCAGACTGTAGTTGAGTGACACTGCAGAAAGTGAAATCATGGATGGGAAGGGAGTGGAGACAGTTTAGTGTAGTATCTTGCATATAGGTATTCACTGAATGCTGATTGAATGGTTGATCGTCTAGTTTCAAAGCTCCTCCTTTTAAAATAAATGACTGGTGTAAGGATGTATAGCTGGCTCACAATAAAGCTAGATATATTTTAAGATTTCTAAAGTTCTTTTTGCTACAATGTTTGTTATTTTTGTTTCTTATTCCTCTGTAATGTTATCATGTAATCTTTGAGGAAATGCCTGCTTTTGGCAGGTGCTGATGTGCCTGTTTCTAGAACCAGAAAATAGACACAGAATCTCATAGTACATTTTTAAGAGAAAAGTAAGCTATATGGTAGGTTATAATTTTGACTGCCTGAGGGAAAAACAGCTGTTGCTGAAAATCTAAAAATATTAAACATGGTTGTTTTCTTCTTTTGCTATTTACAACTATTCAGACAAGGGGGAACAGCTTTATCAAGTATATAGTGGCTTTTCAAAGAAAATAACATTTGGGGTGGAGTGCCTGGGTGGCTCAGTCAGTTAAGTGTTGGACTTTAGCTCAGGTCATGATCTCACGGTTTGTGGATTTGAGCCCGGATTCGAGCCCCACGTCAGGCTCTGCACTGACAACTCAGAGCCTGGAGCTTGCTTCGGATTCTGTGTCTCCCTCTCTCTCTGCCCCTCCTCTGCTCACTCTCTGTCTCTCTCTCTCTCTCTCAAAAGTAAATAAACATTAAAACAATTAAAAAAAAAATCACATTTGGGAAATTCAAAGCCTGATCAAATGTAATTAAACAAAGTTATTTCTGCATTGTGTTATCTTTCCTTGTCTCTTTGATTTATGAGAGGAGAGGATCAGTAGTTATAAGATTATTGTATTAATATAGTACTTTTTATGGTTTAGAGAACAGTTTAAATAAGATCATTTCAATGCTACTATGAAAGCCAAACTAGAGAATTTTTTTAGAGCAGTTGCAACTCTTTTTACAAAATGATTTTATTTTGTAGAAATATGTGATTAGTGAAGGTTTTAAAAAATTAAATATTTTTCCTGTTATAAAAGTAAGCAGAATTGTAAAAATGAAAAAAAAAAGTCCAGATAATGAAAAGATTCAAAGAAGAAAGGAAAATTACCAGTAATCTTGTCATCTAATAGCCAAATTTAAATGTTTATCATAAATTTAAGCTTAAGATTTTTTACAGAATAAAGAATCACACTATACAAACCGTTTTTAATGATTTTTTAATTAAACATATGTGAAATTTCCATGTCAATAAATTTAGATCCATGCCAAAATTTATAATGATTATATAGAATAACAGAAAATATCATTGTAATATATCACATGTATGCCAATATTTTCCTTAAAAGCCAAAAACATTCAAGAATGAAAAATAACTTCTAAAAATATAATATTTCAAAAAGATTCCACAAGAAAATTTTTAAAATTTCTCCTCTCTAGCCAAATTTGTGTGAAAATTCACAAGTAATCTGCTTTCAGTGGAATTGCAAGGTTGGTTATATTTTTCCGGATTCAAATGAGAGTTAAGTCTCATGCTTCTTACATCTGAGACTCAAGTTTTTTGTTTATTTATCTTAAACTTAAAAAAATGCAGGTGTTCTTCAAATCACAATACAGGTGTGATGTCGATATTTTACTCTATTATAATGAGAAAGAGCCACTGTCTGAGTTCAAATCCTGGCTCTGTAAAATAAACACCATAGCACCTGGCTTATAGAGGTATAAGATAACATAAATACAACCCTTAGCAGAGGGCCAGGCACTTTATAAATCAAACCTTCTCAAGGATGGTCTTCAGACCTACTCAGTAATTATTTATAAATTCCAGATACCATTTTTGTTTTCTTTCTAAGAGGAATGCAGTCATCTTCCTTCACTATTGTGAAATAGTGCCTGGCACATAGTAATCCATATATAAGAATTATTATTATTCTCTAAAATTTGGAATCCTGAAGAACCTAGCACAAAATAAATTCCTCCATTGCTACCATTTGTTTGTTCATTTGAGTAAGAAATGGCTGACCTTCAAAAAGTCATAGTTGGAAGTTGGAAAGTTAGTGGTATGAACCAAATGATTCTCCATTTTCTTGAACTTTCAGCAGTGAAGAAGGCCTGTATTTGCCTTTTCATAATCAATGACTTAGAGATCTTTCTTTCTACTTCTGATACGTGAGTTCCCTCCTGTTCATTTAGCCTTTTATTTTATGTATTAAAAAAAATTTTTTTAATGTTTATTTATTTTTGAGAGAAAGAGACCCAGAATCCAAAGTAGGCTCCAGGCTCTGAGCTGTCAGCACAGAGCCCGACACGGGACTCAAATCCACAAGCCGTGAGATCATGACCCGAGCTGAAGTTGGATGCTCAACCAACTGAGCCACTCAGGCACCCCTCATTCAGCCTTTTAGCTTGGCAATTAAATGTAGGACTTCTATAGCATCTGCTGGTTCAATTTATGTGTAAACTTGAATCCCTGTGATTAATTTTATATGCATTTCTGCATAATGTGTGCAATTTAAAACCTGTATTAAAGTAATTTTAAATACCTTATTACGTAAAGGAGAAAATTTGTAAAATGTTATCTTGACATAAAAGTTTATATATGCTTAGCTCTAAATGTAACATTTAAATTGAAAGGTGTTTGAGAATTAAAATGAAGACAGCATAGTATCATAAATATGATATCCTTAAAATTAAATAAGAATCATAAGGGCAAGTCAATTGCTTTGGTGCTATTTATGTGATTGCTCAAGTAGAAATCATGGCTTTAACTTTGTATGCAAGAGATCATTTGCTATGATTCAGGATGCTATGAAATGGAAACTGCAAGTAGTCCTAGTTTACCCAAAACACTTTTTAAAAAATTTTATTTAAGGGGCACCTGGGTGGCTCAGTCGGTTAAGCATCCGACTTCGGCTCAGGTCATGATCTCACGGTCTGTGGGTTCGAGCCCCGTGTCGGGCTCTGTGCTGACAGCTCAGAGCCTGGAGCCTGTTTCAGATTCTGTGTCTCCTTCTCTCTGTGACCCTCCCCCGTTCATGCTCTGTCTCTCTCTGTCTCAAAAATAAATAAACGTTAAAAAAAAAAATTTATTTAAATCCATCTTACTTGACATATAGTGTAATAATGGTTTCAGGAGTAGAATTTAGTGATTCATCACTTACATATAACACCCAGTGCTCATCCCAACAAGTGCCCTCCTTAATGCCCATCACCCATTTAGCCCATTCCCCAACCCAGCACCCTTCCAGCAATCCTCTGTATTTAAGAGTCTCTTTGGTTTGTCTCTGTTTTTATCTTATTTTTTCCTTCCCTTCCCCTATGTTCATCTGTTTTGTTTCTTAAATTCCACATGTAAGTGAAATCATATGATATTTGTCTTTCTCTGACTGACTTTTTCTTAGCATAGTATATTCTAGTTCCATCCACGTTATTGCAAATGGCAAGATTTCATTCATTTTGATTGCCAAGTAATATTCAATTGTATGTATATGCCACATCTTTTTTATCCATTCATCCATTGATGGACATTTGGGCTCTTCCCATAATTTGGCTATTGTGGTAGTGCTCCTATGAACACTGGGGTACGTGTGCCTGTTTGAATCAGCATTTTTGTATTCTTTGGATATATACCTAGTAGTGCAATTTCTGGGCCATAGGGTGATTTCTATTTTTAATTTTTTGAGGGACCTTCATACTGTTCTCCAGAGTGACTGCACCAGTTTGCATTCCCACTAAAAGTGCAAAAGTGTTCCCCTTTTTCTGTATCCTCGCCAACATCTTGTTTCCTGAGTTCATTTCAGCCATTCTGACAGGTGTGAGGTGGTATCTCATTGTGGTTTTCATTTGTATTTCCCTGATGCTGAGGGATGTTGAGCATTTTTTCATGGGTCTGTTAGCCATCTGGATGTCTTCTTTGGAAAAGTGTCTGTTCATGTCTTTTATTCATTTCTTCACTGTATTGTTTGTTTTTTGGGTGTTGAGTTTGATAAATTCTTTATGGATTTTGGATACTAACCCTTTATCTGATATGTCATTTGCAAATATCTTTTCCCATTCCATCAGTTGCCTTTTAGTTTTGTTGATTGTTTCCTTCTCTGTGCAGAAAATTTTTGTCTTGATGAGGTCCCGATAGTTCATTTTTGCTTTTGTTTCCCTTGCCTCTGGAGACATGTCTAGTAAGAAGTTGCTGCAGCCGAGGTCAAAAAGGTTGTTGCATGTTTTCTTCCCTAGAATTTTGATGGTTTCCTGTCTTATGTTTAGGCCGTTCATTTATTTTCAGTTTATTTTTGTGTATATTGTAAGAAAGCGGTTGAGGTTAATTCTTCTGCATGTCGTTGTCCAGTTTTCCTATCATCATTTGCTGAAGGACTGTCTTTTTTCCGTTGGATATTCTTTCCTGCTTTGTCAGAGATTAGTTGGCCATACATTTGTGAGTCCATTTCTGGGTTCTCTGTTCCACTGATCTGTGTGTCTCTTTTTGTGCCAGTACCATATTGTCTTGGTGATTACAGCTTTGTAATACAGCTTGAAATCTGGAATTGTGATGCCTCCAGCTTTGTTTTTCTTTTTCAACATGCCTTTGGCTATTCAGGGCCTTTTCTGGTTCCATACAAACTTTAGGATTGTTTGTTCTATCTCTGTGAAGAATGCTGGGGTTATTTTGATAGGGATTGCATTGAATATGTAGATTGCTTTGGGTAGTATTGACATTTTAACAGTATTTGTTCTTCCATTCCATGAGCATGGAATGTTTTCCTATTTCTTTGTGTCATCTTCAATTTCTTTCATAAGCCTTCTATAGTTTTCAGTGTACAGGTCTTTTTATCTCTTTGAGGTTAGGTTTCATTCCTAGGTATTTTATGTTTTTTGATGCAATTGTACATGGGATTGATTCCTTGATATCTCTTTCTGCTGCTTCACTATTAGTGTATAGAAATGCAACTGATTCCTGTACATTGATTTTATATCCTGAGACTTTGCTGAATTCGTGTATCAGTTTGAGCAGTTTTTTGGAGGAGTCTTTTGGATTTTCCATGTAGAGTATCATGTCATCTGCAAAGAATAAAAGTTTGACTTCTTCCTTGCTGATTTTGATGCCTTTTATTTCTTTTTGTTGTCTGATTGCTGAGGCTAGGACTTCTAGTACTATGTTGAACAACAGTGTGAGAATGGACATCTTGTTGTGTTCTTGACCTTAGGAGAAGACCTCTCAGTTTTTCCCCTTTGAGGATGGTATAAGCTGTGGGTCTTTCATATATGGCCTTTAGGATGTTGAGGTATGTTCCTTCTTTCCCAACTTTCTTGAGGGTTTTTTTTTTTTTTTTTTTTAATCAAGAAAGGATGCTGTATTTTGTCAAATGCTTTTTCTGCATCTATGGAGAGAATCGTGTGTTTCTTATCTTCTATTAATATGACATACCACATTGACTGATTTGAGGATATTGAACCAGCCCTGCAGCCCAGGAGTAAATCCCACTTAATCGTGGTGAATAATTATTTTAATGTGTTGTTGGATTTGATTTGTTAGTATCTTGTTGAGAATTTTTGCATCCATGTTCATCAGGGAAGTTGGTCTGTAATTCTCCTTTTTAGGGGGGGTCTTTAGTTTTGGAATCAATGTAATGCTGGCTTCATAGACAGAGTTTGGAAGTTTTCCTTGCATTTCTATTTTTTGGAACAGCTTCAAGAGAATAGGTGTTAACTCTTCTTTAAATGTTTGGTAGAATCTCTGGAAATCCATCTGGCTCTGGACTCTTGTTTTTTAGGAGATTTTTGATTACTTTGTCATGTCATAGAATGGGTTTGGAAGTTTTTCTTCGATTTCTATTTTTCGAACAGCTTCGATAAAATAGGTATTAACTCTTCTTTAAATGTTTGGTAGAATTTCTCTGGGAAGACATCCAGCCCTGGACTCTTGTTGGGAGATTTCTGATTACTGATTCAATTCCTTTACTGGTTATGGGTCTGTTCAAATTTTCTATTTTTCCTGTTTCAGTTTTGGTAGTTATATGTTTCTAGGAATTTATTCATTTCTTCTAGATCACCCAATTTGTTGGCATGTAATTATTCATAATATTCTCTTATAATTGTTTGTATTTCTGCGGTGTTGGTTGTGATCTCTCTTTTTCATTCATGCTTTTATTTATTTGGGTCCTTTCCTTTTTCTTTTTGATCAATCTGGTGAGGGGTTTATCAATTTTGTTAATTCTTTCAAAGAACTAGCTCCTAGTTTTGTTGATCTGTTCTATTTTTCTGATTTCGGTATCATTGGTTTCTGCTGTATTTCCCTTCTGCTGCTGGTTTTGGGCTTTCTTTGCTGTTCTTTTTGTAGGTCCTTTAGGTGTAAGGTTAGGTTGTGTACTTGAGACATTTCTTCCCTCTTTAGGAAGGCCTGGATTGCCGTATACTTCTCTTTTATGTCCACCTTTGCTGTATCCCAAAGGTTTTGGACTGTCGTATTTTCATTTTCATTGGCTTCCATGTACTTTTCAATTTACTCTTTAATTTCTTGGTTAACCCATACATTCTTTAGTAGGATGTTCTTTAGTCTCCAAGCATTTGTGATCTTTCCAAATTTTTTCTTGTGGTTGATTTCAAGTTGCATAGCATTGTGGTCTGAAAATATGCATGGTATGATATCAATCTTTTTGTACTTGTTGAGGGCTGATTTGTGACCCAGTATGTGATCTGTTCTGGAGAATGTTCCATGTGCACTCAAGAAGAATGTGTATTCTGCTGCTTTAGGATGAAATGTTCTAAATATTTCTGTTAAGTCCATCCAGTCCAGTCAAAACGCTTTCTTTTTATGGCAGCATCAGCAATAATCACCAATTAGACCAAAAGAGGTGGTAACTGTTAGTATCAAATGAGAGTCTAGGAACCAGATAGAAGATATAAAGCACTGACTGCTCTAGATACCAAAGTAAATTGAAATATTCTGACACTAATTTCATTAACAGGTTTATCATGTTTGAAGTAATGGTTCTGAAGCAGTGGTATTATATACTTTATCAGCCTGTACTATATTTCTTCCATAGCCTCTGTAAGAGTTTAAAATATTTTTAATGTCCTCTATTAAAGAATAAGCCCAGACATCAACAAAAATCTATTCAACGTATTTACTGAGATGGTGGTATTTAGTGGGTACAAACTACGGGCTATTAAGTGTATGATTTGTTAGATTGTTAAAAATATATTGAAAATTAACTTAAAGGTTCCCATTACCAGCTTTGTGGACATCTTAAGGGTCTAGGGTCCCAGTTTGAGACTTTTTGGTCCAGAGATAACTAGAAAATATAGAAAATGAGTTAAATGTGTATAATTCATAGAATTTATTTAATGTTTTCATATATCATCCTCTTATAGGAAAAATTTGTTATTACTTATTGGTGGAGGGGAGAGATTAATGAAACACCATAATGCTGTATGGTCCTACAGCTGTCACAAGCCATTTCTGTAGTCTATCATTGGGCAGTGGACCATTTTACCAACTCAGATAAGGAAATGGAAAAATTATAGATGAATGAGCTTCTTGTCTTTAAAGTGCCATGGGGCAGTACTCCTCCCACCAGCCCTGTGTAAATGGTACTATCAGGGTTGGTTACCTTTTACTGTGGAATTGAGAGAAGCTCCCTCAAAGCATGGGGATGGGTACGGTCACCAACAATGGTATGGTTTGTATCACAGGGAATATTTGTTGGAAGAACCTTTTAAAAATTGTTTAGCTCAACCTTATTACTCACTTCAACTGTGTTCTACTAGAAAGTAAGCTCCATGCACAACTTTGTCATCTTTGATCAGGGCTGTATATGCACAGCACCAAAAATATGCCTGACACATAGACTCTAGTGTTCTGTAGCTGTTGGTGGAACTAAACTTTCTGAACACAGATCCCAGTCTAGAATTCAAGCAGGAGAGGGGAAATCAAGGAGCAATGGGACATACACAGTTCCATGGTCCCCTTCAAAAGAAGCTCATAGTGTCTGGGGGCAGAGAGACTTGAAAACAAGGAATTGGACACAAGTAATCCATTTCATTTTCTTAGCGTTTTATTTACTTTTGAGAGAAAGAGAAAGAACAAATAGGGGAGGGGCAGAGAGAGAAGGGGACAGAGGACCCAAAGCGGGCTCCATGCTGACAGCAGCAAGCTGGGGCTCAAACGCATGAACTGTGAAGATCATGACCTGAGCCGAAGTCGGACGCTCAACCAACTGAGCCACCCAGGCGCCCCAGTAGTTTATTTCAGAAATCCATGGTAGAAGTGCTCTCTGGATGGTATGAAATATACTTTAAAATTCTTCATTTGGGGGGCATCTGGGTGGCTCAGTCGATTAAACATCCAACTTCAGCTGAGGTCTTGATCTCACAGTTGGTGGGTGCTGACAGCTCAGAACCTGGAGCATGCTTCAGATTCTCTGTCTCTCTCTGTGTCCCTCCTCTACCCAGGCTCTCTGTCTCTCTCAAAATAAATAAATAAACATTAAAAAAAAATACTTCATTTGAAATCGTGTTGTATGTATATGTGTTTTTTATTTTAATCTCTAAGCATGGCTAGTTAACATTTGAAGTGTTATGTAGCACTTGAAAGACTATATTGTCAGAACCTTCACTGTATAGGCTCTGATAAGCCCTTCAATTATTTCTATAATCATCCAGCACCTAAGGTTTGTTAGCTAGCATAACATATGTTAGAAATAATTTCTAAATTTTTAAATTTTGTAATATTCCAGCAAATATAAAAGTGGAGAGAACAATAAAATGAACCCCTGTATACTGATTACCCAGATTCTGCAGTTTTGAAGATAAATAATTTTTCATGGTGAAATGAGTATTATTCAAGATGTGGCTTAGCTACAAATATTTTACAGGCATTTCTGCCCTTGCATGATAGGATTTAAGAATCTAGTGAGCTCTGTAGCCTGTTCCTTCTATGGAACATTGCCCTGTGGCTGGGAATTTTATTTGGCTGTGTTTAGCTGTTAGTGGAAAATTCACTTACCTGATTCTGACCAGAATCCTGCTACTTAAAATATTGCCTTGAGTGAACTGTCATGCAAGATATTTATTGTAATATCTAAAAGGATGGAAAGCTAGCTGGAACTTCATGATACTATATGACACAAAAATTTTTTAAGTGCTATAAAATATGTATAACAAAAATTTGCCTTTTTAACTATTTTTAAGTATACAGCTTAGTATCCTTAAGTACATTCACAGTTTTGTGCAACCATCACTGCTGTTTTTTTTGAAAATTTTTTCACTACTCCAAACAGAAACTCTGTACCCGTTAATCAATATCTTCCCGTTTCTCTATCCCCCCAGCCCCTGGTAACCTCTAACTAACTTCCTATTTTTACAAATTTGCCTATTCTAGATATATAAGTGGAATCATAACAGTATTTGTCCTTTTGGTCTGGCTTATTTCACATAGCATAATGTTTTCAAGGTTCGTCTACACTGTCACGTGTTTTAGTACTTCATTTCTTTTTATGACTGAATAGTATACCATTGCATGGACATACCACATTTTGTGTATCCATTCATCTCTTGACGAATACTTGGGTTGTTCCCACTTTTTGGCAATTGTGAATAATGCTGCAATAAACACTGGTGTACATGTATTTGTTTTGAGTTTTTGTTTTCAGTTTTTTTTTAAGTAGGAGTAGAATTACTGGGTCATACGGATAATTGTATGTTTAATTTTTTGAGAAATTGTCAAACTTTTTCACAGCAGCTGCACCATTTTATGTTCCTACCAGCAATGTCTGAGGGCTCCAATTTCTCCACATTCTGGTTAGCACTTGTTATTTTCCTTTCTCTTAAAAAAAATTATTATAGTCATTCTAGTGGGTATCTCATAATGATTTTGATTTGCATTTCCCTAGTGAATAATGATGTTGAGCACTGTGTCGTGTACTTATTGGCCATCTTGTGTCTCTTCTTTGGAGAAATATCTATTCAAGTCCTTTGCTTAATTTTGAATTGGGCTTTTTGTTGTTGAGTTCTAATAGCTCTTTATGTATGTATTCTGAATATTAAGTCCTTATATATGATTTGCACATATTTTCTCCTACTCTGTAGGTTGTCTTTATACTTTATTGATAAACATCCTTTGGACAGAGTTTTTAATTTGGACGAAGACCAATTTGTCTCTTTTTTCTTTTGTTGCTTCTGTTTGACTTTTTCATTAAGCACAATTATGTTAAGATTCATTCACTTTGTTGCACGTATCAATAATTTATTTTTTGATTGCTGAGTAGTATTTTCATTGTGACTGGATATGTCACAGTCTGTTTACCTGTATGCCTTTTAATAGACATTTGGGTTGTTTCCAGTTCTTGGCCATTACAAATCAGCTATGAACATTCATGTATGTCTTTGTATAGACATATATTTCTTTTCCTCTTAGGTAAATGTTTAGATGTGAAATGGCTAGATCATAGGGTAGGTGTGTGTTTCATTTTTTAAGAAATTGCCAAACTTTTCCAAAGTAGTTTTACTATTTTAATTCCTACCAACTGTGTGAAAGTTCGGGTTTTTCTTGATCTTCACCAACATTTGGTATGATTAGTCTTTTTAATTTTAGCAATTCTAATTGGTGCGTAGGGGTATCTATCTCATTGTGGTTTAAAAATTTTCATTTCCCTAATGACTAATGATGTTGAGCATCTTTTCATGTGTTTATTTGCCTTCTATATATTTTCTTTGGTTTAATGTCTGTTCAAATATTTTGCCTTTTTAAATTGGGTGATGTATTTTCTTATTGTTCAATTTTGAGTGATCTTTGTGTATTCTGGATACAAATCTTTGATCAGGCATATGCTTTGCAAATATTTTTCTCCCAGTCTGTGTCCATGTTTTCATTCTCTTAGAGTCTTCTGAAGAGCAAGATATTTTTTGTTTTGAGTTTTTGTTTTCAGGTTTTGTTTTGTTTTTTTTTTTTTTTTTTTGGCTAGGAGTAGAATTACTGGATATCTTTCAAGAAAAATAGTTTATAAACTTTTTTCTTTGTAGATTGTGCTTTTGGTATTATATCTAAGAATTCTTTGCCCAGCCCAAGTTCACAGAGATTTTCTCCTCTGTTTTCTTCTGGAAGTTTTATAGTTTTAGGCCTTACATTTAGGTCTGTGATCCATTTCAAGTTAATTTTTATATGTGGTGTGAGTATAGATCCAAGTTCCTTTTCGTGCATATGAGTGTTAAGTTGTTCGAGTATTGTCTGTTGAAAAGACTATCCTTTTTCCATTGGATTGCCTTTGCAACTTTGTCAAAAATCAGTTATCCATATATTTCTGGGTTTATTTCTAAACTCTATATTCTATCTGTACCACTGATCTATTTGTTTATTTTTATACCAATGCCATGTTGTTTTGGTTATTGTAGCTTTATAACAACTCTTGAAATCTGGTAGTGTTATTCCTCAAATTGTTCTTTTTCAAAGTTATTTTAGCCGTTCTTGCTTCTCAGTATACACATCTGAATTTTAGTATCAGCTTGCCATTTCCTACAAAAAAAAGCCTTCTGGGATTTTCATTGGGATTGCATTGAATCTATAGATCAATTTGAGGAGAATTGGCATCTCAATAATGTTGAGTCTTCAGACCCATCAACATGGTATATATTAGTTTTTTAAGATCTTTTAAAATTTCTGTCAATAATATTTGTGGTTTTAAGTTTCCACATCTTTTGTCAGATATAAAGTATTTCACATTTTTTGATGTTATAGTAAATGGTATTTTAAAGTTTCAATTTCTGATTGTTCATGCAAGTATATAGAAATACAATTTATTTTTATATTTTTATATTTTGATATTCTGTTGCTAAAACTCATTTAGTAATTCTAGTAGTTTTTTTTGTAGATTCTAGTGGATGTTCTACATGGAGGATTATGTTGTCTGTGAATAATGTTATTTCTGGGAGACTTTACTACTAGATTTCAAGAATTGATATAATGCTAGTCATCAAGGCAACATGGTATTGGCATAAGGAAAAGACATAGATCAATGGAGTAGAATATAGACCTGGAATAGACCCACTCATATATCGTCAACTGATGTTCATAAAGGCACAAAAGTAATGCAGTGGCAACAGTATAGTCTTTTGAACAGTGGTGCTAGAACAAACTGAATATCCTATGAATATCTAAAAGTGAATCTTGACGTCTGTACAATATACAAAATTAATTCAAAATGGATCATAGACTAAACTTACAAGCTAAAACTATGCAGAAGAAAACATTTTTGACCTTGGGGTAGGCAAAGATTTCCTAGACAGGAACACAAAAAATCCTAATCACAGAAGAAAAAATTGATATATGGGTATCAAAATTAAAAAATTTCACATATTAGGGAAATAAAAAGGCAAAACAAATAGTGGGAGAAAATATTCTCAAAATGTGTATCTAACAATGGACTTGTATCCAGAATTTGTAAAGAATTCTTGGACTTAGCAAGCAATAAGTTAAAAAAAAAGAAAAATGTGAGAGTGAAAGGTTTGACCAGACACTTCACAAAAGAAGATATGCTACTAAACACATGAAAAGATGCTCAACATAAATAGCCAGCAGGGAAATAGTTATTAAAGCCACAATGAGATATCCCTTATATCTTTTAGAATGGCTCAAATTAAAAAGGCTAACAATTCCAAGAATGAGAATGAATAGGAGAATGTGAATCATCAGATACTCTCATGCAAGGCTAGTAGGAATATAAAATGGTATGACCATGATGGGAAACATTTTGACAATTGCTTTATAAATTTAAACATATACTTACTGTGTAACCCAGCAAACCTGCTTGTAGCCACTTAGCCAGGCAAAATAAAACATCTGCCCACAAAAAGACATGAATGTTCTTAGCAGCTTTATTCATAATAGCCCCAAACTAAATAAAACGCAAATATCCAACATATGAATAAACACATTTTGGTGTATTCAGACAACTGAATGAATGTAACTCACCCATAAAAGGAATGTCTTAATAATAAACTTATTAACATGGACAAATCTCAAAAATATGCTCAGTGAATGAAGCCTGACACAAAGGAATATATGCTGTATGATTTTATAATAGACAAAACT